>NW_025063098.1:26907500-28350000 GCF_018153295.1 Drosophila grimshawi
GCAGTATCTAAATATTATTTTTAATCGGCACACACACAGGAAAAATAGTTTTGGTTTCAATAATTTCCGTTATTTCGTGCCGAATACTCCTGTTTTGATTTCTTTTTTTCTTCTTCACTTGTATTTATTTAACACGGCAATTTGAATTTCTCACGCACTTAGTTGCCGTTCTGCTGTTGTTGTTGTTGTTTTTGTTATTTTGTTTAGTATTTTTTTTTTCCTTTTTGTGGTTTGTTTGCTTTTTTGCTGACCGTTACGCGCAGCCCCAAAAAAAGTGATTTCAAAACACAACGCGCATGGAAATTGCGGACGCGTCGCAGTCGCTGTTTAACGTCCGCCTATTCACTTGTCGCTGCCTGATGCGCGCACGTTGAAAGTTTAACTGTAAATTCGGAACACACTGGCAACGACAGAGCGAACAGCGAGCACCGAGCAGCAGATAGCAGGCGACAACGGCGACGTCGGTAGCCAACAGCAGGCGAGCAGCGCCAGCACCGCCAGCAGCCAAGAACCGATGAAGATGGGGAGCAGCACTAGCAGCAGCAGCAGCAGAGGCGCCAAAACGCCTCGTACCTGTGTGTCGGCGTAACAGCAGTGGCACTGACGACAGACCAGCTCCAGTAACAGCCACACAACATTAACAGCAGTAGCAACCGCACTCTCTTTCTCTCTCTCTCTCTCTCTCTCACCCACTCACACATTGACGCGCTGTTATCAGCGGCCAAAGACAACATTATCGTCTGTGTGTGTGTGTGTGTGTATGTGTGTGTGTGTGCGTGTGTGTGTGAGTGTCTGTGATTGTAGTGTATCAGTGTGTCAATGGGTCGTTCGGGCTGCCACTCTGTTAAATAAAGAGAGAGCGTAAGCTTCGTGCTTGTTACTTGCGCTCGCATAAGCTCTCTCTCTCTTTTTTCGCTCTCCCGCTCTGTGTGCTATTCAGCGTTGGCTGGTCATTTATCGCATGCGAGAAACTCAATTGAACGAAGTGAAAAAATAAGAAACTTTTTTAAAAATCTTGCATAGCTTGCTAAAGAATTGTGTTATAATTATTATTAAATGAACACATGTATTTACTATTATTTATTTTAATTTTTGAAAAAATTCCACTCATGCAGTTCAAAAATGGCGCCCATTTTGCAAGCAATGCGCTGATTTCTGTTACAGGCTGAGAGTATTCTTAACTGCGTTTACTCAATGTAGTTAACAGTGCCAAGCATAGAGAGAGCCAAGCGTTAACAGTACAGTTAACCATCCGCAGGAATTCAAATAAACCATTAAATTAAATAGGCATAAAACTAATATTGACTTAAAAATGACATACAATTAACTATCAGAATTGTTGTGTATTGAATAAGAATTGTTCTGTTTATTGAATCGAGAACAACAGCAAAGTAAATATTGCAGATTTATTTAGCCATAAAATGAACTACTTTAATAAAGTTTGCCCTCACGTGAACTCAATAAATAGTTTGCCATCCAATCAAATAACTCATAATCTTAACTTAACTTGCTCAAAGTATTTCCACACAAATTATGCATAGCAGATTGTTTGCAGTAATTTTGATATTCAATTATTAAAGATTATCCGAAATATTGATGTGCTTTGAAAATGCTTCATAGCCGAGCGTATTTCCCATATGGATTTGCGCATCATAATAACCAATAATCAAAACAAAATAAATTATAGATTTATAAGCCAAAAATGAGCAGTCAGTGTAGCAAAGAGCTCATCCATAAATCTTCCGGCAAAAACACACACGCTCTGTAGTCGAATAAAATGACTGAAATTATTATTATTTAAACAGAGGGTAATTCAAATGCCAACGTTCGAGAACACTTCAAGTGCGGGCACTTGTATGTAAAGTAAGGTGTGCTTTGGAGTGGGGTGGTTTCCCATGTTTATTGCACATATTTCTTTGTTTTTATTTGCGGCCTTTTAAGCGAGCGAACAAGGGGCAACGAAGAACATAAAAACATGAAAAGAAATATTTCCAATCAATTGGCAAACAGAAACTAATAAAAACACGTATGAGAACATCGCGAACGCCCCTTCCCCCAACCCACCAACCCACCAACCCACCAATGAACAGCAATAGTAAAAAATAATAAAACAACGGAAAAAATGTTGTTCATTCATTAAAAAGAAAATTTTCATTGAATACAAGAACGATTCAAAATTCATTTAAAGAACAAACCGGATGGCCAGACAGTATGCAATTCATACATGGACCTACATATATATGTACACACCCCAATATCTGCACACATACATGCATATATATCAAACAAGTTTATTTTCACAAAATAATAAACGACACCAGCGCTGCGACTGAAAACAAGTACACTTGCTGCGATAAAATATGTTTTTTGAATGCAGCTTCATGTTCAGTGAAAGTGCTACAAGTAAACATATATGGAACAAGTGAGAACGTTATAGTCGGGTGTAACCGACTGAGAAATACTCTGATGTAACACAAGATAATAAAAGGTGGCAAGCAACAGGCTGGGCGACATTTTCTTAGCTATCTTTGAAAGACATTCTCTTTCAAATCAAAACTTCTCTTACCAATCTTTAGATGATTTTCCTAGTAATCTATATTCAAAGTTTGATAACTTTAGCTCTTAAACTCAGAAGGCTCTGCAATGATTTGTTTTCTGTTTTTTTTTATTTTTTTATTACTAACAATATACTTTTGAAAATTGGTGACTCTGGGCTTTAAGCTGTGTGAGATATAAGGAGGCCAATCAATCGGCGTGACCAATCAATTTTTTGCATGGACAAAGGGGATTGCCTGTAACACGCTTTCCTAATTTGGTGACTCAAGCTTACAAATTGTAGAAGCTACGGGCTTTTCAGATGAGGCGACGTGTCGGAGGTGGACGTGGACGTGGACGTGGTCCGGAAATTTATATGTCGATCCTTGAGCGAGACATCGATAATCAAATATGGACTCTGTAGTTTTAATATCTTGGAAGAATTGTGGTTTTCGACTTGTAATTATCGATTTTCAAGCACCCCAATATTAATATATCGATTGTCGCTGGTACAGACAAGTAAATGTTCCCAGTATCTAGGCTCCAGTTTTAAGAATGTCGAAAAAGATATGCTTATACAGATGAAGAGATAAACAATGCTCTAAACCAATATACTCGTATAGCTCTTGGCTATAGTCTCTAGTGGATTGGCTATAGTCTATTACGAGACAACCCTTTAGCAAAATAATGATTGCCTTTTTACTTAGTTATTCAATATAACCTGCAAATTTGGTTCGTTTCACTGATGTAATATGCTGTTAAATAACGAATACGCTCTTTATATGCATTTGCTAAAGGGTATCAAAGGAAGTAGAGCAAAACTATTGGCGAAAGTGTGAACAAGCAATGTGAAATGTGTGAGCTGCAGAAGTGTTGATATATATATATATATTTATAAATATAGACGAATATATCGATATGCCAATAGTCAACAGCATTAACTTATTTATGTCCGTCTTTGGCGACTAGGAAATGATGTACGTTGTAGCACTTGGATATACATACTTTTTATGAGTTTGCGAGAGAAGCGATTCAATTAGCAGATATTCCGGCACAAAATGCACAAATCGAACGAGAAAGCAAAAGTGAAACAGCTCATAAAACATTTTTATGAAATGTCAGACGCTTGTCAGTTGATTTTGGCGCAATGGAAATAGAAATGGAAATGGCCAATAGCCAAAATGACATATTGTGGGCTTACGGAAAGTGATCAAAGTGTCACACCCATCGACACCATACATCATCCTCGCCTCCCCTCCCCCTCACCAGACACCAAATATACCGCTCAATGGGTAATTTGCACGTAGCTTGCGTTGGCACTCGATATAAGATAAGCGATTAAGTATTCGCGTACAGTAGATATTGCAAATGTGCACTGCGAATTTCCAAATTTATGAGCTGTGAATTGCAAGCAGTCAATCAAGGATAAGTAACGGTAAGATGATGGATCCGATGTTAATGAAGCAGAAATTGCATTTGCCAACTATTGTCACAGATGTGCATTTGATTACGATATCAATTTGCACTTAAATACAAATTTTTGCTTACCCAACTCAAAATGCAAAAATTTGACATTTTAGAAAATATTCTGGAATTTAATTTAGAAAAATTACTATAAGCTTAAGCTGGTTTTTATTTGGTCTTAATATGTTTATTATTAGGTTTAACTATCTTTCCCAGATCGATGGTATATTTTAATATATATATTTTTAAAAAGTTTTTTGGCTGAGGCGCAAATCCAAGAGGGTCAGGCTCGAGCCAATTTGCAGCTGTGTTTCTATTTAATCGTCTTTGAGCTCAGTAAGCTTCTTATGTTGTTTACTGTAATTGTATTTAAGGCCAAGCTAATGGTATTATCAGTGCCATTAAAAAATATCAAATGACGACACTACCCAGATTTAACAATAACCTTTTGACCTACGTCAACAAAATATACACAAGTCAAGTGATGACATATTTAAATTTCTCAACTCTTCCATCAGTTTTTCACAAAAAAAACTAAATTAAGTTTTTGATTAAATGTGTACGTATGTTGACATCCTGTTTTTTCTTGCGTAGGAAATTAAAATGCCCCTCAAATGAAATGCAATGAAAACCGATGAGGGAATGTCAATAACAGAACATATCGAAGACAAAACTGTTGCCGAAGTCAACAGGAAACAATCAAAATTACATAATATGATTGTATATATATAACTATAGTATATATGCGAAGCAAATATTCAACAGCATCCTCAACCGCAAACGTTGGGCTTTGGCGTTGGCGTTGGCTTTGGAAATTGAGTTTGATTTATGATAAATTCACAATGATTTATGCCCTTTGAGCGCACATTTTTTCACGGTGTCCAGAGCTTAAGCCGATCGGGCAAACCGCAAAATATACCTAAAAAAAAAAAGCAACAAAAATAGCATTTTCGCATTATTCAATTTTTTTTCTCCATTCGACTGTGTTATTTCTGCTGCTGGCGGGATGTATTCAATTTGATGTCGATTCGTTTTGATTTTTCCCCTTTATCTTTTCATGCATTGAAAATTGTCTGCGTCAGGAGTTTGAAAATCTGTTGCCTACTTTTGTGAGCCCCATTTGCCATTAGTTGATTTTTGTTTCTGTTTCGGTTTTGTTTTGATTTGGGTTTTGCTTTAATATGCATGTGAAATAACTGAAAAGCCTTTTGCTTCGCATGTTTTCACTTGTTAGTTTTACAGCTCTTATAGCTCTTCCCAAATATGCAAATTCCGCACAGATGAGCAGCACAATTGTGAGCAGCACCAATACAAATTGATAGATAGATTGTTTGCGATTATGGATCTGTTAGCTCATAAGGAAACTCAACACTTTACAAAACTAGCTAACCTATTAAGTGTCTTGTCAATTGGTTGGCAATGCCGCAATTGAAACTTGTTGCGTAAGCTGCTGTGATTTATAATCCATTGTCAATAAGCAGCCAAGAATATAAATCTCTTAATTAGCCCGAGGCAAAATTTATAATAACTTCAATAAAGATTAATGCCTGACTGCTGAGACTAAACAAACAGAAGTTTTTCAACTAGCACAACCCGCAGCCTAAGCCCAAAAGTAAGCCAAAGCGAAATTTTAATTAACTTTAGCTATTCGCTTCGTTGACATCCAGCATTAGCAGCAGCGGGGTCAAAAGGCAGACCTTTTTGTAAAGCACCCCCAAATTTAGTCCAAAATAAACACATGCACACATGTCAAGTTTTTAAATACCTAATCCGCACAGAAATAAGCTTGGATACCTAGAAAAAAATACGAATTTAATTGAAACGAGCCCACGGATTTATTTTGATTTAATTTTTTTTCATTCTTTCTTTTGTTAAATCAATTCTATTTCATTCGTTTAGTCATGCTGTCAATGTTAATTGATGAGCGGCAGAGTAGCAAAATAAGCGCCGTAAAGTCCTATAAAACCGGCCCAGAAGACTGACAGCAATAAAAGAGAAAAATACGAACGTTGCGTATACGCCGTGTGGCGCAACATTCTGTTGACAGCGCCAAAATAAAACTTTATAGCTAATTTATTTGATTAAATTTCACGCAACGAGCTGCGACTTTTATACCCTTCCCCCTTGGTTTGAAATGTTAAAATATTTTACTGTCTTGATCGCTGCAAATTGATAAGAAAAACAGGCAGCAGACAGCAGACAGCAACTACAAATGGACCGAGGGAACAGTTGAGTGACAACTCAGCCTGTGGAAGATCAAAGCATTTGATTCTAACTTTCAAACACCTATAAGCCTCGAATAATACTATTTACTTGCAAATGCGTCAACTCACATCAATTCAATTAAACAAATGCCGCTGAAGGCAACACAAATGTGATGACAGCAGCGACATTCGTATGCTTAACATTGCGCATACGTCGTGTGTGCTCAAAAGTATGCAAAACAAACGTGACAGCTTGGAAATAAAAAAATGTACCAAAAACAAATACAAACGCTGCAGTCTAAAATTTGCCAGACTTTTGAATACTCTGTGTACGGTAGACATTTAAATACTCTATTTAAAAAAATTACGAAAATCTTCTCTTTGATTAAGAAAGCGTCTACAACATTTTGTATTTAAATGTTTTTAGACATCATTAACTAAACCATTTCCAACCGGTGACTTTTACCTGGCAAGTGCACTTAATCAATACACTCTACTACTGTTTATAAACAGAGCGTATTAAAATGTAAGCAGAGCAGACACGAAATGCGAAATGCAAATGTCAAATGCGAATTTAGCATACAAAAAGGTTGGCGATGAATGAAAATGAAGGAATTGCATAAATAGCACGCATAAAAAATAAGTTCAAGTACCAAATGTAAAATCGCATTATCACACCCCACACACACTCATACAAATGAAGACAAAGTAAAGACAATTAAAGCAGGCGTCGCCTAAACTGATGCAGACATGGAGACAGGTGAAGGGAGGGGAATGAGAGGTGCGACCAGGTAACCCAAGCGTTGCGCATTTCACAACACTGGGCGGGCGTCACTTAGTTGACAAAGAGCATGAGGTTTGAGTTCGGTTTAGATCTGCGTGGAGTGCTCTCAACGAAATAATAGCTTGCATTTGAATACCGCCGTTTATGTGCTAAACGCTTTACGCTCTCCTCGCAAGCTCTGCCTCATGTTATTTACCCCTAGCGCCCTCGTACGAAGAGCAATAAAAACTTTCGAGTTGAGTTAAAGTTGAAGTAGCGACTGTGGCATGTGGCACGTGGCTGCGTGCCGCGTATCTAGTTAGCCGTTGCTCCAATTCAGCACAAGTTAATTTACGGTCTTAAATTCCAAAAAGCCAACCAACTTGTGGGCGTTCATACCAACCCCCACGCCCACACAGTCATCAAGGCCAAACAAAATGAGCAGAGACCAAGAAGGAAAGCGGAAAAAAAACATAACGAAATATGCACAAATTGAATAAAAAACATTCATAACGTTGGGCGCAACCGCAAATCGCCTGCGGCTAAAACCTAGAAAATTGCGACACTACTATAAATATAGTATAAGGGACGCAAATATTAAACAAGCCAACCACCACACAGACCCACTACATGCACTAAAAAAATTTCAAATATTCCTAATAATACATTTAATGTAATGGCAAATAACATTTTTGTTAAGCCAATACTTGAACTGCTGAAAAGTGATTCGCTTTATGGTTCGAGCAAATAGATTGCAATACTTCCAAGCTGATTGTCAATTTAGTGAATAGACCCTAGTCAAACAATTTCTGAGCACAGTGTATGACAAATATTCAAGCTATGAAAAACTGTAGTTAAATAGCAAAAGAAAACACAAATTGCAGCCTCCATCAAAACAGCAGCAGCAACAAGCCGCATAGTGATTGAATTTTCACGCATCAATAGTCACAGCAACAGCAACAACAACAACAACACGGAGAACGACTACAACAACAAACACAATCATAATGACAGCCCATAAAACGAACAAGTCACATTCCAGCAAATATTATTAAATTGCTTTGGTTTTTGCTGGCGCTTTAGCAGCGAAACCGAAATGACATCAATTGCTTGTATTTAAGAGCTACTTTTTTTATCCAACGCAGCCAAAAAGTATGCCTTCACTTTTTTGCTGCTCAATATTTGCAAACAATTGCGATTTATGGCAGTTTTTGAATGAGTCCACCAATTTGCAGCAAAACAAATGCCGAGAACGCAAAGTTCAGAATGTATGACTTGTCTATATATTTGGAATAGGTTTAAAATAATAATAAATATATATATAATAATATAAGTATATAAAAATATTTTCAAAATAAATTTGCAATAAATTTAACAATTTATTCGATTTGCCATAGCATTTCTAAAAGTCGTAAAGTTGTCATAAATGTTTTTACAATTTGGAATAATTGAAATTGAGTTCATAGACATGCTTCGCTTTGCTGCTTATATGTTATATGTTTAAACTCTTTAAAGCCTATGTGTTTTTGACTTATTGTCACTTCCTTATAACCCTACTACATTGTAAATGCTCACCTATCCATAATAATAATATCAGAAAAAAATTTAATAAAAGCTGTTGCCTTAATTTCAAAATATCCTTTTTAATTTCACTATATACAAAACAAAATTAACAAGCCAAATATCAACGAGATCATACGCATTGAGATATCAGCAAGCTTTATTTTATCTACAGCAACAGGGTATATAACTGAACAGAGCACACAAAAAGCAGCAAAACACCTACCAAACTGCCTCCATAAATGTCTCTCACTTTTTGCGCCAATGTGTCCTGTGGTGCTGTATCAGCTTTGGACAGTCTGGGGCAATATTTTTGCCGTTTTCGATCTGGCACGACACAAAGTCAAATGAAAAATTCAGATATTGTGCGTCGTGTCATGCTGAGTTGCCAATTTACAGCTTTAATGAGCAAGTTAATTAGCCAGCCGATTTGCTTGCTTCTTTGGAGCCTGGTCTTCAATGTAAATTGCATGTTGTGGCAGATTGCGGGCCATTCGCTTAGCGTCAGCAGGCGGCAATGTTCAATTTCTTAAATCGAGTCTGGCCATGCTCCCAAAAAAATATACTGGCAATCAAATGCAAACAGACAAGCGTTTTATTGAATTGGCCAGAGAGCAGCATGTCGAATACGTTGCTCGAGCAAATGACAGGCTAAGGATACACGCTGCGGCTACATGATTTTCCTTTTCACAAATCGAACGTTGCGCCAAGGAAAAACGCAAAAATGAAAAGCGAACAAAAATAAAATACAGCCAAGAGCCAAATGGGATGCCATTCAAACGTAGCTGCAAATCATGAAAAATGAGTCATTCGACAGCTGGCTACATGATGCCAAAAATGACCAACACACACACAAATATTTCAAGCGGGTGTGTGTGTGTGTGTGTGTGTGTGTGTGTGTGTGTGTGGGTTTATGTGTGTGCAATACGAGCTTTTTGAGCTAGACCAGCCGTGACCAATGGTCGAGAAATTCCAAACGAACTGCACATGACAAAATTGCACAATCCTTTTAAGTTGCTATTTTGCCAACTAAATCAGTCAAAAGTAGTGCCAGCCAGTGAAGCTGAGCATTTAGTTTATTAGCCAACTCTATAAATGCTTATCAGCAGCTGCCAGTTTTCAGAGCATCATTGTCAAGGCACAAGGCACAAAGACAATTACTTAAACTGCATATCAAATTTGATCGAAAACTTAACAAAACAAATCTTAACAAGAAAAATTAAGAACATTCAAGGAACATCGAACATTTGAAGACCATAAGCTTGACACTAATAAAAAAAACTTCAGGTAAAGAATCGTTGCAGTTCTTAGAAAGTTCTTAAACAACAACCACTTTCAAACTGCAAACTTACAGCTTTTGTTCTTAAATAGTAAAAAATGAAAGATTTAATTAAAAAATCATATATTTTCGGAAGTTATTACATTTGTGGGGTCATTTTTATAGACAAAAGTTTTTACCGGCTATAAATTCTCACCGAGCTGTTATTATCTGGCGAAATGTGTTGTTGGTAATTAATCTTCATAAAATGCATTAGCATGCATATTGAATAACCAATGAGGAAGTGCAAAACAGGGGAAAAAACATGTAAATGAAAATAAAACAGAGCAATCAATGCTGTTTCATAATCAATATTAATTAGAGGGCCAAACAGGATGCTGGCCGTAATTAAAAGTTGCATCCGAAGGCAAATGAATTGAAATAGCATTTAGCCACAAAGCGTAGCCAGTCTGTGCACATTGAATGGCAATAAAATGTTGTTAATATTTGCATCTAATCAATATTGCGTATACATACTGTTGACCAAGGCACAACATAAAGACTTAGAGCTGAGCCCTTTGGGCTGACAAGTGACAAGCAGGACACACAAACACATAAAAACACACATAGGACTCCTTGTTTGCTCTAGTTGGCTATAAAATTTGATTACTTTATGGGCGGGAAGCAGTATTATTTGGCCAGAGGGTGCACAGGTGAAATCAATTGTGGGCCTCTTCTGTCTACGTCTTTTACGAGTCTATCTTTTGGATTTGTGTGCTTATGCATTGCTCTTTTGTACTCAGCAAGGATGTGCCCTCCAACCCTAAAACATATACTCACAGCTTGCATTTGAATGTTCTGTTTAAATATTTGACAAAATTCCAAACTGCATATTCGATAAGTTCTGTTTAAATGTACAGGCTCACAACATACATATAGACGTATACCCGAACTCTCAGATCAAGCTAATTAAATGTTTGCAAAATGCTGTTAACCAACGGAGTGAACCCAAATTTGTGGGTTTCTTGTACACATGTTCAGCTTGTTGTTAATTAAGTATACGCATTGAGGCCGATTTCGTTTGCACGCCAGTTTGGGCAGTTTTATTTAGTTTTTGCTGACTCTGCATAAATTGCCCCAAAAAGCCTTGGCTTTTTGCCTCGTCTTTATTTACGCTTCTTCTCCTCCTAGTTGCTGGCCATAACATATTTGAAGCTAAATACCAGTTAACGAAATGGCCAAAATTAGTTTGGCAGCATATGTAAATTACATTTAAAAGTATTTTTTTTTATTTTTTTTATTTTCTAAAACATCACAAGTGAATGTCTAACATCACAAAAGAGTCACATGTGCCAGCTACCGACTAGCAGATGCTCTGTTATTGTAGAAAGAATATGTATGTTGTCTAGGGGAAAGTACGGGAAAAGGTATTTATTTAAAATATGAAATAAGTAAGTTTTTTTTCTATGACTTTGATATTTATTATACTTATGCCACATTAAATCTTTATTTAAGTTTTCAGTTCATACATCGTCTTTTCATTTGTGCTCTGGCGTAGGGTATAACTACAGCTCTATCTTTCTAGTTCAGACTGTGTAAATAAATGTAATAAATTTTCCTTAATTTAGGGGCGTTTTTGATTTTATGGTAGAAGGAGTTTGTTGCATATTTTATAATAGCTTGCAGCGTGGAGATGAAGGGATGAATATGCATATATAAATATGGTTAACAGAAGGAACGGGGCAAAAGTAAACTTTTAAAGGGCCAACATCAGTTTAAAAGATTCTTTCGAAATACATTAATTTGGCTTAACTAAAAATAAACTAATAAAACGATCATTTCAGTTTAATTTATGCACTGCAATCTAACTTCTCTTTTCTACATTAGCAGTATTTCTGACCCGCTGAACATAAAGTGTTGAAAATTTATTAATAAAAATCAACTGTGTTAAACTCATTAACGCCCATGAAACTCTTAATAAATTATTATATTTTTCAAATTAAAGTAAATTTCAACCGAAAAAAGCTCTCATTACCCTTCTAGATTTTCTATAGCTGTGAATAATTACTTTTATAGCACAACAACTTTTGGCAAGTTTCAAAGTCAGCTGTCGAATCATCAGCAAGGATACTGGGGAAGGGGAAAGGGGGACGGGGAACGGGGACGGGGTTGATAAGAGTTTCAGTCTGCCGCCTCAAACGTTGCGGTAGCTTCTAATTAATCTTCAAAGTATTTACAACTTTTGTTTGTAGTTGTTACTTTTGCTTGTGAATTGAAAACAACTGTAAATAATTAATGCTACATTATACTCAATTACCGAACAACTTGCATATATAAATCTCATAGAAGCTTTTCGACACAAAACCAGCAGCACTCAGAAGCAAAATCCGAAAATCAAAAGTTTCACTAATTAAAAGCTGTTCAAGGAACTTATTGTGGGGTCAACAGTAGGTGATGAAAGAGCTGAGACAGCGTACAGTACGGTGCAGAAGTCTGACCACAAGTAGCCCCAAAAAATGACCCGACCTCTTTGACAGCCAAGTTATGCGGTCCTTGTATTTTAAAAATGCATTAGAAAAATGAATATAAATAATATATGCTCTTAACTCTTAACCTAAGCTGCTGAGATTATTCACTAAGGTGATATAAAAATCGCTCATATACAAGGATTGGTGCAGAAAGAATGCAAAATAACTGCTATGGGAATTATTACATCATTCTGCTGACGTTTGTCAAGCACAATGACCATAATTCTCCCCTAGACAAGAGTCTCTCCTGTTCCTTTTGTACATTGTGTGTAAATTGTATGTTTAGTTTTTCCAACAACAAATAAACTTAAAGCATGCACCATAAAATGGCCACAATTATGTTGCATGCTGCACCTGTAAATGGCATATGCAAAATTGTAATCGTCCGACAGAGACAAATGGAATGTTTTAAGTTAAAATCAGCTGGCCAGGCAATAAACAACAATTTACTTTATGGCAACTAAGCAAACAAAATAGCTACCAAATAGCAAGAGCTGCACAGCAGCAACAGCCAAACTTGCCACAAGTCCCAAAGCCACAGCTAGTCAGCAACAATACAAAGGGTTTGGGGTTTGGGGTTTCGGGTTTGAATTTTGAAGGATGGTTGGTAAGTGTGCAGCTCATTCGGGGAGACATTGTATAAACAACAATTTTAGCGGATATTAAAAACAAAGTTGCCACAGTGCGGTATTCTTCTTGGCCAGGAAAAGCAATGAGAAAAATCGAGAAATTACAGAAGAGCGGAGGCTGTATCAAATTTCAAAACGTGTTTTGTCGTTTCCATTCAATGGCTCCAACAGCTTTTCCATCGGTTCAGTTTTTGTATTTAGTTAGCTCTGTTATTGTTTGGCCTTTATTCTCATTGAACGGCGAAGCGGACATCCGCTTGTCGCACTTATTAACGGCCCAATGTATTGTTGTATTGTCGCCATTGTTTCACCAATTCGCTTCGACTATTTTCAAACATTTCAATGTCTTTTAATTGGCTCGTTGAAGCCCTGAAACGCTGCTTAAGCTATGCCAGCTGGGATTTCAATGCATTTCAATTGATTAAATTTCCATTAACACTAAGATTTCGCTAATGTACTGCCAATACGTGTTCAACAAGTTTGTTAAATTGAAGACAACAAGCAAATACCCTGTTATAAGTATCTAAAGTTATCCAACACAAGGATGAATTCTTGATAATTAAAGAAATGCATAAAGAAACTTTAAAATCTGGCTAGCGATAGAAAATATCTTCAGTAATATTTGTACTGCTTACAAATTGACTTATGTGCATTCAGGACGTCTTCATATCAATAAGCATGTTATTAGATTTTATGCAAATACTGATCAAAATGAAATTGCTGATGAAAATCTGTTAAATTTGGGCAAAGTTATGACAGTGCTATGACAGTGGAAGACTTAAATTCATTAAAATGTAGTTGTCAAACTCAAACTCTAATTGTTCTGACATAATTCGTATATCAATATTAAATTGTTATTATTACTTTTAGAAAATTAAAATAAATTAAATTCTGTCTTAAAAAAGAGAAGCAATTTAACTAAAAAAATACATGGTTTGTTGAATATTTAATATTATTGTTCAATGTTACAAATATTGCAATAGACAACAAAATTAATATAACAATAAAGGATTAAATTGATTGGTAAACTAAGCTGAGATTGCAGGCAATAAAATACATTTTAGAAAATAATAATATTTGCTTTTCTCAGTATTTAATAGCATACTAAAAAATAACAACAAAATTTTAAATTTACTTTATTTGTTTTTGATTTTTCCAACGAATTGTAAGCTCTAAGCCTGATGTCCCAATCAAAGAGTACTCAATAAATTTACCATCAACAGAGTCCAAATTTTCGGTTAGTTGAGGGTTCTTTGAGGCCAGGCTAGTGAATGTTGGTAAGGGACCACAATGAGAGTGTGCCATAACATGATGCAACAGGAGGCATAGCAGAAACATTTTCAAATTGCAGACAAATTCAAAGCTGTTAATTAATATTTAACAGTTGGCCAAATGCAGACAACAAACCGATATTTGGCCGAATAAAGGCGACTACCGCAGGTGCTCCGATCTGCTAATTGGCATGAGTTATCTCTTCAAATCAACCGAAGCTGTTGTCTGTCAAAAACCAACAGAAAACCAAAAAGCAGTCAGCTGTCAGCGGCTAAACCGTCTACCCCCTTCACCTTCCCACATTTGATGCGCTGTCAAAAGCTGTGGCATCAACATTTGTCTATCATTAAGCGCTAGACAATTTGCGCCAGTTACGCAATAAAAGGCATCAAGCATGGTCGAAGGCGGGGAGGGATAAAGAGAGTGTCACACGCACATTTAATGCGCTTTTGAGTGTGTGTGAGAGAATGTGTGTGGCAGCACTGCTTAATCAACTTACGACTAAACAAAAGCTCATATAAATTATTTAATTAATCCCTTTTGGGTTTATTGGCTGCACACACTTCAGGCATACACACACACACACAAGTTTTTTCTTTGTGTATGTGTGTGCGTGTGTTTGTGTGTGTGTGAGCCTTGTGCGTGCTGGCAATCAAAGTCATAAACGTAGGTGTGAAAATGACTGCGTTGATTGCGTTTTCGCATGTGTCTCAGAGTTTTCGAAGCGCCGGAAAATGGGTTGCCTACTTTTTGGGGGCTACATTCAATTTGCAATTAAATACAAATTGATATTTGATTGAGCTCCTCCCATTCACACTTAGCATAGGTTAATCTAATCTTCAAACAGCCTGTTTTCATGTTTGGAATAACAGTTTTGCTCAAATTGTTATTTCGTTTTTACGTTGCTGTATTACGAAGTAGCTATTGGGAAAGTCTAAGGCAAGGACAAAATGATTCTGTTCTCTCCGATGGTATTTTTATACCTTAATATTCTTTTATACCTTTCAAGTATTCTTTCTTTCTTCCCATTTTGCTCATCAAAATTATAATTTTGCGATTGAAATAATTTTCAATGAGTTTATATATCGAATAGTTTTGCCATACTTGATCTTAAAGAAAACATAATATTTATAAACTAATCGTCACTTTCACATTATCTTTCGATCAAAAATATAAGTATTCAAAGTCTTATCAATAAGTTTGTAGCAGTATCAAAGTAGATGTAGCCAGATAAAATAATTTAAACATTTAAATCATTTCTCTTTCTCCTCAGAAATCTAACAATTTTATTTCATCCTTTTTATGGTCCATGCCAAAGCCCTAAAAGTTATGATGCAAAATATATTCGGTGGTATTAAAAGTAAAACAAAACTAAATTAGATTAATTGTAAAAGTTCGGCACCATAATTTTCCAATAAAAGTCATATATTACCAGGGGCTAATAAAGCTTCGCTTTAGACTTCATACAAATATTTATTAAAGCTCAATTTCGAGGGAACTGCATATTGTTATCATATTTGTTAGATATCTTCTACAAGCTAAATCGAATTAAGTCTTAACAAGAAATGGATTTTCTAATATTTATAACTATCCTGCACTCTTTGATATGCTTCAAGAAATTGTTACTTACATAATGCCTTTGATTGGAATCCATGGCCAATAAGTTCTTGGAGCTGTCTTCGATATTCAGGGCCTCAAGTTGGCTTGCTTTGTTTGGGTAAACTCTTTGGCTTGGGCTCGGCTAAAAATATCATGGCCCAAATCTGTAGATGTTGCAACAATGCTAAGCCAGAGCACAAGCCAAGTTCATGCCGGCACACAGTACTAAATCTTTGCTTTCATGTTGTCATTTTTGTTTGCAGCAACGAAAGAGAAAAAAAGAATAAACTAAACTCAGGGTAAAACTCTGGGCCCAAAGTTTACCCAAATAGGACAAAAACCTACATGCTGGGGATATAAATCCCAGCCACATGCCTTTTATGCAAAGTTTGGATTAAGTTTTGCGCTCCTGTTAGCAGGCTGAGGCCCGGCACGACTCGTCCCGGCCAGCACCAGGTTCGGGCCAGGTCTGCATGACTGCCCAAATTTGTAAACAATCAGAAAATGTGTCAACTTATTTCTTTGTCAAAAGGCTGGGGTAACAAATAACAATGCCCTCTGATGCCATAAGTAAATACATAGTTTGAATTTTGTTTTGTTTAGCAGGGGGTGTTGTAAAGCGGGAGACGGGGGAGTCTCAAAGTGTTGGAAAATTCATTTAAGCCGCTTAGTAAAATGTGCGATAACAATAATAAAATTGTTCGGATAATAGCAAATGATTTAACTTTTAAATGAGAAGCGTTTAAATTGAACAACAAACTAGGCAAATGGGATGAATGGCTTGAACAAATTGAAAAGCTGAGTGAATGAGCCAAAATGTAACTGGCAAAGCGTAAAATGAAGTGCAGTCTCAAAGGACTGCAGCTACATTTAAAATAAACAGAGTCTAACTATTGAAAGCAAAAGATACGGTTGCAATTTCCACCCCACACTCACGAGTTTCCACACACATGGGATGTAGATCCCTTTGACCAGCTTACAATGGTCTGCAAATAAATTGGATTTCAATTTTCCTGCCGGGACTTTGACATTTTCTGGCAAAATGCTTTAAAAGTTACTCAAGACAAAAGGCTCCCCATTGTGTGTATCTCTTCCCTTAGGTGTCTGTCAGGCATGTCCTGGGCTATATCCTTTTTATTAGCAAATCTGCATGTGACTGGCAAAGCTCTTGGACAGACTGCGTCAGGCAGTGTGCGTCGGGCCAACAATTAGTAAGCCAATACGAGACACACGCACCATGTCAATGGCCATTAAAGCACTCGGTAACATTTTTATCATTGCCATTTACATATATAAAACGACTGCCACTTTTTCCAAGTGAAGCCAAAATAGGACGAATATGAATGTGGCACTTACAGGAGCAGCAGTAGTAGCAGCAGCACAACAGTTAAGATGATAGACAACAATAAAGCAAAGTAATTTCATTCGTCTCTAATCATATCACATTCGCCATCATTCCTAACCATGCCCTACCATTTCTGCATTTCACATACCCAATCCCAATGCCAACCAAATATCATACAACCAAATTTGACTGGTTGCGAAATAGATAGCAGCAAGTACTTTAATATATTTTTGTGGATTACACGTGTACGTTTTTTACAACAACAAAAATCTACCAAAATCATGAATAAATCAATTTTTGTATAGCAATCCAGTTGAAATCATTATAAGAGAATATATGAATAAATCAATATTAGTATGACAATCAAATTGATATATACTTCAGCTGACATATTATAAGAGCCGACATGTATGCGGGAGCTGAAATGAGACTTATTTTATAAATCATTTCACATTTTTTTATTTTCTTATATTTAAAATAAGGCTCAATCATTTTCATCTTAAAATATTCTTAAAATTTAACCCTTTATATCCTTATATACAAAAGATTTCTCATCCAATCTCACCTTAAAGAAAATCTTCAAGTAAATATTTTTATTTATCATATTTAATATATTTTGTTTTCTGCTTTTCTGACTCTAAAATCTCCTCAATAACTCCAATTTGTGGTCCCTGGCTTACAATCAAATCCTGTACGCATGAACGTAGCTGAAATCGGAGAATAATTCTGATGCTACTTTTACACATGCAAACGCTATGAATAAAGCGGCAAATGTGTAAAGTTCACTCCGCAATTTTGTGGCTCTACACAAATCTATGTGTGGGTGTGTGTGTTTGTGTGTGTTTGTGTGTGATTGAGTGTGTGTGTGTATGTGTGTGTGTGTGTGTTAGGACAGCTCGTTTTGAATATGCTTGTCACTGTTGGCGAAGCGGCAACATTGCGGCAAACATTATCCACTGGCATCAGCATTCGACAGAAAGCAGCACACGTGAGCGGCACACACACGTAGAGAGGAGATGCCGTTTCGACTGTCTCTGTGTGAACAACACAAGTGAAATTTCCCCAGTGACTGACAGACGATCAGCCAACTGAATGTGGCAACAACAAGAACAGTAGCAAACAGACAAACACACACTCACACACACACAGACACGTATACATATTCAATTGCGGCAACCGCAGTAAATTCACATCTGGGGGCACTGCTGAAGCTGCCAAAAATGTTTGCATATATTGGGAAACAATAAATTTTACAGCAATGTGTAAGCCCTTTTACCCCCAAGTATGTGCGTGGGTGTCTGTAGTGTGTGTGTGTGATATGTTGTGTGTGTGTGTGTGTGTGTGCACGTCCAACAGTAAATGACCTTCGACATTTACAGGGTTAAGGGGCGGTGGGATGCTGTGCGACGTGGAGAATGATGACAAAGACAAAGGCACCAAATTGCCAGACTGTGACAGCTGCGAGCCATGGATAACTTAAATGGGTTAAAAGGATACGTCCGGATGACTCCCACTGTGGCTGCCACTGTTGCTCCTTCAGCTGCCACTGCTGCTGCTGCTGCAGTGCTTTTGTGTGATTTTTTCTGGCTGCTTGCCGAGGATTCGTGATACGCTCGCTGCATATTTGATGTCAACAACAATGCTCGACTCAAAGTGACAGCAAAATTGAAATGACACCGACTCCCGTCACCAGCTACGACTAAAACAAAAGCCGAGAAGGGGGACCAGCAAGCAAAATGCCTCAGCACATAACAATTTTTAATAGTGCGTGTTCCCAAAATGCAATTCACCTGGCTTTCAGCTGAACATGACATTTATTTATTATATTGAAACTTAAAGGTATAGGAGTATTTTGTTTAAGTAGCAATAAGAATTAATTGACTGCAAGTTTTAGCAACTTATTGTCAAACAATTTATAGCTTTATGACTAAGTATTTTTCTTGTCATTTTATAACGATATTTACCAAATTCTAATTATTACCATGATTTAAGTACATATTTTGTTAGTATTAATTATAGTTATTACATGTAAATTCAAAATATAGATTATACAACAGTTTTTTTAACCCAGACACATTTCCCTTAAGATACTTCGATTTAAACATTAATCGATATCTAAATGAAAATACATATCGAAGGCAGCCAGTCGACTAATCCTGTCTTAATCCAATTGTATTTTCATCACATATGTGTCTGAGCAAAACACATAATCCGTTTAGGGTACACTACATATATATAAAGTTAGCCAAAAAATGCCATCAAGAAAGTATTTTTATTTTATATTAAATTTACAAGAATTTCATTCAATTCATGATAATTGAAGACTTCGAATGGAAGTTTTTAAATATTATTTGGAAAATATGAAATAAGCACATTTGAATGAATAAGTGTCACATTTTCTGTGGAAATCATAAAGAATAAATATGAAGGGACACTGGTGAATAACAATTTTCCAACAATTTACAATTATAACCAATTTTACTTGTTCTCCTTTGCATTGTAAATGGATGCAGTTGGCAGCAGTAAAGGAAACAAATAATGCACAAGTATTTTAATGTAAGAGAAGAGAAAGCA
Organism: Drosophila grimshawi; assembly: GCF_018153295.1. Lineage (NCBI taxonomy): Eukaryota > Metazoa > Arthropoda > Insecta > Diptera > Drosophilidae > Drosophila > Drosophila grimshawi. Next base: position 26,927,232 of record NW_025063098.1, read on the forward strand.
ATAAAAGAAATTAACTTTAGTGATGCTGCAGTAAAAGTTGTTCTTAGACTATTTTTGTTATTTCCACTTTATAAATATGAAAAATTTTCTCATTAAAATGGCGTAAGGTGTGCGAAAAGTCGGCGAGTATTTGGTATATTTTTGGCTTAGAGAGTTTGTAGAAGTTTGGCCAAACAATTTTAATAAACATGCGCAAAAATTTAATTATATGCATGGGGGCATTCAGTATTATGGGAAATAGAGCCATCGAAAGAGGCGCAAAAGTAAACATAACCAGATGCAAACTCAGATAAGCAGGGGGCAACACACATACGCACACACACACACACACACACAGAACGCACACAAAGTCGAACGTTGAACTTAACCCTGCAACAGCTAAGCTGAAATTTAATATTGGAAGGCAATGAGCCGGGGCGCAATAAAAGCCCCAAAACCCCCAAAGGAATGGCAAAAGGACAAGACGAGTAGAAGGAGGAGGGGCATCGGGTGGAGACACTGCCACAGGCCGGGGTGCTTTCCTGCAGGCTGCTACTTCTACTTCTGCCTCTGTCTATTGCCAACTAGCTGTATAGCCTCTGTGACTGCCAATAAAGTCCACATAAGGAGTGGATAGTGGGGGTGTTTCAGTGAGAAGGAGCTCCCTCCAATTGTTCCAGTCTCGGTACCTAGCCACCTCACTGGTAGCAGGCGCCTTGTCGATCGAGGGGTAAATGTAGCTGCTTTGTTACATAATAGTTGAAGTTTTATTGTCGAAAGCTATTAAACTTTTCCCATCAAAAGCACAGGTTGTGGCACATGGAAAAGGTGTAGAGCATTAAGGTTACTTGCCACACACAAATACACATAGGCATACACACACACACACACACACACACACAGACAGACAGAGTGTGAGTAGGTTATCAGGCTATATATATTCATACAGACAAGCTGCCTCAATGATGATTTTGCAATAATCATGATCAGCGATAGAGCAATTCGAAATGAATCTAGAACACTGAACAAAATAATACTAACATACTGCTGTAAATGCAGTTAATGGAGTGGAAAAATTACAGAAATTTTGGTTTTTAATGCATTAGCGTATCAGAAATGTGAAGCTTAATGAAGTGTTTAGTTTAGCAATAATAACTTGTGTACTTTGGTGCAAAATTCACATCATAAGTGCTTATATGGATTTGGTATAAACCATTTACTTAAAATTTCTTTAAAATTACTGCAAATTTTAGTATGAAAATAGTTTAACATAATCAAGAAAAATTTGAGTGGCAAAACGAATTCAAGGGAAATACTTAAGAAACAAGCCATTCTCTTGCATCATATAAATGGGCTTGGTGGTCTTAGAAACACAAACAGATACTAACCCCAAAATACGCATTGTGCTACGTAATTTGTTCAAGCTGAATCCACTATTTATTTAACAATCCAAGTTTGACTTTTAATCTGGAATTTGTGACCTGCAATGTACATAAAAAACAAGTTTCAATGACTGTGCACTCATTGGCTCCCCTACTTGGATGTTGATGGTGCCAGAGATTGGCCCAATTGACTTTTCTGTGTTAGTTGCAAGTTAAAGTGAAGAGCACGCCGAACTTTTCACGGTGCCATAGAACTTTTGATGTTGTTGTTGTCGTTGTTGTAGTTGTTATTGGAGCTCATTGTGGCCAGCGCTTAAGTTGTGGCATGGCCTCAACAGCTTATCTACCTGCCCCCTGGTACGGCGTTCTACTTCTACGTCTATTTTTACGTCTACGTCTACTTCATCTTCGATTTGCTTTTCATGTAGCCAGGGCACGCATAGCGCATAAAATTGTTTCAATGTGTTGGTTTAACAGTGGCAAAAGTTGCACCTTGTCAGAGCCGTGTCCACCCCCAAGACCACCCCCCAAACCGCTCCCAACCTGTGCGTCCCACTTGCTATGTGGGTTATGTGTAGGTACTTCTTTATATTTGTGCGAGTTTGTGGCAAACGCATACAAAATTGAAAAAGTTTTCCTCGAATTCGAGTTAGAAGCGCAGCTCCAACACTTGAACAACAGTTTTTCTTTTTTGACTCGTTCCGATAATTTTGTTTTTGGTTTTGCTAATGAATTTGGTGTCAGTCTGCGGCGCCACCACAGAAGCCAAAAGATACATCAAACCACCCACCACACAAGCAACCCATAACAGCTGCCAGTTACAAGACCATAGCATTTGAAATGCAATTAATCAGTGTAAATTGCAGGATACGGTTTTTGCAGCATGATAACAAAACTCGATTCAACAACAAAAAATAAACAAACACACACACACACACATATGCACAGCTTAAGTTTGACACTTTTATGGCAAAAAACCCGAACACACAAACTGGGGATTGAGTTGAAGAAACGGATAAATGCAGGCTAAAGTATATATATATGTACACTCAGACAAAAATATTGATTTCATTTTATGTGCAATCAATACAGAATTCATTCAGTTTTGTTCAGCAAATTTATCGAATATTCTTAAATAAGTATTCATGATTCTTGATGCAAATTCAATGCCTTATCTGAAATGAATAAGAAGAAAAATTTCTTAATTTTGTTGTGTAAAACGTTATTCTTGATTCGAGGTAAGACTCGCTACATTTCGCTGAGTGAATGCATACGGATAAGCATATATATAAAGATAGAGATAGAGATAGAGCAAATATGTTGATGCAATAACATGCAACTTTGACACTTGCCGGTGCTACCCAGGGGACACAAGGAGGCAAAACGCCCGCTACCAAGTTACATGAGTTACATGCACTTAATGTTGATTTGTGCATTGGACCAAAGGACAGAAAGACCCCATGACCAGGACCAAACCAAGCCAGACCAGAACAGAGAAGGCAGAGCAGCAGCCGCAGATGCTTGCCCTACACTTCAAGACAAGCCAAGTTGAGTTTCATTTGCAATTTTCATCTGCAGCTGTTACTCGAGTGCACAGCACACACCCACCTACACACACACACACACACACACACACAACGAGAGAAAGAGCGAGGGATGCTGAAGGTGTATGAGAAAGAGAGAGAGAGAGAGAGAGAGAGAGAGTGTTTAGCTTGCACACAACTCGTTCACACAGATATGCCTAAGTACACCAAAACGGAATTGGAAAAAATAATGAATTCTTAATTGCATTAGAACGAAGTTGAGATACACTGTCTATTGTCATTTCATTAAAGCCATTTGTGAGAGAATATAAGACAAAAAAAAAACACTCAGCTTAAATAGAGATTGTATTCACTACCTAAAAGAACAAACCTTGATAAAAACCTATGTAAATTATTAAAAATTCACTTGCTGAAAAAACTTAAGGATTTTATTATTTACAAAAAAAATAGTTAGATGCGAATAGGAGAACATTTTAGATAGATTTAATCAATGGATTTGAAAGGAACAACAATTTATTGAAATATTAGAGGTATATAAGTATATTCAATCTCACTTAAAGAAAGCTTAAGCAATATTATTAAGTATTAAGTAAGAGCACTAGCAACTAAACTTTCAGAAATATATAGAGTAGCTTCGAAAATAATATATAAAAGTTAGATAAAAATAAAAATACATATGAAATTTATTAAAGCATACTTTGGAGCAAACTTTTTAATGAAAACCAAGCACACGTTCGTTCTAATAAAAACTAAAAGTGCAAGTAAGAGTATCTGAAGCGAACACATTGTGAGCATGTTGAAGTACAGCTAGAAATTGTAGCCAGCATTTAAGCTGCGCTGGCATTTGAACCCATTTCGAGTAAGATGTAGAGGGGAGGGGCAAGAGAGTGCACTCACAAACAAGCCAGGCGAACGATTTAGTAATGTAGAAGCATACTACACGTATATATATTACACTTGAGCTGGATGTCCCGCTGTGTGCCACTGCAAAGATATTCCATTCCAGATGTCCAATGTAATTACAATTAATAAATAAATATGATTTGGCCAACTAACAGAACAGAGCAAACGAAATGGATATTGAAGGCGAATTGAGTGGACGTGGCAGTACGGAATGTGGTAAGGGAATGTGGCTATTAAACTTGCCCGGGCCAAGAACTTGAAATTCAATTTATTTAACGCGCAGTTAAGTTATTTTTAATTGGCTGCAGGAGGTATGAAGCGTCTTGTTGCCAGCCGGAGGTGAAATTAAATCAAAATTTAGAAGCCGCTCAACGCACACTCAAAATGTTGTTTGCTCCAGCCGCGTCAAAGACCACGCCCGCAGATGTGTTGCCGGGTGGCAAGTGGCAGAGCTCAGCAAAGCAATGGCCAAAAAAGGCCTGGGGTCAAAGTTTCTAATTACTCGATATTGTAGCTGGTGGGCGAGTCACCAAGCCAAGCATCGTGTGGCAAGTTCGAATTGTGCTCCTGGAAATACTTATATATATTATTATTCTGAGTGATGTTTTCGCTCCAATTTTAATAGCCACAAACATTAAGTGAGTAACAATCAAGTCATGACATAAACAGACGCATTTAGAAGCACTCCAATGAATCCAATGAGTCCAAAACTCTAATGTGTAATCAATTAAACCACTGACAGATGAATGGCACAGAACAGAACAGGACAAGTTGTGCTTATTGTGCTGCCACTTGAGTATTGCAGTTTAAATGGATTGTCAATGGCACTCTGTTTTGTGCTGGATAAGATGTTTTAATATACAATTCCGTATTCAGTATTATTGATAACTTATTGGAAAATATGTCATTTAATTTGTATGGCAAGAATAGTAAATAAATATAGTTAAAATAAATAAAATATTGTCTGAAGCGATTAAGAATTGAATTTAATATTTTTGCTTTAAAGAGCTATTTTGAATGTAAATAAATTGTGTAGAAAACAATCTTAGTGCAAAGCAAAAGAAGAGTAATAATTTAAGTAAAACTAGAAAGTTAGTGAAACGTGTGAGTTCTGCTTCTGGCCTTTAACCTACTTTTAATGGATAAGGGATTACAAAACATGAAACAAAAGGACACTCAAAAACATTAGTAACAAAATTGCTTAAGCGTCCCAACCTTTTAGAACTCGAAATCAGGACACTATTAAATTGTTCAAAGTAAAAAGCAAAGAACAAAAACTAAAATCTTCAAGGGGCAGTTCATCAAATAATCATGAATAGAAATCTTTGCCCTTAACTACTGCAGTAATCAAAGTTAACTATACATAGAAATGTAGTAAATAATTTATTCCAGCTGCAAAATTAAAATGCTTTCAAGGAGCCTCGTTGAATCTTCACTTTGAAATATTAAAAGACAATACATAATCAATGGACAAAAAATAAAAAAAAAAATATGTAGGTAAAAAGAATGGATAATACTTATTGCTTGGCAAGGGCAACAAAAGACACTCAAATGGATGGCCATGGGTAGAGAGCAGCCAAGGAAATCAATTAAAAGCATTTCCCATCTTAGCCCGCCTGACCGCCTTCCGCTGTTGCCATTGCTCCCTCTGATCCTGCTCCTTGCCGCGGCACCAATCGCCGTCGACGTTTATAATTTATGACGCCTATAATTGCAGCAATTTATGTATGAGAGTGTGTATAGCTGTGTGTGGGTATGTGTGTGTGTGTTTGTATGTGTGTGTCCCGTGCTCGTATTTGCACTAAGGCTTATGTCGTACAGCGAACCCCATTGTTGATACGTATGCCACGTGGGCGTTGCATGAGTTGGGAGGCCTCAGTTTTGAAGTTCACCCTTGAAAATGTCAATTTTGTCGTTACTGGCAAAATGTCTTCATTGTCGTCGTCGTCCTGGTGCTGGTTCTGTTTCTGTTTCTCGACGTTGCTTGATTGCACTTTTAATTAACTTTTTTTTTTGCGAGTGCCGGCTGTTGGAATTGTTGTTGCTGTTGCCATTGCTGCTACTGCTGCTGCTGCTGTTGCAAGTTGCAGTTGCCAATTGTTGGCACTTTGTGCTTTTTGTTTTTTTGCTGCTGCTCTCACCACTCATCGTTAACAAAGGCAAACAAGTCACGCATGAGGCCATTATTTATTGAAGGGACACGCCCAGCTGCCGCTCAAATTTAAGCGCCAGCAATGACAACAACAACAATCACAACAACAGTAAATGTGAATACAATCACCATGCTGCCACCACATCCTGTTAGCCCATTTGCTTGCCCACAATTTCGCCCACAAGCCCAATATGTTAATTCAATTTGCTTGATTGCAATAAAGGAATATTAAAAAAAAGAACCGCAACTTTGTTATGGATTTGCAGGGTGACTAAAGAGGAAGCGATGACAGGGGGCGAGTGTGTGTGGCAGGTATAACACCTATCAGCGGGGGAGGTGGAGATGATTGGCAGTGCAGGCACGCATGATATTATGATTGGAAAATGAAAATCATTTACGTGCGTCAATTTTCAGCCCATATAAATCAAATCTAGCAGAAAGATACTCCAGCCAATTGCAGCGACAGAGGGGGCAGGGGGGTGTGTTAGTACGGAAGATAGGCGTAAGTTGTGCGCTGCCCAATGAATCGAGCATGAGTCAATTAATGTGGCAACGTGCAGCGCATAATGATTGCGCAGAAAACGGGAATCAAAAGCGAGCCATCTGCTTTCAGACATAATCTGTACTGGTCAGTTAATGATTATGCATAATAGCCGGGCAGCATCTATAAGCTGATTGCTGATTATAGTCAATCATAATGATAGATTAACAATTTGAAGTAGGACATCAAATGTTAGACTGAAATAGATGAATAATTTTGATTTAACTGATTGATTGTCAATGTACATTTCTGGTATTAAATTCAGTTTCTGGCCAATCAAACTTCAAACTGAACATCTTGTGACAAGTAATCTAGAACAACAAAATGGTTAAAATACAATCCAAATATTAATTTTAGATCCTTATCACATCCTTAACTTAAACAAACATTCTAAACTTAATAAATATACTGAACAATATATTTGGGTAGCATTTTACGACTCAGCAAAAGTGTTAACTACAATCCAGACAAAAATATTAAATCCTTATTACGCCCCTTAAGTGTAGTTAGGCAACACTCTAAACTTAATAAAACATATCTAATCCCCTTAACAAACAAAAAAATGACTAGCACGCTTTTTAGCAAGAACAGTGCTTGAAAACAAAAATCCAAAAGCTTACTTTGGGTTTAGTAAGTATATTAAGGTCTCGGATACTTTTCAATTAGTAGCGTTTATTCTTTTTTTATATATATATTTATTTACAGTGCAAATCGAGTTAAACTCAACGGGGACTAAACAAGGGAAACCGACATTCAAAAGAAAAACGCATAAATGAAAACTAAATATTTGCACTGGCTTTTGGGGCCCTTGTTATGGCCATCAAGTGAAAAACAAAAGAAAAACGAAAACGAATCAAAAAAAAAAAAGGATCTGAGCCCAACATACTCTAGGTCGGCGAACAACTACAAGGGCTGTCTATGAGGGCCTAAATAACTAAGTCAATAAATCAATTCAACATAATTTTTCTCGGCTTTTTTATATCTAAGGTATTTTTTGTTTCTCTTTTATTTTGTTTTTTTCATTCTTTTGTTTTCTTATTGTTTTCGGGTAAATCCCAAACAAACAAGTAGAAAAACATTTGGCAAATGTTTGGCAACGGCAGCATGAAAAGCAATGATAGCCCCGTCATGACGTTGATACACATGGCCCAAAAGATACATAAACAATGATAACTGCAAAGTTTATCAATTTGTAAAATGGCGGCCGCTCAACAACAAAGCGAGAACAAGCAAAAAGACACAGCCAAATGGCTAAATGTTACATTAACAGAGACCCAAATGTGCAAATGTAAAGCTAACAGAGCCCCCACTCAAGCACCCAATAGGAAGCTCACGTAAATGGTTGCTGCCCATGCTAAGCATATGTAAAAGCTCAACTCGTTACAGCTTGTGTGTAATTAACAGTTCATAATTTAGAAATTCAAATTGTATATTTAGTTTGGGGTTAATCTTTTGCATCAATTAAATGTAATTCTTGCGTAAAGATTAGCGCATAATTCAACAAGAATCTAAACAAATTTTGCCACGATCTCAATCAGTTGGCCCAAAACCCAAAACAAAAAAAATTCAATTCAAACAATGAATGAATTGTTTTTGCTACTTGTCAATATGTTATGTTATTCTATTTTCTATTTGCTATTTTCCATTTTCCATTTTCTATTTGTTTCTGTTTCGATTGCGTTCTGTTTATTTTGTTTATAGGCCAGGAAACAAAAAGAACCAAACCGTAAAAAACATTGTATTATAAATAAGTACTATATTTTAGTACAACAGCGTGCGCTCTGCAACACACACTGTACACGTTTAAAAATATCTATACATAAAAATATACAAATTGAAATTCAATTTGAAATGCAAAACATGTGCCGAACTGAATGTACAATTGTACAAGTGTCAACTTTGATATGCGAGCGACTTGACTCAACCCGACGACTGACACGACCAAATATTTCAACATTTTCGAATATACAATATGTATATAGATTTATTTTTTGCACAAAATTAGGCAACAAAATTAACACCAATACCAAGAGGTCTATGTAAACAAAACGATCAACGAACATTAAGGCAGGCAGAATGGCAGCCGACCAAACAAAACATTTTTCTAATCAATTTAGCGCTTGCTCAAATTAATCACATCACTTTAACATGAATCTTCAATTGCGCTGCCGTTGACCAATGAATTGGTTAAAATGCCCAAGCAATAACGGCATTGGGGGCCTCATCTAATTTCGTTTAAAGAAAATGCTGGCAGCGTTTTTGGGTATATAAAAATAAATACTTATAAATAAATATATAAAAACAGTGAGCGTTGCCAAAGCTAAAGCACCTCTTCATCACCACACGCCCTCTCAGTTCATTCTCTTTTGGCCAAATAACGAGTCACACTAAGTGCAGCAGGGTAAACAAAAAATGAAAATGAAAATAATAAATATAAAAAAAAATGACCACCAAGGAAAATATGACAAAAATACTATAATAATTGAAATGCATATCTCTGGCGTCTTTCCATCTCATAAATGTATTTAGACTTATATCTCTTTAGTCGTGTGACTTGTCTTTGTTTAGGGACACCAAGATGTGCTTTGCCAATTTTAAATGTCACGGGTTCGAAATCTTGGAATGCATTGGTCAAACCGCATTCATTGGGTGCTACTGATACCACAGCCAGTGCCAGTTTCTATTCTGTATTTGTCAGCACACATCTAGTTGGTGAAGAGAGATTCGCTTAGGATAAATACATATTAATTGACCATCAAGAACTGTCAACACCAACAATGAAGACAACAACCAAAAACTGAGACAACAACAATTTGTTATTAAAATATCGCCACGCTTTCTCAGCTTATATTGTCGCTACTCATAAAAGTTGCTTGAAATTGTTCATAAAATTCTCGAATTAAAAACCGAAGTGCAAATTCTCTATAAGTCATATGGAGTCATTTGCATTATATTAAAAAATAATAAATTATTTTTGCAATTTATATATATATATATGTTTCTTTATGAAATATGATTCTTCGTACAAACACACTTGCCTAATAACTATTTTATGTATTTTGAAATTAATTAAGTGTATTAAGATCCACTTATTAAATACTTAACTTGTGCTCTTTAAAAAGTTCACTAGGTCTTTGTTAAATTGGGAATACTGTAAGAGTATCTCGACACGCCTTCTTTCAATCCGGCTAGCAATTAAGCAGCATATTCCAAGAGATCAGCGAGAAAAGTAGCAGAAGCTGAAAAAAAAATCGATTTATATATTTGTATGTATTTGGGATATATATTTTTTGCACGAGGTGCGCACAAAGTCAAGACTACTAGTATAATTATAGCGACACCCACCTATTGGCGCCCAATTTCTGGCCGAGCACACGCACACACACCCAATATCATGGACAGTTGGACAGATAGACAAATGGACAGACAGAGGACGACGACGTCGTCGTCGTCTCTCAAAGACTCACGGTCAAGTTGAAAAACATTGAGAGCATGGAGCGGATGTTCGGTATTTTTTTTTGTTGAGGAGGAGGATGATCGGATGTTCATGGAGGCCAGCATGGGAGAATAAAAAAAAACTCATCCACATCGCCAGCTATATCGCGTGTGTCACATTAACCCAATAAATAAACAGTTGAGAATTCGACACAAAATAAACAAAAAAAAAAAACAAACAACAAAAAAACGAGCGATTTGAGAGAGATTTTTATTTTGAGGAGGCAGCGCAGTCAAGGGCAGCGACTGAGGCAGCGACTGCGACAGAGACGCAGAGCCGAGCGAATGCTCGTCGATTGTCGATGCGTTGATCGTTGTTGTGTTAATGTATCTTTGATGTTGTCTGGCGAGCCGTCTTCGTATCGCTTTGCTAGTTTTTCGCGAAAATTTTCGCTCAGTATCGAGGGAAATCACGACACGCCAACATTTGGTGGAAATGCCAGTCCGTGAACACTTCAAATCGAGAGTATACAAGGATTAATCAAACAAAAGTGTGACCAAAGAGAATTATAATTGCATTATAATATAAATACCATATCCGATAATTAATGTGTTGTATGTGTGTTTGGGTGTCAAATAGTGTCTCCCAAGGATAAGCTGCGAAAGTGTACATATTATTTATTGTCTGGTACGTGTTTTGGTTGTCAAACAGAGATTCCCACAAGGATAACCAACAAAAGTGTGACCAATCAAGCATACATTTAATATATAATAGACAATTATGGTGTTCCATGTGTGATTCGCAGTTCACCTAATTAGCAATAAAGTGTCATGCGATTAAACGGCTCAATGCTTAAGCGTGGAGACAGTCCTATGCCAAAAGATAAGTTAATAAATGTTGTGAATAATTGCAAAAATTGATATATTAATTACCAGGCATTTATTTTCTGACTTAATACACATTGTCGAGGAGCTGTCTCTCTCTCTATAATTATCGCGAGTAGTGCCTAGCTATAAATAAATAAATAAAAAAATATATATATACACATATACCAAATAACAACAAATTTTATTTATTGCCCAAAATATACATACTTGCACACATGTTTGTTTATCTATGTGTGTGCGTGTGTGTATGTGTGTGTGTGTTGTGCTTGTGTCTCAGCCAAAAAGCAAATAATATTTAAATTTTTAGCGCTACTAACTTTTCAGCACTAAAACACAAACAAAATTTCATCTCATAAAATTCCTATTAAAAATACAAATAAAAAACAAAAAGCAAAGTGAAAAGAAATCAAATTAATTTGTGAGTTTATGTATAGGAAAATAAACTAAAATATACACATACGTTAAAAAAAATTAATAAAAACAAAAGCCTTATAAATATATAGGCTAGCAAAATGTCGACAACGACGCGAAGTTCGCTGGCGAGAAAATCGTCGCTATCCAAAAGTGGTAGCACGGATAAAACAACAACCAAATCATCAACATCCGCAACAACAAAATCATCGAAAACAAAGCCTTCCAGCACAACAACAACAACAACAGCAGCAACAGATGCAACGGGGAGCGGCAGCAAACAAAAAATGCAATATACAAAGACCAGGGAGCGCATGGTCGATGGTAAAGTTAAATATATACTTTATACTATCACACAAAACATATAATAGTTATAAAAAAAAAGAACTGCACTCTCTTAATTATCTTTCTGCATGATATTAAAGATTGTTCCCATTCAAGATCTTTGACAATATAATCGCAAGACAAATTGTCTTTTATGCTATATACGCTTGGTATTTAAATCACTTTCGACCTTGAACTAATTGAACGACAAGTATCATCCTATTTGCGGCATATTCTATTTATGTCACATAGATCCTAACCTGCAACAACAAAATTTTTTGATTTTTAAATATATCATTCAGTAAATATAATATACTTTTTATAAATTAAAATTTATTTTGAACCATAGGACTTTGACACTTAAATTAAACTCTTGGCACAATATTCAAATACCTAAACACTTTTGCCCCGCTTAATCGTCACTATTTGTATGTTTCTTACAATGTGTTAACTTTTGCATAATATTTCAACTCAAGAGATTTTCCACTAAAAATTTAGATGCAAACTTTTGAGATTTTTAGATCAGGAGATAATCTATAATATATTTCTTTGAGATAGACCAATTTAAGACTTTGTATTTCTTCCAAATGTACTTTATTTGAGCTAAATATAATTATATTTCAGCTAATATATTCAAAAAACAGCTCATTATCAGTATTAAACCTTTATAAAAAATTATATATAATCAATCTTCCTCTCAAATCGTTTTTGCCAAAATTCATGACCTTGACCCAATTGAAATCCAATTAAAAATTGCTCTTTTTATTCGATCATTAAGTTAACATTGTTTGATTGTTGAACAAAATAAATTCAATTTTATTTGAGCAATAATTACAAAAAGCATGTCTCTAATAAGTTATATATTGCCGTTTTATTGGCAATTTGTGCTGAAATTTGAACATTTCGAAAGAGATTATGACAATCCAAATATGAGTTTGTGTGCGTGTGTGTGTGTGCTTGTTGTTGTGTGTGCCAATCAATTTTGCCGACTTTTATATTCACTCATTGAGAATTCGCGTAATTTGCGTAGAATATTCATGTGCAATGGATGTTGGCAGATGATGCCACAGATGGGGGGCAGATGTGAACGGGGGGCATCGTAAATCTGGCAGTGTAGCCAAGCCAAATAAGAATTGGCGATAAGTTGCAGCAGCTCGTTAACCCACATGCACACACACATACACACACATAGAGAGAGCAAAGCACACGCCAATAACCACATTCACCACAATTTTGACGTTGCACATTGCGTATACGCAACGTGTATATGAACTAATTCATTCAAACTGGTTCTGTTTACAATTTAGATGTGCCGCTACCGCCCACACACAAACTGACCATGTCCGAGGTATACGATGATCCCAAGACGGGCAAACCTAATTTCGAGACACTGCGTCAGCATTTTCTGCTCGAGGGTCGCGTCGAGGAATGCGTCGCCCAGCGCATCATCAGCGAGGGCGCCGATCTGTTGCGCGAGGAGAAGAACATGATCGATGTGGAGGCACCCATCACAGTCTGTGGCGACATCCATGGACAATTCTTTGATTTGGTCAAACTATTTGAGGTCGGTGGACCGCCGGCAACCACACGTTATCTCTTTCTGGGTGATTACGTCGACAGAGGCTACTTCAGCATAGAGGTAAGTGTGTGAGTGTAAATTACAATTAATCAACTTAAACAACTCCCTCTCTCTCTCTCTCTCTCTCTCTCTGTCTCTCTTCGACTCTACTTAGTGCGTGCTCTATCTGTGGTCCCTGAAGATCACCTATCCTGAAACGCTTTCTCTGCTGCGTGGCAACCATGAATGTCGTCATCTAACGGAATACTTCACCTTCAAACAGGAATGTAAGTTCGTAGAGGGTTTAAATGTTTTTTTTTTTTAAGATTTAAAATTTCAACCCAATCTTAAAGTTAAAGTTAATTAACATTTCATGACGATTTTAGAGCAATATAAATAAATGCTGCACAGTTTTCGATACTATTAAATGATTTTATTATGGTATTATTAGCTTGAAATAATTACAAAACTAATATTTTAAATCTTATGAAAATAATTTTATATTTTATATTTGAAGATTAGTCCTATTAAATCATTTTTTTTAATCTATTAGACAGAAGACTTAAAGAAGTTTTTGTCGTACATAAGAAATTGAAAAATCTGTTGACGTTTATAAATAGTTTAAAATGATGAGCCGATGTTAAAGTTTCATTTAAATTATAAATTCAACTTTTCAAATTTATTTCTATATACAATTTATTCTGAACTGCATAGCAAACGTATACAAAGTATTTTCACCATGAAATATAGTATTTTAGACAGACTTTTTACAGCACATCAGAAACATAAAAAATTACTAAAAATACTTCAAAAATTTGTCAAGTTAATGTGCAACCTAACATTGCTGAGGTTTTTGATAACCAATTAAAAGAAGCTTATTTGCAGTTTTAATGCATTTTTAATGCGATTATATAATCGGCAACAAGTATATAAATCTTAATAAGATTCTTGTGATTTTATTTTCCCACTTGTTCGCTTGTTTCGTTTCTCATTCGCCCTGTTTTCGTTGGATGCACATTTTTGTTATTGCAGGCATTATTAAATATTCGGAAAGTATTTACGATGCGTGCATGGAAGCGTTCGACTGCCTGCCCCTCGCCGCCCTGCTCAACCAGCAGTTTCTGTGCATACACGGCGGACTATCGCCAGAGATTTTCACACTCGACGACATCAAGACGGTAATAAATTTGGCAGTCGAATGGTTGTCTTGCTGAAATGTTTACAATCGTCTATCAACATTTTTGCTTTGGTCTCGTTGCATTCGGCAGCTGAATCGCTTCAGGGAGCCGCCTGCTTATGGGCCCATGTGTGATCTGTTGTGGTCCGATCCGCTGGAGGATTTTGGCAGTGAGAAAAACAACGAGTTCTTCTCCCACAACTCGGTTCGTGGCTGTTCCTACTTCTTCAGCTATTCGGCATGCTGTGAGTTTCTGCAGAAGAACAATCTCCTGTCCATAGTGCGTGCCCATGAAGCACAGGATGCGGGGTAAGTTTCAAAGGTTCCTACGTATATACACTTGTGGAAAAACTCTGATTTAACTTCAAGTGTAACCTTTACCACTTGTGAAAAGTAAATGGTTTTCTCCACTTCGAATTAATGTAATTCTTAAGCCAAATATAAAAGGCACATTTCAAGAATTTCTGCATTTCTGTCTAAGATAGAAATAAAAATTTAGTTTCATTTTGAAAACTTATAAGCTTGAGGTTATTTTTCTTTTATCTAAAGTTGACATCAGAATAAAATAATATTGAATGTTCGAGTTGTTTATTTTATAAATATCCAAGAACGGAACTTGTTTAAAATGTGGCAATTGTTCTTAATTTACTCGAGTCGAAATTAAATAGATGAATAAATAATTACACGTGATTCTTCAAAAAGGAATTTTCTACGCTAGCTTAGTATTTTCAAATTTAGTCTAATTTTGACAATTTTGTATTCGATTTATGAACGAAATTCTCTGTTCTTGATTTTCTACAACTACAACTTTAATCTTTTTCTATCTGCAGCTATCGCATGTATCGTAAGAATCAAGTAACGGGCTTTCCTTCGCTTATTACCATCTTCTCGGCGCCTAATTATTTAGATGTCTACAACAACAAGGTATGACTTGGCCAATACGATCAACCGCAAATTTGTATATTGAATTTTTGCCTTCGCCTTATTGGCTATTTTTAAATTACACCAAAGTGTTTTTGCTGCACAGCATGCTGCGCTTCATATATGTATATATCTCTCTCAATATGTATATATATATATTTATATATACATATGTGTATTTCTGCCTTCCCGTAAATATTGTTTGCCTTTTTATTTTACGTATTTATACATATATTTGTCAAAACGCATCGTCAACATTTGACAAAAGGCAGCTGTGCTCAAGTACGAGAACAACGTGATGAACATAAGACAATTCAATTGCTCTCCGCATCCGTACTGGCTGCCAAACTTCATGGATGTCTTCACCTGGTCCCTGCCCTTTGTCGGCGAGAAGGTGAGCACAGAACCTGTTCCTAATGCTTCTCCTTGAAATATCAGCTTCATTTTTCTTTTGGTTTAGGTCACTGAGATGTTGGTCAATGTGCTCAACATTTGCTCCGATGACGAGCTGGTCGCCGGGCCCGATGATGAGCTGGAGGAAGGTATGTTATATATATATATAGTTTTTGTATATGTATTGTGTGTGAGTGTATGTATAAATGTAGTATACTCAACAATTGTTAAATACACAAAAGAACCATAACAAGGATATATTTGGAAAGCCAAAAATAAATACCCTTGCAGACATGTTAATTACGTATATTGCATGGCTTAATGTTATTGTAATTGATGCTATGTAAACACCATAAATGTTTGTTTAAAACATCTACATTTTGTGCGACTTGTTCCTCTGACAACTTTAAGATAAATCAATTAAAATCTAATTATGTTTATCTTAAAGTCTATATATACAAAAAAAATTTAGAATTTGGTGAAAACATTTTTAAAAATGGTTTTTCGGACAATTTATCTTAAAATGATCGGCGAAAACGTATAGATTAGTCCAATCATATTTAAGAATAGCTGATGGCAAATGCACCATATATATGCATACATATATATATTTAACTTTTATTACATTGGCATACCAACAATTCGTGACATCCTCTGCAAGGGTATACGAAGAACACAATCAATAATATAACTAATCTTCTATTAAATTCACTTATTTTCAAAATGTATCTATGTAATAACAAAACCAACAACAACAACAACTATCAAACACACAACAAACCAACAAACAAATCACCCACTCAAAAAAAAAAAAAAAAAAATTCACGCCTCTTTCTGTGGTTGGGCGTAACAAGAGCTGCGCAAGAAAATTGTGCTCGTGCCGGTGACAGTGAATAATGTCAATAACAATAATACGCCCAGTAAGCCAGGTAAGCTCAGTGTTGAACCGCTGCTGCCGTTGCTGCAAGAAAGAGAAAGAGCTTAACGAGAGCTTTGCACAGCTTTGATCAGCTTTGGCTCGCAAAGCTTTGCCTTAACATTATACAGCATAGCACCCGCACCCGCACCCGCACCGAGAGTTGCCTAAATATGCCCTTTATTTATATACATAAATCAGTTAATGGTATTCCCCATGAGCCATCGACTAATTGAGTTCTACAAATTCACAGCTTCCATGTCGGCGCTGCGCAAGGAGATAATTCGCAACAAAATACGCGCCATTGGCAAAATGTCTCGTGTATTTTCCGTTCTGAGGTGAGCTCAAATTCATTTGTTGCTCTTTGTGCTTTAAGTATTTTAACTGTCGTTCGCCTTGAAGGGAAGAGTCGGAGAGCGTGCTGAAACTCAAGGGCCTGACGCCAACGGGTGCATTGCCAATGGGCGCACTTTCTGGTGGTCGAGATTCACTTAAAGAGGGTAAGATTAACATAGTTATAGCAATCAATATATCAATATATAGCATTGATTTGAAAGATTAATGATGGAAAATAAGTGATAAAATAAATAAAAATTGAATATTCAAGAATATCTTGTATCTTTTAAATTATGAAATGTATTATTTTATATACATATTTGATATTTATATATATAATAATTAAAGATTGATGACTGGCAATAAATAGATTGATGATTGCTGAGTATAGATAACATATAGCAAAGATGGAACACATGATAAAGAAGTTTTATCTAAGATAACCAGAAACTAAAGAAGGAAGAGAAATGGAAGATTAAATATGCAAATTAAGAAAAGATAAGATGAAGCATAATTAAATTAGATGAAAAAATATACAAATATTCGTATTATTTTTGTTATGTACAGCAAAATTTTAGATAATGATAGTAATAACAAACAACAAATTTATAATTTAAAAATGGAAAATTGACACAAAGAAACAATGCACAATATAAGTAAGACGGTGAAATATACGAGATGAAGGCATATCAGATGTATTATGATGGGTTAATTGCATAAAAACAGATAGCCAGTTTAATAGACAGAACGAAGGGGGATATGGTTTGAGGGTATATAAAAATATATTAATCTCGTAATTTGCTTATAAACAGAATTGTAAATAATAATCCAAATTATGCAAAATTCGAACTATTCATAACTATTGTTGACACCTATATATGTAACGAGTAGTTGCAGTGGGATTGCAGTGCTATTGGGTGGCAACTCTGGTTACCAAACCTGAAGGCGGCATCAGCATTAGTCGTAAAAGAAAAGCAGAACGAGAAAATCGAGATGGTGAAGCAGAGCATTAAGATCGTCAATAAGAAGTTGTCTAAAGTCCAGCATAACTTTATAAATACAATACTCATATTTCACTGTAATATATATATAATATGTATTATATTATTATCAAACAAGACATATATATATATATATATTATTCATATTTATCACTTCCCTGTTCGATCAGCTCTGCAAGGACTGACCGCAGCCTCACACATTCACTCGTTTGCCGAGGCGAAGGGCTTGGATGCTGTCAATGAGCGGATGCCGCCACGTCGACCGCTCTCGATGAGCGCCAGCAGCAGCAGCATTACAACTATCAGCAGCAGCACCACCACCAAGAAGAGCAGCAACAACAACAACAATAACAACACAACAACCAAGAACAACAACAGCAATGGCGATAGCAGTGATGCCACAGTGACGAAAACGAGCCGAGCCACAGTTAGATCGGCAACCACGAGCAACGTGCGCAGTGGTTACACATCCAAGAGGTTCTCATAATCAGCAATTGCAAACATTTTTAGTTAATTTACACTTTGGTAGTCATTTTAAAATATAATATATACATATTTTTTTAAATTATTTTTTTTGCCCATTTATCATTTTGTTAGCTTAAATTTTATACGCAATTCGGTTCGTAATGCCTTAGTGAAAATTGTTAACCCCTAAAAACACTTTGTGGAATTTCTATATTTACTGTAGAAGCACTTTCCACGCTCAAATTTATACGTGACATGAATATTTTTTTAATAAAAACCTGACAGTAAATAGCTCAACAGAAAAATAGCATGAGCAACAAAAATTATTTACATAGCGCCAAGGGAGAGGGCGGAGGGGTGAGTGCTGAAGGTTATATTATGAGGTGGGCTCCTACAATGTCAAATACAGATGTCAAATTAACAGTTAGCTGCAGCAGCAGCAACTCAAGTCAAGCGTAAAAAGTCAACAACAATATAAAAATAATAAAAACAAAAACCACAAAAACGCGAATCATGAAACAATGCATTTCAAGAATTAACCAAGAGCAAACAACAATTATCAAAACAATCATAATTTAAAGTCAAGTCGAATTGCAGCTGAAACCATTTAAAATGGGTGAAAAGGGTGTCATGGGTTTGATTCAAAGTGTGTAACAGACAGAAGGAAGCAGTTTCTAGCCGATAAGGTATATACATTCTTGACCTGTTCTGCAAATTGGTCCTGGGTAAGTTTTATTAAGATAAGATACGAATTCTTATATGTTTCTCATTAGGTACTTAGTATATTCAACTATATTATTTACGATGTGCTCAATCGGAACGCAGTTACAATAGATAAAGCAAAGAAAACTCCACAGTGCACTCTGGCAAACTTGACCCAGTTGAAAGCAACTATTCATTCAATTTTCTCAATTCAATATATTCACAATCTTAAATCATGCTATATCTAGTACTTAATTGTGTTAAACTATTATGCCTGTATTATTTATTGTTTTACAAATTTAAGTATATATTTCGAAAATTGTTAGAGTTTCCTCATCAAATATATAATTATTTATTCAAGTTTTGTTAGACTCGTCTGATCGTATAAAAAAATATAAATACCAATATCAATTCTTAACTCTTTAAAATATGTTAGTGAAATAATAAATGAAATTAAATATATATAAATATCAATAACAAACAAAAAATAATAATCCAAAATAGCAACGGTTATGCTTAGGATGACCATTAATCTTTTACAAACACGGAAATTAAATAGGACAGAAAGCTTAACATTTGATGTGATCAAAATATTTGTTCTAAAGCAAATAAGATAAGACTGAGGAGCAACTAAAGAACCAGCATAACAATACATAACGCTTAACTAACGTCACAACCTGACAGCTTTATGCATAATCTAAAAGAGGAATTTTTGGTGAAAGAGTTGCTTAAAGAATACACCCACAGATAATACTCGTATGATGTCACTAAGTCAACAAGCTGGCAAATTTGACAATGGATACAATTTGGCACAATGTAGTCAGTCACTGGCCATATATATATCTATATCTTATATGCACATTTTTTATTATATTGTTCGGTTTTAAGTACAGGAACTAAGTTGGAGGCTGGCGCTTATTGAGTATTTGAATGTGACATTGAGCGAGGTCTACGTGGATAATGCAAACACTACGCATACGCCAGGTACGCCAACATTTTATTATAATACACCTGCAGCACGCACGAGATACGAGATCTGTATTCTTGAATAAAGCCAACTGATAAACCAGAACACGCTTTGTATCAGTCAGTGGACTGTAGTTGATTTCAACAGATTCACGTGCCTATTTAGGCCGTAATTCGTCGCATTGGCACATCTTGTTGTCTCGTGTCTACAGCCGCTCATAAAAAGAGCAATTTCTCCAGTCGCCGGGAACAAGTTCATATTTAATGAGTTTATCTGTTTGCTACAATTCGAAATGAACCTAAGCGTTTTGTATGTAAACAAAAAAAAAAAGCAATACTCGTAATGATCGTCGTCGTGTGGCCGCTTCGTGCACAGCCGATGATCGTTGCCAATCGAGCTCGCCATATAACGGCGCTTCGGGGCACAGCGATACGCCAGTCGCCGCAAATCCGTTAATTGTGACCTATCCGCGAGCTCGTTTCTAAAAACTGCGCTCCACAAAAAAAAAAAAATCTATAAAAAAAAGTAAAGACAACTTTTTTTATTGCTTGCGCATTTTTAATGGATTATTAAACGTATTTTAAAGCACAACTGTGATATAAATAAACTAAGCTCGCGTCTGCTCAATTAAATTCTGCGAAAATGCATCCGACACTTTTGCTGATCTCGGCTCTATTTATTGGGGTCTCGTGGGCGGCCACAGTCCAGCCTCCGCCACTGATTCGAACACTGAGCCCAGCGGGCGGTGGAATTGGACCCGAGTTCCAACTGGATCCGGTGCCGACGCAGGATAAGGGCAGTGTTGTTGAAGGTTTGTTAACCATAACTATTTTTGCAAGCATTCCAATAGATAATCACAACTTGTGCTTGAGATGCACGAGAACAGCCAAACGAATGGCGCATTCAAGCGTTTTATTACTACGTGTTAGTTCGACTCGAACAGCTTCAGTTCAATTATGCAACAACAAAAAAAAATATTGCTTGCTATATATATTTAAAAAATGCATAAATAACCCTGCTATTGCGAAGCATAAAAATAAACTCGTGTCAAGTGCATGTTTGCAAATAAATACCGATTTAAAAATGAAAATATATTCAGTTATATATCAGTAATAAAAAACTGGTGTGAAGTCAAACGCACAAAAAAAACGCAACTTTTATTTTTATTTCAAACTTCAAGTGCATATCCAAAATGAAAGCAAAGTTTTCAAATGTATAATTATGCAATGGGAAAGAATGAAAATGTTACATATATGATTTATATATCAGAAGTTTGCAAGGTCAAAAAAGCCATATCAAAAATGTATTTTTAATTTCAAAATACTCTTTCATCTCGTGTCAAGTTCAGAACTCAAAATATTTTATTATCTTTCCAAACAAGATAGTTTCAAATTTAAAAATGCAAGCAATCTATTTATATATTCAACTAAACTACTACTTTTCAAAGTTAATTGTTAACCTCGTGTCAACTTCAGAACTCAAAATATTGTTTTTTTTTTATCAATATTAGTATAAATTGAGAACAAAAAAATACACCGGTTTTTTATATATATCGTACAACAGTTGAAATGTCTTCCCAAGGTCAATATTAAGTAAAATCGTTTAAAGTACATTTGTTAAAATATTTATTTAGCTATCCGAAAAACCGAAAAAGAACAATGCATTTAATGATGAGACAGCTGAAATATCTATTTATACACGTTTCAATTACGAAACAGCCAAGTAAACTTATTAATTTCAGTCCAAATGTTGCAATGTCATTTCTGAATTCCAGTTTCGCATTTGGGCACATAAATTTGAATTTTATTACGAGCTCTGGGATTAAATGATATTTATTATGGAACAAAGTATACGCTGTCATACGCTCTTCAAATATTCTCCATATATTTAATAAAAAGAAGACTGTACCATTTTTAAGCAGAAAGTTAATTAGTTTTGTTAATTTTAGCATTCGAAATTCCACACTGAAGTTGAAAGATTAGTCAATTGACTATGCCTATGTCTACAAAGTGAACAACAATTTTTAATTATGATAATAACTGCCGAATTTTGTGTTAGCCAAATGACAAACATTTGGCAAAACGACTGTACACACAGCCGTTAATTAGAACACTCACAAGTGTTAAGTTCGTGATAAAGCTACGATTCGATTCTAACATTAATGGTGCTAATTACGCCTCTAACCGTATATGGCAAAAACCTTTAATTATCCAATTCGATTTCATTGACAATTCAAATTAACAGTCTGTCAACGCAGCGTAACTGTAACGTGCGTCAGTGCCGCGGCACATAGGCGGAGAGGGCGTGGACGGGGGGTGTTGGGGGCAGAACAGGGGTTTTCGCTTGACGCCGACTGAATACTAAAGTTAAAAATGTATACTCAGCAAATATGAATACAAAATTATAGTGAGTTCGAGGAGAGTGTGAAACTAGAAAATGCCCTTTAGTCTGAAATAAAGGTGGAACTTATTAAATTTGTTATGGATAATTAAATTTATTTTTTGTTTCTTTTTAAAAAATATATACAAAAAGTTGCATGATAAAAGAAATAATAATTTGATATTAAATACAAGTAAAACTTTTTAGGAAGAAATATTTATATTTTAGGGCGACTTACTAAATTTTTGGGAATGTTTTTCTAAATGTTTTTATGCATAAAGAGCACAAGTCAAAACGGGATTTTAGTAAATATAGATTCATTTTTATACATTTTTGGAAACTAAAATAAAAACTCTAAAGTATACTTTAGTTAGTAAATAAATTTCAAATTCATTGATACTTAGTAAGCCTAGTTTTTGTTATGTCTAGATACCTGCTTAGGCGTTCTACCCAACCAATTGTATGTTTGAAGAGTATATAAAATAAAGTACATAAAATATATTTATAGACTGTCGTGCAAATGTAAATTATTTAATTTCATGCCAATCACTTGAATGCAATACTTAACGATTTAAGATATTATTTGTTGCTGCACTTAAGTGTTGCAAGTACTTAAAGTAAATCCCCCGCTAGACTAGTTCAGTCCCACACATTTTATAGATGGGGGATTTACCTGGCCTCAACCAGATAGAGTTTTACACACATTTCTAATGGGCCTTATGTGCTCAACGTGCAAAATAACTCGTCGTGGCAAAATCTAAGTAAATAGTCGTAGCTGTTGTTAGTAGAACCCGCGACTGCCTAGTACGCTCACCAGAATTAATTACAAAGCGACAGCGACATGACATAAATAAATAGATAACGTTCAATTTCTGCACGTGACTTACTCGATTCCAATTTCAATTCCGTCAGATGCACAATTCTGGCGACGAGTCGGCCTCAACCAGCTGGAGAAGATCATCAAGCAAGCGAAGCGGGCCAAGGAGACCTCATATCAGCACAAGGCCAAGAACATTATCATCTTCATAGGCGATGGAATGGGTATGTCCACAATTTCAGCTGGACGCATCTACAAGGGACAGTATCTAAAGCATGGGCATGGCGAGGAGGAGATGCTATCCTTTGATGAGTTTCCCTATACGGGCTTAGCCAAGGTATGTTTTATTTTAAAACACTTATCTTTTTATGCAACAATTCTCCTATAACATGTCTCAAAAATCCTTTAAAAAAATCTTTCTTACTATGATTATTTTTGGTACAAAATAATACATAGAAAATTCCAAATAAATATATATTTTTTTGCTTTAATCCCTGAAGATGAGATCCGACGGTACTTGAAATACATATATATTGATATGGGAAAAAATATACAACTAGATAAAGTTATTAATATTAATATTAAAAATGTACATATTAATATAACAAAAAAATATACTTCTTTGCGAATATTAAAAAAAAGTATATATAAACTGACTAACAGAATGATTGGAAAATTCAAACCTCAAGTGGGTAATAAAGAGGAAAACTGACACATGCTTTTAAAATAGAACTTCTATTCAAAAAATGAATGTCACAAATATGTTAAAATTAAATTGAGTTTCATAGTTGAAAAAAATACTATTGAGGAAAAGTGAGCTCGAGCGGAAAATAATGTAAAATAATTGGCTCAAAAATATATGGTAGGGGAAAGTCCAAATTTTCCACTGCCATACATTTTTCAAACTATTTATTCGCATGACATAATTTATTGTGGTCATTTACGGTGAAAATATAAATCAAAACTGAAGCAATTTTTAAAAGAAAATTCGTCTAAGAAATTGAATTTATTTACGGTAATCAAATGTTTGCTGTGAATGCATATAAAATAAATATTAAAAATACTGCAACCATTTCAACAAATTCTTACAGACCTACAATGTGGACAAACAGGTGCCGGATTCGGCGGGCACGGCGACAGCGATATTTACGGGCGTTAAGACAAATTATAAAGTGATTGGCATGGATACCACACGATCGATGACGAATGCGACACAGGGTCGCCTCGACTCCATCATGGACTGGGCACAGCGGGTGGGCAAACGGACGGGCGTGGTGACAAACACAAGGATTACGCATGCCACACCGGCATCTAGCTATGCCAATATCTATAATCGTGACTGGGAATGCGATACGGAGGTGCCGGCGGAATCCAAAGGCATTTATGCTGACATTGCCAGGCAGCTGGTGGAGACGGCGCCGGGCAACAAACTGAATGTGGTGCTCGGTGGTGGCCTCAAGCCAATGGGCTCCTTCAATGCGAGCGAGGTGCAAACGGTTAAATTTGAGGGTTCCACTGAGACGGTCTGCAATCGTGGGGATGCCAGGAACTTGACCCGCGAGTGGCTGCAGCACCATGCAAATGATAGCAGCGATGCCAAGCTGGTGCACACGCGTCAGGCTCTGCTCGAGGTTGATGTAAAGAAAGTGGATCATCTGATGGGTCTGTTTCGCAACAATCACATCACATACTCGATTGCCCGCCAGCAGGGTGAACCATCGCTGCAGGATATGACCAAAGCGGCCATTGGGGTGTTGGAACGTGGCAAAGATTCGGCTGGATATGTGCTCCTCGTCGAGGGTGGACGCATCGATATGGCACATCATCAGAACTATGCGCGGGCGGCACTCCATGAAGTCTACGAATTGGATCTCGCTGTGCAGGCGGCGCTTAACATGACCGACTCGGAGGAAACGCTGATTCTGGTCACAGCGGATCATTCGCATTCCGTTACCTTTAATGGATATCCTCAGCGTGGCAATGATATTTTGGGCGCTGCCAATCTGCACGAGCCCAAGGATCCCATGGTTTATGAGACGATCACTTATGCGAATGGACCCGGTTACTTTGACCATCTCGCCAATGACTCGAAGCCAGTAAATAGCTCCAATTTTTGGATGCCCCTCCAGCGATATAGCAAAGAGCAACTGGATTCGCCCACCTATCGCCACATGGCCAGCGTTGCCCTCAGTGATGAGACACATGGCGGCGAGGATGTGGTTGTCTTCGCCAGCGGACCAGGTGCCAGTTTGGTGCGAGGCGTCTTCGAGCAGAACTATTTGGCCTATGTGATGAGCTATGCTGGCTGCATGGGTCCAGCCAAGAATTTTGATGATACCTGCCAGCGCTACCTGGCGCCAGGAGGCAGCGACAACAAGGCAGCGAGCAGTGCAACTGCATACAGACTTGGTCTGGTTCCGCTGCTCGCCTTTTGGCTGCTGGCTCTTTATGCAGTTCTTTAAACCTCCATACGTATGGATGTGTGTGTATTGTGTATCTATTTGTATATTTTACGGTCTTGTAGTTAACGTGATTAACATTTTAGCACAAGCCAATAAAGTTAATTAGTTAAATAAAACACCTAACACTTTATATTCAATTAGAGAACAGTTGGGGAGTAAAATAAATCTAATCGACGGACAAACAACCTCTATAAATGGTAGAGTAACAGTTATCTAAATATATATATATATATATATACAGATATATACATATCGTTCTTCTTAATTGCCAGAGTTTGTAGGTTGTATTTCTTGCAGAAGTTTTCTTTTTAACATTATACTCCAGACGGAATTTCAAAAAATTATAGCCATTTCGGAGAAAAATTAATCGAAGGCGACTTCCAACTTGCTTTTACAATACAAAATATGAGCAGACACATTTTGATCAATCAATATACATATATATAAAATAGAGTTCTCCAATAGAGTCGGAAGAATTTGGAAGTATAATTTAAAAAAAAACTCGTTTTTTTTCTTAAGGTTTGATTCATAGCCGAATTTCAAAAAAAATCCTACTATTCACTATAAGCAAAAAGTGGCTTTAAACTTACCTTGTACGAGATAAAAAATCATTTACATCTGGGATAAATATTAACAGTCGAATTGTGAGTTAATTGCTGATCAATCAAGTATATAAATACATAAGATTATGCATAATTCTCCGCAATCGCAAGTTTATCGAAGTAGTTCTTTACAGTGGAAAAGGTTAAAAATAAATTCAAATTGACATTCAACTTTCTTCAAAGTTTTAACTATATAAAAAAAACTAATTTAAATCTAAGCCACTTTTTTTATAGTGGCTACATTCTGAAAATTGGAAGAATGCTAAGAAATTGACTAAGACAAAGTCTGCTTGTGGAGCTACTCTAAAAGAAGTGCTGATCAAGAAGGCAAAGTTACTGTATATATATATATATATATATAGGCACATCATCAAGTAAGTTAAAGCCTTTAGTACATTGTAATAGGAGCTTTGATGTACTAATTAAAATGAACACATAAACACAAAATGTAAGCAATAGAGAAACGCACCTTCGTTATATATTAATAATTAATTTACTATGGTTTACAATGACACTCGCATTTGACAGCGTGCTCCCTGGTTTATACAGATCTCTGAGGGCTAATAGGCGCAGGAGCAACCAAAACAAACAGGAAAACAACTCAAAAAAAGGCAACACGTCTTTTTTTCTAGCCCGCTTTGGCAACCGGCACGGCTGCCTTGCTGCTGCTGGCCGCTGGTGCTTTGGTTGCTTCCGCTTCGCTGTCCAGCTTCTTGATGCGATGCACATCGACGCACTGCTTGAACTGGGTCACCTCCTGGATGCACTGCAGCGTCTCGCCGGGATGGGCACGATAGCAGGCGAGCAGCTGTGACTTGAGATCACCACATGGCGGGGTCTTGTGCGCCGCAGCGGTGCTCACGAAACGCTTGTGAACGCCTTCGACGGCTTTCGCATATTCCGACTCCATGATGGTGTTTGTCTTCTTGAGGTTCTCCTCCAGCTGCGTCTGACGCTGTCGCCATATCTCATCGTTCTTCTGCAGCTCCTGGTTCATCTGGCGCTGCACATCAGCGGCGCTGATCGTATGTCCGCCACCCTGCACATAGATGGGCGTCGCTGCCTGGTAGACAACTGTTGGGTGTGCGGGACTGCTCTCTTTGACAGGCGCCTTCTTGGTCGGCTGTGGCTGCGACTGGGGCTGGGGCTTGGGTGCCGGTTTGGCTGCCTCCGCAACAGCGGCATTTTCACGAGCTGCAAGCGTGAAAAATGCCTTTAGTTTTGCATATACGAAATATAAATAAATTGATCATTTGACAAATTTGGTTGCATAACACTTGGCCAAGACAATTTTTGAGGGATATTTTCTTTGGCATCGCAACTGCAAATTGTATATGTCACTACTTTACCCTGCTGTGAGATACCCTGCTTGAGGCGCTTCACCACATCGTCGGATATGTCGAGGACGCCAGCAGGAGTCGGATTCTCCATCGAAACGGAACGTGGCTCACGCGACTGCTTTGCGCCCATCTTTTCGTTGCTCTTCTGTTTCCTGTTGTTGTGTTGCTGTCGCCCTTTCGCTGAGTTGAAGAATGTTTAAGTGAATGACTCTTCTTCACATATATTTATTACTAATTAGCACTGCCTGTGGAGCAGATATTATAAAATAATACCTTTTCGTTCGGCAAGTTGTGTTGGGTTGCTAGCGATGGGCGATAGTTGATAACTGAGGTGAGCGATATGCGTAAATTGTGCTCCTCTAGTGATGGGCGATATTTAAACATGTGTTTCATTTGTGAGAAATATCGGCAGTCAAATAAATAATATATAATCTTGAAAGCTTAGTATATAAAACTACAAGTTTGATTCTGAAAATAATTTATATTTTATTTTAATCGAAAATAATTTCGTTTTGATTTTATACATTTTGATGCAAGTTTCATGCAGTCACGAACACGGCAACTCCTCAAAATATCGCACGTTCGTGAGCACAATTCAGTGTGACCAAATCCACCGAGTATTTAATACAAAATGGTGCCAAAAGCCATTTGTAATTTAGACTCTGCCGTGAATCAAACGAAAATTTAAAGAACTTTTGGTTTCACAAATGCATAAATTTGTTACATACAAGCCACATTTTACAAATATCCAAAATCAAATTAGATAAACAATGAATTAATTTTCTAATTTAAAGTGATTTTACAATTTATATTCTCCTGTTTATTTCAATACGAACTTAATCAAACGAAGTAAGGAACGTAAAGTACGAGAAGGCACCCTGTAATATCTTTAACGAATAAAAATAGAGATATATTAAACATCAAAAGATTGCTAAAATCCACACAAAAATGTCTTACTTTAATGACAGCAACTAGGGTGACTCGAAAATAATTGAGACCTGTGAGAGCAAAAGGTTTCGAATTCAACTCAATGGATAGTATTACGAGCTTCATTAGCTGGACATTCTCATAGGTATTATGCGAGTGATAGACGACTTGCTCCCAGTCGCAGCAATAGTACATGACATCCAATTTGTCCGTCTGAGAAGTAATAGGTTTTTTAAAATACAATAATTAAATAACACTCACCGTTTCATAGAGAATTGAGCCGAGATAACCAAATACCAGAAGCTCCATAAATTTGGCTGTAAACCAAATAATATACACAATGCTATTTACCGGATTCTGTCAAGAGGTGGATCATAAATACATATATATTATACAATTTATATATAAATAACCCACCTTATAGCATAGATAGGCCAAGACACACAAGAGTGTTGCACTAAAGCTAAAGGTGATAAATATGCGAAATGTGAATTGATTCTCGACTTCTTTGGCAAAATAATTGAGGGCAGCATTACGACGAAGTACTTTGACAAGTTCTTGATGAAAGTCTGTAGCAATATTTGTAGTATCCTCTGATTGAATTAATCGCCTGGCGGACACTTTTAAATCCTTATCCATTTGCAGATAACGGGCATTTAGATGCATCATAAACTCACCCAACATGTTGAGGTCACCAATGATAACAGTGGTGCATAAGACACCCACCCAAATATTCGAGCAAATTAGTGGTATATAAAAGGGCAGCTTTGTATTATCGAAAATGTATTCCTGCTTGTAGAGCATCTCGCGGCGACCTTGAAAAATATTCCTGATAGGTTCCATGCAGAATGCAATCACCGTCATCATATAGAAAGATGTTATAAATCGTGTTCCCAACAATTGTCTTTTTATTATTCGAAAAGTATCCGGATCCGAATCCTCTGAAATGTAATTCTCGGCATAAAATCGCTGAAGCAGCTGCCTCAATCGATTCTTGTAGATGGCAATGTGAAGGAGACGTATATTTATTTCCACCAGGATAAGGAAAGTCGGTATGCCTTCGAAAAGTTTGTTGAGATCATCCAGATTGACAACAAAATAATGTATATCCACTTCATTATGCATTATCATCACCACCAATGCAGCCATAAATAAAAATCGCTCAATAAGGATAGCCTTTTTACTTGGACTATCGTCCAAAGGCCAGGCAATAGGATTTAGACGTCGGAGTAAGGCCAAAGGCCAACTCATTTTCACCAGTTCTCCGTTTCTTAAACGAGGCTGATACCACATTGCTCGGACTCTATTGAAATACTTTAGCCCTGCTCTGCGAATCCTTCCTTATATGCGCTGGCAAAGTCAGTCATACCTAGTACATGTGTCTATTATTTATTGTTAGTTAATTAGCTTCCAACTTTTGTTTATTGCGAAAAAGAAAATCTATCTTTATTATTTATAGCATTTTAATTAATCTAAAACATTTTGTCGCGGGTTATATGGGTCCACAAATCAAACAAAGCAATTACTTCTGAAACTTTTCATTTATACTTTTTGCAAGTCAATTTACAAATATAAAATGCACTTTGTAAGCAAAAAAGTTCCTCAATTAAAATGAGTGTCCCAAAGATATAGACAAATATTTTGCTTTGAAATGTTCCTCACAATAATTCGTCTGTCAAGTTAACTGAGAAAAATAATATAGACTTTGTAGGCACAAAAGTTTGTTAATTCGAAAAAGTCCTTCGGAAGAGCCTGGTTTGTCTTTAATGCTGCCAGCGCAATAAAGGGAAAAATAATAATTATGCTGCATTCATATAATCTTACGTAATTATAATAAATTAGAACAATTTATATAAAGCAAAGGGGTATTTTAATATATTTTGACTTAAAGTTCAGTTCCGTTAGTATCTTTTGCAAATAAAACAACGTTTGAATTTATTTTCAAAATCATAGATTTTATTCATTTTAGCGTTTTTCTTATGTGTTTTCTTTTTTGATTTTTTTTTTTGTTGCTTTTGTTGTTTTTTTTTTTTTTGTCGACAAATAATTACATTTAATTACGAGTACTTGACATTTGCTCTTTAGTTTTGTATCTAATATTTGTTGCAATTTGTTAATTTTCGGATTACTTATGATTTATTTACTCTTCTTTATTTACCCTTCTTTTCGCTTCTAGTATGACTTTCACATTAATTTCGCAATTTATTTTTATTAATATTATTATTATTATTATTATTAGTGTTGTTAATCTTGATGAGTTCTTTGTTCAAATGTGTTAAAATTCTATTGAACATTTGTTTGTTTGTTTCGTGTTTGTTCGCTAATAATATACTAGATATTCGTACATCTATATCCGATTTCATTTGATATACATACATATACATATATATATATATAAATATACATATACATATATATATGCACCTAATTGGATTAGCTTATTAGCTGGTTTTATTTAAAATTTGCAGCGGGAAATCCTAGTTTTTTTTGTTTTGTTTTTACTCTTTTTCAGTATGATCATCATAATAATAATATCAATATACATTTATATAATAATTATGGAAATTTGTTTGGTGTTTTGTTTAGTTTGTATCCTATAATCGTTATTGTTCTTATTTTGTGTGATTTGCGCGTGCTTTTTACGATTTATCTTTATCATTTTATGTTTATTTTAATGAACTTTGTCTTGGTTATTTTGTATCTCATATCACTGTTGGTGGTTTGTTAATGTTATATATATATTTATATATATATATAGTACATACATACTCGATTTTAGTGTAGTTATTAATTAGATCAAAAATTTCTATACTCACATTTACAATTAATTTTACAAAATTTTCAAAAATTTCCTTTACCATTTTCGTTAGAATTTGTTACGTGTTCTATTTGTTTTTTTTTTTTTTTTTTTATTATTTATTTTTCTTTCATCTTTTCATTTTTTACTTATGGCGTATGGACTTGTCATACATTAATTGTTAATTTAATATGTAGTTTGTTCTGCATTTAATGATTTCTTTTATGTCATATTAGTTAGTGTTTTGTTTGTCATTAAATCGCTAGTAAGAAGGAAAATCACACAAGGTTTTTTTTTGTTTTTTGTTTTTGAATAATTTTTTTATGTACACTCAGTTGATGATTTTAGTTTTGAGTTTTTAGCATTTGCGAACTATTTTAACGGCACTGTGTTGCGACTCTATCTAGGGGACTGTTCCGTTCCTTAATTGTGGTGTTGTTTTTGTTGTTGTTGCTGTTATTAAAAGTATTTCGTTATTTGGTCAAGTTTACAAGGCATGCGCTTCTCATTTCAAACACCTAAAAGCCGTAATCGCACTCGGAAGTCTCGAGTTTATCCCCATCTAATGCACAAAGAAAAGCAAATCATTGAAATTAAATTGGAAATGAAACAGAAAAACAAATGAAACAATTTGTAAGAAATATCACGTAATGCATTTTTTATTTAAGTTTTTCG
This sequence comes from Drosophila grimshawi, assembly GCF_018153295.1. Classification (NCBI taxonomy): domain Eukaryota; kingdom Metazoa; phylum Arthropoda; class Insecta; order Diptera; family Drosophilidae; genus Drosophila; species Drosophila grimshawi. The sequence continues at coordinate 26,959,226 of NW_025063098.1, forward strand.
AATTTTTACTTGATGTAATTTTGCTTGCCTGCGTTAAATATTATTCATTTTACGATTGGTTTCTTTACTGCTATACATACACATATATATATTTATATATATATATATATATATTAACGGCATATCGGCGCGTTGTTTAGTTTTACATATGATTTTGTTGTTTTTCTTTTTACGTGTTTGCAGCATTTGCGTTTCATAAGATAAACATTTGTTTGTTTGTATTTGTTGCACGTTCTCATTTCTTGTTTCTATATATATATATAATTATATTCATAATCCATAATCTTGACTTGCGCAATTCGAATTACAAATTGATTTTTGTTTTGTGTTGCTTCTTTTTTTTTATATAGCATTTTGTTTTTTAATGGTTTGGTATTACTTATAAACAAATTTCATATTATAGCTACAATTTATTAGCTAGCGTTATAATTTTAATGCGCGCTCGCAGCTCACGCCCCTTAACGACTTTACAAACTAATTGAAAATATATAATAATAATAATAATAATAATAATAATATAATATAATATAATATAATGCAAAGTACATTTTTCGTTATGTAGGTTGTGTGTGTGTTTGTTTGTTGTGTATACATATTATGCACTTAGTTATTAGTTACACGATTTTTGCTTTTATTCTATTATTAATCAGAGAAATATATACGCAGAAACAGAGCTTGGCAAATAATATTTTGAACACATACATTTGTATCGAACGCGAGAAATTAAGTGAGAATTTGAAGCGAGAAATCAAGTATAGATTATAAGTTTATTATTTACCTTTGTTAAACATCGAGGCATTACAAATTAGAGCGATGCTTAAAGCTAGATTCTTATGTGGGGTGTTGGTTGCCTGTTGCACAAAACGCAATGTCTGTTTTAATTGTATTATTATTATTATTATTATTTTTGTATATATATATATTATTTGTTATATGCATTTGTATTTTGTACTTAATACTAAGTTCCTATACTAAAAGTTAGGGACACTGGCGCATAATGTGTCCTTTGTTTGTTGGTTGGTTTGTTTTGTTTTTGTTTTCTTTTCTTTTCCTTTACACTCGAAGCTTACAACTTATATTCAAAATATACGATTTAATACATTTAAATATTAATTTTATATATTTGCCATTTTCATTTAATATAAATTTGCCATTTTGTTCAATTGAGTGTCGATTCATAAGTTGTTCTCATTTTTTTCTAATCTTTTTTTTAATTTTATTTATTAATTTTTTTATTTCTTTCGTGGTGCTGAAACAAAATGCATTTAACGAAACAATTAATGTGTATTCTGTTCTGGTTGATGTTGTTCAGCAAAAGTAAATGCAAAACACACAGAAGGAGCTGTCGATTGAGAGTTTTTCTTGAATGTATATTTAATTTTGAATTTGTTTCACTGCCTCAGCTCTCTTTCTCACTGATCTTCTCTTTCAAGTGTCGTCTAGTAAAGTTTTCGATTACGAATCTTCATCAAGGGTTTTGCGGAAGAGGCTTGAACTGTGGCCTGCTCCAAGTGTTGTGCATAATTTCGCTTTCTTGCCACCGACTTGCAATCATTTATCAACTAAAATTATAAGTTAAACTTAGCATATGTTAATCGGTAAACCTTGCCACACTCATTTCTCACAAAGCAGGCAGAAAGCGCAGCGCAAAGAACATAAACGAACAAAAAAAACACAAAAATATACAATACAAATACAAATAAAGAGGAAAGCGTAGCTGGTTGTCAATCAGAGTGTGTGTGTAGGTGTGGGTGTGCTGATGTGTGTTCTTGCAACATGTTGCCAGAGACCAGGTCGCTGACTGAACTATACATAAGACGTGTTATGTATTATATATATATGCAGGTCGCTGACTGAACTATACATAAGACATGTTATGTATTATATATATATATATATATATATATATATGCAGATATATATATACTTTTATATATTGAGTAGAGTAGGGCTGCTGCTGCGTGTGTGTGTGTGTTGTTGTGTGTTTGTGTGGCATCTAAACAATAAAATATTATTTAGCATTTCGTACATCACCGACAACACCGCCGCCGCCGCCCCCCGCCTGCAGACCGCCGCCCTGACGCATCCGTATCGAGGGGCGCCTCTCTGGCGTATCGTAGGGCTGTCTTGATGAATTCGTCGCTGCCATCGAATCGTCCATGTTGAGGCCACCGTTGCCAATGGCCATCGCCAACGTTTGGCCAGCCGCCGAGCTGCTGCCGAGCATTTGTTGTGCACTGCTGCCACCGCCTCCAGCTGTGCCGCCTCCCATTGTTGTGTTGATCTTGTGCTGTTGTTGCTGCTGCTGCTGCTGTTGCTGCTGTTGATGGGATGCTGCTGCGGCTGCAACGGCAGCGGCTGTGGCAACTGCATCCTGATTCTGACCGGGACCCGCATCGGTGCCATCCTGTGCCTGCTGTATGGCCTGGGGATTACGCGGGCCGCCAAACTTGAGCAAATTCCAGTCGAAGACATAGTCATAGGTGAAGCCCAAACGATGGAACAGATTTCGAAACAGTTTACGCAAATGGCAGTAATCGGGACGCTGATCGAAATGCATCTGCCGGCAAAAGTTGAGATAATTGACAAACTCGCTGGGGAAGCCCTTGCACAGCACCACAATTGATGTGGACAACTTCTTCTCCGATATGCGTTCATATTTCTGTCGCTTATTCGCTGCCTTTAAGCCCTGCCAGGGCAAGGCGCCCAAATTGAAGTACATGAGGACATAGCCAAGGGATTCGAGATCGTCGCGTCGCGACTGCTCGATGCCCAGATGGGTGTTGATCGAGGCGTAGCGTGCGGTGCCCGTCAGATTCTTGTTTTCCCGATACGGTATGTGCTTGAGGGAGCGGGCATCGCGAAATTTCTTCGCCAGCCCAAAGTCAATTATGTACACGAGATTGCCCTTCTTGCCCAGTCCCATCAGAAAGTTATCCGGCTTGATGTCGCGATGGATGAAGTCACGCGAATGTATATAGTCGATGCGCGATATCATCTGATCCGCCAGGAGCAGCACCGTCTTCAGCGAGAAGCGGCGTGAACAAAAATTAAATAGATCCTCCAGCGATGGCCCCAATAGCTCCATAACCATCACATTGTAGTCACCCTCGCTGCCACACCAAATGATCCTCGGTATTCCAATGCCGCCCTGCATTGTCTTGTAGAACTTGGATTCGATGTGCAGCTGTGGATGTTTGGTGCGTATGCATTCCAATTTGATGGCAACCTCCTCGCCGGTGTTGATCGTTGTGCCCAAATAGATGTCGCCAAAGGAGCCCGAGCCTATTTTGCGGCCCAATCGATATTTATTCCCAACGCGCAGCTCCATTTTTGTCTGTTTTATGTTTGTCTGTGTTGTTTTTGTCTCTTTAAATATTTGTGGCGACCAACAACGTTGCCTGCGTGTGAAAAAGAAGATTAACTTTAATTTTCAATTCAAAAAGTGATTTATTTGAATAATGTATAAAAACCTTGCGCACTCCTTTCGTCTGTTTTCTTTTTGTAAGAAAAACTATTCTTGCTGCTGTTTTTTCCTCTCTTATCTCTATTATTGTATTTTATATTTGTTGTTGTTCCTGTTGTTGTTGGCGTTTCGTGCCAGTCGCTGGAGCTGCGGCTGCTGCAATAGAAAAACAATAGAAAAGTTCTTATTAGTAAATGCTGTTGAAAGTGTTGCACGACACGTTAATTGATATTTTTGCAACTAGGAACTTTATTTTAAAAATTGCCAAAAGTTGTCCTTGTCCAAATTGTGCATAATGATAATTTTTAATATTTTGATATGTTAACGATTATTACAATTTGTTCCTACTCAACCATATTTAAATATAATATGATAATAAATAAGTTTTTAATTGTGACTAGCTCAAAAAGAATATTAAAAATAAAATAATCAGTTGTTTTTAGTTGTTTTTTTCTTACTTTTTTAGTATTTTCAATTGTTCATCATCAGTTCATATTCTCTACAAATTGGCTGTTTTCCGCAGTAAAAGATTGTAAATAAAACATGAAAATAAAAAAATAAATACAAATAAAGTTAAAAAATTAAACAAAACACAAAAATCATATATTTTCCTATTTTAAAGACAGCTTTTAAATAGCCAAAATGTCAGCATTGCAGTCTGTCATTTGCCATCGCAGTTATTTCTATTCTAATCTAGCGGAACATGCAAGTGACTCACACCGACACAAAATTAGTAACTGTGTTTTCGTATTCCGATAAATATGTCTGGCAGTTATCGATTAAGCTGCAGCTGTAAATCAACAACAAAAACAAATCGAAAGAGCTGATTGTGGGCGATGGGGGTGAAGTAGGAGGGGGAGGGGACAACGTGCGATGTGTCAATTAGATAAGAACGCAAAAGCGAAACTATTTTTAACAACAAAAGCAGCGAGTAAAAGACAATTTGTTGCCGTTTTTAGTAGAAAGAAACCAAAAAGTCTGTTATCGGTATCGTTAAGGTTTTTTCTGCATAAAAAATAGCAAAAAGTAGAAGAGAAACAAAAACAGCTCATCGAAATGACGACAACATTTGCATTAAATTAAGCATTAAGCGATGAATCAGCGCAAAACACAATAAACAACGAAAAAAACCCTTTATAAAGATATTCATATGCTTTGCCTGTATGTGTGTGACTGTATGTGTGTGTGTGCGTGTGGGTAAACAATTACAGATTATCAGTTGGAAGAAAAAGCAACAAACAAAAAAATAAAAAAAAAAACCATTTAAATGACACTTTCTGTGGTGAAAAGCACAACACACATACACACACACATATATACATATTTATACACACACACACAAAATGGAGTCGAGCATAGCAAACAGAAAGATCTGAAATCTCAAAAAATTGTTGGGCAAAAAACGCATTTTCTCTCCCCAAATAAATGACAAAATTATGCTTTGTTGTTTTTTTGTTGTTGTTAGTTTTGCTTTCTTCAAATAGAAGACAATTATTATTATTATTGTAGTTATTATTTGCAGTTTTTGCCTGATTCTCCACTTGTCTTTTGCTGCGCTTTCCTTTTGATCGGTGCCCAACAACAACAATATGCGTGTTTATGTGTGTCTATGCTGTGTGTTTTTGACCTGTGAAGCTGGGCCAATTCTAACCTCAAAAGTGGTCACAGAGTTGCTTCCAGTTGTTTGCTTTCTTTGCTTTTGCCTCTGTCTACTTTGATTTATGCATTAACACTCAGCTCATGACTGTCATTTACCCAAAAAAAGTAGCGTTTACCGTTCGTTTTTGTTGTTGGCTTTAATGCACGTTCTAGTTCTGTTGTGCAGGTGCGCAAGTGAGACAGACTCCCACTCGCTCTCTCTTAAGTGCTGCGTGTGTGTGTGTGTATGTGTGGGTGCTGTATGAGAGTAAGCAACAGCTGATCGTGGTGGGAGTGAGTGCATTTTGACAGTTTCTTATTGTTCTTGTTCTCTTGCTCCTTGTGCCGCCAGAGGCAGACATATGACGTATGTCCGTCATGTGCACGTATGTATGTATATGTGTGTGTATGTATACATGTATGTGCGTATGTGTCTATTTTTGTTACGACGTCGCATATGGAAATTTGCGTAGTCTTTTTACAATTGCAAAAAAAAAGCGGCACGTTGCGTTGGCGGACGTCAAAAAGACAATGTAATGGCAAAAAATAATTTAAAAAAAAAAACAGTTGTGCAAACAGACAACTGTAAAAAGCGACGAAAAATGCTAATAAAAAGAATCTATGCAATTAATTTTGAACGTCGACTGCGACTGCGACGCCAGCGTCAACGTCGCTGCCGCAGTCAATGGCCTCCCTGCTGTCGAGGACGAGGCAAACTAACTGTAAAACTGCATTCGTTTTGTTTTTGTTTTTTTCTCTTATAACGGATAACTGTCTGGCTGCAGTCTGAGTGCTGGAGGGAGGGAGAGGGAGATAGAAAAGGAAGAGAGAGGGGGCTTTGTCCTACCTTGGCGGGTTTTGGGAGTCGCTGCGCCGCTGCTGCTGCTGGCGTCGCTGCTAACGTCGCTGCTGCTGCTTGCACTTGACTATTTTTTTTTGCTTGATTTTGCAGCTGAAACATATATATATATATATATTTATTTTTTACTATTGCACAGCTTTTAATTGGATTTCAATTTCACAACAAAAACAACAACGATAAGAAAAAGTAGCAAAGAAGGAAACAAAATCATTTCAACTTTCTTTGTTTTGTTTTTTCTTATTTTCCAGAGCGAGCGAGAGAGAAACACACACACATATATACACATTCAGTCAAATATACAATCAGTAATAATTCGTATTCATTTTAAGCATTTCTTAATATTTTAAGCCATTGGTCAACAATTTTTTTTAACAACTTTTTTTTTATATTTATCTATTATGATTTTTCTTAGCGTTTGCTTTTCTCGCGTTTTCGAGCCGCGCTTTAATGCGTGTATTTACAGTAATGAGAAGCGCCAAAATAATGCACAAATATTTTTTACATTTTGTTAAGATTTCGATTGAGGCAAAAACTACAAAGCGGAGACGACGAAAAAAAAATACAAGCGAGTCGTTTGCCCTGACACACACATACACAAGCGCATGAAGATTGCGCCAATATGGTTGTCCCGCTTTCACGTCTATTGCTTTTATTGCGAGCACGTTGCTAGCCAGCTCGCTTCAGCCCGTTTTCACACCAACACCAGCGCAGAGCAGGCGAGTCAATACGCATACAACGACAGCGACGACGACGACGACGACGAAGCACACATAAAGCGAGACGAAAAAAGACGTAGCCAGCAGCACTGCTGGCAGTGGCCAAAGTAGTCTCTCGTTTTGCTGTTTTACTTGACGCACAATTTGCACAATTTGTGTGCAGAGAGCACATCGGCAACTTACTTTTTGCGCTTCTATTTTCTTGTATTATTTTGCAATTTTGCATAGATGTTTGAATTTCTTTTATAAATTATTTGCTAGAATAAATCTTTGGGAACACAACAACACCAACAACTGGCTCAATTAAAAGTTCCATTTGAGAACCGATTGAACAATAGTGGAACTAATGGTTCACTCAGACTGAACTAACTGCTGAACCATTTCGCTTACACGATGTAATTGTGTTCACCAAAACTTAAACTAAATTTGTATATCGAATTAAAAAAATGCTTCCATTAATAATAATAGAAAGTGAACTAATTTTTGCGCTTAATTGCGTTTTATTTATTATTGTAATGTTTTTGATCTCGCTGTTTTCATGAATGTGCGGTACCAATTTCATGCGAACCAAAAATGTCAGCCCTTGTCGATGAATTGTGGCGGTCGGTCGACTAAGAGTAGACTAATATATCTGCATATCATAGTTTCGTAGCAGCCTGCTTGCAATTGCCACTGTTATCATATACACACACTATTTAGCAAATAATTGTATTTATTTATTTTGACTTATTTTATTTTCTACATAGACATTTTTCTACTCATGCGATTAAATGTAAGCGATATATTTATGTTTCTATTGTTGTGCAATCATTCATAAAAATCGATGATGAAATTCTTAAATTATACTATGGTTTCTATTATCTATGAATTAAAGAAAATAATATGATGATAAATAATTTAATTGGCTAATTTTGTACTCTCTTTCAACGAACGGAACACACGCCCCGCTACAGCTGATTGGCTGCGAAAAAGACAAAGCAAAACAACGGGGCATTAAAGCAACAACACAACAACAAGCAGCCAGCGGCTACGATCTACTCAAACACACACACGCACACATGTTTACAGCATTACATACATTCACACACACACACACACACACACACACAAGCCGATGCACAATTAACGATCTCCGGCGAATCGCAGCCCGAGCCGATGATGGTCAAACGAACGGCACTCAAAACACGAACGCCGAATATCAGGTGTAAAACAATAAAACAAAATGCCGGAGCCAGCGAATGCTTTATATTTGCTTAGACTCTGCTTGTTGTTCTTTTTCGCTTGCGCGTGCATGCAAATGAGTGTTGGAGGGAGATGGCTGTCATTTAATGCGCGTATGCGTGTATTTCCTGACTCTCTCTCTCTCTCTCTCTGCCCTCTTTGCTAAATATTTCCGCAACACATGTCGCACGGCTGTAGAAGTGATCGGTAGATATTTGTGGGGGGGAGGGGGTTTATTTTCTAACACAGGCAACGTCATCGCCATTTGGTTTCGTTTAGTCTGCGAGAGCGAGAGATAACTTCGGCTGCTGCTGCTGCTCGCCCCCCACTCCCCACTGGCGGCGGCTTAGATCAAATAATTTGATTTCATGGCAAGTCGCAAATTGTCAAGCGGTCGTCGCATCCGCTGCTCGCTTCTCGCTGCTCACTGGTCCCGTTGCATTTATCAGCGACCTTTCGGCGCTCCAATTTGATTATGAAAAAACACGATTAAAAACAAAACCAAAAAATAAAGCCTGACAAATTCGTCTACAAAAAACAATTTTCATTTGGCTTTTGGCTTTTTTCTATAACATGCGAAAACAAAATATTTTTTAATTAATTTGATTTTTTATGTTTTGAAGCTTGCTTGCAGCGGGTATTTTGATTTTGTGCTGAAATTTGTAACGGGCTAAGGATAAGAAGCAGTAAAATATTTTTATTAATTGTTATTTTATTTATTTGTTAATTTAATGTGGACTAAAACTATCCCATAATTTTTAGAAAATGTTAAAGAAAATATTAAAATTGTTGCAAATTAGAAGAAGAAATGCGGAAATCTAAAAAAAACCAATCAGAAGAAAATTTATTAATTTTTCATCATCATCAATAGTCAGTCCATTGGATATGTCTCCCTGTTTGTCTATATACTTAACTAAGTGAACTGGTTTAGCTTTAGAGATATCCCGATGAAGCTTGGAATGCGCCTTTCTGTTAAAGGTAGTTTCTATATCGAAATTAGTTGGATTGGACTGATACACAAGAAGATGAATCAGAAAGTATATTTCTTTCATTTTTGAATAAATAAGGTTAATATTTTCATAATGCCAGGCTTGATTTTTCTTCCTGTGTACACAGAACTCGAACTTTAGCTTTTTTGTAACTTATATTATTAATAAAAATTAGTATTTTAATATTTGATATTCACATTTTCTAAATTTCAGTGCGATTAATTTATTTTTTAATGCTTATCAAATAGCTTTAATGAAATACATATATTACCAAGTTAAGATCGTTTAAATAAAATAAGGTTTTTTTTTGTCTGCTTACTTGTCAATTTCACTCAAGACATATTCTTTATTTAAAATTGTGATTCTTAATTTTAGCTGAAAATACTTGATTAAATATTTACATTTCTAAATAAAAAAAGAAATCTTAAATTATGAACCGATTTCGGACTTTCAAAGGGTATTTAAACTTTTTCATTCTGCTTCAGTCTCGCTATTTTTTTATTTTATTTATTTTTTTTGTTCTTGATGCATTTGCATATTTTTGCAATGCGCGTTTTGTTTATCAACAAGGCGGCGTCTTTTGAAGATTTGCCGGCGTGAAAAGTGCTCGAAGGAGGGGGAGAGGTGGGGATTGGTATTGGGTGCCACTTGTTAGATGCTGCCATCGGAATTGCTAGACACGATTCAATTTTCCGAGCAGGGGTTATTGGGCATCGAGTATTATTTCCATTTTGATGCCTTTTATGACACTTCAGTTTTGTTTTTATTTTTTTTCTACGGTTTTTTATCGCATAAAACGCTCATCTGGCGGAGCGGCCTGAAGAGTTTTGTTTTTTCTTCTTCTCCTCGATCGTATCTAGTAGGTATTTATGATTTCGTTTATGCATTTTTGTGTTTTATTGTTTAAATTTTTGACTTTTTATACGCCGGCGGCGTTTGACTTAAAAAAAAAGTTAATTGAGTTGTAAAAATTATAAAGTTGTAAAACCCAGAAACAAGACTTGCCAGCCTCCGAACAAGAAGAAGAAGAAGAAGCAGTAGAAATGCCTGGTAAAAGTCACATTTTGTGTTTTCCAGTTGAAACCAGCCAAGAGAGAAAAAAATCAGGATAGAAAAAATAAACGAAACAAAAGCAAAAAAAAAAAAAACAACAAAAAAACATAAATACGCATCGATTTTTTTTATGGCCCTGAAATGAATAGCGTCTAGTTTCGATAGAGTATTTCTTCGCGTTTTAATACGTTTTTTTTTTGGGGGGGTTTGAGGGGAGGGGTTTTTATGATGTCGTCCATCGTATTCTGTGGTCAAGTTTCAGTAACTCGTGTCGCCTGGCCTTTGACAGAAAGCGTCTGCCCAAAAAATAGATGAGCCATTTAATTCGGCCAGCGAATGCTCAGAGGTGTAAACTGGAAGAAAAAAAAACTATTATCAACTGTGAATTAATATAAATAAGCCCATGAGTTAAAGGCATATAAATATAATGTTGTATAGCTTATAAATAAATATATCATTTACCAGAGTCAAAAATTGTAATAAGAAATTCATCAAATTGTTCTAAGGTTTTTTTTATGTTCATTAATTACATCAAATAGAGAAATTCCCTTTCAATCTTTGATATTAACTCTCCAAAATCTGTCATGTGTGATCAATTTCTTAACTACATTTTAATTTTGTTTATCAGTCTTCAAAAACATTTGAGATAAGCACAAACTTCTTCAACTTGAACTTACTTAAAAGCGTTTAAAAACATAATTCTTTAAAAACTTGAATTAATCCAATAATCGCATTCAAATTTCGATATTCAACATTTTTTTTTTAGAGAATTTCAATCACAACTACAAGCGAAGTATTTTAGATCAAAATATTTTGCTTAAACTTATGTTTTTAAATATAAAAGATTTAATTTTATTGATTTTCTAAACTATATTTTGTACTCTGAACCCATTAAAAATGTGAAAAATGTGAATTTGTGCAAAAATATTTAAGAGGCAGTTGGATGCTTCTCCGAACCCAAGAACCGAGTCAATTCAATTCAAATTCGATAAATAAATAAAATATAATATATTACAATATAATAGTAATAAATAATCGATTGCAACAATTTTATTTATGATAGGAGATTTTATTAATCAGAACTTATTTTAATTGATTTGCTATCAATCAGCAATCGTGCCAAGTATTCAAAAGGTTATCTGCTAGCCAAGCTGTCTCGATTATGGCATACCAATTTGCTTAGTCAAGCAAAAGTTCCCATAAATATATATATATATATATATGTATATATATATCTCATTCCCTCTATCAAAATATCTCCTTTCATCAACTTGGGATTGGCTGGTTATCGATTTTGTGCACCTTGATGTTCCTTTCGCTGCAATCTTATCGAGTGCACCATCTAAATACAGCTGCAACAAGTGGCCATCCAAACTGTATTCTTCTACTTCTGCTCCCTCCCACGTCTGCCTCTTTTAGATACGATCCACCCCCGACGCTGACGATTGAGGCGATTGAGGTGTCATAAATCCACATGTGGCTGTAAAGTGTTACTAATTTCTGTTTCTATACTTTCAACTTCTTGCTGCTCTTTCTCTCTCTCTATTTTTTGTCACCCGATCGCTTGTGGCCTCCTTGCCCCTTTGCCCCAGCTAATTTCACACGAGCATGTTAATGTTTACACGCGTACCGCGATTTTTATGTGTTTGTGTGTCTGTGTGTGTGTGTGTGTGCTCGCCCCCGCTGCCGGCACATTCAGCCCCAGTTCCATCCAGACTGACAGACAGACAGACAGACGGAGAGTCAGCCAACCAACGGCGTCTTGAGCTTATCTTGCCTCAGTCCGGAGCCGAGTGGCGAGTTCGTTGTCGAGTCGCAGTTCAGTCGCTGTTTGTCTGTCGATCGTGTCGCGTCGTTTTGTCAAATTATCTCTCTCTCTCACACACACATTCTCTCTCTCTCTCTCTCTCTCTCACCCACACATGGGTGTTCAGTGATCTATTTGATTTGCATTTGTATCTCGAACTATAGCTGCAACTGCAACTGAGTACAGCCGTTGATCGGTTTAAAAAACAAAATAAAAATGAGCGCAAATTCAAATGAGGAACGCGCCAAGCCTGTGGAGACTTTGGTCCTGGCCAACTATGCTCTGAAGGCGGAACAAAAGAGAGCCGCTGGCCAAGGTGGACGCAAAGAGGATGAGCGCATTACCAGCGCCGTGATGAAGGTCCTCGAGGGCTACGACTGGAATCTGGTACAGGCATCCGCCAAGTAAGTCAAGTCAGCCTTAAGGTCTTACTACATCCTTGCCAGAAATCAAATTGGTCGGATTTTATTTGGAAAATAACTCATTAGATCTTTACCCTAGACTATTTCAGTAATTTTCAATCTGCTCATTTATTATTACATTTTTGAGTTATGATTTTTTAATATAATTTATTTTTAATTTAAATACAATTCTTAAATTTGAACTCAAAATAATGCGTAACAGTTTGCAATTTATTTTAGTATATTTAATATATTTAAATTCATATTTTCGGCAGCAAAAAATACCAAAATAAAAAAATAATCTTCAGTTTTAATATTGTTCCAAATATTATAATGGATAATTATTATATACTCGTATTCTTTCCATAGACTGCGTGGATTAAATGTAATACTTACAATCTGAACAAATTTACAATTATCAATATAGGAATAAAGTGAAGCAATTTTTAATTAAATTTTTATTAAATTAAATTTTACAGATTTGCAAAAAATAGCTTTTGATATTTGTTGTGATGCAGTTTTCTCATTAATTTGCTATATTTATATTCATATTTATGACAACAAAAAAGACAAATCCTTTTACTGACTCCACTAATAAATTACTCCCCAATTTTGCTATGAGTTTGCGAATTGAATTGATTTTTTATATATTATAATTCTTTAAAAAAATTGCAAATATTTAAATCTGCAGCTTTTTTGTAATAAAATTTGCATGGGATATATATCTAATTATTAATTTGGTGGAACAGGTTTCAATTGAGTAGATTAATAGGAACTAAGCATCCAAAATATATTCCGGGTTAATATAATTTTTTTTCCCACTAAATTATAAGATATATATAATATAACACTTTATATAGGACACTTTTTAAATGTGAATATAAAATTGGAAAAGCTTTTAAGCAAAAACATCAAAAATTCGTTTTAGATATTTAATTTGAAGTACTACGCAAAATGCACGTGGCTTCAAATAAGTTTATAATATTACAGATTAAATATTAATATCGATAAGGAATTACTGAACTACAATTCCCTCAATAGTAATCTTCCATGGATCTGCCACGGTAACCAGAGATTTATGAATGACTAAGCGTGGCGCTGTTCTTCCCGCTAATTAGCACAGTTTTATGTTAATGTTGTTGTTGTTGTTTTTTTTTATATTTTAATGGATAAACAAACTTGGCGAACCGCAAAGTCGGCAAGTAGTAGTAGAAGAAGAAGTTGCAGGCAGCATCACAAACGAAACAGCGACATATGTAAATTCACATTTTAACACATAGAGTTGTGTGCCAGCAATCTATATACATATATATATATATATATCTATATCTATATAGTATACATTGTCTGGTAAAAAAAGAAGCGAAGAAGACAAAAACAAAAACCACAACAAATACAATAAATGTGCGGAGAAACACGTTCAGAATGAAGACGACAAATCAATTCAGGCATAAAAAGCGAATAAATATGTTTTTAGCATAAAGATGTTAACTGCTAACAAGCTGGCCATACATTGAATGAGAGAAAGAGACTGCTGAGAGGGGTGTGGAGAGTGGGGAGAGATGCGGGGGCATGCTCTGGCAGGTGTAGACGTTGATGTGAAAAAAAGAGCCAAAACCAGTGAAAAATTCAGTCCACACTGGCATCGTTGACACTTGGATGGGTTCACAACAAGTTGGCGCCACAGAAACAGCTACTTTTAGCTGCAAGTCGTGAGAAAGAGCTGACGGCGGCCTCTCCGTGTGATCCCTGTGATCCTTCTGCTCCAGCTAGCCCGCTAGCCAGCCAGTCCAGCTTCTTTCACTATTTATCCAGCGTTTAACGCAGCGACTGCTGACTTCCAGTTTGCAATTATTTTTTCAAGAGAAATATAAAAAAATGTTATTCAAATTTGAAATATAACTGCTGAAGAACAAATAGCATCAGAATAAAAATCTATTTTTGTTTTTAAAAGATCTAAACACCAATATATATATTTATGTATTCTGTGTAGGAGTTAGTTAAATCAATTATTTTTTCTATGCAAATATTAAGTGGGATTTGTCTTGAACTGAAGACTCTTTTAGCAAAAGTTAACAGCAAATAAAAACAGTGCTACTTATTTTATTTATTTTATACATTTTTTAGAGTATGTATTCCCAATACTTTTTATTAAATTAAAGCAAAGTTTCGATAACGATGACATAAGTCAATTTTTTTAAATAAAATAAAAATGATAAGAGTGCAATTTTATTGTTGGCACTGTAATCACATATTATCTTATATTATCTATAAGATATCTAATAGGAAATTTAATTTCCCATATCGCTGGAATTTATTTCTTATATAACACAATAAATACATCTATTTTTAAAACGAGAGCACATAAAGCAAAATACTGCTGAATAATGCAGTGAATAATACTTTTAATCCATTAGTAATTATGCTGTTGTGCATTAAGTGTCCAACTCGCTTATCGTTTTACAGGCAGCTCTGCTCAGCTGGTCCTCGTCGCGTCCAAGTTGAGGAACATCCTTGAATTCTGCCATTTTCTGTTTATTGTTGCAAAAGCGCAATCGCTGTCAAGAACACGTGTGTGTTTGCACAAGGATATGGAGCTGGGGGAGGGGCAGGGGTGCGGGGTGCGGGGTGCGGACAGATTTCCTTTATCTGCACAACATAACGGCTGGCTGACTGGCTGGTTGACACTTCCGAGCCAGGCCAACCCCACACCCTACACCCCGCCCTCTACCCCTTTACACACACTAGACATTGTTTATCTAGCGCTTTATGCGCCTGTTTATTTTTGCTTTAAATCGCTTCAAAATGCTCATACACAGCCCACAACGACCCCCCTTCCCCCTGGTAGGGTGACTGTAGGGTGGAGGGGGGGGGGTATGGAGTTTTATATGTACTTAGCCTCTGTATCCGGCGGGAATTAAATATTTGATAGCTTACAAACTTTTTGTAAATAACTTGTGTAATGTTTATAGAGTTTTTACAGATTGCCGGCAAAATGTTTATTGACTTTTAGTAAAGGTAAATAAATGTTACCATTTAATAGTGAAATAAACAAACTTCTATTACCAAAATCACAGTATCTTAACAGAAGAGCAGTTACATCCAAAGTTTCCGCGATCTGAACGGCAATAAATAATAATAAATATATTTTTCATTTTGTATTTAATACCTTGATTATTCAATTTTAATAAATTGTAGATATAAATAATGGAATAATAATTTAAGTGCATAAAAAGTGGAGTTGTTCCTTCGAATATAAATGTTACAAAAGTTTATAGCGATATTCCTTGATAACTGTTCTCGTTTGATTTTTTTGTTACCTTGTGAATTTGTTCATCAATTTTCAAAAACATTTTCAAATTGGTACATTTTGATGATTAAATTGGAAATTAATGCAAACTTTTTCAACTTCAAATCGAACCAAATTGAGTAGCAAAAACTATTTCGAAACAAAATTCTTTACATGTTTTTTGAGTCTCATTCATAACTACAAGCGAAAGTTGAGATGTACTTGGGTGTTAATTGTATGGTTAGCTCTGCTTAAACTTATGTCATTAAATATGCATTTACATTTTTTGCTCATCTTTTTATTTTATTATAACCTGAAGCCATTAAAAATGCGAAAAGTTGTGCAAAATTATGCAACAAACAAAATAAAGCACAGCCGACGCCTAAAGCATATATATATTCTTCATAATTCATTTTTTATTGCTCAAGCTGAATAGATCTATTATGGTAATATATATTGAATATATAATTTGACCACAACTAGAAATGTAAAGTGTTTTTTGAACAAAACAAACAAACAGTGTGACAACTTTGAATGGTCTAATTAAATTGAGCTGTGATCTTTGCCGGCTGCGTGAGAGAATTGCGATGCTTCACCTGGATTTTTATAGCACTTGAAGTGAAAACCGCAACATTTTATATGCCCCAACAATTGTTAATCATTCTGCGAGTGAGTCATTAAAAAAAAAAAATTATATATATATATATCAGTGGTAATAATAATAAGCTAGCCAGTTAACCACTTGAGAAGCTCGTCGATAGGCGTTTGCTTAATTTTGTTTTTTATGTTATCGTTTGGCGAGGCGCAATTTCTGTCGCTTTGGAGTCGCCTTTGAATATGCCACTTATCACACACACATCACCCCATAGACCCCAATTTGTAGTTGGCTCACATTTGAGCGCCCTCCTGAAGGAATAGCTTCGGGGTTCTGCTCACACTTTTTCCTTCTCTTCTTGACACGTTGATTAGATAAGACGCTTAAGTTGGCGACTTTGGGTTATGCTTCGGTATGTGTTATAAATAATATATTGCTTATCTCTCTTTCAAAGAATTCACCCCTCAGGTGGGGTGCCTGCGCTGATATCATCGTGCGTGGTCTAAATATGTATTTCTCTTTTTCTTCTTTTATTTTATTTATTTCTTTTTTTTTTTTTTGGGGTGCGCTTAGCCGCCCAGTCAATTTACATGCTCAGCATTGGAATAACATCAGTCGTTTCCCTAAACCAACACTAAACTTAACACAACTCAACTCGACAACTTGTGAGCTAAAAGTGGGCGCGGCCAAACATGTCCGTCCACGTCCATCAGTCGCGTCAATCCCAACAACGAATATGAACGTAATTAACTGGGAAAAGGTTTCTGATTGCAGACATATGAATATTAAATTTGTATAGTAAAATCGATAATATATTGTATGCTTTTTAGTTTGGCTTTTGCGAGGCAGGCGAGCGTTGCTAAGAAGGGATTTAAAAATGTGATTTAAAAAATAATTAAGAAAACATTTCATTTATTTTTGGCAGATTACGAAATGGGGTTTCTTGAATGCAACATAACAATCAATTTACTCAGTTTTGAATCGTTTGATTGACTTTAAATAATATTACTCAAGTACAAAGACATAAATAAGGAATGTAAAAATATTAAATTAATGCCGTAAATGTAAAAATCCAAAACTAAAAGTAGCGTTTCTTCAGTCCTATAAAAATGACCAATTATAGATACTTTGAACTCAGTTGCCATTGGAAACTGTTTTTTAAAATAAACAATTTAGCTGCTTTAACCTGGTAAAATCTACTTTTCTTTTGGTGTTGAAGAATATCCTTCTTGAAGATGTGTTCTTCAGTCTTCGTCTGTCTTCAACATTTTCAACTTTATTGCTTTTAACAATTTTTAATGGTTGAAAAATCTTCAATTTAAATTTCAGTTAAAATTTCTTTCCATTTCAATTTGTTGATTTTGCATATTTTTATTTTTATTAATTTTGTTCGTGCGATGTTTACATTTATTGGTTGTTGGCGGCAAAGCTTCAGAACGTGATCGAAATTTGGCAATTGATAAAAAATATACATTGGTAGTTTTTTTGTTGGTCGAAAGCAATATCGGGAACTGTATCTTATAAATATTCACCATACAAGCAATATATATATTTTAAATATATTCCTCGTGCTGTAAATTATTTAAAAATGCAACAATTCCCTTAGAAAGTTGAGTAGAAAGTGTGTGTTTTGAGTTGGTCCTGGCGATGCGGACTAACCAGGATATATGTTCACAGCTCCCCCCTCCAGCTGCTTCTGGTGTGTGTGTACAACAACAACACTCTGCAGACACACGTGCGGCTTACAAGATAAATATTGATTTTGTTGTTGTTAGTCAGTTGTTTGTTGGTTGGTGCCTGCTGATGCTTGTTCTTAGCTTCGCTGCGGTGTTCATAACCGCAACAGCCAAAAGTTTAGGAGCCCATCCATGCTTGTGTCTGGCTAGATTTTGCCTACTTTACGAGTGTATCCCAAACCCAGCATCCAACACAAACACTCAACACCAAAAATGAATAAAAAACCTAACAGAGCCTTCAGCAGCCACAGCCACTGCCTCTCCCCTCCTCTCTCTCTCTCGTTCAGGTACCGCCCAACTTGTTTGCAAGTCGCAGTGAATTTATAAAACGGTTGCCACAACTCCCACTGCCCGCGGCCCCCCACCCACATCCACCCCTCACCCCCCCTCTCAACCAGTGTGTCATGTTGTTTGGGCTTTGCTCGCCGCGTGGGTCGCATGTCCAAAATGGCAGCCAGAAGCGGCGGTTTTATGACCAGGCACAGGCACAGGCACCAGTTACCAGTTACCAGTTTGCAGGTACCACAGACAAGGCACAGGTGCGTGACAATGGCCGGGATTGGGCAATATAAGCGTTGACTACGCGTCTGTACACTCAGAGAAAAACGATGATCCGATTTCAACTGAAATAGTATTGTTCAAGTTGAATTCCTTCTTCAAATTTAGAATTAAGAATGAGCATCAGTTCAGAGTTCAGAATGGGAGCTAAAAATCTTTTATTATTTAAAGAAATTATATTTTTGATTAAAGCTGATTTAGTTTCTTTTAAGAAAATAACAGAATTGATTGAAGACTTTAAACCATTCAATTTCTTGACTCAAGAAAGGAGAAACGATTGATTTCTTAAAATAAAAATTTAAGTTCTTTTTTTGTCATAAAATAATTATTATTATTACTAAATGATTAGTTCATGACTTAAGAAATATTTAAACAGTTGTTGTGAACACAGACGATTTTCAATGAAAACACTTATTCCTAAAAGAATATTTTTTATCAAGATACACAATTCGTAAAACATACATTTAGTACCCAAATGTTGTATAGAGCCCTCTTCTTTTTTCTGAGTGTACAAAAAGGAGTATGCATAACAGTACACTCACACTCACACACGCACAAAGTCATACGCAGATTGGCAGGATTTGAGGCTAAATCCAGCTGCCAGCTGCACAGCCGGAAATGAAGTGGAATATGGAATTGACAGGCGTTGTATTTTGTTTTTTTTTTTTTTGTTATTTTTTTTTTATATTCAAATATTTTTATATATTTCTTTTTATTTTTAGCATTTCATAAAATGTTTAACCAAAATTGAGGCTTGCGTTCATGTGGAGAACCCCAGAATGCAAACAAAACGCCAGAAAGTGTTCGCTGTGTGTGTCCGTCAGTCCGTCAGCCCGTCAGTCCGTCCGTGTTTGTGTGTTTGTGCTTTGATGGATATTTGGCTAACATGGCCCATATTGGCCACGTCGCAGTTTCATATGACATGGCCATATGCGCTCTTGAAGCCCCAGTTTTGATGTCCGATGCCACCAACAAAACAAGCCAAAAAATAAAAAAAATAGCGACAAAACTGAAACGCAAAGTTTAATTTAAGCAATTTCCGAACCAAAGGACAACATATGAATACATGCTACACTATCCTACAATAGTTCTATTTGCAATTGGATAGGGATTGGCAAAGATCTAATGTGTCATATTTTATAATGCGATATTTAAGTTAGAGTTATAGTTTTAGTTAAAGATTGCAGAAATAACTAAGGAAAAATGTATTCTAAATTGTACTATATTTTGAAAAATCGACTGATTATTCCTTTGAAAGTTATATATGATGTAGTAGTCAGCTGTGAAATTATTTTTTTTATGAAATAATAGCAGAACAATAAGCGTAGCTGATGAGTATTAATTAGGATAACTTCTTAAACAAATAACTTTACGATACAAGAACTTATATTTCGATTGATTATTCCTTTTGGAGCTATAGGATATAGTAGTTTAATGACTTTTCGATCCTATGTGGAGAGTTGAATAACAGTTTGGTTAGGATGACAAGATAAGCAAGGATTTTCATAAAAGAACCTAACTTTCGATTAGTCCATTCGCAGCAAAATATAATAAAGTGCTCCGATTCAGCCAGCTTCGACCCGATAATCCCTATTAACTGGATGACTGAGTTGTTGATTGACTGACCTTTGAAGACTGAACAAATTCTTGGCGTGATTTAGTTTGTCATTTAAATTAAAAAACACAATTGTTAAATGATATTCTTATTTAAATTCAACAAGAATTTTCATATACTTATCCCACAACAATCGACCATAGAATATTGGAAATTTACTTCGAATTTCAATCAATTTCCCAATTGAAATGAAAATGGTTGTTGTCTAGTGTTGTCCTTGTAGCAGGACATTCTGAACGGCACTTTGGCAAAACAGCAATGTTAGAGACATATCAAGCCATATCGCATATCATCGATGGCACATACTCCTTCAAATGATTGAAGCAACAACAACAATAACCAACAATTGCAACAACAACAACAACAAGAGAAAACGTTTAACAAGTTTGCTTGGGTTTCGGGTCTGAACCTGGGCACTTAAAGTGTCGCTCCTCATTGCGTGGTTCACAGTGCCAGACTGAGAGTGCTTCATCTGCTCTGCTCTGCTCTGCTCTTCTCTCTTCTCCCCAGTCCGCGACTGGGTTCCCTGGTGGTCACTGATGGTCGCGTATCCTCTTGGACTCCTCTTTCTTGCTTTCCCTCTTTGGTGTCTTTTTTTTCCCGTCTTTCGTTAGGGGCTCGAGTGCTCGGCGGCGACGACTGGCTGTAAAAATAAATTGACTTGGAAATTGAAAAACAAGCAGCGAAAAGCGGGCCATGAAGTGCGTATCAAGTGCCCAAGAGTGTGAAGAGTGCACAGAGTCAAAGATGCGGGAAGCTGTGGGCAGTGGGGAGGTGACTTAAGTCCGTATATGAGCAGTAAAAGCTCTTTGAATTACGTATAAGTCTCTGAAAAATATTGGATGGCGAGTTAATGATATGGAAAGTTCAAGGTTCACTTAGAAATTCATGAAAATGCAACTGAAGAAAACCATTTTTTTCCTATCTTAAATAATAGCTGGAAGTCTTGGTGTAATCTTCATTAGATAGCGTTAGGTACCATTGTACTTAAGATTGATGATAATAAAGCATTTGGCTTAAAATGTAATTTTCTACTGGATTTTTCTTTATTTACTTGTAGTTGAAATTTGTTGGATTTCTTGGAATTTGTTGGTAAATGTGTATTTCTTGCACAACTTTTGTTATACTTTTAAAGTATATCATTACTTTAGTTTTTCCTGGGAATATTTTGGACGAAAAATTAATATTCAAATATTCAAGGGAAATTGGAATTTAAGTGTTGTCTCAGTTCTGTTTTTCGTCGGAAATCTATAATCATAAATCTTACAACTGAAAATGCCTAGCTTCAAATAAAAAATTTCGTGGAATTTATTATTTAAAATAAAAATATATATTTCGTACTTTTTGTTGCTTTACATTGTTATTGAGTTTTCAATGGAAATCTATGCAAATAAAGCGCAAGTTGAGTTTTTGATATTGACATTAAATTATGTTTACTTGTTTGCATACAAAATTGAATTTGAATTTGACAAGTTTGAAATGGTTTGAAATTGCTCGCTGAACTGTTTTCAAAGTGCATGTTTAAAATACTTATTTAACATGTTTAAAAGTTGTTGCAAAATCATTAAATGTATATTGACTCTTAACGATTCTTGGTATTAAAACTTCTTTCAGTTGAACCATTAAAATACAATTAAATTTAGTTGATATCTTGAGTTGTGGGTTAGTTCGTGGAAAGTGTTCACGAAATTGTAATTTCCTTTCACTTTTTCTTGCATTTCTTGGGAATTTTGGGTTAGCGGCTGCTGTTGCTGTTGCTGCTGCTGCTGCTGTTGCTCCTTCAGCTGTTGCGTCTGCAATTCCTGCCGCAACCTGCCTCAAGGAGAAGATGACGACGACATTATTCTCAGAACGCCATTCAATGTCAATAAAAAGCGAGGCCACTTCCACCGACAAAACAACAACAACAACAACAACCGCAACAACAACCACAAAGGCCTTGACAGCGGTTGCCTCTTTTGTTGTTGTGGTTGTTGCATTTGTTGTTATTGTGGTTGTTGTTGTTGCTGTCACAACAAAAGCTGAGCAAACTCCAAGTGCACATCTCGCATGCAACTCTCACGGTAGCTGTGTGGCAGGGCGGGGCATGTGTTGGCAACTGTGCAACTGTTGCCTTATCGGCTTATCAGCAGACGCCCGCAATGTTTGACCAACTTTTTATATTTCCTCTTTTTTTTTTTTTTTTTTTTTTGGGGCCCTTGTCGTTTTCGAGGCGTCGCGTAAATAGTGAGTAACAAAAAAGTGGTGGAGGTCGCGGTGGGGGCAGAGGAGGGGAGACAACAGCATCCGTTAGGCATTTGAATGTGGCGCAAAAGCATTGGAAAAAGTGAGAAATATTCAAAAAAAAAAAAAGTGTAGTAAAAAATAAGCAACGACGACGTCGACTGCGTGGGAAATTGATGAGCAGCGCAGCCTAACCAAATATGTTGCCGTTGCGGTCGGCGTCGCAGTCTCAGTCGCAGTCGCTGCTTTCTGTGTATCTGTAAGATACATTTCATATTTGTGAACTTGTGAAAAATCGTTGCCGCTGCTAATTGGCTGCATTTGTAGTCAATAGTTTACACATTGGAAAAATGAAAATTTTGTATTTACTGCCTGGGCTGTAAATATTTGTGCTTTGCCTTTACAATTGCAACAATGTTGTCTTTTAATAACAAAAGCAGCAAATGGCCCATGGTCCATGATAAAAATACAAAAAAAAAAAGAAAACAAAAAACCAAAAACAAATACAACAAAAAAAAAATAACTTTGGCATAAATGCAAAATGCAAAAAGTGAAATAAATTCGCATTTTTCATACACTACGCGCTGCTAACGGCCACTTGAAGATATCACTTAATGAGATTTGCGCATCTCCAAATGCAACCAAAAGCAACAACAACAAATGCAACAACAAAATAATGAAGACGTGCTTGAGTTGCCAAGTGCTCGGCACTGTTGTTGTTGTTGCTGTTGTTGTTGTTGCTGTTGTTGCGAATGCTGCAAACGAACATCACTTGATTCTGATTAGCGTGCTGTCAAGCGTGAGAGCTGACTACACACACATCCACACACACACACACACACACACATACACACACACACGCGCATACTTGCATGCCACATGCACTTGTTGTGCGTCATATTTGACGGGTTGTTGTGGGGCGGTTTGGTCGCGACGATACCAACAGCAGATAAGCCGCCGCCTGCCGCTGGCAACTTGTCCAACCGATCCGCCATTTGGCCTCCGGTCTCTGCGTTCGTTCGTTCGTTCGATCTTCTTCTTCTACTTTTTTTAATCGCTTAATAAGCTTCAAGTCGAGCCCGGTTTGTTGTAATTAAGCGCAGACAGTGCGGATGGAGGATACATGTCCATTTACTTAGTTGATGTTTCTTTTTTTTTTTTTTTGGTGTTCTCCTCTGCACCTCTGCAGCAGTTACACGAGCTCTTCAAATGTACAGCAAATACATAATGTAAACGATTTAAAAAATACTTTATAATAATTTACAGAATATACAAATTCAAGCATAAAATGTAGAGCCTAATTCTATTTATTATATACAATTATGTATAATTAAGACCATTTATATTTATATTTATTATTATTATTTTTTTATTATTACTATTATTATTATCATGCATATTATTATTATAAGGTCTATTTTGCCTCCTCTTTTGAGCTTAAGACATGTTTCTCTAGGATACTGCATCTTTTTCTGGCTAAGCCAATAGACTCTGCTCTGATGTGCTTTGTGGAATCCTCCTTAATTTCACAATATCGAAGATATTCTGCTACTGATCTCTTAGTTTGCACAATTCAGTGCAAATTCTAAGTTCATCATGGATTTTACTTTTTTAAATTGATCTAAATCTTCTGATTAAAGCTGTCTAAAATAGGCCTATCTGAGACTTGGTGTCTCTCTGCCCAACTTGATGCCTCTCTTCTTTTGTCAGTTGCTGTAATATGTTTCTGATACTTCTGAAAGTGAAAGCCTTATTAAATGTGTGTAAATGTTTTGATAATTATATGTAAATAGTTGGTTAATTTAATGATCATTTGGCGGTCAATCAATAATTATTTTGCCTTCTTAGTGCTTATACTCTATTGTAAAATGAAAAGTAATATTGTTTTTTATTTTTTATTTTCTGCTGTTATATATATAATATATAATGCTGCGTCTCCCATTATTCAATTAAATATTAATAAAAAACATTTTTCTAATTAAATGCAACTGAACTGTGAATGTGTTTTTAAAGGACTTTTCAATAATTAAACTATCAAAGGTACCAGCATCTTAATTCACAGTAAATACTCTAGAGTGCTTCTTGTGTTCTTCAAGTCTGGCAAATGTTTACTAACCACTTAGTTAAGTTTATTTCTCAGATTCTTTTTCAGGTTTTCCTTTTTTGTAGGTTCTGTTTTTCTATTGAATCACTTTGATTAAAACCAATTTTGGCTGAGGCAGGCAAGAAATTATGTTGGGCTCGAACCTGGGCACCTGTGTACATAAATTTGTGCACCGCTCACAAACACATTGAAACATTCACATGACACAAACACTCATTGTGTCCAATGCACACTTGTCTCAATCGAAATAAATTGGCTTAGCTGAGCAAAATCTGTTGCCAGTTCATGTTTATTTAGGATAAATAATTCAATATACATGAAACGAGTATATAAAAGTAATCCGCATAGAGGCAACCTTTATCTAACGGCCCACTTGCCACGCCTATCTCTTTGATTGAATTTGTTTCGGAGAGTGTTTTTTTTTTCTTTCTTTTTGTGTTGCACAAAAAGCTAACTCACAATAAGGATTACGGTAATTGAGTTTCCTCGACTATCAGAAATTCTAACCTAGATAGATAGGTGAAATTGGAAATTGGAGCAGACTAAAGGCTCAAAGCTTTTTAGATAAAACCTGTTCAATTTACCAATATTTTCTTATTATATCTTTTCAATAACGTGGCAATAAAAATGAACTAAGAATTAAGTTTGTATCTAGTAGAAAATCCAATAATAAATACGAGAAAAATTTCTGCTCAGGGACAGGTAAATATCTGAGACAAAATTTTACATAATCATAAATTTATTTTTGAAAAATTATAGCAATCTATATGTTAAAAAAAAAACGTAATATTTTCCTTTTTTGAATACATGTGCCGCAAATAATCAAACAGCTTTATCAAGTTGCATCAACATATAATACAATTGTCCCTTATGGGTTTTATACATTGAAAACATATTTCATGAAAAAAATCTCATATTTTCTGCAAAGGTATAACAATATACATAAATGTGTGTGTGTGTGTGTGTGTGTGTGTGTGTGTGTGTGTGTGTGTGGGTGGGTGTGTGTGGGTGGGTGTGGGTGTTTGCCTTGGTAAAAGTCTGTTAAGTTGTGGACCCATTTTTGTTGAACACTTTTGTGTGTATGAAGTTATCATACGCCTCGTCAATTTTATTTAAAATAAAATACAATATACAAAGTTACACAGAGAAAAACTAAAAACTAAAATCAAGAAAATATTCAATATACAGAGATACACAGAGAAAAACTAAAAACTAAAATCAAGAAAATATTCAGTGAGTTTATTATAAAGAAGTATTTTCAATTCAGTTCTCATTTTTACATATTTTGTAGAAAAAATGTTTAATTTTCCATTGCACAAATTTTGCCCTGTGTAAGAAGGCTGAGAGGGAGACATGAGAGAGAGAGAGAGAGAGAGAAGGCAAAATTGTAGTGTCCCCGAACGAGGAAAAGAGATTTAAGTTTCCTAGGCACTTAAGGGTCATAAGTGACAAAAAAAGCCAACTGAAAAATCAATTTCACATTTCATTAAAAGAAAAATCGAGAGAAAAAAATACGAAATTCAATCGAATTTTCTTTCTATTTTATATAACATAGAATTTAAATAAATCTTTGACAAGCATTCTTTTTCGAAATAATGTTTGCAATATTTTTGCTTGTGACTTTCTAATTCAGTTATATTCAAGACTTGTGGCCTTAAGGCATCCACTTGCAGACATTGCAATCAAGTGGTTGTTTTTGATGTTGATGTTCTTGTGGTATTTGTTGCTGTGGTTGCTCTTCGTTTTGGTTTTGCAGGCCAATAAAAAGTTGTGGTTGCAATTTAGAACTTTTTTAGCTGCGGGCTGCTGTTTCTTCGTCCCTGACAAATAAAAGTTTTAATTGCAATTTTCAGTTTGACATAATTCGCGAATTTTCACATCGCCAACGGCTGGCGATGAGCAGAAACACTTTTCCCGAAGCTCTCGGTTTTTATTTTTATGTGTTTGCTTCCATTGTAATTAATGTCAAGCGAATGCCGTAAAGCGTTTAATTTACCACTTAAACTCATCACACTTTTTACGCCTTTCTACAACTTTTTTTGCAGAGCGCCCTCCGATCGCAAAAAGGAGCACATCAAGCGTCCAATGAACGCCTTCATGGTCTGGGCCCAGGCAGCTCGACGTGTCATGTCCAAGCAATATCCCCACTTGCAAAACTCCGAGCTGAGCAAATCCCTCGGCAAACTGTGGAAGTGAGTATACGACAAGAGTTGACGATTGCAATGAATGCAATAGATATTTACATTTATACTACAAATAACGAGATATTTTGAATGAAAAGACAAGTTTTCTTGCTCAAAATGACTATTCATTATGTCCACTTGTAAAACTCAGAGTTGAGCAAATCCCTCGCCAAAATTCAGCAGTGAGCATACAATAAAAGTTCAAGTAGATATTGGGATAAAATAATCTATATTCACGTTATTTGATTAACTCTATAGCAGAGTTTTCCTTAAATCTAAAAATTATTTTTTAAATCGTAGCAAAAACCACACATATTTTTAAGCACTTCAAATACTCTGATATCAAAAGTATAACAATTTATGATACGAAATAAATTTAGTGTAAATCGGAATATGAAATGCTAACTATGAACTGAGATTGCGAAAATGATCAGAGGCCTTTCCCACCGCACAGATTGATCCCAATTTAAGTTCAACTTTGTTGTGAAGTCTTAGGTAGTCAGAGATTTCTAATCGCATTTTGCTCAACAATTAAAGACAGCATGCGATACAAGTCGCCGATTTGTCTTCATCGACTTAATCAAAATTCAAATTGTACGGCTCAGTTGACGCGATAAGTCGAATATTGAGAATGCCAGCTGATAAGGGCTGAAGCCGGCAAAGGCGGCAAAGCATCCGTCTCAGTTAATTGGAAGGCCGAGCGCAGGGCACTTGTCACTTGTCGACCAATTTGTAGACCAATAAATAAGCGAAACATTTGACGTGGAAGTGGCCATAAATTAAATCGCTGATTATGCGTGCCACCCTCCCCTCTCTTCGCCCATCCGCTCTATCTCTCTCTGTCTGTCTCTGTTTTCGCAGAAATCTGAAGGATAGCGATAAGAAGCCGTTCATGGAATTTGCAGAGAAGCTGCGCATGACGCACAAACAGGAGCATCCCGATTATAAATATCAGCCTCGTCGCAAAAAGGCGCGCATCATGCAACAGACCGAGGCAGCAACAATTGCGGCAGCCACAACAACAACAACTGCAACATCAACAACAGCAGCAGCAGCAGCAGCAGCAGCAGCTGCCACTTCAGCTGTGCGACGCGCCAACGGCAACATGGCTCAGCGTCGCTTGGTCAAAGCCAACAATAACAACAACAACAACAACAACAACAGTAGCAGCTGCAACAGCAGCGGCAACAACAGCAGCAATTTGTGCACCACCAGCAGCAGCAGCAACAGCACCACCACCACCAACAGCAGCTCCAGTCCCGATGTTTTCAGCAATGAGGCGTTTATGAAATCGCTGAACAGCGCCTGTGCTGCCAGTTTGCTGGAACAGGGCCTCGCTTTGGACCACGAACTGGAAACGGAGCGCGGCCTGCTCGACTCACCCTGTTCCACGAACAGTTCACTTTCATCGCTAACGCCCCCGACCACGCCCTACAATGGCAAACAGCAACAACAGCAGCAACAGCAGCAGCAGCAGCATCTTAATTCTAGTCTATTGCTGCGACAGCTCAGTGAACCAAATGTTGCAACAGCTGCAGCAGCAACAGTTGCTGTTGCCAACAACAACAATGATTATGGCGTCCTGCTCGACGCTGGCCGGGAATATATAGCGCTGGGTGAGCTCAACTATGCGGGACAGACCGGTGTGCAGGAGTTGGATTTTCTGGAGAACATTGGTGGCTACAATCAGTATAGCACGCGTGGCAACTATGCTGGCTATGCTGGCTACAATGGTGTTGCGGCTGCTGCCACAGTTGCTGCGGCGGCTGCGGCTGCGGCGGCAGCGTCACACACCAATGGAGCGGTAAATTACTTGGGCACGCCTGGGAAAACGGCGTCGGCATCATCTGCGGCGGTCGACATTGATCCCAAGGAAATCGACCAGTATTTCATGGATCAAATGTTGCCCCAAACGCACCAGCATATGCCGCCCCAAGCCGTTGTTGCTACTTTAACCAACACACACTCGCCCCCCCTAAACTCATCCGCCTCGCTATCCTCGGCCTGTTCCAGCGCCAGTTCCCAGCAGCCCGTTGAGTGTTTGGCCTCGCCCACTACTGGTTACTATGAGCACTTGAGCTACCAGACACCGAACGGAAATGCCAGCTATGCACACTACGTTGCAACAGACTCCCCCCAGCAACATCAACATCAGCAACAACAACAGCAGCATCAGCATCAGCAGCAGCAGCAGCAACAGCAACAGCAGCATCAGCAGCAACATGAGCAGCAACAGCTGTCGCATCAGCAGCAACATCATCTTTGGGGCACTTATGTGAATCCCTAAGCTGCTTAATTTGCACATTTGTCCACATGGCCAGTGCTTTCACTTCTTCCACTGACCTTTATGGCTTAGACGATGGCTTACGTTTATTGGTTTATTGTCTGTGCAATTCCAAAAGAGGAGAGTCTCCTGAAACATCCACTTGTCGATATTTTGCAATTTAAGCTAATCGCTACGATTTTCGCTTATGGCCAATAGTCAATAGATGCAGCTGATGATAATAAGGATGATGAGGATGATGATGATTATGTTGCACAAAGCATATTCAACATTCATATGGCAATTCAACTTGCAAATAGTCCATTGTGCCATAGAAAATATGGAATGGCTAAAATACAAATGGCATTGGCTACCATTTACAATAGCCAAAATGGGGGAGTTTATCATTATTAATATTATTATTATCATTATTATTAAATCGATTGCATAGCTTTCACATGGGTTACATATATTTTGATTATTTATTCCTTTAACGAAATGTGCACTTGAGAAATAGAAGAGTGTTTATTCGATTCTTGTAGAATAATTGGCTCATCTAAGTAGTTAGTTAGTAAATACAATGTATATCTTATATATTATATTAGAAAAAACGAAGAAAGACACTTATAATGATCCCAAAATATCTATTTGTAAACTTAATTTATCAGTTCGTTCTGCACACAGAAAATAAATCAATCAAAAATTGTTCTGCAAAATATATATGTTTGTAAATTAATTTTATGAATTTGTTCTACACTTGCAAATTAAAAATATATCATCAGATGTTATATTTATTAAAGCAACTCTAGTTGTTATTCGAAATAAAACAATTATTAAACATGAATGCAAAAATAAATACAATAGCAAATAAAGCGCTGTTAAATATACATTTATAAATGTGAACAACTTAACAATTTATTGAATAAAAGGTAAAATAATTTTTAAACTTAAATATCAATATTTTTTAAGTTAAGAAAATACTGTTGAAAATCGGAAAGAATTTGGTTGCTCAGTTATTAAAAATGATTTATAATCAGATGAAAATCTTTTACCGGTCTTATAATTACCTCAACTTAAGCTCTTCAATTCAAAGAAATGCCGTCGGCTATTTTTGGATAAGCACATTTAAAACAGAGTAAAAATGGGAAATACTTAGCATATTTTTGGCTCATACTTCCATTAAAGACATACACATCATGAGCATAAATATTTGACAAAATTTAAGCATAACTTCTATTGGAGCATTTCAACGAAGACAAAGCCAGAGATTTGCCGTATTTTAGAAAATCTTTTTAAGCTTTTTACATTTTCCCATGCATAACGCCACACGCAGGCCGTCAAAAGCAGCTGTAAATTTCGTAAGCCCAAAATAAATTCCTCTGAAATTAACACCCGCCCACCAAATGGGCCATTTACTCGTATATATATATATATATTTTTTTTTTTTCAGATTTTTTTTTGGCACACACTAACATAAAATAAAGCAACAAAATGAAAACCCTACGCAGCTCACTGACGATGCCGGCAGATATATACACATATATATGTATATATATATATAAACATATGTTTGTGGATGTGCATATGTACCCATTTATATATTTTTTCATTTAGCGCGGCGTTTATTTATTTATTTTATGTTGTTTTTTCACCGCTTTTCAAAGCTTAGCTCAATTTGCGCATGTAACAAGTTGTTGTTAATTGAAGCGCAAACGGGGCGAGAAAACAAATGAAAACGGGAATTAGCAGACCAAAACCGTACTGAACCAATGGCAAATGGCCATAACACAAAATGGCCGAGTGTAAAGTTGAAAATATCACAAAAATAAAAATATTAGCTCGATTTGACGAATTTTGAACACACTTGCTAAGAAATAAATACCTAAAGAAATAAATTCAAAAATGTCAAAACTGAACCGATTTTTTCAAGCAATATATTTCTGAAGTCATAGCTGCTCCTTTAAATTAAAGTTGCATTTAAGTTTTAAATTACAATAAGATTTTTCCTTACTAATATAAGACAATTAAATAAAAAATCTAAATATGTTCAAGTGCTTGAAAATTGAAAACACCCATTGGCAAGGGTATACAATTTGTACATAAAAAAAAAAAAATATGTACGTATTTTGTGCACATTTAGAAAGTCGTGAAACAAATTGGCCAAAAGCGTCGCTAAGCCAAATTAACACATTTCCTGACCACTTGTTTATTTATTCACATAATTTATGCACAATATTTATTTAAACGATTCGTTTTTCGACTTCTTTATTTGAGGCTTTCTCAATAATTGGCTGAAATTTTTTACGTAATTTGAGTATTAACTAGGAGATTTACGAGTAATTCATTTAATTTGTATTTATTCTCTTTCCAGATATTCGCTGCAATTATGTTGCTCTATATCTCAATTAAAGTGCCGCACAAGGCAAATAAATGATTTGCTTGGATTAATTTATGGCGCAGCCAGCCAGGGGTGGGGAGTGTAGAGCGTTTTGGGGGTGTGTGTGTTTTTTTGTGTAAATGGTATTAAAACTAATGACATTTACGGCAAAGTTTGCCTGGCTTTTGAGTCAGCCCAACGCATTGCGTTTAGCTTGCCCTGCAACGGGTCGTATGCGTAATGAAATTTTGTGTGCCTTGTGCTTTTGTAACTCAATTAATGGCCGCAACGAGTCAGAATCTAATTTTCGAACGGCGCTCACTTTAAATTCACTTAAAACTTGCAGCAAGTTTAAAGTTTCTCATTAAGCCTGACCAGCAGCTTAAGGTTGGGCACCTGCTGTGGGTTTTTTTCTGAATTTGTTCGCTTAAATTGGGCCTAGAAGTGCCGACAAATGGTCATTGAGCTAGCTGCACATTTCACGGAACGCTCGACCTCGTTGACCCACAAATAGCAAAGCAAAGCATAACAAGTAAGAGTGATCGAGTCGAGAGGGAAAGACTAGAAGATATCCTGTTTGCAATTCATTACATTTCGTAATGCTGTATCTTGAAAGCTGCGGGTAATTTAAGATGAGGCAAGTTATATTCAAAATTTGAAGCAACTAAATCTTATAGACACAGCGACAGGCATATATAACTGATCACAAAAATATATGGTATTATTTTTGCCTGTTGCTTAAATTGGCTATTTAAATAATTTCTGTGTGTATAACTTGACACAGTGTATATTAAAAATTCCAAATGGATGTTGGGTATTCAAGACGTTGTCGGCATGTCAAGTTGGTCCTTGGACAATGACAACGCGTTGGGACGCCTTTGATAATGCTAAATTCCGGTCTTTATCTGCATGCCCAATCTCCAGCTGTATTTTCTCTTTTCTTTGGCATTTTTACGGCAGCAAAGTGAGAAACGTTGGGCACTCAACAAGCACAAACTTATCTGCCGAAAAAAACATTTGAATAAAATATAAGGCGAGAAAAGTTGAATGTAATGTAAAAGCCACAGCAGCAGCAGCAGCAGCAGAAAGCGTTGCCAAAATTGAAATTTTGGTTTGGCTTTTTGTACACCCTTTACGAAGTGCATATGCGTAAAGTCATAAATCAAAAGCATTTGTCATGATTGTTTAAATGGCAAATAAAATGGATTTATTGTTATTTTGAAAGCCATGTAAAATGTGTGTAAGACTCAACAAGGCATTACCTTTTACAGCTGCTAGCTTTGCGAAAAATGCTAGCTATTTGAATGGATACACTTAAATATGTGTCCAAATTCAGTGGATTTGCTTAAGCATAGCTATGTATATTTCGTAAATTAATTCTGCTCATAAGATTGTAAAATTATTATGCTTAAATATAAATAAATACAACAATATTATTTTTTATCTAGTTTAGGGTATGCAATATTCTTTATATAGTTATTCGTTTTGTATGCTTATTATTTGCGCCTGCTGTGCTGGTCGAAACACAGACCAGCACACTCATTTACAGTTATACTATATTAACATTTTTAATATGCCTCCAAAGGGAAACCGGCAAAAAGCAACAGACTAAAATGTGGGGAACTGTAGAAATGGGCAATTTAAAATTGTTGGCTCAATTGTAGGCAGCTGGCCAAATTATGCGTAATATGTATGTGCTCTGTATAAATGGCGCACCCTATTCGTAGCTCGTTTCGTAATAATGGATAAAAAAAATGTGTAATAACATTTTGTAATTGGGATGGAAGAGAAATGCTCTGCTTGGATTTCTGAAATTCTTTCATTAAGCCAAAAATAATCGTGGCATACTTCGAGGCGCAAGCATTAAAATACTTAGAGTGACCATAATTCGTATTTAATGGGCATAGCAGAAAATGTATATAATTTTTAAGACAAATGCTCGGATATATCTTGACGCGGCTTTAGATAGCGTCAAGCGACTTTTTTTGTCTCATACCACATAAATCTTATGCCCAACTCCCAATGTAAAATGTTTATTAAAATATATATATTAGAAGTGTGGGCAACGTGAATAAAGATGTTCTCAGATATTCACAAGCCTTAAAATTACACACCAAAATGCTGCATAAGCTGTGAGAATGAGAAATAATCGCACATTTAATATTAAATTTGATGAGCACTTTGTAAATGGATTTTGGGTAGGTGATTGGCAAACTTAGTCAACTTATAACAACTGCCATCCATCAGCATCAGTCAGCTTCAAGACACTGCTTATCTATTGTTGGTGTGGCTGTTGCCATGGATCAAATTGATATTATTCGTCAATAATTTTTGGTGTCACATGAAACGACAAAATGACAAAATATGCGTTCCGGCTGCTTCAATATTGTATGTACAAGCATACTAAACAAGTAACAAAACAGTTAAGCTTGAGAGTGGATAACCAAAGCCATCCAGGGGTGAAATATACACAGATTCGTACACGCATATATATTATATATATGCATATATATGCATGTATCCATACATATTCTGTTTTTGCTTTAAGCCAGAGTTGGCTGTACTTCATGTACAATATAAATATTGGTTTCTTAAATAAGTTATGTACTTTTCAGTAACTGGTAGCTGAACGTGCTCAATATTTTTTCGTAGTCAGAATATTTTTCTATGTTCTGTGAAACACGTCCCTTTGTAAAAATGGCTCACCAAATTTGTCATTTATATGAGAATTTATGTTGCAAATTTCAAGTCTCGAGTTCTGAGATCGGCAGACAGACAGACAGGCTTGGATAAATCGACTTGGCAGTTGATGCTAATCAAGAATGCAGGCCATTCATGGCGTCGGAGATGCTTTATTCTGCCAGTAACATACTTTTATTAATTAATTTAATTTAATGTAAATATTTAAAGTCTTTAAATGTGCTTGGTGCTCACTAAAGTCTGGTGAGCTTGCTTAAAATATTTTAATGATTTGTTTGTTGAAAATGATTGAAGCAACTGCTCCCAAAAACCAAACAGATATAATTTGTTTGAGTTTTTCATCATCGATTTTCATTAATTCAACATTAAAGTAATATTAAATTATCTTACAGAGCCATACAAATTACACGATTATTAAATGCACTGCACTTATAATCATCAGAGAACTGCGATTGTTTTCTCTTGTAATTTGTACTGAGTGTATGCAAATTAAAAAGCTTACCTCGATGCCGGAAATTACATAACGTAAATTGCATGCATACCAAAAAAAAAAAAAAAAAAATCATATTTTCATATTAAAGTGAGCGGACCTTGTATGCTTGTCTCCCTATCTGGATGTCCTTCATCTGGGCGAGGTGCCGGCTGAGCAAACAGCCCGCAAATGCCAGACTAATTAGTGCAATATATAAATTATTTACAATTAGTGGTGGCAAAATGGACGAAGAGAGACAGATTACGCTAATTCCTAAAGGGAAGCTTTACAAATATTTTCATTGTTGGCGAATTTGGCTATAATAAGTAATTATAAAATAATTATTAAAAATGATTTATAATATTTTCCAGCATGTCATTACTTATATATTTAGCTACTTACGTTGCTTTCAAAGTGTCAGTTTATCATGTAATACTGTGAGAAATGGGTTTGAATAATAATTTTGAATCTTAAAATGTTTGCTTAGCTTTATGTATATTTAAAATTAATTTTAGCATCGTCTGTTAAGTATGGTGAACTTTTGCAATTGTTATTTTCTTATTTTTGTTATATTGTAAGGGACTGCAATTAAATATAAGAAAATTTAATAAAAACAAATTGAGACTATATGAGTTTAAATATTTTATTTATCTATATTAATTCCAGGAATTTTTAATTATGTAAGAGCAAATACTTGATTGCTTAAAGATCGTATTGCAGGGAAGAAAAGCAATTAATTTATTCAAGGAATTTAAATTCAGGGTTGAAAGTTGGACATAGCAGACTGCGCAATACTCTTCTAATCTTCGTGGGATTATAGCGGTTCATTGGTGGAACTGAGACTTATTGAGAATGATGCTTAAACTTTTTTGAAAAGTTATCAGTAGTTAAATTGTGCTCAAGGTGCAAAAATGTTTTAAGACTGTGGACATTATCATTACAAATGTGGAAAAAATATAGTTACATAAAAAAATTAAATTAACGGAAAAATCTAAAAATTAAAAATTGTTTAACGCTAGTAACTTAGTAATAAGGAAAGTAAAACATTAAGAATAAAAGAAGATAGGCAAATCTGGGAGCTTGTGGATTAAGATAAATTTATCACAGTATAACAGAGTATTTCCAAATTGTCAAGTTCACAATTGGGCGTGGTCCCGTAATCGTTACACTTTGTGAATGTATACAAATAAGTACTCAAAATCGACACTTTTCCAAAGTGCTGTCAGAGAATAATTAAAAAAATGTGCAAAAGAAACCCTTTAAATTACCGCTCTTTCATTAACTGAAAAGGTTACGCATTTTTGGCCCTCCATTTGGCTGATTTACAGGTTGCCAAACCGACCTGCCCCGTGCGACATTTTGCAGCTTCCTTGGTAGACAGTTTTCAATTATCCGGCAACTACGCAAAAGCACGCACAGCTCAACATTTATGTGTGTGTGTGTGTATGTGTGTATGTGTGTGGATGCCTGTGTGTTTGTTACGGACTTTTGTGAGTTGATGCTCATCAATGAATGTTGAGTAACTTTTGCTCGTAATGTCCGGGGTTAACTGGTCCTCCAACTGCGACACCCATCGAAGGGACTCAACTTTGAAGCACGCTTGTATTTGACACTCATGAATGACAGAACAAGTGCTAGTGTGGACTATTAAATACCCTGAGTGTGCTAAAGGATAGGGGCGTAATTAAGATAAACCTTATTGACTATTTGGAGACTGTACTTCAAAAAATTTGCAAGATATATTTTCTTAAGTTTATTTTTGTTTCATAAAAAACGCCCTTTGTCACCCGATTACAGAGTATGTGATTTACTTGTATGATAATGTTGACTTCTGGAAAATGGCTATGGGAGCACATTGTGCTTGTTGGCAGTCAGTAAATGTGTTACTCAGACAGCTTGGTTAGCAAAACAGGACTTAATCAGATTCACAATGGCAATGAAACGGCATCAGAGGATAGTCACCCAAAGGACAGACTGAATGGCTGTCAGAGACAGCAATTTAAATGGAAACATCACTTGGTCCACCTTTACTTTTATTCATCTTCCTCATTTTCATTTTGGCTACTCCATTTAATTTGAATTAAACTCAATTTGCTCACAATGCGCAGTTGTTCCACTATATTCTGTGTACTCTGCGGAAATTCATCATTTCTATAATATTCTCATTTATAAGCATTATAGTCGGCGGTTTTCCCTTATTAAATTGAGTCAGCAGTTTTTTAATTAACTCATTGTGTCTTAAGGCGTTGTGATTTTAATTAAAACGCAAGTTGTGAACATATAAAGTGCTTGTGTCATACAACAAACTGTGTCTGCCACATATGGAGATCAGAAGAAATGGGTAATTATGTACATTATTATATCAAATAGATTACGGAGAACTGTATGTATATGAATGGATGAGGTTAGGCATATGCTGAAGATGCTCAGACTCTTGACTTTCAAATTAATTCATATATATTTAATTTTCTTATTTTAATTAACACACATTCAAGTTGTACAAATTGCTCATCACTAAATTGTAAAGTCAAGTTGAGAAAGTTAATAGGCCTCATTAGCCAAAAATTGCCAAGCCAACAATTTTCAACAACTCGTGGCAAAGTTGAAGCTTGGCAAAAGTTCATTAAAACATTTCACAATAAAATTTTAATGCACATTCAACCCTTTAAGAATACTTTTTAACTACAATTTTTTTTCACTTTTATTTTGTGCTTGGCAAGTGTTAAGTGTAATCTGTAAAATGCTTTGCATCCTTAATGTAGTTTATTCTTCAACTTTTATTTTTCTTTGCTTGCTATTGTCTGCGGTTTTTCCACTAGTTTCCTTGTGAGTGGGTGCCCAGAAACATTGGGCACTTAATTAGCTAATGGCTCTAACATCGCCTGCCATTTGCGAAACGTGGCCAAGATTGTGGTCCGTTGCAGACAACCCAATTTCGTCGTTGCGTGTCGACAAATTGGCCTTGATTGGCTTGCAGCATGTCAGCGGGCTTTAATCATTTGAGCTACCCACATTTTTTGTTCTGCAACATTTTCTATGCATTTTGCATGTCTGCCAACCAAGCGCTTCTTTGTGTTATTTTAATATATTTTTTTGAGCACGTCGCAACCACAAGGTTCGAACTCAGCCAGTGGGGCGTTGACAAGAGCTGCGCTAGAATTCTGTGGTTATATATAGCGCATAAATCGAAATGCCAACCTTGTCGAAAAGGTTTTTTGGTTTTTTAATGAATTTATTGTTAAATTTGCATAGCATAAGGTGTCAAAGGAAAAACGTAGAATAGAACATATTTTTAAGGAATAGATTTGACTGAATATAAAGCCAAGTGCAAAGCAGATGCTGA
Organism: Drosophila grimshawi; assembly: GCF_018153295.1. Taxonomy (NCBI): domain Eukaryota; kingdom Metazoa; phylum Arthropoda; class Insecta; order Diptera; family Drosophilidae; genus Drosophila; species Drosophila grimshawi. The sequence goes on from NW_025063098.1 coordinate 26,996,837, forward strand.
ACTAGACAGAAGATGTTAACTTTGATTCAGAGAATACATTTTTTAATATTAATTACAGGCTGGATAGATTTACTATCGTTTTTTTCTTCCTTAAAATATAATTCCTTCTTAAACGTCCTTTAAAAGTATAAATCATTTCTCTATTTTGTAAGGATGGCGTGCTGAGAGTGTTATATTTAACAACTTACATGTGTTCGACTGTTGTTAAGGCACGTGTTATCCCAAACCAGTTTTATGGAAGTTTTCAATCCAATCAGGGTAAATAAATAAATAAAAAAAAATGTAGAAATTCATTCACTTTTTACCGAGAAATAAACGTTTTAAATTAATGTTTTTTTAGACTCAGAAAAGCAACATTGAAGGCATTTTCTGACAGAATTTGCAGCGCTGGCTTGAAGAATATGAATTCTCAAGAAATACACTCACACTTGTGCAACACCTTCCATTGAAAGAGCTGTGAAAAGCAGCAGGAGGTTGGGGCAAGAAAATCGTTAACAAAAGATATGAAAGCATGCAGAACACAAAGTCTTTAAACAAAAAACAAAAATGTTGCCCGAACCCCTTGGTCCATCTGTGTGGTCCACAAGAATGCCGGGCAGACAGGCATCTGTTGGCTAACACGATGACAAGGAGACAGGCAGCAGCAACACAATGGACCAACAATTTAATGGCTTATATAAATTTGCATTTGAATTGTTTTTTTGAAAGCGGCCTTTGATGCGTGGCCGCATAAACAATTCGCTTGTGTCCGTTATTGTCTATTGGTTGCTCTTTTGGTTTTTATCTAAATGTTAAATGGTCAACAGTGCGTATGATGTACACATTAAATGCATTTTCTTTTGGATTTATGACGAGTGCCCTAATAAAATCATATCAAAACTAAATGCCCTGACTTCGTTGTCCCACTAGTGCCACAGTGCTGTCCGATTTGTAACTCACAGTTGTTTTTATGTGCCAGCATCTATCAAATTGTCAAATGAGCTGTCCGCAGCCGGACACTTGGTTGGATCATCGCATATGGTATATGAAGCGCATGCAATGGCATACGCTTGTAGAGTGACGTACAGAGGAGAGGTGGACAGGACAGAACAACACAGGACAGCACAGGACAGCACAGGACAGTACAGGAGAGGATGGGATGGGACAGTCAGGTCATGTGTTACCCGTTTTTGCATGCCAACCCAACCGGACACTACGCGCATCAATCAAAAGTATGTCGCCAGTGCCTTTGTGCAATCAGGAAATGGATTACGTGAAATGAATGCCAGTTGTTTTGGGTCCTTGGACAATACAAAAGATTCCCTTGATCCTGCCCAAAAGCGGTTATTTGCTTATGCCCGGAATTGTGGACAAGAAATGTTATAATAATGTCAAATCAAATCCTAAAGCAATATGGATTTGTTTTTCTTCCGTTTGTTCAACAGGATATGAACAAATAACTTAATTAAGTCATTTTACAACAACTTTTTCCCTTCACTGAAATGTGACCCTAAGCAAACACAATTTAAATTGTGTATATATGTGTAAAAATAAACGATGAAAATCCAGTGTGGTTATCAGTATCAATAAGCTCATTTGAAATGTAATGCTCATTGAAATGGAAAAACAATGCCACAAAATTAAGTGACAACATGATCTAGATTCAATTTTATTTCATTTCCTTTAAATTTGCATATTTATTTAAAATGGTACACTTTAATTTAGTGTTAAGCAGCGAGTTTATTATCGAGCTAAATTCGAACAGAAAGTAATTGCAAATAACCAATAAATCAATGGAAAATGTCAATAAGAGACTAATAAACTCAAAAGATTTGATTGTCTCGACCATTGTTTAATCTTACCTTGCAAACTTATTTGAATACGTAATTTTGAGTGGAAACCAAAAATTTGTGTATTTGTGTCGCGTAGAGGAATAGCCTCAAGTGCCAAAAAAGTTTTCACGCCGATTTCGCACCGCCACAGCTACAAACAAAAAAAGCAGCTTTGCGCCGATAAGTTTATGAAGTCAATCAAGTTTTAATGAGGGGGACACTTGTCGCCCAGCTCGCCTTGTTGAATAACTTATCAAATGCCCGCAGGGGCATTAAATATTTGTTGTGCTCTTCTTCTTTCTCTCCTTCTTCTACCACTTCTTCTTCTTTATTGTGTCTCTTTGTCTTTGTGTATTGATTTAGGCGCTTTTTGGGTAGAGTACTTTCGATCCCAGACCATAATTTGAATAACGGTTCGCTGCACTTGTTATATACTTTGTCTTTAATTGCGTCGAATTTGAATAAACAAAGAGTTGTCCATCCAAATAAAATAAAGTTTGGTTCCTTTTCGGTTTACATATATTTATTCGGGGAATTTAAAAATACATGTTTCTTTCTGTTTCTCATATATATATATATATATATATTTTTCATATGCATTCATTTTTATACATAAATAGTTTTCAGTTTGGTTTACACATATGCATTTTATGATATGAATTCATTTTTGGGTTGTGTTTTCTTTTAGCTCTTTACATGTACACTCTAAATGTGTACATATACACATTTATTTGATCGTTATGCATACAGTTGCATATATAGTATATTTGAATTTGTTTTAAGACCTTTGCTAGAGGTCTGCACTTAAACTCTAAAAATAGTACAATATGCTGGATCGAAAAGAAATTCATTCAACTTAATTTTCGGTTCAGGTTTTTTTTTTGTGAGGGGTCGCATTTCTCATTGTTTGCGGACTTTGCTTGTCAGCTGGCTTAATTTATTTTTATTACGGCCAAATTCGCTCCGGTACACTCCCGGCCATCTCGGCGCACGGCATTCTTTCGGCATTTACAGTCCTTACAATCGACGCCGTACAATGCCAGCTCTCAAAGGCTTTGCCTTTTGACTGCAACACAACAAAAGAAATTCATTCGACCGATAATTTTATTTTTCTTATTATTTTTCGTGTGAGAAGTGAGAGATGGGATAGTGATGATTTTTTTAATTATTTATGGTCAGGTACCGTAATTAAAAGATTTTCATTTAAATTAAATATAGAATTTTGTAGCATTTGTGCTCAAACTTTTAAGAAATAAACAGCCTAAATTATTGTTAAATCATATGAAAGAATAGAACAAATAAGTAAATTGGTCTATATTAAATTTGTTCTTTATAACTTTTGATTCGTGTTACAATTGAAAACACACAACAAAAAAAAAAAAAAAGAAGAAAACGCTCAACTTTAAGCTTAAGGAACAGCAAATAATGTGAGAACTGTGCTGTTGGAAAATGTGGTGGGCAGCAAAAACTCATATTAAGTATACGTACCATCACACGCTTTACTTTTGACGGCAACAGCTGCTGTGGTGCTCAACAGAGGAGCAGCTGTCGCTGCTGTAGGATGTTTACAACAACCTTTCGAGGTCCTCGCTTTCCGCATCGCTTATGTAAGAGTCGGTGTCCGTGAAATAATCATCGTCGCAGCGATTGCGACGGCAGCAAACACGTCTACCAATTTCATCATCACTCCAGTGCTCGAATTCCTCCTTATGGTGCTCCAGCAGCATTAGCGACGGGAACAAACTATCGCAGCCGCTGCAGCTACAAAAATAACAACGACACAAAAGCAACAGTAACAATTGAGTTAGCTGAGACAGCTGGCAAATTCGTTTGATTTGATTACCCAAAGTGTCGCTTCTTCTGCTGATGCGAGGCCAACTGCCGATGACAATGGAAGGAGCGATCACAAACATTGCAGGTAAGCGATTCGTCTGTAAGTTGAAACCGGTAAGCAAATATAAACTTCTGTTTAATATTATATTCTATATAGAAGTGTATACTATACAAAATATGTAATTTATTTAAACAAATATCAGAAAAATAAAATTTAAAAATACATTCGTAAATAACACATGTTGAATACTAATTTTTAAAAATTCTGATTGCAAAATATGTCTTGTAATATTTGCTTTTGGCAAAGCTTTTTTAGCAATTTAGATACAGCTTAGTTCTGGAAATGCTCCATTTCAATAGCAGCTATATATATGTATGATCTGACTTATAGTTTGATTCTATTATGCCTATCATTTCTTGCATTCACATTTTCGACAGACATTCAACAATGATAGAAATGTTGGTAGTGGAATTAGTTAGAAAATATCTAACTTATGTTGTCGAAATTGTATGTGTCATGACAAAATAATTACAAGGTCTGCAACTAAACAGAGACCATCTCCACATGCAGCTCTACTCCTTTGGCTAATCAGCTGTGGCAACCAAATATAAAAACAGCAATGTAAGCTATGTTAGCTGAAAGTGTTTTATGCCACTCACCGTAGTCATCGTCATCGTCGGCCATGGCCAATGCGTGAAGTCGGCTTATTGTGCTTTCGTTAATCTGCTTGCTGGATGCGGACATGGACATGGACATGGCAGCCGCTGACAGGTCCTTTGATGATTTGCCTTTGGCCTGACACAAGCCTAGCTCGCACAGAGCGCTCTCCACCACAAAGTTGCCCTGACAATCCGCGTTCGTACACGGCAATAGCTCCAGGTTGGCCTTCTCATTGCCATTAGCCTCGTCATTGCCATTGCCATTGACATTGTTGCTGTTGCTGTTGCTATTGCCGTTGGTATTTGTGTTGCTGTTGTGGTTGTGGTGACTGCCGCCGGTATTGCTGCTGCTGCTGCCAGGTGCCAGCATTTCAAAATCGTCGAGCTCATCGAAAGGATCATCGATTTTATGGCCAAAAGACACGACATCGTCTGCCTCAGCGCTTAACCTTCCATATGCCTTGCGTGGCGGTCGCTTCACGTATTTATCTGCAGAAATATAACAAAGAAGTATTCCATTAGTTTTTGCAACAACATTCTGGCGCCACTGTCCCAACCTGCAATCTTTGCTAGTCACGACAAAACTTTTTTTTTTTGTTATAGTTGCCCACATGCAACATTAAAAATTGTTTCCGATTTATTTTTAGGTTCATACTGCAGCTAACAATATATGAGCATCGTTTTGTTTTTGGCTTCGGCTTTTGTTTCGCTCTCAGGTTTTGTCCTCCGTATCCTTTCCGGTCAGCACAAAAGTTTTTGTCCCCTGTCCCATAGCCGTGAAGTGATAAAATGAGATTTATTGGGCCCATTGTCTGAGTGAATGTATGGGTGTGCGTGTGTATTTCCTTATGCTAAGGATTACAATATATAGTGGCGACCTATAAAATTATATCAAGGTTTTATTGAAAGGTCCCATATTTATGGCGGCCAGCCCACATTTATTTGGTTTTTTCAGATATAGATTTAAATAGCTGAAAGGTGAACATGGGGTATACGCAATAAAATATTCTGAACATTTACTGTTGTGCTTGTAAAACAAAATAAAGAAATAATGGTATTTATAGCAACTTAATTTGCATATTATTTTGTTTTCTATGACTATCATCATTTTGTATTTATTTTAAATTACAATATACAAATATTGTGTTTAATGTTGAAGTTGCTGCTAGACAAGTCTTCATATTTCGCAGAATTTTTCAAAGGTTAGCAATGAAATTGCTTGAATTTTTGCTCCCATGCAAATACTGGAAAAACTAATTGATATTTTCTATCTTCCAACTTGAATAAAATAATAATTATGCATTTAAGAAACAACAATGGAAACTTCAAAGGTAAAACTCCTTTAGCTATATTTTAAGGAGTAGCAATGAACTCAACTGAAATGTTAAAGTCCGTAGCAAATACATTTTATGCCGGAAATTAAATCTGTTTGGGTTCTGCGACAACGATGGTAATTTTGAAGCGAAATAAAAGTCAATCAAAAACCCCTTTTGACTTTAATGACACTCTTGAGACTCTTACATTAAATACTTAGCGAATATTGACAAATGAATACACGCAATTAATTATATTGAAGAAAATATGAAAGATATATGCTGCGAGAACTTTTTGTTTTGGACACGTCCCACAAATCTGGTTGACTAACAAGTTCACATAAAAAGACGTAAATTCAAAACTTTGTGAATGCAAATATAGCAAAACTTAAAAACTGTTCGGGAAAATCTCGTCACTACTACCTAGGTTGATGAACTAAGTAAAATGTCAAAAGTTTATGCCATGAATTTTGTTGCGGTCCAAAGTAAACGCAAAACAAATAGAGGCAAGCATGCATATTAAAAAGCGTGGCATGTAAACACCAACACACGCATGTAGGCACACACACACCGACATACACACACACACACACACACACACTGACTACACACGCACACATAGGCAGACAGCAGGTACTGTAAGCTGGTGGCAAATGCAAAAATTGTTTATGCAGCTGTGAATAAACGCGTTAGTCCGTGAAGCCAAAAGAACTACATTTTATTACTAAAATGTGTGTATGTGTGTGTGTGCGTGCAACGTGCTAAAAAGGAATGCAAGAGCAAGTTTTGCGACGAAGCATTTAACGGTATTTTCACAGTAGGTATGTATGTGGCTGGTGTGTGTTGTGTGTGAGTGTGTGCGTGCATGTAGAACTATTGCCGCTGGCATTTCCTATCCTCAGATTGAAATTTATGACACAAATGGCAGGGTGAATAAGGACAAATAGGAGAAAGTTGTACGGAGCCCGCGAATAGTTGGCCTTTTAGCTTGCACGCGTTCACATTTTATTGGGACTGACATGTGAGTATCCCAAAACAGGACGCACAGATACAGTGTTTTTTGAATATAGTTCGAATTTCGTATTACAGCACAAATTATTACAAATGATGCTCTGGCAACTGACAGCTTGTTGGGTTACCAAACATAAATCATGGCCAAACGGAAACAAACAAAAAAACAAAAAAAAAAAAAAAAAAAACAAAAACAGAAGCTTAGCCGGAGGCGTTATTAATACGCCCGATAAACGCCCAATAATTTGTCATGGTGTGTGAAATACTCGCATTACTTCAAAAACCAAACAATAGATCTAATAATGCGATAGGAGAAAGTTTTTGACCAGCAGTTACCCTGTATATATTATGCACGAAATACATGATATGGCATATGCTTTATAAAGTTGGCAATTCTGTGGTAGAACAGTTATTGTATTAATATAATACTTTTTTTTAGCTTCTGCAGTTGGGCTAGCTTTTTTAAACATTTAAAGGAGGATTTCTAAGTTTTTGAGGTTGATTTGTTGGGCATCGTAGTATTTACTTTAATTCCCAAGCCTACATCTAGTTTTTGTGTAAATTTTGTGTAGCTTTACTACTATCTTAAATTCAAAGACCAGTTGTCTTCTCTTCTCCAGCTCTGTGTTTATAGGCAAACATTTTTGAATATTATTTACTGCGTTAATACATTTTTATGACAAATAAGCGGCAAATATTTTATATATTTTATTTTATTAAGTATTTGATGTCAATTTTCTTGGAATTGGTGGAACTTTTTCAAAAGTCTACTTTCGGTTGTTGATTTTTGTATTTTATCTACATTAGATTATTTTTATTTAAGGCAATTGGGTATACAAAATTGTGGTGCTAAATAATTTATGGTTGTATTAGGCTCTCTGTTTCGCGCTCGCTGTTCACCGGTTTCTTCCCTTGCTCCTTTCACTGCTCCATTCACTGCTCCTACACATCCGCTCCCCTATTCTGCTGCTGCTCATTTGTTCAATTAATGGTATCTGCTGGCAAAGTTCGCCAAATTAGCTGCCAATGAAAACAAAAAGTCGAATGGCCTTCAAAACTTGTCAGGTTTTGGTGCGTATTCCATAACTAATTGGCTTATACACACGCACACGCACTCATACACACACGCACACACACACACACTCATACATACACACACACACACACACACACACGCACAAGTACACTCACATACACATAGAGAGCGTAAATGTGCGTATAATTGCTTTTGTTGCTTAACAGTTCACCGTAAATTGAATGCAGTCCACATATTTGTATGCATGGGGAATATGGGGACATTAATATCAATGACAAATGGATGTCATAATTATCGGTTAATGCCGCTGACATATGTTCACCCGCATTTGCATAATAAATGACCAGCTTATGAGCGTGCGTGTTTGTGTGCATGTAGCACATATGTTTGTTCATTTGGTCGAAAGACCGCATCATAAAACTTGCATATAATTGAATTTTTTCTCTGGCGTTAAAAATAATACCGCAAAACAAAAATAGTGACAGAAATATTTTATATTCGATTGGTTTCGTGGTATGCTACATTTAATATTCGAAAATTAAATTGAATATTATTTTTTTGTTTGTTTGTGTAAAATATATCAATTTCAGGTTTCGGCTTTAGATATATGTTTGTATATTCATTTATATTTCATAAGTAATTAGATATTGGCTATTTATTTTTTTTTAGTTTAGTTATTTTTTTATTAAGAGCTTTGCGTTTACACATGCCAATTAATTATTGAAGTAATCGATAAACCAATTATAGTGCGTTTTCATGAATTCTTTATAGCAATATTGACATTTAATTGGAAACACAAACAATAAATTGCTCAAATGCATTGGATTTAAAATGTTTGCTTTTAATTTGCTGCTGAATTATATCATTAATATGCACATCAATTGAAAATACTGATATATGAGAATATGCAAATTTCATAGGATATGCAAACATTTGCTTTATTTCTGATATTAATTCTGTTAAAGATCAATTGTGTGTTTGTATGCTAACGAAGATAAATTTCCGGGTAATAATCAATTATAAATGCAGCAAAGAGATGGAGTCACTTTCGCAATATTAATATTGACTCTTTCAATGTTTAAAATATATTGGGTTTAATTTGGTAAACTTTATGTTCGCCTATTGTGGTTTAATAATTTCATTCCATTTGACTTATCTTAATAATAGATTAGTTTAATTAATACAAGAAATTCAATCACTCCTCTATCCCAAATTTTTATTCGTAATTTTGTAATGCTAAAAATTCATTGAATAACTGTTTATTGATCTTGACTAATATCAGCCAAACAGAAAAAAGGTAAAAAAGAAAAGAAATTGAAAATAAAATATAATATTTAACTGCAATTTTCTCAATTTATTTCAAACAACTCAATAATAAAAAATCTTTCAGTCAAATACTCCACTGCAGTCATACCGAATTTAGGAATTGGGTTAATTATATCTCAATAGTAAATAAGTTGAGCCAGCAACTCTCACTTTAATCCCAGATTTTTATTTGAAATTTTGTAAAGCTAATTATTCATTGAATAATTGAAGAGCTGAAGAAAAGCATTTGAAATCTTAATAAATTTTATTTGAAATTTTATGAAGTTAAAAAATCATTAAATAATTGTTGCACATTTAATTTTCAAAGCACTCAAGAACTGAACAATCTTGAAGAAAGCCATTCCATTTCAATCATACAAGATATATAAATCGGTATTTTTTTTGTAAGTTCATAAGTAACAGTAATTGTTACGAACAACAGCCATTTAAGGATTTATTGTGAGTTTCCGCTTTGTGCTGTGTTCTCGAGCTTTATTACGCGTTTTGTGTATCTGAGTTGGTGCGAGGCTTAGCGCTTAGACGATGGCATCTTGTGACTACGCCTGAAGTGTTTCTTTTTTTCTTCGACAGTCGTATCCGTTTGACACCCTGCCACAACAACTCCAACATGCCACAACAACCATACACTGTTTCAGACACAACCATAAGGAGCAGCTTATTATTAAGAGGAGGTTTTCTTTGCCGTATTTCTTTTGCTTCACAACGTCCAAGCTTACATTTTTCCATTCTGGCAACGGCAGCTCTCTCGCCATATGCCAGAGGATCTTGTGCAAACAATAGGTACAAGTGTTTATTTAAGCACAATTCGCTACACACGCATGTGTGTGTGTGTGTGCATTGCTGTGTATTTCGCAAGTCATTGCAGGAATTTTAATTAACTTAGTTTAATACGTTTGGGGCTTATGAGTTTAAGCTGCGGCATCATTCAGCACTTCAGTTGCGAACTGTTTTTCTTTCATTTGTTTTTAGTAACAATGCCAGTTAAAGACAAGTAAGCCACTAAAACGTTGAAATGTTTTCAGGGTTATTAGGAAAGACTGAAAGTATATGTGTGGAAATTCCGATTATTGCAGCTGTTCTGGAAGTTTTTTGATCAAAATCAACACAAATGTTAAAATAATGAAAATTAATTTCCAATTGTCTACTTAAAGTTCACAGCTTGTGCTAATGGCAGTTGTTTTTGAATTATTTGTATTAAAATGTGAAAACGATTAGTAAATTTGCATTAAGCTGAAAGTTTATTTTTTGAATAGTTTACTGAAACTTTTACTGGCTACTCTGTTTTCAATGCTTCTAGTATTGTACTGGAAAACAAGTTTCCTAAAATTGCAACAAAATGAGAGTAAGAGATAAGACCTTGTTAAAGTTGAAAATGTATGTAAGTTAGCTTATATACACTTTTCAGGCATTCTTTTAAAGCTATACTGTACTTAATACATGTTATGCTGCCCATATCCCATTTTGAAACTATTGAAACCTATTTGTAAATGTAATGGGGAGTAAAATGTTTATAGCAAATACGTGTTGGGTTTTGTTAAGGTGTTGGGGTTTCCTTTTTTATAGGTTGTTATGGTTTTTATATTTTTTAGAATTAAGAATGCTGAAATAAATACACCTAATGGTAACACCTGAAAGTAATGTATTATGAATGAATATTGTATCTGTCTTGGAATGTTTGTTAAGACTTTCAGGTCTCCAATTCTAGCACACATAATAACTTGTAAGTCCTTTGTTCTTGTCCCATTGTGCCTTTAAGCTTTACTTGAATATATTTATATATTATGTTCAGACATTTTTGCGTTTACAGAGATTAGTTAAATACATAATCCAACTGATTAGCAATTTTCCTTAATCCCACACTCAACAAAAGAACGGAGTACATAATGCTTAGTGCCCATGCTACAATTGGTTTGGCTAGAAGGCATCTGGTTGGTATTTGGTTTCAGGTTCGTATTGTGTCTAAGATGGTGCCTCTGATTGCAGAGTCCGAGCGTTAATTAGAGCACATATATGTATCTATGTATGGATGTGAATATCTCAGTGCTGAGTCATGTTTCACTAATTAGACGACGAGTCCAATCAATTAGAGAGGGGTCCCGAAATCGAATAGTATAATTGCCACCTGGACCGTACATTATTCCACAACTGGTTAGCAGCTTACCCTGTGTACTGTTATTGTGGTTGCCACCGCCGGTGGCGCCACCATTTCCATTTCCCTTGCTGCTGAAGCTGCAGTTGTTGTTGAACGAGTTGAAAAAATTGGCAGCGCCCGTGCGACGTAAAATCCAAAACATATTTCAAATTTTCTGTTGCTGTTGCTGTTGTTGTTGTTGTTTGATATGTTGCACTAAAAAGTATGCTACGAACTATGCGAAACGTAGCGACGGCATTTCAAATACCGCGTCTGATAGGCGCGCAACACTAACAACAAGAGATCGAGAGCGAGCGAGTGAGAGAGCGAGAGAGAGCGAGAACACGCGACAAGGATAACAAAATGATAGTCAACTGTTCAGCTGCTGGCAGCTGTTCCGTGGCGTCGCGTTGTCTGCAGCTAACTGACTGCCATACGAACTTCGACTGCCATTTTATACCCATAGCAGCTTTCGTCTGCTCTCTCGAAAATGGAAGAGAGCGCTTGTTAGCAAGAGAGCGAGCGAGCCTTGCTACGTTAAACGTTAAACGTTAGCGTAACGTAACGACAACAGCTGCAGCTGCTGTTCAATTTGCTGGCAACGTTTTCACTTGTATGCTAAATGCTGAACTTGACCTTCGACAACAATTGGCTGCATTTTGCTGTTGCTGCTGCCACTGGTCCTGCCGCTAGCAATCCAAAGAATGTCTTTTGCTGTGGCAAATACTTTTGTTGCGCTCTGCTTACATAACGGTTAATGGCGCCTTAAGCGCCAACTGTCTGAACAACTATTACAACAAATGCCCATCAATCATGTACCGGAAGTTGGGGGTCGACACTGCTGTCAAGCACACATTTAAAGCTGCCGCACGCACGTCTACACTCTCAATAATAAATGGCTTGTTATTAAGAAATATGTCAAAACGCACAATTGCCTTTTACTAAAAACTTCAGTTTTATTTATTATTCTACACATTTGCTTAATATTGAAGAATATATTTTCTAAGGTGCAGATTACTGAAATCTGATTTCTAAAAACACTTTGGCTAAAAATACAGTTCAATAGATGGATATTTTCTTTAATTTCTGTCTGTTAGTGTTTTGCTTTGAGTGTATGGTGTGCCACGCCCCAATTCGCGTAAAACTTAACTGCCTGCAGCAGTTGGTGCATGCAGCACTAGCAACGTGAAATGGCAACTTGAGCGCTTACATGAGCATATGCCATTAGGTTCAAGAGCAAGTGCAAGTACTTACACACACACACACACGCAGATACTTACACACACACACACACACACACAGATACTTACGCACACACACATAGATACTTACACAGAGGTTCTTGCCCTGGAAATTGTCGCGTTTTTGTGTTGCGTTCTGAAATTGCTTAAGCGTTTGCGACTTTTAATGCCATCGGACAAATTACAAAAGCAACCCCAACTACCACAAAATGCTTGGATAACTTTTATTCGCAGTTTGAACTACGCGATTTTGTTTGTATTTCCACGCCCAAATAGCACATCGTAACTTAATATTGAAAATGTAAGCAGTGTGCGGTTGACCGATGACTTTCTGTCATTTATAAACTGTGGAATAAGCCTTAAATAAAATTCTACAAATTGTGGCAACATTTTAAAATATTATTTAAAATTCTTTGAGATGAATTAGTTTCGAATCCGTACAGAAACTAATGATTTTCTTTTCGAAGTGAAAAGTTTTCTCCCTTGCTAAATTTTTAATTTAATTTTAGCAACGGGGTAAATGAACTTCTCCAAATGATTTATGAGTTATTACAGCCAATAACAACTTATGATAATATATTACTTATGTATCGCTGGCCCGTTTACAGTGGGATAATGTTAGTAAATATACAGTAATCTGTAACTACTATAAACAATTTGTATAATTTGAATGAATTTGTAGTGCATTTTCTGGAACTTCATAAATATATTGATTGTTTTACGATTGTGTTCAGTTGTTACGCAATTTTTAAACCAATTTGTGGGTATGCGAAAAGTTCTGTATAATAAACATTTGTACAATATTTATTAAATAAAATATGCTCATTTGATATTAAACCAATCAGGTGGCAATTAACAATTCAAATTGCCACAAATTGTGTGTCGAACTTTTGGCATCTGGTGCATTAAATATTCATTTAGTACGTGCCAAAGTCAAAGAGACAAGCGAAATGTAATCGATTTCAAATGAGGATTCGGGCAGTTGAACTTATGCTCTTGTTATGTATTTGCCATATGAATTATGTATGAAAATGGCTTCTGCATATCGGGTACATTCCAAAACAAAAACAGCAACAACCACATCCATCAAAGCAGCCAAAACTCTGTCTAAGCGTAATTAGATAAATTGACAGCCCAACTTGAAGGCGTTTTAGAGAGTTCAAATAGTGGATTAGGTTGCAGACAAAGTTGGCAACCAAATTGACAAGCTGAAGTAGACTACCAGACATTGATTGCCATCTAATTCAGTTAACTCTTGACCTTCCTCAGTATTTGTCAGCTTGTTTATTTATATAGATACAAAATGTAAGTGCTAATGGAATTCAGGCAAAGCAGAAAATATAGACTAACTGCTTCAAGATCACCTTACCAATTAGTTTTATTAGCTTAAGTAAGTAATATTCTTGAGGATAGGTAATCTTTAAAGCGTATTCTAAGTGCAAGAACCGATTGAATGATTAGTGAGATAACAGAGATTATAAGATTTAATTACTATATGGAACCAATAAAAAATTCTAATAAATAGTCAAAAAATAAAAGTTGCTGGAATACTATTGGAAAAATCGTAGTAATGTGATCATAATATTATCATATCATTATTAATATAGAAACTGTGAATATAAATATATGTTTCGATTTGTTATGTTCACATAATGTGAACTTTAATAAGTTTCGTTTAGCTTAAGCACTTCAGCACATTGAACAACTTTTACTTTTTCACAAGAAGGCAACTCTGGCAATTTCAAAATATAAGTATTTATGACTTGGCTCCAATAAAATGATTGCCCATTACTCGTATACGGAGTGGTTCCACATATCCCACATGGTAAGATATTTAACTGATAGATGTGCTGCATTAAAGTCATAATCATATAATATAATATTGTTGACTTCAGTCGATAAATGCATGACAGAGTTCTTCCGTTCCGAGTGCCCATTAAAATATGTCATAAGACTTCATGGTTTTTATAATAGGTCCAAATCACAATGCAAATAAGGATGTTCGAGTATGAAAATGGTCGACACACACGGGCAACACACATCAGTCGAGCAGTTTCAGTCATGAAGTGTGTTCGAGTACTTCTCTGGTGTTGCTGCATTTTGGCCATAGTTGTTGGTCAGTTGAAGCCCGTTGTGGAAAGTGAAGATGATAATGAGGCTATTCTCAAAATAATATCAAGGATAGATACTGTGATGCCCACCCAGAACATTATTACCTACCTTGTGGATCAGAACTCAAAGGTTAAAGGAACTTCAATCACAACTTCGCTTCAGCAACGATTGATGGAGACTTTTAATCGTCCGGTGATTGCGGCTGGAATTCATACTGGCTCACTTCGTAATATCATCCATGTTAATAATATGGCGGTTGTTTTTTTTACTGGCATGGATGATCCCAATCTAAATATGTTCCAGCAAACAGTAAATAATATTCAAACAGTTTTGAGCATATTTGTGTACAAGTCGGAAGATGATTCCCCATTTCCAAGTGATGAATTGGAAACATTTTTTATGTGGTGCGTGAATCACCAAATTTTTATAGCTTACCTCATCTTTAGGAACTACAGCAACTACGAGGTGAGGACATACCGCATGAAAACAACAGCAATTGTGTATAAATTTATAAACACATCCATGCCAGAACTCACTGATTTGAGGTACCGAAAACTGGGTAATATGTATAAGTTGATATATAAGGTTGCCGTTGCTCATAGCCTACCAGAAACACTTGTGGTAAGTTCTCATAATTACTGAGTTATAATACTGAGTTTATAGTACCATAACCAAATCTGCTTGTAGTTCAATACATCCGATGGCAATATTACTCTAGGCGGTCTCAATGGCATTCTTTTGACGGAATGTATGCATTTTTTTAATGGACGTATGGATATAGTGCATCTGTCATTTGACGACTATCAGAAAGAAATTCGTGAAGGCAATCGACAAATTGATGTTGGCGTCAACACGGTGGCCAATTCTTCGATCAGCCGATTTAGTCCACATGTGGAGTCAACACGATACTGCCTGATCCTGCCATTTGAGCGTTCCGTTGGTTTTCATGAGTACCCAAAATATTTCAATCGAACCCGGTCATTGCTAATATTTATGGTATTTTACTATGTCATCATTTCGGTGATTAGACGGATTTCAAGTCCACACACTCCACTGAGCGATGTGCTCTACAGGAACTTTCAGCTTGTGATTGGACAAACTCTGGCAAGCAGTGCGTTTCGACGTCTCCGTCTGTCAGAGAAGTACATCGAGATATTAATTCTCAACTACAATTTAGTGTGTGGTACCCTATTTGGTAGTTTTTTAACAATGGCTCTCATCACGGGACTGTATAAGCCAAAAATTATCGATGTCGACACGTTTCTGACCAGTGAAATGCGTATCATGGTTTACCCACAGCAGATGCAGTACATCTTTGATCACTTACCATCTGTGCTAGGCGATCGTGTCTTAATTGTGGACGAGCAGACAAGGGATCAGCATATTCTATCCCTCAATGATAGCTATGCGTATTTCATTGCCACCGACAAATGGGTGCTATTTGAATATATGCAAAGACGATTGCGTAAGCCCAAACTGTGTCTAGCTCCGGAAAGCTTATGTGGAGCTTATATGAATATGAGGTTTTATGTGAAACCAGGACGAATCTTACTTTATGTGCTGGAATACTTTGTGCAACAAGTACGGGAGGCAGGTCTTGCTAAAAAGTGGACGCAATTGGGACTGCGTCAGGCGCAGCAGGCCAATTTGATGGCTCAGGCCCCATACGATCCACCCATTCAGCAGCCCTTACCAATGGATTTCTATCAATACAGTTTCAGACTGTACGTAATAGGAATGTCACTGAGTCTGGTATCTTTCTTACTGGAACTCGCCATAAACCGCTGGAATAACCGAAATAACGCGAACATAATATAAGCATTATATTTTGAACAACATATATCAATTTTATTCAACATTTGTGTCACCTTGAAGCACTTTAATAAATCTCGCACTGCTAAAGCACCATAAAACACGAATGAATTATTCGAGATAGAGGAACTGATTTTACATAATAGTCGAAAATTCGCAGCTTTAACTATAACACTCAGTAGCTAGGGAAGCCCTTCCGATAAGTAAGAATGCTTTAAGGATATATCTTAAGCCCAGGTTTTTATCATCAATCAGGCGATTTTCTACTGTGATTCTTAGCAGATCTTGATTAATTCTTTTTAAATTATCAAGAAAGTTTGGCGGTCAGACGAATCGACTCAGTTGTGGATGCTGATATTGAATAAATATGCATATAAACTTTACGGGGTCAGAGTTGCTTCCTTTTGATTGCTTTGAAAGCCATTGTATGCATTTTTAAAGCGTTCAAGGCATTAAATTATACAAAATAAATATATCGATTGAGTTACGCGATTCCAGTACACTTTTATTTAGTAGTAGTTTGCTGTAGTATTTGATGGGCTTCACTTTAGAAGCTTGGCATAATGTTGCTTGTGTACAAACTTAATGCGCAATACGAAACTGCAAAATATATACGAAATTATTTAGCTACATTTTTTGCAATTTAAAGCGTTACTCACCCAATGGCCACAAAAGCTACAAAAAATAGAGCTGCGCTCAGAAAATTGAAGAGGCCAGGAAAAACAGACAAAGTGTGCTGATAGATCATAGTATAAAGCGGGGCGGCAACTATAAAAGAAAATATCAAAACTTATATCTGATTAAATGAAACCTAGAAGATTATTTACATACCAAAGGGCGCAAATGATTGCAAAACATTTTTTATGGAGAAAATTTTACCTGAAAAAATCGTATAATCGTATAATCATAACAATCATTATTAATATTTTTATATTCGTATACTTGCCCAGATCAGAGGCGGGCACTATATTCGAGACAATGGTGCGGCACATGGGACCACCGATGGAGTGGAATACCCCAAGTGCAACCGATAGATACATGTGCCAGGGCTGGGATGCAAAGCCCTTGGTCAAGTTACTCAATATTTCCGAGAGCAAAGATAAAAGAGCCAGCGTGACCACAGAGAGACCAAAAATCTATGTACAAACAAACAATGATTAATTAGGCACATTCTTTGGTGATTGTTAAGGATGGGTTTCTTATATATATACCCGATACCTTGCGCAGCATCAGAAAACCAATCAAAGCGCCCATCATGGGCACCATTTTGCTAGTCGTCTCAAAGAACGTAAACTCCCTCACGGACCAATGGAATTTTTGGCGTACAAACAAGTACATCACAGTCATCACACCATCTATAAAATATGCATATTTATTTTTATTAATTATAATCACTACGAAAAAGAGCTCACCTGTCACAAACATGGTCATGAACATGGCCAAGGTCACGAGCCAAATTATTTCGCGAGCATTATGTTCACGTGGCTTGCAGCAGGTTACAAACATGTCCTTCAAGTGCGTCAAGCTAAATATACTAATTTTTTCAGACTCCAATTCAGGTTCCGGCTCAGCTGTGGGTTGCTTTGTGTCTTTGGTCAAAGGATCTGGCAGTTTTGTCGGTTCTTTTTTTGCCTTCTCCTGCTGCTCCTCATTAATTTTGTATCCAAACATACCGCCATTATCCTTCCCATCCTTCTCAGTCACATCGAGTACCACTTTCTCCATCAGTTTCTGATCATCGTTTACCATATTTGGTGGGCAATCAATGGACATCGCTTTGACTTGCAGATCGCAGGCTGTAATGGGCATATCGTTCTCAGGCTTCTCAGGCTTCTCAGGCTTCTCAGCTAT
The DNA here is from genome assembly GCF_018153295.1 of Drosophila grimshawi. Taxonomy (NCBI): domain Eukaryota; kingdom Metazoa; phylum Arthropoda; class Insecta; order Diptera; family Drosophilidae; genus Drosophila; species Drosophila grimshawi. Next base: position 27,014,974 of record NW_025063098.1, read on the forward strand.
TTCCATCGCATCTTTGGCGTCCCTCGCATCCTTTGCGTCCTGTGCGAGGCGTATGTGCAAACTTTCTGGCATATAGCAAATGATGAATACTGTGGCTAATATCACACATGCCGCTGAAATACCCTGTGTCACCGCAGCACTTGTGGCTGCATATACATAACTAGATAACAAAGATCCACTGCTGACGGCAAAGAACATCAGCAGCTCTATTGCAATCATTCTGCAAGAGAGAAAACTTCAAGTCAAGAGCTTATACTAATTAACTAAACAATTAAAGCCCACCTGTATGGCCTTGTTTTAATATCAGTTACATCCGATATAAAGCAAAAGCCGGCCACCGCAAAGACGCACATGCCACCAAGCAGCGAGTGAGGCACTGCTGCCAATGTATACCACCATGGATTAATATCATTATAGCTGGATAGCGCACATATAATGGTTGATGTCACAGCCGAACCCGAAAAACCTGCAAAATAATTTACAGTCTAAGCAAATTGGAATCGCAATAGTCGAGAGAGTGCCTAACTGGGCAATAATCTGTGCTCGTGTTAAACAATATGTGCTCATTTTATTGTTTTCCTAAAGGTTTGTAAAAGTTTTAATGGGTCTTGAATTTCTCTAAATAATGATGTATTAAATTATTTTTAAAATTTAAGCTCATATTCTGTGTATGGTAAACACGCATTTATAATCCCATCAGTTTTTCATTCAAGCGCGATCAAACAGATCTGATCAAGATCGAATATGTTTCGCTCTGACTGTTAAATATACACAACTTATTTTGAATAGATTCAGTGTATTCAATTATACTTTCTGCCTACCAATCATTGAGACGACGAGCAGCGGTTTGCGTCCATATCGATCCGACCAGGAGCCAATGAAGAGGCCACAAATAGCTGGCACGATGCTCTCCATCAAGGTGCGAGTGAGAAACATGTCGGTCACATACGATTGCACCTCAGTTTCAATGGCCTGTAAGTCGATACAAAATTTAAATAATTTCCACACGTCACATATTTATTGCGGATGCATTTACATGGATTTCAGAGCTGGCATTTTTGTTGTCCAGCTGGCTGCAGTCGCTTTCATTGTAATGAAAAGCCACCGTGCATGCTTGAAAAATAATCTGATTGCGCATTACAGTGCCTGCAATACAATATTTAACATAAACTGTCCGAAATACGAGGTCATTTAAAAACCGAAATGTTTACCTGAGAGCATATGTGAAAATATCAGCATGAATACCACTGGTTCTATGTAAAACATATAGAATAATTTATGCACCGGCAGACTCTTCAGCTTATCCACAGCGTTGGAAATTGCAGATTTCTCAATCATTATTTTTTTTATAAATATTTATAAATCCCAAATTTGCATATGAATGGATTCTTAGTATTTATTCATATGTTTTATTTATATTATTATTTGTTATATATTCAATTATAGCTAACCATGCACGATTTTTTCACTCATCCGCACAATATTTATTTATTTTTGCTTATATCGCGCTTATTAAATGATTTAAAAGTATTAATTTAGTTGGCTTGTATAATTGGATCCGTCGCTACGATAATTTCATACACGTATTTAGTTTTCCAAAAACTGGCCTTGATATTATTCACTGAGGCGATACGAAAACCAAATCCGACAGCGGATCGTCAACTAGCTCAACGATCAAGTTGACTATGCTAAATGATCTGCTACCGGCAAATCTGTTCAGCTATATAGCGAAACTGGTTTTTGTTTAGTTGAAGTTTGCGACCTGAACTGCGCAACGCACGCTACTCTACTGGATATAGCTTATCACGATAGGTTAAATAATCAAACAATAGCCTAATACATAATATCAGAATAATATAGTATTGCGATGAACACAACAATTTGTGTGCTTTTCTAATTGTCTAAACACGTTTGGGTTATATGCTATGTGAACAGCAATTTAAATCGGACAAACACGTGAATCTGCCACGACAGATAACATGAATTTGGCTTTGATGGGCGCGTCGATAGGCGTTTCGATTGTCATACAGTAAAATGTACTTTTTATAATGTCAATTATTCACATCCATTAAGTATTCAAAAGTTCTAGTTACTCACAGCAAAACACCGAAAATAATTTGTAATAGTCGACACTTGTTTCTAACCACTTTATTTCGATTTACGAGCCAGGAAGTGCGATAATGTCAGAGAAGTACAAATAGGAAACATTCTATTTTTGAAGAGTATACTGAATTTTAAAAGCTTAATTGAATATGATATAATACTAATATCTTAAATAAGGGTGATAAAAATGAACTGCGGAAAATATTCGTATAATAAAAACATATTTAAAACGTGTTGAAGTCAAAGTCGTTATAAAAAATAATAATAATTATAGTAATCGTAAGTTTCTCAAGTAAATAAAAGTCTCTTTAAAAAAAATAGCTTAAAGACCTTAATGCCCTTGTCACATGAAAGAAAGACAAATCAGTTATTGAAATAAAATGCTGTGACAGTAAAAACTCAACAAGAGAGTATTGAGAGAAACAATTTTGTCAGATTTTAAGCTCAACTATTGTGGGTTATGTGTTCAAGCTCTACATAACCGCAGCTGCCACGCTCATTACAGAAGAGGTGGGGCGGTAGGTAAAACCACAGAATATGTATACCGCATTTAAAACTCTTTTTATTTGGGTGTTTGTGTTTAGGGTTTTTCGTGGAGTTGATGAAGATATCAGCGTTGCTCTTGCGGCTTCTATGCCTCGCATGCCTGACATAATTGCCTGGCAGCGAGGGAGCCAAATGAGTTTCAACAGCCAAAATGGCGCATGCATATTACGCATACGCCGCATATACTGCCCCAATTTGTTGACAAGCTAATTGCAAACTTTCCGCCGGCTGTTCGCATTGTGTGAGCAACTAACAAAAGGGCCCGGCGACGAGTTGAACATTTTTAAAGGCTCTGCTTGGCATTTAAACAACAACAACAACAACAAAAATGTAATGCAAATGTGAAAAAAGGTATTGTCTCTACTCGTTGTGCCACATGCAACATGTAAGGGGCTTGTTTTGCATTTTGTGTGTGCCTCTTGTTCGCTTGACACAAGCCAGAGTAACGAAAAAAAAAACTGAATAAAGTCAAAACGGCACGAGTAAATTAAGCAAAAAACATAAACAGTTGAAAGATAAGAGAGTAAAACAAAAAAAAGATGCACAAAAGGTCAAAGGAGGCGAAGACGATTCAAGTGTCGGATGAAACGAGAGAAAAAGCAATTTCTTAAGACCAGCACGTGCCTTAATTCATTTCTGTTGGCCCTAATTATTTCGAAATTAAATGGCTAAAGGGGCCACAACTGCTAAAAGTGGCCAACAATCGGTTATTTTTTTCTTTGCTTTCTGCTGAATACCTGTTTTAGAATTTAAATTAAATCCCCTTCTCCAGTCTTAGTTGCCTCTCACGAATAAGATAATACGCAACCCATTTGCACTTTATTTAATTCATTCCCGTTTATACTCTTTCTAATTGCATTATAATTAATTAGTGAAGTTTGTAACGCATTGAAAGAAGACTTCCCCTAGATCTGAAGGTATATATATTCTTGATCTGCGTCACTAGCTGAGTAGATATTGTCAGACTCTCTTAAATAGCGTTGTAGTATCTTTTGAAAAAAAACATTAACATCTGAACACTGCATAACTTTCATTGGAACAATCGGTTGCCTTTGTTTTATTTTTTATTATTATTAATTTAAGAAAAGACAGATGTTGGTGGGTTGTTTCTGTGGGGCATGTAATCTTCGAAGTGCCTAAGATACCCTTTCTTCCTTATTTTTCTAAGAGATGCGTATAGCTGTACCTTTACATGGACATTTATTAATTAACGAAATTAAAAACAAAATGACAATAAAATTGTTGACTTGACAAAATGTAATTACATTCTAAAAAAGGGTCATTAATATGGAATTAAGTTCCTCAATTAGTTGACTATGTCATCATACGCTGCTATAAATCTGTTATATTACAAAATTGTAAGTTTAAAAAATATGAATTTATGAAAGCAACTAATGCAATTTATAATACATTTAAATGTATATGGTCTGAGATGAATTTGTTTCTCTTACAAGAGTTCCAGACTTCTATAGTTGACTGTTGAAAATCCACATATGCCCATTTAGTTGTCACAAATTCTACTTACAAAAACTTTATATTTAAGACATGACAGTTTAACTTAGTTGTCTAAGTTTGTAACTGGAGCTTAAGCACTTCTTTCCATACTTAAATCATATGCAAACTGTTTGAAAGATACCTTTTCTGTAATTAATTAAACCCGTTTATAAGTTCCAAGACCCCTGCCAGCAAGAATCCAAATTCCCCATTGTCTTTTGTCGCAAATTAAAAACATTAAGAGCCCTTTTGAAGATATTAAATTTATGTTTTGGTTTTTTTTTTTGGGCTCGTATTTCGCAATTAGGTTGTGGGCATTAGCGGGCTCGAAAGTTTTAATGCCGCTTTAAGCCGTTGCAGCTGCCCCGGTTTTATGAAATTAGAAATTTTCATTCACAACGCCCAAACCAAAGCCTTTGAATCAATGCTTGCCTTTTTAATTGGCCCCTGGCCGACGTTGTGGGCCGAAGCCCAATTTTTGCAAAATCCGCTAATGGTTGAATTGGGCTGAAGAGTGCGGCGTATAAAAAGCTTATAAAGGACAACCTCAAATTGGCAGCTGCATTTTGTGGCGGCTTTCATTTTGGCCACTTGTAATTGCATGGACGAGCACCCACAAAATCCGGTTAGTAATTTGTGTAAAGTGTGTGTGAAAACAAGAGCATGTGCACAATTTACTAAGTATCACTCAAATAAATAATGCATTCAAATTGAAAGGATTTCACTTAATTCCAATTTACTGACTAGCCTAATGATACTATTCGTTTGATTTACATTTGGTGTTGAGAATTGGGCGAGCACATTTCGTGGTGATTGGCGGCAACAGAATTGCACACAATTTTCAATAATACTATACTCCGAATTGTATTCAGTTAATATCAAAAGTGAAGCTGAAGGGCTCTTTTTAGAGACACCCTTCAACTTAGAATTGGAAGTGCTATTTAAAGTTATTTGATTATGATATTTATAGTTATATTTTAATATTAAACTGCATTTTTAAGTTCCGGCAAAGCCAAAAACATGTCTGTTGCATGAAAATAACTGCACTGGTTACAGGGTATTCGTATTCTGAGTAATTTGGCGGGAATCCGCCAGTTCTCGCTACACATTTTGTTAGCATGACAAATTTGCTCACATTAAGCAGACTTGTTATGAGCGCTTTCACAATTTTTGGCTCGTTGCTCACACATATATTTCTACACACCCACACATAGAGCTCACTGGCTGCTCATTACTCATAAGGGCATGTAGTGGATATATATCCATATATGTACGCATAATAATCATAACATGAACATATTATCTGTATGTATAATATGTAAATAAAGCTTGTTTCGTGGAGTGTTAAATTAATGAACTCATGTCGTAGACATGTCTCACTTTGATTACGCGCAATCTTTCTCAGTTAACTCAGCGCCATCTTTTGTTTGTTTGCCTTAAGGCAAAAGTTTTCTTTCAGTTTTCTGCAGTTTTGCTGCATTTTTGTTTGCATGTCTCGCCTCAATTTGCCATGAGTGAAGGAAACCATTGAGATTGCTGGCAAGAAATCCTGTAATATTTAACAGATAAACATTTATACAGTTCATTGACTCGGCACTGCGTCGCAAATTGCGGTAAATCCGACATATATTTGTGTTGCATTTACATATCCAGCAATTTACTTTTGTTCTTGTTGTGTTTTTCTCGTTGGAGCAACTTTTCATAATCATAACTCAGTCGCATTTGCCATTGTCTGCCATTGCACGCTGTGTTCAATTTTACATGCTCCACGTGAAAGCACTTACTGTGCGTGTGTCACTGAGTGTGTGCGTGTGTGTGTGTGTGTGTGTCACAGATGAAAAGAAATTGGCGAATGGAAAATCAATATATATTTATGAGTTCATGTTGTGGATACACGTACAAAATATATATCTGGTAAAACGAATACTTATCCACCTTATCCATTGGGGGAATACATGTAATGCCAACTGTTTGTACGCTTCTAGCCGTAAAAGCATTTCACACATAACAATGCTACAACTACAACCAAAGTATATTATGTTTGAAATTTCTGACATTTATTTTATTATATACACATATATATATATATATATTTTCTTTTTTGCAACAAATTTTTATTTGATTTTGCGCTGAGTGCAAATTTCTTAGGCAAACGCTGTATATTATTTTATTTTATTTCTCTTTCGCGACAGCAGAGACAATTGCTACTTCAATTTACCGTAACTCAGCGATGCCCCCACTCAACAATAAAAAACATAAGCTGCCCCGCGCTGAAAAGTATGCTATGGGTATTTGTGCTCCTGTAAGCGGCTTAAGAGCTTAGCGGCGAGTGCAATTTGCAGCAGCAAATGGATGGAGATAACTTGCCACAAACCGAGATCAGCCAGTAACTAGAACAGTTAATTTTCGAGTGCAATTAAATGCTGCAGACACCTTACTAATTTAAGCTTGTTAGAAACATTAAATTCGTTGGCAAATTTATCTCAACATTCTAGTGAAAGCTAATTGACTGAAACCAAACAAAATTCAACTTGTGTCGTAAGTATGCAACAACTTGTACACCAAATTCTTAAAGCTCTTTGATAAGTTTTGGTTATGTCATCAGGAATTTGTGTCTTAAGCATGCAAAAACTATTGCATGAAATTGTTAAAGCTCTTTGTTGAGTTCCGCTTTGAAACAGGTGCACAGCTTGTGGAAATAGCAAACTCTCTGCGCTTGTAAGAAGAGTCAATGTCAGTAGAATTTATTGCATGAAAGCAGAATGGGAAGTCTCAGTTACAGGCAGAACCGAAGCACTCGAATTGCATTTTCCACAATTTGCTTTTACCAGTATTGCTACTGCTGCTCTTGTTCATGTCTCAGGATGCAAACTTTTAGTGCTTCAATTTTCAGATGGTTGGAAGTGTATCTGTGTGGGTGTGTGTAGTAGTAGTTTGCGAGAGGAAAATCAATTAATTTCAAGTCTGAATTTCGAGTGGCTGAAGTGAGTAGATATCGATGCATTTCATGACTAACTCTGTGTGTGTGGCTCGTGTTGTTTTTGTGTACAAAAAAAATGGGTCAGTAGAGAAATGCATATGATGTGGAATGGTATGTAGAACTATCTATGTATTTAAATATTTACCCAAATTCAAGGATTAAATGCCTAACAGATAATTTTAGGTATACGAATACTATGACAGCAATGAACATATAAGTTATAAGAGGTTAATTGAATTGGGTATGGTTAGTACAAATGAAACGATTGCAACGCAGGCCTCAATCTCGTTTATTTGGTAATTCGCATTTATTAAAATATTAAATAAATCTTAAGCTTAAAATCTGCTTATGTTTGTTATATGAAATACTTGGGAGGGATTTATTGTGCTGTTTAGATTGCTGGAAACTTAAATAATAAATATCCTTTATTGTTCTTTTTTTAATGCATTTGAAAACTTAATTTTTCCTTGATCCAGTGCTTTTTAGAACTGGTTAGAGGGTATCTAATAATGGCGCATTTCCGCCTGAAGCACTTCCAAATTATTTTGGGACTGTTGAATGGATGATTGTTGGCCTCATTTGGTACATGCTCTGCACACTTGATTTAATTGCAGGAGAGCCAAATAATGTGAATGTTTTCGTAGTATCAACCAACTGCTGCGGGCACTGTTCATAGTGATTCACTGGGAATTCACTTTAGCATTTTAAATGACACAACCGTCCCAGGGCTTAGACCTTATGCTGTATAATGAAAATCGGCTTTGATATCAAATAGGCCACTAACAAGCCCAAAGGCAGATGCTTGAGAAGGGGGTACGTCTTGCCAGTCAACCGAAAAGCGCAATTTGATTCAAGGGCTCAAGTCTTTAAGTAGAGGCTCCAATCAAGGCGCAATAAATGGCCAGAGCCGAAAAGGTCGCCTTTTCTTTTGATATATACATTAAGTATACGTCTATCTTGTAATGGGACCCACAAAGACATCGTCACAGTGTGGGCTGAACTTTCGGCTTTGTTGCTGCTTGCACATCGAAAGAAGCAAACAAAATGCGCAGTTGAGAATATTCCTTTTCGTTTCTATTTTTTTCCTTTTGGGTATTGTCAGCTGTGTGTTGTACAGCACACCAAAATGTAAATAAATAAGTAAACCTTTACAGCCATTTTGGGGTTCCTTTAAGAATTTGCATAACACATTAAATATGCACGACACACACACACACACACACACACATATATACACACAGATTTACGTATGCCAATAAAATGACCTATGTGAGCTGCTTAGCAGTCAGCATAAAGCGTGGATAAAGCGGACACCACAAAGGAGCCCTACAAAATGCCAAGATCAAATTGAACAAAGGTATATCCAGATTGTTGTCGAGGGGTTGTTGGAGGGATGGCGGGGCGGGTTTTAGGCAGCTTATCGCCTTGTCGCTTCAGGTATTCACACTGGCAAGCCAGCTCAGCGCCTGCCTATTGTTTCGGCTAAACGACCATGGAAATCTATTTGAATGCTGCCGCAAAACATTTGTCACCAATTCGATTTCAAATGCGGAAAAAACTTTTGTATTGTTTGTAGCTCAATAAAGCTTGCATGTGACTTTGTTTATAGGTGTGTATGTGTGTGTGTGTGTGTGTGTGCCACTTCAAATAATTGAAAATGAGTGCAATAAAAATAAATTTCTGCCGAAACAAACACGAAAGCATTCGGCTTAAAGGGAATCTATTACTTTGACAATAAAGCTATCATAAAAGGAAAACTATGTACATTTATAATTTATAAATAATTTTTCGCGTTGTTCAGCTTCTTATTTGAATGGTTGAAGTACTTAAAATAATAATAAATATTCAAAATTATATTTTCTAGAAAATTGCATTACTTTAAAATTGTCATATTTTTAGTTTCATGAATTTGTTTTGTCAAAAGTGACTCGATTTTCAAAAGCCTGGAATGTTTTTCTCAGCGACTTCTACTTATATTGCTTATCTTAAAAACATTCCTCATAAAATTATTGAACGTTTTCAAAGCCATAAACTCGCTAATAACCAGATACAGACTCCCCTTAACATCCTCCCTTAGGCCCATGACATTAGCTATTTTATTTATTATTTGACTAGTTAATAAATGTTGATGCGCAAAAACCCAATGAGTACGGCTAAAGCCGGCTCAAGTTCTTATCTACTCGTCTTTTACAATTTTCTACTCGGATTAACTAAAAATCATTATGTTAATTAAACGTTCTTTGTGTTGCTCTGCGTTAAACACAATTTTATTCAATGCGGTTTCAATACTGAACTGTGCGGCCACCCAAAGGTCCTATCAGGTCCCATTTAATCACTATGCTAAACACGTAATATTTTCTATTTCGAGTTCAGAGTGCCTAATTGCAATTGGGTAGCTGACTCTTCATTAATGCTATGCAGCAGTTAATTTAATAAAATGTCACAGTATTTGTTTCAAGACCAACCTTTCGTTTGGGAAATGTTACAGTTGACAGTTTTATTGGGCGACGAATGCCCAATTATCGAATGCCCAAAACTGCGTCCAAAGTGCTGTCAATTTGATGTCACTGGCGAACACTGCCGCTGACTTGCAAATATACGTAAATTATACTATATAAAATTCATTTAAAATTCCGCTTTGTGAATGGGCTAAAACGTGTAACAATCTGTTTAAAAATTGCCTTTATGAAATGTTCTATAGTATTCAGAAAAATTCCCGGAATCATTCACGAACAGATATTGTCAGATAACAAAGAAAAATTCTTTTCAAACTAATTATATTACAAGCTACTTGTAATTTAAATGTGTCTGGCTATCACTCCAACTTATTTGTCTTGTCGACAAAAAAGGCAAGTGCATAAATTAGTCCATATCCATATTCTTTGATTAAAGAGTTCGTATTTCACTCACTACTCGAAAGTTGCAAGTTGGTCTTAGTTTACATTATGATTCCAACTAAATTGCCATTAGCAGTTAAGTCGGATAACTGTTCTCAGCTATCCTTGAAATTACTTCTTTTTGACCCGACTAGGTTTTTCCATTATATATTTGCATATTAATTGAAATTTTGCACTACTTGGTCAAAATATTGTTGATTTATTCATTAAGGTAAAAAGGCAGCAAAAAAAAATAAAAGCCAATTTTCTGTTATAACACGCAAAAAAGTGGAGAAAGCGAAAAGCCAAAAAATATATGAAATAAAGGGTGCATGGCGAGGATATACCCTGCAACTTAGTGTGAAGAAAACATAAAAAAAAAATAATTGCAAGAGAGCAATTGTATTTAATATTTTATAAGTATAAATACAAGTTGCAAACATTGGTTTTCAGTTTGAATTTAGACCAATTAACACGTAAGAAGAAACGAAAAACAACATTTGCAAAAGTTACTTATACACTTTATTGCACGTCGTCTGTCAACAGGGTATTGTAAATTATCGACTGAATTATTGATGCGGTTCAGTGAGATGTGCAAATGATGTTGTCAAAGCGAACGCCTGGGAGAAATTTCCAAAGTTTATTTTCTCTGTCATTCAACTGCTTTCACGCGCTTTTCACGCAACATTTAATGTATTGGGGGCACACAAACACACAGCAATAAGAATAAATAAAATAAAAAATAAATAAAAAACAAGTAAATATCAAAGCCAGTCAATCGTCACCGTGAGGTGACAGATTTTGCAGTTTAACCTTTGGGCCGTGTCAGGTGCATGTTTGTAGCAGATGTGGTAATTGAGTATTGACCAAACAGCTGAGCAAACGATTTTGTGACCGGCGACAATTGCGCTGAAATGTGTTTGACTTGCACAAAAGAAAAGTTTGTTTTTTGTACAAGAGGGATTTGTCGGGAAAGGGAAGACGCAAGCAAAGTTGTGGCTAGGAAGTGTTAATAAGCCATTAAAGGCAGCCTGGAAATTGGTGGGCGTGACAAATGTGAAAACGCTGATCAGGTATGTAAAGCTGGCCGCAAATCCAAGCTAAGCGGCTATTCAGTGGTGCAATCAGTTTCAGTGTGTTCAACAATTCCGTTTTCATTTCCGTTTCCGCCTGCTGAGTTGCATTCGCCTACCTGCGTTGCATATTGCGGCGTCTTTTGTATTCAGCTGTCATTCGCATTGTCAGCAGAGTTCAATGGTTTTGAGTCTGTGGCTATACGTGTGTTGGTGTGTGAGTATGTTATGTAATTGACTCGGAGGATAAATGAAAAACGAATTGGTTTTCACATTGTTCAGCTTGGCATGCCGCAACTCGCAATCCCAATTCGATTTTGGCATGCGGCTAGGAATTTATCTCAGCAATTGCAACAGTTTCGCTTTCAGTCTTCATTCTTAATCATTTCAGCCACAAATACCTCAACTGCAGACTGAAACGAATTTTTACTCTTTCTTCACCCACCCCAAAACTGACAGCAAAATCAATATTTACTAGCTGCTGTGGCATGCAGTTAAATTAGCAAACAACTGAACCGAAATGGATTCACCACCCACAACCATCAACTGAAGCTGTCTGCCCCTAAAATGTCTGCCAACAGCAGCCACATATGAGCAGTGCACAAAAAAGTCGAAGTTTTTGTGGTTTTTGTTTTGGGCTAAAAACAGACAGAAATAAAACACGAGAGTAAGATAAAGTACAGACTGAAGTAGAGATTGGCATGCATGGCGTATACGTAATATGCACAAATTAAGTGCACAGAGAGCATAAAAACAAGCAAGAATATAAAATTCGAGGCTATTTGCCTTGGAGACACCCTGTAACAGTGTTTTTTTATCGGCCTAAGTTGGGTTCTGATAATTATATCATATTTTCCCAAAATAAATATTAATTGTATCTCCTATGAATTTTTGCTTTATTATTTATTATAATACCGGATACCCTGCCTTTAGAATTTCTAAGATTAAGCAATAGCTTGAAAAGACAGACACTGATAAAGAGTTTTCAACATAGTTGGCTCTTGATGCTTCGTTTGCAATATTATAGGATATTTAGTATACGGGAAAAGCGAAGCAAAAAAGAAGAAAAATGGCCAAGAATTTAGTTGACTTGAGAGCAGGAAACTGTAGCGTATGTTAGCCAACCCGGATGCCAAAGCATTCTGTGATTTCGGTCGAGTATTGTCATGACACCGCAAATAGGGAGACAAAAGGAGAGCTCAAAAATTAATGAACCATCTGTTGTACATTTTGGAATGTGCTCATTCAATGTGTACGTAAAAGGATTGACATTTGAAAGTGATGCCTGCCAAAGAAAATGATTTCATGGCATTTGCCATTAGCATGCAAAGTAACCCCCAAGCCCATTTCTAAACGATTTCACACAACCCGAACGGATATGGTTATGTCTTGATTATTTTGAGCTTCTTTTGAGAATTCATACTAATTTTATAGAAGTTCACACTATGATATATACATCATTTAATAGTCAAAATAGAGTGATATTTATATCGAATCGTCTGCAGATTCTGAAATTCAAATTAAATAGTTTGATTCTCTTAACAGCAAATATACTACTTATATTTTAAGCCATTAGTATAAACTTACATTTATTATATTAAAATAAATCAAAATACATCTTAAAGCAGCTCCAAAATGCTTAAATCTCATATTTTGAAATTTGCATTTTGCTTTATTCATTTCATTTTTGCACTCACCAAAAACTTGCATAAAATTTGGCAAAACATTTTCATGGCATATTGCACTATAGCCAGTGGCAGTTTGCTGTTGCTGTTGTTAATTTGTAATGCGGCTGCCGCTGTTGCACTTGCCACATAAATTCTGTTTCCAGCTTAAATATGGAAAACTTAAACCAGGCTGAACTACGCGAGCAACGTGCTTAACCTAGGACAATCATGTGTGTGTGTTGTTTGGCTGCAGCCATGTTGGCTATATTGACCTGTAAACTTATTTATACATTGTGCGCTGCTATACATTGGCAACAACTACTTCATTTTGTTAAGTTATTGGAGTGAGTGGCTCGTTCGCCAATTTCAAATTCCCTCTCATTTGCGCATTTGCGCATTTTCTCATGCATTACTGTGGCATCCGAACACCTGGCCCAATCAAAACGAGGTCAATTCGACATAATGAGATATTGCAGGAGCTGTGCGATGTATTAATTTAATTTAATTACAATTGCTTTTGCCTCTTCAAAAGGTGCACGCAGAGCTTCTTCATTGCAAAGTTGTCAGGCCAATGCCAAGTCAGCTAATTATATAGTTTGCTATAATTAGTTAAGGGTGTGGCTGTGGCATTAGTTGAGCTTTGTGCATCGCATATCTGTTAAATCTATTTTAGTTACATACAACAGCAATTCTGCCCCCATTCCGCGCATGAGTTTTCACTTTGCATCGGGGTCTTCCCTCCAGTTCATTCGTCGCTTCATTTTCATTGTGTTTAAATGCTCGTAAAATGCAAAGCAAACAAGTAATAAAACCTGCACACACACACACACACAAGCACACACCATGAAATCAGCCATAATGTTTTTACATAAAAAATGCATCAGCTGTTTTTTGTAGTCAAAGTTCAACACTGGTAGCCCGATCCTCTTTAGTATTGCCCTCAGCTTTATTTAGCATTTAATTTCGAGAAATACTCCTTGGGAACCATATAAATACATTTTCGTTTTGGGCACGCTTGTTAAGTGCCGGAAAATGTGACCGCACGGAATTAACCAACAAAATTGACAATTTCCGGCATATCACTTTTGAGCAGGAAAAGAAGCCAACATATATATTGTAGTCGGGATAACGACACCCTCCTGCTAAGTAGCAAATTGCTTCGCTTTTTAATCACGTTTAGCTTATGCAAGTTTTACACTAAGGATTCACCATAAGGGGTTGTATCTTAACAGCATATAACATTAGTTATTTTAATGGCTGCAATCATTCACCTCTTATTTTGTGACGCGTGTATTCATTATGCCACTTATGTATTTCCTCTTGCCTTTGTGGTTTCTGCGATCTGTAATAAACAGTAATTTTAAAAGGAAATACATGGCGTATGAGTAATTTTATGTGTATCGTTTCATTGATATTTAATTTGCCAACGGGCGCAATAAAAGAGCCATCGTACGATGGTTCAATTATGCATGCTGCACATAGAGTGAAGGCATGACGCATACGACATGTAGGCCACTCGGCTAGCAGTGGAGAAATTAAGCAAACAAGCATGCTGAACAAGCAAATGAACAACATTGTAAACTACTTGAACATCACGTAGTCTGAATAGAGGCTTATAGATGCCGTACAGTAGGTAATCGCAATAATGCACACTTATTCACGAATGATAATTGTTATATCAATATTAATATTTTCAGATTACGTTTAGATATTTTCTTGACGAGTGTTGGGCTTAATAACATATTTCACTGGCACAAAAACTTACAAGTATTGCTTGCTTGCTAGGAAGCTATAACAAATAACAAATTAATAAATCAAGCATAATTTAGTATTTTTTTCAATATTTATTTTCGTTGTGTTCCATTAGAAATGAATTTGTACATTAATAATTTAGCTGACCTCTGTGCATTTTCTAAGCTACTTAGCAATACATTTAAATTTAAGCACTCGCTGAGCTTAAGTTATGCTTGTGTTGCTTTGAAGCATGTGCTACTACTGTTCATGCATCTTGAAAGTCCGAGGCTTTTGCGCTTTGTAGGCGCATCAGGCTGTGAATCTTTGTACGTGACTGCACGTTTCAAACTTTAGTAGCTTGTTTTACTTATTTTGGAGTCGTTAAACAAGCTACGAAATGCAAGTGCAGTCCTCAGAACAGATAAATTCTACCATGCTCTGGCTTTTATTTAGCCATTAGACAAGGCATTCCCCCATTTCCGCCAACGGGGGATTTAACTTATCAACCTAAACTGCAACATATCTATGTTAAATTCGTTCTGTCTTCGACTAAGTGCTTTTTCAATAGAAATGGTTTCTGCAGCAAAGATGTTGTCTCTTAAGAAGTTTGTTTAGAAATTGTAACAGGAAGACCGCATAAGTGAATTTCAAATTGAAAACTTACTTATTGGGCTCTCAGCAGCATGTTGAGTATGATATGTGAACAAAATTAATTAAATTTCACAAACCATTTCAATCAACTCTTGTGTTTTAAAGATAAAACGAGTCAGTTTTAAAATGAGAAAGAATTTCCATCTTGATGAAAAGTTGAATCCAAATGTATGCTGAGAATCTTATAAATCAACTCGGTATGCAAATGCTGCAGCTGCAGATATCAGAAGCCAGCTAATCCAGTTTAGACTTTATGCAAACAGCATCATATGTCACTAACCGGGTCGACTCGCCTCCGACTTCGGTCCGGGCCTCTTTTTTCAAATGAAATTAGATGCAGAGCCAGAGTCGACAGACTCTCTAATTAAATTAAACTGTAGAAAGTTAGCGTAACTCTACCAAAAACAAGCACCCACACATACACACATGCATACATTGATATTCAAAAACAGCGCAGACTGACTGGCCACATGTGTATTTTGAGTTTTTCATGCCACCTATGGCGCCCTCTTCTGTCCCAGCCACTTCTTGCCCCTTCGGCTGCTCCTGTTTGTTGCCGCTGTGTCAAAGTTCGCGTTGCGTGTGCGTAAATAATGTCTGTTGCCATTCAAATTGTGTGAAATTAAGGCAGCTAAAAATTGTAAAAAACCAAATGAACATATACAGGGTGCCGCGTAGTAGAGGGAATAGGAGGGAGAGAAGCGGAGGGAGAGATAGTGAGAGAAGAGCGGCAAATTAGAAGCAATTGAAAATACAATTATGTAGATACAAATTCTTAATTTATTTTTTATGTACTAGAACACTTTCCATTATTTTTATTATACATTTAACCTTAAAACTTAGAAAATTGACAAAATGAATGCTAAATGAGGTGTATCTTAAAAACTCAAGGCTTCAAATAATCTATTATGAAATAAGTCAAACTAAATAATTGCTAAATAATTTTTATTTAAAAATCTTAAAAATCAAAATATGTTTTATAATAATAATATGTAATACGCTTGTAATGAAATACAAGCAACTCTATAAATCAATAAACCCACAACTTATATCAACAAAAACTAATTATAATAATCGAAAAAGTCTGTTGAAATCTGTGTGCTGCAAATTATGTAGATTTAAATTAAATTGCAAATCTTTATCAAAATAACAAGAATAACAAGTAAATTTCTCTTTGCCTATGAAAAAAATACCAGTGAAAAGCACAAACAAATCACCAATCTGATAAAAAGACACGTAAATACTGAGTTGCAGACTCTAAAAACATTTGCTCCGGGGCTGGCTTAGCTGCTTACTTATGCATAACCCTGTAAGTGGAACATGTACAAAATGTAGACAAGCAGCTGCTTTTTTTGCGGGCATGATGCCTAATTTCATTAAATTCCAGTTACCTGTTGGCTGGTGAAAAACGAAAACCACCTAAAACGATGCCAGCCAAAGAATTCAATTTAACTTCGGGGGCCAAAGTTCTTAGCTGCAATTGACAGAGAGAAGAGCGACGAGTGGATATCAGCAAAGCAGAAGATGGAAATTGTGGCTGCTGACGTGTGGTTTTTGTGTGGTTTTTACGCGTAAGCCGCTGCTTGGCGGCTAAGTGGATAAAAGCGAAATGAAAGAATACCTTGGTGTATAGCAAAATTAAGAAGCAGACTTCCATTTTTTTTTTCTTTTTTTTTTTCTTTTTTATCAGGTACTCATCCCCAAGTGTGTGTGCTTGTGTGTGAGTGTGTGTCTGTTTCTCTTTGTCAATCGCTGTTTGAAAGACACACGCACATTTTTATTTATTTTTTTTTTTTTGCCCATTTTGCACGCAGAGCAGAACCATAACATCTTAATGGGCGTCGAGGCGTTTAAGTGCTTAAAAGTCGACGCAACTTTCCAATTTTTATTGAGCAAATATTATGTGTTTGGGTATGTGAATGTGTGTGCACATGTGTGTGTGTGTGTGTGAGCCTAATATAAATATAAATGGCCTGTGCTTGCTGGTCGTTAAAAGCGCTTAAATATCGATATGGATCATTGCCTGGAAATGACAGTTAAATCTCAGTCGACCTTAGCAAACACCAACCTGTGCTACATTTAACCTTTCTGGTTTTATTCTTTCTGTTTTTCTTCTTTTTTTTTTGCTTGGGTGTAGATTGTTACAGGCACTGGTTGATCTGATGGGTATGGTGCTGTACTACTTACTGAGAGTCAACCCTAATCACATTTAGTCCGGCATCCAGCAAAGCATTTAACCCTTTCAAGGGGCTGGTAAGGTTGCCGGTGAAGGGGCCTTGTTGCAACAATGCACTGGGACATTTTTACATTCACTGGCGGTCGACCAAATACCAACTATACAACCTCCTCCGATCCCCCACACCCATTTCCGGAGTTTGCAACTGGCAGAGGTTCTGTTGAGTGATTTGCTTGGCCGCACAGCGTTAACTTGTTTGAGCAGTCAAAATGAGCAGAGAGTTTGTTAGCAGCTCGCTGCCAACTTGTTTCTTGTTGTCCTCTTGGCTCTTTCGCTCGTGTTTCTTGCCACTGAACAGGAAACAGTGGCAGTTTGTTTACTCAATGGGTTTGCACCCGGCATTTGTGGATATTGTTGCAGCCCACTAATTGGCACTTGGCTTGCGGCTGTGCATTAATGAATAATTTAAGAATTCTAATTTCGGAATATAAATAAGTAATCAGAAAATGTTTTTGCTTTTTAAATAGATAAAAGAACAAACGTCATTAGGGTAATATTGGTTTCTTTTCTTGGAATTAATATGATTTCCTTTTCAACGGGAACTGAACTTTTCTTCACCCTCTTAAAAGTTAAAAGAGGCTCACAGACTCGAATTTTTCAGCATAATTACATAATTACAGCTACAAGTTAATGTTTTCAAGTTAAGTTGAAATTGTTTAAAAATTTTTGAAGGAATAAAAAAGTCTCAAAACGACAACAAAATTGAAAATTCATGAGCTATTCTATTGTATTCAAGTTGGTATCAAACCATTTATATTCAAATCTATTTAGACTTGGCGATGGTGCTTAGAAATTTGAACACGTCCGTATTTCAATATCAACATTGCCTAATAAAATTAAATAAAACTTGTATTGTATGTAAATTCCTATTTGTAAAGCTTATATTATTATATGACAATTTAAGATTTACTACCAATTTTTTTCCTTTTTTTTTTGTTTGTATTTATTAAAAGTGGTTTCTGGTGAAAGTTATTTGAGTTTTCCGTGATGTTATATTATTATCATAGCTTAAAAATTCTCCTATATAATAATAATAAGTATGTTTAATCTTAAAAATTGACTTTACTGTGGCAATTTTTTTGAATATATTGCTTTGTCGGGAATACTAAAAACCCTTTTCATTCCTATGCATATTCGATATTATGTTGAATACATTTTTAGTGGCTGACGCTAAAGAAAATTGTATAAATCGCTTTTGCACGTCTGCCACGTGGCACTTTTCTCTGCTCTGCTTCGGCAATAAAGCTATAAAGAAAAAGTGAAAATGAAAATGTCGAGTTATGAATATGACACTTTTGATTGAAAGCAGACACACACATGCACCCAAATGTATTTATGTATGAATGCGTGATTGTGTGCGTTGTGTGTGCAGCTCAATCAAATTCATACTCAGCATATATTATAATACTTATGGTGATAGAATATAGTATGCGAATTCTTTAGATAATTGAAAACGTGTCAACAAGTTAACAAGTTGCTCAAATAGAAAACTCTGAAAGCCCACGCAGCTTTTACGTCCTTGAGCCAGACGTGTCGTGGAGCGAAGCGAAGCTATAAAGATTATTAAGCGACTGTTGTCCCTATAAAGCTTAACGTCTGCGCCTGAAAGTGGTTTTTCTTGTCTAACAAAAATGCAAAAATGTCATTTTTGTAAGATGATAATTATCATGTTAAAAATACGCCATTGATTGGTTGAGTTTTGTTAACAACGGAACTTTAAAGTTCACCCAAAAACTTGCCCTTATGTCGAAAAGCTGTAAAAGTTAGAAGCTTGCAAACTATCTTAACTACAAAACTTACATAAGCTGAAATGGGCTCAATCAATCTAGCTTCAAGCCACATATTAAATAGTTTGAAAACTATACGTTTTGCAGCCGATAAGTCTATAAGTCACTCTGTGTCACACATACAGTAAACATTAATTATTGAAGCGAAAATTAGCCAGAACTTGTGAATGATAAGTTTTGTGGTTTTTATTATGCATAGATGACGTAAAAGAATATTGTTCACATTCATGAAAATATACGTACAGATATATATAGATATATGAAATGATTTTTAAATAAAACCAATGAATAACCTATCTATTATACTAAGTAAAAGAGTAGAAGATGTTTGGAATGTGCAGTTTGAGTGGCTTGATTAAACATAAACAACCTTTGGCGTCATAAGTTTGCCATTCCCAAGGTATTCCACCCTCCCTTCTAACTCTTTCATACACTTTTGTGCTAATGACAAATCAAACAAAACAACACGAATACGTTTGAAGTTCGCACCGAATATTATCGCTACCAGATAATATGAGTAAGGTGCCGGCGAATTTTGTAGAATTAGTAATGCTCAAAACTGTTTGCGTGCCCAGAGCGTAGAAGAAAGAAAAAAAGACTCGATAAGCGTTCGTTGCTGGCCATTTCTAATTGATAACAGAAAAAAGCGATCGACAACTCATTGAGTGTCTCTGCTTGGCAGTTGAACGTGATACTCCAAGAGAGTCGGACGCGTGACAAATTCATTTATTGCGACTACAATTTTCACTTCACTCTGAGTCATTGATTATGAATTTCGTACTAGCCGTAACTCTATTGGCATTGACAACGACCACACGGATTACAGCGGCGAATTTCCATGACTATGGTGACAGTGATGAATCCATTGACGAAGCACTGAAAAACTGTCCAAATAAGCAATTGCTATGCAACGTGCAATGGAGAAATAATACCCCAGTGGAATGTGGGCTGCAGCAGTCCATCGCGGATTTAACTGGCCTCGCCTACTGCGATGCACTCCACTGCGAGCCGGAGGCGTTTCGCCATGACTATCTAATACGGAATCATGATCAGAGTCCGCACGCCAACAGTTGGAAGCGGGCAAGGATTGGAGAACGTTCCACGCTGCACGATGTGTGCCTCCTGCGGAATGGTCTGCCAGTGACCAGAAAGTGTGAGATGAAATCTATGCGTGCCCAATGGGAATCCATTGACGACTGGCAGCCAGTTGTCTGCATGCGGAGATTTAGAGAGCGCTCTGTCAGCGTGGAGCTGAACGCTCTCCATGATGACATCATAGACGGGAGAAGGCTCACAAACACCACCCAGGAACGACGACGGACGACGGCTGCCATGAGCGGTATTCTCAGACAGCACAATAGAGCTATGCTGCCAGCTGATGTCCATGTGGCTGGTCAGGTAATCGGTGAGCTGATGGAGCAGAAAAGGGATGCAGCAGTGGGCTCCGATTTGATCAGCGTTTGTCGCGAGATCATGTCCTGCGATATCCAGATGTTGCGAATCTCATCTCAACTCAATGCGACCAATTCACTGCTGAGTAAATTTGAGGATTATATGGATGCAATGCCTGAACAGTTTGTGCCCAGTGAAAGTTGTGGCAAAGCAGTTATTCGCCCCACAAGTGATGCAAGTGATTCAACTGAAAACGGTGTGGAAATCCTCAACTATGCGAACATTGGTGTGCAGGCTTTGATGAGCAGCAATCTGAGTGTATTCTATGTGAATCCCTCTTGTGATGATATAACTGGCATAGCCATATATTCATCAGCCAGCTCAGATCGGAAAACTTCTGTTAGCGGGTTTTACTATCGTTTTCTGTATGCCAATGAGAACTTGGAGAAACTAAGGCGGGAGTCCAATCTGGAGACTGCTACCTATGTGCCAGAGCAACTGTGGCGCCAGCTCAAAGAGAGAGGCGCCACTTATTTAATACTCAAGGTCTACGCCCATGACGGACTCTTTGTGGAGACTTCTCAAGTACGCAGTCGACGCCCACGCAGCAAAGTGTTATCCATAACTATTCCGGGATTTGAGGGTGAGTTAGTCGACACATGTATATCTGAATGAATCATACTTAATTCTCGTTAATTTTCAGGGGAATATTTGCCTCAAGCGATGCCCCTTCTTCTGCTCAACGAGAATCATCGGCAACCAGATGCACTTGCCATTAAGACGGGCAGTGGCTGTGGCTACTGGAACTATACGACCTGGTTGAGTGATGGCATCACGACGAGCTCTGGTTCGGATATATTAAGGGATCCGGTTATCGTCTGTCAGACTCGACACTTGACTCAGTTCTCGTTCCTGGTGGGTGGAAGTTATCGCAGCAACGATTTGGGTGAGGAGATTCTAGTTACCCCACTCAATGAGCGCGTCCTGGACATCATATCCATCGTGGGCTGCTCTCTCTCGCTGCTTGGTGTGCTGGGTATCTTTGTAACTGCAGCCGTATTTAAGAGCTGGCGCAGTCAGGCCTCCACCAAGGTGCTGCTTCATCTCTGTCTAGCGATGACACTGCAAATGATTCTATTCGTTTTCATCAATACGGATGACATCTCGGAGCAACTGATTGTTCACAGAGATTACAGTCGGTGTGTCCTGCTTGGAGCTTCGCTGCAGTATACAATCCTAGTACTATTCACCTGGATGCTGATCATTGCCGTCCTGCAGTTTCAGCGATATGTGACAGTGATTGGCATTGAGCGACCACGTCGTTATATCCTCAAGGCGGCCCTTGTGGCTTGGACATTGCCACTGCTGCCCACTCTTCTGACTGCTTGCATCGATCCGGCATCCTATTTGCCCACAGCTGAGCAGCTGGAGACGGACACAGGCATCTGTTATCCCTCTGGCTATGGACTTACCTTTGGCGTAGTCCTACCTGTGACTCTGATAACCGTTGCCAACCTGGTCATATTCGTCTATGTCTTCTATAGCATCTCCCACTCACTCAGCCAGAGTGTTCAGCGAGCCGAGCGCAAGTTGGTCAACAAACAGATTCGTCTGTCGGTGCTGCTCTTCTTTTTGCTGGGTCTCTCCTGGATCTTTGGCATCTTTGCCTTCATGCAGGCGGGCATTGTTTTCTCGTATCTCTTCTGTCTCACGGCGACTATGCAGGGATTTGTGCTCTTCGTTTACTTTGTGCTGCTCGATGAGGCTAATCGGAATGCCTGGCGGGGTCTCATCTGTCCAACCAGCATGAAGATGGATGTACAGAAGCGCACCACAGAGATGCAGTCGATGACCACCTCCTCAACGAACTACTCTGGCAGATCGGGGCATTAGTTATCTGCTATGACAAACAAAATATCACTAATTAAGTATTACTCGTTTACTGTAATTTGTATGTTGTATATATAAAATAATAATTATTTAGTTGTAAGCAAAACTACTATACATATTATCATTATATCATTATTATTATGTAACAATCACAAATTAAATTAAAATTTTTACATATTTTTACATGAGCTGTGTATGTTTGCTGATTGAAATGAGTAGAAATTCTAGACTAGATTTGAATTGAACCTCAACTAATTAGCTTTATGACTATGAATTATATTCAACTGAAAAGATAATGTCCAGCGATACTAAAGAGTTGCGTATTTCATCTCGACTCAATGCGACCAATTAAATTTGAGGATTTTATGGATGCATTGCCTGAGTGTATTCTATGTGAATCCCATCACAGATGGTGTAACTGCCATAGCCATTGTACAAAACTATAGTAATAATAGTTTCAATAATAGAAATAATGATACAAATCTAGCATTATTTATTTAAAAGAAATTAATATTAAACTTCTAAAACATAGATCAATAGGTGTTTTTAAATAAATGATATTGTCAATACAATTACATTAAAGACAGTTGAATAACTTAGGTAATTTGATTGGGGCTTTTTACTATTGTTGAGGTTTAAATAATCTGCCCAGCATTTATTTGTCGCTTGAGGTGTGTGTGCGGTTGTGTGTGTGTTTGTGTTTATGTAATTGAACATCAGAAAGCTTTCTGTTTGATTAGCCTTGTGATAAATGTGCCGCTCCAAGCTGATTGATAGTCAGTGTCAGAAATGTAGGTCGATTTGCGGGTGGACAGGCGGCTTAAGTAGTTTTTGAGAGCGCCACAATAATTGAACAGTTTGTACGCTGCTCTCTATTGGTCAGGGTGCGTTTTGGGTTAGTGACAGCTCTTCAACAGATTCGAGTGCATCCCACGGTGAAATAACACGAAAAGCGCATTAGCTGCATTTCGGAAAACTTTCCACTGTTGACAAATTCACTGCATTTCAGTTCAAGGACATGTGGCGTATGCACAATGTGTGAAATGATTGGCGTCGAGGTTGACCTGCCGACAGAGATCAAAAACCCAAGAAATTCGCCTCAACTCATGTGTAAGCTGAAATTCTTTTTAAAAAGAAATTTGCTGGGGCTTAGCAGTGTCAACAAACCCGCCGGTAATATCTGACGCTGCAATATCTGAGCCAAGTCAAGTAAAAACTGGCAACAAGTCAACAGGCAAACAGAAAACAGCAACAGTCACAGCGAACAACAAAACAATGTCTTAGATGTGTGCATTAAAAGTCAACGACTCGGCAAATGAATTGCAGGCGAAACAAATTTAATTTGCTCGCAGAGCAACAAACAAAAACATCAAACTTTCCCTTAAGACCATAAGAACCCGATTGTACACTCTCAAAAACGGTTCATTTTGACCAGAAACTATGTGAAAATGATATCAAAATTACAAATCATAGTTCTTATTTCTGATCATAAATAGGTTAATTCGAATGTTAAAATATTCACATATTTTTTCTATATTTGACTTCGCTACCTATTCCTGAACTTGATTTTTAACTAGTTTAGTTCTAATGTGAATAACTAAATTTTTCAGCTAACTAAAAATAATGTTATACTTAGCCTAGATATATTTGCTGCTTGTCAATAATGATTTATATATATTTAAGTACTTTCATTGACGAATGTATGTTTTAAATATAAAATACGTCAATACTTTTATCAAATATATTTTTCAATTCAGTTACGAATATATTTCTGAGTGTAGTCGCCATTTACTGTCATCTAATTACAGTTTAGGTTTTCATGGCATGCGCTGCGTATGAGTTATTTTCACGACATGCCTCATTTTATTATCCGGGCAAAATTTTGACTTGCCTTTTGCTCAGGTTGTGTCTTTTGTCGGCCACATCGCATTAATTTTGCTAATTGTGCGAATTATACGTTCCTTTTCTTGTTTTGTTTGTGGACAGGTCTACACTTTGATTGTCTTTTATGTGGCACAGGGAACTGTATTTAGTGGTGGCTCTAAGCAAAACTCATGCGTCTGCTTAATTGCCCAATTAATACCAATTATTCGGCCTGATACCTGTTTTACGGCCAGACCGACCAAATTGATTATAGTTGCGTGCCATAAAATCTAACCCATTAAATATTTATGCTCTGTCGTCAAATCTTTGTCTTTAATAATTCAAGTTTATGTTGGGCATCATTAAAGATTTGAAATTAGAATACGTTGCGATTCAATTGCAGACTTCCAATTATATTATATTCATCTGGGCGTCTCAATTATTTTTGCTTTCCTTGCTTCAGATCACGTTGCTCGCATCGAAGTCGAACGTAGACAGGACCTCAGGTCCTTGGGGGCAGCTCGAATGGCAACCATCTTAATTGCACCTTGGAGTTCAGGTGACGCCTGCTCACGTATGAAAATGTGCCACTTGCCCGCAAAATTGCCCTTTCGCCAGCTGCTGCTGCTGCTGCTGCTACTATCAAAACCAACTGATTACAATTCCAGAGTCGCCTAAAGAGAGTGCGCACCTAAGAGATAAAGAGAAAGTTAACGGGCAATGTTTTGGTTTAATTGCGCAGCTGCGGTGCTCTCTGGTCTTTAAGGATGCCCCGCCTGCATTTCATTACGTTGAACGTAAGGCATTACGTATACGACGTGGCAAAGGCTAGACCTCAACAGTTTGCGTAGACTAACGCATTTGTGCGGTACTCGAGCGGAACTGCGAGCCGCCAATAACAAAACTGAACAGAAAGCTGAATGAGTCTTAAGCCTAAGGTCCAAGGTCTAAGGACCTCGTCAGAGCTGCAGAGCACAGCTAATTCGTCTGCAAGACTACAATAATTTAGCAGGACCCGTGTCTTAATCGTCCTTCAGCAAGTGCCCATAAATTTCCCTAGACTCTTTTAATATGCTCATAGATTCGAATTCATAAAAACGCTATTAAGACAGCGCATTAAAAGGCGGGCAAAGGTGCCTCGCCAGCTGTTCAATTAATTAAAAAAGCTAAAATCAAGTCATAATAAATTGCTAGCAAGATTTAAGCTAAAGGTCAAAAGCAGGAAAATATTTATTTAACCTACACGCGCTGACAGTTGGCAGGCGACATCCTTCAGATATTATCAGGGCAAGCTAGCTTTGACAAAAAACGCACTGAACTGGACACATGCAGAGTTCAGATGGGTCTAAAAATAGGCGCCACAAGGGAGCATTCTTTAATTGCCGCAAATAGAAGCGCATGTAACACCTTTTATTCACACCTGTCGCGCCTAAAGGTCAGCTGCTTAATTTCGCACGCTATGCTGACCAAAATATAAATGAACTATTAATGGATAACGAGCACGTGAGTTGCTTGACAAATAGCATATGTTTTATATATATGGCAAAATGTTCTTTAAGTATTTGGGAATGGAGCTATTATCAGCACTCAAGCAAAAGTATTTCGCTATAAATAACTTAACATTTTATTTCACTTCTGCTGCTCTGTTGAGAAAGAGCAGCTGGCAGTTAAATTGAACTTAACGATACTTTAGCTACTTTATATATAAAATGCAATTCAGCATTAGACTAGAACCATATCTATAAAGTACAGGTTGTTATGGTTAATTTTTGGTTTATTTATGCCTGACAGTTGAAATTGATGTGGAATCAACTGATAGTTGATTTTCCTATATTCAAATCATGCTTAAAACCCTGTGGTTTTGGTTAGATAATTTATTTAATATATTTGCACATTTATTTGAGCTTAATTGAAGCAGCTGCTCAGACAAGTATAATTTGTGGTTTCTGCGGCATCTCTTAATTCCTTAAGCATTTCGGTGAGCCTTAAAACGGCTGCCACCGCAACATCAGATTGATAGATGCGTGTAGCTAAATTAAGTCATATTGGACTAACTATATATGTGCATATATATATATATACATATATATATAATTAACAGCCATATCTATCTGTCATGCTGAGACTGCTCAAGGACACCGGACCTTGTACGCAATTAAGCGCAGTGCTTAAGCCTGATGAGGTTTTCAACGCGAGATAAATACTTGCTTATTACAAAAACACAAGACCTAAGCCTAAGACCTACTCAGGCACTAGCACCCGCACCCGCACCCGCACCCACACCCACAACCCTCACCATGGCTGCTCTCTCCTCTCCGTCTGTTGTCTGTCTGGCCATTCACAGTAGACTCTTTTCTTTATGGGACTTATAATTTAGAGGGAGAGGGTGAGGGCGTGAGACAAAGCTCACCATATTTGCTGGAGCATGAGCATAATATTAATTTGATTACACTTGAGCTGGCAGTTGTGTGGGTGCTGCAGCATACTTTTATGCGCCACTGTGAAAATTACGACAGGGCAGATTGAGTTGGTAGCAGTTCAGTTAATTTTACGATGCCTACATTTAAGTTTGTTAGTTTGTGTACTGCTACTCCTTTTGCCAGTCTGCATAAGCACCACTCAAAGCGTTTCAATCTTGCAGTCCTTTATCCATTTTTAGGACGCATTCCGAATTTGACATAAGTGCATTCCACAAGTGCCATCAATTGGCTTACATACTGTATGTTGTGTGCATTATTCGACTATACTTGGGCAAACTTCAAAGCAACAAGATAATTGAAATTCCTGCAATTTTTCACGTACGATTGTTTACGCTCAGTAAAAAAATCAAACAAAGCCAATTCAACGTTCGCGTTTTCACTGCTTTCACTGAACACATTCTCAAGAGTTATATTATGTTTTTAAGACTTTAAGAGCCCTGTAAATGCTACTCCTACCATGACTTAAACCACTGGCTGCATTTTTCAAAGGAATTTTCCAAAGTAAAAGAAAAATACGAAATATTTAATCAGATTCTGAGGCCGTCAGGGATTACTCTCAAATTGTTGTTCATCAAATTAAATCGAAATATACATTTAATTCATTTGAGTTTTTGTCTGTATTTTAAAGAAATAATATGAAATTCAACCAAACTGATTTAAAATGTTAATGCAATGAATATCAAATGTATTTATTTTTCTGAGTGCAGGAATGGATTTTGCAGCTGCAGCAGATGTACAAACGCCATTGCATTTGCATTGTTTATTTATTTATATGTCTGCACTTTAAATATAATAGAGCTGAGCTTTAAGTCGTCCAGGTGTGCACAACAAAACACACACACACAAACTGCGAAGTTTATTATTCTACTAGCCGTAGTAAAAGTTTTGCAATTTCAGATGAACAAGTTCGGCTGCAACAGCAAAAACAGAAGCCAAATAACCAGGAGCACCATCAACTTGGAAGAGTTTTGTTTTTTGTTTTCGTTGTATTTTATATTTTATTTTATTTTTTTTGTTGGATCAGCTTCTTCTTCATTTTGATGCCAACTGCAAGTGGAGAGATTGTTAGACAAATACAGGATGATATACTAAATGTGCATAGGTACTAAGATAGAGAGAGGGATAGTTGTTATTGCTGTTGGGAGACAAGGAGTATGCGAAATTTGCATATTTCATGTATTTATGCATAAGCGCTAAAAGCCAACTGAGTGCTTTTAGCCCGGTGGCAACAAATGCCGCATTAACGTGTCCCTTGGGAGTTGTGTCAAAATGAGTGTTCATATTTTGCATGCAGCTACCCAGATACACAGAGATATATGTATATACATATAAATATAAATATAGATGGGTTGCACAAAACGCATCAACTTATTAAATATGCGAATTTATGACTGGTCTACACGAAAAGGGACTTTCGCAATTCGCTAGACAATAACAGTTGCACTGAGATGATGATGATGATGATTATGAAAATTAAAATGAACATGTGACGACTGAGGCTTAAGGTCAGACTGTCTGTGTGTCTGTCTCTGTGATGAATGTTGCTGGTTACCTGAGCCGTGCGTCTCACTTGAAAGACACAGGCAGCATCATTAATTATGCACAAGCTGAAATGTCAAATGTGAATCAGCGCCACCAGGCGCCTTTTTAGGTCTTACACAAAATATAATCCCACTCAGCCGATTAAGATGTCGCACGGTGGGACTTCAAAGCCATTGTTGGCACCCAAAACGAAAAGTTCGCAATTTAATAGACAATACACATGCATTAAAGAACAAAATATGATGCTACAGTTGAGGGCCTTTTTAAAAGTAAAAATATATATAAAGAAAACAAAATAGCAACTTGAAATCATGTAAAATATATTTTAATTTAATTAAATGTTTTTATACATTTTTCTTCTTACTATAAATGAAATCTTTTTTTTCTGGTGTTTCGTTCAACGAACTTATTTTAATTAATTTATCGTCTGTTTGTGGTCTGTTTGCTAAGTTTATACACATTTCGTTTAGGTCTTCATCATTTTGTTTACCTTGTTTGTCTGGTAAGGATTTTGTGCCATTGTAACATAAAATCGATGATCCATTTGATCAGCCTGATAACTGGAAATTGATTGCGACGTTTGGCAATGGTGAGCCCACCAAAGGACCACTTGACCGCTCCCAAAAATGACTCCTGTTCGTCCTGGTTGTCTCTGGCATTTGTGAACAGCTAAGGCACGTGAGCGCGTACTTTTCTATGGGTTCTGCGCGCTAAGTCAATTGGAAAGCTATTCGAACCCAACCCATGCCAGCTGCAGCTGGAGCTGGAGCTGGAGCAGTGACTGGTCATGCATAAAATATGAGCGTGTTGCGATTGCCTGTCGGGCATGACTAAATTTGTTGCTGCTCCGGAACACACACATCTTTTTGCCAGTACATACACAACACATCATAACATCGTATCTTCCCTAATGCCCTCGTCATTATTATCAAATCCGTAGAACATGAAATGCCTCGCCTCAATTGGGTTTAGTTCAAAAGCCCATCAAACTCATTACATAACAGTCGACCGGAACACTGCGAGAGGTTTCCGATTCAGAAAAATTGACCTTCAAAGCTGGACGAAAAAAATAAATAGAAATCATTAGTTAGGGTTGCTGAACTGGAAGATAACCTATTATTCAATATTAACCTTACATTAAAACAAACAACATATATTTTGTATTTCATTTCTGGAATAGTTTAAGTTAAAGTTACTCATAACACATATTTTTACTATATCAGATTTCGGTATAATTAAAAGATTAATGAACAAAATAATGGATTACTGGCTATATGCAGTATTCTGGCATTCAATAATGCGCATAAGTTGTTATACTTAAAATCGAATTTACAATACAAAATTTGTTTGCATTATATGCATTTGTAAAACTAAGCTAACTAAAAATTAATAATAGTCCCTGTTTCATACATTTCATGGATGGAGGGTATCAAAATGGCATTTCGGGTAGACAGCTTGAACTTTATGATGATTATGATGTGTCCGTTGTGTGTGTTTTAGGTGAAATATATATGGGCCTTGCTTGAGCTGGTGCGCAGTGCGCTTCTGGGCAAAAGGAACCCTCATCAATATGGGACTTCCATTCAACCACACAGGATGAATTTGCTAGCCCATTGCCAGTCAAGTTAATTGCACAAATAATTTACATAGTAATTATGAGCGCTCAAATGTGTCCAGAAAGCTTTTACCAATCCATTGCATTCCGGCTGTTTAGTTTCAATCAGAAAGTAGTTTGCATATAAAACGAAATGTAAATGCAATTCAGATGATGTGGATATAATGGCAAATTCTAATTACGTAGTGGCGTTGCTTAAATCAATTCCAATGCAGCGCTTTAATTAAGTGTCATGGCTGTTGCTAACGTTGCGCATCATTTCCATTTCCGTTTCCTTTTGCTTTCCAACTGATTTTTAATATCTCTCTCTCTCTCTCTCTCTCCCTTCTCTCACATCCGTGATGTCGGTGATAGTCGCTTTTACTCCCCCCTGCCTCAAAGCGAAAAACGATTGGAATTAGGGTGTGGGTTTATTCAGACAGAAACTGTTTGGTTACGCAGCAATCAGCAATTCCTATAGCAGCATCGGTTTGGATGAAGCGAAAAAAGGATGCCCCAAATTGCGATGGATTCCATTAGATAATTGCATTTCTGAATGCGTGTTAACCAACATACATATGTAAATTGAATGCACAAAACGAATTGAGGAAAAATGATTTCATTTTTATAAAATGTGTTAATAAAAAAACTCATTTTCCAATCTATATTGATTAAATTGGAATCGAATCGCTAAAGTTAAGACTAATTTATGTTACTCACCAGTTTTAAGTTAATTTAAAAACTAAGTTCATAGGGGTGAAACTGTTGAAAATATATATTTATATACCTTGGTAGAGGTTATTATAATTTTATTGTTGAGTAGCGTCTCCGACCTCATAATGTATATATGTTCTTGATCAGCAGCACTGGCAGAGTCGTTATGAAATTTTGAACATATTCCTTTTTTTTGCTGGAAGCAGTACATAAGTCGGATACGCCTAGATTGGATCACTATATCATGTAGATCCCATAGGAAAAATGGGTTGAAAGTTGATTTCTTGGATGAAATCGTTTTTGATTAACAAGTTATCCTAACCAAACTCACCAGTTAAACGTGTTATTATTTTCATAACATTTGAACAACAAATTATCAACGACGGACGTCTATATCAATTTTCATGAGAACAATAAACAAAATATTCAAAAATGATGCCGTGCATTTAAATCATTATATACATAATAAAAAATATTTTTAGATGCTAAAGATCGACAAATTGATTTCATACTATTTAAAATACTAATTTTTATTTGATGTCAGTGCTAATGTGCGAATTATTGTTAAAAAAAAAGACAATAGTCAATATCAAATTTCGTCATGCTAATTGATTAGCTATTGCTACTCAATCTTTAACGTAATTTAATCTATGGTGTCTAAGCAGGCCACTTAGTAACGCATAAGCATAAATAATTTCGTTGTTATTTGTCATCTGAATACCCATTTAAACAAATTATAAGCAGACTTGGCTAAATGCAGTGAATACAATATGTTCAAGTTAAGTTGTCAAGTAGACACGCCTTAACTTAGTAACGCATACACAAAAATAACATTGTTTGTTTTTTTATTTTTGCATTTGAATGGCAATTTAAACAAATTATAACCAAACTTGGCTAAATACAGCGACTACAATATTTAAGTTAAGTTGTCAAGCAGACAGACAGCTCAAGAGCTCAGAATGACTACAGTCAGAGATGAATGAATGAAGTATTTTGAATTCATAAAACAGACTTTGAGCCGCTTTGTCTGGGTAAGCATAAAGAGGCAACCGATTAAAAATCAATATAAAACTACATAGATTTGTTCACCGCACGTCTTTAAAGACATCATACAAAAGGGAGTGCTAAGCTCCACTGAAAGCAACTGAATTAAATTAAAAAAAACCACAAATAATTAATACGTACATGCAGGCACAAGAGAAGAGGAGTCACAAAAATGATATATGCTGATCTGTCATTATCTATTTGCATAATTATAATGGCGTGGACAGCAGGAAAAGAGTCGCCTCATTGTCTAAGCCAGATTAATAAAAGTTACCAGCTTAAACATAACCAGCAGATTATCTCCCCAATCTCAACACGTCAGTTGAGAAAATTGTGGAGATTGTCATTGCCTTTGTTTTGAGCCAACCGTGGGCTGTGAATTTGTTGGCTACGCGCGCTTCCATCTCTGATCAACTTAAGGTGATTGATAAGCACTACCAAATAAATCTAAATTAGGTATGTTGTCTACTCGAGGGTACTAATCGCGGAGATACCCTAGAGTTGAGTAGTTGATCATATAACTCTTGTGCTTTAAAGCCAATTCAAATGAAGATTGAATTCTAAACACAAAACGACTATTTATTTTTTCCCCAACTGCTCAACATTAAACTTGAAATACCACTTTATAATAGTTATCATAAAGAAAATGTCTAAAATCAAATAATATATTCTTTGAGATGGGAATATTAATGCAGAGCTAAATAACTTCTAAGTCTTAAACGAGATTCCAATGAACTCTACTACTACTATCTCTTAAGTGTGCTTTACAATCCACCTATTATTATTTGCTACCATTTTATTTATAGTTAAATGATAGATGATGTGTAAAAATATACAGTTGTCTAAAATCCAATAATATATTCTCTGGGAGTCACACCATTGTGTGCTGAGTTTCATATTCATAATTTCTGACGTCGCAGTTCTTCATCATGTGCCTATCATGATACCCTTTGGTTTCTTTTCCGAGTGGGTATAGATTATAAAATAACATAAAATAGAAACAAAGGCAGAACCAGATCAGGTTGAAATTGAAATGATACAAAAAACTTAAAAATATATATATATAAATAACATCATGATACGAACCATTTGCATAAGTGCCGTGTCTAGTTGGCAGTGCTCGAAAAAGAATTAAGCTTTAAAAATAAAGCGACAGCCTCTACTTAGAGAGCTATAGAACAGCAACTCTGCTGGCAGATGTAGATACTTGGTGTCTGGCCAGTTTAGAAATTTATGTAAATGCATTTTGCGGCCCGTGAACTTGAAACGCGCCGTTTGCCATAGCCACAAGATTCAGATTCAGTTGCCCAACGGCTGTGAAGCGAACGAGTCTGCGAACGAGTGGAGCGAGTGAGTGAATCGTATGTGTGTATCGGGTATCGAGTACAACTGAGTGCCCGATTATCGAGTACCGAGTTTTGTGTGAGTCGAGTGCTCACAACAACTGTGTGAGTGTGTGTGCGTGTGTGTGTAAAATATAACAAACGACAAAGAGTGAATCATGTACAGGACGTGGCTCTGTGTAAGTTTTAAGTTGAAGAGCTGAGCAGAGCTCAGCACAGCTGGACTCAATTTGTCATTGTATGGAGTGTAATTTGTCTTGCAGCTGATATCTGTGCTGAGCGTTGCGAGCGCCGCCAATCTCGCCTACTTGCCCCGCCAGACACAGAGGGCGGTGCAGCTCGGGAATGCCTATTATTACAATGCACCTGCCCCAAGCACATCACAGGCTTTGCGTCGCATTATCCAAGGACATCTGCAGCGGTTCCAGCAGGCGGACAGACAGAGGGTCATTTCGTCACTGCCGATGAGGGTGGAAGTGTATCGGCAGTCGCCACAGCAACTAATCTTTGAATTTATGCTGCCACCGAATTCACCCACACCCAAGAATTATGCGATGAATTTTCTACCGGAGGGCAGGGACGTGGCACCCGGAACTTCCTATATACCATTAAAGCTGTTCCGAATACGAGTCAAGTGAGAAAAAACTTGGTCGGCATCTTCTGTTATTCAAATGAGTTCTGCGTCTGCTAGGAATGCCAGTCTTGTTAAGTAGCGGCGGCGGCGGCAGCGGCAGCGGCGGCAACCAGTAAAGGAGGTTAATTTGTCATAATCCCATTGGTTGTTATACAATGTTAATGCTAACGACATATTAATTCTTCGATTAATTCGATATTCAGAAAAATATATGCTATAAGTGCAAACAACATCAACGGAAAATCAGAATTGATATTTTCAAGAATAATTTCTAAGCTCACGAATCACATTTCTTAAATGTAGAAACATTTCAATATTTATTTCTACGATTGAAAAACGCATTCTATCTGCTTTTAGGTAACAACGTATGAATTAAAAGCCTAATTTGACATTCATTTTTAAGTGTAGTATTAGCATAGCATTCCGAATTCTAATTTAAGTCCAACGCTAATTTGTGCCAACAAAAAAAACTACTAAAAAAAAAAAAAAACAAATATTAATTCTAAAAGCTTATCTGTGAGCTA
The DNA here is from genome assembly GCF_018153295.1 of Drosophila grimshawi. Taxonomy (NCBI): domain Eukaryota; kingdom Metazoa; phylum Arthropoda; class Insecta; order Diptera; family Drosophilidae; genus Drosophila; species Drosophila grimshawi. The sequence goes on from NW_025063098.1 coordinate 27,049,141, forward strand.
CGGTATTTTGTTCAGATTGTTTCAGATACAGCCTCCAAATTGCGGAATAAGATAAGTAAGAAATAAATTATAATACTGTAGCTACGCACCGTTCGTAATGGTCACCAACTACGAACACTATGTTAAAATACGAAATACATTCACCAAATTAAGTTTGTCATATCATTTACATAATTTAGAAGCTATAAATTAAAACGCACGGAAAACAGCAGAAACAACAACAATAACAACTAAAACAACCGGACGAGCAGCAAAAACAAACCCACCGCAGAATTGCAATAAATTGCTATTTAAGGTCATACACCGAAATGAAACAGTAGTTCTCATTAAAGAGCAGAAACCATCTGAATTCCCTACAACTTAGAAATGTCAATATTTGTGTCTCTGCTTTGTTTCCAAAATTTAATAGGCTCAGCTGCCAAATTAAACTATCTCCCAATTAAATATTCATAAGATATAAATATAACATTAAATGGGAATGGACAACATTTAAACATCTAACGTGACACACCCCTACCATTGTGAGTCAGTTTCAAATGATTCAGAAGATAAAAACCATTTACATAAAATGTTTAGAATTTCAGAACATGTTATTTCATAATTCTATTATACAATAAATATATATTCAGCTATTTTGCAGAAAACAGTTTTATTTCTATATTTACCTAGTGCTTTTAAAACTTAAAACCGGTTTAGTTCGCAGCTAAAGTGGTAAAGCATGCAGCAATGTGGTGTTTGTCTTCGCTTGCAAACACAGTGGCTGTCAAAATGTGCGATGGCTTGTCATTGCTAAACTTTTAAGCTTGCTTTGGCCAGCTCTCATCGATTAAATAATTAATAAGACACCTCTGAAAAATTACTTAATCAGACATTATTAAAATCAGTTAATTGATAATGCTCGTATTAGTTGTTAAGTTTAATGATCATAGCTCATAATCTTCAATAATTTGAATAGAAATTGATTAAAAATTACTTTTCTTAAAGATGAAATTAGTCATCGAGGTATAGTCATGTTGAGAAAAATGAAAAGTTTCAGGTAGAGCTTGTGTATAAATATTTATTATTCATATTTATCTGTGTACCTTATGCGATGTTTTATATTATAGTATTTTCATTAAAAAAACAGGTTTCAATCTGAAAAAATTAAAACAAATTATAAATTTGCTTGGTGGAAAACTAGAAATTTTTCAGCTAGAAGTGATATTAATCGATAGTTATTATCTAGGTTTGCGTTATTCTGTAGCTATTGCTTAAAGACGTGGTCATTGAATTTTGTTCCATTGTGCGCTTCGGCACATTTATCTTTGTTTGGTTGGGACAGATAAGATTAAGCCAAGCTCTGCGATTAGTTGTGTTCAAGAGCACAAAGTAGACGAAGAGTACAAAGCCCTGCAGTGTGGCCGTGAGACAGAAGAGATATGAGAATACAATGCCCAGGTGCATATAGCTGCATAGTCCAAATATCCAGGTGAGTCCGAGGAGGAAGAAGAGCAGCACAGAGAGACGCAGCTGCTGGATGATGAGCTGCCGTCGAGGATTGAGTGCACGATGTATGCTGTAAATGATGCACAGCATCATGAAGGCATTGGCAATGGTAACCATAGCAATTGGCAGCACTACGCCCAAAGCGAGACCATATCCCGAGGGATAACACAATGCCGAGTGGCTATTTCGTTGATAGTCGGATGGCTTGAAGGACTCGGCATCGAATAGGACAACCATGAGAACTGGCAGCAAGGGCAACGTCCAGGCAACTATAGCTGATATGAGTATATAATGATTGGGGCGTGCCACGCCAATAACGGTCACATAACGCTGAAACTGCAGAAAGGCAATGATCAGCATCCAACTGAAGATGACTAGCACAGAGTATTGCAGCAAGGCGCCCAAAATCAAACAGCGATTCCAATCATCCTCCGACCACACCAAATTCTCGCCGAGATAGCCAAAGAGGAGAAGCTGTAGCGACAAAGCCAGACAGAGATGCAAGAGCACCTTGGTGGATGCCTGATTGCGCCACTTCTTCACTAGTGCCGCCGTTAAAAAGATGCACACGAGTCCAAACAGCGACAGGCCACAGCCCACCAATGTGATCATGTCCAGCAGTTCCTCATGTGCTGGCAATGCAGATTCCAGTTGAAGTTGTTTATCCTCCACATGCAACTGGGCATAGCTGCCACCCACTAGAAAGGTGAACTGCGTCAGATGATGCGCTTGGCACAGCACATTTGGTGCCCACTGTGCGTTCTCCTCCTGGCAGGTGGTTACTCCATCATTTAACCAGCTGCCATAGTTCCAATAGCCACAACCGCTTTCACCATTGGAGTATTTGCCCTGCGGCAGTAGAAATGGCAATGCAGATGGCAATTCAACACCTGTGAAATTAAATAAATATTTAATATAGAAATGAAATAAATAAACAAGTTACATTTTTGATTTGCGAATTCAATGACTGATTTTTATCGGGTTTACTCTTTGAATTTGTCCGATAATACTCTTATGGAAGGGGATTTATCAGTTCAGAAATGTTGAAAAATATACAAATTGTTCAAGCCCATAAGCTACACTCAAAAGAAATAATCGAATAAAGTAAAAAGAAAAGAAATTTCAGTTTTAAAATGTAAATGAAATTTGTATTTGGTGAGAATAGTTTCTATCGCAACGGACAGACAAACATGCTACTGATGAGGAATGTATTGAAAATATTGTATCTTTGATAACAAACAGACTTCATGCCAATATTAGGGTAAACAAGTATCAAAATTCTTTTTTTAAACTCACCCTCAAATCCTGGTATAGTTATGGATAGCACTTTGCTGCGTGGGCGTCGACTGCGTACTTGAGCAGTCTCCACAAAAAGTCCGTCATGGGCGTATACTTTGAGTATTAGATAAGTGGCGCCTCTCTCTTTGAGTTGGTGCCACAGTTGCTCTGGCAAATAGCTAGCAGCCTCCAGATTGGCCTCCCGCCTCAGTTTCTCCAAGTTTTCATTGGCATACAGAAAACGATAATAAAATCCGCTGATAGAAGTTCTTCGATCTGAATTGGATGTTGAATAAATGGCAATGCCAGTTATATTTTCACAAAAGGGGTTCACATAGAATACGCTCAGATTGCTGCTCATCAGCGCCTGCACTCCAATGTTGGCCAATTTGATTGTTTCCACGTCGTTGTTAGTTGTTAAACTTGTATCAGTTGTTGCCTTGCCACAGCTTTCTCTGGACACAAACTGCTGAGGCAGTGCATTCATATAATCCTCAAATTTACTCAACAGTGAGTTGGTCGCATTAAGTTGGGCCGAAAGTCTCAGCACCTTCGCATCGCTGGACATAATCTCTCGACAGATGCTGACCAAATCCGCGCCGAGAACTGACTCTTTATCTTTCCGCTCCGCCAGCTTGGCAAATATTTTCGCAGTGCTGTAGATGTCCACAGCTGCCAGTTTTCCATGTGCCTCGCTCAATAAATATCTCAACTTGGTCAACACGACCGGTTTGTGGCTCATCTCGCCAAGCAGCTGTTCGCTTAGGTGATTAAGTTGTCGGCTCAGTTGGTTGCCCGCCAGACAGGTGACATTCTTGACCTTTTCCCATTGGCCAGTTGCATTGCAGAGTCGCCGCAAGGGCAATCCTTTCGCATCCAAGCATAGATCACGCATTGTGGAAAATTCTCCAGCCTTGGTGCGCTTAAAGTGATTCAAATGCAGTTCAACCTTTACTTTACCTGCCCCAACAGCCAAGGCGTAGTTGTGCTCAAAATCTTGTGATTCACAGTAGGCTGGTTCATTGGAGGCAGGCTTTTCTGTAGTCCTCGACTGCCATTGTTCTTGTGGAAACAGATGCACACTTCGCCAAGTGCTGCTGCTCGTGCTGACAAATTCAGCAAGTCTCACATGTGCTTCCGTACTGGGCCAAGCCATCAAGAGTAAGCAAATTTGCCAAATCATTGCGATTATTTAGTTAATTATTGCGATTAACTTGATACATTGCCTAAGCCGTTAAGCCATTAAGACCGTTAAATCGACACGTTGTTGCCTCAGCAAGCGCAATACTCAACTGTCGAGGTGACTTTGGGTTTTTCAAGCAATCACGACTTGAGGTAATAGAAGTAATAAATTTTATGGCCAAGATGCGCTTATCCAAACTACGTAGTTACTCAGTTGCTCATTCATTAATAAATAAATACAATCAATACATACTTACAATATATACTTTAAGCATATTTCTCTGATTTTCTTGAATGCTTTGACTCGATCTTATGAAAAACTCAAGTTCAAATTCGATCGGTAGCTGCTTCACGTCAAAACAATAAACAGTTGAACACAAGCTAACATCTCTCTCTCTCTCTCTCTCTCTCTCTCTCTCTCTCTCTTTGTCTCACCCGTCTCACGACAATTACTCAATATGTCGATATTTATATAACAAAATGTTGAATAATATACGGTAAGCAACAGTTTCTTCTTCATCGTCGACAACTTCTTGATATTTTCGAAAGCCTCTCGAGATTAGCGCGCCGCGTCGGCTGTCAGCGCAGAATTGATTTAATTTTATTTTGCTGCTTTGATTCGCTTTTGATTTTTGGATTTATTCATTTGTTTTTATGGCGTTTATTGAGTTTTGATTTTAGATTGGAACATGTGCGCTGTCTGCCGGTCAAGCATGTGGCAACTAGTTGATTGTGGTTATTTTTTCCTTGTTTTCTGACAACTCTCAAATTACGTGAACTAAATTAATGGGCCAATTTTGCAAAAGCTGTTAGAAGCAGCAAGACCATGTCCGAATCCAATTTATCTCAAATAGTATCTATTGTTAGATCATCAATAAGTTTGTCGTCAATAAAATTGTGTTTATCTATTTAAAGGCAACATTTATTAAGGCAATATATATTCATTTCCTAATTTGACATCGAGTTAACTTCAAAAGTAGAAAAAATAAATTGTTTGATACATATATTTGTTCATGCCAAATCTTTTTTTTTATTATTTTGTACTTGAGAAATGTTGACATTTTATTTTATTGTGGGTTGTGAATGAAACACTAATAACAGAAGATGAATGCAATGCATTAATTCAAAAATGTTTATGTTTTTTTTATTATGTTTATGTTTTTCATAAACTAATCACAGAAAAAAATATGGAAGACACGCAAAATAACTTGTCTATCAACGAACCAACAAACGAATTAAGTCTCTCTAATAAATTCATGCAATTTGCGAATTTCTTACAAATTGATACATATTTTATTTATTTTATTTATTATTATTTTCAGCTAATAAAAATTTAAAGCATCTGTGTCTCGAGCAAGTCAACTTTAACATAATTTAAGGCACATTCGAAGAATCACAGCAGCAGTTAGTTCTTGTTAAATGCAATTTCATCATGTATGCTCTTTAAAAGCAACTTACAAATTGGCATAATAACAAGAAATGCAAACTAATGGTACATTCTCTCTTTTGCTGTATTTGGTATTGCATGTTTGCCTTTTGCCGTTCGCATGCACAATTGGTCAAGGCAGGTTCGTGTCATGCTCTGACCTCGGACTTCAAATTCTGCTCAATATTGAAATATTTGTGCAATGGCAAACAGTTGAAATGCACAGGTAAATGCAATAAAACTGCTGAGTTCCAAAGCAATTTCACCCGAGAAATATTTCGATTTAATTAAATAAAATTCTCATTTGTAACACATAAATAATTGGCATATTTCCAGCGAGTTGACTAAGTGAAACCCAAGTCAACAACTGAAACACTAACAATGAAAAATTCTTATCACCTGGCAAACAATCGGTTTGTGTCCTTAAATTTACCATGAAATAGACTCCACCTTGCAAGGGATGTAATTTTCTGTTTGCCCAAGGTATGCGTTTTTCATGTTTAATTTTTGGTAAGCTCATCTGAAATTAATGAATTTCCGGACTTTCTCTGCAAAGTTTCGATGTACGTTTAACTATAATAGATTTATACATATATTAGTATAAGAATCCATCAATATATACATACATATATGTTCAGTCAAATAAATAATTCGGTATACGCCATACTCATCCATTTAATGTTTACAGAATATGATAATAAAATTAAAATTCATTAATTCGATTTCGCATGGTCTTGCACTGGGAGTATGAATTCACATTTTAACAGCTGCATTTAATTTAATCACATTACAACTTTCATTTGCATTTTAAAGCATCAAAATGTTAAATGCAAAATTGTCTTCAGCAATAAAATTTTCAACCGTCAGGCATTTGATTATGAAGACTGGTATCTCTTGCTTTGCTCTGTGTTTGCTCAGCTGAGCTGAGTCACAGATTGAGTGATTGATTGGATGATTGATTGGATGATTGATTTCAGAAATTGGCTAAGCGATTACAAGTGCTGTTAGATGCCCAGCCTGGGCGCTTGATTAAATATTTGAAATTATGTAAACAAAATGGTTAAGTGCTCAGCTGCTCGAGTGGAACATTTTCAAGTGCAACATTTTCCCTTATCAGATTAAATTTGCTTGATATTGAATCAAATTGCATTTAAATGCAATATTCCTACAAGTATATATATATATATATTTATTTATATTTATATTTGTGTTTATGTATATTATATTCAATCTTTGTCTTTATTGAGTGGAGCATAAGCAATATTGCTTGGAAAATGCCCTGAGGTGGGGTGATAGCTGTTAGGCTAGGTATTTCAAGATGGCAGCAAGACTTTGGCGCTGGTTGGTTACTTGGTTCCACTTCAGGAGTTTATTTACTCAAGTGTGATGCGATTATCCTGCTGCACTTTTCCTTTGTTTCCATGCGCAACCAGCAGGGCATTGGGCACACAGTCAGATGCCATTATTGTCAGTGACTAGGATTTATGTGTGAGTGTGTGTGTGTGTCACGCAGCGATTGGGTTCGGCTTTGTGGTTTGCGACCTGAACTTCTTCATTTCGCTTTTTGCTTGTTAATTAAATATCCTACAGATTGTTATCCTCTCGCTCTGAAGTTGATTAAAAGCCCGGAGAGCCGAAAGTGTTTTTATCCTACGCCCCATTTCATTTGCACAATATGCTTACGTCTTTTTTCGTAGTCCTCTACATTTGCTTTACAGTAGGCAATGTATGAAAATGGAGCATATTAAGTTTATAAAAAATATTAACTTATTCATGATATATATATATATAGATCTATATACAAATAGCATATAAAACATGTCCTTGGTCTCGAACGTAAATTGTGGGTTGTTTTAAATATCAACAGGGGCTTCCAGCCTTGATAGATTTATTTATATTTATGAATAAATCATTTCTATGATTTTCTATTTCTGTAGTCTATTTATACACTCTAAAAATAGAGTATATTTTCTTTTGCAACTGATTCTTTTTGCGTTGTTTGTTAGCTGTGATTTTAATAGTCTACTGTCAGCTGCTGCTGGCTACCTAGCTACAGTTTCTCTTTATCTTTCTCTTGCCAAGGCCCATTCCATCAGTGTCAACGGCATTGTCGGTCTGTCAGCGTCAGAGTCAGAGTCAGCATCAGAGTCTGAGAACCGCCGTTGGCCTCATGCCGCCGACATTTATCAGACATCTCAGCTGACTTTTGTTATGGTCAATGTGGCTCCATTTGCAACCTTTAAACGTTGGTTAAATAAAAGCTGAATTAAAACAAGTAAGAATTTCCCAGGTAAAAATCAATGGGTGTGAGATACTATCTTATAATACTCTGTAACAAATGTAGATTCATTAGTTTTTGCTCTCAACCAAATCCTTATCATAGCCTTATATTATACTAACATTTTTGTATTGGCATGTGTAATGTATTGATTGAAAAGTCACTGACCAGGTGAATAATATATAATCGTGATCAACATTACTAGCTTAGTCCATATTACCAAGTCCATCTGTCCAACTGTCCGTCTGCCCATCTGACCGACTCTCCTCATATTTTAACCAATTTTTTAAATAAGTTGAACTCCCTCAGTTTTAAAGCTATCTTGTTGAAAGTTGACATATATCTCATTTTTAGCCGTGGTTGGCTTATCAGATCGGAGGCGGTCGGATCGGACTATTCTTTCATATAGGTGCTCTAGGATCGATCTGTCTAAAGTTGTAAGCTTTTAAATTGAGATAATTTTATTTTTTCTTATCTTTTAAATTAATTATATATTAATGAACTTCTTGAAGTCTTTTATACCCTACTTAAAGTGTGTAAATTGATGTCAAAAAGTTGACATAGCTTGTAATAATATAAAATGACGGACAATATGCTCAATTTACATCACAGAATATTGCATTATCATGCAGGATGGCAATATTACTACGAGCCGCCAGGCACTTAATTGTTTTGGCATAAGTGAAAGGGAAACCAATAAAATATGTGCAACGCATCTGACTGATGCAACCTTCAAGCACTTCAAGTGCGGGTTGAAATATGGCCACAGAGTGCTGCAGCTGTTTTCTGAAAATTACATTCCAGTTAAATGAAATGCAATTGAGTCAAATGAGCAATATTCAATTAAATGCAATTTTTATGAAGTTAGTTCAAATTTTATAACGCTAACAGAATTATTTTAGATTCAGCTAGATTTCATCTTAAGCGCAGCATCGCCATCTATGGTTCGGTGGCAGCAGTTAAAAGCAAGAGAGAGCGCAAAAGAGAGGGAGAGAGAGAGAGAGAGAGCTTTTGGTTACTCGCAGCTTTTTTTGGTTAACAGCTGAGCTTGCCAGGCAATTGGCAAGCGGTTGCCAGGCGAAAGGAGCTGCCACAGCCAGTAAGGCAGTTTTGAAAAGCGCACAAGTGTCCTGGCGCTAACTGTGTGTTTGTGTCTGCGTGTGTGTGTGTGGTGTCCCTTTAATACAACAAGCAGCTGGCGGCTGCTGTTCAGTCGTCGATGGCTGTCTCAAGCGAACTGTTGTTCAACGCACATCCTGAGCGAAAGAGCCCGTAACAGAAATAGGCTCGCGCGTGCTACTCGCTTATCAAAAGTCAGCCGAACGCGAAACGTGTGTGTGCCTGCGTGTGTATGTGTGTGTGTGTGTGTGATTCTCAGGATATTGTTAGTGAAACTGAAATGAAAGTCAAATCTAAAATACAAAACAAATAAATCACACACCAAAAAAAGCAAACAAAGAGAAACGTTTAAATATAAATACGCGACTTAAATCGCTCAGTAATAAAAACAAGGCAAATATAAATACAAAAGTAATAATACAAAAAATAATAATAAGAAACAGCCGCCAAAGGAAAAGGTCTCGCACAATGCTGCTGTTGTCGAGCACAAAAATTAAAGCATACTTTTGAGCACTCTAATTTATCTCGGTCGCTATTGTCTCTGGCTCTGTATCTGGCTCTCTGTGAGAGAGTCCTCTGGGGAGGCGTGTAATAATTTATGTTTTACTGTTTTCTTGATGTTCGTAAAAAATTACAATAACACAAGTGGACACAAAACGAATTGAAATATTTGCCTCAATATGTCAAAGTTTATTAGACATTTGGCATTGCGTGCCCGCGGCAATTTGTGGACAGTTGTTGCAACTTTTTTTCGTACAAGTTGTTGCTGTTCCTGCTGCTGCTGAGGAAGGATAGTAAATGTCCATTAGGTTTGATAAATGTGTGCACAGTCATTGTACATACAATTGCCCAATTCAATTTCGCCACAAACATCTAAAAACTCAACCAAAACATTCTCTGGCCTTGTCTTCGTTCATTTGGAAATGAGTTTTTGGTGCTTTAATGACCGGTCGGTCAATCATTTAGTCAGTCTTATAGCATATTGACAGACAATTTGTTCGCAAATAACGTGCAATAATATCGTTTAGTTTTTTGTAAATGGTTTTACTTAAATAACAATTCGCGTGTTGTGCGACAAAATTACGAGAAATATTTTGAATGCGACAACAAAACTGTTGGCAGTACTCAGTCGATGGCACTTGAAAACCTTATTCACAATTTCGCCGAAAGCATTTTCCAAAATGTCAAATGTTGCACGTAATTAAAATTCGCTGATTTGGAAGCCTCTTCAACAGAAGAGGTTGCTCAAGGTGGAGATGTTGGGGGGGGTGTTGGTGCTGCTGCCAGTTGAAGTGCGACCTCATTTGGCAAGCTAAAATCAACTGATTAATATGCAATAAACGCTTAAATCAACTGGGACTGAAAGCAAACAAAGGCGCTAAAGGTTGATAGCGATAAGCGGGGGCAAAAGTTAAACAATGATAACCCAGCTCTAAATAAAGCTGAAATAAGTATAGTATAAATATATATATAAAAGTGCTTGTGCTATGCACCATAACGAGCGTGCTAATGGGCAGCAGCAACATATACAAACACAACCAAACACACACACACACCAAATGAAAATCGATATTTTAGCATGGGCTTTAAAACCATGTTCAACTTGGTTGGCAACTCAAAAGGAATAAGTCAGAAAGTTGGCTTAAAGTCAGCTACTCTGCCTACACTCACAAAAAAGTTAATTAAGGAAAAGCGGAGAAACAAAATTTATAATTTTTCATGAACGGGTTGAATTTCAATAATTTTCCAAATATTATTATGTTTCTTGAAATGTGTACAAAATTAAATAAATTTGGGTTTCGAGATTGAAGACAAGAATTTCTACACATGAATAATTTTTCCTCTCTTCGACAATCATTTAACAAATATCTATTTGTATTTTTAAGAGCGACTTAAAACATTTTTTTTTTCTGAGTGCACTCGTTTGGTTTACCATAAAAAGTTCGTCTTTTTTCTGGCTACTACGATCCTGCCTGGTTGCATGCATGATAGAGAGCTTTGGCAGCAATTCTGAGTGCAAAAATAGGCGACGACTTAATTGCCGCACACTTGGCGTGGCACATAAATTTAGAGTTACGCTTGACTTGCCACACGAACACAAACAGCCACCTTTGTGTGTGTGCTTGTGTGTGTAATTAAAGCAGCCTTATGCATCCTTTATGCAGATGGCTGTTGCCATTTTGGCTGCTCTTTGCCGTTATTGTGACCCAGTTGGTGGGTTTGTGCGCGACTTTAGCTGCTGCACGTGTTGCATGTGGCATGCAACAAACAGAAATGCTAGAAGGCAATAACAGCTGCAATAACGCCGACAACAACTTGCAACAAAAGCACAGCTATTGCTGTGGGCCAAACGCTACGAGCTCCTTGAGAACTCCCTTGCACTCATTGGAATATTTGATTAGCATTCGTCCTTAAATGACAACAAAAAAATAAATAAAATGAAACACTAAAACAGCTAGGCGGGGTCTTAAATATTTGCGAGTTTAGGCCAACAGTCGAATATACATAAATAAAGGCAAAGGCCAGCAAAATTTAAAACCGAAAACGGAACAGAATGAAATGAAATGCAGAGCTGAATACATTGTAAAGCCGATTTTAATGTATAAACTCATGAAATATTCATGTCCGTTGTGGCATTTTTTGATGCTACCTCAGTAACAGACAGCAGTGCGACCCAAACAAATCCTTAATGTCTAGGCTAAACCTTTATGCACTTAAAACGAAACATTAATCTTATAACGAATTAAATCCCGGAAATTTGTATTTCCTTCAACAGATGTGCAAGCCTTTAAAACAAGTATTTAAACTAAAATGAATTAAAATTAAATATTAAATAGGTAATGTTCCGCATTTGACTACAATTAGTGCAACTGGATTAAAACGCCAGCAAAAGTTTCCTTTATAGCAGCTAAACACCAAAAAAGCTGTCAAAATGGTAAGTAATTTTATTCAAAATGAAAATTAATAATTTTAAGCTTAGCTTACTAAAATTTTACCATAGAGTTATGTGAATTATTAATTGATAGCACCAAAAAAAAAAAAAAATTTCATTTTCATATTAAAACTAGAAATATTTCAAAATGAATAAAATTAATGAAAATCTAATACTTATGGCATACACTAAATAACAAAATATTTGAGTAGGGAAAAATATTGAGCTTGTTGAACAAAAGTATGAATATTCATAAGCTATGCAATGATTGATCTAATAAAATGTTTTGATTGATCTGAAAAACATTTTGAGGTTGTTTTTGTATAACAAGCTCGTCAAAAGTGAGATAACATTTGCAAGGAGAGTCATAAATATTGAGAGAAAAAAAATAAAACATATTTTCCATGTAGCATAGAAAAAAAAATTGTTTTTTTTCTGCTAAATTTTTCAAGCGTTATTACTTTATCACACTTTAGGGAGAGAATGAAAGCAAAAAATGCAGTAAAGCCAGTAAATGTAATAAAATTTGTATTCGAAGCAAACAAAACATTTATAAATTCCACTAAAAAACTTTTCTTAGAAAAAAATTCGTGATATTCGATATTGAGAAGCTTAGGCTTGGCTTAAGTATCTAAGCAGTAACTGAAAAATTTCCTTACACAGCTGCTGTGTGACTGAATTTAGATGCCATAAAGGCACCAAATTTAATTAGATTCAATGCAAATATTTTGAAGACATAAAGATGCTAAATTTCGCTTAAGATATATAAGTATATCGAGCATGCTGATTATTCGTAAACAACAAAAGCTGCCTTTAAGATTCTTGGGTAAAAGCAAATTAAATGCCAAGGACACAGATAAAAATCACTTTTGCCAAGGGAATCAACTCAATGACAAGGCAAACAAAATTGCCGGTTGCTGACATGCCACATTCGTATACGCATACGCATATGCAGACAGACTTCGACATATAGGCGAATGTATAAAAGAAATGTTCACATCTAATGATTGCGATTTTCGCATTACTTTGCATGCTATTCGATTCTATTTTTCAAATTACGCTCAGCAGGAGCTACCCACGGGTAGTTCTATCATTTTTGTGAGCTATTTGGTTACTGCTGTTGAGTTTTTATATTTGTGCGATGTTGTTGTTGCAACATTTCAATATGTGCACAACAAAGGCAATAAACATCAAATATCGGTTAGATACATCTTCATCAGGCAACGAGCAAAAACCGAGCAGTCGAACTGCGAGGGGGCGGCCACTAGACGTATGCGTAATGTATGTAAATATATTTCAAGTATTTTCCCTGCTTGCTTGCTTAGCATTACTTCCGGCGGTTGCGATTGATTGTGTGAGCTCCATACTTGCAGCGTTCTCTATGAGCATTTAAGTGCCTGTCTGCCTGTGTGTGTGTGTACATATGTGTGTGGGAGTGTGTGCGAATGTGTGTGTATGTCTGGGTTTGATTTCGCATAACAAATCAAATTGATTGCTTGCAGGATACATTTAAAAGAAATGAAATGCGCAATCCTTATTGATTTCACATTTTTTGCATGTATCAAACGAGCAGCTCCAAAAATGAGCCACAATCATTTTTTTCTTAATGTTTTCCTGTATTTCATTTTTTTTTTTGGTTTTGGTTTCTTTTGTGTAAGTCCATTTTTTGATGGACTTCATTTTTATGATCACTTATTTCGCCTGTAAATGTAATTAAAATGTGAAGCAGCATTCAATTTTGCTGTCGCTTTTATGATTTCGTTTTGAGTGGCCATAAAAATGTCTCTGTAATTTCAGTAATGGGGCCACACAAGTGGGCAGAGAGTTGATTTTCCCAGTCACACTTAAATGAAAACCAAATAAAATAATGTACATGTACTATCCAATAAGATAAAGCATTAACATCATGCTGCGTAATTATAATAAGATATTCTATTGTGCCCATAAACTAATCGTTGTTGTTCTTGCTTATGTGTTCACACAATTATTTCTTTCAGTATGGCTTTGTTAACTACGCCTTGGAGTCGCTGGTGCTCAAGCATTTTGGCGAGGAAATATGGGAGAAGATCAAGTAAGTAACGCCAAAAAGACAACGACTCACCAACGACAATCCATTAATAGCACTTTATGGGAAAACTACTACTCTTACTTCTACACTCCAGTCCATAAACAGAACTCGAAATGGCATCAGGAATTAATGCGCCACTTTTATTGTGTGTGTCTGGCACAGATAAATATTTAACAAGTCTCCCATGAAACACACTTAACCAATTACAAGCGCCACGATTCTTGGAACATCATTTGTGGTTACGTCTAATAAGAATAAAGAATGATTTTGGTTCCTGTTTTCATTAGCATATTGCATTATGCATAACTCAATTAGCTGTCGGAGAAGATAAAGATGGGATAGCAGAAAGCTTCCTTGTATTCACTTGACGTCCGCAGTTTTCACTTGAACTAAAATTACTTAAGGGTAGAGAATTAGATTAGTAGGAAAAGTTTTGGTCAGTTAAGTATTCTTATGGCTAAACGAATTAAAGGGATTAATTGCTTATTCTTCTATTGCTAATGTTCGAAAGCATTTTGAGGCAGGTGAAGTTTATTATTAGATGGCCTCTGCTAAATTTTTATTATATTGCCAAAAGTCGTTGCTTGTGGACAAATATTTAAGAATGATAAATTATCTGTATTAGACACTTATTTTCCAAGACCTCCTAGTTAAATATAGCCAACTATACAATATGGAAATGCTATATACAATCTGCCTCCCAGGAAGCATGTCAAAGATTATACCAACAAAACACCAAATAGTAATAACAATAAAAGCAATTGCGAAAAGATAAAGTAATAATAATAACAACGTATAGTGTCAACACCTAGTCACCGTTGTCAGTAGCCTGATTTTATTTCTAATAACACGCCCAAACTCTGACGAGCTCCACTAATTTCGGCAAGTGTGCATAATAATTTGTGTGTGAGGATTATTCTATTTATTGTTGGGTTTCAGTTACAGTTTGGGATGCTCTTGCATGTTACTAACGTGGCGCATTTAATTAATAACTAAAATACATAAATTTATGCACAATTGTGTGCCCAAACAGCCGACAGAAGCCGCAATTAACTAATTATCCATTTTTCACATGTGCCACGTGCTGCCTCTCCCGCCGCTCGCAATCCCTCATGCCACACACACGAGTACATAAATTAATTGTTTGTATGCGTCTGTGTGTGTGTGTGTGTGTGGCACACATAAACAAGCACAACACGCGTAGCATTAATGTTAACAACGATTTGTGGACCTCGAACTGAGCCAAAATGTTCAGAATGCAGTGGCAAGAATTAACGGATATCCGGCCGAAAATACTCTTCCGTCCCCTCCCCCTCTTCAATACACTCTTCGTGCTTCGTGTGCGTGCTTTTGTCTCTCACTAAATACAATACGCATTTATCTTAATTAAGTTATTGATATTGCGTGCGTATTTGTTTAGTTGTTCATTTGGGGTTGCCTTTGCCTGAGTCATGCGCTAATTTTCCCTAATGGCGGCTGAAGGCAAGCCAACCAACCATGACGTCAGAGCTGATTTTGCTAATTGAGCAAGATTTATGAATTTTGATTTGCTTAAGCGTCAGTCAGCTGCCCAAAAACTCGTGGCATTAATTCGCTTCAAGAAATCCTTTTAATTATCTTCAACGGCCAACGAAAAAACATCGGGTGAAAAGGCAAAGTTTTTCGATTTGTTTGTTCGTTGGTAGAAAATAAACGTCTTGACCCTAGACTAAACGGCTGCTAACAATGACTCTGGCAATGACATGACTTTAATTACATTGCAGCCACTTGGCATTGGCAGTGGGGCAATCAATGCAACAGAGGCAGTAGCAGCAGCAGTTCAACTCGATGTGGCAGTTAACAGTGGCAAGAGCCGCACTCATTATTCTGCCACTTGAGGCGCCCAGGCATTGGCATTGACGTTCGTCCACACTTGAGTCAACATAGACGCACACACACACACACACATACACAATTCTAGTTGAGCAGGTTTCGTGTTTTCTTGAGTTACCAAAACCCACATGATATCACACTGGAAAACTTAGACTGCTGGCTTACAAAGTTCAAAGATTCAACAGCAAAGTTTGTACATGTAAAATAATACTTGGTGTCTTAAATTGTGCAGCTGCGGTTGGAAGTTATTTGATAAATTTTAGATTAATAAAGTTATCTTTTTACAAATACCACAAAAATATCTTTAACAATTTTGGTTCTTTATTTATTTGATTTCATATATTTATTCTATGTTAGCAAATTAATTTAAAAAAAGAAAAGAAAAAAGTTAAGAAGAAATTTTCCATGCATCGAGAATTTGACTGAGCCTTTTAATTATGTCTATGAACTGACTACATATAATTTAATAATCTAAAAAGTGCACAGATTTCATGTATATAGTCAAATGTGTATTATCGGAGTATGAACTAATAGTGGCTTTTGATTGTGTCCAATGAAATATAGAGAGTCAAATGAATCCTTGTTTTTATGACATGTGCTACATATTCGTGTCGTGTCACGATGGCATCTCTGTGGCAATAGTCGTAGACGGCAGTTCTTGGCCTCGTTAGCCCCTCGTTCAGTTGCACTTGAAGGCATTGTCAAAGCGTTCATTAAAAAGAAGGCAAGACCAAAGGCGACTCACATTGACAGGATACAACAAGGAGCAGCTTATGCGTGCGTGCCCGTTATACTGTTTGTCTGCCAGCCTCACTCCCCCTCAGTCTGTCTATCCTTCTCTCTGCCTCGGTGTGTTTGTCTGTGCGACTGTTTGTCTGTGTCTCTGCCTGTGCCTTCAATATGAGTGCCACAGGCATTTGGCTTGATTGACGCACTGCTGACCGCAATTGAATGAATGAATAAATGTAGTCCCTCAATGTCTTCTCTCTCTCTCTCTCTGTCTGTTTCTCTCTCTCTTCCCTCTCTTACTCTCATTTTCTCTTGCAATCTCTCTGTGTTCTTGTTGATTACTTTTACTTACTTGGCTTTAAAGCCGTGTGGCCGAGCTGCTTCTGGCGGCACTCGTGCTCGCCCGCACTTAATCAGAATCTGTGCGCTAAGTGCTTTATGGGCTGCTGCTACTTCACAGCCGTCTTCATCTTCTTGTTTTTGTTGTTGTTGTTGTTGTTGTTGCCGCATAATTGCAACACATCAATCTGCAAATGAGCCTCATTAATTTGCCACAAGAACAAGATTGAGCTTCAACTTAAAGCTCAAACTCAACGGCTTGGAAATATGTGCTTGAATTATATTCTTGCTGGTTGTGTGTGTGATTTTATTTTATTTTAACGCGGCTTGACTTTGACTTTGATGTGGCACAAGGATCACAAGGATTGCTGCACTGTGAGGCTGGCCCAGAGACTGAGACAGAGGCCGCAACGCTTGACATTAACGCTCGAGACCAGCACGGACAAGCACGCAGTAGCACAGAGACACACAAACACACAGTTGGCCACGGTCAAAGTGGCAGTTGTTGTGCTAATACACACACCGGAAATGTGAAGCATAGCCCCATACCCCACCCGATCCCTTCCCCCCAAATACGCCCCCTAAATCGGTCTATGCTGTGGCAGTGTCGCTTTATTGTTATTGTTGCGAAAGTCCTTGTTATTGTTATCGTTGCTGGTGCTGCTGTTTCTGCTGTTGCTGTTGCTGCTGCGTCTGCTGCTATTGCTGTTGTGCGTGTTTGTGGCACTTTAGACAAAAATCGATTTGCCTATAAAATGTTTTACAACACATGCAGGCACACATGCAGACACACACACACAAGCACGCACACAACACGACCACAATATGGGCATGCTGCTTGTGCCGGCATGGCGTCTAAGCCTCATGGCCCCGCAGAACCCGCCCACATCTGTCTGTCTGTCCACCCAGTCGCCTGCCAGCCTGCCAGCCTGCCTGTCTGTTCATATATCAGTCAACTGCTCTGTGTATACATATATTTTAATACTCAGCTGAGCTGCTGCTGCTTTTGCTGTTGCATACTGCCAAAAAAGAATTCACTGCTAATGGGTAAAACCCCAAATCCCAAACCTTGACTAACTGCTGGACCACAGAGGACTAACTGCCATGCGGGTAACTGCTCCCAGGATTGATTATGCACACATTGTGATGGGCTTTCGAAACGCTTTCAACTCAATTTCTCTAAGCTATAAATAGACAGTGGCTTTTTTTTCGATGAGTTCATAAATAGAGACCACCTGGCTGCCTCACACAGTGGACCTCGTCTTGATTTTAGAGGATTTTTATAAATGGAATTTACTGTATGTTTTATGAAATGATTTATATATATTCGATTTTTGTTTGTTCAATTTACATTTATTGGAAAATTAAAAATTTTCTTCAGAAATGCACTTGATTAACAAAAATAATTTAATATAATAGCTCAGCTAAAAACGAATTCTGATACACCATTTTTTTTTACCAATTACTATTGAATATATGATCCAATATAAACCATAAACATTTGGCTCGACAATGCTGTTAATATTTTCCAGCTTTTTCATGTTTCTGTGTGCTTTGCATCAATGTTTACAAGCCCATTTAAAACAGAATCATTTTTCTAGAACGCTTTCATAAATCTATAATATGATGGCATTCATCAGAATCATATCACAATTCGTCGCATATGCAGATGGGAGTATTATCTTTGGTATAGGAACTCTCATCAGAGCCTAGCTGAGCTGGCCATAATTTTGTGACCTGTCCATGTCATCATGTCAGTTCTAGCTACACTTTTAGCATTGAGAGCACAGCTAGTGGCATGGAAAATTTGATATATTGACAAGGCATTGAATTAGCTTCACGCCTCGCTTTGCTTTTGGGACCATATTTGCGCAACGCTTCACTTAATGCGCATACGCCTAGTGGTTCATGACACGTGTGTGTGTGCATGTGTGTGTGTGTGTGTGTGCCATATTAAATGTAAATTTGTGCGAGCTTCGCAAAACACATTTGTCGTCGTTGAAAAGCACAAAGAAGAACATTTTCGCGACTTATTGACTTTGCAAAGGAGTGCAGCTGTTGCGGCAACAGCTGACAAAATTGTAAAGCCTCATCAATCTTCAATTTGCCCAACTAAAAGAGTTAGCCATGGAGATGTCGTTGTGTGAGTCAGCTAGAGCTAAGCACAGATTTCATTTGGCTGCCAGTAAAAACACATTTTAACACTGATGTTAATTCAGAAACGGTTCACTAAGTGCCGCTTAAAAAACCGCGAATAACATCTGTTTTTTTTTTTCTTTCTTGTGTGCCCTGGGCCATTAGGCGGCTGCTGATTGTGACTTCATGCCCCATGTCCGAGCTTCATATTACTGGCATTTATTTTTGCCAAGCTCGCTACTCTTTAGATATTCATACCAGCACACACACACACACACACACACACACACACACACACTCACATAGCATTCATATTCGACGCCCTCGCCCGCAGCATTATGTGGTGTTTTTTTCGTCTCGTTTCTTTGGGTTTTTTTTCGCCACACAAAAATCGATCGCATTTTCATGGCAGACATTATGGAAATTCGAGTCGCTTTTCAAGTGTTTGTCTGTGTGAGTGTCGGAAATGGCATTTCTCAGGCATGTAACGAGTTGAGGGTGTGTGTATGTGTGTGTATGTGTGCCATTGTGGGGGTGTGTGTGGGTGTGTATACATATGTGTGCTAATGCGTCAACAAATGTGCGTTGGTGCGTCTCAAGTTTCAATCCGAGCGAAAAAGGCGTTCGCTTTTCCACAAAAATTTCTCTAGTTTTAAATATACATATAACACGGAAAGTTGCAAGCGATGTGTGATAGATGTATGTATATGTTACTACCCAACCCAAAAATGAAAAAGAAAAAACAGAAAATAGAACAAGCAAAGTTAAAACAGCAAACAAGTTGGAAAGCGCGAGTTGAGAGTGTTGGGTGTGGGGATACCCTGTAAGTGCTTATCAGGTCTTTCATAAATGTAAAAACATATTTATTACATAGGATCAAAATGAACATTTTTAATATTCAGAATGAAATTTGTGTTAAATTGCAACATGTTAGTATTTTTTTTCTGTTAATAATTTATATAAAAAATGAAAAGTTTTCTAAAACATGCATAGGGTTTTCCATTCAAAAGCTACACTTGTGCTCATAATTTATTTACAAAATGACAAAATAGCTTCAACCCTGATAACGAATTCGTATAATTTATGTATAATAATTTAACTCTTCCGCTTTTTTGGAAACTACCCTTTTTGCAAAACTCAGGTAAGGTTTTCCGCAAACAAGCTACATTTTTGGTAATAATTTATTTACAATAGGACAAGTTTTATCAACATCACAACACATACGTTTTTCCACACAAAGGCAATATTTTTAGAAAACGAGAAATTTCATCAAGATAGCTACAACATTCATAATGAATTTGTTTACTTTGTAATGAATGTTCCGCTTTTTCAAACTACCCATTTTACTGAGCACAGTTGAAGCCGGCAACAATACAACAACTGCCAGTAAACCCTTCCATCTTTCACACAAACAAAACTTTAGATTTTGTTAGTTTGTCTTTCAACTTTTCGAATTGCTGTTTGTCATATTTTCATATCTCAACTCAAACTGTCGTCGATTGTTTTCGACAGTTGAACGCATCCAATAATATATATGTCTGTATATTTAATGTCAGCCTGCACCATCCCCTTCCCCTGTCTAACTGACTCCCCATTTGACACGTTTTCGCACTTATCGCCGAGATTACTTTTAGCTTTGATTGCATTTCCCTTTGCTTCGATGAAGGCAACTTCTCAACTTCTCGCTTTTGGGCAAAAAGCAGCATTTATTGTTCGTTTGATTGCTTCATATTCAGCGTATTGGCTGCCCACCTGGCACAGAGCCACGCCCACATTTTATGCTTGTATGTTCGCGTTTTATGTTCAGCACTTTTATCGCTTTATGAATTACGCGTTGCGTGCGTGCGTTCAAAAACTTGGTGGCCACGCGGCGCATACGTAATATGGCAACGCCAACTGAGAATCGACAGCTGAAATCCACTGAGCTCACATTAATGTCTGTTACGGCTTCTCAATAGCCAACCACTTGGCCGACGACTGTCCCTTCGTGCGTTCAACTTAAATCGAGTGCATTAATTCACACAGAAGACATAAAATTATTGCCCAGGCTCTAAATTAAATATTTCGCCATGGGCATAAATATTGACTGTCAATACGATTAACACCAAATTTTGAATAGAAGTGCATTTCAATAAATCTTTCGCTATAGCCAAAAGTAATATCTAAA
Source organism: Drosophila grimshawi (assembly GCF_018153295.1). Taxonomy (NCBI): domain Eukaryota; kingdom Metazoa; phylum Arthropoda; class Insecta; order Diptera; family Drosophilidae; genus Drosophila; species Drosophila grimshawi. The sequence goes on from NW_025063098.1 coordinate 27,070,152, forward strand.
TTTAAACCTTAAGCATAACATTTTATACAGTATAAATGATTAGCAATAAGTTTGTTCAATAGAGTAAAAAGAAACGTGAGAAAATTGTTTGCAATAATAAATGTCAGAAATTTGTTTGTTTTTCATATCTAGCCTGATCACTTACATATTATATTTCTCATCTCAATTTCATTTAATTGGAGTTAATGAGAAGCAGTTGAGTGAGCCTATGCATAAAGATAATAAAGCGTAATTCACTAAACTAGCTTAAAAGTTACAAGTAACAGAGCACAAAGCCCGCTTGTGATGGACTTGTGGAACGAAGCCTTTGTAGGCCGCTTTTAGCTTGTTTCCAACTCATTTCACGCCAAAAGTTAATTATAAATTTATCGACTTTCGTGCCAAAACTTAAGACCGCACAAAGCCCCATTAATTCATAATAATAACTTGATACAAGGCAAGCAACAGCATTTCAAACAAAAGGCAGCTGCCAACGCAGTCAAACCACCCCAAAAAACAACCCACACCGCCTAACTGCCCTCAGGCAGTTCAACGTTGGCGCCAGAGGGTAGGCAACAAATATTAATTAAATTAGTTAAATATGCTGGTCTGGACTGTTGACTGGGGCGTATGCTCAATGCCTATCTTGTTAATCATACACCCAGTGTGCGAGCGCTTTCAGAATATTTCAACTCTCTGCTGCACAACAGTAAAATTACATTCGTTTTCATTGTATGGTCAACGTGGGGGCGTCACCCGTTGAGGGTGGCACATGGTGCAGGGTTGTTAGTTGCGGGGGTTGCGATAAACGGACCCACGTATTTCGTGTGTAAATGCATCAGTGGAAAATTCTTATTTATTGCATTTGAGAATTGCGCCACTGTTGTTGGCGAGTTGTCTGTGTGGGTTTGCTTATGTGTGTGCGGATGTGTGTGTGTGTGTGTGTGTGTGTGGGTCTGTTGCTCCTTTTGGGATGCCACGCAACGCTTAAATGCAATTTATATGGATTGTTGTTGCAGCTGTTCAACAAAGCGCAACTGAACAGGCTATTTTTTGTTCTCTTTTGTATTCTACTCTTCTTATATTAAATTTAAGTCGTTGGAATGCCACAGCAAATGCAACTCAAATCACATAGAATCCAATTGAATTTGTTTGAGTGTCTGCAACGGCGTATATGTCAATTTGCCACAGTGCCTAACGTCCAATCGGAGACAGCTGTCTCCTTACAGCAATTGCAAGAGCAACAGCAACGGCAACAGCAATGGCAACTGCAACTGCATCTGCATTTTTCTACCGCAGTTACTTGACTGCCTTAGCCCCAGCTCAAATCAAAACCCGTTTATTTCCGTATTTTTCCTTGCCTTATGCCTTGCAAATCGATGGAGTTGACCAAGCAGCAGACACTGTCAAACCATGTAACATTTTTCTCTTGATTTGCATACAATAAAACCAACTGCAAGAAAAACAGCAACAAGATATTGCCGCACATGTCTGCGAATGTTTGCTTCCGCTCCACACACACACACGCACACACACATGAGGACGACGACAACATGGGGGCTGGGAGGTGCAGACAGTCAACAGCCCGTGGCGACGCTACAACTGAAAACTTGTAAACTGCAGTGGCATGTCAAACCGGAAGTGTTGCCTTGTGTGCCACTGTCAATTTACGACAACATTTCTGTTTGTTGTTATTTTTGTCACAGCTGCCTCGCTTATTTCATTTTATATCTGGCATTGCGTTGAGTGTCGGTTTAGCTGTTAGGCATCATTAAATGAAGCGTCTCTGCCAACATTATTACAAAATTACATCCTGATATGACATGGAAAAGTGCATACTGAGCATCGACTCGTCAAATAGAAATTAAAATTTGCTTAAGTTTTGCTATATTGCCAAATAAAGAGCACCTATTAAACGATTATTATTTATCATAAATTTATATTTCATTACTACTTGACAATTTTTAACAAAAATTATATTCACAAAAGCAATAATATTAATATAAGTAAAAATAATCTTGACAACTTAACACATACAAGCCAAGTGTTTTCCTTAAGTCTTCATCTTAATCGGTTTTAAATACAATTTCTTACAATCGAAAATTAAGTAAAATGTACAAATATAATATATAATTAAACATATATTAACTCTGACTAGGGCTACAACTTAAGAAAGCACTTGACCTAAAGCTAACTAAAAAACCTACTTAAACTAAAAGAAATTCATATACAAATTTCGTTGCTCCAATAAATAGACACACATATAGAGGGTAACTACTAGTCGAGCACTCTCCTACTCCCAATTTTCGTTGCCAAGTTGTGGAGGATACAAAAAATATATAGCCAAAATACCTAAGTGGCATGCAGTCGAGGCAACAATCACAAGTACAACTTTTAATTTTGCGTGCTCATCATTTCTACATCCGCTTCAGCAGAATCATATTATAGATATCAAAAGGGAATTTAATATTGTGACAGATAAAGTACAAGATGCATTAACATAAATACACACAAAGTTTATTATTAAATGGATAACAACAAGGATATTGTCATTACTTACGCGTATTAGCACCCGCTTTGGGGCAGCTTTAAAAACGAAGTAAATTAAGGACTCGTGACTGTACACACTCAGAATTCCGTCCAGTCAGCAGGATTCAGTAGGCAGCCGTCCACTGCCCCGAACTTGCCGCATTTATCAGCGCGTATCGACAGTTGCTAATGATGTCCTAATTTCGAGATGTCACAGTGAGCGCGTAGATAAATTTTTTTTGGCCAAAAAAAATATAAAAAAGAAGAAGAACTCGCAGGCAAAATACAAGACAAGATGGGCGAAAGTCAATCGATGAGCGGCAGCCACAAAATGCCAGCCATAACAAATGGCCAAATGAATTGTAGGAGTGTGAGTCGGATTTCGATTTGGTTGCCTCTTGTCTCTGTGTCCGCAACAAAGTTGCGCGCCAGCTTCGCATGTGGACAGTTATTAATGAGTTGGCCGGCAACGCTGGACACAAAAGTGGCATTCATTAATTTCGCTGAACAGGCTGAAGGTGCTTGGTTGATTCGTTGTCTCTTTCTTTTTATCGGTCTAACAGTTTCACAACAGATTAAGCTCTGCTGCTGATGCTACTTGTCTCAATGGAAACTGCGTTAAAGGTTAATCATACGCCCCGTGGCCGTGGCAAGACAGCAAAAATGCTAAGCCGCTGCTAAATTGACTTGGCTCGGCTAATCGCAATCACAATGGCAATAACAATGAGTAAGACTGCGACAATGAGAATGTGAATGACATTCGCAATGATGAGCTTCATAATAATAATGATGATGGTTAAACTCAAACTGATAATGAAACTGAGACTGAGTCTGAGACAGAGACTGGGATACGGGGCTGAGACAGAGGCGGCGCCTCCTTTATCATTAACGACTTACATCACGTCCTGCAAGTGGTTGCTCTGCCAGCGGTTTAACGCTAATCGCATACAAATACAAGCATACATGCAAACTCAGTGATACAGAGAATGAAGTAAACGCAGTGCCACAACATTCACAGAATACGTGCAACTGCAAACCATCCTCATTGACTTCTGCTGCTGTCCCACTATGTATGCTGTCTGGCTGTTTTGAATAACACGCCTCAAGGATTACGACGGCCAAGCCACATAACCCACCCGTATAGCAAACGGCATGAATGTTTTTATTTAAATGTGATTGTCTTGTAGATACCCTGCTTTAAATGTCTTAACACACATGAGGAGCAAAGTTGGGGTATATTTAAATGGCAATTCCATAAATTATTTGGAATATATTGTTGTATGGCGTAACTTGAATTTGTATTTATATCAACATCAATATTACCTGAACTATTTTTTAAGTATTCACATATAAAATTTTTGAAATATCTTATATTATTTTCTTATAATAATTATATTATTCATTATATTATTATATTTTTATGACTACAAGCACATTGGCAGTTACATTAATTACCTGTAGTTATATTAATTATAGTACAACCTAATATATTATTTAAAACACCCCAATTTAATTTGATCTTAAAAGCGTTCTCTCTTGAATCTGAAAATTATATTATGCAAAAACATTTACTCACCAAATTTGACGTTTCTAGGGTATATAAATCAAATGGACAAGTGCCGTCTGAGATGACTGCATTTTCAATGTTAATTCGATGGCTCTTACAAATCGATTTGCAATCTCAATGCAATTGATTGGCACTACTCGATAATGTGCTCACTATTCTGTTTTAGGATACAAGGATGCGTTAGTTATAGCCCTGGCCCTGGTCATGGCCCAACTTTAGCCTATATCGAAATGTTTGTGTGTGTCTGAGTGTGTTTTCGCATTGTTGGCGCTTCTACATTTGTGCACAATGAAACATGTGACTCACTTGAGTTATGTGCCACATTAACTTGCACAAGTCTTAAGTGGCTTTTAACCTTATTTCGCTTCCGCTTTCTTAGCTGCAGCTTGGCTGTGCAACACACATACGTTATTTGGGGGTCGCTGCAGCGGCAACTGCCACTTAGAAAACCAGCTACGAAAAGCTGCATTCGAGTCTAGACGACTACTTGTATGGTTGGGCAACTAGCTAAGTAATATATTTTTTTTGATTTACCAAGAAAAACTTGGTAAAAAAAACTAAAATTTATAATTATTTGGAAACGACTTGCGTACAGAATACATCCAGAGAACACAATTCAATGTATAGAAATAAGTTGTAGTTTTGATAAGTCAATGTGAATTTATTGGTCGCAATTTATTTTGCTAGCCAAACTGACTTCAAATAGCCTTTATTTAACATAAATTGTTAAAGTTTTGCTTTCTCTGAAAACAGTTTAGGGGGAGATATGAAACTGAAAGCCATGAAAAATTATTTAAAATACCAACATTGTAGGAGCAAAATCGAGACCATTCTTCCTTTTTGGTCCACATAAATTATTTATTATTATTAAAATCACTTCCTAGATGACCTGCAGCTGACTTTGATAATGAATAATTTATGTGAACTTAAAAATATAAAAATAGTCAGAGTTTTCACAGTTTTTCAGTAACGTATTATACAGTTATATATACATTTTCACACGAAACAACCAGTGAGCTTAACAGACTTTTGGAAAAGTGAGAAGACAATTTATTATGCACTAATAAGCATTACTGGAAATTTTAAAGGATTAAACCTTAAGCTGCACATATTTTTTTCATCTGTAGAGTTCAAACTAAATACAATTTTCCAAGCTTACTGGCTATTCATACGGCTGTAAATATCAAAACTCATGTTGCAGGGAAAACCACAAAACCAAAGGAACCTACAAAGCCGCAGATAAACGGAATCTGCTTTATATATATATACTATATATATATACTTATATCTAGTTGAACAGAGGCAGGCGCGCTCTTTATTCCAAGTGCCCAAGCAACGCGTTAGTTTCAGTCCATGTGTGTGTGTGTGTGTGCGGGTGTTTCTGTGAGTGAGTGGGTGAGTGTGTGTGTGTGTGTGTGAGTGTGTGTGAGTATGTGTGCATGTGAAATGTGGACGACACACAGGCGAGTCATAAGTTTTGAGCCGCCTACAAAAGCGAAACAACTTTGTGGCAACTGTCATGCACGTGAGCCAGAGCTCATAAGCCAAAGCCAAGGCTGAATTAGATGTGGAAGCAGCAGCTGCCAGAAAGCCATCATTTTATGGTTGTATCTGTAGTGATTCGCAATTTAATGCTATTAGTACATTAAATCCACAAAGCACCGCTAGCTCATTAAAAATTCGCAACTAAGTTGAGGGATGCTGCCTACCGCAAATGGCAAATCAAATTAGCTAATTGATTTGTTATCAATTGCGGTTGACTTGGCTAAAAACTTTGTAAGCCAACTTGAAGTTAAAAGCTCAGTTCAACAAGTAGTTCATAATAAAGCGATTAAGTGGGGTGCTATTAAATTGAAGGAACCCACCAATATACACACATGCCACAGCAACAGTTGCGTGTTTGAGGCGCATAAAATACCCCAACTAAAATATGTGTTCGTTTCTCTCTCTCTCTCTCTTTCTGTATGTGTGAGTGTGTGTGTCTGTGCCTTGTGGCAAATTAAACAATAATATTTGCGCGTCAAACACAAATATCATGCCTCTGGCTGATTTCGGACTACAAATATGTAATTGCCAAATGGCCAAAAATTCTTGGCAACATTTTTGGCAAACAATTCACGTTCAGACAGCTAGGTAAAAGCTAACACAACCAAAAACAAACTCCAGTGAACAGCTATGTTTGCATATTATTTGCCGCCGAAACGCCATTTAGCAGATTAGGCTACTTAGATGTTGGCCTGGCATCAACACCCCACCCACTTTCAACCCAAACCACCCGACAATATTCAAATGAGCACTGGAGAAAACAGAGAGAAAAGAGCGGAAATTGAATTTGTAACAAGCTGAAAGACAGAAGCAGCCGCACAGCCAGCTACTAAATGTCTACTTGCATTTGTTACGCTCCGCCAACACGCGTATACTTAATGTCATGAGTAGCTGCAAATAACAAGGTGATAAATTGCCAGGCGTGTAATTAATTTGTACAGCATAAATTAGCTTAAATGTCCGAAATTAATGTTTACTTACGGCCAAAAGGGCATATAAAAAACTTTCTCTCTCGCGTTTTTTTTGTTTGGCAAACACTTATCGCTAAATTTGATTAGATAATAAACGCGTGCCAAAAAATAAATAAAAAGGTGCATACTAAAAAAATGTGTACAACAAATTGGGCAATTTTGATTGTCGCTTTGTTACGCTCACGCACACATTAACTTTTTCAATTAAGTTGTCTATCAAAAAGGTGCCACAACCACACACACATGCACACCGGCTGGCAGCATTTAAATCAATAAAAATCAATCATACGCTGCGTGAACAGGTGAGGTGTGCGATTCCCTTTTTGAGCCTGGCACTGAAAATGTGCGCACCTAATTTAATTTGTGTCCTTAACATTTTCTTGTTGTTTTTGCTCACCATCCAAATGAAAGCTACTAAGTTAAATTCTGTGTGCATACTGCAAAATGAGGCTAGCGACAATATCAGAGGCAGACATTAAGACTACCCTGTAGCAATTCAGCATCTATATTATTTTCCAGGGCAATTTATCAACGCTGTGACATTTTACAAATTATTCTAATTTTCATATTTTTAAATAAATATGATAAAAATAAATAAATAAAAACCATTTTTCAATTATACTTTAATTATAGTGGATATTTTCTCTGTTTGGTCGATTGCTAATTTAGAATTACATTAATTTAGTATACGAATCTTACCAGTTGAACTCACACTTGCTTTACGTATGGATTAAAACAATTATTCCAAAATTATTGGATTTAAAATAAGTCCTTATTTCAAAGCGGTTTAACTCTTTGATCATACATAAATAAACGATAAAATTGGTTAAACGCTGCACAACGGCGCCAGCATAAATCTTATTTTCATTTTTAATCTCTTGCAACACACACATACACACATGCACGTCAGCTGCAAAGATGCAACCACATGCAATTTATCATAGAATAATAAATCGCAGCTGAAAAATCAATTTCCACATTTCGATGCGCAAAATGCGGATGCTCTTTGGAATAATGCTTGTGAGAGTCCTGTAGCTGTTTCTGTCTGTGATGTCCACAGGAAATTAAAAATCAACTTACCATTTACATATACATTTTATGCTCAAGTTGGCCCACACAAACGTAATCAGGCAAGGAAAGACTCTTTTTCGCAGTGCTTCAGATATTTACAGCAACAGCTGTTGATATCATTTGCAATTTGCAATTTGCAATTTGCCAGCTGCAATATGACAGCTGGTTTTATTGCATTTGAAATTAGCAAGCAGTGAACTGTTGTTGCTGCCCTCGTTGACATCAGCCCCCTCTCTGTGGTACATCCTGCCGCTATTTTGTGGTGAGCGTGAGCTCGGGAATATCAGAAGTTAGGCCAGGTAGACATGAGTTGGGAGAAAATGGAAAAACTTTCGCACGTACAACATCTACTTTTCTATTACTTTTCCATATGATTTCTATTCGGTTACTTTTTCTGCGACGTTCGCTCTTTTTTCTTTTCTTTTCTTTTTCTTTTTCTTTTTTTTTTTTTGCTTGCCACTCCCCTTCACAGCAGCTGTGTGGCACGTTGTATTCAATTTGTTTTGGCAACAGCTTGGCACAAGTTCTATTAAATAATAAAGTCGATTTGCACAATGTTTACTACAATAACAACCAAGAAGCATTTTTTTCTTTGGTTATTTATTTTTTTGGTCTTCCGCATTATTATTCAATGGAAATGCGAGTCAAGTTTTTGCACGGGAATTAACATTTAACAAAGCTCTTTAAATACACTCGAAATTGTATAAAAAGTTTTTGGGAGACATTTCTAAATCGCAGTGTATTTGTTGAAATGGTAAGAGGCGAATGACAATGTTTAATCTGAGAGCTTTAAATTCAATGGGCCTTCAATCAAAAGTGTTTACAAGAATTAGGGATTGTGTACAAATACCAAAGACATAATTAATCAACCTGACTACCAAATATTGACAAAATATATATTTTCAAGAATAATAGGCAGACTTTACTATTTCGATTAAATTTTAAAATATAATTTTCGAACCAAACTCATTTTGATTGTTCCATTACTAAGTTAATAAAATGCAAAGCGTAAAGGAAATATTAATTATCAACATTTTACATGGAGCATAAATCTTAGCTTGGCCAAACAAAATAAGTTCAAATGTGCGGAATACTCTTTTAGACTTTAGATCCCTCTCCAGTAGCGGTTATAAAATCCAGAGCCATATGCGCGTCCGTCAGCTTTATGGCTGCTCCAGGCCAAAATACGCATAAACAAAATGCACACACACACACACACACACACATTAACATCTATACACATATACATATACAAGAAGCAATTTAATTAAAATTAATGTGTGTATTTTCTGCTTGTGCTGTTTCTTTGCATCTTCTTCTCGCTGCTCCTGTTGCTCGCGCTCTTCATATTTCGGCTTTGGCGTTGATATTACTGCATCCGCCTCTGTTGGTCCCTCTGACGTTTTGATGGCACAACAACAACACCAACGACAACAACAATAATAACAATAACAATAACAATGCCAACAACAACACCAACAATGAACAGAAAAAAGGCCATGGTCAGCATGGAGGGACAGTTTCTGGTGCGTCAAATTTACGATGACGAAATCACATACAATCTAATTGGAGCAGCTGTTGAGATACTCAGTAAGTAGCAGCCAGCGAACACTTAACTGGTTATTACTGTAGTTGTGTGCCACATAAAACATGCCAACATATTCTTACACAGAAATACCGGCTGACGATATTTTGGAGCTTTTTGGCAAGACATTCTTTGAGTTCTGCCAGGATTCGGGCTATGATAAAATCCTGCAAGTGTTGGGTGCAACGCCGCGTGATTTTCTACAGGTAAAATGTGATCATTAAACTGGAGGTACAGTCGAACTTCTTTATAATGTACCGAAGAGGAAACATCAAATGTCAATTTTGAGAAAATTAATTAATCACTTATTTACAGCAAACTAACGTTCTTTAATTATAGACTAATTAAATTATTGAACAATGACTTATAAAGGCTTCAGCTCAGTTTACCTTTCTTAATAATGTTATTAAAGTTGTTAGTTGTTGAGCTTCAGGAATAATAAGAAATGCCTAAAAATTCAAAAATGTAAGATTCATAAACCAGCAGAAATAATTCCTATAACATTTTTCAAAGTACGAAACTAAATCTTAATTAGGTTAACGCTGAACTCCTGCTGCTTTTATAATTATTATTAAGTTCAGCAAAATTTCAGTTATATACTGAATAATGAAAGAGAAGGTGCTGCACGGATTCCTCCTCATTATGGCAACTTCCGCGGAAATCGCCGTGAGGGACGCACAATCTGCTTGCAGAAACTAAAGCTTAGACCCTTATAATTTTCATCTTCTGTAACTTCAAAGGACTCGTCACAATAGCGTTCTGTTTGCACTGTAAATTAATGCTTTTAAAATTTAAAAAAAAATGTTTATACTTCGTATACAAAATATAGTAAATATTTATAGAAACGAATATAGCAACAAATGAACACAAACAATATATTGTCCATCTACCCATGAGCAACATAATGAAGTGAGCAGCTTGTCCAGCATTGTTAGTTTTACAATTCCATTACAAAGAAGTTCGACTGTGAGAGCGTTTACCAATCTTTAATTAAGCACATTTCGCATTTTACGCTCATTTCACATGCATCACACAGCTTCTCATACAACCAGTGGCAGCAACACCAGCAACATCCGCATCGCTTCATTTCATCGCATTTTCCCAGTGGCAATTTAGCTGCGAGTCATTTTTCATGTTGCCATCGAGTCGCTGCTCGGTGGCTCATTCCCAGTCGCATTGATAAGAATTATTTTGCTTCAGTGCGCACACACCAAGACACACACACACGCACACAAGTCAGGCTGCCATGGCCTTTTGTTGCACTCACATTTCGATTTATTTTCAATTTTCCACACTTTTCACCGCACCATCAACGTTGAACAGAAGCCAGCCACATCATCATCATCATCCATCCATCCATCCATCCATCCATCCATCCATCCAATGAGACCCATACCTTAGTCATAATGAAAAATGAAATCGAATTTTTATTGCACTTCAACGAAAATTAATAAACATGTATATAGAATTTGGATGCGTTGCACGACCATTTGGGCACCCTGTATCCGGGCATGAGAGCTCCATCGTTTCGTTGCACGGAAAAGGACGGTGAACTACTGTTACATTACTACTCGGAACGGCCGGGTCTCGAGCACATTGTCATCGGCATAGTCAAGGTATCAAAACTGCTGTGTGGTCGACACACCTCAACAACCGCCATCCCTTACCACCTATTATGTGTTATCTGTGTTACAGGCCGTTGCATCGAAGCTGCACGGCGTCGAGGTGGAAATTGAGATTGTGAAACGCAAAGGTGAGCCCATCGATGAGGCTGAGAAGGAGCGAGCCTTGGCACGCGAACAGCAACAATTGGACATTGAGACAACAGCAGCAACCGCATCGGATGGCAGTGCTGCTGCAACATCTACAACTGCAACAGTTCAAGTTGCTGCTGGCACTGCTGCAAATAGCGAGCACAACAATAATCACAATACCAGCAACAATAATGGTTCCATCGCCGGCAACAACAACGCCAACGTCAACATCAACAACAACAACGATGGTCAGCAAATCGCCAGTGAGCTGGGTAAGCTGCCAGTTCAGGCTAACAAATTGCTTTAGTCTCTCATTATGTGCCCCATTAACCAACGGGGTATAATGATGTGGCCAGCCAATATGCTACTACTGGCAATTAAGCATTTAGCTTATTGCATGATGTTCCTCTATAAATGGTAGTCAGCAAAAACTAACTAATTTTTAACTGATCTCAATCGGGCATTAGGGATTTATGCAGTCAGATCGACATTGGAGTTGGCTGCGTGTCAAACTTATTTTCAAAGGGGATTAAACTTCAACTACTCTTGGGACGATAAAAAAATATTTAGTACGACCATCACAATATTCATTGTAATTTGTAAATCAATTAAATCGATTATGTGTTTTTTTTACTAGACGAGTAAAAGTATATTTTTTTATATATGTGGGCGATATAATGGATGAACACAATTTAAGTTGGTGCCATTAAGGGAATAAAAATACGCAGCTCAGTTCCAGGAGTAGTTAGGCGACGGAATAAAGGCTTTTAACTCAGCCATATTCATGCAGATTCAAAATATTCAAAAAATCCGTTAAAAAGTATCGTTTTTTTCTGACTTATCCTGTTGAATTCAATTGTATTCAAATATCACACTAAAGAAATGAAACATTTTCTCCCACTCATTTTTTTATACAGTACACTGAAAATAGTAAAATTCAATTCTATACGAATATGTAACAATGGTCTTTTCGGAAGGGAAAATAAAAGTCTTATTACTCGAACACTGTATACAGTATCTGGCCAACTTAAACAAGCCCAAGGCCCAACACAAAACCCATGTCACAATAAAATGAATACGAATAACGCCCAACGCAAGTTGAGCTTGTAAATGCTTAGCTGTGTGGCTATTGCTATTGCATTTGCTATTGTTATTGTTATTGCTATTGCCATTAATCTTCAATTGTAATCGCCTCGCTCTTCCAACCCACCCACACAGCTGGCAGCGAACAATTGGCGGCCACATCGAAGGGAGCTGGCCTGATGCCCAGTGGGCCTCTTGTGCAGGATAGTTTCGATTGCGATGGCGGCAAGGAGCAGCAGTGCCTGCGCCTTCTGAAAAACAAGAGCGATGACATCGAGCGCTACGACCATGTTCAGTTTCTGATACGTGAAATCAGTGTGGCAGCCAAATCCCAGGCAGATGCCAAGAAGGATGAGGCAGCTGCGGCCACCGATGACATGGAGTTTCTCTGCGAAGGTTGGCTTCTATTTTCTATTAATTTGGCTAATTGCCAGGCTAATCGGTTAAAACCTCGTTGTAACCATTTTGTGGATCACCTTACAGCGCCCCTCATCTCGCCAGCGACATTCTGCAAGGTGTTCCCCTTTCACCTAATGTTCGATAGACAAATGAAAGTCGTGCAGGCCGGCAAGGCCGTTTCCCGCGTTATACCCAGGTGAATGAGAATGGGAGTGGGCGAAGGCCAGCCAGCCCTAATGGAAATGGCCCCAAACCCATTATTGGCCATCTTGTTTGCTATTTGCCATTATTACTGTTTTCATTTCCCCCTTTTTTTATGCCCGTTCACTTTTGTAATAGAGTGGCCGAGGAGGACTGCTCACTGATAGAGGTGGTAGAGGCCATCAGACCACACCTGCAGCTCACATTCGAGAACATTCTGTCACACATAAACACCATCTATGTGCTCCAGACGAGACAGGGCGCCATGAGCAGCCGGCACGAGCAGCGATTTCTGAGACTGAAGGTAAGTTTTCTTTTTCCTTTTGCTTGCCTCAACAGCTGTGTCTGCCCAATTGGCCGCATTGATTTTAGCATGCGGCCACACACACACACACACTTCTATAGGGACACTTCCACACAGCAAGACACAACCACATCAACATAATGAAATGAATATACAAAAAGACCGATTAAGCACAGCCGTCGCCATTGAAATTGAAACTGAAATCGCTCGGCATTAAATTTTATGCGGCTTGCCGCAAAATGTTGCATAAAAATCCGTTTTATGATAATTGTCTCATATCCAGCTCTTTACTCAGCTCTGTGTACCTACTTATTTTCCAGGGACAAATGATGTATATACCGGAGACAGATCGCATATTGTTTCAGTGCTATCCCAGCGTCATGAACTTGGATGACTTAACCAAGTGAGTAAAAAATAACCTATTACGGAATGTGCTTTAAAAGTCTTGAGAATAAATATTCAGATCATTGATTCAATTAATTAAGAATACATTATAATATATACACAATCATAGAACGTAAGAATTGTTAAAAACAATCCGCCTTATACTGATTTTTTACTCTTGTCTAATCTTAATTTATGAATTATATATTAATATAAGAAATGTAATATTAGCAATAATGCTTCTACCAGCCTCATAGTTTGTAATTTTAAGCAACATATTTCAATCAAATAAATCAATAATAATCAAAAATAATCAAACTGTCACCAAGGTTGATAGTTTCCAAACAAAGCAATTCGCCTCAGGTATTTGACATTTCTCATAAAACAAAAACCACAGCGTGACAATAATTCCAATTTAGGCAAAGAATTTTGCAGACTCTCATATTTTCACCCCTCATATATTATTTATGTATTTGGATATTGTCAACAAATGAAAATAAATATTTTACAGCCTGTTTGGATTCTATATAGCAGTCTGTACTTTGTGGAGACATCTTCTTTGCCATCACAGACCACAAAAGTCCTTTGGGGTAGTTCTTAAAGCTTTAAAATGTACTGGTTTTATTGTAACGTAGATTTATACAGCAGCAGCTGTTGTTTATTATTTGTGCATTTAAATTGAAAGTAATGGCAAATATCCCGCTACAATTTATTGCTGACAGTAAATAAGAATTGTCACACCTGGCTATAAGCCCCCGTAGCACTCTAATACACACACACACACACACACACAATCTTAAGCTCGTTTACTGTTGTGTACACATTTTATTTTATTTAACAGCGCAAAGTAACACTTAAGTTATATAAAATGCATGTAATTTTATTTTTGATTCCGCCTATATATAGAATTACTCTCCATCTCTATATTTATCTATCTATCTATAGAAAGGGACTCTACATTTCGGATGTGCCGCTGCATGATGCGGCCAGAGATTTGGTGCTGCTATCCGAGAAATTCGAGGCCGAATACAAATTGACCAAGAATCTGGAAATGCTGACGGATAAGCTGCAGCAAACGTTTCGCGATCTGGAGAGTGAGAAGCAGAAAACGGATAGGTAAGAAAAATGTTGCAAAGCATAGCAAAAATAGAAAAACACATTAAAGCGTTGTATTACAAAGAGCGTGGAGCAACGCAAAAATCGTTGCATGCTTTCGGGCGCGAAATTGAATTGAAATTACTCGAACAATTTCTTTCCATTTGTTTGTCATTTGCTCCGCTGCGACTGCTACTCAACCTTCACCCCGTTGACCACCTGACTGGACACCAGGCTACTCTACTCGGTGCTGCCCAAGTCTGTGGCGAATGAGTTACGACATCAGCGTCCAGTGCCGCCCAAGCGGTAAGCTTTAGCCCCTAAGCATGTTTCCAAATCCCAATCAGAGGTGAGCGCGTGTCGTAATTGGTGAACACTGTTTTGCAGAATATTAAAAATAATACAAAACAAGATAAGAAAAAAAATGAAATTTTAATATTTGATGGATGCTTGAAAAATTGTAGCCTAAATAAATTTCCAGAAACAAAATTATTTTTCATTTCCTTCATAATTTTCAGTATATGTTACAATATAATTTTAATATCTTATTGATCATCAAATAAATAAATAACAATAAGAAAGACAATGATGTTAAATATAATGTTAATAATAATTTTAGACAAAGTCCAACCAACAAATATTTCAGAAACTCAAAACAAAATTATTATATTAAAAAAAATATATTGTACTAAATAAATATTTTAAAACGCTGACACGCGCTCCGCTCTAATCGTAGAGTAAGAGTACTCTGCCAAATGGTTATTAACAATTTGCTATTTGCGCAATTTATTTCCTGTATATACTTATATGTATATATATATTTTGACAGCTACGACTCCGTAACGCTCATGTTCTCCGGCATTGTGGGCTTTGGCCAATATTGTGCAGCCAACACGGATCCCGAGGGTGCCATGAAAATTGTGAAAATGCTTAACGAGCTCTACACGGTTTTCGATGCCCTCACCGACTCCAAGCGCAATCTGAATGTCTACAAGGTGAGTGCTTTCTATATATACTTATGTATACACTCTAGGAAACATTATAAATATACATTGAATACTTGGCACGGCGCTCCTCTAATGGCTGTCAAAATGTTGCCATCAGTCAGACAAGTAATTACAATTTTGTACTCTGGCCACAAAACATTGCACACCTAAGAAGGCCACGCAATTTACTTGGCAACATTCAGGTCAGCTGTCAATTAACCAGGCAGCAAATAAGTATTGCGAATTCACAATTTTCAATATTCACGCACAAGTTTCTATATCCTTTCAGGTGGAAACTGTTGGCGATAAATATATGGCCGCATCCGGTTTGCCAGATCTTTGCGAGGATCACGCCAAGTGCATGGCACGCGTCGCATTGGATATGATGGATATGGCCAAGAATGTGAAAATGGGCTCAAATCCAGTAGTGAGTTGAAAAAATATATATTATTATATACATTATATAAATTTGAAGAATATACAAAAATGTAATTATCATTTTTGTGGCTTCCACTAAATACTCTTTGTTAATTTTATCGGTTTTTCTATACATATAAATTGCCCGAAATGGTAGTCGACCAAAATTTCAATTACCAAAAATCGTAACGTAACTCGATACTGACATTAAATGGTCAATCGACTTAGCTATTCATTAGTTAGCCTTTGAGAGGCTTTAGCAAACTAATTGACATTTTGGTAGATGTTTTATTAACACGATTAAATTGATCTTTATTTAACCCAAGCTAAGCCTAAAGCAAATTTGCAGAAACAATCTTAAAATGACTCGCTAATTTATGAGAAAACTTTTTAAAAATGTTTGTACGTAAAATTTGAGTATGTTTTGCAGCAAGTTGCAGCTGTCTGTTGCACACTTGGCGACTATGACAGTATTAAATGAATGCGCAACTAATGTTCAAAGTTTTCAAGTTTTCATCTGCCTTCTAATTGTGCGCACTGAAAGCATTTCAAAGTTGACATCCGCCGCTGATTTTGCTCTTTCTGTGTGTATCTGCAACTTGAACAAGTTGCGCGCAATTTGTTGCTGAAATGCATTTGAGAAGCGAAGCGGCAGCAACAAACTCAATAGTGCATAAATATTAATGGGGCGCAAACAAGACCAAAAATCTCATGAATGGCTTGCACGTAAAACATTAGCAAGTGTGCAAAAAGTAGAGAAATAAAAAACAAATTGATACGCTCGCAAAAAGTTGAGTCAAACTGTGTAAATTGCTAAAATTAATTCGAAATGGATGACACCATGTCAAAAGACAGAGCAGCAAATTGTGTGGCATGCTCAGGCTCTCCAGCTCCCCCTCTCTCACACTCTGTCTCACTCTTTTGAGTCCTTGGCTGTTTTTGGCACTTGACCGTCAACTGTCATCAACTGCGGCCTGCTGCAATTTCTATACCCTGTACCAATTTCGAATAGGCAAAACGGGTGTCAAGTGTATGTAGCAGCCAGAGATATATATCTTCAATCACTTAGTGTATATATGTACTCTTGATCGGCAGCAGATGTCGCTTGCCTCCTCTTTCTGAGCGCATCTTAATGGTTATAAAAAATAAAAAAAATTAATAAAATAAAACTAATTATTTCCTATTTTGAGTGCATAAAAGATTAATTAAAAAAAAAATACTTTATATATTTTGACTTGCCATTCTGAGACTTTTCTGAGTATATTTTAGTCGCATACTCTCGACTGGGGCATTCTTGCCAGTTATTTTTTTTTTTGGGCTTAAACACTTTGGCTGTGAGTGGCTTGAGCTTAAAATATACCAGAGATGGGTATATGTATGTATGTATATAGAGAACTGTACGCACAGAGGGGGAGACGAGAGGGATGTCCACTTGATGGCATCCTTCAGAATTACAGCAGCCAAGCGGCGTCGACGCCGACGTCAGCATTGTTATACGTGTAGACAATGCTTGTGGATTGTCACTCACTTTGAGTATATGTGTGTGTGAGCGAGTGTGTGTGTGTGTGTGAGTGTGTGCAACATGCCATAACCACATACATACATACTCACATATAGGAAGAGTGCGAGTGAGCAAGTCGTCCTCGAATGTTCAGCTCATGTCGCTTGACTTCTCTGTTGTTTTTCTTGTTATTGCTGTTGCTACAATTCTCATCTTGTTTTTTGGTCTATGTTGCTGCTTTTGCCTTTGGGTCGACTGTGTCTTAAGCCATCTTATCCATTTCATTCGCTGTGTTGCATGCCACGTCTGCAGTCAACTGCTGCGGTTGCCACTATTTCATATTTTGAGTGATTGCTTTTGGTAATATAGCCAGGACACACGTAACCGGTATATGCTTCAGCCCAACAGATGGTTGCACGCAATCTTTGATGCATGTGCAGCAGTCAGCTGATGCAAACGAGACTTGCCACTGGCACAGCAAACACAACATCAGCAAAAAACAAATCAATGGATAACGACAGGCAGACAGACAGATCTCGTTTGGCATTTGACAGGCGAACGAGGCAACTTTGATGGATGGCTCCAAATGCAATTAACAAGACCACAGCGGCTCTGGGCAATGTTGCCTCATCCATTTCTCGCTTCATTAGCTGCTGATAACAAAAAAACTAACCGCACTCGAATGGCTGCAAAAACAATGAAAATGTAACACAATTCGCCACGCATCCCTTACTCCCCCGACTAAGGGCGTTTTCCATTTGTCATTTTATGTAGCCAATTATGCAATGATATTTTCCAAGACAAAAGTTTTCCATTCTTCTGCTTCTTGCTAGTCATCTTTCCATGCTTTTTGTTGGCAGCAATGTAATCAATAAATATAGCTGCAATTGTTCAGACAAAGTTCAGCTGGTATATTTTGTGGATACTAACTTGAACAATTGAGTACATTAGCTGTATATGGGGTATTTAGGGGTATATAAAAAATAGATATACATAAACTAAAATAATATGTAAAATCAAACATCAATGATAAAATATAAATTACATTTATTAACGAAGTAAAATATTTTGTATATAAAATCAATTTACAAAATAAAGTATATAATATTTTTACAAATTATTGCACGCCATTTTAATTATTAAATATTTTTACTACACTATTTTTGCAAATCATATTATCCCCTTTCTTGCAAGTATTAGTTATTTAACTGAAATAAAATACTCACATTTCGAAGAAGAGCAATTCCAAGTCTCTGCGAATTTTCTCGTAATTGCTGGTCTTGTTTACTGAAAAAAAAAAATGGAAACAGAAACATAAATAGAAATAGAAAAGAGTAAAGAAACGAGAAACACTTTCGAACTAAACTCACTTATCAAAATTGCATTTACTGGCCGCATGGTTGGCCTGGTATTGATTTGATTCAGTTACTCACTGTATCAGTCAAGCTGCTGCTGCTGCTGGTGCTGCTGCTGCTGCTGCTCTGTGTTTCTAAAAATACACATCCATAAAAGCCTTGGCTTCGCTACTCAAAGCTGTCCAAACGAGTGGAGAAAAGATTTCACAAGTTCCACCCACTCTCGCACTAATGTATGAGCTCAATGTTTCTGTCCTACTATCGGCAAAACTAAAACACGTAATTGGTGCAGAGTAATAATATTGATACCCTGTGTCAGATCACAGCAGAAAGAGAGTATTGTGTAATTTCAAATTTTCTTAGAATGGTTACTGCTGTGCTTATAATTATTATATAAAAAATACCGAATGATTCTAGTTTTTCCAAGTGTTTTTAAAATATACAGTCCAAATCACTAATAATTCAAGTATCGAGCACTTTCTTGCTTATTTTAAAACCGAATATTCATGTTTTTGGCTATTTTTATTTAGATAGTCCAAATATTTCAGTTTTTGCTTCAATAATTTCAAAAGTGTTTCTGCTTCTGTGCCATTAGAAATACTATAAGTGAACAACCGCTCCAGCACTCTTAATTAATTTATTATTTTTGCAATAGCTTTTCAATGCCAGACTCTAAAATACTTTTCACATATGTTACACACGATAGCTACACACACACACACACACATATATATATACATATATAGATATATGTATCTTCCTGACCAATTTTGGCAACGTCACCTAGTTAGGATAGTCGCTTTTTGCTCTTTTGGGGGGAGCATTTGGTTGTTGGCACTTTGTCGCAGCCGCAGCTCATTTCGTTTTAAATTTAATTAAAGAAAACTTTTGCACACCACACCAGCAGAGGGGACAGAGGCAGACAGACAGAGGGAGACAGAGTCAGTGGCAATGGCAGTGGCAACTGCAACTTTTTCCAAGTAATTGTGGTAACTTTTCGTCGGTTCGGCTAGAAACTTGCAACTTGCTACATTTTCCTGCAGAACTTGAGCCATTACTGTTAGCTTTTCTTTGGCTCTGAAACTTTATTAGGTAAATCAAGTGTTTGACTCGGTAATCGGCGAGTGGCACATATATTTCATTACTAACACACATATTATAAATTGTTAAACACTAGAAATTTCACAGTTTACAGATTATAATGTTGTACTCTTCTCTAAATATACTCCATACAGCAAATCACGATTGGCATCCACTCGGGCGAGGTGGTCACCGGTGTCATTGGAAATCGTGTGCCCCGTTATTGCCTCTTTGGCAACACAGTCAACCTGACGAGTCGCACGGAAACCACCGGTGTGCCCGGTCGCATCAACATCAGCGAGGAGACCTATCGGTGAGTGTGCGAGTACAAAACACTACTTAATAGCTTGCTAGCTAAGCGTTGAGGGTTGAGGGCTCTTCTTCTCATTGGCCTCAGTGGCCGCCACATAGGCGGCAATAGCCGCCTGTTTGGCCTCCTCGGTGATGACGCCATCGCTGGTGGCCACAAAGGCAGCGACAGCCGCCTTCTCCGCATCGGTGACCGGCTCGAGCAGCTGCAATTGATTCTCGCTCTCATCATCCGAATCGCTCTCCTCCCCGCTGCTGTTGATGGTCTCTAATCTCTGCATGGCATTTGTCAGCTTATCCATTCGATTCGCTTGCGAAGGTGGCGTTTGCTGCTGCTGCTGTGGCTGCTGCATCTCTGGTCCGTCCAGCTCCTCGGTTAGGTCAATATAGCGTTGCAGTCGCAGCGGCAACCGCAACGTATCGATGCCATTTGGTAGCTGATTACATTCCCTCAATATATCACGAATACGACAGCTGAATCGTGGGCGAGAGTAATAAGAAAGAAGAAAATTCTCAGTATTCGATATACAATTAAAAATTGTCGCTTAAGTGAACCGGAAATTGGAAACATTGTTTTTGTTTTTAGTAGTCAATATTTTAGAACCATTATTTTTATTATACTTAATAAAATGAAACAGATTTTGAGTAAACTTTTCACCACAAGTTCTTGATCTAAATCCTGTTGAAAAACTTAGACTTGATGTAAATGATTCAATTTTGATAAAGTATTTTATCACTCGTATTTATATTCAAGAAATTTATTTTAATTGTTAATTATTAATTTAATTATTATTACAATTTTTTAATTGACATTTATTAGTTTTTTTACGATAATTAAATTGTATATTTTTTAAACAATAAAATAGACTTATTTACAAGTCATAATCGCATATTCGTATTTTTACTAGTACAAGTATTTTCCACAGTTTCACAATTTGAGCTAAGCTTCTGCAAGAAACTATCTGACAGGTTGTCTTTTTTAGATTTCGTAACTAAGGACGAAAAAGTCTCACCGTTTTGCAACTTTCACTTTGACATTTTTTCGCGCTTGCTTCCTGTCAATCTGAACAAGTTGCATATTTAATAAATTAATTTAAGTTTCACATAATAAGCTGATATAGAAAGCAGCAGAGTATATATATATATATATATATACAAAAAATGAGCAGACAAAACTGAGCAAAGTTCATGTGCTTAAAACTTTTGTTGTAGCAGAATTTCTATAAACTTTACTTTTGCTTACAAAGTTGCGCTCTTTTCTGTGCAGCACTCAAAACAGAAACAAAAACTAAGACAAACTCACAAAAATAAAAAACAGAATAGGAGGAGTTCAAGTACCGGAAATTGTGAGCGTATTTTTCTTGATTTTTTTTTTTACTTTTTTCTTATTTTATTCGTGTACTTTCTCACTTGGTTCGGAGGCAATCAAGCGTCTTTCAGGCATAGTGAAAGCTGTTTTTTTTTCAAGACAACCCACAGCAAAACTTTCTATGTGAGTGCACATGAGTATGCGAATTTTTGTGTAAAATTCTTAAAAGTTGAAAGAAAAAAAGCGAAAGGGGAAAGGGGAGAATTCGACATCATAAAACGCGACATTAGCTTTAAAATATGCTAATCTGTCGCTTAAGCTGTTCGATGCCATCAACAGTTGCCTGCTCGGGGGCTCAACTTTTTATGGTGCCGTTAATTTGTGTTGTCAACATTATTGAGGTCTGCAAATGATGTGCGCCTTTTGTTTTTGGTCACTTTACGAGGCGCCACCAATCAAAGCAGCCAGTCCCCAAGCATCAGCTACTAAGCGACCATAAACAAATAAAAACCACTCCCAGCTTGCGCAATATTAGCTTAGACTCTTGAATTTGCCTAATCGGAGACTTGTGACATTAATGAGCAGAAATTGAAATCTAGCACAGTGCTTGAATAGCTAAATAAATTCCACTTGCACGAGTGAAATAAAAACAATAATGCAGAAAGCGCAGCAGCAGCAATAAAACCGGATTCGCAATCGACAACTAAAAATGGGCGTCAATCTAATTGCATATATGCAAATGTATATTTGTTGAGTTCAGAGAGACATATATATACAAGCATATACATTACACATTCACGTTCAGCTTAGTCTAGTCCGATTTAGTACTATGCAAGTGAACCTTTTCACAGGAGAAAAAACTGGCAAATAGTACGCCGGAAAAAAATAAAACACAAATAGCGAAAGAATGATTGACTAAAGTTGCCCTATAAACTGGCTTAAATTGCACACACTCTAATCTGCTACTGTTGTGATATTTATATAATGTCTCGACTAAACTGAACAACTAACTTCTACGTGTGGGTGCATCTTAAGAAGTGTTGCCTCGCCGTCTACTTCTCCATGCCCAAAATGAAATATTTAGCAGCATAGCCTTTTCGAACCCATTTCGGCTTACAGAGCATATAAAACACACACACATAGTCCAAGTGAATTATGGGCGGTTGGGGTAGGGTGCCAAAGTCGTTTGCGATTTTTATGTGACACGTGAGTTGGCAAATGGCAAACATGCGAACCATGTACAACAATAATGGAACAAGTTGGGGGTCAGAACGTTTGTCAGCTGCACTGAAATCCAATCCGATCCGATCCGAACCGAAAATGGGCAACGGACCAAACTTTTGTGCTAACTTATCAAATTAGTAAATAGGTTGACAGCTTATCGATTAAAGACCGAGTACTAATCAAATTTGTAACGTAATTCAATTAAATTTGGCCAACAGCTGTTGGGCTAGTTGGAGTCTATACAGTCTCATATCTTTGGTATGGATTTCACGCAACTTTGCGCATTTGCTTAAGTTGCGACAAAGTAGAATGGTCGCAAGGGCCATGCCAAGGCCACAAAATTGACTTAATAGACAAAAGACAAAGCGAATTTGCAGTAAGCCTCATCACAAAAGCGACCAAAACAAAAAACCAGTAAATGTTCATGATAAAAGTTGCACAATTTCACGTCGACAGTTGCCGCTGTGACAAACTGTCTGTCAATCAGACGCCGAAGTGGAGGCGACTCTCGGCTGCTTTTTGTGCTTATTAAATTTTCCAGGCTTATCGCAGGGAAAACTGTAAAAGCCGTCACGGCAGGCGTTGAGCAACAGCCAGCAAAAGCATCACCAAAATAATTGAATAAAAAACAATGTTTAACTTCGTTGCCAACCGTCAGCAGTCCACACTGCTTCCAGGGCTGTCAGCCCCTCCCATCGCATTTCTCTCTGTGTATATTTCAAAGACAAACGGACAGTAGGCATTGGTATAGGAAAATTCGGTTTCTAAGTTGATAATTACCGGCAGAAATGACGTAAAGTCGGCACGCCGTAGACCTGTTCCTTGGCAATGATTTTATCCCTTAAGAGTTGTATATAGCGCTCGAAGAAGACTTGCCGTCTCTCCCCATAATTTGTAGGCTGTAAAGAGAAAAGAAGTGGGAGTGTATGAGGTTGACAAGTAAAGAGTTAAGTTTTTGGCAATAAAGACAGACAGCTGATGTTCCGCATGTGAAGCTTGTGTCATTTGTCAGGCAGGCAAATTGATGAAGACATTGTTACCAAAAACACAATCGCAATGAAAATGAAAAAAATAAAATAAAAAATAAAGTAAAAATGCACTTACTTATTAAACAATTTTCAATAGAATAGAAATTATAAATTTATAAGACTTGAAAAGTTTAAAGTTACTTTGATCAAAAAAAATTAAGAATTTTCTTTCACTGTTTTCGGAAACACATATCTCAAAAAGAACTTCACATGAATTGAGAGATGAGTAAAAATTGAATGTTGCCACTCACCAGCATAAAGGGTATTTCAATCATGGCCACATTGCGCATAAGTATGTTGAGGCAGAGAACTAGCTCGTAATTGTAATTGCGTCCATCCTCGATAAGTTTGTCGAGCAGCGCCATTATCACGGAGGTGCCACCATCTGGTGGCAATGGGGAAGCACCGTATCTGCAATGATAAGCGGTCACGAAACTGCGGCTAACTGCCAGCTACGTGCAACGAGCTGCTTGCCAGCTGCCAGCTGAAGCACGTAGTTGGTTGGGTTGCGGTCGGGGTCGAATGCTCTGCGGCTGTTAACTGTAATTTGTAGACGACATTTCTCAACCTGCACTCAAGTGGGTGGTGTTGTGGTTTTGGGTGGTGGCTCAAATTTGTTATCCCATTCCAGTTTGTGGACAAAGACAGGTAACTGGTAATAAATGTTTCTTGCGCTGATAAGCAGAATGTGCAAATGAAATAATGAACTGTGCACAGTTCGCGGTCATGTAGTTGATATCCTGTCATATACACACACACACAGAGGGAGAGAGAGAGACAGAGAGAGAGGGAGAGAGTGGGAAACGGAACCAAGGTTGCGTATGATGTACTGTGGTAAATTGCAAATGAAGTGCAAATGTGGCAAATACGGCAAATGTCGCTCCACGGCAAATAGTTAATGTTGAATCACATCAGCATTGTCACATTTTAAATTGAAAATGTTTGTCACGATGTTTGATTAGGCTTCATTTTCTTTTCATTTGCATTTGGCTCCGATAAGCTGCTTGATGTATTATAATGAATTTATATATGCACCTAGAGAAACATTTTGTATAATGAGGCTATTTCCACTCATGTCAAAGCTAATGTACATGTATATTTAAATCAAAGGTGTTCTTTAACTTAGCGGAACTCTTGTTGAATACCAAAGTCGAAAATTATAAGAAAAACGATCTATTCAAGCTAGAGATAGAAAATGCTTCTTATACTTGCTAAACATTTTTAATTCAGCTTTTCCAATTTAAAAAATTGACTGCAAACAATTATTATCATTATTAAAAAAATAGATTCAATTAAATTAAATAATCAAATATAATCACTTATTAAAAACTAAGATATAAAATAATCTCTATTCAATATCCAATAAATTAAAGCATTTTGTTGAGTATATAAAGGAAATTATATATTTTATATACCTCAGACAGATAGAAAAATATATGAAAATATGCATGTTCCTTATACAGCATTATATATACAACTGTATAATTTTCGTGAATTTCAAATGAGAATGCAACTAACCAAAAAATTGCACGCAAATGAAAAGCACACTTTATCGGAAATCAGGCAGAAGGCTGCAACAACAGAAATAAACAACAATAGACAATATACAATAGACTGATAAGCAACCCCACAAACTAACACCCTTCCCTCTTCCAATCCCTCTTCCATCTGTATATCAATCGTTGGCATTGCATTTTCACCATGCAATTCACGTATCCCGACAACTCGCTGCAGATTATTTGAAAACTGACTATATAAATGGCAAGTAAATAGCGAGGACTGGAATGAATAATTGAATAAATGACAAATATGCATAATACAATATAATATCCACATATTGAGATTAATATATTATATATACATATATATATAACAACGTTTACTACATAGTTGTTACTGAAGATTTTGAGTTGCGTTTAAAGTTATATTTACCACAATGCTTGAAGATGGTTTAAGCTTTGCAGAAAAAAGGAACCGAAAATACTTATCAAGCGATTAAATTAATATCTTAGAGTTTCCTCAGAAGCATACACTTAATTTACAATTTACCCTTATTTTGAAACTCAAGATTTACTTGAAAACATTAAGATTTACGTAAAAGAACATAATGATATATGATTTTTAACGAATTATATACAATAATATTCAATACATTTTCGACCGCTAAAGGCTATTCCTTACAATTTCATTAAACTCAAAATCTTTAAGCTTCGAATTAGTTTTTGGTAGCAGCTGGTGATTTATTTTAGAGCAGATCAAGTGTACTTTGAGTTGGCAGACTTGTGAGTTTGCTGTTTTGATTGCAGACGCCATTTCTGATTTCTTTTTATTCTCTTTGACTGGAATCAATATTACAATTTAATGCAAAGCATACTTTTTGGCGCAGCATCAAAAATTGAAAACGCTGCTTCCGTTGCCAAAAAACAGCTGAACATGCAACAAACAACGAGAACCAACAAGAAAACCAAAAACAAGAACAACAACCACACTGATAGGAAATGCACATCGAGCACTATCCAGTTATGCGACAATAAATTGCCAACCGCAGAGGCAGCGACGAGCTGAACGCATTTTCAAGGCTGAGAACCATTTTAAGCTATAATTTTCCCAGCTGCACTCAGACAAAAGACTTTGTTCCAAATTAAGCATGGATGGAATTCCTAAGATTTTATTTGTCTACTTAAAATCAAACTATCCTGTTATAGAGCGAATTTCAAGAACTATAATATTTATTTCAGCTTTAGATGAGTTCAAATGTAAAGGACTTCAGGAAAAAGGGAACCCAAAATAACAAATATTTTCTGTTGTCAACAATATTCTGACTTTTGCCTGCTTTTGATCACAATAAGCTCTAAATTTTTTGTATGTGTACCAATGTGGTTGTTGTTGTTGCTGTCACTGCTGTTGACTGCACACGCGTAAGTTTGTGGCAGGCTGGCTGCCTGCGTCGGCCCTGAGACAGAGTAGAGACACACTCGCGTCGCCTTGTCATGCAAATTCGCTTTGGCAGGGACTTTCATATTTAATGTTAATATTTGCATCCGAGCGGCGGGTGGCAATGACGTTGTCAAGGGGGCATGTCATTGTCAGTCCAACCACTTGATTATGCTAAGCGTTGCATAGAGTTTTATGTTGCATACATTAAGACAACTTGCCCATCACTCTCTCTCTCTCTCTCTCTCTCTCAGTCTTTCGCTCAACTCACCAAGTGCCATTGAGCTTTGCATATTTTTTGCGCTAATTGAAGTGGCTGACAAGACACAAATCCCCACTACTTGCTCCCTTCATATCCTCACCTGAGCAGCAGCAGCAACAATTCGGGCGCATTTGCTTGCAACGCAATGCGGAGTGGCGATGAACGTCCGCAGGACTCGATGGGTACATCAATGAATCTGCAAAAAGGCCAGATAAATACATAGTTGGTTAGATATGACCGGATAAGTGGCTTTAACAAGAAACATCGACTGCTCTGCTGGCTCTGTGACCCAGAACAATCCTTGACAGGCAGCCCAAAATGAATTCGAGTTTGGGGAGCAGGGAAGCTGGGAAGCAGGGGCCAACTGCTTAGTGCCAAAAGAAAATAAAGATGCTCGCTTGTTGCTTTTTGCCTGTCGCCTGTTGTCACATTTTCGGTTTTGTTCTGTTTTTTTTTTTTTTCTGGGGTTTTACTACCCTTGCAGAGGGTGCTCTTATTTTGTCGTGAAGTGCGTTGTTACATTCTCGGCCTGCAGTAAATTTTGCAACAATTTACATTTTAATAATACCAGAAATTTTATATTTAACATTTTACATTTTATTTTATCTGTTACAAACATTCTACATTTTAACTTAACGATTCCATTTATCTTCACATTAATTATTTTTCATTTATTTAATTTAATGTTGTTAATATATTTTTTTTGTTTAATTTTAGTCTTGTCTACATTAAATAAATAAATAATTTTAAAGAATAATCCAGCAGCAAAGGCATAGGCGATATATTTGTCGAAATCTGACTGATCATACTACTATAATATATAAATTAACAAGTTGCAAGACAAGTTCCTGTTTTAAAACTTATCTTGTTGAGACAAGTTATCTTAATCCTCCAGGTCACAAGACGGCCTGAGTTTATTGTCGCAATTATTGGCTTATCTCGAAAGCCCACAAAAAAGTCGTTGATACATTTATCTTTATCTTGAACTTTCTCCTTTTCTTAAAATAAATGTATTTTGCCACATTCATCAACTGTCAACTTCACACAACTCTGACAGCTAATCTACTCATCAGCATGTATGGCAAACGCGACAAGAAATAAATTGATTGGATTCTCCAAATTAGTTTTCCAAAAAAAAAAAACTGGCAAAACGAGTATTTTATAGCGAATAAGCAGGTTTAGGTACGAAAGGGTTAATTTATTAATTTAAAAATAGATTACTATGTCAGTGTATGTAAACTTCTACTTGACGTGTATAGCTCTTCATACTCGACTTTTTTTGTGAGTTCTGGTCTCTGGTCTGTAAAATTGTCCTTAGGGTGCAGAGCTTCAATATTGCGTACACTCAGAGCTGTTAGAGGGCGTTTAGCTCCATTGAGCCATTAGCATGTACACCGTATGCACTTCAAGCGCTTTGCGCCACATGCCAGACAAAGAAAATCATATAACTGAGTGAGTGTGTGAGTGTGTGTCGTGCGTTTGTATGTTATTTGCTGTGCTGCTGTGCTGGCTTTAATGTCTACGCATAAAAGTGGGCAAATAAAAGCCCAAAAGTCCCAATAAAGCGACAGCAACGCATATGCAGGTGATTTACCTACACACACACACACAACACACACTTTCAGGGACACAGCACTGTTGAGCAGACGATAAGCGAATTTAACGTTCTACACACTTTCAGTTACCAAGTTCTGAGCAAATTAATTTACAGCTTAGCAGCACTTTGGTCTGTCCAGTTAGCATATTAAAATTTACTTGGTGGCCCAACAACAATAGTGACTAAAATTAGAAATGATGTTACAAGTACACAGTAGGCTAACACCAGCAGCTTAAGCAGCATGTAGTAATTTAACACATTTCTCTTCACTTATGCTACTCATAACAAGAAAGTGTGTTTCCAGTTAGATCCTATAATATGCATTTAATTATTTATGCAGAGTTAAAACTTTCAGGCACTAAACATTTAAAGGTCTTAAAGAAATCAGCCCTGCTTAAAATTTGCTAATTATTAAGAACCGTTTATGGTTATTATAGATAATGTTTGCATCGTTTCCATAGGGGATCATTTTACATTAAACAAAACAGTTTTAATAAAAACTAATATTACTATTATGATAACTACTTTGTATATTGTTGCACTCGGGCGTAAGCGACTGCAGAATACTCTGATTTACATTACAATTTTATCGATGCCAGTTTAAAAATTGTTCGAGTATATATTCCAAGAATCAAGCTACTCGCCTAAAAGCTGCCTAATACCTATGACTAAGACTTAGATTAGGATAGCTACGGATTACATTGAATCTTCCTCTGCTGTCTTTTCCTATTCAAAAATAAATTTTCCGATTTCAGCTAAAAAAACTAAAAATACAAATTTTAGATTTCATAAAATGTTTACATCCTTGCTATTAAATTGGGCAACGTAGCGTATGCTTAACAAATATTTGCAGCTTGTCTAATGAAGTATACAAAATACCTTAAATAATTATTATATTAATTGCTTTGAATATGCTCGAAATAATAATAATTTTCGATTTCATCATCTGCTTGCGTCTTTGCCATTCAATTCAATTGGGCAACGTTGCGTATGCGTAACAAATATTTGCTGATTGTCTAATAAAGTATAATTAAAAATGAAATAAAAAGAAAATTACGCATTTTATTTTTATTTTTGCGTATAAAATCCAATCTTTTATATTTATCTATAAGACAAGTTGTAAATATTATATGGGTAAATTCATTTAGGTATGAATCTATTTATACTCTTTATATACGAAGACATGTTACACATTTGTGACGTTGATTTGTGCAACTTTTAGCGGCACTCAACGCCAATGTTTATAGTGACATTACTCGCCTCCACACACACAGCCAAACACACACATACACATACACTTGCAGATATTAATGCTTATTCATTTGTGTTGGTGTTTTGATGGAGACACTGCTTAAACTCGAGCGTCAAGTGAGAGGGCATCATAAATGTGCTCCTAATGTTTGCCAGACAGCTTGTCTCATGCTTGTGTGTGTGCGGTCGTGTGTTTGTGTGTGTGTGGGGGGGTGTGGTGTGGCGAGTGTATGTGGCGTGATGAGTGGCGGCCAGGTGCGCTTATTACAAGCATTTTTGACTTTAATCCTTCGAAGTGTTGGCAAACAAAGCCAAAATAACAAAAGGTTTAAATAGCTGCCTGTTGGTTTGCAACTTATCTCTGCACACACACACACACACACACTACAACAAAAACAACACACACACACATGTTCATAAATCTCTGGCAGAAAAGAAAAAAAAAAAAGGAAAATGAAAATGAAAATGAAAATGAGACAGCCAGCGAACGGAGCTCATGTTAGAAGTGAAAATCTTAATTATACATGACACCAACAGCAGCCCCTGACTACAGGCAGCGTCTGAGATTGAAAGCCGCAGCGGCCATTGTGCAAATTAATGTCCATATGTGTGTGTGTGTGTGTGTTTGTGTGTGTGTGTGTGTGTGTGTGTGTGTGCTTGTAAAGTGTCACCAACTTTTACTCAATTATGGCTGACAAACACGCACAGCGAGTAAACAATGCCAGGATGTATTAATTTAATTAAAATCCTTTTATTTGCAATTTTCTCTTGTTTCTTTTTTTTTCTTATTTTCTTTTTTTGCCTGTTTTTATACTGAAATTTCCCAGGGGATCACAGCAACAGGCGTTGCTTGGCCTTTGTTCTGTCATTTAAGCCAGCCATTCATTAAATTTGCTTCAATTTCCCAGGCTTTATCTGCACGGCTCTAAATATTTGAAACGCGTTCTGGTTTTAGCCATATTTGTAATTTATTCGCTGCCCTGATTTAAAAAATTGTACTCAAATTGCGATTTAATTTCAATTGCTTAAATTTCGTTGTTATTCTTTAACAAATAGATTCTCTGGCTTAGCAGAATTGCTTTAATTGGAAAATATTTTGCCAAATTCAATTAAAATTATTGTTATTCTCAATAAGTTTGACTAACGCAACAAACTTTGTGCTAAGCTTGCCACAATTGGGGGAGACGAATATCTTGTTTTGCACCAAGGCTTATGAGGATCTTGTCGCTATGAGCTTTACTTAAGCTAGCTAAATGAATTTAATTGTAAAATATTTCGTTTAATTCAATTAAAATTATTAATATTCTCAAGTAGCTAGACTAGACAACTTTTGGCTGAAACAAGCATTGACACTGTTGCCAAGCAACAAAAACAACACAGCAAAAGCAATAGACAACAACTTGTTGTTTGCCAGTGTCAGCTTGAAAGTTATTCTATGAGCACTTGAGGCATTTAGAGCATAGCCACAAAAATGTATGTGGCTCTTTTCACTTTTTTTGCTTTGAACCATAAATTTGGTCTGATGTCAACTTACCTAAGCTGGCGCTCCTGCTCGAAGCGAGGTATCCACACGGGCAATGTCAGTTTTTCGCGTGTTGCATGCTTCAGAAAGTAAACCATGGCGCGCACATTCTCATGCTATCAAGCGGAAAAACAAAAGAAACTGTCTCATATATATATAGTATAACTATGAGTGCTTGCAGCAAATAGCTTACCTGGTCCTGAAAATCGCTGCGCCAGCCGGCTATAAAGTGCGGTGCATGTGGCCCAAATAGTGCACCCAAAAAGATGCGCTCGAACGTCTTCTCGCACTCATAAATAGCCACTAAGCAGAAGGAGAGAATGTGAGAAAGACAGAGAGAGAGAGAGAGAGATATATAGTGAGATAAAAAGATAATAAGGCAATTATGACATAACACTCCACAAGGAGTCGCTGCAAACAAATAAAGCAAATTACGCAGTTGTACTTGTTGACAGTATTTTTATTTGTTTTTTTTTTTTTGTTTTTGGGAACACGCTTGCCGGATGTGGCGTCTGCCACAAAATAAAGTCAGAGCACCGGCAACACAGCAAACGCGCAACGGAAACTTGCAAAATGTGGGCAGTCAAATACAAAAAAAAAAAAAAACCTTGCACTATTATATAAATGTTGAGTTGTCCAGCTAACTGCTGCTGGCAGCCGTAACTGGTCTCCAAATGTATGCCACGTAAAACGCACTCTGCACAAGAGGCACTTGCAACATTTTGACTGCGGTTGTAGGCGCGGAAATTTTCGCTAAAAAAAAAGGAAGTAGATATTTTGCAATGGAGTTTTCACTAAGTATACAATACTCTGCTTCCGCTCATGGTATTCAAAACTCTAATATTTTACTAGAAATATAATTTTAAATAAATCTAAAACCTTAAGTCAAATTTAAAAAAAAATGTGTGAAATATTAGACAAATTTTAAATATTTAATTTTATTCATATACTACAAAGTTGAATCCTCTGTATAAGCTTGGTGAGGCAACCAGCTAACATGATATTTACAACACGTATTTTGTATTGTGTGCTACATCAAAATATAAAGATTAAAAATGAAGAAAAGCGAAAAGAAAAGTAATATAAGAAAATTGTATAATCCTTGAGCTAAGTCAAGGTCTTATCGATTTTCCAACACCCTGTTGACTTGTCACAATAATCTTAAAACTTTCCTGATAAAAAATAAAATAAGCCAACAAACAAAGATGGCACAAAACAAAAACACTCAAAACTCCTTCTCCACCCTGGGATCAGTGTACAAAAATCGCAAGTTTTACCGCTTGCCATGTCAAACGTAAAGCGGGTGTAAGCACACACACGTACCTACACACACCCACACACACCCAGACACACACACAGGCAATATATAGTTAGCTTGGAGGCATGGCACACCATTAATTCCGCAAGTCTTCGGGCTGTCAAGTTTCACGCAGCATTTTAATTAGAGGCAACACACGCATCGTCTGAAGGCATGGCCCAAATAACGTGCAACACTTTGGAGGCACTTTACAAGTTTTATGATGCAACAAGAAGCAGCACAGTAGCAGCAGCAGCCATAGCATTAGCAACACTTTCGCCTCTTTTGCCTTAACGCAATTTCCAGCTGGCAATTAGCAGAAACACGTGATTAAATGAGATTCGTGTGAATCGCGTCTGCTTACTTAAGAGCGTTATAATCTGATGCAAAGCCATAAAATTCATTAAAATATGCAAAACAAAAGGACACGCCCCAAATCACACCACAAACACACACACACACACACATCTGTGTATATATATGTTGTGGCATTAAATTATTAAGTTAGTGCCTTTGACTTACCCAACAGCTGAACGACAACCTCGGAGTCGCGTACTCCCCAATCCCAACAGCAGCGCAGCGCAATATATAAAATGTTGTGATACTTCCCCATGAGGCACACCTGGAAAAGAGATTTCCCCTTTACTCATTTACTCTACTCCTGTTTATGCCATAAATTTGAGCACAAAGCGCATTTGAATTTAAATTAAATGCTGGCATAGGATTTTGACCAGACACATGTGTTACACAAATTACATTGGAATTAAGCAGAACTTAAGGGCTTCAATGCTTCTGGCTAACAATACTAGGAAACAGAAGAACACAAATACATAAATAAAAAATATTTGCATAAATATTCACATTAAATATACACAAGTAAAAATGGCTCTTAGGCACATGATTGATTATTGTAAGAATTGCAAGCAGAAATTCAATGAATTTTAATTTGTTAGAAATTGCGTACGAACCAATTAAATAATTATAATATACAGTTGGGTTTTTCTCGATTAAAACACAAAATACAAAGTTATTCTTAAATCAATTATCAAATTCAATTATCAAAAATGTCAACATGTCAGTTCAATTAGATTACAAATTTAAGTACGTTTCAGTAAAAGATTGAATCAATTATAAAATTCTGAAAGTGTCTAAATAATTCTCGATTTAAGTATTCAAGTCCAAAGATGTAAGAAGGTGAAGTTAAACTCAATTAAAAACGAATCAAAAGCTGAAACACTTAATAACAAGTCAAAATGATCCAGTTGAGTAAGTTTGATAAAGAGATATTCAATTATAAAATATATTTATGCTGATTGTTTTGTGTATGTTGGCCTCGTTTTAAAATTTAATATGTATTTAGCTTGATTGGTATACGATTTCTAGCAAATCGAAAAATCAATTTACCAAGCCAATTTATCAACTCTCACCTGTCCGTTGGCTTCCTTGGCCAGTCGATGGTAACGCAGAGCGGCAACAACAGCCAGGCTGGCAACCTCAGCCGTCTGGACATTTTGACCCTCGCTGCAGCCCTTGATGATGGCACTCAAATGATCGAGCACGTTGCGCCGAGACTGACGATCGTGGAGACCGTTGCGTGTGATGTGCTCGAAGGTGTCGTCGAAGAAGCACTCGAAGATGTAGTCCATGACCAGTTGGCGTCGTGGTCGTCTGCCACAGCGCTGGTAACTGGCTCGGCTGGTTGCACGTGGCGCCACCAACGGCCGGAAGCCGTACAAATAGCGCGGCACTGAATGCAGCCAAACCGAAGCCAAATGACGTTTTAATTGACTTACCAACTGCTGCAATGTCAACAGCAACTGCTGTAAAAACATGACACAATCGAACAAGAATAATAAATGAATGTATTACGGAATTTTAATAAACAAACTAGTTTAGTTAAAGGCAGCATAAGACTAAATTCAAACACAAAAAAACACGTTAAGCCAAGTTCCGCAGACGCAAGTGAATAAATTTCGAGGCTACGAAGCGTCGAAGGAACTTGCTTCAGGGTGAGCTCTCTCGCCGCTTTCCTCTCTCTCTCTCTCTCTCTCTCTCTCTCTCTCTCTCTCTCTCTCTCTCTCTCAGTCTCCCTGCCTCTCACTTTGATTGCTTTCTCTCTTTATTGATTTTTTCATGCTGGCAACATAGTGCGCAAAAAAAAACCAAAACATTGACAATGTGTACGTACAAAAAACGTAAACAAACAAAGTATAGTCGTTATATTTTCATTTAATTAATTCATGGTAAACGCAATGCAATCAACTAAAATCGTTTTTCAAATTTCATTTACTACTTGTAATCATTTCATAGTGTTTACATTTTCTATGTTGTTTTTATTTTATATATATAAATATATAAATTGGGCCGGCTAACAGGTGTTCGTTTGCCAGATGAGCGATTGTTATTTCATAGCTTGTTTTGAGTAGGTCACTTGATAATATACTATGACAATAATTTGCTTGTAAATTCAATTTGTAACCGACTCAATTCACATTACATAAAATAGATCAATTCACACTGTTCAACAGACGCCAAGCAACTGAAAACAACATCAAATTTGTTAAAAACACAATCGCTCAGCTGTTTTTAGCTGCTCACTCTCCCACAATCTCTCGCTCAGCCTTTCCACACCTCTCTCTCTCAGTATACACCCTCACCTACGCCCACGCACTTTTCTTCTCTCACTCTCTCTCTCCGTCTCTCTGGATATTTTTCTTTGCGATTTTCAGTCAAAACAGAAGCAGAAGTTCAGTTTGTTATTGCTCAAAGTGCGTAATTGATAAGCGCTTGTAAGTGTTTACATTACGCACACTCACACACACACACTCGTACACACACACACATACTCCCAAAAATACACACACTGTTATAGGTGCAAAGTAAAAAAAAAAAACTGAATTGAATTAAAACCACACATTTTCAATTTATTTATCACGATATAAAATGCTTCTTTTTTTATAAATTCGCCATGGGATATTTTCATTTTTACAATAATGGGCAGCATATTGCATAAATTATTTTTGTATACTTATGGAATGTTTTTACATACTAAGTGCATGCTTATATAAGATTATTCTAATTTTTCACTTTTGACATATTTGTGAATTGAATTAGGAATGTAATCCAGATTGTTATCATCTTCGTCAAATTCGACACACATATGAGTCTAATAATCGAAAATTTCATTGTAAATCTATTCCATTAATCTGTAAATAATAATCGTAGGACTCTTATAAGAATAATTGAAACATACATATATTAAATTTAATCAGCTCAATAACATTCAACTTCATGTTTAAGCATATTTAAACTTCGGTGCAGGAAATATGCACATTTTTCTGACGCTACAAATCAAATGTAATTTTTTGTTTTACTTTTAAAAGAATCATTTACTTTCACCGCGCATATATATTTCACATATATTTTTTTTTTTATTGGGTGGCTCACAACATTGGTTATTTGCATATGTCAATTGAATTGTGGATTTGTAATTTATTTACGGATTTTTCTGCTTAACAAGAAGCTATTTTTTCCAGTAAATTTCAATATAACAAATATTTATTGGTTAGTTCAGTAAGTTTAATGCTTACCCATCAATTATCAAAATTAAATATTTATATTGCACACGTCTTATTTACACTTATACCTTAAATATTTACTCGAATAATTACGCAGCGGGTAATGAAGACATTAATTAAAACCCATTCAGCTGGGGGGAGAGCGATGCTGATTGTCTGCGTACATGTGAATATTTCCCCTTAATCAGTTGAATAAACACGATTAAGTATTCATAAGCTGCTAAGAAGGTGCTCAACTATGAGATACTCTGTAGTTAGATCTGAAGTGTGATATGTGAGCACATATTTAATTTGAGAGAGAGTGAGAGAGAGAAGTATTTATAATAGAAAATATATATTTACAAACTTAACTGTTCTCCAGTTATAAAGATTAATATTAAGTTTAACGAACAGGAGTGGATCACCTCGTTGTTTGATTCTGAGTAATCATATTTGTATAACTGACGAGTTCTGCCTCTAGCTATAATACACTCCATTGCAAGCTCTGCAGGGTATATTAATGGCGGAAAATTGAAATGGAATTGGCACACTTATATGTATATTATTAAGTGCACCTTATAAAGTTCATAAATTGGATCTTACTTTTATTATTCTATTAAAAAGTGATCCATTTAATTTGTGGTCAAAAGGCGCACTTTGAAAAAGTGCTAAATAAATTGAATAATCAAGCATATCATCCATTCACACCCACACACACACACCGACACACACACATATTGACTGGGGTATTTATATGAAATGTTGTGGCTGCCCGGAACGGAAACGGAAACGTGACCACAACAAGACCAGCACTTGAAGCCAAACAAATTCAATAATGTGCATGAAGGATGCAAAATGGCAAATTGTGTAATAAATTTGATGGAAAATGCATACAATGCATACAATTTGCATACATTTAAGTCGGGAAATAAATACATCGTATGAATTTACAGGTAGAATAAATAAGTAAACATGTTTGATAAGAAGTTGAAGTCAACAGCAATTAATTTAAAAAACAACCATAAAAGCAACTTTACAACTTAACTCATAAAGTTAATTGTATGCCTGTTTTTTAAACATTCCAATGTTTTAAAGGCTTGACATTGTTTTCAAATAGATGAAAGTCCCTTTTGCAGACGTGTGAGATAATGAGTTTAATTGCTGAATTTAATGTTAAAATACAATGAAATCGCATTTAGGCATACACATTTTGTTCTTCATAACTTCTTATCTTTATATTTCACTCTTCCAATTACAATTTATGCAATTTGTCCTTTGGGCTCTTAACTTGGATGCCAACAATAGTTTGCCTATCGTATTAGACTTTTAATACATCTTTCTTCTCTTGCTGATCGTAGAATTATGCTTGGTTTAATCAGAAATAAACTACCAAGTGTTAAAATTGATTCTTCCCAATTAATCAGCCGAGTTAGTTTCGCAGTTCCGCTTTGATTGGTTAATTTGTAAAATATAAAATAATATTTATCGTAATTTTCATTTATCCTATGTATCTATTTATTTTTTTTTATTAAAATGAAAAACTATTATGGTTGTTATTTTATAAATTTTTAGAGTACTCCCAAAAGAACGCAGTGATTGTAAATAATTTGCCGCATAACTCTCAAGTTAGCACTTAAGTAACTGTATTTGTATGTGGCTCTAAGACGACATGCATTAGCCAAGTGCTTGTAATAAATTGGCTAAGCCACGCCCACATCCGTTGGGGGCGGTGCATGCATTATGCGAATATGAAGTAGTCGTAATTTAAATCTCTGTGTGCACTTTGTGCCACAAGCAGCACGCGATTGTCTTAAATCATATCGTGCAACACAACGCAACTAATGCATGGCAAACGTTTGCTGTCTCTCTTTTGCAGGTTACTCTGCCAGGAGATCAACCAGGACGAGTCCTTTCAGCTGGAGTATCGTGGCCCGGTCATTATGAAGGGCAAGCCGACGCCGATGGACTGCTGGTTCCTGACACGTGCCACCAGCAACACGACCAGTGGCAATGGCAGCCTCGACTCGCCGCTGCTGCAACCCACAACGCCAACGGCGACAACGCAACGTCTGGCCATGGGGCAACATGCAAGCGTCTCACGTACGTCCTCGACGGGTCCTGTGGCGCCAAAGGATGCATAGAAAATGCACAAGCAATGAAATATTATGCTCTAAGGCAAAATCTATGTGTGATTCCTTTACTGCGACTGTCTGTCTGTCTGTCTGTGTGTCTGTCTGTCTGTCTGTCTGTCTGTCTGTGTGTGTGACTGTCTGTGTCTGTGTATGCATGTGTCCTGGCCACTTAACCACTTCATTTCTATGACTCTGCACTTATCCTATCTTGGCCCGCATTTGTCCCGTGGAGCAGAAGCAGCAGCAGTTGGCATCAGCCTCGTTTGGCTTCGTTGGCTCGCAAAAGGTAATTTATGTTAATGCTCTTCCGTCTTCCATCTATTCCATCGTGCATCT
The DNA here is from genome assembly GCF_018153295.1 of Drosophila grimshawi. Classification (NCBI taxonomy): domain Eukaryota; kingdom Metazoa; phylum Arthropoda; class Insecta; order Diptera; family Drosophilidae; genus Drosophila; species Drosophila grimshawi. Next base: position 27,108,716 of record NW_025063098.1, read on the forward strand.
TCCATCTTGCATCTGTACTCTTTCGATTGGCGACACGCCCACACAACTTAGTTTACACAATGATTTACATTTGTACAGCGATTACGCTGCGTATACGTAATTTATGGCATATTTACAACGCTTATTTGTACTGCATAAATCAAAATCGTGTATCTATCTACTCATGCCGAATTAGCATCATGTATCATTTCCAATGCCACTTGCCGATATCTCTGTAGGCATTTGCCATTAGTTAAAGTGTTGTTTGTCATTTGAGAACTCTAAACAAGGATTGCACATAAAAGAAAACACATCCTGTACAAGTTTGCTGTGTTGTGTCGTTTGTTTTTGTTTGCCCAAGTCTCTGTGCTTATGCAGTAAACTAGATAAGTCCAAAACAACTCAATATAAAAGCCATAATATGGCAAACAGTTAAATATATATATCCCCCACTTCACTGGCTCCCGACTCTGAGCCTCCAACATTTTGTAGCATACTTAGCCAAGACTGCCGAACCAAAGGATTGTCAACAGCGCCGAGCAAAATGTTTGCATTGACTTTGTTTGTGCTCATTTTTTGTTTTTGTTTACAAAAGTTCGGCTAGATCCATGCTGCTGTTGTTACTGCAAGCGTACCATATATTTACATATATAAATATATATATATATATATATATATCTTTCTATATACCTAAAAAAAAAAAACCCCAACAAACTGAGCTGCGCTGGTTTGCCAGTTTGAAAGAGTACAAACGCTCGGAATTTAACACATATTTTCATATCAAATATTTGGCATAAGCAAACAACCGCAAAAGCAGAAAGGCTGCTGCCATTGAATCTGCGACAGATATAGATGCAAAAGGGCAGTTTGAAATGTTTATCAAATGGGTAGAAGGAACTTGGGAGAAGTAGAGCGAGAAGGGTTACATATATAGTTGAGGAAGATAACACAGCTAATTTAAAAATAATTATGGCACATATTATATAATAGCCTGTTATCTACCTTAACTAAATATCTTAATAATAAACTGATGCATCAAAGTCTTCAATATTTCTCTTCTCCCTCCCTCTAACACTTTTCTTGAGTTGGTCACTTTTTATATAATAATATATATAATAATATGAATAATATATACTGAAAGATTATAAAATTATTTTTTTTTATTTCTGTTATGTTTCATTAATTTTTTAATGACTGAACTTGTAAAGAGTTTTTCGGTCCCTTAAATTGAGAAGGTAGAGTTAGATATATATAGGAGTTACAGCTTACATTTAAGTATGTAGAAACCTCTGCACCAAACCCAAAATTATTTTGTAAGCAACAAGTTTAATTCATAAATATTTTATGATTTTTATAAAGCTCGATATTAAATCAAAGTGGTTAAGTGTGAGATTCTCTGCCTGCAAAATAAGTACTAGTTTATTCCGACTTTCAATTTTGTATATTTACTACGCTTTTTGGAAATATGATTTCAATTTTCGGCTTACGGAGTTGCCACGAACTCCATATACTACTACTCCAATCCATAACTATAGCTACAATCATAATCAAAGAAGTGTTGGTGTTATTATTATGCAATTAACAATTTAACAATCGCAAAGAATATTGACTATTATTCCCAAGTGTGCAGCGACGACCCTCGCTGGAGTGTAACTCAAGTTTATATCTTTTTCCGGAAACTTTGTTAATGTATGTGACATTGAGGCAAAGCGAATCGCATTAAACGCCCACAGACCGACCCATGCACAGATACAGATATAGATACATATATTCAAAAACTGGGAGTAAGCTGCTTATAGACTTGCATACAGATTTTGTTTTGAAAATGTGTGTTTGGGAACTGCTTGTGGGCTCGCCATTTTATATTAGCTCGCAATGTCTGTTTATGTCCTCGATATGCGCACATTATCGTTAAATGCCAACCATAACAATAACAATAACATCAAAAACAAAAACAACAATGCAATTTGATGACTTGCAAGTTGGAAGGCATTTTAATGATGATGCCATCCATATACAAGTGCCAGGAATATGTGCGATTGTGTGTGTGTCTCCCTAACGATGCCTCGTTAGAAATGGATTAACATTGATTATTTGTCGCATTCAGTTTTTTCTGCTTACATTTATATTTCTATTTTGCTTACAAATAATAATTAAAAAGGGTAAACGAAATGTTTGCCAAGCACATTTCTCAAATTTAATATAAATCTCAATCTTTCTCTTACGGTCAACAGCTCATTTGCATTCATAACGAATGCAGACAGCACAAGGACTACAAATTAAGGTCTTATGAGATTGAAGTTGGGATTTTGTTATGAGCCGTGTTAGAATGAGAAATACTTTGTTGCCAGTTTAATAAGTGGGCTTATTCAAAGCAAAACTCATCAAAATGATTTTTTGTAATATTTTACATTCAACAAGATATTTTGATATTCTTTTTTATGGAATTCAAAATTTATTTGCATTAAAATTATGTGGAACCAAACAAATGTGCAAAGCTTAAATTAGCCTAATTTACTTTAAAACCGTATCCTTAATATTTGTGACTGTCCTTCAGAAGACGGAAGATTAAACATGCTTCGTTGCTTCGCTCACATTTTTGGCAACTCTTTTGTCACACTGTTTGCTCTTGGCATCCGGTTGCTCAACACCCCCTTATCCTAACCGCACCCCTAACCTTTTCCAGACCTACAGCAGCTGCCTGATTTTTCTAATAATTTTTCTTCGCTTCTTCTATTTAGCATTTATTTATACTTCACATCCGGTTTATTTGTACAGGATGTTGCCTCAGGCTGTTATTGTTGTTGCCCATCTTCTGCCTTCATTTTTTTATCCTCTTTAATCTGTTTATTTACAAGATTATTTTTATGGCATTCGATTCGCCTTGAAATTGTTAAAGAGTTGCAGTTGCAATTCAAGTGAATGCACTCATTTATTCATCAGGCATTCACTGCGGTAAAATCAGAGCGCTTTGTCCTGCAAAAAAAAGGAACTTTAACGAGCTCTTAATTAAGTCTGCCTTTGTGCCACATCGAGATGCTTTCAACTCGTGGCATTGGACTTACCCTCATTTATCATCGACTGACTGTTTGAAAGATATATGTATGTTTTCTTTACATTTCCGCAAGCACATCCATCAATAAATTTATATATACATGAGAATATATATCCTTCTAGACGGTTTTTTCACATTTTTTTCTCTCGCACAATTTGGTTTTCTGTTCGCGTCGCTTACATTTCAAATACACAAATGCAAATCCCGAAACCAATCAAATAAATATTTGCCTAACTAAATACAACATCAATTCGATGCCTGCGCCTGACTCTGACTCTTCCTCTGGGCCTGGCCTGGTCTGGTCTGGGTCTGGTACTAGGTCTGGTTCTGAGCCTGTTTTTGGCCCTGGCATCCTGTCCTTTTTCAAGGCCGTTGCGTGCGAGGCTCATAAAAAATTTAGTTCAAATTGCAAGTGACAGACGCGATGCTCCCGCTAAGCGGCTTCTGCTTCTTCTGCTTCCCCTGCTCGTATCCAGTTCAAGTCGGCTTTTCTCATTAAAAATTCATAAAGATGGAAATTATGATTGCTATGAGCCGCCGACGACAAAATGTCAGAACCAAACGCGACTGCTAGTTGTAAGCTTAAATCAGTTTTTGGGCAAGAGCGACAGCCGAGTAAAATGTGTAACAGCAAAACAAACTTCTTTAACTTGAATGCCCCAAAGTAGCTGGCAGATTAAATATGTATTTGAGGTTCAAGAAAAAAATATTTATTTGATTTATGTAATTTTTATTGAATAACCAATTCTATTTTTTAGAAGAAAAGCTGGAGCAGAAAAACACTTATTAATTTATTACTTGATCAATTTTTTTAACATAAAAAATATATTTATTTAATTCTGAATTATAATTGTATTTAATTTATTTTAACGAATTCATACTTCTTATTTTTATAAGGCCAGTGAAAACATATTTAAATGTTAAATGAACGTATATATTTCATCCAATAGACTTAATCGCCAATTGAGCTTTCCAAGTCACCTCACATAGTTTATATAACCTTGCCGTAATAAATAACTATAAAGAATGCTCACAAGAACTAGAGAACGGAAAGAAAAATGGCCAGGCAAAAAGCTTAGCAAGATAATAATATGTCTAACGTTAATGCTGATGACAATGACTATGTCAATGAGTATAATGCGCTTTTAGCTTTGAGGCATGATGTGTTATATGTCAAGCCGGCAGCAGCAGAGACGAAAATATTACGCATTCGCCGCGTGTGTCTAATGCAAAATTAGTGTGAGTTATGATAGAAAAAAGGGTTGCTGCTGACAACTGGCAGCAGCAGCAAGTGGCGACAAACTTCTCAGACATGTGTTGCGCATTTTAATGGAAATTATTCGCACGTTGCCACATTTGAAATTCTCGGTAAGGACGAAAGGCCAAAGGCTCAAGAGAGCTATGGTATTTTTTTATTGAATTATTTTTATTTAATTTTTTTTATGTGCAGAGACAGATCGCTCAACTTTTACCCTTTTACTTACCTTGGGCAAACTAAAGCTAGCAAAAATGTAGGCGGCAGCCCCAAAAGGTTACCTGAGAGTCCTTGTCGTGGCTCATAAAGTTTTGCCCATGTGGTTAGTTGTTGAAACTTTTGCTATTTGACTATTGCCACAGTCCGTGTGCAGCAGCTTCAAAGTTTTTATGGTCTCATTTCAGTCATTAATAAATGATACCTAGTTTATGGACATGTTCCATATAAGAGTCATAGTAGTTGCTATAAAGTGCCAAGCTGTTGTCTCCCAGCATCATTAAACTGAATGCTACGATGTTAAAAAAAAAGTACATCAAAGTTAAATTCCCCATACCAATTGTCAACTTGATGTAAAATTGCAAATTGAGTCCCAAGACGAGAATCCCTAACAAATGAAACCTGCCCAAACCGGTAAGTCAGGACTTAATCGAAAACTCAGCACTAATTTCAATTAAAGTTGAAACGCCCGCAAACACAAACACAAACTAACTGACTGAAGCACACACACAATGCTCAATTTAACAACAACATTAACTAAACGCCCTACATGAACCCCGCCCTCCGCCTTCGGCTTTGTCAGGCAGGCAAACAGACAGATAGACACAGAGACAGACAGACAGTTTGACAGTTGGCTGGGTTGGCAAACAGACGCCTGCATTTGAATACGGTGTCGTTGTGGCATGCAATGTTTCCAAGTTCGCTTGCAGCGCAGCCACAGCTGCCACAGCCACACAGCCAGTTGCAAGCGAAGCCAAATCGAAATTGCGGCAACAAAATGCAAATGCAGTCAACAAATTTGATTCGATTCATGCTTAGCATATTTAATTGAACACAGATGTGCTCCAATTTTAGCCTAGCTTAGCGATTGTTATATCAGCTGTCAGTTTCGTGCTCTCAGCAATACACTAAGCACAATTGGAACGTTATCCCCAAATATTTTTCTTTGTCTAATAACATAATTGCATATTTCATTTCAATAAATACCCACTTTAGAATAATACTTGAATTTAATACACTTAATGGTTAAAATGAGCAATTCCCTTAGAGCGAACTCATATTTTTGGCTAATGTTTTCTTAATGAATCTGGGCATTATATGTATATCTGTCAAGCGGAGAACTAACTCTAAACAATATCTTTGAAGTAACTCAGAATCCCATAGTTGTCATAATTAATAAAATATATTTACGAGTTAAATATATTAAAATGTTATATGAATTACATCAAATTAATATTAATAACCTTTTTTTCAGAAGTCTTGCATGAGATTTAAGAATATACAACATTTTTCTTAGAAAATTTGAAAAATATGTATTAGTTAATTGTATATATAGTTTAAATACAAAATATTTCAAGTTTAAAATAGTTAAGCCATTCTTTATAAACGCGAGCTTACAATTTTTTATTATGATTAGCAAACATTCCCTCTTTTTTTTGCTATTCGCTACATGTTAATTATGAGAGTCGTTCAGCTTCTGAACAGAGGCAACAGCTACATTCAAATTCAAAATTCAGATGCAAAAATGTTATATTCTACAGCGATAGCAATCCCAAATAATCTCCGATTTTATATAACAAAGCAAAACTATATCAAATAGTATATCTTACTGCCTTTTGTTACATGGCCACACAAATCGAGCGTGTGCCAGTTTTGCCAACAAATGCGATGACGAGTAAAACCAGCAAAATGTAAAACAAAAAACTGTTAAATTGTATATAAAAGCAAAAAACAAAAAATAGAGCAATACGCCCACAACATCAACATCAGCAGCAACATTGGGGCCAGCTTTTGTTATCCTTTTAACGCCACGATGTTGTGCACACGACATGCACAGCGCCTACAGCTTTTTGCCCAGAACTGATGTGGCCAACGGAGCGTATGCTCAACATTTGGCAAGCAACTAAAGCCCAGTGCAGCCCAATAGCAATCGAAAAACGGGGCTTGGCTCATGCATTTGATTTGTGGGCCATAGAGTTCGCGCCAGAGTCTGTCCAGTGCGATATTTACAATTTTAATTCAATTTGTTGGTGGCCTTCCACTGGCATGTATGTCCACCCTTAGCCAAAAACCCTCCCCCTAAAATTGGCAGCAGCCACTTGCTGCTATTTTTGCGCATTAAACTAATCGATAGTTTATGGGTGCCTTCCTCGATGCAAGTACATTTTTGTCAAGTAGCAAACGGCCAGTCAATTTCAATAACAAGCTAAACCGAAGGACAAACACACACTAGTCACTAGTCACCGTCCACTGTCCAGCGTCCATGGCACACAAGGACCCCAAACCTAGACCCGGTCTGTTGTTGTTTAATTGTCTGTAAAATTGTTAAATTGCTTAGTGTGTCACTCTGTATTTGAGTCTGTGTGTGTGTGTGTGTGTATTATCCTGTCAACGGCTTACAGCTTACATGCATGTGCAATTACGATCAGCGACTGCCCCCACTGACTACTTTCTCTCCCTCTGTCTCTCTCTCTCTCTCTCTCTCTCTCTCTCTCTCTCTCAGCCCCCGCATTGCCTTAGCATTACAATTGAAGCTATTGTCATTCTGTTCCTGTTCCTGCTCTTAAGCTTTTAAATGTTTTATTTATTTCAAACACTCTGGTGTTTCCATCCGGCTACATTGTTTTTCACAGCAAATTGAATTTATATGCAGTCGATGATATTAGAGATGGGTTCGTGACAGACTTTTCACTTTTACCACACAACCCAATTTAAGAAAATAGTTTTATATTTTTTATTTAATTTTTAACTACTTGTTTAATGCTTTACTTTCTTTGTACGGACTCTAAAATCGGGTTATTGGGTTTTGGACTGCTTGCACAAATATTTTTTAATTTTTCTTTTTTGTCTACATTCTAAACTGGCGTAATTTCAATTACCTCACTTTATAGTGATAGCAAACATATTTCTTCTCCCTATGAACCCTAAAATGAGGTCATTTTGATCACCCAACTGTAGAGAGCTAATAATAATTTTTCTCTTGGTAAGCACCATAACTTAGAATGCTTACAAAAATAAAGAAAAAAATTCTTTTCATCTCTTTCTAAATAATAACAATATGTAAAAAAAAAATGTTGCTCCTAACAATCACTTAACTCCTATCTAAATATTCAGTCATCTTTAACATTTTGATATTGTATAGACACGAACACATCGAATCACATATCAAAGAACTTGCCGAAAACACATAGCTGATATTTAGTATTTTGGCCAGGCCAACCGCAGACGAGAGTGTAGAAACAAATAAGATAAATAAATAAAATAAAAATCATCAGCAAACGTTATAAATATTCGTCTCTTGGCAGGCGCTTGAGCCAGCCTCTAGTGGAACTTTACGTGATTGCAATTTTTAATTTTCTATACTGCTGACAGTGGACGAGGAGACAGACGTAAATACAGATAACGGTATACTGCCACGTTTGAACTCTTTTTTGGCAATCAAAAGTTGCTTACGCCTTTGTAGTTTGTTTTTTGACCTGGCCAACGCAGTTGGCATACAAAACGAAGAGGCAACAAAAAGTTGCCACTTTGCTGGCCAAGTTTCAACTTTGACATTGACACTGTTAGCCCGGCCCTGCTTGGCTCGGCTTGGCAACGTAATTGGCCGTAAAGGGTTAAAATTGAATTGTAAGCGCATAGAAGCCTAAAGAAGAAAGGGCAATAAGTAAAAAATGATAATGTTGTAGGTGCTTGACGGTGAAAATACCCTATACCCGGAAAACACTATCTCATTCACATCAAATATATATTTTGCAAAGAATAGCAAATTTCAAATATCTTTTTTGTCTTGGTGATCACTGATATCACAAATAAGCGAATGTACCTAAATCAAAACAGATTTTTCACTTCTGGGTATAACAAACAGTTGTCCAACACACCCTTTTACACTCATTTCATTGCTTAGGGAACAGCGTGTAAAAAGGAGAAAAAACAAAAGCCAAAACCAGAACAAACAAAGCTCAATGGAGCGCAAATATAAGGCGTCCCCGTCTTTGGGCTTTGATTTTTTATTCAACCGCATTTTATGGCCAAGCTAAAAACTTTATGAACTTTTCATTTACACAAGACCTCATTTGTATATATATATATATATGTATACCACAAGTAAATAAAACTCTCATTTCTAGAGCATTTTATTTATTATATTTGTTTCTTCTTTTTGCAGGTATCATAAGTGTAAAGCATCCCAAGCCATAACTACTCGTATGTTGTAATTAGTAAGTAGAGAGAAAGCTGTGTTTATTTGTGTGTGAAAGTTTTACCTGTATAAAAATTAAAATGAATTTTATATATGTATTCAACAAAGCTTTTTGAGTGTTTGGGAATATATATATAAATGAGAGGGGTTAATACATATATTTATTTTTCTACTTTGTGATGGTTTCTTAGGCTGAACTTTTTGTGCTTTGTACTATAGATGTAATTTATGTAGGCACTTCTCATATAATTCTAATTTAAATAAGTATATAAATTGTATGCTATAATGCTCCTTTCGAAATGCAGAAAACACTACAACAAAAAACTCATATGAACAAGAACTGTACAAATTATCTATGAGTATAAACCATGTAAGGCAAATATTCTAATCCACAAATGTTTTTGGACTCTAATTAAGCGAAACTCATAAATACTTAAGTATACCACGAAAGGCACCAAACAGCTGTAGAATAGTATCTGATATGGGGAATAGATTACTAAACTCTACATCTATTGCGAAATTCACAGCACTACTTCTATACAGGACTTAATGACCAGTAAACAAAATGTTAGCAAAACTCAACAGCACCAAAAATAAAAAGTCTTATACAAGTAAATAGCAAGTTAACCAAACAAAAATAATAAAATAAAATACCAATTAAATACCAAATATATACGCAACTTTAAATAAAATACCAGTACATTAAGTGAATACCTTAAAGTAAAACAAAATACCAAAGAATCAAGCTCATCCGGAACCACTACCAAAAAACTATTCAAAAATAAAAATGAACTAAGCATATTGTTTGTGAAATTTTCTGTACATTTATTGAGCTATCCGGCAATATGTAAGAATATGCATACCTATGTAAGTGTTAATAAGACAAACCTCTACGAGTACTATACATAACAACTGAAAATAGCTTTATAGTTCTTAAGCCAACCCATACTCGAAAAAGTATAAATAAAAAAAAGAAATCAAACAAAGTGTATTTTCCCCAGCATTATAATCACACAATATCAAATATGAGCAACAGTATAATCACAGCTATAGAAATTAACATATATTTAAAAATAAATACGAGATAAAAAAAAAATACAAAAAAATGGAAATGCATCTACTAGATACTTAACTGTTCTGCTGAAAGTTCTTTGTAAGTCATGTAAAGATAGTTTGGCTATAGATCGATATAGAGCTGTTTGTTTGTTGCAAATGTTTTATAAAGTTGAGAGCAGATTTGAGAGTTCATAAAATGTTAAGAAATATTCAAATTGTAAATTACAAAAGTTTAAGCTGAAATAAATCACTTTCTCTATCCATCTCACCTCCTCTTTCCCTCAATCTTAGTCTCTGAATCTGTATCTGTCTCTCTCTCTCTCTCCCTCTCTAGCTCTCTCTCTCTGTCTTGCTCTCTGTAATGTGTAAATGTTAAATATGTTATAATTATGATATATACATAAATAAATATATGTAACCTAAAAAACTACACATAAATAAAATATCTAATTAAACCCTGAAATTGTATATGTTTTTAAACTTAGCAGCAATTTCAGATAGTATTATTTTCATTTAAATTTTTTTTTAATAACATAATGTAAGAGGGATCAATTACAAAATAAATATAAATTGCTGGTGTGGCGTGATCTTTAAAGATGATGTTAAACTTTACAATTTCAAAATGGCATCTTCTTCTTCAAAAACAGGATTGAGTCTTCTTGCAAACATTCGACAAGGACGATTGCGACATTCAAAATAGTAAATTCAACTTTTATCGACATATATTTGTATATTATATTAAAAAGCTAAATCAAATGAATATTTTGTATATGCTTTATATTTTAATTATATATTTATCTTTCAACATTTCAGGTCACTTTAAAACTAAATTCTTAATACTGTAGATAGCTATAGAATTAAATTCTAAGAACAGTTGGCACACACACAGAGAGTGAAATCCCATCGCACGATTTGCATTTGATGCCTCATTAACGTGCTAATCAAATCTGCTCATTCCGCCCCCATTTCGTTCACAATCCCCTCGTTTCCCTCCCTCCGTCGGAGCTTGGGGCGCTTCGGGAGCAGGGCAGCAGCTGCTCCGGCCTCCTCTCTGGCAATTCGCTCGCGTATCCAATAATTTGCACCACAGACGACCAGCAGCAGGCTGGGAATCACAATGAGCAACACCAAGCCCAGCGAGACGCTTGCCACGCGTGCCGCATGCTCCTCGTGACCTGCGAATGAAAATGGTGCACACTCAACGAGAAGGTAACAAAGCGTAGTTGGACACGAGTTATTTTTTGCTCTTTTTTTATCCATTTCGAAAAAAGTGTATTTTTTAGATTAATCAAGAATTCAGGCAATCCATTTGTTGCCTACTTTTGAGCGCCACTGTCATTCTGCCTCAACGCCGTGACAGACAAGCCAGCCACAACACCAAATACACACACACACACACACTACCAATACAGGACCCACACACAGACTCTTCTCAGATAAGTAACGCCAACTTGTCCATCAATTTGCTCAAGATTGATTGACAATAGCGTAATGCACACAATACATTTGCTATATGGGCGTGGCGCAGTGTGTGCGGGTGTGTGTGGTTGTGTGTGGCTGTGCGGACAGTGGGTGAGAGGGGGCGTATCATGGCTTCGCCCAGGGCGTCGCCAAAGCACGTGACAGTTGCCTCAAGATTAATGTCTTTGGCTCTGACCCTATTGCTTCGTTATAAATTTCTTAGCGTTTTCTTTGCACTGCAAATGCACAATTACACTGTGCATCAGAAAATTGTCTATAGTTGGTTAAATGTATTTTAATTATGGCTAAAAGCCTTCAGTGTCAAATCTTATGGTTTCATATTGTACAAAACTCCTATATTAGTAATTAAAATAATTTCTCTATTTGTTAAACAATCTTGACCAATTTGCGGGCAATCAGAAAGGCCAAAAGTTAAAAAAAAAAGTTATTCATTTCTTTAGCAACTAATAAATATTTTCATGCAAAGTGGGAAACGTTTCTTTTAATGTTGAGTTGATTGTTTTCAATTTCACAATTATTTGGGAAGCTCAGAAAAAAAAATTCCAAATCACTAGAAAAATTTTCTATTTTCAAAATTTCTAAATATTTTGGGAAGAATAACTACATTTAAAGTGTAAGTTTAGTTTTCAAGATTTGACTGCTTACATATTTTAGTTTATAAAATGATATATGAAACAACTCTGCAAAAATCTACAACATATATTTTAGTAAGGAATATATATGGATAACTGAATTATTTTACATATGTTGCTCAGTGTAAATGGAGAATGCAATTTTGCAACGCTCGTCATGCAAATCATTACAGAAAATTGACAGCAATTCGCAGCTTAACTTGAAAGAATTTGATATCTGTTGAAAAATAGAACTTTTTTGGCAATTTGGGTGCGAGTTGTCAACATTCATGTAACAATTGGCATTATCAGAGCACGCTATAAATATATAGACAAAAAGATGTGTACTAGATGTATACTATTAACAAGGTTTTTTTTATTTTATAAAATGATGAAAGATTACAATTGACAAAATACATGAAAGTCGCTGGCAAACAACAAATTTGTTAAAACATGATTTTTTTTTTGATTATGGGTTTTTTGGCGAGTTCTTTAAATAATAGTAATAATAATAATAAAATGTGTGGCTGGGCTATATGTTTAATAGACGAGTGTGCAACCAGTATTTGCAACAAGGTCATGGAAACAACAACAAATACATGCTACAAAATGAAGACAGGTGCGGCAGTTGGCAAAGTTAAACAAAGTTATGCAATAATAATTATAAACGTAAATATAGATGTACGATATTTATATATATATGTATATATATATGTGAAATTAGTTATACAAATTTGAACTTGGTAGCCTGTGCACAGAAGGCGAAGTAAAGGTGGGGGAGGGCGTGTGTGTGTGTATGTGTGTGTGTAGATATTTGTGTCCTAAACTTCTGTGGACTTTTGCACTGATGGCGTTGGCGATGTGGCCAACGGTGGTGGGGGGGAGGGCAGGCCGCTATCCTGCGTCAGTTGTGTGCCAGCTGGCAACGTGGGCGCAATGCGTAGGGGCGTGGCCGTTGTTGTTGTATTTGGCGCTGTTTGTGGCACACCCGACGGTGGCCTACTGTAATATTGCGAATTGTTTGGCAAAACAGGTACGCCTCCAAAGCGATTCTGTTGCGCCGCCTGCGGTGTATAATTAATAGAGCTGGCGGCACTAGTGCGACTGTCGACACCGCTAAACGTTGGGCTATATTGCTGCTGATGCAAATGGTCGGCCTCCTCAGGCGACATGGGCTGATGATAGCCGGCGGGATGCATAACGCCCGTGTGCACATCACCCTCATCGAAATCATCATCGTCCTCGGCAATGGGCTGGCCATGTTCGTTCAGTTCGGTGCCGGAGGCAGAGCGTAGGGATCGACGGCCAGATTGCTTCGGTTTCTCACCTGTTCGGTTAGTTTGATTAATGTAGGAAATGTCCTTGGCTACTTTTGTGCTAGTTCTATTATCACTACCTTCCGATGATGTCACATCCTCATCGTTCATATCCAGATCCCATTTCTTAGCTGGAAAATCAATTTGCGGTTTGCCAGGTAATGGTTCGTTCGTGCGATATACTTTATCGTAGGACCTACTTTTTTTCAATGTGCTCGCATCGGTGTCGCTATCTTCCTCCGGATCATAGTTCAAAACGCGCAAATTACGAGCGGATCCGGCACGCGATCGCGGCAAGGTCATCTGCCAATGGGGATCCTCCTTCAGTTGCTTCTGGCGATAGCGATAGACACCGCACACGATGCACAGCATCAATGGGCATATAACGAGTATGATAATGCCAATTGCTATGAAAGCGACACGACGCGTGTAATACACCTCACCTGTACGCATTCAAATTAAACAGGTCAGCTCAGCTCAGGTCAAGGACAATCAAACAACAACAACAAAAACAACAAAGTTGTCAAAGGGCTCAGTTTTCACATGTTCTTGGCAAGCACTCTCAAAATTAGCTTTTTACTCTGTTTTTACTTTTCTCATGTTGGCAAAAGTTGGTTGAACAATTGAATAATTAGTGTAGGCCAAGAAGCTTAAGTTGAAATTGCAGTTAGAAGTTTCAAAATATTGAAATTTGAAGTTTTCTGTTGTGCACAAGAAGTTTATGGATATGTGTTGTAAAGCTATTGGTAAACACAAACCAACTCGTGGCAAATGTGTGCAAATAGTTCTATGACAAATTGTGGCTTTTAATCCAACACAATTCAAACTTATTTTAAATTTCTGCTGCTTCTGAAACTTGGTTTTCCAAGGTTTTCTTGTAAATCAACTTTCCATCTGACCTTCTAGTGAATGAATCACAATACATATACTTTAAATGAGCTTCAATTACATAGACCAAAAAGCAGCCTGACAATAAACTTAATATCAAATATATGTTGCATTAAAATTTCTTTATCAAGTCTGTTCCCCTTTTCAAGAAACTTCAATAAACCATTTAAGCGCCGGAAAATGCAAACTACAAATTGTATACACTTCTTAAATTGAATTTGCCATTAACATGAGAAAACGAAAAACATTTTTGGCATGAGAAAATGTGTTGCAGCTTATCTGCTTAGCAAATGTATTATTCTCTTGCCAAGAACTTTGCGAGAAACATATAAAAACTATCTAGAATTCAAGATAAAAATCGAACTTACGCAGACACTCCGTATAGCCGTACTCGGGCACATTCCAGAGTCCATTGGCGAGGCACTCACGACGCTGATCACCGATCAGAATGAAACCCTCATTGCACTCAAAGGACACCTTGGCGCCGGGCATAAAGTCAAAGCTGAGCTTGCGTCCAAAACGAGGTGTTTGCAGCACACCACAGGATACAACACGTCTGTGAAGCAGTTAAAGATTAGCAGATGTAAAACTATAAGTTATCGACTCTGTCACTCACTGGGCATTCTCCGCCTGCATGTTGACCAAACTGTCGTAGTAGTTCTTGGTGAAGTGCGCCAGATCTCGATTCAATGTCATCGCATAATCATATTGACACTGCAAACACTCGCCACACAACTCCTCGGCCCGTTCCAGAACGAAGCTACGATTCGAGGGCAGGAAATCGGCGGGATCCATGACAAAGTTCGGCAGGAATGTCGCATTCGAATAGTAGCTGGCCATCCGTCCAAATTCGCGTGTGAATAGAGCAGCACCCACATTGGGCACATCCCGATCCGTGAGCATCCACTTGAGCCCGAAGTTGTTGTATATGCTACGCTGATCGTTCAGATTGATCGAGGCCACTTGGCCATTGGGCAGCGTGAAGTCATCCATCGGATTGAAACTCCAATTGCCAAACAATCCAGCCGTTTTATTCTAGATGAGAGCAAAGACAGAATTAAATAAGATTCTTAAGAAGGAAGTTTCATGTTCTTTACAGAAGTATATATGAGAACATTTTTGCTAATAACTTTCTTAATATTTGCCAGGGTAAAAGACCATCCTGACCTTATTTGAGTATAGAAATATATATAAAAATTAATTTATGTATATTGCTTAGATTGAAATTGGCAACCAAAGAAGGATTATTTGAAGGGTATCTAAAGTTAAGCTCTCTCTACAGCAATTTACATAACAACCAAAGTTTCTCTTAAATGCCTTTCTCAATAGTAATTAACTAATATAAATGTGCACTTACAATAAATTTCCAAGGCAGGAAAACGCGACCCGTCATGAATCCTTCGTTTTCGACGACCTCAACGCCAACGCCCGCATCGAACTGCACCACCACCTGGGACTGATTGAGCAGATAGGTGGGCGTATAGACAGTGACACCATCGAAATGCTGGAATTTCAGACTCTCGCGATCGAAGTACACCTTACGTCCATCGGCCAAAACATCGAGACGATAACGCCAACGGGCGTGCAATGGGCGGAGACGCACCTCAATCGTTGTCGTTGTATTGCCCCTCATTGCGATCGCCGTCAGCTGTGTGGCCATCACCTCGCCATAGTAATTGGGTGGCAGTTGCTGGAAGCGACCCTGCACCTCGAAGCGTTCACTCTGATCTGTGCTGCGTGCGAGGACAAATTCGCCGAGGCCATTGAATGTATACGCGCTGCCATCGAAGGTAATCAAATGTGGATCACCAAAGACGCCAGCAATGCCGGGCGCCTGATAGGCGACACAATCCTGCGAGGGACGACGCTCGAAGCGATAAGTTTCACAGCCGACAGCCTGCTCCTCCTGCCAGAAGCAGCAGGAGTAGAAGGGACGCATATCGTGGAACCACATGGACAGAGATGGCACTTTGCTGGCCTCATTCCACGGCATCTTGCCCAGATTGTGGATGCGACGTGGCCGAGATCCCCACATTTGGTCATAGGTCAACATCAAGAAGCCATAGCGATCGTAGCAGCACTGTTGTTCAGCACCTTGGGCACTACAGGGATGGAAAACAGAAATTGGAAAATATATAATATGATATAATAATAGAAGGGAAGTAGAAAAATATTTTGAAAGGATAAACAAAATTAATTATAATAAATTATTGTAATCAATTTTAGATAACCATGAAAATGAAATAGAAAAGAAGCGAGGAAGAACAATTATATATTATAAATACATGAAATATATTTTAGATAAAGTATTACAGTTGATATATAAACAAGTTAATTCTTGGAAGTTAAGGACGTAAGTTAAAGAGAACCAAAAGGATAGGTAGATTAATAATTCTTACAAATTGAAGATGAATGAAAGAAAAAATATGAATAAATGATTTGAGCACAAATTATTATCTAAAAATAGATATTGCATAAATTTATTGACTTACACTGGGGTGCCGCTGACCACACAATGAATGGCACCGCGCTGCCGCAAACAGCTGGGATTCGAGTCCTTGTCGCACTCACGATCCGGTCGGAAGCGTCCCAAATCGAGCACAGCCTGCTCCAGGGTGCAGGGGCACAGTGGCAAATCGGCAGCAAAGTTTCTGTATTTCAAATTTCATATTATTTAGATTATTTTGGTCGAGTCAGGGCCAAAAGCTGTCTAATTAGACAGCCAGCAACAAGAGAATTCCCTTGACATTTGGCAGCTTTTAATTAGCACAAAATGTAAATGCAGGAGCTGCCTCGAAGCGCTCTGGCTGTGTGCGGGTGTAGTTGCGGGGTGTGGGGTGGGACAAGCATTAACTTACCTGAGAAATCGGTCGGCGCGTATCCAATTATCGCATAGAGCACGAGGCCAGCGTTTGCCATGCTTCTGCTCCCACTGCGGCGCCATATACCACGCCAAGGGAATGGGTCGCGACCACAGGGTGCTATAAAGTATAACAAAAAGAATGGCTTACTAAATAAAATAAAATAAAGTAGTAAAATATAAGCTTCCAAAAAAATCAAGCATGTTCCTTAATAATGGGAATCAGAATAAAAAGTAAGAAGACATTTTTTAATACGACTTTACAAGTTTTTGCAGTCATTTATAGAAAATCTTAAGCGAATATTTGATTTTTTAAGAAGCGATAAGATGTCTCCTTCTAATTTATAATCAATTTTACTCATTCTAGCATACACAGCCTCAATCTGAGAACACATTCATTTTTTTAATTAGCAATACATTTTTATATTTCTTTTCTAAGCTCAGAACCGCATCCAAAACCAAACTGTCTTCTGCAATAATCAATCATCCCCACCTAAATCCTATTTTTAAATACCATTATCTTTAATTGAAACATCTGCGGTTACTCCTTCTCCAGCTTATCAAATCCAATCAGTCAATACGCATCGCATGTCAGATTGTGTTAATTGTGTTTTCAGCTAACTACATTAAGCCCACAAATGGCTAAGTGCATGGCTGAAAGGCTAATTATAGACTCGAGTTGCATATGAGCATTGGATTGAACACGACAATATCATTAGCTGACATGACATTGACATGGCTACAAATGGTTGGGTTATATGCGGATATTCATTCGCGCGTGTTGCTCATCAAATGCAAATTAAATACGCAAATATAAATTTGAAATGATATATGTGGGGCATGCGCCAAAGTTACGATACCCAAAGGTATCATAAACCAAAGCGTCCCGGAAAACACAGCTGGGCACAAAACACATAGCTGCCAATTTGGCTAATTTTGCCATGTTGTGTGCCGGCTTTAATACCACGAATTTTAAGCCCTGTTCGGAACAAAAACCTTTTTTTGTAAAATATGTAAAATTAATTTGAAGCATTCTTGGGTAATCTCTAGAAATTCTATTTAATTCGATGCCATCAATAAGTCGTTTTCAGTTATTCTTAGAGAGTCTATGAATTGAAGTATGCTGAGTTATTTCCAATTATTCTACTCAGTATTTTCTACTGCAGCTGGATTAACTTGGCTATTTCCTAGAATTTCATAGCTGGTTGGATCTTATTTTTATTACGTCGGCATTTTATTAACCTTTTCTGCAAATACTTCAAGTTTAAGTGCAAAATAATTACAAGAGCGTGATGCAAAAGAAAAGCTCAAATCTAGCTGCAGGAGTGATTGACTAAAGAATACCCTGAGACTAATCTATCCATCAATTTGTAAAGGTTTTTAATGGTATATGGACGCTAAATAGCTCATTTGTATACAGATAAAATATTTGAGATTATTATTAAAGCAAACCGACTGCATATAATAAATAGCTTATAGCCATTTGGCACATTTTAAGTCTTCTCCTTTCAATACAACTCCTTTAACAAAGGGTGGAAAAATAAGTAAAGAGGTTTTACGCCAATTCGAGCTATGCAAATGAGTTCAAAACGCGGACCTGGCAACAAAGTTTGAGTTGCCAACTGGCAAGTGCTAAGCGGTAAGGGACTGTAGCCATTTAAAAAAGCATTTCACTTAGAGCTATTGATTAGCCATCGCTCGTAATTACAAAGTGTCATAATAAGCAATCTATGGCCAATTGAGCCCGAGGTTGGCACCCGAGGGGCATCTGGATGGCCAGCTCTGGTTGCATTTTGAAATTGCTATGGCAAATTGAATAAAAATATGAACGAATAAAAGGGACGAGAGGGCAGCTTTAGAGCAAGCACAGCTGACACAGCTGAAAGTCAATTAAAACATAATAAACATTGGCCCAAGAGGCGCACAGACAAGATGGCGCCTGAAAAATGAAATACTTACGGACTTAGGGCCAGGTTGGAATATTGAGCCGGTTGGGTGAGATTGATCTGCAGGAAACCGAACTGCATATCATTGTTGATGTTGTGGCGATTTAGGTAATTGGAGGGTGTGATCACATAACTGCCCGTATTCGTTAAGCTCGCCTCGATGATGTCGATGTACTCAAGTTGTGGTTCGATTTTAGTCTCCCGATAACCCCACAGTGAGATCATGACATTGGCATTCAGATTGGAGGTCAAATTGAAGGCATTCCAGGTGATGCGAATCTCGTTGGGATTACGCTTGTGCACATCCTCGGTGGCAAAGAAGATCTTCTCGGTGGCCGCGGCCGGTGTCTCCACAAAGTATTTGCCACGCCATTTGAATCGCTGTGTGCCCACCGAGATCTGGAAGCGTATATAGCCCTCGGCCTTGAGGAAGGGTTGCACACAAATCACACGATTCCGATCCACATATGTGCCCAGCACAGATTCCGTATCAAAGTGACAGGTGACACGTATATTTGGATCGAAACAGGGTCCGGTTATGTTCACCACCTGACCGCCCAACATATTGCCCGACTCCGGGGCAAAGGTCAGCGGCAGTAGGGCAGCATCTAAAGAGGAAAGGAAGGAAGGCAAAATCAAATGTAATTAGAGCCCAATAACAATTGGGGTAAACACAATTATACGCACCAATATCCTTGTTGCAGGACCCAATTAAAATTTGCTCATCGATACGGAAAATGTGGCGTCCAGGGAAACCATTGGCCCAGCCTCGATTCACCAAGTCTCGTATAACCATATTCTGACTGTAGGGTTTATACTCGTAGGCCTGTGTCCCGTTGCCGGCATTAAAACCCACCTGCGTGAATTGGATTTGTAATCGATATTAATAACTATCCTGTAATTACAATTATGCACTTTGTGTTTGTCTTTGTGTTTGTATTTGTGTGTGTTTGCCTGTTATCTCCGTAATATTTGCCAAATCCGGAAATTGCCAATTAGAAAGGAACATAAGTGAACTCCAAATTAATTTCTGTTCAACTTGCCAACTAACTAAGCACAATTCGGAAAACTCTTGACCATCACAGCATGTAAATCAATTTGCCAGCAAGTTTCTCTCTCATAATGCAGACAAAGTTCACAATTATGTTTAATTATAATTTGCAACAACAATCAACAACTTCGCAACAACAGCAGCTGTGCGTATAAAGTTAAACAGTTACGAGTGCCTAATGCGCTTTATGTCAAAATAATAGTTTATAGATAGAACATATTCAAATTATAAAAAGAGATTACCAAGCAATAAATGTTAATTTGTAAAAGATTTTTAATAAGATTTGAAATTCATTCTACTTAATAATACTAATTACAATTAAAGTGCATAGCTTAGGAGAATGCTTATTATTTGACTGAGGTATAACTTATGTTAAATCTTGAGAGAAAATCTTACCTCACATGTGATCACTTAACTCAAGAAATGTAAGTGGCATTTAATTGGCACTCATGCAAATTGTAACTACTCTGGAATGAATCCTTACCTAACTACGCTCATGCTGCTAAGTACAAGTAGAAATACAAAATTTATTTGTTGAAAGCAGAAACAGAATAACACCAATTAAAAGGATACTTCCGTTACATACTACAGATTTATAATTTAAAGCCAATATTCAGTTTGTGAATAAAATCACTATAAAATAAACGCATATTTAAAAAACACAAACTAAGAGCTGATAACTGAAAACTAAAGCGCAATGGAAAAGTTACCATTTGCTGACAATAATGAAAATTGCAAAGCTTTTACTTTGATGGTATTTTTTCATCTCATGCACACGAGTGTGTAATTGCTTGTGTGTGCTTGTGAAAATATAAGTGGATTTTGCTTTGTGTAACTTGCACAAATTTTTTTTTTTTTTACTTAAATATTTTAAAATCGTTGCAATAGTTTAGTTATGTTGAAAAATGTTAAAAGCAAAAACTGTTAAGTGACTTACGTATGCGGGAACACCGCCCTCGCCCTTTGTCGTATCGCCGCCAGCCTCAGTATGGGACAACCAATTAAGGACATCATAGTTGAACATGAGATAGGTGTAAACCTCATCCGTGGCAAGAACCATTTGGAAAGTGTTTGTCTGCGAGAAGAAAGTAAAAGATGTAAATATAAACAGCAATTGAATTTGCTAATGAAAATGGCATCATGTAACAGCATGCTATATTTTATGTTAAATCAATCAATTTAATATTCTAACAGGCTATTTAATATATAAGTCTGAATCAAGAAACAACATAGCGCGGACACAAACCAATCGATACAAAATATCTAACTTTGTTTTAGAACCTTAAGTTCCCAGTTATTGTTCAATGACACCTACCGTAAAGAGCGAGTTATCAATGCCGCCGGCAAAGGAGACATTCTTCCAGGTGGCGATCACCACGTGCTTAGGCACAAAAGTATCTGCCCCAACGACTCCAGTGCGAATATCCCACATTGTGCGCTCGCGGACCTCGACGCCGAAGCGGTCTGTGCGACCCATCAAATCACGTACCACACTGCAAGTATAGAATTAGAGATATTCACAGGATATAAATAAGTAAGCATGTAAATAATGTGAAATCAAATCAGCAAACAAGCAACGGGGAGGGGTAAGTACATTTTAGCTTTGGCTTTTGGTCTGGTTTTGGTCTGGTTTGGTGTATTGGCGTCAGAGTTCTTTCCTGTATGAAGATAAATGGATTTGATGTTTGGCATATAAATCAGCACACGGCGGCTGCTTTAGCTGGATTTTTAAGCATATTGCCTGGATTTTAATACAGATTTGATGAATTTTTATGTATTTTACGCCGCTGTGCACACTTTCAAGTCGCTTCCGACGGTGGCTCTGACAGCGGCAACATGGCGTATGATTTATACGCTTTAATTATTCATTACGCATGTCTCTTAAAATAGGCTTTCGCGTTTGTCTTACACTCGCCTGACAGTCTGCCCTATGGCATTTTTAATTTCCCACATGATAAAAGTTCGTTGTAAAACGAGCCCAATATCATTTTAAAGAAATCTTCTTATGCAGTGAAAAACAATTAAGTGCTTAAATGCTTTACTGTCACTTAAGAAGCTATCAACTGCAAGCAGATTGTATTACAATTGTTTTATGCTTTGTCCTTTCAGATTTGATCAGCAATTAAAGTTCATAGGACCTAAAATGTTTCTCAATACAAAATTGCCAAAACCAGATGGAGTTGAAACAAGTCATTTGTGAGAATTCAAATCAATTTGCAAAACCTTTAAAGTGTGCCAACTGTATTTTTATTCAATACTAATAGCATAGATCGAATATTAAAATTAAACAATTGAAACATTTCTAGTACATTATATGACCAAAATATTTATTACTTTTTTATTTAATTTAAGTAAAATACCAATAATCGGCGAGCAGCACTGCAATTAAACGAAACTGAAAGTTTTTATGGCAAACGAATCAAATATTTGAGCAGGTCTTGCAACATTGATAAATATTTTAAATATTTGCATTAAACCAACAATGGCAAACAATAGTAGAAAGAATTTATTGATTTCCATGCCGTATTTGGTTTGATAACAACTAAAGCAAACAGAGCCCGATGCAAAGAGCAAAGCAAACAGCAAATAAAACAAGTTTTCATGAATGAACATGCATTCATCATTCGCAGCTGCTTGTTGCGCGTTGCACGCGTTGAATGTGCAACATTTATATATTAACACTTTGACGCTTTTTGCACAAAATAAATACAAATCATTTTGAATATGGCCATAAATGCACATCACATGCATAAAAATGGGCAGACATATTATAATAAATGTATAAGCACAATTTGCTGTAATGGTAAGTGTTTTGCACCATTTTCCATCACACTACACACATGATGCAATTACAGGGCTCATAAATTATAACTGCCAGCAGCTGGCAATCGAAAATAAATTGCATTTTGGCCGCAAGTGTTTGAAAACATATGATGTCCACATTTTTAGCGCAACAGCAGCTACCAGCTGCCAGCTACCAACATCCAAATATGACCAAAAACAGCTAAAAAAAAAAATGCAAACTCAGCCTTGCTGGCTGTAAAAATAGAAGCCACATCAAAAACGCAGACAATAGGTAAGCTTAACTGGTCGATACTTTGTAACTGAATATTAAATTTACCTTTTTTGTATTAATTTAATTAATTTTTTATAATAAATAAAATAGATAATTAATATGAAACATAATAAATAAAATACAAATCAATTAATAAATTAAATCGTACAGAATTATAGAAAGTCGACAATCGCCCTAAAAACTAGAAAACTGTTTTGGTTTTTAGAAATAATTACTAAAAATTAACGAAAAAATAGTTTCTTATTATTGAAAAGGTTTTTTTTCTAGAAATATACTTTCGGAATAATAAGTTAAACTAAATGATGACTCTAAAATTAACTGCAATTTTTCCTGTGTTTATGTAACAGATGCATGCATTTTAACTACATGAATATGCCAATATTTACTAAATACTATCTTTAGCAGCTTTAAATTAATCACGCAACCCACTTTGGGATCGCAGTATAGATGCATTTGTAATGAAACAGGCCCAAAAACTGCAATGCAGAAAACTCATGCCACAAAGAGACAATCACACGTAGTCACACACACACACACACACATGGGCTAGACTCATGCACATGCACATGCATAGTTTACCAGCTGTGTATGTTGGCATGACCACGCCCACTACCTACCGCCCACCACCATGAAAGTTTAAATGTCTGCAATTGACATTCAAGTAAAAATAGACAAAGGAAAAAAATAAAATAAATAATATAACGAAAAATTGTCACACGGCCCAAAAATGGTTCGCGCAGCAGCCAGAAGCCAAACGAGCTGCACGTGTAAGTAAGCCAAACAGCTACACTCGCACACATACACACACAGTATACACACACACACACACACAGTGAGACACAGTGAGTATAACAAAAGTAATGGAAATTCACCAGGCAGAGTTGCGCTGCTCGTTTTGCCAGTCATCAGCGTCGTCTGTTTCGGGCAGAAAAACCCCCAAATGCCTACCTACCCGCCATATACCACCCTTTCTTTCTCTTTCTACCCTTAGTTTTTGGCGTACCAGTTCTTGAACTGCGCCATTATGTACTTTATTGCATACATTCGGGGCGCCGACGCCGCCACAATTTTGTCTGCATTTCGGTTTGAAATGCTTTTTTCCACAGTTTTTCCTACCAACCACTCCCACTTCACCTCCCCCCAATCTTCAACTCACTCGTCGACATCGCTGTCTGAGTTTTATTTTTTATTTTTTTTTGTTCTGTTCTGTTCTGTTCTTTGCATGTGGCCCAATTTTCATCTGTGTGTTGTAAATGAAAGTGAAACAATGGCCGTACTTAAAGAAAATGGCGAAAATTGCATGCACACTGCATGAAGCCTTGGTATTCTTCTGACTTGTAAATAAAAACAGTTCAGCAAAATGGGGCAACAGTTGTGAGGAATGCACAAAAGGCCAGAGGCTAAGAACTGATGTGAACTTTATGCTCCCAAATCTACAAAATTGTTTACAGCAGATCATAAATAAATATATTATTATCACATGTTCCGCAATTGTTGAAGCGTTGCTTGTTAAGCGAACAAATTAACCATGTGCCGCCCATTGACATAATGCTTTAATTGTGACCACGCCCCCATTGGGTTGCACGAACGCGTTTCTTGTTTGCTGCCCTTGGCAAACAACAATTAAACGCTCAACGCTGCTGATTTACACACTTGAACGCTTCACAAACACTTTTCCACAAAACTTTCACCAACCGCGCCACAACGTCCCCTTCCTCCACGCCCCTCCCTCCCGGTTGTGGCATTAATTTTGTATGTACCCCTCGCAAGCAGGCATTATAACTTTGATGTGGTGTAGGTGAAACCATATAAAAAAGAGCATTTTTTTCCCAAGCGAGGTATATATATTTGTCCAGAAGCGTATGTGTAATACATAATTGGATGTCAGTTCACAAATGTTTCAACACCTGTTTTTATAAGCACACACATAAATTATATCCAATAACAATTGAAAATTAAGAACATTTTTATTTATATGACAAATGTCTGCCCAATAACCAAAATAAATAAAATGATATAAAAATGTTGCAGAAATTTTTGTAATTTAGGCAAATTTTAAAATTGAATAAGCATTAATATTCATTTTTATTTTTCTATGTCGACAAGTAAATTTTCCACTAATAAATTTCATCCATTTAATCTGTGTGTCACGACGAAAATAATAATTGAATAAAGTCTATAAAAAAATTGAGACAAAATATATAAATTAAATTCTACATAATTTGGAAAAATTTAATTAAAGTCTTTCCAAAAAACTGAACTATATTTTATATATTATTAGCCATCATATGATAAACGGCTTTCAATCATTATTTTCTTGAATTTAATTAATGTTGTTCCCAATAACTTGTACGTATTTTTTACATATCATATTATTATTATTATATATCATATAAAAATAAGCTCCAACTGATAAAATATAATAATAACATATTAATGTCCTTCCCAACAAATTAAGCTAACTTGAAGAACTTTTCTTTATTTAGCTATTCTATAAAAATCTGCTTCCAATCTTATGTTCAATACTATTCTCGTTCAGAAATACAACTTACAGGGTATTGAGTCAACATCAGTTCGTTGTTATTTGCGCTTCATTGTTGCTTTATTTGCGCTGGCAAACGCTTTGCGTGTGTGTGTAATTAAACTCGCGTTCATCACAAATTTAATGGTCAAGACGCGTGAGTGAAGGAATAAGCGTATATCGTAAATGAAGTTCGCAGTGAATCAGCGACTTACGTGGCGTATGCGTAATGCAGCTGCTAACTGCTAACTGTTTACACGCCCCTCATTCAACACTTTGGCTAATCTCGCACGCAGTGTTAACTATAAGCGTGTAATTAAATTCAAAGTAGCATATAAATGCGAGAATTTATGTGTGTCTCTGCATGTATGTGTGTGTGTGTGTGTGTGTGTGAGTGTGTGTGAGTGTGTATGTGCTGGCAAGAATGCTCTAAAGCAATTGGAATTTAAACAGCTTCGCTTATAACTTCTGCTTTGCCATTGACTGCCAAGTTATTTAAATTAAATTCCAGCCAATGGTCACCCACACATCAAAGTTGCGTCCAACATTTTTGCAAGACAATTAAATGTCAGAGTGTGAAGCAGCAAACCCCAATCGAAACCCCTTTCAACCCCGAAAATGCCGCCCTGCGTTGGCGATGCTACTTTGACATATTGTGCACCGCTGACAGAAAACTACGCAGAACGAAATGGAAAATGGAAAATGCATTTGCCGTACCGTAACCATTGTCCTAGCACTTCACGCCCTGATATATATATATATATATATATGTGTGTGTGTGAGGATAGGCGTGCTTGTGTGTATTTTTCACAAAATTGCTCTCAACAATCGCCCTTTACAGACCGTTAATTGCTTTGTCGCACCAATTTGTCAGAAGTAAAATTACACTGCAACAAAAATGAAGTCGGAAAACATAGCTCAACATGTGAGATATTTATGTAAGTTAGAGCTTGGCATGAGAGTTGAAGCTTTCTATTAGCATAATAAATAATTTTTAAGAAATAAAGAAATTTAAAGTACTTTCTAAGGGTATTTTTAAAATAAATTGTTGAAAACCAAAAGTTTAGATATTAATTCAAAAGCACAAAAAAAAATTAAAATCTTGTTATAGAAATTTAACAAAAAAACCGGGAAAAATGCAATAAAAATACTACGTCCAATTGACAGCATAACACAATACCAATGACAATATTTGTGTTATATTTTAATTAAATTGCTGTTTGTACTTGAAATTGATTCAGCAATGGCCAAAAAACAAACAGATGTGACCCAATTGATCAGTTATTTACCTGAAATTCTATTTCAAATATAAAATAGTCCTCTGACACATATATTTATGCATGTTTGTGAAATCTACATGTACAATACATGTACCCATTGCTTGTCCACTTTCGTCCTTCACTCACAGCAGTTTGTAGCGTTATTTATGTGCCAAACAAAAGTATGAAATCTAAGCCAACTAAAATAGCCAACTGTCTGGCTGAATAAGTTGTTGGTAAAACACGCTGAATACTTTGCATAAGGCCAACTAGCTTTGCTGTCATAAAATATGCATAACTCGGACCACAAATGAATTTCAGCTGTTGTTAACGTGGCGGATAATTAATGCCATATATTTGTCTGTTTTATATTTGGTAATTACAATGCAAAGCTAACAACTTAAAATGCTGAAAGGGTGCTTTGCATGCGTCATTTGCATAAACAGCAAAACAAAATGTTGAAATCAAAGCACACAAACAGAGACCCAAACAACAACAAAAAAACTATGCTGTCACAAGTGAATCTAATTATTCCACAATTAGTTGCAATGGCAATAACAAGAGAAAATATCCTTCCACGGGTAGCTGCAACAAAACAGGCAGCATAATTGAAACAAAAAGTCCAATATGGTCATTCAATTTGTTCTGGTTTCGTGGTCATCAAAAATGAAATACTGAGCCCGGCATTTGCCAGGAGCTCCCATGGCGACATTATGAAATTGCCTGTTATATCAGATGGTCAAACAGTGCTGCCAATTCGGCTAACACTTTAAGCCAAAATTTAATTCATTTACAAATGTATTACACATGACTGAAACTTAAAACAATGAGAGACTCGTAGGAAAATATATGTTTTGCCATTCACAAAAGCTGACACAACTCAAACGAAATAATGAAATAAAGAAGCGAAGCGAGTAGCAAAAGAAGAAGCGAAGCGAGAACTGCAATTGCAACGAATAAAAAGAGGTCAGAGTGAAAGCATAGCGAACAACAGCTAAAAATGTTGCAGGCAACGAAGTAGAAAAAGCAATTTGATTGCTTCAAGCATTTCAACTTAATTGAAGAGCCGCGAGAAGAACTCGCTTCGTCCTTTCAATTGAGTTTTAAAGAGGCGCAATAGAAGAAAACAAAGCGAGAAGTTGCAATGATAAAAAAATTATTTTGTTCTCACTTTAAAAGCTCAAAGTTTAAGTCTAATGCAATAAAAAACAAAAAGACAAACTTAGAGTGTGAAGAAGTTTAAGAAAATAAACTGCAAGCGTTGCAATTTCACTCTAATTAAGCGAAAAACGACTTGGCAAAACTTTAGTCGCTCTTATTTAGTTTATCGCTTAAGAGGTTCGTGACTTGGCGCTATTCATTTAGCTATATTTAGCTACATAAAGTTATATTTAGCTTTATTATGTTTTAAGCTGATCAGCTCTGTAGTTGCTCTTTGGTAGTGCTCAGTGGAGTGAAGTGCAAGGATGGAGTGGATGGAAGCACGGATAAATGAATGCTGAAATCAGCAGCTCTGACAGCACCCAGTGGGTAAAAAATGTGCGAAGAGATAGCGAAAGCAGACCGGATCGAGAACAGGTAGCAACAGCAACAGCAGCAGGAGCAGCAGCAGCAGGAGCCGGAGCAGCAGCAAACTGTGCAAACAATGCAAAAATGCTGTGGCAATAAATGACAGTAACTAGTCCGAATGCAAATGCAAATATACACATACGTATTCAAATATGAATACATGAATGCCAAATGCGCACAATGTGCAAACGGAAATGGAGAGCGAATATTGCAAACAGGCAACACACACACACACAAACACACACACACAAACAAACACACACAGTGACACAGAATGTGTTCTAAATGCAGGTATGGAGTGTGATAGTGGGTAAATACCGACGAACGCATACTCTTTAATAATGTTGTAATAATTTTGTTGATGTCGAAAAATATGCTTCAATTTTTGAGTATCTTTTAGGATTAAATTAAAAATATTACCTGGAATTATGTAATAGCTTGAAAAACGAATCAAAATAGTAAGAAAATATAAATTCTCTAAAATATATTAACAAATCTCTATCTGTCTCTCTCTCTAAACAAAATAATATGAATAAAATTATTACTTTGTATGTGTTAAAAAAAAAGGAAGAAAAAAAACAATTTATAAACTATTTTTAATTTGTTCTATTTTGCGAGCAGACTTCTTTCGCCTTTAAAAACAAGCGTATATTAATTGAGGCATAGCAACCAGGCGCACGTATATTGTTTTATATGCATGTTTTGGGATTGAACTGATTTTGTTACTGTGGAAATGCCATATGAAACTGACAATAAATGTGATTATAAATGAAAAAATATACGGAAGTCATGACTTAATGAAGGGGAAAGAAAGACAAATAAAAAGAGTTTAAACTAACCGGAAGTAAACGCCAGGAGTGCGTTGATCCACATCCGAAGGATAAATGCGACCCACACGGCACTTGCTGAAGAAGATGCCCATGAAGGAGGGATCCCGTTTACGGGGCCAGTCCTTGATGGGGAAGACCAGCGGGTAGGTCAGATACTCGGGTGGATCGGAGAACTCCAAGTAGCCGTTCAACGAGAGCTAAAAGGGCGACACAAATTTGTTTAACTTCTTGATAAATCTAAGACAAATTCAACTTACGCGCGTATAGTTGAAACGGAAGCCATAGAAGGGCATCTGGAAGTTAAGATTCTTGTGCAACTGCGTCATGGAGGCGTGTATATCAAACTGATAATCGCCACGGCCGCCATAACTGTCCCTGTCGAAGTACCAGTACATGAAAGTGCTCCGAAGCTCGGCAAGACGAGCACTGGAAATTGTGTAGCCGCCAGCAGCGGTTGAAGGCGTGTCCGGTGGTGCCACATTGTTGTTGGGATCTGCAAGAAATTAAATAAAATACATATATATTAGAGTACATAGCATACACTCAGAAAACAAATTTCGAATTTTGTACTCAAATCAAGTTAAGACGTTGTCAAAGTCGGAAATACTTTTTAAATATATATATACTAATCTAGTAAACTAAAAGTTAAAAGGTTACAGAAAACTACAATCAAATTTTATGTTCAAGTCAAGTAAAGACTTACTAAAGCTCTTATGTACTAATCGAGGATAAACTACTATTTCAAGAAGTATTTTAATAAACCCAAATCAATGTACAATTTTCGGACTATTTTATATGGTATCAAAGACTATAAAGTATTTCTCAGCAACTTACATACTTGGAGAACAATATTTATTTCCTAATTTAAGTACTGAAGTTATTCTGTTACCAGCTCGAATCAAGGATTTGTGTTCCAATATAAATTTATTCAATTTTGTATACTTAGTTGAACTAAAGAACTGACTATTCACTCCATTTTATCTACTTGATTCTTTAATCACTTTTGTTTCTTACAAGCCTTTAAAATCGATTTATTCTTATCAACTCTCATTCAAACTAATTAACAAATTCTAGTTAAGGTTTCAAGAACATGACAATAGAACTTCCATTCAACTTGCACACTCTTTTTTCTGCCAGTATATAAGTGTTAAAGTCAAGACTACAAGGCGCCATTATAATAATTTTACATTTCAACAGCTAATCCTCGGAGATTACGTATTCAATTTCGCAAAAGTGGGCGTAGCCAGTCAAGCCTCTAAGCCCAACCACAGAAAATCTGCTTTTCCCCAAGCATCCATGGAGCCTTCAGCACGACGGCATTTCAATTTAGGCCGGGAGCCAGCCAGGGCCGGCAAATAAACTTAAAACTTTGCCGTTTCGTTGCAATCTTCGCTTTTGCTTGCCGCATGCTTGCTGCATACTGCATGCCAGTTGCCACTTACCACTGGGCCCATCCACACACATTTCTTGCAGCTTCCTGCTGACTCACTTACAAAATTGCTGGCTCTTGCTAACTGTGCTTCCTCTGCACTTAACCATTAAAGGTCACAGTTAATATTCATTTCAGTTTCGCCAACAACTTGCCAGCCACAATTTCTCGTCTTTTCTCTTTATCACTATCTATGTCTCACTTACTCTCTCTCTCCCCTCTCTCTCTCTCTCTGCCTCTGTCTCTATTTAGCAAAAATTTTTCATTCTAATTTCATGGCTTTTCTTTGCATTTTGTTTCGCTCTTTTAAAGCAATTTAAACTGAATTAGTGCGATGCTGATGATCTCTCTAAGAATACAAAAGAAAACAGAGCTAACCATAGATTTTGTAGTCCGATTTCATATACAAAAAGAGAATTCATCTTTATTAAGCAGGTTTTTAGTCTTTCTCTTTGGCATTTTTACAATATGAATACTTGAGGTACTTTACTTCAATGCCAAGCATTTCATGATGAGCTCAGACAAACTCGGGTTGGATTAAGCAAAAGAAAAATAATTAAGAAAAAAAAAATTAAATAAAAAAAATACCAAGCAGTCTTCAATATTTTGTCATCAAACTTGACAATGTATTTTTGCATTTCCCATTTTTTCTTATAATAATATCCACTTTAAATGCATAATCCATTTTTCATAAGCTTTATTAACATTCATTGAGCGTTTAATGAATGCATCAATTTGAAAATGAGGCATCATTTTATAAATGCATTTCCAACCATTAAGCTACAGTCGACAATTATTAAGTGATTTTCAATGATGTCACATATGTAAGTGGAAAGTGGCATAATGTTCGATAATTAGCTTTGATGGCAGCAATTAATAGTTCATAATAGTCAGCTGGCATTTCACCTAAACTCAAACCAGATCGCAGCACTCATAAAATCTTTCCACTTTGGTTTGCTGAGCAGCTGCTGCAAAATGTCAACGTTTTTAAGCTATTTATGAATCAGTATCGCAATTGTTGGCAGGCCATAAAATATGATCAGGGTCAGCAGTAATCCTTTTTGAGCCATATGCATAATTGTGCCAGGTAGCAGAACTGCAGGATTAGCTGCCTGATTTATGGCGATGCCTTTTGCATTTCAACCAAAAATTAGTCCGCAGAAAATACGCAAAATTCACGTGCTTGCAATTTAAAGGAAATTTAACGGATTTATTTTATTTTTTGAGTTAAGTTAATTTTCGTGGAATGCAAATGCAGTTGAAGTGAAGGCAAGTCAAGTTTTGTGGCAAGGATTTCGTGTGTCAAACGGGTATCAAAAAGTTTTTAGACCAAAACCGCAAGTACCTGAAAAAGATATCGAAGTCTGGCAAATTGCAGCTGCTTTTTTTTTTTGGCAGGTAGCCTTTTTTGAGGGCACATTCTGTGGTATATAAAGTGGCACCATTTTCAAGTGCCACACATTCGATTCGCACAACGCAACCAGCAATGAGCATCAGCACATTCAATTTTCAGTTCTACAATTACAAACTGCCTGCTGCAATGCCGCAGTTCACAAGCGCCGCCAGCTTCAGCGAGCTCGAAATGGACATCGACGAGGAGGAACTGGAGCAACCACAACCGGAACAGGAAATGTCAAAGCCAGCAATTACATCCACGCCACTGCCGACAGTTAAACAGCCGCTGGTGCTGTCTACGCCCAGATACACCAGCGAGCTATCTTTGGCCATCAGCACGCCAGATGTGAGCAACTCACGGCCATCGGATGCACTGCGTCCACAGCTACATCGGCCACAGAAACGCTGGTCGATGGAACTGCGTGAGAAAGTGCTGGAAATGTCCAAGCGCAATAATGCCTCCGACGAGCCGGAACAGCAGCAAAAAACAGGCACTGGCAACTTGCAGCAGCGATTTATGCAACAGCTTGAGGCAGATAGTAGTGCCACAGAAATCTCTCGTACTGTTAGTGACAAAATCAACTTTTTCAACAAGCTCACCAATACCTATGAATCAGCCAGGAACTCCAACAACAACAACAATAACAACAATCGCTTCATTTCGCTCCTGCGTGCCACACGCTCCATGGACGTGGCAACAACCGGTGGCGCTGGCCATGGTCCAGTGCCGCCACCAAAGCCCAAGCGCTTAATAGCCACCAACAGTACAACCGCAACAGCACCAGCAACAACAACCACAAGCGTGCCCCATCAGTTTGCCACACCAAATGCCAAGGCGACGCAGGCCTACAACAACAACGTAACGCAACGGAAAAGTTCGCTTCGCCGCAAGCCATCCATGGAGAAATCTCGTGCCACCATCGCCCGCCAGAATTCCAGTGCAACATTACGTCCGCAACGCCATGCCCTGATGGAGGATCTGAGTCTGGTGGTACCGGTGAGGCTACGCATTGCTGAGTACGAGCAGCGCATCTCGATGAGTGCCTAGCTATGCAAAAAGGGGAATGCAACCACCCAAAGAACCCAACCCACTCCAATCTAGTGCAAACTCCCAAGGATACGCCTACCCTTAGTCTAATAGTCATCTATTCAACAAGTGTTCAACAACATAATCGATAAGCATTTAAATTTGTACTCATTCTAAGTTCGAAAATAAAGAAAATATAAACTATTAATCTAATTTATTAATCTAATTTGACATCAGAATGCTAAACAGCTAATAAGGTTTTAGAAATAAATTCCAAAGTTTCCCCAGCTAAACAGAATTCTAAGTGAGTAACACAAAAAATGAAAATGCAAAAGAAATGAAAGAAAAAGAATTTATATAGAATATGAATTTTGTTATAATAAAGAAAACTCAACGAAAATTAAACAATTGCCCTTCTTTTCTTTAATTAAGTTTTTTTTTATATAGGAATCATTATCGAAAAACAAATTAGGCAGAAGATGAATTTACAATTAAGAAAACTCAAAGAAAATTAAATAATTGGCCAATTATGGTAAAGTTTTTAGAATATTTAAATCATTTCCTAGACTTGCAGATAAATAAACCTAAATCTGTGCCTGAAGTTGGGTAAAAATTACAACAGTGGCCGAAAGTAAACAAGTTCAAGGGTTATTCTAATTAAATGGTGCGGAGTGTATTTCTAGGTGGGTTCCAAGCATGCGATTAATACAAAGCAGGGGATTTAATAAATCACATTCAAAAGCTTATGTATTCAAGTAGTGAGGATTGCTTGTTTATTTAGATTTAACAAATGAAATCAATAGCAAATTGTGATGCAAATAAAATGGCGAAATGCAAAAACTATGCATAAAAGTGACATAAAATCTAAAATTAAATAAAAAACAATGAGTAAACTAGAATACACTAGAATCTGATCTAAATAGAAAGGACAATTGAATCGAGTTATATATTTGCTTACATAAGAAAATGCAATCATAAATCAAATAAATAAAATTCGTTATAAAAAAGAATTAATCACAATGTGTAACTAACATGAGTAATAATCAAATCAACAGTACTTTCATAGTATCAGTGGCGATTCCAAAGCTATCAGAGTACATAGCTGTAAACTGAATCATGCATTGGCAACACACCTATATTGGTATATAAAATGACCCTGCTTATATATCAGCCACTCTTATACTCTCTCTCTCTCTCTTACTCTTTCTCTCCCTTACTCTCTCTTTCTCTTACCCTCTCTCTCTCTCTTTCTGTCTCTCCCTCTCTCTCTCTCGATCCTGTATTTGTTTGTTTTTAATGCCCAACTCTGATGAGCACAACTCGAGCATTATCTTATCGCTCTACTAAATGCCCACCCCACAAGCGAAACACCTGTATGCCACATAGAGCAGGGGTGGGTAGGGGGGTCGCCAAAAGTCGAACAGGTTATCGAGCAAATATTGGTAAGCGGGCAAGAAAAACGCTCTATACTGCGATAAGATAGCCACAAAACGAATGCTCAACGCTCAACACGGCGGATGAGTAATGTTAACTGAATCAGCGCACATTCAAAAAAAAAAACAAGGCTAAAAAGCCACAAAAAAACTTTTAAAAAATGTATCCTTATAATAAATAAGTTCTCAGATTGAACCCATAAACCTAAAATTGTTTGTGGTTCGGTTCATAGAACCGGTTCGTTTCAATATCCGTTACTTACCCCAATTGTAGCCTGTGCTATCCAGATCGTACAGTTCACCCAGATAATCATTGGGCATAACTAGTGCGCCCGATTTCTGTTGCGGCTTGAGGCCTGCCACAGTGAGGATATCATCGGTGCCGCGACTCGATGCTGCAGCGAGCGGTGCCACATGCACCAAGGGCACCAATTTTGCGGGCGAGGCGGCGGCGGCGACGGCTGCGCCAACTGTTGGTTTAGGGCTAATAGCTGCCACTTTTTCGACTATTTTGACGACGCTTTCCGCTGTTTTTTTGGGCACCACAACTGGTATTTCCACAAATTCGGCCTCCTTGGCGAGTTTGTTGGTCGATTTTATTGGAGCAGCTGCGGGTGCGGCAGGTGCGGCAGGTGCGGGTTTATTCACAATTTGATCTTCGACTTCCGTTGAGATATTCTCGTTGGCCAGCACATAGGCCATAAAGCCGCAGGCCAGCACACACACCACAAACAGTTTGAAGCGCATTTTCACGCTTTTCTATTACTACAATTTTCCTGCTCTTTGTTTTGTTATTCACTTTTCGTTTTTCGTTCGTTTCGCACTGTAAAAATATATTAATCACAATTTAAATTATGCAAGAGACACTAAAATAAAGATTTTTACGCAGTTTCTTTTTAAGTTTTGGTTTCACTGCAAAAATTAAGTTAATTTCTTGCCAAATTAAAATCAACTTATATTTAGAATATGTATTGATTTATTTAAATTTCCTTTCAATTGATTTTAAAACATTTAAAATTGTTTTTTCACTTTGATGACATCATCAATGTGTCTCTGGCCTTATCGGCCATACAAAATGCTTATCACACACTGTCTTTTTTTTACTAGTTACCAACCTTATAGACTGCAAAATAAGTACGTTCGTTGCGGCGCCGAGTTCATTTAAGACTAAAGTCATTGGGCGTTGCCAAAACTAGTCGACTGCTTCACCTGTCACCGTTTTTCTCGATTGTGAAATGTTGGCAGTGTTATCTCTTATGCTCAATACTAACGGTTATCTTATCAGCAACAAAGCCACGCACTGATAACGCATTCCTCTTCTCGCTTTTGGCGCTCCACATTTTGTTGGCCAGGTCTCGGGAATTAAATTGCCTTTTGGGTTATTGTGCAAGTTGCCAGTTACCAAATTCATTTGTTTATTTAATGCTCTCTCATTTTGGTTTCTCTCTCCACCATTCTTATCAGTTTTCCCTCTTGTTGACTTTAGCCACATTACAATTTGTGATTCATGTCCATTACAGTTAATCATCGTTTCTTCTTTGGCAAGTCTCGGCCATGATAATTATAGACAATGAGCCATAATAAAAGGCAGCAAATTCGCATTTCCGCTGTAGCCACAGAATTTATGAATGAAATCAGCGTCACATTAATTTACGCACTTCATTTCAACAATCAATGAAAGCCCACAAATATTTAATTTGCTAACAACAAATTTATTCCAATCAAGTTAAATGAAATTCATTTATTAAATACTCAACAAACCAAATGACTATTATTAAGCTAAACGATTAAGAAAAGCTTGAAGTGAATAAATCTCACATCTTGTCAAAAGAAATTTGTTTTCAGCTATTTTGCTTTCAAAGATTTATAATCGACTTTAGTTTATGACAGCTTAGAGAATTTCAGTTTAAAAGTATTGCATACAGCTGATGACAAAGTTTTTAAGCTGGTTAGTTGTGAGACAAAAATGGGTAAATAATATTTTAAAATTATTATTTGATTATTATTTAAGAAATAAATAACACAGTCAAAAACATTAGTTAAATACAATTTTAATAATATTTATTTAACAACTTAAAAAAGTATTTCAATTATTTTTGAATAGAGTATGAAAAAGTTTTGGCATTTTTCCGACGTGCTGCAATTATTTTTAAGATTTTCTGTATTATTTTAGAAATATTTTGCGATACAAAATAATAAGAAATTTTGAAGCTGCGACGAGTGCTTATTAAATACACAGCCTATAAGTATGCAATAATAAAACCATTAATTTAAAGAAATGAGAGCGCAGCAGCAATCATGTGCTCACACCTAAATCAGCTGGAACAATGCCAAAGAGAGGCGAAGAAGCAAAATTCCAGTTCTCCTTTATTTGAGCGAGTGTGCCAAGTGAAAGAGTTAGAGCGAGAGCGCAAATGGGTGCTCAGTTGATCGCTTGTCGCTGCTGAAGATCAGTTTGCTTATCAGCGAAATGGACACAGCCCATGGGGGGGTCTCTCAGAATGACATTCAGTTGTGGGTCGAACGCGAACGGCTGCAGTTGACAACGGAGAGCGAGCGCTGGCAATAAAATAAAATAAAACACAATTAAATAAATAAACAAGTAAAAATGCTGCGACACTTGGCGAAAACGGAAGGAAAATTTGCGGCACGCGGCTATCACAGCAAGCAGGGCGTGTGGGGCTATCGTCCAGTTGCCAAGCGAATTTACCAAGGTGTTATTTTAATGAATATAACAATAATTAAAATACAAAACTTAATTATGCTCATAATCAGTGTGTCGAGCTGAAAAGATTATTTCGCGTTTTTTAATCTAACACTATAAAATTTGCAGCTGCTGCTGAGATAAAAATCATTTTTGATAACACTGAAAATGCTTCAGGCGAAATGAAATGTGTATAAATTTCTTGCGGCAAGTGCCGTAAATCAATACAGTATTTCTTAACCCACAAATTAATTTTGTTTTGCTGCTGTTTCCATTGTTATCAATGCGTGTCTCTGTTTCGCCGCAAGCTCTTCACTTCAAACAACAACAACAACAAAAGATGTGCAGCAGCCACAACAAGAACAAGCCGCTTGAAGCGAATTGCTGTGGGTAAACTGAAAACAAAAACAGCCGCAGAGCAACTCAAACTTGTTCGCCTCTAACTCCAGCACACAACTAACAACATGTGCGAAGCAACATGTGTGTAGCAACCTGTTGCAGTTTATTGTTTGTTTATTTTTAAACGAACATAAAACTTGTATTTATATCCAAATATCCTGCAAACTGATAACGAGATAATAAAGATAACGATAATAATACAATTTAAATTTGGAATAGTCTAAAATTAGCAATGCTAAAGAGCTAAAGCGATATACGTAAACCTTCTCATTTCCATTTTGTTAATTGAAATATAGAAATATATTTACTTACAAGTTTCCAGTTGAATTTTAAAGTTGTCAATCTTTTGATCAGTTTGAAACTTTTTAGGAGCTGCAAAAACTGCAGAAATTAAAACGAAACTACGCCCAAACACACACACACACACAGGTGTGTATTCAATGTGTGTGTGCACAGCAAAATAACAAAGTTGAGCAAACAAAGGCCCAAAAATTGGGAATTGGATTCAGGGCCAAAACCAGAACTAAGCCAGCCACACAATTGGCAGCAGCCAATAAAGGGGGGCCAATTGAGGGTCTTATCAACACTGGGCACGTCAGTTCTTATTAACAGGCAAACACACACACAGTTAGAGAGAGAGAGAGAGACAGACAGAGAGACAGACAGAGAGAGGGACAGAGAGAGAGTGAAATGAGTGAGAGAGCGCAAGGGAATGTCAATTGGAATGTAAAGGTGGCCATATCTCCATATGCACTCAGAGAAATAGATGCATATGAAATAAAAACATTTAAAAAGCTTCAGCTAAATTATATTTTAAAAAAATACTACAAACTTCATATCAAATAGAAATCACTTTCTAAAGACGGAAAAATTATTTAAAACTCTGCTTTTTTAGTTTTATTTTACATTCATTAATGATATTTTAGATTTAAATATGGTTTTATAAGAGCCTTGTCGAAACAATAACAATTATTTTTGACTACAGACCATTTGCTGGGAAATATTTTTTCCCCAAGTGTATAGGGCAACAGAATTTTTGTTTGCGAGTCCTTTTAAGCACTCTTGCTCGGACCTCGAGGTGACTTCATATTTTTGTTTTTGTTGACTTGATCCTGTGTATTGTCTGTCATCAGCTGAGCTCAGCGCGCTTCCTTTTAATTCAGTTGACATGCCCAATCAGAGGTCTATTGGTGGTCCTCTGGTTTCCCAGCACATCCTACCGTTCTGCTTGCATTTTGTATTGTTCAGTTGCTGTCGTTTAGCCTGCTGCTGCCTCATATATAACTGTCAGGATGACATTATCCTTTGGTTGCTGCTGCTACTGCTGCCGTGGTGGTTCATAATAATATTTGCACGCCCCCAAAATGATATATACTCGCCACAAATATCATTCATCATTCATTGTGTGCTTTCGTTGTGACCAGACAGTAGAAGGACATGCATGTCCTTTGGGAAACGCAATAAATTGATTTATTACCAAAAAAAAATGTTGTCAAAAGGATTGCATAAATTTTTAAGCAAATTAAGTTTTAATGCATTTCCAAGTAAGCCAGCTGACAACTGTCAATGATCTTTGTGCTCCTTAACTGTGTGTAGCACTTTGTTATCGACACACTCACACACACACACTCATACACTCATGCATACATCCTTTAAGCAGGATAACACTTTGGCACATAAACACCTAAGCAGACAACGAACCATCAACGGCTTAGCACCCGAAAATAAAACACCATAAAAAGCATACCCAATAAAAAACATATCCAGTGCCCATATCTCACTTATGCGTAGCTACAAATTCAAACATCCTGCTGCCAGGCACCGAAAACGAAATGTCCTTTTAAAGAATCTACTAGGAATTGAAATTTAATCCTCAAAATTTTCAAACTGCAGCTTAACTTAAATCTGATTATTTTTTCAAGCAAAATTAAGTAACTGAAAATTTAGATTTTACTAAATATTTAATTAAAATATGTTTTTCGTTTTAATATTCTTTATTTACTCCGATATTATTAGAGATTTTCAGCTATCGGCCAGTTAGCTGTTTTAAATCTCTCTCTGTGAATACAAAAATATATTTTAATTACAAAGAAAAGTTATTTAATCAAATATAATAATAATATTAAAATAATAGAAAGCCAATTTATGTTTCTTAGATTGACAGAGGAGATATCACTTCAAGTAGTCCTATAGTCTTTGATAACATATAGCTTTAAAAGTGAAGATAAAAAATCGTCGTTGATGCTTAAACATTAATATTTAGTTATTTAAGAGCTCTCTCACAAAGATGGTTATAAAAAAGGGCATCTACAAAGGCATTAAATGCCAGTTTTTGTCCAGTCACGATTAAGTTCATATGCTTCACACAACTTCCGGTGTGTGTGTGTGTGTGTAAGCCCAAATATATATGTATATGTTTACAGCATGCCATAAAAGTAAAATGTCAATAAATTCAAAAAGACCGGAAAAAATGGCAAATGCAACAACAGCCACAACAACAACACACGCAAGCAAATACATCGATGGATTCTTCGATATGATTTCTGAATAATTTATAACTGCAAAGAATGGAAATTTATATTGCCAACGGATGTGTTCCCCATTTTTTTGTTGCAGTGTCCGAGGAGGTGCGCGAAGCAAGGAACTCGCAGGCGAATGTTTATCGCTGGGTGGAGGCCTTTCGCCAGCACGGACACAAATTGGCAGCCGTGAATCCCATCAGCATTAGAGCAGCTTCCAGCAGCCAAAGGTAAATACTATGAAGATAGCGAGAGCTGACCCTCATCCATATATATATATATATATATATATATATATATATGTT
The DNA here is from genome assembly GCF_018153295.1 of Drosophila grimshawi. Lineage (NCBI taxonomy): Eukaryota > Metazoa > Arthropoda > Insecta > Diptera > Drosophilidae > Drosophila > Drosophila grimshawi. The sequence goes on from NW_025063098.1 coordinate 27,149,095, forward strand.
TATGTATATGTATAATTTATACTTTGTCTGGCGCTGCTTCTTCGTATTTTGTATTGTGTCCATTCTTGCAGCGAGCTGCAGGAATTAAATCCCGCATTTTATGGACTGCAGACACAGCAAACGGTGCGCACCGCTGGGCTTATAAGTGACGCCACCAACGCCCCAGATGATGCCACACAACACAATGTTGCCCAGTTGGAGCAGCTGCTACGCGACATTTACTGCAGCAGCGCGGCAAGCGCCGAGTTTGCCTACATCGAGGTAAACAGCCATATAATTCATACAATAAAATTGCACAGATAGGCTCCGCAAAAAAAGAAAAACAAATGAGAGCTTTTCAGTCGGACATAACCGACTGGGGTATACTCTGTTATTAAAGCTAGATCCTACTTGTGGGGGTGGGTGAGAATAATAATAATAATTGAATAATCATTAAGGTGCCTTTCACTTTGAACCCAGTAAAAAATATATTTACAATTCGGTGACTCCAGTTTTTAAATATGGTTCTTTCGAGGCATATTCAATTTTTGATTGATCTTTAAGAGGAGTTACGCTAACATACCTTCAACATTTAATGGCTCTGGCTCAAAAACTGTCCTGTTAAAAAGGAATCAGAGTATACAAATTAAGCCAAATAATAAACTTTGTTTTTATTTTTGCATAGCCTTGCTGCATGAAGTTTAACTGACCAAATTTGATTATAAATTTGAACAAGAAAAAATATGATTTAGTAATCCAATTTTGATAATAAATTTTTTGCCAAAATATGGAAAGCACAATAATGTTTGTTATAAATGAGTCTGTTCTTGATATCTGGCTTAGCAAAACAAAATTAACTAAAATTTTCAAGCGATTTTTACTATGTTAATTGTGTTATACATTTGTCCAATGTTTAAAATTCATTGCGAAAATGTTGAATGCATTATAGGAGTCGTATCTTGGGTCAGATACATTGTCAGCAACTCACCAGCTCATATCAAAATGATTATATTATTTTATCATATGCACGGTAACCTATTTGACCTATTTTATCTCCTTCTGAGCCTATAACTGTTCCAGCAACCCCAATTCATTCACGAATGTCTTTTATTCTTCCGAGCTTAAAACATGTTTTCCTGGAATATAAAATCTTTTTCTTGCCATGGCTGATATGATTTCCTCTGAATATTCTTTCACAAAATCCGCACAGTCCGGTACAGACTATACTTAGTTTAGACCTGTAAGTACTACATGTCAATTCATTCCCCGAGATATTACATAAATAGACGGACTGACGAAGCTGACTAAATCGACACGGATTATAATGGTGGACAAGAAGATCTTATGAGATTTCAAGATGCCTCCTTTAATTACACACTTAACGACAATATTATAAGGACCTCTGCAAGAGTATATATAATTCAAATAAAACCTGGCAATTCCCTTATAGAATACCGAGGAACGGGAGTGGCTTGCACGCAACTTTGAGGCACAGAGGCAACACCAGCTGCAGTCGACGGAGCGCTGCGAAATCGCCGAGCTGTTAATTAAGTCACAGGCATGGGATAATTTCATGGCCCTCAAATTTCCCACGGTCAAGCGATACAGCGGGGAGGGCGCTGAGTCCATGTTGGCCTTCTTCTGGCAGCTTCTACGCGACAGCGTCCAAGGTCAGTGGGCTGACATGCCGAAATGCTGAAACATCACGCACCCAACTCCCAACTCATCCACCCATTTACCATTTACCCAGCTGGGCGAATCAAGCGAAATACTGTCCCAGAGATGGGCGCGTGAGTAGCTGAAAATGATAAGCTAATCGCAAAGAAAGCGAAATTATCTTATCTAATCAATGTCGGGTAGAAAATGAAAACAACAGTTAAGGAAAATCCAAGTCTTCCAATTTTTGTGTTTATAAACAGATTACAGATAATGACAGGCCAAGCAACAGAGATCCGTTTGGATCCGTACATGCCATAATAAGTATATTCATTCCATAAAGATTACCTTATCTATATATATTTTTATATCATAATTCATTTAGCATTCGGTTCTCAATAAATTAAGTTCGTATAATCACTTTAAAAAATATTTAAAGATAAGAATTGCATTAAATAACCCTTTTTGTAGTGTAACTTATTTGTAAATCCCAAATTTGTTATACGAATATTAATATTAATATTAAACCTATTCAATTTTTAAAATTGTATCATATATTAACATAATTAATTGATTTAACAAATTTAATATTAAAATGTATATACTTATCTTAAAATATGTAAGATAAATATTTTAATATTAGTTACAAAATTAAATAATAATTAATGATAAAATGTCGAAGAAGATATAAAATCTTAAGCAAGCCGAACCAGATATATGTTTAAGATATTCTCGAACCAGATTTATATTTTAGATATCTTTAGTAATTCACCAGTAATTCAGATTTTTGTTATTTTATAAATTTAATATAATTTAATTTGAAAACATTTTTAAAACTAAATAGAAACGAAACCTTTCTATTTAAAGCTACTTATTCCAATTTAAGAAATAATTATTGTATATTTAAAAGTTATTATTAATATTGTTATAATATTTATTATTTATTATTATTAGTAGGATGTATTTTCACACTTTCATCTCTATGCATCAGAGCTCCACATGACTCTTGAGAGCAGAACTTGAGATGCTCACATAGCGGCACTCGCTTGCTTTAACCCTAATCTGATTTTCTCGCCAAAACTTTGTTTCTTTTGGCATGGCCCACCTATGATGACAACAATATCAACAACAACAACAACAACAAAAACAACAACTATGACAACAGCGAACATTGAGCAGTTGGTGCTGGCGATGCCCCACCGAGGACGCACCTCGTTGCAAGTAGCGCTGCTGAACATGCGGCCGGCAAAAGTTTTTCGCAAACTAAGCGGCGCATCGGAGTTTACCGACGACATCGAGGCCATGTCCGACGTCATAAGTCACTTCCGTAAGTGAAACTTTTCTTATTGGCGGCGTTTTATTCTTATTCTTTTCTTTTTTTTTTGTGGACGTGTGTGGCTTTCGCCGGCCCACGCTGCGTATGTGTAATTTAATTAAACCCACTTCTTTCGCAGATGTTTCTGAGCAGCTGCAAGTGCTCGGCAAGAGCATCAACTTCAGCATGGTTCGCAATCCCTCACATCTCGAGGTAAGTTTCTCAATTTAAGTCACTAAATTAAGCAATTACAAACTTAAGTCCTCAAGAAAGTAGTTCTTTGTTGATAAACTTAAAAAAGTATTCATGATAAAAATAGGAAAATTATTTAACATTTTAAGTACAAACCAAAGACTAAATAGTTACTATAGATAAATATCTCTTTGGTACACAACTTTTTATGTATATTAAAATTAGCTAGATTTATTATTAATTTAAACTAGTTTTAAAATTCTAATCGTCAATATTTTTAAACGAAAATTCGTTTTAAGATTTCCAGTCCGCTGACTTTTGTTCTTTTAGGTAAATAAAATCAAAAATTGTATGACAACTACACAATTACGCAAATTTATATTAAATATATATTAAAAATAAGCTTTGTCAAAATTTAAGGAGTCTTAAGGAGTCTCCGGTTGAAAAAATATTGCTTCTTTAAATAATTAAAAGTTGATATTTTAAGAATTCAATTACTACATCAATCATGATAAAGTCTTAACTAAAATAAAGTCAGTTAGATTTTTGTTCCTAAATCAATCAGGATTTACAATATTCAATATTAAACTTTAAGTAATTTATTAATATTTATTTAATTTAATTTCCTCTTTTTAGGCCGCTAATCCCGTATCCATGGGCAAGACGCGCTCCAAGCAGCAGACTCGTGGCGAGGGATCCTTCAGCAAAGATGGCAGCGCTCAGAGATTTGGTGAGCATGTGCTCAATGTGATACTTCATGGTGATGCCGCATTTCCCGGCCAGGGCATCAATCAGGAGTGCCTCAACATGGCCTATGTGCCCCACTTTGAGGTGGGCGGCAGTCTGCATCTGATCGTCAACAACCAGGTGGGATTCACTACGCCAGCTGAGCGTGGCCGTTCCACCGATTACACCACGGATTTGGCCAAGTCTATACAGGCGCCCGTCTTCCATGTCAATGGCGATGATCCCGAGACATTGGTTCGCATCACCAATCTGGCCTTCCGCTATCAACGCGAGTTCCGCAAGGACATCTTCATAGATCTGAACTGCTATCGTCGCTGGGGTCACAATGAGCTGGATGATCCCACCTTCACCAATCCTCTGGTCTACCAAATCATACACAATCGTCAATCGGTGCCTGATCTTTACACCGCCGAGCTGGCCAAGCAGGGCGTACTCAGTGCAGAACAAGCAAATCAACTGCGTGATAATTATATTAGCCATCTCACTGAGGAACTGGCACTGGCACCAACTTATCAGCCACCACCATCCTTCTTTGAGAAGCAGTGGGCGGGCCTGAAACTGGCCCCCGCCAATGAACTGACCTATTGGGACACGGGCTTGGACTATGGCCTGCTGCACTGGATTGGCCAACAAAGCGTTGCATTCCCCGAAAACTTTGTGAGTGAAAATGTGTAAACACTTTAAAACATTAAAACTATGCTGCAACCGACTGTGGCATACTCTGTTCTCATTGCAAAATATCAGCTGAGATGAATATACATCTAGAATCTGTTAGAAATTAGATATATTCTCAAATCAGAATCATGCATGGAAACAAATCCTTTAATATTTTAGGGCAATCACCGTATAAACTTTTTCGATTCGTGAACAGAGTATATACATTTTTTTCGATTTCACTAGAGAAAAGAGAATTTTCTTTTCACAGAACATTCATCCGCATCTGCTGAAGACTTTTGTGCAAGGACGGTTGAAAAAACTGGGGGCTGGTGCCAAAATCGACTGGGCCACGGCGGAAGCCATGTCCATTGGCAGCCTGATGTACCAAGGCCACAATGTGCGCCTCAGTGGCGAGGATGTGGGTCGGGGAACCTTCTCGCACCGGCATGCGATGCTGGTGGATCAGCAGACAAACGAGATGTATGTGCCATTGAATAGCATGGAGGGCGGCAATGGTGGCAAACTGGAGGTGGCGCACAGCATTTTGTCCGAGGAGGCAGTGCTGGGCTTTGAGTACGGCATGGCCATTGATAATCCACAAAACCTAATCATCTGGGAGGCACAATTCGGTGACTTTGCCAATGGTGCCCAAATCATCATCGATACCTTCATTACCTCGGGCGAAAGTGAGTAAATTAACTGCCAAACTAAGCTAGGAAAAACCGTGCTAATTCCTCATTCGTCAGGTAAATGGATGGAATCGAATGCTTTGGTCATGCTCCTGCCACATGGCTTCGATGGTGCCGCCTCGGAGCACAGTTCCTGCCGCATCGAGCGTTATCTGCAGCTGACCGACTCCAAGGAAACGGCAGCCGATGGCGAGAACGTCAACATTCATGTGGTCAATCCCACAACTCCAGCTCAATACTATCACGTGCTGCGTCGCCAGCTGGCCAGAAACTTCCGCAAGCCATTGGTAGTGGTGGCTCCAAAGACACTGCTCCGCCTGCCAGCAGCCACCTCAACGCACGAGGACTTCCAACCGGGCACAATGTTCAACAATGTTTTAGGTGAGCCTCTTCGCATTCAACCCTTGTAAAGTGTATTATAATTTGTAGTGCATTATTGTAATGCATTGAAGGAAACTTTTCTGACCCCATTAACTATATATATATATATATATATATATATATATATATTCTTGATCAGCATCACTAGACGAATCGATATAGCTATGTCCGTCTCTAGTCTCCAATGATGAAGCTATCTTTAACAAGATATCCAAACCAAACTTACCCAATATTCGCATCATTATGCTCCTACCTTGCGTACGTCCTTGCATCTATCTTTCATAGGAACAATTGTATGGCTTTAAATGTATAGTCAAATTTTGAAGACTCTGGATTACGGCATACCTAATATAGCGCTTGGCATAGGGTATAATAATGGTGTGCAAATGTACAGGCCGGCAGAGTTGTTCTCCGAGCAAGTTCCTTCTTCCCTTCTAGAAAAGTTCAGTGTTTTTAGAAATAACTTTAATTTTCAAAATGCATGCGGCAATAAATACGTTTCAGTGGCAATAATGTTTAATTGGGGCTAGCGTTTAGTAAGTTGTAAGGCATCCACTAGTGGGTCACATTTTGGCCCTGGCACTCTCGCATATAATGACCATAGTTTTAGCTGACGACTCAAACAATCTGGTCTTCTAGGTGACAGCAGCGTGGAGCCGGAGCAGGTGCGAAAGGTCATCATTTGCAGTGGCAAGCACTACTACAACCTGGCCGAGGAGCGCGCAAAGCGACAGCTTCAGGATACGGCAATTGTGCGCCTCGAGTCGCTGGCACCGTTCCCCGTGCAGGAGTTGCAGGCACAGCTGGCGCAATATGGCAACGTGCAGAGTAAGTTCGAATCATAAACTTGCACAGAATAAGTTGCACACTAAAAACCAACTAAAAAAAACCACCCACAAACCCCAGCTTTCGTGTGGAGCCAGGAGGAGCCTCGCAATATGGGCGCCTGGACGTTTGTGCGGCCACGCTTTGAAAATTTAATTGGCAAGGAGGTAAGCCACATTCACACACATCCACACACCCATTCACACACATATTTAGATATGTCCGTAATAAAAAACAAAACTCTTACACAGCTCCAGTATTGTGGGCGTTGTGAGGCGCCAACAACCGCCACCGGCATTGGCAAAGTGCATAAGCGGGAAGCTGATGAGATTGTTGCTGCCCCATTTGAACTTTAGTGTGATGTTGCTGCCTGCCGCCTGCCACCTGCCAGCCGCTACCCGCCGCCTGCCATCTGCCGCTTGGCTTCACTCCTGGATACTGTCTACATGCCAACACCAGCACTTCCCCGACCAGCCTGCCTGCCCGTCCACATATATCACAAAGTACTTTAGCTCAATAAAACTGACAAAAAAAATAAAGTAAACAAAAAACAAATCGGTGTGCTCTAATGCAGTTTTATGGACTGGCTGATATCCTGTAGTTTGTTGAAAAAAATTGTCATTTATAATGAGGTGTACAAAATACATCTTGCGACAGTCAGTTGCAGCCATATGCTTTTTCCTTATAATATGGAAATTAGAATTTTTTGAAATATATTTTGTTCCCCAGTCGTTAACGTGCAAATTTCATTTAAAATGTAATTATGAAATATTAAAAACATATATTTTTAATATATCCAACTAATGTGGAATAAAAAAAATTCTTTCTTGTTTTCTAATTTATAAAAAAAAATTAATTGCATTTCTCACGATTGAAATATTTACATATGATCAGATAAACTTAGCGCAAGTTCTGTTTGGCCCAATCTTAACTACTGATAATTAAATCTGATGATTATGCGTCGTTAGCAAATATAGAAAAGCCCACAACCTTGACCTTGTTCAACCTTGACAACTTGCCGATAAATATATAGAAGATAGCTGTATATATTTAGGATGTTTTGGCTGATAAGAAATGCATTACGCACTTTATAGAGTCATTGATGACACCTGCCGCTTCACAACATTCAACACTTACTACCTATTTCTGGCTACAGGATATTTAAGAAGCAGCCATGCTGTAAAAGGCGGTACATAAAAGTTCAATGTGGCATTACAAAATAATTTATCGTATGAAAAAACCAAGTCGAAACTTTAAGCCAAAGTTTTTAATTGTTTGCTGTTTTTGTAGTTGTTGTGGTCAACGCTTGTGTACATAATTTGTTGTTGTTCCTATTATGTGTAGTAGTTTCTGTGCCATTGGCATCATAATAAAGTCCAAGGTTTTATGCCAGTGACAGAAAATAACGACCGAGCCAAACCAAAAAACATCAAAAATCCAATTTAACCTACCGTAAATATTTATTATGTTTATGAAACATTTTACAGACTTTCAATTGGTATGGTTGAAGCAGTGACCTAACTTAAATATTTATATAGTAATAAATCGGAGGATTTAGTATACGGACTATCATAGCTGGATAATATAATAAGAGAGATTTGAACAATAAGATACAAAAATTAATATACGAGGTACATATAATAATAAGCTACATAAATTAATATGACTGCAATGTGTATGTGGTATATAGATTGAGAGAGTGAGGGTGAGATCTGAGGATTACTACATATAAGGCGTTACCAAGGGTTCTAAAAGATTGGAAAGGTATTGAAAGAATACTAAATAAAAAAACAGGTTAGAACAAAGTCTCATCACGCTTAATTTCTAGATGGTCAGTTGCAATAACTTATATGACCTGCCTGCCATAGACATGCTCTAGAATATCGTAAAACTCGCTGGACGTCTTATATGCAAAATACAGAAGTCACATCCAGAACAGAAATGCCAAACAAACGGCCATTATAACAAAGGCAGTTTCTCGACAATTGGCATTATCCCAGCCGCACTCCAGATCGAACTTCAGAGCCTGTGCATATTAAGTGAAACATTAATAGAACATTTTGGAATCCTTGGCATTCAATAGACTTACCTCCAGCAACTGTTGACCGCCTTTATTTTCACAATGCGTCTCGCGAAGATCGTCGTCGTGATCATCGCAATTATGGCGTCCATAAACCTGACACGGTGAATTCATAAACGTACGGAAAACAGTATCGGTCCAGGTCTGTGATGAGCATATATATTGCCGGCGCTTCCTCTGCCAGAACTCCACCCAACTAACATCAAAAAGATGATTCAAATTATTAACAAACAGAAGGGATGTGGAAAACTCACCCCAAGTCGCAATCGCAGCTGAGATCCGTGTGTGACATCTTCAGATCAGTGAGAAAGACGCTATTTGGCAGATATGGCACTGTGCCCGTATTCGGATTGGGTATCTTCTTCAAGTTGCGATTGTGATAACGTATGTCCAGCGAAATGTTTCGCACACGACCCATGTTTTTAAAGAAGTTTGGAGGCAATGCTTGCAGCGAGGTATTAAATAGTTGCATATACAGATATGGAGAGCGCATGCCCTATTTTAATGTTAAAGTAGTCAGATAAAATTGATATTATTATTATTACAATTACTGAGAATAACCCAATATACAAATATAACAACTTAAGTCTTTGACTATGTCTTAGTTCAAGAGAAAATATACTTACTAATAAGATAATAAATAATTTATCTGATAATTGATAGCAAATATTTACACAATCAAATTAAATAAAAATTTGAAAGGTGTTTGAAGCATAAATATCTTAAAAATGGAAATGAAAAGTTCCTAAGAAATGTATTGAAATAGGAATGGAACGTAATCTAATCATTTTGTATAATTTAGGATGTAATTGTGGTCAAACTACAAAATAAATTCATAATTTAATAATAGTTACTAAGGACTAATTACTCTTTTTATAAAAGAGACTTTTCGTTGTCAGATAATTTCGTTATTGATTATACATAAGTAAGTTCAATCTAAGCAAACTCACCCGCAGAATGCGTTCGTGTAGATTTGTAAATTGTGGTCCACTGAAGGTAATATTGGTCATTTTGGAGGGCAGCTGTCCTTCCATTTCACGATTCAAGTCAGTGGGCATGCCCATCTGCACTGTTTGCATCTCCTGCGTGGGGCCCGAGCCCTTCTTCACGATGCGCGTAAAGGGCTGTGGTGCCTCAATCCACAGTTCGCGTATATTGTGATGATGGCGCAGCAAATGGGGTATATTAAAGTGCTCCAAATGCGAATAGGCAGTCAGTTTGAGGGAACGCAAATGTGGCAGTGAGTCGAGGCAGCCATATTCAAAATAATGCAATCGAAAGTTGGATATGTCCAACATTTCCAAATCCTCATTGACCCCGTCGAAGCTGTTGTTATTTAGCGAGGTGATCGGATTGCCAGAGAGCATTAGGCGACTGTAAGTTAAAGATGCACCAGTAAATATATTAAATTATTTCAAAGCTGTAGATCCACCACTCACCGCAAATGTGGCAGCGATTGTGTCATTAGAGGAACATTAGTCAAATCATTGTTAGACAGATCCAACATGCGTAGATTGCTCATATTGCTTGCCAGTTCCTGTGGTATTGAGGGCAACTCATTGTAACCCAAACGGAACTCGCGCAGATACTTCAAACGTATCTCTGGCACTGTGCTCAGCGATACATTCTCCAGGCCCAGCTTAATCAGTGACGTCTCCAGACCCATGAACGACTTATCCATCACCTTAAGATCACGATTGTGTGAGAGATCGAGAACAGCCAGCTTAGGCATTGTGGCAAAGACAGCATCGTCAATGCGCAGCAAATAGTTGTAGGAGATATCCAAATAGCGGAGGGACTAAAAGATACAGATATGTGCAAATTATACATTAGAGAAAGCATATATATATTTAAGAATATAAAGAATATAAATAGATGTTGAACGAAAGCTTTAAGACAACTCGAATTAAAAAAGTAATCAATTTCAACACTTAATAAATCTTCGCTTGTTGATCTGATTGATTCTCATTTCAAATTTCTAATAATAATATGTAAAGATTTTCGAGCGATGATTAGTTCTTACCCTAAACTTATTCGACAAATCCATGCTGTGTATGGTCGATATAAAATTATTGGATAAATGCAGTTCGCAAAGCGTCAAGGCAGCCAAACTGGACAATGATGAAGATGGTATCTTCAGTAGCATATTGTGCGAGGCATCCAATCTGTCAAAATAAGTAAATGTTTGTTTTTAGATTGAGATGAACTTTTAGCAAATCGGCTAGTTCACTCACTTTTCCATGCCACTGTTGTAGAATAGATTGTCAGGCAGACCACGTAGTTTATTGTGTGAGAAGTCAACAATGCGCAATCCTTGCACAGGCTTAAAAATATCCTGTGGTATATCGGTCAAGTAGTTGTGGTCAAAGTAGACCAACTGCAGCTGTTTGGTATTCTTAAAGGCATCAAAGTCCAGTTCGTGTATCCAATTGTAGCTTAGATCCAGCCATTGCAAATTTGGCATGTTGCCAAACACATCTCGCGTGGTGTTCTAAAATAAGTTTATTTATAGAGTGTATATTGTAAATGTTGTAGATAAACTTGCAACTACAAAAAAACAATTGTTTATTGAGCACTTTGTCATGAATAAATTACACTACTTTGACTTATTTTCAGTAATATATCGAAAATAAATATATAAATCTAAATAGTTATATATAATTTGTTTAAAATTATAAAATTAATTATTAATTATTAATATAATATAATAATTTATAATTTTCATTTTATAAACTATATATTTTATATTTTATTTGTGATATTTAAAATTGGAGGTTAATTGTAACTTTTAATTTAAAAAAATGTATTCTTTATTAATTTCACATTATTTTTATTTAATTAGTTATATTTTAAATTTAAATGAAACTGTTCCTTTTACTTTCAATAATATTTAATAGTATTTTAATTACTTGTTAATACTTTATTTAGGTTAAATACCAACCATTAGTGAATTGTAACCCAGATGCAAATGCGTCAATGTGATCTCAGCGGGCCGGAAGTAGCCGGGATATATAATGGAGATATTATTGTGGGACAGATCCAATATCTTGATGTTGGAGTGGTACACACCGCCTACAAAGATCGAAGCCCATAAACATAACTGATATTATAAGTATTTATAAGGATATACCATTTTCATTGCGGCCACTCCAGGAGGAGTTGTATATCAGCTGCTTGATCTGATTGTGGCTAATGTTGACATTCAGATTGGATAAAGTGCCCACTTGATCGAAGTAGTCAAAGTTAAAGTTGGGCAGCTGATTAAAGGCCATATCCAGAATCTCCAGCTTGGGCAGATTTTGAAAGGATTCCTCGGCCAAATTATTGAGTTTATTGCCACGCAGACTCAAATATTCTAGCTCATCCAAGTTCATAAAGGCTCGTCGTTCCACCTTGTCAATTTTATTGTCATCCAATTGGAGTTTTCGCAACGCTTCCAGATCAAAGAATGTGTGCTGCGATATCGATGACAGATAATTAAATCTCAGCGAGATCTCCTCCAGCTTCGAGTGTATATCGCCCTGGAAAGTGCCCTTGAGCACCTGCTCAATGCGATTGTCATGCAGCTCCAATAGTCTAAGGTTCTTTAAGAAATGAAAGCTAGTATCGCTCATGCTGGTAATGTGATTGTTGCTAAAGTCCAGCTCCTGCAGGGAGGTCAAATGACGCAATGCCTCCGCAGGCAAGGCGCTGCCAGAGTAGCCATGCGACATCTTCAGTGAAATGAGCGAGTGACCAATCTGAAAAAGGAAGATTAATCATTTTAATAAAGTTATCAATTCTCAATTTAATAATTAATTCAATAACTTTGTTCTCAAAGCAAGCAACCGTTGATGATTTGAACTTACATATTATTTTCATTCTATATTAAATAAACATAATATTAAATTTATTGATTTTATTTTTGCTTTGAAGAGCAAACATTTGGATTTTGATTCACTCATTTTTGGCTTGTTAATTTGATAGCTTTATTTGAAGAATTTATCATTTTTGAACAGTTACATTATCAAAGCAAATACTTCGTCAGTTAAGAGCTAAATAAATCTTGAACCAAAAAGAAACAATATCAACTTAAAACAAGAATTTAATTTTTTGTAATAGTTACCAAAACTCATCATGAGTACTTTAAGTTGATTTTCTACTTATTAAAGCTTGAATAAATTGCTTGAAATTTGTTAAATATGTACTTAAATTAAGAACCAAGTGTCTGGGCGAACTTAGTTAACCTTACCTCATGAAAAGCATCATTCTCAATGCTTGAGATTCCATTCTCGCTGAAGTCCAATCGCTTCAGACCGCGGACATGCTTGAAGGCATGCGATTGTATTCCTGTGAGGCTGGCCCGTGTTATCTGCAGATCCTCCAGTTCTACGCCAAAGTCTTTAAAGTCATCCGCTCCGACAGAAGAGGTGCCCATGCGCGATATGGACAGCGATCGCATGTTCCGCATTCTGGTCATACTTTTTGAAAATAAATACAAAAACGATTTGCTCGGGTAAAGGGGTGTGTGGGGAGCAGGGCTATTGTTCAGTGCTGGGGTCACTTACTTGCGTAACGTCTGTAGATTGGTGGGGTCATTGCGATCCCCGCTAAGATCCAGTTTGAGCAGCGTATAATGCATGGCATTAAACGTTTCCGTTGGCTTCGGGATTTTAATATTATTATCACGCATGCTGATCACCCTGTATTTGTGATGGAAGAGGGAAATAAGTGTGTATTGGTTGGGTTATTACGGTTTGCATAGTACATCCATCGCCTCTTTTTCCATTTGTAGTTGCATTCGGATTGGTCACGTTCCTCGAAAGCAGGTCACACACATTAGCCCACATTGGGGAAGCCCCACACAGAAATATCGTTGCATTGCTGCTGACAATCGGATTAGGGGTTCTCGGTTTTCTCACCTCAAGACATCGAAATTATTGAAGAGTTTGTGGTGCAGCTTGGTCAAATTGTTGCCGGACAAATCCAGAATCTGTAAACTATTCACCAGACTATCGAAAGCCACCGGAGAGATATTGGTCAGTCCACAGTAGCGCATATAAATCTCACGAATGCGTGCTGGCTTGAAGGCATCGTCCTGAAAGTGGCAAATATGTTTTATATGTTATTTGTATAATATTTTAATTTCTATCAGCAATAGACAATTGAATACTTTACTTAATCCTAATCCATTCCAAACCAATCACTTCAAGAATCATTAGAGGCACTCACCTTTAGCGTATGTATTGGATTGCCATCGAAGAAAGTGCGATTGACTGTATCGAAATACTTGAAGGAATTCGGAGGCAGCACTTCGATGTGATTATACTCCAGATGAAGATTGTCCAGATTCAGTTTGGTACTGGCTTTAATGTCATACGTCTCATTGCCGCTCAGCGACCAAATGACATTGTGAGAGATATCCAAGGTGCGCAGACTTTTCAGCGGACCCAGTGCATCGTAGGGTATCTCCGACAGTATATTATCCGTGAGCAATAAACGCGACAAACGCGGCATGCCATCCACAAAGACATTGGGATCGATTTCAAACAGACTATTGCCACTCAGATCCAGTGTCTCCAGGTTGAGCAAACCCGTGAAACTATGAGACATCAGCATCGATATGCAATTCTCGCCTAGATTCAGATTCTGCAACGAATCCTCCAAGCCGCGGAACGAGTCATGATGAACAGTTGTTATATGATTATCAGACAGATCCAAGATGCGTAGTTTTTGTAGATGACGCAATGATTTCGATGGTATCTCCACCAGATCATTTTGGGGGAGTATGAGCTCCCACAAAGAGCGTTCCAATCCGGTGAAGGCATCATCTGGTATTTCAGTCAAATGATTACCCGAAATCTTTAATCGATACATGCCCGTCGATTGCAGAAAATACGGTTCGATCTCTCGCAGACCCGTGTTCTCCATGTGCAGCATGAAAACCTGAAACAAATATGCATAAAAGAATTTCCTACTGCAAAGATTCCTCTTCTTACTCACCTTGGATTGGTTAACCATGCGCGGCAGTGCTGGAAACGGAACATTCTTGCAATGGACAATGCCCAGATCTGTGGAAGCCTTCGAACACGTGCACATCACATTGTAGGTGCATGGCGGATAGTGTGTCTCCTCCATTTCCCGACTGAACATCGAGGCACGCGCCAACGACATCCAGATCATTATAATCAGTGTTATGGTGAGGAAGGCATAGCCAAATTTAAAGAAGAACTCCAGTCCCTAAGAAGAACAGAACAGAAAGGATTTGAGACTTTGCCAGTTAAAAAGTCTTCTAGCATTTCAGTTGCTAGACAAGTATTAAACATTCCAGGAAGTAACCAGCAAGCACAAATGTCTTTTGGTCTTGTGGGGTTTCACTTGGTCTTCGCTCTGCTTTTCTTTTGTGTGGTCAGTTTTTCTTTTTTTTAATCAGCCCTTGGTAAGAACAAAAAGGCTTGCACTTTTAAGGCTATTCGTTCAAGCGTATCGAATGTCCTGTTTTCATTTTCAATTAGGTAGCTTCGAGAAAACACAGAAGTTGCTCGGAAATTGGAAGTGTCAGGATTAATATCGTCATTTGCAAAGCGTTGCAGAAATGACTCTCATTAATTTATTTAATGTTGAGTACTTTATTTTAAAAAAAATTGATCTCAAAAAACTATTAGCTTTTAAATATTTATTATATTTTGTCAAGAAAAAAGCTCTTCAAGAAATGACAAATATTTGAATTATGAATCCAAAATCGAATTATTTATTTTTTTTAGAAAGTTTTGCTTTTTGACCTACAATTAAAAAAAAAAGCTTATATCTACAATTTGAAACCTTAATTAGTTTCATCATTAACTACTTTCATTATTCGATAGGAAACAGATTTTACAATTCAGAATTCAAGTAACTTAACCAATTTTTCCAAAACTTATTATTTTAGAGCACATTTTTTACTTAACCATTTTGAAACACTTTTGAAATTCAAATGAAATTGGTATATAAATATTATTAAATTTAATGAACAGTGGACAACAAGAATTCAAAGAATTTAACTTGTTTTTTTTTTCAAAACTTATTATTTTAGAAAAATGTTGTTTTTTTTACCAAAAATTAATAAATTGAATTAACAGATGATAATAAAAATGCAAGGCATTTAACTCATTTTTTCTAAACTTATTATTTTCGAGACCATTTTGTGTACCTTACCATTTTTAAGCGGGTGTACAAAAATTAATCAATTTAAATAACTCTTATATCAATCAATATTTGTTGACTTCTCGCGCAAAGAAAAAATAAAGCACAACCAACACACTAATCGACAAACGACCACTGTTATATATATTCATAAAGATTTATTTAAATTATGCCCGAACATTTAATACACACCATTTTGTTAATTGGATTATTCAGTCGCGTCAATTGGCATTTAGAATAACGTTTAATTTAATTTAGCTGCTAGGCGCTTCTTTGTTATTTTAATTGAATATTAAGTGAAACTTAGTTTAATTTGTTGTCAGACACAGGATGTGCGTCACTTTTGAAGCCTTGTGTGTGTGTGTGTGTGTGTATGTGTGTACAGGTGTGTTTGTGTGTGTGTGTGTGAGCCAAAGCCAAAGATTAATCCTTTTTAGGGCAGCAGCAATACGTCCGAACCGCTGCGCGTTTCACGCACGTCTGAGACTTGAAAATCAATCGGAGTGCGCATTTGGCAAGCAAAAATAACTGGCGCAAGTGGCGCACGTTGCTAATTGGATTGTAACATTTTGTTGGGGCTGCTCATTTGGTTCCATGGCGCCATCATTGGGCACAAGCCCAGGCCGATTTATGTGGCATTACTGTACGCCTGGTTGGCTGCTCAGTTCCGTTTTGTGTTTAGAATATGGCAAGCAAAACACATCGCAATTGCTCAGCGGAAGGTGCTTACTCTGAAAATTTTAGAAAAACCAAAAAAGTTACCAAACCTCGAGGCTAAGCAGGGCGTTTTTCTTCCCCATGCCGGACGAACTTATGCTGCACGGCATGGATTAAAAACTTATACGAATTCACACGACATGATTGCGAGCGGTGCGATAAGCAGTTTGTAAAAAGTTAAGCGTGCAACAGACAAACATTTATAAATAATTGATGCACAAAATATATATTTTAAATTCAAATCAAAATAAAAAACAATTGCAACAGCAGCTTCACTTCAGCGTGCGAATCTTGCGATAGATCCAGCTATGATAGGTGCGCTCCTTGACCAGCTCCTTATCTGTAGGAGAATACCAAAAGTTAATTAAGAATATTAACATTTATAAATATTATTTGTGGCTAACCATCGCACTGAAAGCACTGGGCCAATTCGGGCGGACATATGTTCTCCAGATTAAAGTAGAATGTGGTTGTGTGCTCCCTAAACGTATTCTGCGACTTCATCGTTATTTGGCGAGAGTGCGGATCCTTGCCATCCAGATTCTCGCTCACATAATGAGCCGACAATTGTATGTCCACTACATCGCTAAGCGCATCATCAATGCTCTCCACCAAAGTTGGCTGCTTATTCAACAGCTGTGTGCAGACATCAGCGTAGACTAAGGCAAAAGAAATTATTGAATTAATATAAGCAAAGGTGATCTGGGAAATGTTTGAGTTGTCTGCTGACTTCTTAACGCCTCTCAACTGACCGTTGGGTAAATTCAAATTGATGTGTATCATCAAGAGATGCTCCAGCGTGCAGTGGATTTGAAAGAGTTTGGAGACACGATGCACGCTCTCCTGCTCATCAAAATTACTGTTCTTAAAGCCGGATTCAGCGCCATTTTGATATTCTTGACCGGTTTGCTTGTTGCTGCCAGCCGCGTGGTGCAGCAGAGTTTTACGTATGCCAATGGGTGCCGCATCACCGCGCACCGCATTGTGCAGCGATTTGCGCAGCTTCGAAAGATCATTTGACGAGACAGCATCATTTGCATCGGCACAGGTCGATTCGGCGCTGCTCTTTAGCAAACTGGTGCTGCACACTTTGCTCTCCGTAAAGATGAACTCGTAGTCCTTATAAGCCTTTTCCAGTCCAATTTCCAGCAGCAACTCCAATGGCTCAGCGCCACTTAGACAAGGCATGGCCAGGCGGCTATTGGCCAAATTTGAAATGATTTCAGCCAAGCGATTTTTGTTGGTGGGCGTGTTCTAAAACAGAGTATATAAATACTAATTAGATATGGAAAAATTTCACGGAGCTATTAACAAACCACAATATTGCAGCGCACAGCGCATTGGAATAGCATGTTGAAGGCTATTTTCAGATCCTTGTATGAGGAGCAACCTGAGAAGAAACAACGGATTTATATCATTTAAGAACTAAGTATGTTAGAAGCAAATCATTCCTAGGAAATTTGTATGATATATATTATGACAAATTAAATTTTAGAGAGATTATAACTAAAAGAATAGAGAAAATAGAATTTCAAATTACAAATTTTAGTAGAAATAAACTTGAACAACTATAAAATGTTTTTAATATTTGGCACACTTGTTAAAATGCGGGTATATAAGAGACAAAGCTTTGCAATATATTATTATGATAATTAATTAATTATTATTATTAATATAATAATAAATTGAAGAAGGTATCTCCATCTATAAGTGTTATCCCTTCATAAAACCTACACTTGAGCAACTCCCATAGTTTGTCGGTGAGATCGGTGAGTTTGCGCTGCTTGGCCCGCTGCACAACCTCCTCGATGTCGTATTCGCTGTGGCCATCCGCAAAGACGTCCGTAAATCCAGAGACCTCCGTCATTGTTTTGTTAATCGATTCGCGTAACTCGTCCATATCAACACCGGTGCCACAACGATAGATGGGATCCCGTGCGATGCCCAACTTTTCGTCTCTGCGATGGCTAACAATATCCTCGCGTATGTAGACCAAAATGCGCAATTGATTCATAAAGTCCTCCGTAAGAGCAGCGCAATCGCCAACGCGAAACTTTTGATTCAACAGCACATGGCAACGACTCAGATCCACCAGGAGCGGCAACGTTGCCGGCGTCGACCAGCTGCAGCGGAGTACCATCTGCGGATTGAGCTGATAGCAGTTCTCAATGTATGTCTCCAGCTGTCCGCCCGCAGCCATGCCATGCTGGCGCACCAGCGACTGCGAGGTGACCATGTAGGAAGGCATAACACCCTCATAGGAGACAATGCCGCGTGCAAAGTGCGTCTTACTGAATTCATATTGCAGGAGCAGCGTGTGCCCAAAATCGCTGCCATCGCACAAGAACCAAACGGAGCCGATTCCATCGCCCTGCTGAAACTTCTCCGAGCAAATAATTGCGCGCGCCTTTTCCACAGGCTCACCACGATGATAGATTTCGTCCTGTTTCCAGGGATTTCGGTCGACGATCTGCAAATCCAGCGCGGAAAGATCGCCAATTGTGTCCACCACACAGTCATCTTTCAGGGGACTGCCAGTCAAATCCAGAACCATATCGGATGGCGTTATTCGATCGGTTTTGAGCAGCAGTTTGGTGGGCGTGGTTGCGCCTTTTCGATCTTCCCGATAGAAGAAGACAATTTTTTTGGACGCTTCGCGCGCGCCAACAAATCGGCCCAGATAACTGGGCGGTGAGTTGTATGTAATCGTATAGTTGTCTCCATATTTTCGCAGCAACTCGGCGTATATATTCGCAAGATTGATAGACATGTTAAACGAACGGATAAATTAAAATGTGCAAAAACACAAACGATATGTTGTCCAACAAAAAAAAACACAGAAATGTCATCCAAAAATCTTAACATTTTGCGGAAATGTTATTAACAGCGAGTCAGACATTTAAAAAAAAAACAGACGTTATGTGTTTATCGCTGCTTTATTAAAGCAGTGGGAGATGGTACATAAATCGCGCCAAATGCAGATTATCTTTAATAAACGGCTTGTAATATAAATAAAACGCTGAAATTCATGCAGAAAATTTGAATTTAGCAGATGCTTTTGGCTGCTCAACATAGTCATAACAGTGTTCATCACGCGGCAAATTTAATTTAGGGCTGCATACAAAATGCCTATCGATGTTAAAGACGATGACTGACAGCAGCTGTTTGGCACATAAATGCATTTCGCGAATCACCCTGTTGATTTGCAAATATTATCGATAACAGCCGCACGTGTTGGCTTTGTTTTTATTTTAGTCAACTCGCTTTAAATATAAATTTTTTTAAGCATGTCCGAGTTTGAATTAGAAGATAGCGGCTCAGAATTCGATTCGGATGACAATTCCGATGCAGAGGTACTTGAAATGAAATGCTTTAGCAATTTAGTGAATAATTTAAATCGAATAATGCTCTTTGCAGCTGCAAGCGGCTTTCGAGCGTGGCGATCTAAAACCGGGTCTCAATGTGGAATTTAATGGACAGCGGAACAAAATCAATGACATTGTAAGTGAATCAAAATACACTTTCTCTTTTAACTTAGCTACTATAACATACCACACTTTGCAGACCAAACTGTTGGCCAAAACACAAGCGATACGCTTGGATCTGCCGTGGGTAGAACGCCTCGATATGATCAACAATCTGGCGCCTTTGGCCCCCGAGCTCGCCGTGCAGCTGGAGAAGCACGAACAGAAGCGTGCCAATCAGTTTAAGGGCAATGCCAAGATACCGTATGTACGGCCCGAGGAGGATCCGGTGCTGAATGATTTTAAGCGCGAGATGATGTTCCATCGTCAGGCACAGAGCGCCGTGCTCGAAGGCATCCAGCGACTGCATGCGCTGGGCCTCAAGACACGACGACCCGACGATTACTTTGCCGAAATGGCCAAGACGGACGAACATATGCAAAAGGTGCGTTCCAATCTGATGGCCAAGCAGCAGGGCCAACAGAAATCGGAGCGCATCAAACAGATCCGGGAACAGCGTAAAATGGGCAAAATGCTAGCCAAGCAGACGAAAGTGCAACGCGAGGCGGAAAAGAAGGAGATGCTCGATAAGTTGAAAAAGTTCCGCAAGGGTAAACTGAAGAACTTGGATTTCCTTGAGGATGCCAAGGCGCTGGAATCGAAGCAGAAACAAACGGCAGCCAACCGCAAGTTGCGCAACAAAAAGTTCGGTTTTGGTGGCAAGAAGAAGGGCCTCAAGCGCAACACAAAATCCTCGGCAGCCGGTCTCGACTCGGAGAAGTCCACTCGCCGGCAACGGGGCGTCAAAGCGGGCGCCTCGGTCAACAAGCGATTGGGCAAATCCCGGCGCATGAAAGCAAAAGGCAAAAAGTGAATTGTGAAAATCACTTTTGTGCATATGATTAAATAGATTTAAATTTATAATTACTAAATACATTTTGTATATGTTCATTAAAACAATTTTCCTAACGAAACGCGCATAAGAAGATCTCTCTCTCTCTCTCTTATAAGCTATATACATATTCTCAATCTATAAATCTAATGGGCTCATACTACATGTGGCCAACATCCGAAAAAAATGATATTTAACTCAAAGTTTGCTAAGTCAACTTTATGTATTTCAACTTATTACAGTTTGTATGTTCACTCAAAGAAAGTTGCTCTTCTTGTGGCCAGTCCCAATTCTATTCAGAAAATAAATTTGTGGCTAGGGTCTGCATTTCTAAATTTCAGATTACATTTTTCTAAAATTTAGAAATATATATGTCCAATTTGTATGGCGTTGTTTTTATGTGTATACATTGAAGAATTTTGTTATATTAGCTTTTTATTACTTATATTTATCCACAAACATTTGTATGTTAAGATTTCACATATACAAACATTTTGGAATAGTGGTTAAATTCATATAAATTAATTTGAGAAGAGTTTT
This sequence comes from Drosophila grimshawi, assembly GCF_018153295.1. NCBI lineage: Eukaryota > Metazoa > Arthropoda > Insecta > Diptera > Drosophilidae > Drosophila > Drosophila grimshawi. The sequence continues at coordinate 27,170,390 of NW_025063098.1, forward strand.
GCTAAAAATTAAGGTTTGTATTTCTACATTTCAGAATGGTTTTTCTGAGAAAATATATATTTCTAAGAAATAGAAAAAATCGCCATATTTTTGGGATTTTGAATTTAGAACAAGCCTTTTGTAAATTTTAAAAATATTTTTCTTAATATTTGGAAATTGATTCTAAAAAATAGAAAAAAATTGCTATTTTAAGTCGATTTTTATTTCCGGCAATTTTTTTCGGTGTACTTCTTATCTCATAATCTAGTCCTGCCTGTGCTTCCTTTTCTTTTTTTTCGTCTTTGGAGGCGCCTCAGTTTCATCGCTGACAATTTCTTTTTCTTGCGTCTTGGGTTTTTTGCTCTTTTTTGGCAACTCCGATTCGGACTCAATTTCCACCTTTTCAAGGACAACATCGGGTTCCACTTTACTAGATTCCTGCTTACGTTTCTTCTTTTTGCTCTTGTGGGGTTCGTCGGTCACTTCTGTTGTTTCTTGTCTGTTGTTGGCTAGTAGCTTTGCTAGCATCTCCCGCTCCTGTTGCTCGATGCGAGCCAGTTTTCCACTCAATTTAAGGCCGTGACGTGCTCCCTTGTGGGCAGTGCGTCCACCGCAGGCCTTGAACAACTCCTCATCCGTCAGCACATTAACATGGCTGACAGCGATGTCGTCGCCCTTTATGCGTTCGGTGTTGGCCACTTCATCCCCACTTTGGGTAAGCAGCGCCGATTTCAGAAAGTGTTCGTAGACGACACCATTTTCCGCATTCCTCTGATGATCTTTGGCCTTGTTTAGTTTGCGCGTCGAATAGCCCTTGGTGGATATCTCAACAGCATCCTCGCCAGCCTTCCGCCCCGTGCTCACCGCACCGTTCTCCTCCAGTTGAACGTCAACGTTTGAGGCCGCCTCGTTGAAACATCGCTCCCACCAATGATCATTAAATTCCTTGGCACGATCAACGCCCAGGCCGGCATTATCGAATTTTAAGCTGGCTTTCAACGGCACCGCAATGCCAGTATTGCTTTTGCCCAAGCCATCGCCTTCTTTCCAACCGTATTTACCCAAAATCTTCTTAGCAAAATCCATTAAAACAAATGTGATTTGATTTGTTTTTTATCGTCGTTTTTTAGTTATCGCTCGCATTATTTACATTTATCGATACATGCAGCATGTGCGCATTGCGCAACGACAATAACAGGGTTGCAGTTTGAGCGCCAACAATGAAATATTTAAATATTTGCTTGGCAAGCACAAATTATTCAATTCCCATTTGCTGAAAATCAGTAAAATCAAACTACAATTTTGATTCTTTAACACATTCATTTTTCCTTTATTTCACAATCATTCAAATACCTTTATTTCGTTTTGCTGTTGCTCTAGCCAATGCAAGAATCCCCACTTTATTCGACTATGTGACAATGATTAAAGTGGCAATAAAAATTTGTTAATACAAAAACAAAAAAGAACACTAATTGAAACTTAAGGAAATGTTATCAGTACGCGCCACATCAATTCAAAAGATGAACAGAAAGAAAAACCATAGAGGCAAACACACCGCGCTCTCCCCACAAAGAAAGTTGCACGTGCCTCCTTGCCGCCTCGACTCAGATGTTGTGCGTCAAGGCAAGTTGTGGCGTGGAGAGAGAGAGAGAGCTGAAGAACACGCTTAACTTTCTCATATGGGAGGTTTTGTGGGTGGGTGGTATAGGGGTTAACTACTGCTATGTGCATCTCTAAAGCTTGCAATATGTGAATTAAAATTTAATTTTAATTTTTAAAATATCTCGTTTAAATCGCGTCTGCCTTCGTCTTTCCGGCTGGCTGCCAACTTGTGTTTTTCGATTGTTTTCCAATATTTCCTTGCCGTTTGCTGTTTAAAACTAAAGATTGTGTTTTTCTTCTACTGAGCATTGATTTTGGTTTGCTGGTTTTCGTTTTATCTTTGTTTTAAGTCGATGGCCACGAATGTTTTTGAAAAACAAAATTACATATATTATGTTTTGTTGGTTGTTTTTGTTGTTGTTATTTTATAATTAGATAGTACACAGGATGAACTTGTTGTTGTTTGTTGGCTATCAATCAATCAATCAATCATTATTGTTATCATTAATAATCGAATAAACGAACATCGATGTTGTTTGTCCGTTTGTTTGTTTGTTGCTGGTTGTTTCTTCTTCTTCGCTATATACTTTGATTTCTCGTTGATGGCAAGGAAGCCAAAAGCGAGAAAACGGAGGAGGAGCGTCGTCCTGGTGTGGGCGGCGCTTTAGAAGGCGAACAGCAGCAGGAAGGCCATCATAAGACAGAACAGACCCATAGCTTCGGAAAGGGCGAAACCCAGAATGGCATAGGAGAACAGCTGCTGTTTCAACGATGGGTTCCTGGCATAGCCAATGATCAGAGAACCGAATACTGTTCCGATACCAGCACCTGTTGTATTGGTTTTATCAGTCAGTAAATCAATCAGTGGAGATGAAAAGAGAAAATAATAGGTTAATAAAATAAGAACATAGGAGAAATGAAAATAGATACAAAATACACAATGGCCGATTGCCATTGGAGCAGCAGAAACGGCTCATTAAAATTAATTGAGCCGTCTGCTTGTGCCTGCTTTCAACTACATCATCATATCCCATTCCTTCTTGAAGCCAGTCAGTCACAGATTAGTCTGAATTGAGTTCTGCGCACCACCTCCGAGGAGGGATTTGCAGCAAGCACATCGCACTAAAATTGCTGGTCACGAAAGATTTCAATGCAACGCGCGTCGTCGTCATCGTCGTTGGCAACAACAACAATAACAATAACAGCAGCGAGGCAGGATTTCTGGTACTTTCGCCCTGCGATCACACAGGTTTCCTGCTGGGAAATGAAACTCCGCGACAAACGATCACCTTTAACAGCAAATCGCTTGTTGTGCACACAAACAAGGGAGCTTTGACCAATTCTCAGACCTTCCCGGGGCTTTTATAGAGTAATCAGATACTCGTTGTGTGTGCCCCAGATGCTAGATTGTAACTGACTGAGGAAGGCGATGATAATGATAATGATGGAGATGTGGTTGGCTAGGAATACAATTTAAATATATGAATTGTTTAAGTTACACAAAAATTAAATTACATATTAATATGCACCAATTACTAAGTTAACATTTACAAAAATTATCTCAAGTTTAGGAACTTTGCCGTGAAGGATAACAATTCTTAATGTATGCAGATTGTCAACATAATTTCAACATATATGAATTGTTATAAGCTACAAAATTTGAATTACATGAATATTGACTAATTAATAAGTTTCTCAAAATTGGGATCACAATTCTTAATTTATGCGAAATTTTACTTTGGAAACTTTTAAAACCAATACGAACCGGAACCAGCGACACCGACTGTTGCAGCACCAGCACCAATGAATTTGGCAGCCGAATCAATGTCACGCGTGACTGGTGAGGTCTGGAATGACCTGATCTGTGGCAGTAATGCAACTGGGGTTGTGTTCTGAGCGGCCAAAGTTTGGCTCTGGCTGATGACGGCGCTGCTCAATGGTCGCAAGTATTGCTTCGAGTTGGCAAGGAGCTAAAAGAGATAGACAGATCGAGAGAAAATAGATAAATTATATAATGTGTGCACATAGAGAAAAGAGAGATAAAAAAGTTGTTGTTCTTTTCACGCTTGGCACTTGCATTCATTCATCTCGCCTCCTCCCCCACAACAAATTTCCCATAAGTTATGCAATAAGTTGAGCAATTTGGATTTTAGCCATTTGGCAGCATTTGCACATTTGTTGTTGTTGTTCTTCTTGTTGTCAATTGCAGAAAGGCGGTAAAAAGCAGCACGATTTTTTATGCTAAACTATTAATATGATTAAAAATCCGTTTTTAATCGCTGAATTGCTTGGAAAGCTTTCGCCGGTTCTAACCTCAAACGAGCAGCAATAATATTACTGATGGTTATGTTATACAACAATCGCATAGACGATAACATTTCAAAATTTGCTTTGTATGAATTTTAAAAATTAGTCGCATTAAATTAAAATTGTTATAATTTTCTCTAAATGTTTTCAAAAACTGAATTTAAACAAGATCAGAGAATTAGTTGCAGCTATGAAACCGAGCATAACCTCAATGCTCGTATTCCAATTATGTAACTGTATGTGTTTTCCATTGGAATTCACCACACACACAGGCATACACACACACTTTCTATACTTGCTAACGAAAATCGATGCGGCTATAAGAATTATGTAATTTTAATGGCAACAGTAAAACAAAAACAGAAAAAACAACAATCATTTTATCTCACTTGATTAAATATATATTATAATTTTACTTACCGCGCTCCTGGCAACGGGGGCAATGCGAGAGACTGTCGACACGAACATTTTTAGTTGATTTTTTTAATAATTGGCGTTTCGCACAAAACTTGAAGCAAGCGCACGTAGCTCTGCAAAAAGATATATAAATTTCTTGTAAATATATGTTTATATTTATATTTAAACCATAAAAACTGTGTTTGAGTTGAATGCCGCCTGCAATTATCTGCTGCTGGTTACGTAACAATGGAAAAAAAACTTATCCATGCGAATTTCCACAATTATATATTGAAAGAGACACACTTAATTGCAATAATATTCTAATTACTTTTCCACTTAATTCGCTTTGAGCTCAAAAAGAGATTTTCTTTTTTAGTTTCTTGTGACGCAACAATAGAGTAAAGCACACGCACACTGACACAAACTGACAGTTCTCTTCATACGGGCCCGTGTGACATCTTGTGTGTGTGTGTGTGTCTGTGTGCATGTGCCGCAAGATGGCGACACATTGAACACGTTGGAGAAAATAATATTTTCACTAATATTCCACATTGCTCACACACTCTTTTTCACAGTTGATTGTCATTTTCAATTTTTTCATTTTGAAAAATTATTTTCAATATTTTCTGCATTTTTATTCGATTATTCAACCAGCAGCAGCAGGGCGTTGTGGGGGTGCTCCACATTTTATATATTAGCGCAAAATCACCGTTGAACTCACTTCGAACAAACCCTTAACAACAGTGGAACCGTATTAAACGCGAATTTTTACATTACCCTACGGTCGCCATGCAATTCTTGGCCGTGGTGAATTGGAAAGACAGCGGGAAGGCCTGCGCGCGCATGACCATTTATCGATAACAATAAATAATAGTGGTGCTACCACTGAAAAAGTTACATATTTAAGCAAAACTTAATCTATACTTTTTATGCCTTTAATACTCAGTTATTTAAAAAATAATTCGGCAAGTTTGCGAAATGCTTCTCATGGATTTATGTTCTATTTGATCAAAAACCAAAGTCAACTACGTTGCAGGAATACCCCTAATGCCTTATTGTTTTTTTTTTAAATACTTGACAAAGTCGGAATTGGTTGATTTCTATGTATTTCTTAAATTTACATAAATATTTGCATTAAAAGTGTATAGATTATTATTTGCGATAAGAATGTTGGCCACTAAATGCATACCTGATCCGTGGTGAATTGGAAATGGGCTTAGAAATCAATGCCGGTTACAGTTATCAGCCCTGGAGTTGCACTTCTTTTTTAATAAAGGAATTAGCAAATAACATCGGCAAAATGTTTCTTGCAACTAAAATGACCGTTCCAATTCTTTGATGTACCGTACAAATAGAGTTCTTGCTGACCAAGAAAATTGCATATCGATTGTGCAAAATTTGGCGCGAGAATTCAAAATAAAAATCGGAATAATTTATACCTTTACTTCTGTTATCAATAGCTGATACATATTTTCAAGTTTAGCAGCATATAAAGGAGGAAAAAATGTAACAAAATTTGAGTATCTGCTTTAAACAATACCACTCCTAAATTTTCAATCGATTATACATCGAATACGTTTCCAGCCCTGGTCCGCATACAGCCACGCGTCGTGGTGTCGTCACATCGTCTGGATTATGCTATAATTTGAGCAACTCAAAACCCAGAACAATTGAAACAGGATGCTGTAAGTAAAGGAAGAGATGCTTATAGCAATCAGCCATAAGGCATTTCTATATGCAGGCATTCATAATTCTGTTTTGTGTATCATTGCAGCCCTCAATTGCATAACAGCATTTTTGCATAAGTGTGTCTGTGTGTGTGAGTGTGTATGTGTGCGTGTGACCAGGGAGGAAACACACAAGTACATACTAATCGGACGGAACGTTTCACACGTACAACTGGGCTGGCTCGTTATTACTACAACTACTAATAATAATTCAATTCAATATACGCCGCATATTGAATATTGACTGGAGTAAATTGGATTATTTTGACATTTGCTTGCAACGCCGACGCCGCTTTAATTTGATTTTGTGGCCCCACGAACTATCGAATACATCGATTGGAAAGTATAGGCGATAGTAGTTACCCCATCACCAAACAGTATTCACTTGGAACAACACATTAATTAGTGTGCACACTGTTCAATAACAGTTGAGCAGGCTGTTAGGCGCTTGGATGCCACAAACATAACATTAAACAAACAGTGACACTTACATAACGCGCAGTCACAGTCGTACGTCGAGTGGTGATATGGCCGTGTTTCTGATCAACATCTGCAAATTCAATGGCTGTTTCAAAACTTTTCCCAGTCTAAGCGACTTAATATCACACATCGAGGGCACACACATAGGTAAGCGCAAGCAAGCAGTGCAACAAAGTGCTCCAAATAACAAACATTAATTAGTCGCGTGACATTCGGGGCGGCATCGTTCGCCATTCGTCGGCATACTGTGTTTTGTTTATTTAATTTATTTATATGTACATCGTATACATTGTATATGTATGCGTGCAGCGGGCATATACTGAATTAATACAGTAGGTGTGTGAGTGATATATGATTGTGAATGCTAAGTTAATGTGATATTGTGTTATTGTGAATGCACGCCAGTTGCTTGCTGCTGCGATGTTGTTTTGACTCGCAGTGCATGCATACAAAAAAGAAAACTAATATTTTGCATTCATCCAGCCCTGAAATCAACTTTAGCTTATTTTGTGTACATTTGTGATATGCAGCTATTTATATATATATATATATTTAAGTATGCCATGGAAAATCAATATGGCCAGGCCTTAAATACGCACGCACGTTTTAATGCGTACACCGCGTCGCCTTCAATTGAAACAGCAGCAGCAGCGCATTCACAATAGGCGACAAGCCAAGCTGAATTACCTGTGCTCGCACACACATGCACGCAAGCGTCCATTCGTGGCATGTACAGCATTCATTCTACACAATTACACATACATAAATACCCACACATACATACACATGTATGTTTGTTCGCTTTAGATTGGCCAACTGCATGTGTGCGAGCGAGAACGCAAGTGCGTGGCAAGCAAAAACAAAAAGAAAAACAAGCAAAAAGCCGGTGATCCATTAAACAACAACAGCAGCAGCACAAGTGCCTGTGTGTGTGTAAGCCGCCAGCGTAGCAGCAGCATCTGCTGTACCACAGCTACAGCCGGCAAGGGCAAATGAGCGCCTTTTTTTGTAAGGTTTTTTAATTTGAGCGTCATTTAATACAGGTGTATCTTACTTCTACCCTTACGTATGATGAGGAGAACTCCCTCCTCCACCCTACTATGTTGTGTTGCTTGTGCGTAATCAATTAATGTCAGTTCTGGCGACAAATACACGTGTCCGATTACCGATTATCGGTTACAGTGGACGCCATCAAATTAGAATTGTCACTTGTCTCTCTTAATATCTGCTGTATTAAAAATTTGAATTTATAATATTTAAAATTGAGAACACATTTTAATATTCAAATTTATGGTTAAGAGAACTATATTTTTTTTTTTAATTTGTTCTCATTTTGAGGAATTTGTGTGGCAAATTTAAATATTTTTCTAAACTCAGAAATATTTATTTATTCATATTAGCGATGGACCACTGTACGGCATGCATTTCACTGGGTGCCCCATTAATCAAGTTATATGAACGAAAGCCGGCTGAGAACAACCACAAAAGAAGAGGTGAATGTTGGGAGAACTGGAAGCGTAACAAGAAAACAGTTCCAGCTAGAAACAAACATGGTTAGCCTAAACAAAAAAAAGAAATTTCTAATTTTAGCAGCGCTGCCTGCGTCCAGGTACTTGAATGAGCAGTCTATGTGTGTGTGTGCGGGGGTGGAAAATCAATAAAATTAAGCTCAGTGTTGCCACTTGGCACAGTGGCGATGGGTTCTCGGCTGTGGGTTGAGTGCGTTACGTTACATTATGTTAAGTTACAGGGGTGTTATTTATGAGGCGGTTGGTGGTTGTAAGTCAGTCGGGGCTGCTTGCGCTTTATTTATCTTTGCACACAACTTGTGCATATATGTATATATATATATAATATTATGTGCATGTGTAAGGGTTGGCACAAGCTCAGCTGACTATTACGGCAAAAAGTAAGCAGCTGTTGTTGGACTGCTGCTGTTTTGATAACGGTCAACAGTAAATAGCGTCGTTAGGGGGTGGTCTGAGTGACTGACAGGCGTATTACATAAAGTTGCCATTGCTAATGGCTTCCACGCTCACGCATGTTTTTGCCCCATGGCAACAAATAGACACGCACACATGTACTCTTCTATCTCACTTAATACATGCGTGTGTATACGTGCATTTGTGAGATACTATCTCGAAGGATTTTTTTCGGAGTGCTTACGGCATAATGTTTGTACAGTAGTCGGTCGCTATTTGTAATTTTCAGTTTAAATATTAGATTTGAGTTTGTTGAATATATTTTTACCTGTAACAAATAACTTACATTTAATAAAAAAAAAGTATAGTATATTTTCCAAATCGACTTAATTATCGAGTGTCTACCGTATCATTATCCATGCTTGCTTACAGCAATTAAATTGTTGGAAGTCAAGTGCTAATATATTCGAGATACCACTGTTAATATTCATTTCATATATGCATATCCATGAATACACATACATACATACATATCAGTGTTTGTTTTATGTATGTATGTACGTCTGTCTGTAATTGCTGATGGCTTGTGGCCCAGTTGGCCGTTTGTCTCGGTTATCGTATCCAGCATCTCGTTATGCGTTCTGTTTGCTGAACAGCAGGAGTTGGGCGTTTATTGTGTTTATTCTTCTTTTTCACAATTTCCTTTTTTCGCTATGGCAACGCTGTGACGGAGACCTTCAAGTTTGTCCTTTGCACAGTTACCAGGCACCTGTTGTGCAAACATTCACATATGCATATACAGACAGACACACGCGCCATGTAATTTTATCGATAACACATGTGCACCCTGTGAAATGCAATATGTTTTTGCAATATGATTATTTTAACATATAGCAAGAGACGGTGGCGCGACATGTGCGCTATTTATGTAATTTGATAAATAAATAAAAGAAATGTAAATTTTTTATGCCGGCCGCAGTCAATGACATTTTGGCCCTTTTTATCAAAATGATGTGGAAAATTTTCGAATCGCCCAAAAACAAATGCACGCAGAAAGCAGCGGCAAATAAATAACATCTGTGTGATTTCACACACACATATGCACTTACAAATGGATGTGTGTATTTGTGTATAAATATTATCTGTTAAAAATTCTGCAACAAGTGAATGACTCAGATGACAACGCAAAAGCAATAAGAATAACAGGAATAACAACAATGTCTCGTCGTCGTATTCGTTTATGTTTACTTTGTTTTTAAAAATGTGAATGCATAGCTGCGATACACATACATTTAAATAAATATATATATACTTGTGTGTATACAGCTAGATCAAATTTGTTTAGATACAAATACTCTTTAGTCAGTGTTCGACAATTTTTGATAAACAACAAGCAAAACAACTGAATAGTTGGCAATTGAGTGAACAGCTAGACGACGACGTCGATGAATGCATGCCTGAGGTTATCATCTATGGCAAATTGCGAACAAAATTGTTGTAAACTGATTTGACCGCCGTACACACAAATTACGCCGTTTGAATTGTGTTTTGTGGGTGGAATAATAGTAGGTCGATTTAATGCAAAAATCAAGTGTATTACCAATAAAATCTTAAGTAATTTACCCATTTCTATTGGAAGTCCATGAGAATTAGTCACCAACAGGCAGTTATTTTTTTAGTAATAACTGCTGATAACAACGCACACCCTGTGATTTACACATAATACACACACACACTCATACATACATGCATATGGAGACATATGTTTTCATATACAGTTTCTAATTTATCGCATATGTTTCGTATTATTGGCATTATTGTTTTGTTATCGCGCTGCATTGAGCGCGCGAGAAAGAGACAGAGAGAGGTTGAGTTGGGAGTGTGGGTGGCTGGAAACTTCGATTACTTGTTGCGCACAAATCGATTGCATTTTGAAATCATGTGCAGGGTGTATCAAGTGCAATTAGTGTTGGGGGACTTTCAATTTGCAGTTCGCAACTTACGGTTGGGTTACCCACGCAGTTAACCAATAATCATTACTGGTCGATTAGGCAAAAGACTTAAGCTTATGCTTGCCGTCGGTTGTCGCTATGCCACCCGATAAGATAGTCACTCAATCAGTCACACGCTGCGTAGTCCGTCTGTGTGCAGAGGAGCCCCCATCCCTGCAAACACACTCACCCCAATATACATAAGTACATATACATAATCACAAGGCCCCCATATTAAAAAGAATGCGTCAGCCAACCGCATTTTAAACGCTGTAGGCCAGTTGTACACAATTTTACATGCGCTCACATTTATTTATTTATATTATTTTAAATTTTCAATAACAGAGAAACACGAATGGCGATAAAGTGTCTGGTGTGCTTACATTTAAATAAATATATACATATATATCGATATAGGGATGAATGCGTAACGTGCTAATCGCTGCAAAGAAAGTCACGATAAAATTCAATTAAGAAAAATAAACTTAAAATATTCTCATATTTTTAAGAAAATATGAAATAATAATCTAAAAATTGCTCTAGCAAAATAAAATAATTCGGGCTTGTCGGTTAAAAACAGGGTACAATTTAACTAAGCAAAATAAGTTTAAAATATTCCCATACTCATAAAAGAATAAGCATTGAAATAATTATCTTTAAATTGTTCAAGTAAAACTCGGAACATTTCATGACGGGCAGAGAAAGCGCCCGTTTTTACTTACAGAGTGATTGAACTTGATTCCAATGCATAATTAAAGAAAAAAAAAAAAACATTTATAATTTATGAGCGAGTTGAAATGCTTTTCGGGATGCAGGTTATTTGTGTGTGGCCCGCTTTGAATTTCAATTTAGAATTTGTATATATGTATGTGTATTTATAATTTTTCCCTGCCTCTCTCTCTCTCTCTCTCTTTCCCTGTCTGCATGTGTAGACTATGATCCTAAGGTGGTTGAGCAAAAGGAGCTGGCACAGCCGGCATCTCTGCCGCTGAGTTATGTGCTGCGCTTCATCTCCGACGATGCGCGTAAGGAGGCTCCCACTTTTCTGTCCAACACCACCAACACCAGCACCAACAACAACAACAGCAGCAGCAATGCCAACAACAACAATAGCAGCAACAGCAACAATTCCAACAACACCGGCAACGGCGGCAACAATGCGGGCGGCAATGCAGAACTCAAACGCAAGCTGGCCATTAAGCATCATAGCTATAGCATGTCATCATCAAATCGCAGCAATACGCCCACAGGTAAGATTGATGGCATTCACCCTTTATTTGTTGTAATAGGTGAGAGCTTTGTATAAAAAAAGATATCAGCTGCCAGCCAGCGAACCGTTGAAACCCCTTTTAGTAATTCTTGAGAATTCCATATAATTATATTAAAAGGCGCTTTGGTTTATAAAATTTCGAGTTACAGATGATTTGAGCCTATATTCTTAATCAGATGGATGAGCGATGTTAGTACAGTTCCTCAAGTATAAGAGAAAAATATTTTGAAATAGTATAATCTAATTTACACTAATTTCGATAAAATCTTTAAATGTTGATTACGAATACCTATTAAGTCATTAGCTACTGAAAAATATATTTAAGTATAATTCTCTTTATACTTTCTCAGTCAAGCTGAGAAAACTTGGCTTAAAAGTTTGTTATTAATTTGATTTATATGTATTTTGCAGGCAGCGAAATGGACGAGGATGAAATGGTTGTCACCGAATCGGAGGACAGCAATGATTCTTGGACCACCGAGGAGTTTAGCTCGGAGTTTATAATGCGTTATGGCAGCAGGTACGTTTCTTATTTCCATAAACACTTCTAAATCCATAAACACATATATATAATACACTCCTTTTATTTTTGTGGCAGGCATTCCGGTGGCGGCAGCAATGGTACGCCCGGCAATGAGAAACCGTTTGCGTGTCCCGTGCCCGGCTGCAAGAAGCGCTACAAGAACGTGAATGGCATTAAATACCATTCGAAGAACGGCCACAAAAAGGATGGCAGGTGAGCATGCCAAAAAACCGTAAAATGCTGCAAAAAGCAATTAATATATTTATATTATATTATTTCACAGAGTGCGCAAGGGCTACAAGTGCCACTGTGGCAAGAGCTATAAAACGGCGCAGGGTCTCAAAAATCATGCGCTCATCACCCACAACACACAGCCGGAGAGTGTTTTGACCACACAGCAGTTGGCCCATTTGGCGGCAGCAGCGGCGGCGGCAGCAACTGCTGCTGATTCTTCTGCTGTGGCCAGATGCAAACCGGACAGCAACAGCAGCGGCGGTAACAATGCTGCCAGCAATAGCAACAGCAACCACAATAACAACAACAGCAGCAGCAACAATAACAACAATGCAATACAGCGCAGTCAATCGCCATCGCAGTCGCTTGGCTCGCTGAGCCCCTCCAGCAGCAACATGTCGAGCAGCACCAGCACCAGTTGTCACGGCAGCAACAGTTTGTCCAGCAATAATGCTGCTGCCACTGGCGGCAACATGTTGCAGCAGCTCAGCAATGGCAATATTGTGACGGTAACGAATTTGCCACAGCAGCCGCAGCAGCAACAAGCGCTGCCCCAGCAGCAGCAGCAACAGTCTCAAAGCGCAACCGCAACAACAACAGGTAACAGCAACAACAGTTTAATGCGCAGCACACTCGGTTTAGTATCCATTAAAGCCAACAACAACCACCATCACCACCAACAAATTCTAAAAGTTTGCAAGGGGTAGGTGCAAAAACAAAAACATTCTACCCTTTTTGGTAAAAGGGTGTAAATTGAAACAAGTTTTTGTTCTCGCACTGCTTAGTTTTTATTTACTCAAAAAACACCTTTTAGTTTATTGTATAACTTTTAAGCCACACTTCACTCACCAAAAACCGAATTGGGAAAACACATTTTGTAGACTGCTTTTTTAATTTTTAATTTTATCTTTATATAGGCAAAACAGATTGATTGATATATATGTTGTGTCTTTATATGTATTATGGATGCACGAATCGTGCCGATTGTGTAATATGATTTTTTAGTTTGCGTTTAACGGCTGATCTCCTCTTAATTTAATTAGACTTAACTTAGACGAAACGACAACAACAACAACAAACCAGAATTGTAATAAAATGCCAATAATTTGATTTTAATTTTCATATCTAACGAAACTTTTATTGTCAGAGGCAGACTATATCTATATATATATATGTATATTAATATATATCTATTTTATTACATATATAGTAGAATGTAATTTTTAGAGAAAAACGGCAATACACACACAAAAGTATTATATATGTTTTAAGCTTTAGCAAATTGAATTATATAAGCATATACGCATCTAGCGTTAGCCACAAACCTCTCTCATTATATATATTAATTTAAGTTAACACACACACACACACGAAACCCACGAATAAGAAACATTTCAATACTTTCCACTTGAGTGCAAAATATTTTTTTATTTCTATATTTCTAATCTCGCAAATTCGTTTCTGTTATTAATATTTTTTTTTTTGTTTTTGGTTTGTTTTAACTTTTTTTGATTTTTATTTTATGATTTCGTTACTTCTTTTCCTTTTCTCTCTACCTATTGCAGAAACCTCTTACTCCTGCTCACTCAACAACAACAGCAACAGCAGCGACAGCAGCAGCAGCAAGCTCTTGCAACAGCCGCTAAATACAATAACAGGCCCACAGCAGCAACACCAACTGCAGCTGCAACAGCAACAAAAACGCCAGGAGCAACAACAACTCCCATGCAAATCTCGTACACCTTCATTGAGCACAAGTATTCCGCACTCGGTTTCAAAGAGAAATTCTTTTCAAATCTGCGCGCATCCCGCAATGCAACAGCCTCCACAGCCAATGGCGATAATCTGGCTGCAGCAGCGTCAGATGCTGCGTCGATGGGGAGCACAACTGGTGGCAGTGGCAGCAGCAGTAGCGGCAGCAACAGCAGCAGCAATGCCAACGCCAACAACATGCTCAGCGCTGTTGCTGCTGTGGGCCAAATGTGCGCTCTACAAAACGAGCACATTCATCAAAATCTCTACAAGAAAACAATCAACTAACGGCCAGAGTTGGAGAGAGAGTGAGAGATTGGGATCAGGCTGTGATGCAGTAGATTTATGTCTGAAGCGCGCTTTCAACTAAGGCGGCGGAGCAAGAGGATTCATCAATAAGGCAGAGCAAGGGAGAGCAAGTTCTCAAGATTCAAGCAGTTAAATCATTTAAAACAAGCACTTAAAACACAAAAACAACAAGAGCAGTAAAACTAATCAACATGTATAATCCAATATTTTCGCACCATTTCACAAGCTATAATTTCTCACAATTTACCTAACATTATATTCAATTGGCAGCACACATAAAAAAAAAAAACTAATCTGAAAAACCTCTCTCTAAGCACTGCATTAGAAAATGATAACCAAAAAGAAAAAAAAAAAACAAAAAAAAAACATGAAAAAACCCATCATTAAAAATAACCGTAAAATTTAGTAAATAAATTTTGAAGGTGTTTCTTCAACCTAGTCATTATCGTAGTTAAATTAAATATTTTGATTTAAATGCACTTAGACATTTACGACCAACTATTACGGCAAATTGGCAACAACATCAGTTTGCTACGACTGTAGTTGGTAAATGTATAATTTTCATAACAAATTCATCAAATTGGCAACAAAAAAGAAAGAAAAAAAAAAACAAAAACAAAAATATCTACTTGTGCTCTTCAATTAGCAAAATTTTTCGGTAGGCACAAGTTTAAATTTGCCAAAAAAAAAAGAAGAAAAATCGAATATGCAAGCAAAAATTAGCTAGCTACAAATTAACAAAAAAAAGTGAAGAAATTAAAACTGAAGGAATAGAAAAAAAGAAAAGAAGAAAAGCTTTGAAGCTTCAAACTGTTCCCGTTTTGAACCCAAAATAACTCTATGGTAGTTATAGTATTATATGACATAAAATATATAAATATATATATATATTAATATATAGTTATATATGTGTACATTTAAATTATATACTTGCAAATCATTAAAATTATGTTCTATTTATGTATGTGCGTGTCTGTGTGTGTGTGTCTGTTCGATTATGAAGTTGATGTGTAATGTCTTAATTCAAATTTTGATCGTCCTTAAATGTAATAAATTTAACATTTATACATAGCCTGTATGTTCTATTTCTATGATGTGAGTCATATTCAAAGTATTTTATGCATGCATACAAAATTAAAATTAATAATAATTAGAAATTATTTAAAAACAAATATAAAATATGGATGCGTTAATTCGCCCCAAACAATAAACACACAAAAAAAACACTGTAATTGGGTTCCTTATGTACGAATAATGCATAAAATTGAATGAAGAGAAGAAAAAGTAATAATGAAATGAAACTAAAATGAAACAGAACAAATTAATTGAAATTTTAATATACATACAATATACAAACATTAATATTAACTTACATATATAAATATATATATATATATATTATATATAATCATAATAATATATATAGTTATTAGTGTATCTAAAAGCCGCCAACCGCCAAACAAATTTTGAAGCGCATTTGCAGACGCCCAGCGTCTAAAATTAGACTACAATACTAAAATAAATGTGCGCCCCCTAAACTTATATGAATTATATTTAAGACCACACGCTTACGCGGCTTTAACTAGCCGACATAGTTTAGCTATCAACTTTTATATCAACAAACAATAACAATAATTAATGAAGTGAAAACCCTTTTTTCGGCACTCCAACCGAACATAATTTATCCCTGCAGATCCATTAAAATAAAGCAAACAACTGTCCGATCGTTCCCTAACATATGGTTTAGCCATCTTGCTCAATAGTTGAACTTAAGGTCCCTTTAATAATTTATATATTTCTATCTGCAGGGATGAAATGAAAACTTTTGCGCTCCAAAATGAAAGTGGAAATAGGCAAACCGAAACTTTTGGAAACCAACTCAAAACCCTCTAATGGAAACAATAAATTAAATATACCTATTTCTATATTTAAATGTATTTCATCTTATATAAGACTGCTGTTATGTTCGTAAATATATTTAATATATATTATAATTAACGAAAAATATTAACATACATACACATAATAATAAAAAATATATGAAGGAAAAAAAATTGAAACAAACAAAAAAATACAAACTAAATGAATAGTTAAATGTATTCATACTCTACTTATATACATACGACTATGTACTATACTATATATACGTATATATATATATTATGTACTGTAATTTACTACAATTCGTAATTATGTATATGTAGAGAATTAATTGAAGCGTATGTGTATGTAACCATCAAAATCAACTTATATTGTAACAAGGGCTAATGTTGTAGAGACTTGAATATAACGGGTTTAATATCAAGTAATCTAACCTACATCGTATACCGACATCATCATTATCATTATCATCCAAAAACAAAGTAGTAAAATATTCTCTTTTTGCTTTATGTGATCTATTATACATATACATAAAAAAAAACAAAAATACATAACTACATACATTAACATATATATCTATATATATATGTACAATAAAAAATGTCCTTGAAAAAAAATTGTTTTATTGTGATTACTGCTGTTCAAATATCGGCTTCCTTTTCCAATTAGAGATAGCTCCTTAGTATGCTGGTTGTTTCTTGTATATCCCTTATAAATATGATATATTTTCAATATATTTAAAATAATTTAAGTTTATTTGGTTACAAATTACAAGCGATTTAATATATAATACATATTTTCAATATAATATTTATATAATAACGCGACTCTGGGTCAAAACACATTATTAAAGTATCAAATAATTAGGCCTTTATTATGTTTGGGAATGTTGGACATCCTTAGCGTCTTGCTTTAAGCATCGCTATGGAATTAGACGTCTTCTCGATCAGTGCCTGATCCTGGAGTAGTTGAATTTTTGTCGCCAGTTCATCCAAGCTGTGCAAGTCCCGTTGCTCGTAGGCGCAATCGACTGCCTCATCGTACAAGCTGCAAGATCCAGTCGGGCAGGGTTTAATAGTTATTTATTTTGATTATTAAATATTGATAAATATTATTGGATTTACCTAGCTCGCATATACCAATGCACCTTGCGTTTGTCCGGACAGCGTGCAATATATTTGCGGGCCTCGTCCTTGTTGTCCTGCTGGAGGCAGACCTCCACGAAGGGTTCATAGCCAATGGGACTCTTTTTACCCTTCGAAAACTTCTCGAGCTCCAACCAGTTGAGCCTCTCCGCCATGATGAGTATGCGCATCCACCAGTACCGGCGATCGGGCACCTTGTAATCGCTCTTCATTCTCTCTACCTCCTTCAGATCGCCCCTGCGCAACAGCTCCATCATAGTGTCGTGCACTGACAGCCCGTTCAAGGAAACTTCATCGCTACGCTTGGCAGTCAATGTCCGCTGGAGCTTAAGCAGTCGCAAAGTATCGGTACAAAGTTCTGCCTCAACAGTGCATCTGCCCTTGGCGTAGCTGCTGCCAATGAGTGATAAATTGGATTCCACACCCTCGCTATCGATGGCATTATAGAAGTGATACTCGGCAATGGACTTGTGATCGTCCTCGGTGTTGTAAATTTCGTAAAGCGCGGACCGACTTGATTCCATCATAATCTTCTTGTACATATTTAGGGCCAACGGGAATTCTCGTATAATCATCTAAAAATAATACAATAGAAGTAAGTTGTGCACTTCTTGGAATTAACATTTGTAAGAAACTTACGTAAAAATTGGTGAGCATCATTTTTTTCTTAATGTCCAGGAGCACCGATGTGACCAGCTCCGTATCGCCCGACTGTGTAGCACTTGCCACAGCCCGATCATATTTACCCATCTTGAGGAGCAGTGGCACGTGCAGCGAAGCACGCGGCTCCAGCTCCAACAGTTTAATGGCCAGCGCATCGCGTCCGGCTTGGTGAGCTTTCTCCGCAATATTGCAGAATGAAATGCCCTCAACCGAGGGATTTTTGAATTTCTCCGTAATCCTCCGCGTTACTTCACCATCGCCTGAGAATAACAACAATAATTAATGAGCAGCCATAAAATTAAGACACAATCGTACTCAGATCACTCATGACTTTGTCATAGGCCCAATTTTCCAGTATACCAGAGACGGGTAATTTAAGATGCTTGGCCATTTCTATGGCTACGGCATAATTCTTGCGGAAAACCAAGCGATTTATGATGAGCTTCGGATTCAGATGCATAAATCTGCAAAAGTGTACAGTGTAATGAGCAGATCTAAAATATGTTGTTGGTTATAAATATTATTTACTGTTTATAGGTAAGCTGCATGGCAATTCTCTTGTTGCGCAACGTATTTAAAACTCTCAGTATCCTCAGGATGCGCAAGTACTCGTCAGGATTATGTTCCAGTATGAATCCCTTGCCAAAGTAAGCCGTCTGCAAAGGCAAATTGAAAATAGTTAAATATTTAATTATCGAGTTCAGATTTAAACCTACCCTCATCAGTTTCTTTTGTGTGACGGGGCAAAATTCATAGGACGCTGCCTCGATGCACTCATTTACGGCCAATTCAATGTTTGTGCGGCACATGCTCAAGTATTCATCGGCCTTGTACGATTGCTCCACGAACTTCTTTTGGGCCTCAAAGAGATAGCTGGCGGGCTCTTGACTATTAACAGCAAAGATGTTCTCCACACATTTTGGCAGACGTTGAATCATCTCGTGAGAGCTCTGGGTGATTATGCGCACACCATCCATTTCCCCGACGAGAAACATGACGGAATCCTCATACGAGAATTCACTACGATCCGCATTGCGATTGACGATCAATAGATATGACGGATACGAAATGACAACAGCATCTGCATCCGCATTGTGCGTATTCATAATCCATTCAATTTGCAACGGCAAATCCTTGCGACCCGTATCAAATTCACAATACTTCTTACGCATATCAACGCTTCCCAGCCAGAGTAATCCCGTATTCGTATACAGAGCCAAGTGCTGATGGTTGTACGAGACAGATATCTTGATGATCCGATCGTGTGGCTTCTCAAACAGATTGGCGGTCACGGTGCCGACTGTCTGACCATGGAGGAGCTTAATAACCTCCCGTTCGCGTCCCAGCAGACAGTAGCTATTGCGACCCTCGGTCACAATCTCCCAGCAGGAGCAGTTGGCATTGGAATCTAAAATGAGTAACATGTTAATTAAGTTCGGATTACAATTTATTGCTACTCCTTCCTCACTTGGTATATCGGGCAGCTTTCGCTCGGTTTTATTGCTGTTTTGCTTGAGGAAGATGCGTCCGGATGTTGTCATTACGGCCACGCCAGTGCCTGCAGCGGATTGAAATACCTTGGCCTCCACAATCTTAATAACGCTCGCCTCGCCACCAATGCTATACGATTCCTTCTCCTTGCCAAATATGTCGTAGACAAACACTTTGGCATTCTCTAGCACACAAATCAGATCCTCCGTATCAGACCAGCCCATGGAAATAAGTTTGCCATGATTCCACTGCAAAAAGAGGAAATATTTATTGTTATTAAATATATATAAATTAAGAAAATAAATATAACTTAGATTAAGTTAGATAAGTAGTTAATTTGAATTTTTAATTTTCACTTAAATTCCAGTTAATTTGATCTGCTTACCAAAATGTGTCCCGTCTCATTGCCGGAGGTGTCGAAAATCCTGATCATCGGCCTGGAAGTGCCTCGGACAGGCACCAGTTTTGTTGTGTCGCGTATTACAGCCAAGGGACCCCCATAGGGTGAAGCCACTACTTGCATGTACTCCAAGTCCAAATCGTTTGGCCAATCGGGTGTTTCAAGCTCCACTTTTCTGTAGGGCGTATTTGGCGAAAAATTCACAAAATTGCGGTTGCACAAAAAAGATATTTTCAATAAGTTGACAATTGTAATTTCATTGGCGATGGATAACTCATACCTGTAGTAGTCTGGGCGCACCTTGAACCACTCTCCCGTATTAAACATAATTGGCATTTTTAAATCAATTTATTTCGACAACCAGTTGCAACCAACAAACATAAACAACCCTTGTGCGATGCAATTTGCCTTTTCTTATTGTTATTGCGGGTGGAGAGTAACCATTTGTAAGTAACTGTTGTTTGTCACGAGTCACTTAAAGTACTGAGTCACTGTATTATGACTAGACATCACATAGTGTTCTCAACAGAAAACGTATTATAAATTTAATTACAATTGCGTAAGAATATTTTAGTATACAATTAATAAATTAGCATATATTCGTGTTTGCAACTTTGGTGCGATTTCATCATACAATTTCAGCGCCGAGTACGTTTATTCTTTTTAAAAAGCATTCTTTGAATCAAAATAACTAGTATGTTGCACTATAGCACTTTATTACTTTTAATTTAAATGATTACTTTACTTGTAATTAATTAATAGAAAATTATTTGATTTTGCTGTTAGATTATGTGTCTTACAGCTGGCCGTACAACCAAACGTGTCGTGTGTGAGCCCCTCCCAAAATATAATTACCGCTGCTTATTGTACATGTGAAAGGCGAATTTCAAGAGTCAGTATTATTCACACGTGTTGCAATACGTTCAAAGCTACTTTGCAGTTTAGTAATTTATTAACAAATGGCGGACACTCAACAAACGATTGTGGAGGGCGTCGATGCACTCACTCTAAATGGCAAACTAGAAACAGAGGCAACTGCAACTGCTGCTGCTGCCAGCGAGGAAACAGCTACAACAACAGCAAATGTGGAAGATGTTGTCGATCCATGGAATGTGGCCAGTTCCAACGATGCAGGCATCGACTACGATAAGCTAATAAGTATGCAATGCGATTTCCATTCAAAGTATGCAAATTTCTAATTGTTGAAACGTTGCAGAACGCTTTGGCTCGACCAAAATCGATGAGGAACTTATCGCACGATTTGTGAAAATCACGGGCAAGCCAGCTCATCACCTTATCAGGCGAGGCATATTCTTTTCGCATCGCGATCTGCACACAATTCTCACGCTATGCGAACAGGGCAAACCGTTCTATTTATATACGGGTCGTGGTCCCAGTTCGGAATCCTTGCATATTGGCCACTTGGTGCCGTTTATGATCGCCAAATGGTTGCAGGAGACTTTCGATGTGCCCTTGATAATTCAGCTCACTGATGATGAGAAGTCCTTGTGGAAGGATCTGAAAATCGAAGAGGCCATTAAATTGGCGCGCGAGAATGCCAAGGATATTATCGCCGTGGGCTTTGACGTGGACAAGACTTTTATTTTCAATAATCTGGAATTTATGGGGTAAGTTTGTAAATGTAAAAATGTTAACTTATTGTAAAATTAATGTTTTGAACTTGCAGCAAATGTCCTGCCATGTATCAGAATATTATAAGGATTCAGAAGTGCGTCACCTTCAATCAAGTCAAGGGAATTTTCGGCTTTGGTGATTCTGATATTATTGGCAAGATTGGATTTCCAGCAGCGCAGGCAGCGCCGGCTTTGTCGAGCACATTTCCATTCATCTTTGGCAATCGGAAGCTGCACTGTCTGATTCCGTGCGCCATTGATCAAGATCCATATTTCCGCATGACACGCGATGTGGCGCCTCGCTTGGGCTTCCCCAAGTGTGCGCTCCTGCACTCCACCTTCTTTCCGGCCTTGCAGGGAGCCAAATCGAAAATGTCGGCTAGTGAAACGAATTCCGCTGTGTTCCTAACCGATACACCCAAACAGATCAAGAATAAAATCAATAAATATGCATTTTCTGGTGGACGCACTACAGTGGAGGAGCATCGTCAACTAGGTGGCATTCCAGACATCGATGTCGCCTATCAGCTGCTGAAGTTCTTCTTGGAGGACGACGACAAACTGGAGGAGGTGCGCTTGGCCTACAGCAAAGGCGAAATGCTAACTGGCGAGATCAAAAAGTTAGCCATTGAGGTAGGCTGCCTAAGTAATGTCGTGTGTTCAATTTATTAACTAGTCTCCCTTTCCGCAGACTGTCACGCCCATTGTGGTGGCGCATCAGGCAGCACGTAAACTGATTACAGAAGAGGTGCTCGACAAATACTTTGAGATCAGAGCTCTAAAGTTCAGCAGCTAGACGTAAATAAGGATTCAACTATTTACGTAAAATAAGTAAATGTATTTATGTATGTTTGCCACAGCTGAAAGCTTGTTGCACTGCGCTCGCTATTTATTTACTTAGCAAAACTAAATATTTTGTGTTATTATTTTTATAAGCACATACATACACAATCACAAACACACGCAAAGCAAACAAAAAACAATAAACAATATACGAAACAGATTTTGACCCACTTTTTGCTTTAGTTGTTAAAATGCTGTAAAACTCTCTTAGTTCAATTTTGGGAGCGACGCCGTTTGATTTAAAAGTCGCTAAATGGCAACTGGGAATGCATTTATTGCCAGTTGAGTGCAAAATAAGTTAAGCACCTGGAAACGCAGCTAAAACAATAAGTTTCGTTTTCTTTTTTAATTTTATAATTTCCGCGTAATCTGAGATCTACAGTACGCATTCAATTTCTGTGCCGATATTCCATAAATAAGACGAAAAATTACTTCTACAGAAAGTTGTATGATATTTCTCATTCTCACACTGACAACAACAAGCATGACAAAAATATAATATATACGAATATTATTTTCTATTATTTAAATAATAGTTTATTTAAGCAGTAAAAAATGTCTTATTTTCACTTCGATTGTACAACAATTTAACTCGATCTGAAAACATGAAACTTTTTCTGGTGTTTGTAGAAAATGTTGTTGTTTTGTTGGTTGTTAAGAAATTGATACCAATCGCTTTTTAACTTAATCTATGTGAATTTTAATGTTTTCCTTTTTTTGAGTGTGAGTTGTTGATTAGTTATGACGTCGACTGGGCTAAGCTGCAGTTAATGTGGTTTTATGTGTATTTTCTGTATGTATATCAATCATATGCCAAACTCTTTGCTATGAATATGTGTTGACGTACATATATATATATATATAAGGTATATATATATATATACCTATAAGCATTTTTTTTTTAATTAAGCCAAAACACTTGTGTTTACACGCTTTGGAAATATATACACACTGAGTATGTACTGAGTTCGTAGTCGCACATACGAAGAATGCTGCTGCAAAGAAAAACTCAAACTGAAGTTGTGGCGACAACGATCCAAGTCACAACGCGATCCCATAACCCAAACGCGACTCCAGCATTGCACACGCGCTCCTCATCATCATCTTCAATTCAATACAATACCAAAGAAATTAAGCCGCATCAACCTTGTTGTTGTTGTGGTTGTTGTTGCTGCTGCTGCTTTTGTTGTCGTTGTTGTTGTTGCTGTGCGCAGGTATATAAAAGGAAAAGCCGACAGATCGAAAGATCCTCGACTTGTTGACACACGTACAAAGGGCACTTTGTCAACTCAGAAGTCTCTCAAAGCATTGATCAACTAGATGACGCCAACTAGCAGATCAGGACTTGCTCCAAATGATGAATAGATATATCTCAAGATCGCCATCATTCATCAGCTAAGGGAAAATAGTTTGCACTTCTAATGCAACTGCAGCAGTGATCAGGTAAACGATATAAATACACTCGCAGAAATCATTCAATTTGAAGAAGAAAGATTTTATATAGAAAAAATATTCAGCATAATAATTACAAAAATAAAGTAAAAATCGTTTAGAAAATAGTTCGATAATTAAAACTTATATTTTTGAGTGGGACTAAGAGAAGTTTAACTTGACTTTATATCAGGATTAATTAAAAAACGAAATATTATATTGCAAGTAATCTTGAAAAAAGTATAATAATAATTAATATTTTTGTTATAGCCTTCTTAACCTTGGAAAACACCCACACCATTTGCTCCTGACTTGAGTGCAAAGTTCTCAGTTTCTTTTCAAGTGTAGCGCGGTCAGAAAACGAAAGTGTTCTTATTCAAAGCTGTGCTGGTGTCAGCAACACTTTCTCGGATCTCGCGGATCATTGGCCGGCGACAGGTCGTCGCTAACGGACGTCAAATCGTAAATCGGCTTTGGCGATGAGTGATCAACTGTTGAGCTCCAACTCGGACGATCCACCTGTACTGATACCCACTACAGTCTCACTCTCCAGTACTTACACCGATGCAGAGTCCGCGGAGCAACCCGTACTGCTTGAGCTAGGCGCCGCGCAGCCGACGACGAGTCTTAGCTACACTCTGCCACCAGATGTTGGAGGATTACTCACATACAGTTCTCCACACGCACACAACCTTAGCTACGCGCAAAGTTTATTGTCCAGCTATGAGAAACATTCTCAGCAGCATCCTCACCATAATCTCAGCGTGATCGGCAGTTCGGGCTACAGCATAAGCATACCACAGACCGTGTCCATGTGGCATGAAGGAAGAGGTGCACTTATCGAACCGAAACGACCTGATCTCGTCTCGGTGCCACCGCCCACATATATGAGTTACAGTGGAGGCAATGCTATCGAACTGGACATTGCCAAGGAACAGAATCCCGCCTGGCGCGAAAAGGCCATCCAGATGGAGAAGGACTATAGACGCACAGCCTGTGATCGGGAACGCACCCGGATGCGGGATATGAACAAGGCCTTCGATCTCTTGCGCTCCAAGCTGCCCATTTCCAAACCCAATGGCAAGAAGTACTCCAAAATCGAAAGTTTGCGGTGAGTTAACAAATTTAATTATTTACTTAATATTCTGAACAAAATTATGATAAAACAATTGCTAATTGGTGATTTTGGTTAAAATATATTGAAACATAAATGGTTTCTGATACACTATGCAAATGTACGTCCAAATGTTCACATATGATATTAAAAGTTTCTCCTGAATACAGGGATCAATATCTAAATTTTGAATGATAACCAAGAGTCGAGAATTGAATCAGTTTAATTGTTACACATTTTATAGCAAAAGTTATATATATAAAAAAATGTATACCTATTGATTATTGCAGCATCGCGATAAACTATATTAACCATCTGCAGGCCATGTTGCGGGATAATCATACTCTGCCCGAAACGGAACTGGTCTCCTTCAGGTGCAGCAGTCGTTCCGTGCACTACGATGGCCAAGGACAGATTCACAATCACTCCGGCAGCTACGACTATGAGAATAGTGCTTCGGCGGCGACAGCCTCACAAAATGGCTGCAATTGGAGCGGTGGCAGTAGCTGTTCACCGGGCTATGAAGCCAACTCCAAAGATCACTGGAATACGTAGTTGTCACAGCTGAGAACAGTCAAAGATGGAGTAAATCGAAGAGAATCTAAATTGTTTTGAATGTTTCGAATATCAAAATTGTGGTTAGTGTAAAAATACCCAAAAATATTTAAATATTAATTAAAAAGGAATAACTTTCAAGGTTTATAAAGCCCGATGAAAAAGGCGTGAATTCAATATCAGAATTATAAACATTATTTGTACAGCTTCCAAGTGCAATTTTATATTAAGTTTACAAAACTTTGTATTTTAAAGACGTAAATTAAAATAAACAAAATAATAGTAATGCCAATGCTATGACTTAATTCATAAATATTTATTTAAATATTTAGTTACAATCAATATGCTATTAAGTTAGTCTCCTCAAACACTTGTTAAGATTGATTTCTGGCTATTTAGAATTATGGATCGAGTGGAGTTGACAAATAACAACCAAATCTTTATATATACATATATATATATATATGAATCATATCACTCATATTACAAACCCTTTGCCCAGTAAATTTAATCGGTTCTCGTGACTTTTTAGGTTATATTTATTTGTTAACATTTTACAGTTGATAATTTACATAGTTTGAATAAAGAAATGACTGTTTTCGTTTTTTTTTGTTTTGATACTATGTTAACCTAAAAAGAACAACAAACAGAAGATGTAACAAATTATTATAGTCGATAATGGAATTACTGAACTGCATTTAAAAATAATAAGTTTTTAATACTTATTTATATATATGTAGCTTATGGGTTGGTGTTCATAAGGCCAACTATACACTGTTCTCACACACGCATACACACAATTTTTCCGCTAATTGAATTGAATTAGAACAATACAAGATTGGTTTTCTTTCTTGTTTTGAGTTGACTCTTCGCAACATAAATGGGGCGAAATAACAAAAGGAGAAAGGATTCTATAGCCTAAGCGCTTAGTTGTCCTTCTTCATTCTAGTCGAGGTCATGCGGTAAATGATGGAGTCCCTGCCGGGATCCATGGAACCAATGGCGTAGCAAATGGCCAACAGCGACAGGGCGAAGATGACCATAAACCACAAGATAATGTTGAAAATGACAGGATAATTATCATCGTAGTACAAGGCCAGATTAAATTTGTTTGCAGGGTCGATGGGGATAGTATCACGCTTGCTGCGTGCATTTGCCACATCCTTTTCTGTGGTCTGCACAAACAGCACCGAATCGCTGGACTTCTGAGCGGCAGCCAACAGGCGAGCAATGGCAGCAGAGACGAGCTTGTTGGCCTCATCGACAGCAATCGATTTCTCGCCATGCGCCTTGGCAATGCCATCGACAGACAGACGAATGATCAGCACATTCGAGGGCTTCATCATCTCAGCGAGGTTCTCGGCGGCGGCATTAATGTAGCCAATTTCCTGCAGGAACTGCTTATCGGCATTGTGCAACGCGGGATTCAGATGTTTGGTGGGCTTGGCCGGCGGTGCCTCAAAGTCACCAAAGCAAGACTTGAACGATTGCACCTGAAAATGTGATGTTAGATAATGACTTGGCTATGCGAATCGGCAGCAGTCACTTACGCCCTCATCATACTGATCGAAATTGATGTCGCAAACCGGCTCATTGGCTGCCTCCAGCTCTGCAGCTAGTGCGTTGAGGGCATGGCCAGTATAGGGGCCAACCAGTTCGTAGGATTTCACATTGCCAGCGCTGGTGACATGGTTAACACCCTCCACGTGCACGGCAATGATGCCCTGGGCCAAATGGAATGGTTCATTGATGATCATGCCACTCCAGTCAGAGTCGCCAATGACGGCGTTGCCCATGGCAGCATAGAGAACATCGCCAACATAACGGCTGTTCAATGGATCGTTGCCCTTGAAGCTAATCGCCTTGGGGGTGTTCAGTACGGTGAACTCGCCAGTGGCGTGAACTGTAAAATAAAATGATATAACAATTAAAACAGTTAACATTTATTTAGAAATATTTTCTTTAACACACTAAAAGACACAGATTCTGCGCGAGGAGGAGCACCAAAGTTCCCCAGCCCCTTTCACATGACAGCAGAATCAATGCAAGTCAGAGATAAAAATATTTACACAATTCACGCACATCTCTCAATGCTCAGCACATTTGGATAGTTTTAGTTGATAGTTTTACTTACTTGCTGCAATAAATAGCGAGAAAATGACGACGTTTTGCAACATTTTCATTTTTCTGCCAGCCTTTTAATCATATGACGAACAACTGCACAGAGAAAAACCTACTACGCTCCTACTGTCATGTGATGGTTATTCGAAGTACATGCTATCGAAAATAGTCCATCTCTAATGGCCAGTGTTGCTTAGTAGGTGTTAAAAAGGTCTATATCAAAATGTGACGTCACAAATTTCGCACGCATTTGTTATTGTTATCTCTTATTGGTACACACTTGAATTGTTTTTATATTTGATAATTTAATTAAATATTTTGAATTTTATTAATTGTTATTGTGTATATTTTAAACAATCTTAGTAATCTTAAAGTATTTTTGGTATTTTAGGTTTGTTTTCAAATTGATTTTTTAGTATTTTGAGGCTTGCCGCTGACGGTCGCAAGTTTTTGTGTTTGTTTTTGCAAAAGCAACAAAAAAGTGTGTAAAAAACACAGATTTTGTTTAATATTTTCAAATGCTTTGGTCCTTAGAGCAGGTTGAGGGCATGCTGGGTGTCCTCAAAACCTCCACGGACAAAAATGTTATATATAAATGCCTCGTCAAGCTGCGCACCGATGTGGTTAAAGATAAAGATGGTATTGTGTTGTTTCGAACTGCGGGGGGCGTTCCGGAAATGGTTCGCCTGATTACTAAACTCAACGAAAAGATCATGGAAGTCGTTTTGAGCATATTGGGCAATTGCTGTACGGATGATTTGGCTTGCATCGAGGTGAGTTGCGATAAAAAAAAATTTTAGTTCTATGTGAAAATTATAGTTAATTAAAAAAATGATAATTAAAATAAATTAATAGTATAATATATTATTATTATTTTTCATGGATATTGTTTATTTTTTATAATTTTTGTAGACTGCATAGAAGTCTTAAACAATTTATTAAAACATATAAATTGTTGTTTGGAGTTTGAAATATTATTATATTTTATTGTATTTTGAAGCTAAATTTATATGTAGCTGTATTTTCACATTTGCTTAGATATATTATTGGCATCCATGTCTATGGATATCCCTCTATGATCTGTAGAATAGATCTGCAGAAGCAATAGTATACATAATTTCAAAGATTCATGAAGCTAACTTTAAAAATAAAAGATCTTTTATCAATTACATATAAATATAACGCACAGAAGAACATATGGATATACCTATCGGATCGGCTAGTGATTCTAATTAAGAATATATGTATATATGTTACCTTCAATATGTTACAAACTTTATTGAAAAATGTTAATAAAAGGATTAGAATTTAAATTGATATAAGTTTCAATTTAATTTTAAAATTTGTATTGAGAATTTTTTTAATTTTGTTTCGTGCATATTTAAATAATTAAAGATATATTTAATAATTTGTTTTTGATATCATTAACAGGCTGTGGAGTGTAAGGTGATTGGACCGTTGGTGACCATATTGAAAACCATTCCCAACTCGTTGATTCAGTGTCGCGCCTGCCGCATGCTCGGCAATCTGGCGAAGAGCAAGAAGGTGTCCACCTATCTGACGGCCCACTATGGAGCGATAGCGCCTGCCATTTGCCACATCATCGAGTCGACGAGTGCGGTGCAGACAAGGATAATGGCATTTAGGGTCTGTCGCTTTCTGCTCGTGAGCAGTCAGTTCTACAAACATTTTCTGGCCTCCAATGGATTTCTGCAGCTGATGCGGATATTTTCAGCCGTGATGAAGAACAACGAGGCGCCCAAGGAGTCGCC
Source organism: Drosophila grimshawi (assembly GCF_018153295.1). Taxonomy (NCBI): domain Eukaryota; kingdom Metazoa; phylum Arthropoda; class Insecta; order Diptera; family Drosophilidae; genus Drosophila; species Drosophila grimshawi. Next base: position 27,199,935 of record NW_025063098.1, read on the forward strand.
GCAGGACATCGAAGTGTCCGCCTTAATTGGCCTGAAGCGTAATCAGCATCGTGAAAAGTATTTCGAGGAGGTGGCTCGCAATTTGGAAGGTGTCCGCAGCGACATCTTCGATTACCAGATGCTAAAGAACTCCACCCGCAACTGTGAATACATCCTGCCCAAGGAGAACGATGCCATCGAGCTGGCCTACGAGATCCTGAAGTGCCTGATGCTCCTCTCTGCCCAGCAGATTGGCATGAGAGTTTGGGAGGTGTGTTTGAAATTATAGCTACAATAATAATAATTCCAATTTACTAATTGCAATTCATTTAGGTGCTGTCCCGGAACACATCCCTTGCGCCCATCGTGTATTTCGTGAAGGAGGACAGCGAGCAGCGCTCATCGGCACTTAAGATACTTTCCAACTTCGGCAAGGATCCGTGCGCCTTTTACATGCTCAGCACGGCGGATTCGATTGTGGCTGCCTGTGAGCTGCTCATGGCCGTGAATATGGCGAAGCCGCTATCGGAGAGCGAGTGCCGACATTGTGTGAACATTATATCCACCTTATCGACCGATGCCTGCAGCCGTTCCAAAATTCGACGCTGTGGCGCATTACGCAAACTGGTGGCCATGATCCGAGAGTCGCATTCTCGCAGCGAGCGTTCATCGGTGAGCAATGTGGCAGTGCACGTTGGATGCATCTCTTTAAGTGGTATCCTTTTCTCTTTATCCAGCTATTTTACATTCTGAACAACTTTCAATATGACAACCTGAGCATGGAGCTGCTGCTGCATGAGGGTCTGGTGCCCATGTTGGTGCGCGAACTAAACGATTATCTGACCGGCGATGAGGAGTATCACAAGCGACGGCACGAGGAACGCATGCAGGGTTTCAAGAAACGCAAACTGACCGATCCCACAACGCCAGAGACGTTGAGCAAGGTATCCTAATGTTTCACTCGGAAGGATTTGATTTTATAAAACTCTTCTGTTCAGCTGGAAGAATGTATATTTATATGGTTTTCGTATTTGCAGTTCTCAAAGACGCAGGAGGCGCTCGCCACGGACTTTGACTCGCCGAGCAGCTCGCCCCGATCATATCGTACCACAAGTCCGTGCAGCTCGCGCAGCATGTCGCCAGTCTGCTCGAAACTCTTTGACAATGATGAGGATGAGGACTATTCGCCGGCCTGCAGTGATGACGATGACGATGAGGATGATGGCAAGACTCAAGTCAATTCTAATAATGACACACGAGAATCTCGCATTGCTGCGAATCGGGCTCAACCCACCAATGTGATGGACATCTTGAATCTGATGGACGAGGGCAGCGAGCCCATTGACGACACCTTATCGGACAAGGAGGATCTGGAGGAGCTGAGCTCGGATGTGCCGCCAAAGCTGGCCCAGTTGCGCAATCAACAGTCTGGCGACACCATCGATGTCATTGAGAATCTCATTTATCGCATTACCCTGATGATCAACAAGCGACCCGAGTTGGGCAAGCCGGAAACGCTTGACACTCTCATCCGGGCCATTAATCTCTTCGGTGCCAACAACAACTTTGCCAATGCTCTGACCAATATATTGCTGTAAGTTAATTGTTTTTAGTCCGTTTCCGAAGCCTGTCTAATTTTAATTGCTCTTTTTTTTGTACAGTGAAAGTCAGTTCTTTGCCCAGATCATCAAGCATGGCGTTGTCCATCAGCTCTATCAGCTGACCAAGGTGGAAGAGGTGTGTATAATGGAAATAGTGGATATAGATGCCTAAGATTTGAATAATATATTTATGACTTTTAAGGCATTTAACGTTTACCAATATTAAATGAATTTTTATTTCTTTGTTTTGCAGATGCGCAAGGATGGCTTCGCATTCCTGGAGACGCTCACCAATGTGGGCGAGTCCAACTATGGCAAGGAGGAGCTGGTCCGTCTGCTGCGCTGCGATGCCGATTTGAGTGCACAACAACGGGCTGCCATATCCGTGGCATATATCATCAAAAGCCATCGGCTGCTCTATCAGTTTCTGTATGATGGCAATGCGCTCACGTTGTTGTTCGACCTGTTGCTGCGCAAGAAGAGCGACAATCTGTATGCGGATGAGGCAGCCGATGCAGTTACGGCCATGTCCCGTTTCACGCTGGGCATCATTCTGCCCGAGCCGGAGCCAGTGGACGTCAATGCCATCATGTGTGCGACTCAGTGGAATGCAACGGCTGCACCGCTGCACGAGAATTGTGATATGCGATTCCTGGTGCAAGGCGAGGAGGATGCAGCAGCACCAGCGGCAGCGGCAGCAGCAGCAGAGGCAGCAGCTGAGGCAGCAGCTGAGGCAGCAGCTGAGGCAGCAGCCGTAAAAGCAACTGAGAGCCAGGAAGCCACGTTCAGTATTGGCTTCAACAAGCAGCTACTCTGTGATACCAGCGAGGTGTTCAACAAGATGCTCAACAGTGACTTTCGCGAGGGCCACGACGGCGAGATTCAGCTGCGCAACTATACGGCCAGTGGTCTGCGCTATTTCCTCCACCTGATTAGCTGCCAGTCGCGTCACTTGGCCATGCCCGAGTATGGGGCACTGCTGGAGGCGTTCGAGATGTCGCGCGTCTACATAATACCCGAGTTGGAGGTGCTGCTCCATGAACGACTCATCCAGTTCCTCGATTCGCACAACTGCCTGCGTCTCTTAGAGTGGGCGCTGAAGAACTACCATGCCGAGCTCACGGAAACTGCCATCAGCTATTATTTGTGCGCTGCGATGCCCGCACAGGATAAGCTGCATCTGTTCCGCGCCGCCGAGGACTCCACATATGCCAGCGAATGGTTCCAGCTGCTCAATGATGCCGTTTACGAGCGTTGTCGCAGCACCGGCTATTAGTGCCCGGCTGCTGCCCCTTCTTCAGCCTTTACCTGCCAACTGTACTATATATATATATATATAAACGTGTGATTATTTGTGTGTTTGTTCTCTGTTCCAACTGTACTATATACATACATATACATAAGTGATTGTTTGTGTGTTTGTTGTGCGTGCCAAATAGCCAAACAGTGTATTTAATGTCCCAGCCAAGAACTATATTTCTATGTACAACAGCTAATAAAACAAATAGACTACAATAGTAACATCTACCGACTGCGCCATACTCTGTTCGCTGCATAAAATGGCAGCTGGTGGGAAAATGATATCGAAATAAAATTGAGAAATCATGAAGAAAGTCGCACGTAACTTTGGCAACTTAGCGGCTATCCAAATGTCCTTTGGCATATTGGTAGTCCTTGATCTGTCAAATCTGAATATATATTCAATAGGTCGAATGTCCTTTAAGCAACTGACAACTCAACTGTATCCTTGAAAGTCATGTGTCTTTCGTGCTGCATTTATTTGTTTGAAAAGTTCAACGCCTTCGACTCGGCCTAAAAGTATGCTTTAAAAATGCGATTTTATGCAACTTTTGCATACTTTGGTTTTCATGGTTCAGCCTAAAAATATGATACAAAATAATGAATTCTCTTAAGCAGTGCTTTGCCACTGATTAACGTAAACACAGATTTACCCCAATACATATATATATATATACATATATTTCTTTCCATTTTTAAAAAATATGTTCTTTTCCAATTTGCATCAACCAAAGTATTCTGAATCCTTAAGGGATCCTCTATGTCTTTATTGCCACCAACCTTCATTACTATTTCCATTCCTATTTGAATGAATTGCTCTTGCTGGACTCATAGTTGGGCATTGCACAGAACTGCACCGTGAGCCAATCCGTTAGAGGAGCAGGAGTTATCTTAAAGAGCCAACGATAGATTCTATAGCGCCAAGTTTCGTGTATATAGAGAGAATGAGGCTGCTTGTTCGTTAGAGCATCCTTGAACTTGTCGAGCAGGTCATCATCTCGCAGCTGATTGGGCTGCTTGAAGCCCGTTAGAATGCTCAGATACTCATTGAACCTGTGGAAGTAGTTGCCATAATGAGCCAGCTGTTCCTCGTTGAATCCATCCAGCATTTGCTGAGCATGCTGCTGCTGGCGTGCAGCAATATTGCTATCCAACACAAACGAGCCGGGCACAAAGTTGACCACCTCGACGCCGTATTGTCGCATCTCAATGCGCAGCGCATCATTCCAGGTGCGGATGGCTGCCTTGGAGGCAGCATAGGGCGCCAAAGCGGGCAGAGCCTGAAAGCCACAATGACTGGTCACATTGATGATGCGTCCGCAATGTTGCCGGATCAGCGGCAACAGTTGTCGGGTTAATCTCATCGTGCCCAAGAGATTGCAATTGATCTGCTGCTCAATCTGTGACGGAAGTTGCCATTCAAATTCCCCAAAGCACATGACACCAGCATTGTTGACCAACGCCATCAGCTCGTAGTCCGTGTTGTGCAACAGCTCGTCCAGCTGTAGTTGGACCTTCTCTATGGAAGCGGGGTGCAGCAGATCCAGTTGCCAGGTGTGCAATCGTTGCTGTTGCTTCGTCTCCGTCTCAGCGCTCATTTGCTGCAACAGTCGTGCGCCCTGCGACTGCAGATTGTGGCAGCAACAGATGACGGTCATCTCAAGTGACTTGTAGCAGTAAACGGCCAGCGAGTGGCTACATAATAAATATATAAATATTGTTAAATATTTATAAATATTGTTGAGCTGGTCAGAGGATATCTCACGGTCAGCCACTCTCAATTAGAATATTCTCTTTTTGTAATCATTTTAAGTTCTTAGTTGTGTCGACTTACCCCAAACCCGAATCACAGCCCGTGACCAGGACAACTTGACGCTGGCCAACGTTCAGCTGACGTCTGCCCAATCCCAGGGTGCGCTTCAAGGCGCCCAGCAGTTGAGCACAGCTACCCATATCGTTGCTGGTTCTCGATCAACTGACACACGCAGTCTCACATAAAAAGAAATCAAATCAAAAAACACACAAAGAAAAGAAGGAAATACATGCATAAAGAACCCGAAATATGCACTGTGTATATATGCATTATCTGTATACATATATATATATTTATATATATATATTTATGTATGTGCTCACACAAATACATGCACAGCCACAGATCGGTTCGCTTGTGGCTCGCACCTTTTGAGTCTTACCTGCGCGTTGGGCTGGAGCCAAAAAACAAAAGGCAATCGTTTCAACTCAGCCGGCTTTTATATACATATATATATATATATATACATATATCCCATGTGTATTCTGAAAAGTGCAACGCATTTAAATTAAAATATATAAACACCATGATTGGCATACAGCTGGATGATAAGCTGTTCCGCTGATAAATATATATATAAATATATATAAACATATCGCGCAGATCGTGTTTTTACCAGCTCAATTATGCTTTCAACATTCCATGTCAAACAAACTACATAATAAATTAAGTACATGATAATAAAAATTGCTGGCGATTTTTTTATAGTCGTCAGTTGCTGCCAAGGTTCCGGAGAAACTGAAAAAAAAACCAAACTCTTACTTATTATATTTATATATGTATATATATATATATATATTTAAAAAAGATTTTGGCTTTAATTTATGCACAAATACATTTTAAAAATTTGTAATTTTATATTTTGCTTATATCTAGAACTCAATTTCAATTTTTAAGGTTCACCCTAATTTACCTGTCCACTCTTATCACCGGCTGAGCCAGCAAAACTTGTAATTTTATGCGATATTCAATTGTTTCACAGCACACATCCGTTCCAAGGCTGGCCAGCCAGCTTGGATCTACCATTCCGATCAATTTGAATAGGTTTTGAAGATTAAATAGACTTTTTGGTTTTTAGGTTGTTTTGTTGTTTTTTTTGTTTTTTGTTTTCTCTTTTATTTCTCTTACTCAATGTTGGTGTTTGTTACCCCATTTAAAGGTGCATTTTAGTTCTGTTTACAATTTTCTGTGAATTTTACTTAAAAAATGTATGCGCAAATGTTGCGTTTAGCAAAAAAATGGGATTTATTGAGGAAGGGTAGGTGGCGATGGGGAAGGGGGAGGGGTAGGGGGTAGGGGGTAGGTCAGCTATATCAAATATTGTTGCCCGATTTGCTGTTATTGCTGGTATTTATCATATACTTAAATGTTGTTTTCTTTATTGCATAATTACATATTAAATAATTGCTTTGCTTTGCGTTTTGTTTTGTTTTTGTCATTTCTTATAAATCGTATGTGAAAATAGAGCGCATCTTGCCTTTAGTAAAAATATATTTGGGTTTTTCTACTGCGCCTTAAATATTAAGTAGTATAAGTTAGTATTTCAAATTCTCTTTCTCTCGTTTTATATTTGATTTATCATTTATCATTTATCATTTATCGTTTATCATTTGATTTTCCCTATCTCATTTTATCAAGGCAACTTTTTTTTGTTTTTTGTTTTGTTTAATTTGTATCTCGCATTTTGTTTTACTTTATGTTTAAATGTACAATTTTAAAACCGGCTTAGTTCCTTTCGTTACACGCTCTGTTAATGTTCCATTTGTAATTAGGTTTTGTTTTTTGTTTTTGTTTTTTGTTTGTATTTTATTCAACTTGTTAATAATAAATATCACAACTCATCCTTCATATACAACATTCCATTCACATCCTTCTCATTCTCATCTCTTATTCATTTACATTACTTTCCATCTTTTTTGTTTTGTTTTGTTTTTTCTTTTGTTGCAAAATGTTTAGGCATTTAGTTTATATAAATATTTGCTATGTATATGTTTTCAAAAAACACACGCAAACGAAAATGGTTGATTGATAATTGCACAAAAAATCCAAGTAAATATATAGTATACATATATAAATCGTTGTAGAAATATATGTATATGTATGTATATATATATATAGATGTATTTTATAATATTTAGATAGGGACAATTGACAGCAACTCATAAATTAAGCATAATAAAGATAATAATACAAAAGCAGTTACAGTTACAGTTACAGTTACAGTTTAAACGGAAAAACAATAAAAATAATATATTAAAATAAGTAGATTAACTTTTTTGAACTCGGCTAACGCCATTCAACATTGATGTGGGCGTGGCAGTCAAGTTCGTTTTCGTTTGTTTTCCAATAAGAAACAAAAGGGGAAAACATCCTTTACAAATCTTAATTATAATTATTAATATATATAAATATATATATATGTATATATTTTATATAACTGTAGTTGGCGTCATGCAACCACCACCACGTATCCTACACCACTGGTTATAAGCTGACCAGCTTGGACGGCTCACTTGTGGGCGTTGGCAGCTCCAGCGGATGCTTGTTTTGCGATGAGCACGTGGGCACCAATGGACCCGAGACGGGCGTCAGACCGGTGCCGCCGGCCATCAGTGAATCGAAGTTAAAGTTGCCGGCGGATGGTGTCTGGATGGGCACACCCTCGATCTGCATCGGTGTTTTGCCGATGGCGATGTTGCCCGGCTGCGCCAGGGACTGATTCACGTTGAGTGTATTTGGACGCGTCTTGGGCATTGGCTTGGCGTGGATGCCAAAGGCGGTCGGTGCCATGCCCGACATGGGCGTGTTGAGGGACGCAACGGGACCAGTGGGTGTTGTCAGGGATGCGCTATGCGGCTTCAGTGTGGCAATGTCGGGCAGCGCAAAACGTTTGGCCGCCGGCGGGCCATCCTGATCCAGCGATGAGCTCGAATCGAGTCCAGCATCGTGCGGCTCATGCTTGATATTGACCAACAGCTGATCATCGATGAGGACCGGCTTGAGATCGAGCGGTGAATTGCTGCGACCGGTGGAATTGAGCGATGCATCGAAGCCGGTGATGGTGCCACAGCTGCTGTCATTGCTATTGCTATTGTTATTGTTGTTGCTGTTGTTGTTGTTGCTGTTGTTGCTATTGCTGTTGTGATGATGGCTGCCATTGCTGCCAGAGCTGAGCATCGCTGTGGGCGCAATCAAACCATTGCAGGTGGTCACACTGAGCAGATCATCGCGCACCTTCTGGCATGTGGGACGGTGTGCCTCGAGCACAAAATTCAGCTGATGCCTGGTGTTAGTCAATATTTCAATCTCCTTCTTCAGATCCTCGTTCTTCTTCAGAAGGCCATCGACCTCCTCCGACAGCTCATTGGTCTGATCGACGCGCCGCTTGCGACAGCGTGCCGCTGCCAACTTGTTCCGTTCGCGGCGAACGCGACGCTTCTCCTCCTCCTCGGGCGACATGTTGGCCGACTTGTTCGGTCGCCGACCGCCGCCGCGTCGGGCTGGCGTGGCATTGTTTGAGGTAGATGAAGTGCCGCGTCCAGCACTGCCAACGCCGGCGAGTGATCCTGTAAAATTATTGACACCGGAGCCATTGGATCCATTGTTGCCAAACATATGGCCACCATTCTGATACGAGGTGCTGTCCGTGGCGGCACTTGCTGTATAACAAATTAATAATTAATTAATTATTGAATAGATTTAGATTGGAATTCGACGATTTCACTTACAAGTATCGGTTGTGCTTTGGTCATCGTGCGGCCCACCTACGTTCCAGGAAACGTTCGATTGCTCGGAATCGCTTTCGGGCACACTGCCACAGTTGAAGCCAAGCAAATCCAATTGTGGATTTGTGTTCAGTGTGCTCATCGTGCTCATTGGGCTTGCCAATGTGAGGTTGCCGGCAGCCGCTGCTGTTGTTGTGACTGTGTTGCTGTTGTTATTGTTGTTGTTGCTGCTGTTATTGTTATTATTGTTGTTGTTATTGTTGTTGTTGTTGACGACAGTAACGTTGCACAATGATGTCAGCGGCGGCGGTTTGAAACCGGCCTGAAACGGCACATTCTGCGTCTCCGTTGTCAGCTCAAAGATGGTCTCCTCAATCGTTCGCAGTGTCGTCGGCGTCAGCGTTGGCGTTGTCAGCGTCGGTGCACTCTGTATCCCATCAAACGTAACGAGCTGCAACAAGAGAAAACCAAAATCCAAAATCAGATTAGTAAAACCCATTAAAAGTATTTCGAAATGCTTATTGCACAAGTCTAAATAAATATGTCATCTATTTAATGAAACCCCTTTTCATATTTAAAGATTGCCCATCTAAATTACAAATATTTTATCGAATATATTCAACGATAAATATTTATCTAAAGCGCTGCACTTTTAATCAAACCAAAACTGTTATTTCATAATCCTTAACAACAGATCAGGATTAACAAGAAAAAGATGAAGGGAAAGCAGCAAAGTAATTCGATAAATTCACATCAACTGTCAAAAGGATTTTCGAAAAAATAATAATAATAATATAATAATGATAATAATAATAAAAAAATAAAGTCACATTTCTACACATTTTGAGTAAATCGATAGCTATAAAATAATCTCTTGACTATTTAATTCATTTCGATATGCAAAATGACAAATCGATATCAAATGAATTTAGCTATGAATATAATAATTGTTAAAAGTGATTTATGAATTATTTAAAAGGTGTTTTAAAGTGAACACTTTCGTCGAACGAGCACATTTGCTATTTACGTTCAACAATTGCAGCTATTTCACGCTTCGATAAGTTATCGCTTGTTATCGAATTATCGATGCGTACCTGCTGCATAAAAAGCTCACTAGCCAAAAAATTTGCAATTTCGCTGGCACTATCCAATGCTAATTTATCGCCATTTGTTGTTGTCGCTGTTGTTGCTGTTGGCAGTTGTTGTTGTTGTTGCTGCTGCTGCTGCTGTTGTTGTTGTTGTTGATTATAATTAATATGCGCACAATTGTTGTTGTATTGTTGCTGTTGCTGCTGCTGTTGTTGTTGTTGCTGTTGATGGCTTAAAAAGCTTTGCATTTGGCACATGGCGGCCATTGCTGCTGTCGTCGCGTTGGCGTTGGCGTTGCTGTTGCCGTTACTATGCGCAGTAGCAACAGTTGCTGCGTGCATGTTTACGCGCGCAGTCATAGCAGTCATGTTGGCGGCACTTGTGTTGCTGTTGCTGTTGCTATTGTTGTTATTGTTATATGATTGCTTTGATTGTTGCTGCTGGTAGGCTGACTGCGTGGGCAGCAACTGTTGCTGACGTAACAAATGCTGCTGCTGCTGCTGCTGTTGTTGTTGCTGCAGCTGTTGATTATAGTACTGTTGTTGGTTGTACTGTTGCTGTTGCTGCTGTTGCTGCTGAGTGTATTGTGTTGCGTAGGGCAACTGTAGTTGTTGCTGCAATTGTTGCTGTTGCTGCTGCAGTAGCTGTTGCTGTTGCTGCTGCAGTAGCTGTTGCTGTTGGTGTTGCTGCTGCTGCTGCTGCTGTTGTTGCAGCTGTTGCTGATAGTAGGGATGGTAGCACGCATTATGCGCTCTACCATTGAGATTTTTCATCATATTATGCTTAGAGACTACAGCTTAATAAATATCAAGTATACGAAATACCAAAAAATATATTACGTATACGCACACAGTTCGTTATTTGTTGTTTTGTGTTTTTGTGTTTTTTGACTAGTTTCGTGTATGGGCTTCTTAAGTTAAATAACAATATTTATATATGGCTTATAAGTGGACAACAAATGATTGAAAAGTGTTTACACTTAACTGCGAGATACGCTTAAATTAAATATTTACAGCACAACTTTCGTGGAAAAGATGCGAATCGTAATAATGATCTTGCTGCTGTTAATAATGAGTATAATCTAGTTGTTGTTGTTGTTGTCTTGATTGTTGTTGTTGTTGTTGTGTTGCTCTTTAGCTCTTTGGGGCGCCAAAATAGTTCGTTCGTTTTTGGTATTTTCGCGTTTGCGTTTTTTGCGTTTGCCTTTCGTTGGAATTGTTCGTTGTTCGTTTTGGGCATTCAATTCGTTCAATTCAATTTCGATTGTTGTTGTTGTTGTTGCTGTTGCTTTTGCTCTTGCTCTTGCTGCTCTTTTAGCCACTTTCCGGCGGCTTTAGACGCTCGACGGCGAGCAGCGTTTGCCAATTTCGCAAGGATTCGAAATGTGAGTGCAATGCAAACATAATAATAAATTCAATTCGAAATCTCGTATTTCGCACGTGCTTACTTGATAACTCTTTATGGTAGTAATAATTATATTAATTATAATATTAATAACGTTAACAATTGCAATAATAACAGTTAATAACAATTATAGACACGGCATTTGCCCAAAAACGGTTTTTTTCAAAGCGAGCAAATTGCTCAGATTATATAATTATGTTGTTGTTTTTGCTATATATCTATATACATAAAGATTTATATATATATACACATGTGCACTATATAAGTTGTACATATATATACATGTGTGTGTGTGTGTGTGTTTTGTGTGTGTGTATTTCGTTTTGGCTGCCTTGCGCTAGTTTTTCGGCCCAGCAATAATAATTACACTTTGTGTGCCGCCTCGCAAAAATTTATGTTTAATTAATTTTTTGTACGAGTCGCTCGGGCAACGCCTCTAAAAATGAACTCTTTTTCTCTTCTTTGCATATGCTCCGCTCCGTGTATAAATAAAATATGGTTGCCTTAAAAAATCCACGCGGCATGCAACAAAATTGTTGTTCTCTATTTGTTCCTTATTTGCATATGAAGTGAAATTCTGATTCGTTGTTTCAAAATTCGCTGTGTGTGTTGTTGTTGTTGTGTGTGATTGTGTGTGAAAAACCGAACAATAAAAACACAATTTTATTTCTATTATTTTATTTCTTTCTTTCTTTCTATCTATTTTTTTTTTTGCAATTCGTTTTGTGTGTTTTTCGCTTTTCTTTCGGTTTTCCAAATGTATTTTCGTTTTCGTTTTATTTCGGGCAGCGCACGCGATCGCACAGAAGGTTTTTCCGTTTATTTTGCGTTTGTTTCAATTTTTTTGTATGTTTTCGAATTTCAAAAAAATTCTAAACTTCGATGGTTCGTTGTTCGTTTGCGACTGAGCGAAAGAAATTGAAATTGGCAGAAATGATTCTTTTTCTGAGCACTCGCATCGGATACTAATGCAATATAAATGAGAATGAGAGAGTGTGTCTCTGTCTGTGTGTGTGTGTGTGTTGTGTTGTGTGTGTGCGTTCATTTTTGTTCTCCTGAGTGTGTGTGTGTTGCTGAGTAAATTAGACGACAGCAACTACAAAAAACAAAAACAACAACAGCAACAACATCATTTAGCAGCTAAGCAAATCGAATAAATTTTAAATGTGCTCGCTGCTGCTTGGCTCTTAATTGAGGCAGCAACCCACACGACTAACAACAACAGCAGCAACAGCAGCAGCAACAAGAAGAAGCAGCAACAGCAACAGCATCTGCTGCCCACGCCAACAGCAACAGTTGCTGCCATAAGTTTTGCCATAAACTTTTCTATAGACAAGTTAGCAGCTTTTCTACCAAATTTCATTTGTGATAATCTATACATTTTATCAGTCAGCTTTGAGATACAAAATACAAAAGAAAAAAGGCTAAATCGTATCGAGTTGTTGTTGTAGTTGTGCAGCAACCAGTATTTGTGGCAAATATGGTGCAAATAAACACAAAATTGCGTTGAGCTATTTTTATTTTAATGACATTGCAATAACAGTTATAGTTGGAAAATAAATGCAGCAACAATTATTTATAGCACTATTGCTATAAATACACATAGTCTGTTGCTGGCATTTTGTGGATTTATAGCAAGTAGTAATTTATAGCTATTTTTTTTTAATGGCATTATAATGTAACATTGACAAAATAAACAATAAAAAAATCAGTGTGTGACTTGTGTTCTTTGAAGGTGATGTAAAGGGAAATACATCAAATATATATTTTGAAGGCTGTCTCATATAGCTAGATATATTTCTTTATCTTTACCATACTTTGAGGCGACGAATTCAGCCATGATTAAAGTAATGTTATGAAATCGAATAGACTGTAAACCATTGACATTATAGCAACCACTATCAGTTGAAGTATATATATATATATATATATATATTGCAAAGTTCACTTGATCATATCAGCTCAACTTTTACCAGCCCGATTGCAATAAAGTTTAAGTTAAATATATATTTATATATATATATATATATAAATTGAAGCATTCTAAATCACTTGGCAACTTTGCGAATGCAGCAGCAAAGTTCACTTGATGTTGCAAGTGTGGCAACACTGTTCGTTTTGAGGCATTTTCTTAAGCGTTTGCTGGCTGTCAGAAATTATCAGCTAATAACTCAATACTGCGTCTGTTTCGGGCTGTCGGGCGTGAGGCATTTAGCAAGAGTTATGGCAGCCAACACACACACACACGCACAAACACACATACATAGTGAGTATTTTCTTTGTATTTATAGCCATCAGCCGAGTGCTGTCACAGGTCCGCTGAGGAAAGACGGACATGAAACACACAAATGCAAAATGCGTTCGCCAGATTGGCTGAGAGCAGGTGTTGTGACAGCACCGATCAACAATAACAATTATTGTATTTTTCGAGATCTGTAACTAGGCGGCGTACGACCAGTTTCCCCATATGCTCTGTGTTTATTTCTTTTATTCTTCTTTTTTTTGGGGCCACAGTGAAAATTAGCAAACAAAAAAAAAGGAAAAATAAGATAAATAAATAAATAATGTATTGTTCAACACTTAACATGAATTTGTTGTTCGTTGTTGTTTGTGCTCAGCGAAATTTGTTTTCTTTGATGTTTATTATTATAATGCTGATGTACTTGTCTGAATCGGGTCGGGGGCGGGGCAAGGCGGGGCATTGATCCTTTGACTTATCGGTTAGCATTTCCTTAACGCGTACATTTCATATTTATTTGCGTGCCAACAATCAAATTTATTCTTTGTGTATTTGTTTGACGTTGTTGCTTTTGATGTTAACCGCTATTTGTTGTTGTTGACATATGTAAATATTTAAACATTTGCGACTTTCGTTTTAACCCACTTTCTCAAAGTGCTGATGCGGCCTTTGTTCAGATTGCATAAAACAAAAAAAACATAAAAAATAAAAGCAAAAACAAAAACAAAACAAATAATAAATTAAAACAAAATGAACGCAAATGCATTTCACAGAACCCATTTACACATTTGCCATTTGGCAGATGAATCAGCCAATTTAGTTGAATTTTAAATATATATAGTAATATATATATATATATATATAAATTTATGTATAGTTTGTAGTATTTGTAGCTCGCGTGCAATCGTAATTGTCTGAATTGAAACGAGCAAACGAGCAATGAGCAACTTTATAGTAGTCTTATCACAACCAGCCCCAAAGTTCGGGTCACTCGGGGTCAATTGAGCAAAGAGGCGAGAGTGGCCAAGTCAATACTATATGCATATATATATATATATATGTAAATCCATGAATAACTGTTGTCGTCATATTTTGTACTAAGCAGACAAATATTGTATTATTAACTATACTGTTTCAGCGAGGAGTTCAACAAGAATAATTTCGATTTTTTCTTCATTATCTATTTTTCTAAAGATTAGTATCTAAAATACAACGAATTGTTTGTCATCTCTTCTTTCAGGTTGTTGCCATAATTCTCATTGCTTAAAGAAATAAAAAAAAAATCATTGCTCTTCCAATATCTCCGTCGTTCGCATTACAGGGTATTACAAAGTTGAGCATTGTTGCAGTTAGTCCACTAATCTTACATGCGTTGAGTGCTTCGAGCTTGTAAACATTAATTTGATTACATAGGTGCGCTTGATAAGCAAATGTAAGGCACAACTACAGTAAACATTGGCGATTGGCGTTAACACTGCACTTTAATACATCAACTAATATATAGACAGTTGAATATAATTAAATATATAAAACACACAATCAGATTAGTGATTTGCTTGGCGAAGCGAAAGTTGAGATGCCCTTGAAATTAATTAGTTCACTTTTTCGAATTCGCACTGTTTTTTTATTGTGTTTGTGTTTGTATTTGTATTTGTCAAATACGCGAGGCGAGTGAGGGTTAAGAAAACGAAAACGAACCAAAAGCAACAAAAGCAACGACGACATCGCTTTTAGTTGTTCATTATTATTATTATAGTTGTTGTTGTTGCTGTTGTTGTTGTTGCTGTTGTTGCTGCTTTTGTGCAGCTGACGTGTTGAGTTATTTTTAAGCCAATTTTAGCCAGACAATGACGCAATGAAGCGAAATACAAACAACTTGGCGCAGCCACAAAACGATGACAATTTCATTGTTTATAACAAAAAAAAACACACACACACACACAAAAGTGGCAACGAGCTAGTCAAAGCTGTTGGGCCAACAGTCTAATCAACAGCCAGACAGCCAGCCAGAGAGCCAGACAGCCAGACAGCCGGGCAGGCTGCTTTCCAGCTAATGCTAAATGCGAGATGTGCTTCATGTTATGCACATCAAATAATAGCAGTTGTGTGACAATTTACTAACAGCAATTAAACTACAGGTTTCATTTCGAGAAGTGCCATTTTCAACTGTCAAAAATCATTTTCAAAATACAGCTTTAGACGTTGTCAAGCTCGTCATCATATTTTCCAATAATGGGGGCAATTACTGTATCAGCTGAGATCTCAAGAAAGATAAGACAAATTAACAAAATTCTTTTGCATAAATAAAGATTAAATGTTGTATTTAATAATAGTAAAACTATTACAAGAATTAGCTGCTGTACTTACTCAACTATTGAAAAGTTTAGTTAATTTAATGAAGTAAATAAATATATAACAATTATTATCTGTCTGTATATTGCTCTAAGCCTCTATGCATTTGGAGAGTGTTTTTGTTGTTGTTGAGTGCTATAATTAAGCTGCTTTTAACTTTTATGCAACGCTCATTTTAGTCATGTGGCGCATTTATTTAATGCCTATTATATATTTATTTCAATGCTCGATTGCATAAATTAAGCGAATCGCTAACTTCAAATGTTTTTAGATGCTGCCAATTGGCTAACGAAGGTTGAAGCAAAGGCTCGCCGCCGACTTATTAGAAATGCGCATTATTTACAATAGAGAACAACAACAACAAAAAAAAATGCAATTTTGATTTCTAATTGGCAACAAAGAGTTGCCACAGCAACAAAAGTGCGCTCAAGTGCAAATTGTTATTGTTATTGTTGTTGTTATCGTGACTGCAGTCAAAGTTGTTTGCAATGTCAGCCACACAGAGTTGACAAGTTCAAGTGCGCTGCTGTTTTAGTAGGCCAATCAAAGCCAGCCAGAGTTGCCACCATGCGTGTGTGTGAGTGTTTGTGTACAGTTTGCACTTCCCCCTAGCGATAAGCACGCCACATGCAATATTTTTGTTTCCTTTGTTTTTTTTTTCTCTTTTTTTTTAGTTTTTAGCATAAGCAAATTTCTGCGAACAAATCAGTTAATGAAAAGGGAGAAGCAAAAATCATTTTTACTGTATTTTTTTTTTATTTTATATTTATATTTATATTTAATTTTGTTCTTCGGGTTTTTTTTTTGCGTTCGCTAAAAAGGAGAACGTGACCGCAATGCCGTAGTGAAAATTGTTTCGGAGTGGGCAGCGCTGAGTGCCTATATCTGTGCCGCTGCCCGTGCCTCTGTTGATAAAGCCAACTGCCTCAGATCCGATCCCGAGCTCCGTCTGCCCATTCCCATTCCCGTACCCGTACCCGTTCGCGTTCGCGTTCCCTTTTCCTTGCCCGGGACCAAGCCCGGTCTCGCTTCCGCGCCCAGTTGCCAGACAAAGTCAACGGCCGCCGACGGTTGGTTGCCTCAAAGTTTTCTGTTTGTTTTGTTGCCGGCCTTTTTCGGGCACGCAAACCTCGCTTGACCATATGCCATGTAATAACATATACATGTACAAGCAAATGTATATATATATACAAACAATATACTTAACAATATATATACCAAATTGACTTCAATACAAACGAACACTTTTCGCATGCGCAGCAAAGAAAATCAACATTTTGAGAATTTTTTTATTTTAACAAATTGTTTTTCCTATGAAATAGAAAAACACAAAAATGTATGAGTTCTATGATCGAAGGCAAAAGTTTTCTACAATGATATGAAACATAATTATTTATAAACAAAATAAATGTTTCAAAATCCCGACGGGATTTCAAATATATTTGACAAAAATTGAAAACACTTGACCAGCAAAAACAAATCATATTTAAATTTAAAAAATCAAAGAAGTCACCAAGCCAAAAAACAAACAAAATAAATTATTTATTAAAACAAATTTGCACTTTGATTGTGCAAAATTGGACTTAACTATCAAAATTATATGCCATTTATCAGCCTGTTTTCCTTTGTTTTTTTTTCAATTGTATAATATACAAAAATATGCCCGATTATATGTGTTCTCTTGTTTTTTTTTAAGTGTATAAATATTTGCGACTGGCAGTCGAATCAGTTGATGTTTTGTCCATTTTTGGAACGCCCACGTGAACTTAAAACTGCTCTGCCAATTGAATTAAACTTTATTCTTTTTCTTTTTTCGTTTTGTGACAAACATAATTCAAAATTTGCCACAAAGTGCAGCAAACACCCAAAAAGATGTCAGCCGAGGGTCGTCGCACATAAATTTTAAGTCAATTTGGGTGTTTTATTTTTTATTTTTTGTGGTATCCGATTGCGATTCCTTTCGTGTCAGGCTTTTAAGTTCAGTGTCAAATTAATCAGACTTTTGTTTGGATTGTGCCATTTTTGTTTTTTTTTTTGGGCTGCAACGGGGCGTGTCAATGTCCGCCAACAAAAAAAACAAAATCAGCAACACATTTGACAAATTTACATATGTTGTTCAGCTGAAAAATATTTGTGTTCTTTTTTCTGTTCTCCGTTGAGCAGTACATTGAACCCGCCTAATGAATATAGTAATTGTTTTGTATAATAATTTTCACACACCGGCCAAATAATGTATTTGCCAAAGGCGTGAGTTTTGCGATAACAAATCTGAGTGATTTGCCTTGCGAAATAACAGCAATGATAACACACTCAATTCAAGTAATTTATTTATTATGATTGTGAAATGTGCAGAAAACGAAGAAAATTCAATATTTATGTGAGACAAAGAAACCTAATTCATAGCTGATAGTTGCTTAGAGTATCTTGAGATTGTCGATAAATGTTCACAAACGATTTATAACATATCGAAAATTTATGACACTGAAATTATCTTGTCAATATTTTGCTGACTGATACGTCTATATATATGTACATATATATATATAGTAATCGGTCATTTCGAATTGGTCTGGAATGAAATATGAAATGCTGAAGCATTTCTTTCCAGTTTCTTTTAATTATGTGATATATTTCAAATAATTTTAGCAGCAATTGTTCAGCAGCAGCATGTTTTCCAACTAAAACCTGATAAGATGCCGAGTTCAATGGGTTTATTAATATTATTGTAGAGCCTAGTTAGATCTATATTTATATTTATATATATATATTACACAAATTTGCCGATCAACCTTCAGACTTCTGCTGTTTGGCTTTTTAATTTTATTGCACTGCAAATCGCTGCTGTTCCTGGGAAATGCATTTAACTGATTAAATATAAACCCTGACTAAGAACCGATAAGCGAACAACGACTGGCTATTGATAAAATCGAAATGAAACGTGTCGATAATATTTAGTTCAAGTGGCTTAAGTGACATTAACTTGCAATTAAATTTGTAAAGAGGCAGGGAGATATACATATATGTATATATGTATGTATATATGAGGAAATATCCGACAATATAGAAAAAGAGCGGCTAATAAAATGACGCGACATGGGTCTAGGAGTAATTTATTTAAATGCATTTTGTCGCGACATGAAAGCAACAAAAACAATCAGCAAAAGCAACAGCAAAAAAAAGGCACTTTTGGAGTGGGAGTTTACAAAATTTATGGCAAAGTTTGCCAGTTCGAGGAAATGGCAAACAAACGTCGCGTCGATGCGGCGCCAAAGGACACAGGACGAAAGGACAACAGCACGTAAAATGCAAGCGACGCTGCACACACACTGGGAGCAGGGGGAGGAGGGGGGATCAGGCAGTCAGACAGACAGTAAAAGTTGTTTTCACTTTTCAAGGGTCTTTGGCAGCAGCACAAACAGCATTTTGCGGGCTTGGCCAATTTCCCAAGAAGGACAATGCGACGCCGCTGCAATCAAATGGAAAGTCAAGTCAAAAAAACAAAAAAAAAAAACATTAAAATGGAAAATTGTGCATTTTGTGGTTTATTGTTGGTGTTGCTGTTGTTTGTGCTGGTCACTTGGCTGCTGCTTTGTGCTTTGTGTTGTGTGTTGCCTCAAATTATGTTAGACACACGTTCTAATGTCCTGTTTGACATGACAGACCCAAACTGCTCCCAAATAAAAATGCCCGATCAAATTAGTAGCCAAAACTAACTCGAGCAGACATTGCTGCAGACTCAATAAATATGTGTACAGCATACAGCAGCGGTCAAAATAATAGTAGTGAAAATAGCCAAAATATGCCCAAATTCTCGAGTAATCAATACTTATTATAAGTAAATATCAAAAGATGGGATAGCTATAGTCAAATTAGCATCAATATAATAGTTGTAGACAAGTAAAGATTGTTTAGTGATGATAAATATTATTTAATAAATATTATGTAAGTAGAAACAACAAAAAAAGCAAGCTTCAATTGAAATATGAAAGAGTCCCTAAAAAACATTGAGAATAATAATTATCTGAAGCAGTACTACTATTATCTTCACCGCAACTGTATATATATATAATAATAACTGAACTGAGTTGCAATTGAGCAATGTTCAACTTCACGCTGCAATTAACTGGGCTGCATTATAAATGGCCATTTATAAGCCAAACAACTCTATAGATGACTAATAGCCATAATTAATTGCAACTTTCATGTGTGCAAAAATTGCAATAATTTTACAGTTTAACCACAGACGGAATGAAGAGATGGAAGTGCATTTAAAGTCGATCTAAAACAGTTGAGAACTATTAGCAAAAACCCAAGAAAATCAAATTAAAAATTAATCCATGTTTCAGCTATATTTATTGCTTTATGTCAGTTGTCTTTGAACCATATTTGCACCACTTACTCCACATTTTATTTCATTGTTCAGCACTCTTATGCATGGGTAGCTGTGCGTATTGTTGAGCACTGGTTTTTTTTTCTTCTCTTTTGTTTCTTTTTGGCACTGGCTGTCACGTATTTGTCAAGTGCTTTCTTACTTTCGGCATGCCCACGAACTGTCAGGCAGACGCCCACACTGATCGCAACTACTCGTTGCAAAGTGAGCAAAAACAAAACAAAAAAAAATGTATATATTATAAATAATGTGCAAAAAACCACAAAATAAATAAAACTTTAAAATTCGTTCGAAAACAATCGTCTGAAATTGCCCCACACACACTTTGTGTACTTTTGCCATATTCAGTTAATTAAAAGTGCTTTTTTTTTGGTCGAAAATTATGTGCCAAAGAAAGTTGAAATTGTCTATAGTCTCTTTGTTGCCTCTACCCTTTCTCTCTCTCTCGCTCTTTCTCTCTCTCTGTTACTCCACAATACCCACACACAAACAGCAACTGCTTCATTCAACGAGTTTTTGACGTGCATCTACTTAAAGTCTGATAGTCTGCCCTTGGAACTCCCTCGCACCCTAATGACTGACTACACAGAGAGAAAAAAGATGTCGATTATGTATGCTCACACAACTCATTAGTGGTTCAAAGCAAACAAATTTGTTAAATAAAAAACAACAAACAGATAAATAAATCAAGAACTAATTTAACCATTTTCATGTACCATAAATAATAATTTTCCTTGCCGCAAGTTGTCAAAAAATATGTTTTTCGCTGGCTGCAAATGTCATATGTTTTATTTTTTACTTATTATACACTTCAATATATTTCAAAACCCGTCGGGATTCATCTTGATAATATTATATATATAAAAGAAATTAGCAACTGTCCTGAAGCCAGCGCAAAACATATTTAAATTATAAAAAGAGGTCAGAGTCATAAATAAAAAATATATTAAAAGTGCACAACAAATATAAGAAATAAATGTTTATAGAAACAACATATTTCCGAAACAAAAAAGAATACTTAAAATGTATACATAAATATTAAGGAGTTTTTCTCCATGTGCATAATGTACTTAAGCGCCTTTAATTAAACAATTTGAGCGCATTAAGTTGCATATGTCAGAAGTCGCAAGTGTTTGACTTGAAGCATGTTACTTTGAACCGCCCCAATTGTGGCAATAACTACATATCTACATATATCTATATATAGTATATATAAGTAGATGTATATATAAGATACATGTCCCTACATGTGTACAGATGCATTATGAAATCGTATATAAAACGAGTATCAAGTGTCACGCGACAGCCTTTTGGGCCAGCCTTTTAAGCCTCAAGTTGAAAGGGTCAACGACGACGCCTGCTGCCAATTTCAATTCGCTTTCTACGCGCACTGAACCCGTTGAACCCTGTGCCGCGTAAAACGGAAGGTGCCAGCACGTATACAAATATATATATATATATGTATATATTTATGTACATGTACAGGCATTAAGGGACTAGATATAAGCTTGCCAAAAAATACAAAAAATTATAAAAAAAAAACTTGATAAAATGGCACGAAAATCGCACGTGTGCAATATCGTCAAACGGCGCCGGTTCCAGACGCCCGATCACTGGACTGTGAAATGCAATGGACGTAATATGCTCAAAAAACAACAACAACAGCAA
The DNA here is from genome assembly GCF_018153295.1 of Drosophila grimshawi. Taxonomy (NCBI): domain Eukaryota; kingdom Metazoa; phylum Arthropoda; class Insecta; order Diptera; family Drosophilidae; genus Drosophila; species Drosophila grimshawi. The sequence continues at coordinate 27,221,494 of NW_025063098.1, forward strand.
CAAAAAATATACAGAAAAGAAACAAAAATAATGAACTTGTTTTGTTGTTGTTGTTGTTGTGGTTTGCTCATGAGTTGGCAACGTGATTTTGGCTTTTTTAACGGGTTGCAATTAAAGCGGGTAGCAAACGAAATAGATTCGCCTGCAACACACATAAATCGCATATCAGGTTTTATTCACAAGTTCAATTTTTTGAAAATATTTTATATACAATTTGTATACCAATAGCAAGCAGATTTTTCATATATTTCGATTTTTTTGATGCAGCAATTAAATTAATGCTGAAAATAATAAAACAATTTGTATACAAATCGTAAGCAAAGTTTTTAGCATATTTAAGATTTTTTGAATGCTCAACAAACAATCAAATTAAGCACTAATTTTCAAATGCTTCGATTTTATAGACCAGCTCAACTTATGATTATTTTAAAGCTCAAAATAATCATTGAATTTCAATACGAATTGTAAGGAGTAATTTAAGATTTCTTGATTTGTTTAATGACTGCATGGAATAGGCTAGACGAAGTATTATCGGCGTTTTATATAATTTAATTATTATATAAAACAGCGATACGCGTAATTCAAGCATATTTCATTTAGTTATCAACATATTTTTCGAATAATGATTGTTTTTCGATCGATCGTCGAAAAAAACGTAGATTGACTAGTTTTCTAGGCTTCCCCTTTCATATCTCTTAATGCCATAATCAAGGTCGTCATAACTGTACAAATATTTGAGATATTTGTTTTGTTTTTTTTTTTGTTGGCTTATCAGCAGCGCGCAAGCAAAATGCTGGTTTTAGGACATTGTACCGCCTGCACAAACCATATTTTCTACACTTGCCACAGTCAATAATTATTATTATCGCAGAAAACACAAAAAAGTACAAAAAATTAGAAATAGAACAGAACAGAAATCGGAGCGCTTGATAAGGGTACCGACACCGACACCCTACCCTAATCATTAAACAAACAAATTCAATTGCAAAACAGCAAATCACATAAAATTCGATATATATATATAATATATATACAAACACACTATGTCGATTGGGGGCGAACAAAAACACAATACAAAAAAAAACATAAAAAGGGTTTAAAAGAATTTTCAGCGCTGATAAGCTCAATGAATGCATTGCACTTAAAAGCGATAGAAAGAATACAGAAAATATTTCTCAGTATTTATAGATGTTTTCAAAACTGCAACTCGACAAGTGATCGAAACTTCTGGAAATTTGAATACTCCACTCTAACTGATTGAGATAAGCTTGAAGAAATTGTATATTTGAAAAAAATATGCTTACCGTTTTGGGCAATGGCGACAACGGCATGTTAAATAGATGGTATTCATCGCCAAAGATATTATAGCTATCCAGCGTCATGTTTGCGGTTTATTTGTTGTATTTATATGTTAAATATATGTATATGGATATATATGTATATGTATATATATCCGCTTAAGTTTAAATTGCCGCTAAAAGGCGCAACAGGCGATTGCGGCGTCTGCTGCGATGACGAATGCAAATTTGTGGCGAAATTCGCTTTTGTTGTAGTATTTAGTATTTTAGTATTTGTTGTTCCTCGGCGCGCACTCAAAAATGTATCTGAATCTGAATCTGCATGTGTATCTGTTTTTATTGTATATTTATATTATATGTGTGTTGTCTTTTTCAATGGTTTTATTGTTGCTACTGTCAGTTTTTCCGAGAATTATTCGCGTACTCGCTCACACCGCACATGCTGTGTTATTATTTGCGAAATGCTCAACAGAATTTCGCGTTTCACTGAATCGAATGCGTTACTTTATCGATATGATAAATTTGTTCTTTTCCTTTATTTTTTCTTTTTTTGCTTATAAATTTGGACACTTGCTGTTCGGCACGACCAACGGATTTCAACTAAATGCGTCATCGTTGCGCCGATGACTTTTATACGCCAGCGCCAGCGACTTTTGAGTGCTTATCGCATTCCACAGCACAGCACCGCACAGCACAGCACAGCACCGCACAGTAAAGCAAAGCACGACAGCGAGAGAGCGACATTGAGAGAGAGCGACACGAAAGAGAGAGCGCGAGTGTGTGTGCAAAAGCACGAGCGCAATTTTGAGTGCTTTAGTGAGTTGAAAGCTTCGCGACGATTGGCATTTCCTAAGCGTACAGTGAAGTGATACCATACATGCCTGCATATGTGTGTGTGCGTGTGAGTGTGTGCATGTGTGGGTTTCAGCCCCAGTTGCCGTTTTTTGTTTTTGTATTTTGCCTTGCATTTGGCAGCGCTTTGAGCAGCTTCTTGTGCGCCCTGCCCTTATCTTATCGGCAGACAATTTGGTTATGACATAAGCAACTAAATTTAAAGGCCTTAGTAAAATACCCCTCAACTATACACACACCAACACACCTACACACACACACACATTCACAATGGTAAGGCTGTATGTCCAGTTGAGGTCTCGAAATTTGGTGTTATCAAAGTCGCGTTGCGCTGCGCTTTTTAAATAGGTCGATTTGTTTTTTAGTTACGCTTCCAGGCGGCTGCAGGTGTTTCACTGTATATGTATATCACAGTCAACACAGTCTTTATCTACGATAAGTTATGTTTAGCAACACTGATGGGTCATGCGACTGTACACGTTCGACTCGTAATTCAAAACGGATGTTGGCTTAACTATGACATACCCTGCACAGCGCTATCTGTTAGATTGCAATTCTGAATGTATTTAATGCACAAAGTTTTCACAATAAGAAAAATAATTAATAATAAAGTAGTTTTATCGTTCTAAAAAACAGTGTTTTTCACATTCTATATTAGTTTATAGTCCGGTACTTTCCTATATTTCAGATAGTGTGTAAATGTTGATAATTTAATACTAACAATTATAGCAGCTAAAATTTAGCATATCAAACCAAATTTGTATGATTTTACAAAAGAGAGAAAGATCAAAGTTTCTGAATATTATAATATCATTTTTCTGAAATTAATAGTTTTTATTAATACTTTATAGAAATGTATTTCTTCATAACATAAGTCATCAAATAGAAAAAAGACTTTCCTATTTAAAAGCATGTTCGTGTGTATTTAAAAATTATATCTCAAAACCAAAACATTTTTATTTAAGAGATCATTTTAAATTGCGATGCGACTTTTCCCTCTGACTTTTACCGTACTTTTATCAACGCTAGAATCACTCGCAGCTACCAGTCAGGTGTACCCTGCTAAAAGTGTTTGTACAGGGTATAAACAGGCCGCACTGACCTTGTTTACATTGAGAGTATCAAAGGCACTTACATGAGCGAAAATTGAAGGGGGGACGACTGTAATGCGAACTGGAACAGGGCCATGTGACAATAAGCATATGTGGTTATAGATTTTCGATAATCCTTTCATTTACTTACCTGCAATAATAGAAAGTAAATGCAAATGCCTTATTTTAGTATCAAATATATAGTATACAAATTTAATTAGTGTGCAATCAGCTAGGAATCTATAAAAACTATTAAAAACCACACAAAAACTGTAAAAAAAAAAAACTATAATTAGATTTGGGGTTTTTATAACAAGTATTTTCTTCGATCGGAATGTTTATCGCAATACACCCGCATTCTGGGCGCGTTGTGTTCAAGCCGAAAAACACAAAATTCGATGGTCGCAATCTGTAGAAATAAGCGTCAGCAACTGTACCGCAAAATGGTCAAATGCAAAACAACAGTTGGTTGGAGTTAAGAGTAGCGGCCTCATTTCATATTTTATTTATACACAAATTGAGGTCAGAGTTCCAGGAATTATACTTGTAACTAAAGCAAGCGACTAACGTCATAAGCACAACCGTTGATAATATGTCGGAAACGAATGTCCACAAAGTAGAAAGTTGTTTCCTTATCGTTCAATCGGAAAAACCCTCTATGCTCTTCCACAGCCGCATATCAGTTAGCCCAACACTTGGTACATTAAGAGCTTCCATTATCAGTAACATACAACATATATCATATAACAATTCGTTTCAATATAAGAAAGACAAAATTTAAAAACTATTTCATTCCTAATTTGCTCTCAAAATGTAACTTTAATAAATTATAAGAAAATAAATAACGTTAATCAAATTAAATTTGTAATTTCAAATCATTACAAAATTCGATGAATCATCGGAAAAAACATGAAATACTCGGAATGCATTTTTAAAATTTGCAACATTCTTTGCGAATGTTGAAATACACAATTTTGTCAGGCTATAGTTGTAAGTATTTTAATAAGTATATTCAATACCAACAATTAAACCAACAATTATTCCGAATACAAATTGTTGTATGTCATAAAAAATAAAAATGTTCTTCAAATTGTGATTATAATTAGTTATTTAACAAAAACAAATTGTGATTCTAATTTTCAATTTTTATATCTTTTATACTGACAATCCTCAGCTATGATTTTACACGATTTTCAAGAAAAGATATATCAAAGGCATAGACACATTACTAGGAAAGTGCTGGACTCAATCGAGTAATATTCAATGCCGGCCGTTCAGTTCAATCGCACCTGCAACTGATAAGCCACGCGTGACTTTGGCAAGGGTTTACATCAGTAGTTTATAAATAAATTCGGCATTATGCATTTGTTTACCCATTGTTATACTGGGCAGCCTTGATAGCCATCGCGATAAGAGATTCGCATGTGATTTCGAAAACTTCCGGTGATGATTTATACAAAGTAATAAAAAAAAAACAAAATCAAAAGTCAAAGGAACAAATACATAAAAGGTGGCAAAGTTATTGACATTGTGTCGTAGGCCCTGTCTAACCAGATAAGTAACCCGATAAGATTACACAAAGCCCACAACGTAATTACCAAGAAATCACCAATATTGAATGAGAGACGGTGTATTTATATTAAAGCACAACAAAGAAATTTCTATAGAATTGGCAGAAATTTCTATACAAGCATTCAACCTGTTGATAAAGACTGATGTTTTTTTTTATACGAATCATAAAACTACATATTGAAAGGGGCCAAGTTTGTTTAACTTATATTGAAGTTCCAGGGAATAGATACATACAAAATTGCTAAGAAGAATAGTGTATGGTTCTTTATGCGATTCAAAAACAATATCGGAAATGTGCAATTCAGCACTTATGAGTCATGAGTCCAAAGTCTAAGCGAAATTTAGTAAGGAAGACGTACAATTCTTTAGTGGCACCTAAATAAATAACAAAGCAAAGTCCACCGTCAACTAAATATTATTAAAAAAAATATATATATAACTTTCGGGATTATTATCTTTCTAAATCGAAGCAACAAAGTGTGTACTATAATTTATATAATTTAGAAACGTTGGCCTGGCAAACTGTGGATTTTCTGCAACTTTCTTATGGGAGTTTCCCGCTTTGTGGTTACAAGGGCTTTTCCACTTCTCTACAAGGCAAATCTGGTCCTTTCAAGACTAAAAGAGAGTGATGACTACATAGAGAGGCAACTTATTTAATAGCAATAAAAACACTTTTGTTATTCGAGTCCCGCTTGTTGTGTTTGCGCTTTTAAAATATAATTATATTCATACTTGAAAGAATCAAAGCGCAAATGCGGTTTATGTTTACACTGCAAATGACCGCTTATAAATAATGTAAGGTCAACAATAAAAAAAAAACACTATATTTATTCGATAAATACTTAAAAGTTCAGATAAGGCACAATTTATTTATTTCTTTATTGAAGAGAGTTAAGATGCAAATGTTTAACCTCAGCTAAATTGAGATAAGAAACGATTTCAAAAGAGGAATTCGAATAGCAGGCTAAACTAATTATGTTTATATATATACATATATATATAGGTATATATTCATTCATAGATCTATAGCAAAATTATACAGCCTAAGTCAAACTAATGATCATTATCCATTTTCAGAATTCGTTTCGAAAAGTTCAAGGATGTTTTTTAAAGTGTGTCAGTTAGGGAAAGGCAGGTGTTGCCAGGTGCTGTTGAACTATGCCAGTTGCCAGCGTTGCCAGCTGAGCAGCTACAAGGGAACACCCCGGCTGATCAAGGCGGTGCAGGGCAGCTCCAAGGATCAGCAGCTAGCTGGGCAGGTGCAGCGTTTCGGCGAGGACAGTTGGTTTGTGCACAGTGCGCCCAAGTCGGAAACTATGGGCGTGGCCGATGGCGTGGGCGGCTGGCGTCAAATGGGCATCGATTCCGGTGTCTTTGCCAAGCAGCTGATGACCAACTGTTCGAAGTTGAGCGAACAGGCCGATTACGATGGTAGGAATCCACGTCAGCTGCTCATCGATGGCTATCATCGTTTGAAGGAGCATGCCACAAATGTTTGGGGCAGCAGCACCGCCTGCCTGGTGAGTCTCCATCGATCCGATTGCACGTTGCACTCGGCCAATTTGGGGGACAGTGGTTTCCTGGTGCTGCGGCACGGCAAGGTGTTGCATCGTTCCGATGAACAGTTGCACGTATTTAATACGCCATATCAGCTGTCTGTGCCACCCACATCGCAAATGCACAAGGTGCTCTCCGATCAGCCGGAGGAGGCGATCTGCACACAGCTCGGCCTGCAGCAGGGCGATCTTGTCCTCGTCGCAACTGATGGCCTCTTCGACAATGTGGTCGAGAGTGAGTTGGTGCAGCAGCTGCAGCAGTTGCACGGCGAGACGAGAGTGGAAAAAGTGCAACTGGCTGCCAATCGACTGGTGGATTTGGCCAAGCGTTTGTCCCTCCGCACCGATTATCAGTCACCCTTCGCTTTGAGGGCCAAGGCCAACAATATGAACTATGGCGCTGGTGGCAAGCCCGATGATATTACCGTTATCTTGGCCAGCGTTGAAGTGTCACAGCGTAGCAATTAAATTTTGGTATATTTCGTAAGCAATTTGTACTCGTTTTGGAATTTATAAATAAATAAATATGTTCAAATCGATTCAATTCGATTAAAACAAAAATTGTTTCATGAAATACTTAATAATAAAATGTCTAAGATTAAATCTGATGAGTTCAGGAAACTAAAAATAGCTTTTGACGATGACTTTGGCTGATTCTGATCTCAGAGATTAAAATAGAAAAGCTTTGAAACTCAACTGCTGAAATATATGGAGATACCGATCCCTTCTTCAGGATATACCTGTGAATCATCGGCGACCTCAAAGGAGTAAACCCAATCTTCTCGCAGATATATCCAACTCAAATGTTGATGTATATATACGAGTAAATGTGTTCAGGGCCACATCAGACATGAGATCAGTGTTGAGGGTATTGCTAAATATCAACAAGCAAAAAAAAAAATACTAGAATCAACTTTAGCAGCGATATCAACGTAAAATTTCATTCATGCGGCTAATAAAAGACAAGGAAGAAAACAACAACAACAACAACGAAAAAAGCAGAGCGTGAAATGATTGAATTGAACTGAATGTTGTTGGCCACAACTACGACTACAACTACAACTACGCCATGCCACGCCACGCCAAACGACGTTCAGCGATGATTCATGCGCCGTTTAGCCAGAAATCATGCGATTTTTTGAAGCCCGGCTAACACAGCGTGCGGGAAGGGCGGGGGTGGGGGGGGGGGAGGAGCGCACACTTGGCGTAGGAGCAGCCGCAAGCAAAAAAAGCAACAAAAACACTTCCACTCAAACACGTTTCACACCAGGCAAAAAGCACTCAAACTGCGCACGCGAGAGAGTGAGAGAGAGAAACAAAGAGAGAGCGAACATTGAGCGCAAGAGAGCTTGAGTCAAAGTGAACGTTGAGCGCTTTTGCAGAGAGCGCTTTAGCTGCAAGTGCAAAAGAGCGCACAGCCGTTGGAAATCCCCATCATATTTTAAGGCAAAGCAACAACAACAAGAATAACTACAAAGCAAACAACAACAACATGTGCTAAAAGCAAAAGGAGCTGCCACGTCGCAAAATGCCTGCTGGCGCTGCGTTTGTCGTTGCTGCCAACTCTTCTCTGTTGCTCTTACAGTGAACGCTCCACAATTGGAAACAGTGGTTCCCCTTTTTTGAAATCTACAAACGTTTTTTGTTATTTGCTAATCAAGTGATAATGTGGAAATACAGTAAACAATCTTAATTTATTTAACGCTTAGATAGATAACAGTAAAGCAGGTGCTGTACTACAGTAGGCGCTTTCTAATTGACTGGAATTAATAATTAGGCGCAGTAATAATTATTTGATCCCAATCGCTCCCGTTCTCGGAATTTATATTACTATATTTGTATAGCTCATTTGCCAAAACAAACCTAGTTTCCTCATCGAAAACAAACGTTGATTTGTATTAATTTTGATTTCAATTTCAATTTACTAAATGGTTTTAGTTTTCAATATTATTTTTATGGGCTCAATGTTCGTATAAAATATAAAAAATAAACATATTTTTTTGAGATAGTTCGAGTTTGTTCAATACTTTAAAGTGTGTATAATAATTTATAGTTCAATTTAGCAAATGTGATTTTCCTTTGATTTGTGGTTTTTCCTGTATTCCGGTCCGAAATGATTATAGTCAATCCGAATCTCACCCATTCACAGTTTTTCTTTTAGAAATTGCCTATCTAGCACAACATTTTCCAACTTTTCCTTATAAGACACTTTTTACTATGGATATATATAAAAAAAAAACCCTGGGTTCAACCTAAAACTTAATGCTATGCTTACAATAGTTAACACTTTCGATTTTTGCCTACTTAGCGGGCGTTCACTGTACGCCTTTATCGTATTTATTCGCACTTCTCGAAGTGCTGTTCCGCTGGCAGAGCGGAATGCTGCGCCTCTTTCTTGGAATTCGGCGCCATGACTCGTCACAAAATAATCTTCAACACGAGCCACAAGCAGCAGCAGCAACAACAACAACAACAACTCAATGTGTGGCGTTGCCAGTGGGGCGTGTAAATCTTTCACTGATGTTGCACTTTTTATTTTTCAGCCAGATGTTCTGCGATTTTTTGCCTCCTTTTTTTTCTTGCAATTTCCGCTGCCGAAATGCGCATTAAAACATTAAACCAAACCAAACCAAACCAAACCTAAAAACTTGTACAAACTCAATTACAGTTGATCGAAAAAAAACAGGGCACTCTAATGAAATCTAACCCCCCTCCCCCAATTCAGGCGTAGTCATAACCTTTGCCAACAGTTCAACAAACGACAAATTTTCCGAGAATTTTCCCAAACCGCCGCCTGTCAAATTTCTTCGTTTTTTTTTTTTTTTTGTTTGTTGACTAATGAAAATCGAAAGTGAAAACACGCAACATTTGACATTTGACTAGAATTTCCCGTCCAATTTTCCACCTCTTTCACACTTCGCGCGCCAGTTGAAAAATATATCATGACATAATTTTGGTACTTCGACGCCTCGTATTATTGTATTTAGCATTTTTGGCAATAACAAAAGGAAACAAACGCTGCGTATACGCAACCTCAATTATAATGCTATATCAATATATATTTATATATATACATATATCTATCTTTCTCTCTCTCTCTCTCGCTCTGTTTCTCTGTCGCTTTGTGACGTCAGCCAGCACACAAAGTAACTACCAAATTTGGTACTAAATACAAACGATCGTCTCAAAGAAAAAAAAAAACCGGCTTATCAACAAATAAAAATGAATGCATACATATTTTAACAGCCAGCCCAAGTCAAGTTTCAGCATTAGAGATAGTCCCGAGCGTAGCGCATAAGCGATATATATATATATATATATAGATATAGACGAACAAAGAAATCGAACGCAGTTGAAGCGAGTGCTAAGGTTGGTTTTTTTTTCTCAGATTTCGAATTGGGGGTTCCCTGATATCACGATGTGTTTATTATGTTTATTAGCTCGTTCAATTTGATATACCCATTGAAAATGAAAGAAGTCGTCCCAATCTCATAAAGCATATGTAGTCTTGATCAGGATTAACAGGCAAACTCCAATAATTGTCCAAAGTCCGAATTTCTTCCAACATTCAGCATCAAAAGTTGAAATTACGTAATTTTGAAATAAAGTTTCTGTTTTCAAATTCAAACTGCTAGACTATAATAGCTAGAGACTTCAAATTTTGTATATAAGTTCACGTTTGCCCAGAAGGAATCAGCATTCTTCAAGCAGAAATTCCTAAATAATAAAACTGTGTTATTATTATTAAAATTAAAAGCTGTTCTCATTGCTATAGTCTAATATATATTTCAAAGATTGAGCGTATATTAATCTTGAGTTTACTTGATTTATATCGATATATATCGATTTTCGAATCACAATTTTAAAGGCAGGGGCTGATTTATAATATACATATGCATACATTATCATACTGATCTCAGTACTATCTTCAGTAGCTGTGCTAATCATAGGAAATAGAATCACTTTCAAGCTTGCTTTTAAAGGGAAATTTGACAATAAAACTAAAGTAGAATATTTGCAGGGTATCTCGTAGTATAGCTCACTCAACTACAGCAGTCTTACTTGTTACTTATCAGATTTATGGCTGTATTCGTGTATACAACAGCTTTTTATTGTGCATTGTGGAACAGAAAAAAAAAGAATATAGAAATATCAGTATAAGTAAAAATAAGAAATACAAGAAACTATTTCAATTATAAAAGATATATCCAAACAAAACGAATTATTATATAGACGTTATTAATCAACTATATATACCGTTTGTTTAAGATTTCTTTCATACAGATAGCAAAAAAGATATTTTCTTATAATAAATGACACTAATATTTTATATAAAGTTCATTTGTATATTCTGTCGATTCGAAATTTCACAAAATGCTAATTTAATACACAACTACGCGATTGACATGAAAGAATCAGACAACAAATATTTATATATATTTATAGAAGTATGGCAAGATATGCCATATACTTTACACTGTGAGGTTTGCATAACTGGTAATTGTCCAATAATACCAGATAAACTTCAAGTCATTTTCTTAGAAATACAATTGAACAAAGTGTGATAAAGTTCTTCTTTTTTGTTGTATTTTCAGAGCGAGGACGTCGCAAAAGTGATAAACTTAGCGCGTCCAAGTTAATACACCCATAAAGTCCAAAAAGAGCAAACAAACACTCAAGCAACAACAATTAATTTCTTAATTGTATATATATATTTGTATTTATTTATTGTTGTTTAATAAACGTCGCTGCAGTTGGCACTTTTTATTTGATATTTATTTTTAGTTGATGCGCGCATTAAATTTGCCAATTTCTGTCGCTCGCCTCGGCAACAAGCGTTTCTGTTTCTTTTGAAAGAGTTTTATTTTCCAATTGAGCATGCAGAGAAAAAAACTTAAACGAACTGCTAGTAAAAAATACATGATATAGAAATGATTTGCTACAATTATTGGACTGGAAATACGAGCAAAAATGTGCTTGATATAGAAACGAACGTTTTGCACTTGAAATAGGAGAAAGAAATACAAAACGAGGAAAAAACTCTTAGCTCTCTCGCTCTCTCTGTCTCAGTTATAAAGACTCACAAAATCGGCACAGCACAAAATTCTACATTTTCTCTAAGTGCAGACTTTTGCTTTGAGTATTTCATTAAAAATGAAATAAAAGTGTTCGAGTCGTAAAAAGGTTTATCACCTGTGAGGATTGACTTTTAATGCGTTTGCCACTTAATGCATGAATATATTTATGCATACAACAACTTATGCATATATATATTATGCAGCAACAACAACAATCAACTAAAAATGACATTATTATTGTTGTTTGATTCAAGTGCAACTCGCCTTTTACGGCCTGGAGACGCATCCACAATTCACAACTCACAAAACTTGCAATTCCAAAAGCATCCACGATAAATACAAATAAAACGCGTGAGTCGTTTGACATTCCAATTGCAGTTGCCAGTGTGGCAAGGGGGCAGGTGGAAACACGGGGCAGGCTAAGCAGCTGTGGCAGCTGTGCTCAAATTTGACCTTGGCATTGTATTTAATTTTGCTGCGAAATTCATGGCAACATTGTAGCACATAAGTATGCACATATCTTAACAACAATAACAGGCCAAACAATCCAAAAGCCTGACCATTTAATAAGCTTAAAACTAACTAGCTAATATAAAGCAGAAAACACAAAACAAAAAACCCTGTTTTTGTTACATTATTAAAAAGCTTATGACTTAATCTAATCTTTTTAAAATTCAGCATATGTTGATCAGTCAATCAAGCATATGATTTTAACAGCTACTAATTTGATACTTTGCTATTAAATTGCAGTTGAACAGCTGCTAAAGATATTTGTTAACTCTTAAACAATACTAACACTAATTTAACATAAATCATTAACCATCCCAGCAAAGTTTTTATTACTGCTACAAAACTTTTCAGAATTATACAATGCTAATTTTGTATGCTGTCTCAAGTAACTTACAACACTGATGTCTGATTTATTATTGTTCAAGCATCATTAAATGTGTAGTACATTTCAATACAGCTTGAAGTCGAAGTCTAACTTTTCACTTATTATTGTTCAATCATTTCTTTAAATCACCAATGCTAAGAAGCATTTAAGAATTATACAACACTCTTTGCTTACGCTGCCAATCTCCAAATTGTTATCGATCAATTGTTATCAATCGTTTAGTACGTTCAAATACAGTTTCAGCTGATAGCCTAAAGACTAATCTAATTTATCAATCACCAAACTGTAAGCAAAAAAAAAATTGTTTTCAATCAAACAACATTTTCCAGATACTTTAATGATAAATTTACAACACTCATTTAGGATCTCTTATTAATCAATCATCATCAATCGTGTAATATATATTTAAATATGTCATAAATATTTCTGATCTTTTTATTTACACTTAATTTGACTTTGACTGACTCTAGTTGATAAATAAAAACAGCTTTAGCTTTAGCTCGGTTCCCTTTTTCATAGAACAATCAACATCAATCATGCAACAGCTGATGTCGAGCCCATAATTTGCTAAAATTAAGCTAATTCCAACAATTCAAGCCCCCCGATGACTAATCAGTAGTGGGTCACAAATTAGCGGCAACTACCACGCGCTAGATGCTTAACCTTGACCTTACCACAAGCAAAAGCTGGCGTCTGGCTGCAAGCAGACGAATGCAACTGACAAAAAATATTTAAAAGAAAACTTCTTGTGAATCGCACGTGCTGCAATTGAAAATGGCAAATGTGGGCGACGCCTACGCAAAAAGTTGCACAGAAAAGCACAAACAAAAAAAGGGGGAAAAATTGCTGAAATGGCAAAGAGTAAAACAAAAAAGTCAAGAACCGAAAACAGAAAACCGAAAACATAATCAAATGCGCGGCCAGCCTTCAAATGCCGCATGATGAAATAATTCGCAAACTGAGCGCAAAAAAAAATCATTGAGTGAGCGAGAGCGAGAGCAGAATATCAACTATCGCATGCGATAAAAAGCGAGCCAACTAGCGTACGTGTGTGCGAGAGAGCACGAACGTATCTGTGTGGCGACTGCATGTGTGTGTGTGGAGAGAGAGCGAGGCAAATGGGAAACAACAACAAAAGTGTGAATTGAAATTCCAAAGATGTCGACAAAATAAATACGAATAACACTACAAAAAATAAAGGCCAACGACAACTGTGGCGAACTGTGGAAAGATACAATCAAATTGCGCACAATACAATTCGACGAATATTCGTGAAAAAAAAATATTAAAAAAACTCAGTCGGTTAATTTTATTAAAACAAGTTTTTTTGTTGAAAAAAAAAACCACAAGCTGTTGATTATTTTAGCTGGGAAGTTTTTGCAAATGGACTGCATAGATACAAAGAGAGAGAGAGAGAGACGTAACTGTTATTGCGTTTTATGCAATTCGCCGCCCCCCACTACCCGTTCCCAAGTAGAGTGTGGAAGCTAAAAAAAATAAGAGACTTACGATAAGATTGCGCGCCGTTGTCGCCGTTGATGTTGTTGTTGTTGTCGATATCGTTGTTGTTGACATGTCGGGCAAAAAGTCCAGTTCTTGCGTCGTTGTCACCTCTTCATCTTCTACTTCTCGCTCACGCTCTTTCTTTGCAGCCGTTGTTTTTGTGTTTGCTTTTGTGCGTTCAACTTTAACTTTCATTGTTGTTGTTGTTGCTGGTTGACTTTTTACACTTTGCACTAATTTTCGTTTCGTGTTGCACTTGGTCAACTCTTTACATGTGCGGGCGTTTCTTTATTTATTTTCTTTCTTTCTCTCTTCCGTTTATACGTACACGCAGCTGGCGCTCTCTCTGTGCTCACACACACACATACACAGTGGCACTGTCTTACTCTCTTTTGCTCTCTGCTTGCAGTTCACAGTTCCAGCTGTCAAATTGTTGTTGTTGTTGTTGCTGTCTTTTGTTTTGTGTTAATGTTTAAATTTTGTTAACAGCAGAATTTTCTAGATTAACTGGCAATGAGGCCCCGCGTCGCCGTCGCCCACAATTCGCTTTGAACTTCGTACGGCGAATTGAAAGTTTCGAAAACGTTGACGGCTGTTGAATGTGTTGTTGTTGTTGGATGTCGCAATTTAACAACCAACACTCTGGTGACGTTTGACGGCGATAAGAGAAACACACAAACACACACACAGACACGTACACACGCACACAATGTCTTTTACTTTGCGTTTTATTTGTTGGATAAAAGAAACAACAACTGCACAAAGTATCTGACGGGGGAACTAAATAAATAAATATTTCACTTGCGAAAAACGTAACAAGAACAAGAACGCATAACAACAATTAAATCGTCTGTTGTCCGTTAGTGAGTGAGGGAGAGAGACGGAGCGAGCGAGCGACAGTTAGGGGGGAATATATGTGTGGATAACTAACTAACTAACTACACGGATAGACAGAGACAGAGAATGGGGACGCAGAGCCGCGTGGCTTTCCGTTGCCGTCGTTGCAGTCGCGTTGCCTTAACAAAAAGCGAAAAATAACTGAGCTAGTAGCTCCCAACCAGCCCGCCGCCATCGTCATCCGTACGCTCGTGACGTTTTAGCCATACAAGCAGCAGCAGCACATACACGCACACACACGCAAACAGACTCACACACAGATACGCACGAATACATGCGCCTTGCTGGAAATTGAAGATTTTTTTGTGCACCAGGGTTGGGCAATAAATGGAACTAATGACAATTACAACTGCGCGGATTATTATTATTTAGTATTTATCTTATTGTCTTCGTTTTTCAAGACAGAAGATCCGATTTAAATTGGCATAATATTATTCGTCTATGATTCATAATTAATAATTATAAGCAAAATTGATTTCATGATTATTGTGTTTGTATCTCTTAACTTTTAATTACAAATTTAAAGCTTATGCTTTTCAGGCAGTTTCTTTATATATTTATATATTTAGATATTCATGAGAAATAGATTCGATAAAAAAGTCTTCAACAAGACTGCAATTCAGAATAATAAGGAGAACCATATTTTGAACACATCTTCAGAGTGCATATATTTTTGGAAGCTTAAATGAGTTCTCAAACTAATAATAATATTTATACAGTTAGTTTGTTTACTTAAAGTAGTATCAAGAATTTATAATTTTATTACAGTCAAAATATCTCTTCTAAATGAGAAAGTAAATCTTGCTATTGGTTCTCAATTCAATTGGCGGATGGAACCAATGTTGGCAGTTCACGTTCACGTCATGCGTCTCCCCTGACGAAAGACTGCACACAGGCAGAGACAGAGAGAGAGAGAGCGAGAGAGAGAGCAGACAATGACTGTCAGAATAATTGCCCAAAAGGCAGACAGCAAAGAGAGAGAGCGCGTGTGCTCGCTCACGCACACACACACACACACAGCAGCGGCACCCAAGCCAAAAACCAGCTATCTAAATTCTCGCATGCGATACGATATTTTGAGTGGAGCTTACACATCCCAACTCAAGTGCTCGCTCTCGCTCTCAATCTAGCTGTCCCTCTCTCTCTGTCTCTCTCTCTATTGGCATCACTCAAAATCAAATGATAAAAAAGAGAGAGCGCGCTCGCTTTGTTTGAGTGTACAAAAAAAAATTTGTGAATTTGGCGCGCTGCTCGCGTTTGTTGACATTTTCTACTTGGCTGCGCTGCTCGGCTGTTGGCCGCGTTTTTTGTTTTGATTTCATTGCCGCTTCTCTCGCTCTCTCTCTCTCTCCATCTCTCTCACACTCGCGCACATGTTTTGTTATGCATGCTATGTATGCCAATGTGGCAGCCCACGCACCTCACTCGCTCGCAGCGATTAGGATGACTCATCGGGGTTTCTACACACGGATACGCACGCACAACACAAACACACACACACATACACACACACACATAAACGCACAAACGCACACATAAAGAGTGAATTACCTCCTACTTGGAATTCCGAGCTGCAGGCAGCGACAGGTTGCGTTAGCATCTCGCCAATTGGCCATTTGTTGCTTGGACTGTGTTTTTTTTTCTTAAATGTATCTCGCAGGTACAGTGAACGCTGCATATATTAAAACTATATGTTTGCTGAACTAAAATAAACACGATTGGAAAACATTTATCAACCTATTTTGGAAACATTCATTGGAATTTGAAAATTATTTTCCTATTTTAATTTTTTAAATTGGTTTTTTGTTTGTTTTATTTTTTTGTTTTTGAATTTATTTAAAAAATCAAATTTAAAATTTAAGTCTGTTTGTTAAGTTCTGTTTTCTGTTCATAGTTCAGAATAAATTAATATAATAATTCACAAGACAATCCTGAAAAGTTTAATGAAAACAGCTGTGATACAATAAACAAATCCTAAAAATATAATTTTTAATTGAGGAATTCAGTCAATTCTTAACTAGTTTCAGAACGTATGGTTCAAACTCGTTATCTAATTTTTAAAATTCTTATTTGACTAAACAATTAATCAAATACATATTTTAAAACTTAATTTTTTAAGTTTTTAATTTGCATATTAAAAATTAAAGCGTTTCCTTCATTCCTTACATTCCGTTTACTTCAATAAAACAATTAAATAATTAAATATTTATATTAATACATTTGTTCTAAGTTTCTCATTTGCGACTGAACACTGTCGCTTGACGCGTGCTAAATGCAGCTATTAGGCGATCTCGAAGCCATTAGGCGCTGCAGCGAAAAGTGGCACAGGTAGCCAAGGCAGCCCAAAGTGCCACCTAAATCTTGGCCTGGGCAGCCATTAAGCAGCAACCGCGCACACAAATTGCCCGAGGACACCGTGGATGCCACCAGATAAGCCAGATTCAGTCTCTGTCTGGGAGTGAGTCTGAGTCCGAGTCTGAGTCTGAGTGCAATGAATGCCACTGGCGACGCTGGCACTTCCAAATGTCTGACGACCCTCGGCGCACTCAATTAGATAACCAGGCACAACAGGCAGACAAAGGGACAGAAGGACAGACAAACAGACAAATGGACAAATGGTCAGAGCACGGGGCAGGCAGTCGTCAAGGCCGTTGAGTGTTAATGTGAAGCCGAGGGTTGATTGTTCAATCGATGGCCCAAACGCTAATTTGCCAGGCTACTGCACTTGGCCAAGCAGCATTGTCTCCTTAGGGTTGAGCGGAAATCGATACATATATATAATATATATATAAATATATATGTATATAGTTGCCACAAGCTAACCACGACCACCGATAAAAACAATTTTCTGACTTAGTAAGAAAGTTGTAAATAATTTTAATTTATTCATTTGCAATTTTCTTGGAAATCTTGTCAATGATTATTTTTTTTAAATAAAAGCAAAATGTTGGTTAAAGCGATATGCGTTTTACTCGGAAATATATTTTAGAATATTACTTTTAAATATATATATAATCAGCATAACCATTAAGTGTATATAATATATAGTAGAATTTCACAAATGAACTTATTATATTTATTCATTATTTGCAGGACAGAAAATCTTTATATTATATATATTTTAAACTATTTAAATTGGAAAGGGGTCAAAAGTTAACCAATGTTTTTTTTTTTTAATTTTTTGAGCGACTTTTACTGATTTCTCGGATTCAAATTATGGATTATTTGAGAGGCTTTCAGTGGTTTCTTCTTGGTGATAAAACTAGTTTAGTATTAACATCTATTTTTAAAAATATTCATATCTAGGGAACATAAAAACACTTTAAAATTGTTCGAATTTAAATTCAACTTAAGATTTCTTTTCTAAAATGGTATTATTTAGTTATTCGGTTGCATATTGGTACCTTGATTTTAATGATACGGGCTTTACTGCAACTGGGGAATACTCTGGTACCAGTGGAATTAAAGCTGATAAATAACTTAGTTGCGGGTGTGTTTTTGGTGCCGATATGGTTTTATCGCTACTATCAATATTTGTTACGGTTGCTGCCACCTAATAAAACAATGTTACATTTCAGTTCCGATTCCGGTTTAACGCATTTCTCTATAGAAATCATTTGACTTGAAATATTCGATATGAAAGTCATTGATTTCGAAGAGTGAACACTTCGAATATGTGCATTATATTAATTTAAGTTAGTTGGTGTTATATTTAACTAGGTTATCAAAACTGAATCCGTTCTGATACCGATTCTGGTATGTAAAGTATAAAAATTCTGGTTAAGATCCGGTATTCTATCAAACTTTTTTGGGGCACTAATCGTATTTTACATATTGGTTACGGTTTGTTAATAGGATAATTATAATATTAAAAGTTTCGAAAAACAAATGAGAACTGTTCAGTTTGCAATTATTTAAAATCGGTGAAAGAGCAGCGACTGCTCAAAAAATTATCAACATCGGAGAAATTTTTCATATAGCTTTGTCAGTTTTTTAAACATGTAATGGGATTGAATCACAGCTCTTTCTTGATAGAACCAGAACCCATTAAAATGCTATAATGCAGTTCTAGAAAAGTATGTAAAAGCCAGAAAGTAGCAGAAGTGATATGCACATATGATGATCAGCATCTATATCCGAGTCGATCTAGCCATGCCCGTCTGCCTCCGCTTCAAATTTATGATCTATTATATATTATATATATTCTCTTATATCAGCTGAAACAAACATTATTTATTTTTATTTAATGTCAACTAAAGTCAGTCAATACAAAAAAAAAAAATACAAGAAATAACAAATTCAATTAAATTGTATTAAAAACAAAATTTAAAATTCAAAAATACAAAATATTTATGAGATTTCTGGGGGTTTTTAAATACAGAAAAACCCCCAATCAGACCAAAAAATAATTAGTATAAATTAGTTATTCACGACACAGAACGGTTCCAATGAGTTCTTAATTAAAGAAATGGAGGACTCTGAATTGCTGACATGATAGAGGCTACTGTAATCATGGCAGAGTACTCGAAACTCATGCAAGGAAGTGGGCAGAAGTAACGAGACTGTTTTGAAGCAACTCTTCTGCACAGACTCCAATCTACTTTGGCGAATCGGTTATTAAGGTGACCACACAAAAGATATCTGTTCCAGAATTGTACAAGAGAAGAGTGAAAAGTATCTTGGTCGGCTAAGGGTCAATAAATTCCATTGAGCAATGCTTAATAGAGCCAAGAACTTCAAAGCAGTGAATTCATTGTGACTATCGATTTTTAACTTATGATCAAGAAGTAAACCTAAATCAGCTGCTTCATTCAATGAACAACCTGAGTAGAGCCTACAATGAAATGACATGACCCTAAACTCAGAGAGCAGTTCAAATTGCAATAGGTAAGCAGGCATTTCCGATTCCGTTGCCAATTCCGGTTTGCCCCACAGTTGTTAAGCTGTTCCAAATGTGAATTAATGAACAGAATTGCATTATCAATACAAACACAAATTGCTAGATAGCTTAACATATATGTAACAAATTTATATATGTATATTTTTTAATTGTTGCTTTGACGATCGTCACGATCGAGCGAAGAGTTCGTCACTGCCATTGTCGTCGCCTACGTCATATGTGACAAATACTGAATATTACTTCGAATTCGTATGGAAATTCTAGGAACTGAATAACGATAATATCCAAGACGCATTTAATACAAATCTAATATATAATTTAAGGGCTGACTAATGCGCAATGCGTCATCGGCTTCGGGTGAAAACTTTTGCTGGATTTTTATTTTTATTGAAAGTTGGAACTTTATTTCTTTCGTAAAAAGCGTGCAGATTTTCATGGACATGCTTAAAGATTGCATTTGTGACTTTCCATTAAATGAATTTGAATCGGAATCGAAAATTGTGTTTCAATGCTGGATAAAAGAAATAAAAAGACCTTGGCGAAAACAGCTGATTTTCGCTAATGGGCGTTGCGCCAAATCGATGGGCGTGGCTGCAACACATTGCGACGCAATAAATGATTAACACAACACTTTAATGACTTTGTTGTAGAATCGCTGCTTGCACTAAACAAAAAAAAAATGGTTAAAGCAAAAAAAATAAGATAGAAGGTTTATCTTTGGGCATGCCGAATATTAGATACCCTTCTAGACCGGAGCTGATCTGTGGACATTTCAATTTTGAATAGGAGTATGAAATATTCTTATATTTTTAAAACGTTTTAAATAAGTTTTATTTATATGCTGACTGAATATTACACATTTGTGTTGACTATTTCGATCCCTCAACTCAAGGCTTATCTTTCTACCGATTATTCCTATGGCAGCTATATGATATAGTGTTCCCATGTTAATAACACACAAATATTTTGAGTAACAATATGGGTTTGGATATATTGGTATAAAATAATTGATGTTTTAATGTCAGAACAAATCTTTAAGACGATTGTTTCTATTCTGATGCAGTCATCTTAGATCTAAGGGTCTATATATATATATATATATATATATATATATGTCAAGTTAAATAATGAGTAGAGAAACAGAGACAGACAGACGCACACTTGAACTCGGTTATAACGACTAATGCTGCTGAGTAGGATTATACACAATTTAATGGAGTCGAAGACATCCTTGTCAACATGTGACAAGTTTTACGACAAAATTAAAATACCCTCTACAAGGGTATAAGAAAAAAATAAACTCAAAAGTGACGCTCATTAAAATAAAGCATACGAAAAAATAATAACAGCAAAAGGCAACAACAACAACGACAACAACAGTTAAACGATTGCAATTTGAAGTTGTTCATTTCGAGCGCTTAATTGTTTTTGTAATAATTAACAACAAAAGCGAGGCATTGCCACAAGCCAACAACAACAACAATGCAAAGTTCAAGGACCAGCGACAGGCAAAAGTGTGTAACATGAACATGCAACACGGAACTGTCTAAATAACATTTGCAGCTTGCAAAACAACAACAAAAATAAAATAAATAAATAATATAATAATAATGTGAGAACAGCTGAAGATCAGATCACTGTCAGGATAAGAGTGTTCAAGCGAATTTAATTGAGATTGAACCAAAGATATGAAGATTCCTTTAATTATTCTCATTTGTTACCTTAAATCCAGAGAGAGAACTAAAGATAAAATCCTTTTCATCTTTTTGGAGAGAAACAAAGACAACTTTAATAAAGTTCTCGTTGGGAGCACTAAAGAAAAAATCATCTTTATTAATGCTAACTGTAATTGTCTCTGGTTTTATGTTAACAATTAGATTGCTCCAGTCGAGAGAGCTCGCCTGAATCCAGTTCTAAATATCTAATTGTTATTTGTTCAATATGAACAAAGTTTAGTTTTTTAATGCTTAAAACCAGAAAGAACTTTCTTTGGAATTGTGTCTCTTATTGCTATCGGAAATCGATTAGTATCGATATAAGCCACCTTGTTGCAGCTATCGATAAAATTCAACAAAATTCATCTATGTAAAGTAAAAGAGAGATTTTAATTTCAACTTTAAAGTGTTCAACTCGAATCGCTTCTGAGATCGACTTGGCTTAAACGACGTAGCTGCAATTGATGCTGATCAAGAATATATATGTATATTGCTGATGAAGTCGAAGAATATGCTTTCTACTGCCTGTTATATATTTTTGCAAAATCGTTTTAGGGTATATTTAAATAGAATACAATTACTTGTAGATGCTCTTCGGTCTTTGCTTTTACTTTTTCATACTTTTTCACACAGGGTATATGAGTGTATAATACTCCTTATTGATCCTCTCTCTGCTGTGTGTTGCAATTTTGATAATTGTGATTTAATTCGCGACTTCCTCGCCCAGTATTAAGTTCTAATTATTGGTAGTTAATCAGAGGCCAAAGATATTCGAAGCACATTAAGTAATAGCCGTTAAAAATGCGATAAATATTAACAATCACCGTGACGCGTCAAATTGAACATTGATCTATAATGTAGACGTGTCTGTGGATCGGTTTCTCTATCTGTTCCTGTTTCTAATTCTAAATAAATTGCCAAACGAGTTTTCTTTTTGTCGATTTTGATAATGGCTTAGATAATTGCATTTGTCTGTGCTAATTTAACTTTCTTTCTCATTGGTTTTAATTATGATTAGCAAGATTTGGCAGTCGTTTTATTTGGACTTGCAGCCAATTGTGAAGGTTGATTGTAAAGGTCACCTTGAGCAGAGATAAATCGGATTTGAAAGACTCCATTTAACGGATATTACGAATTTATTAAGCCAAACCAATTATCTAACTACATTTGTTCCATATTTACCACTCCAAATCAATAATCAACATTATTCCTATTAATTTACTTTGTCTACAAGTTTTGCACAACTTTTAATGCCATTAAGCAGAAACAATTCTTATTCATATTTATAAATATATAAATGAACAAAGAATAGTTTATACTACTGAATTTTATAATCTTTATTGTTATGCCTTTTGATAATTTAATAAGTACAGTGGTCCCTCTAAAGTGAGCACTATCTGAAGTACTTCAACACTTCAAGAATTGAGAAATGGATATGTTTGTTTCAACTTTAAGACGAGCACTGTAAATGTTTATAGCATATAAACTATTTCCAAGTAAGGCTATCTTTAGAGACCTTGTAGACCGGAACTCTATAAATTTCAAAAACAAACATATTATTCTCAGGAAAACGCTTAAGATTGTGGGTTTGTCCAAATTTTAGGAGCATATTGACGCATTTTAGGTAAGTTTGTTTGGGATAACTTGGTTAATAGAAAAGATCTCTCAAACTATCTACGATAGTTATATGATATAGTAAACCAATTACTATAATTAATGATCCATATGTTAGAAGCATAATAATACGCATAACTGCAGTAGAATTTGGTTTAGATAGCTTGGTATAAAAAAGTGTTTCATACGGGAACCCGACCTATTTTTTCTATGGTAGCTATATGATATAGGGCGCCAATTTCGATGTTTTCTGTGTCATTTGTTGGGACAATAATTTGAAGCATAACTGTTGAGTTTCGTTATAGTAGCTGTGTGAAAATAATCGATTGAGGAACTCATCTTTCGATCGAGTTTTTCTATGTTAGCTATATAATATAAAGATAAATGATTAATTCGGCGGATATATGTCAATCTATGATAAGATAACGAAACTGCGCAGCTTAGAAAGAGGGGGAAAGACTAAGAGATAACTCGTGATGCTGATCAAGAATACATTTTTATTTATTTAATGCGCTCGAAAAAGGTTTCCATCAATGTGCAAAAAAATTACATGACACAATGTTAACAGAACGTGCTCTGTTAATGCTTAACAGTCAGGCAGGTCTACTGTATGTGTGTGTGTGTGTGTGTATGTGTGTGTGGGAGATAAGGAAGAGACGCAGTCGCAGCACGGCAATACTTATGATCAAATATAGGCATGTCTCCAGAGTTGTTTGCTTGTGGCATTTCCGTTACTCGTCGATTTTTTTCGCCTCTTTTTTTGAGCTGGTTTTAATTGCTGGCCACTTCCTGGTGGGGTTTTGGCAGACGCTGCTAGCTACGTGACTTGACAAGTGTCATCTTATCGCAACCCAGTTGCGGTTTTTTTTCTCTTTGTTGTTGTTGTTGCTTAGTTGGCGATAAGCGTTTATTGTTAGCCAATGAGGGATGAAAGATGACAGACTCTTAGCTGCACAGTTTGGATAAATTATAAAATAAAAAAAGAGTACATTAAACAAGCAGCACATATTTAAATAAATATGTTTTATGGCTCTCTGTCTGCTGGCTTAATTTAAGCACAACTTGCGCACTTTGTTCGCCTCCCCCTATTTGCGAGTTTTGCGAGTTGAAAAAAATTTAAATTACGCAAAAAAAAAATTTTTGTTGTTTTTTGTTTGGGGTGCGGCATTCCCACGCCGCAAGCGAAACTGCAAATATTTGCTGCAAACAGAGTTTAAAAAAAAAGTAACAAAAAACATAATAATCAAGTCAAAAAAAGTAAAAATGTCCCCCTTAGCTTGGTGCAATGTGGCGCATGCGTAATAAAAAGTTGCGTATACGCCCCATGCGTCCATTTTGAACTGTTGAACAATTGAAGCACATTCAACTAATCATAAGACGCAATTCATTTTTCAAGATGCAAACGACGCAGAGCGACCGAGAGAGAGAGAGAGAGAGAGAGAGAGAGAGAGCGAGAGAGAGAGAGAGAAAGAGAGAGAGAGAGAGAGCGAGAGAGAGATAGAGAGAGAACTCCACCTACTGTTTTTCTGAAGCGCCGCCCACAAAATAAAACGCCGAATGAAAAGCACAAAACGAAAACGAACAAATCACACAAAGCGCATCAATTTGAAGCGAGATGGCGAAATAGATTTTCTCAGACGCATTTCCATCAAAGAAAAATACGTTAGAACATTTTTGAACTTAATTCTAACGATGACAGAAGTGAAATAATTGCTCAATAAATTGTCGCAGCATTTTCTATAAATTAGCAAAAAATCAACAAATTTGTATTCAAAATCACTTACTTAAAGTCAAGTTAATCGAAATAAATTAGCTAAAGTCAAGTCAATCAAAATAAATTAGTCAAAATCAAGTTAATCAAAACCAAGTAGTCAAAATCAAATTATCGCTTTGCCAACATTTTGATGGTCAATAACAGTTGACAGTCAACAACAACAAAATGTAACCAGTTTGCGGGCGGGAGTGCAGCAGAAATTTTGACAAATAAGAACGTTTAATTTAAACACGTTAAAGATTAAATACTCATATAGACTGAAGACATATTGTAGACATCTAAAGTTCACTATAAATAAGTAAAAACCAATCGATTGAAAGGTATATAATTTTAAATACATTTTTTTACTGATAAATAATACATGTTAAGCAAATAAAGATAAAGAAAGCAAAGATTTAAATAGACAGCAAAAAAAAAATAAAAAATTTTAATATTAAAAGATCAACAATATATGCAAATTTATAAATATAAGGTTTGTGGAAGTCAAAACGCAAGAAGAAATTCAGATAGAAAGATTAAACAAAAATAAAAACTAATTCAAAAAGCGGTTTTATTAGTTTATATACAATCATTGGTTTACAACAAAAATTCTTAATAACACATTGAAAACAGCAATGTCATTGAAACAAAGTTCAAAAACAAGGTCTCAAGAAGATAACGTAATCAATATATGATCAAACATTCTTTCTTCTACCACAAATTAAGTAGCAAACACTTGAAAGAAAAATGTATATAATATAAAGTGTCTTTTTAAAGGTAGCAAATAAGTGCATCAGTAAAAGCAAATTGGATTAATCCAAACGAGAAAACAAAGCTGAAATTCAATTTCAATAAAAATACAGCAACAATTTTTGCTCTAAGTGTACAAAATATTTATTTAAAATAAAATCGAGAAAAACTCTGCCCCATCTAAAATGTAGTAAATCGCCCCGAAACGAAAATCAACCTAAAAATAAAAAGTTTTCTAGTTTTCAGAAAGAGTTTCGAAATATTAGAAAAAATATTTTTTTTTTAGAAATATTTAGTGAAGTCTAAAAATATTAAAGCTTAATAATAATAATAACAGACTCTCAGTTATATTTGTTCGAAATTGGAGACAAAACCCAGCCTGAAATTTAGAAATGCAAACCGTAGTTTTCTAGAAAGTTTTCAACATGTACTTTCTAAATAAATAAATAAATAAATAATAAATGTCAAGAAACTATGCTTCTACTCACATTGCATTGTTGCTGCTCTCTTATGGTTGTGCCCCTTATGGTTGCGCTCCCTATGCGCAGGCGTGTCTCGTTCTGAGGCAGCGCCTGTTGTGGCTGCTGCTGCTGTTGTTGTTGCATGTGGCGCTGTGTTGGCACCAGGAATTGCTGCTGTGTTTGCTGCAATTGTTGTTGTTGTTGCTGCTGCTGCTGCTGTTCCATTGTTGTAAAGTAGCAGCTGCTAACTGCAGAAGTTGTTGCTGGCGTTAGTGGTTGTTGCTGCTGTTGTTGTTGTTGTTGCTGTTGTTGCGTGTAAACGTAAGCTTGTTGCATGTATTGTTGCTGCTGTGGCTGCTGTTGCTGCTGCATCAAGTGCTGATTATAATTGACTGTTGTCATATTGCTGTTGTTGTTAGTGTTGCTGTGGCTGCTGTTGTTGTTGGTGTTGTATTGCTGCTGTTGCTGCTCTTTAATCCTGAACGGTAACACATATTCCAACATATCGTCGATGTTGCTGTTATTGTTCCATATCGCATAATTATTGTAATGTTGTTGATGTTGCTGTTGTTGCTGCTGTTGTTGTTCTTGTTGTCGATGCATTTGCAAGCGTATTTGTTGTTGTTGTAGCTGCAGCAGCGCTTGTTGTTGTTGCTGCTGCTGCTGCTGCTGCGGCAGATTACTGTTGCTACTGTTGCTGCTACTGCTGCTGATGTTGTGCTGCATTTTGATGGATTTAAAGGCAGTCATCAACAACACAACAAACAATCAGCATTTATCACAAGGTTTTATTTTTATTGCTTTTTAAATTGTGTAGATTTGTTTTTGTTTCGTTTATTTTGTGTTTTATTTTTGGGTCGAGTTTATCATGCAGAAAAGGGGTTTCCACTGGTTGTGTGATTTTTTCTTTTCGCAGTTTTATTTATTTATTTAAATACAGTTTTTAAATTTTTTAATTTAAGCTTGATTTTCTTTTCTTTTTTGTGTTGCACCGTTAGAAAACTGTCAGTTCAGTTTGTTAATTTGTTTTTAATCTGAAATCTGCTAACTAATTTATTTATTATTTATTTTATTGAGTTTGGTTTTTTTTCTTGTAATCTGAAATCTTCAATCCACTTTATTTATTATTTATTTTAGCTTGCTTTGATTTTCTCTTAAGAGTTGTATTTATTTAGTTTTTTTTGTTGCACAAATATATTGCGTAAGCCTTTGAAATATTTTAATTGGCAAATCTTTCTTTTTTGTTAAGATAATTATATTTTTTTTTAAATATTTTCTTTTCAAAGGTGTCGTTTTTAAATTTACTTAAAATGAACACTGATCAATTTAATGTATTTTTATTTATTTAGAATGATAATTATAACTCATTATGATATTGCACTCTTTTAGAATATTTTCTCAGTTTGGCAAATACGAAATACACTCAAATTTCTTAGTTAATACGATTAATAATTATTTGTATATTGTGCAATGCGCCGGCGGAGAGAAAAAGCAAAAATATTTTGAGATGGCGATGACTCAACTTCACTTGACTCGCTTATTGTTACACACTACACAACAGAAGACTGTGTGTGAGTGTTTGCGTGTATTTGTGTGTGTTTGTATGTGTATTTATTTGCTCGCGCAATGTATGTAAATCAATTCAATCACATTTTTTAATTTCATTTTTATATGTTTCATGCTTTTTGTTCTTGCTAATTCAATTTTTTTTTTTTCATTTGCATGTAGACAGCAAATGCCCCGCCCCACGCCCACGCGCACACGTGTCGGTCAAGTGGTAACGGTAACATAAGCGAATAGCGGTAAACGGCGCGTAAACAAACACCTAACAAACAAGTGACAGCCAACTGCAACTAACGGTGAGTGGGAGGTGTGGTTGGGAGGGGGAAGGAGTTGTGTTGGAGTATTGCTACGCTTGTGTTTTCATTTGTTTTTTGTACGGTTCCTTCACTGCGCGCACGGATTAAATTACGTGATTCTTTGCTATAAACACACACACACACACAAACACAAGTGCACAGAGCAGACGCAGTGTGTTTATTATTTTTAATAAGTTTCCACTTTTTATTTTTATGCCGCACTCGTTTTGTATATTTTTTTGCTTGTTTTCTGACTTAGATTTTGTACTTTTGTGTTTTTGCGTCTCAGGCGTCTCCTGCCACTTCCACACGGCAGCAAGGCACAAATTGTATTAAAGCATAAAATGAAAATCGAATTTTGATAAACCTGCGCTCAGCAGGCAAAACACAAACACATGCACTTGCACAGTGAACGAGACACGGACACGGACACAGAGACAAGCGACGCGTCGCGACGAACGTTCGTGTTTTTGGTTTGGGTTTCGGCTTCGTTTCGGCTTCGGCGATCGGCGATCGTTTCAATTCGCTTCGTTTCGTTTCGTTGCCTGGGCTTTTGTCTGACTGACGGCGGTCTGCTCTGCTCTGCTCTGGCCGGGTTCTGGGCTCAAACTGCTCTGTTGTTGCGCTGTTAAGGCTTAAAACGCGACCGCAAAAAAATTGTCAAAAAAATGCACAAGCCAAAAAACAACAACAACGACACAAGTCGCTTTTTATTTCGCTGCTTGTTGTTCTTGTTGTTGTGACTAATCGCGTTTGGTGGTCGCTCGCGTCAATGTCCAGCACAAAATGTTGCAAACACCTTTTTTCGAGGCGCCAATTTGTAAATTCATAGGGTGGTATTGGGGGGAGACCCTTTTACAGTTTGCTGGTACGGTACGTTCTGTTCCGTTTCGTTTCGTTTCGTTCCGTTCACGTTGCTGGCTCATAGATCACTCACAGCGCGTTGTCGTCTTCTTGGCTACTTTGCCTAACTGCCGCCGCCGCCGCCTGCATGCCGATCGACGCAGACGTCAAAGCTGACGTCGACTTCGACGCCGTCGCTTGGCTATGACTAACGCTGGCAGGCACGCGGCTGTGGCTCCAACTACAAAAACAAAATACATATGTATGTAGAACAGCAGCAGCAACAACAACAAGTGCGAAAGCCCTGAAATGTTTTTTTTTTCATTTTTCCGAATCTATGCAGAGAACAACAAGAACATGCTAATATATGCACGACGTGCCCACTTTTTTTTGAGCAACTTTTTTACACATACACACACACATACTGTATGCTTTTATGTGTATGTGTAAATGCATTTTAATCAGTTTTTAGCGACACCTTGCGCCGCCTCAAATGCAAATGATCCTTACACACACATATACATATATGCACACTGATACGCTCTTTGCTTGCTCTCTCGCGTGCGCTCTCTCTTTGCTCTCTCTCCACTCTCTCTCTTATTTGCACGCTCTCCCACACACGCACACATACACACATTGTCGCAAATTTTTGCCATGCTTTTTACCTGGACAAATGTTAATTGAAGAATTTATTGTTTGTCTCATTTTTGTTGTGTTTATGGCTGGCGCTGGACTGGCGGCGACGTCGGCAGCGGCGACAGCGGCTCTTTTTTCTTTTCTTCAAAATTGTATTTGTATTTGTCGCGTTTAATTATGACAGCAACAACATCAACAGCAGCAGCAGCGGCGGCGAGGCGATCATTGACTTTTGCGTTGCGTCGCGTCGCTGCTGACGCCTCCGCTGCTCAGCTTTTTGTTTTTATTTATTTATTTTTTTTAATTTCGGCTGGCCTCTACATTTTGGCCGTTGCTGTTTGCTGCGCATGCGCTTCAATAACACCAGCAGCTCCCACGAATCGGAAATACTTCTATAAATCGGACAGTTTCTGCGCATTTTTCATACAGTAAAATTCAGTTATTTTGAAAAACATTTTATACCAATTCAATTTAATTTATAACGAAAGAATCAAAACAATTGTATTCTTATAAACATCTTAGCTTAGTCTATTTTGTACTTTTTATATTTTTTCGTATTTCGTGTCGACTGACTTAAGTTTACATTAAATAAATAAATAAATAATAAATGCATAGCATCAGTTATCACAAATAATTCGTTTGCACATATTTATCGCTATCGCATTAGTAGAGCATATCTCCCTCCCTCCCTTCCCACACCTAAAACAGAAACACTTTGCAGCCCGTTGACATGTTAATGACACTTTTATAATGCGTGCAAAGAACAACAACAACAACAAAGGCGGATACAGCATTTCGCTTTATTAATGGAGCAGCAAGCAGTGAGGAAGAAGAGAGCGTC
This sequence comes from Drosophila grimshawi, assembly GCF_018153295.1. Classification (NCBI taxonomy): domain Eukaryota; kingdom Metazoa; phylum Arthropoda; class Insecta; order Diptera; family Drosophilidae; genus Drosophila; species Drosophila grimshawi. The sequence goes on from NW_025063098.1 coordinate 27,251,611, forward strand.
GGCGACAACAAATCGTTTTCGCCGTTCTTGCTCAGTGAAGCTTTTTTTCTCGCTTTTTTGCCTTTTTTATGTTTTTTCTTTTTGGCAAAGGGAGCGGTCGCGGTTCACAAATTATAATGCATTTATTTCCATTGACATTGCGAGATTTAAACGCATTTTTGATGTACGAGTTTTGTTTGTTGTTGTTGCTGTTGTTGTTGCTTAAATGTATTTGAGTTAATGATATGCACACACACACACACGCATGCGCTGCAAAAAAAGGTAACGGGTACACTGAACTCAGCGCAAACGCGTGCGATAAAAATCGCCTGCGATGACGCGATCAAAGTGAGGAAAGCAAAAGCTTTTTCCTTTTACTGCAAAACACAGACACACAAATACATGCATATAAAATTGGCGAATTTGCAGAACCAAAACAAAAGACAAAACACGCAATAATTGGCGGCAAAAGAACAGAAGTCGCAGTGCTATTGCCGCCGCGGGCGTTTTAAAACGCGCGCGCGCGAAGAGGTCGTTTTACTTGCTGTGTGTCGTTTGCCTTGGCCCCATTTCGCCGTTTGCTGTTGCTCTCCATCTCTCACTCACTATCGCCATTTGTCAGTTCAGTTCTTGTCGTGGTCAGCTTGCGGAAGCTATTCGCATTCCACGCTGCACGCGTAGGTTTGTTTATTTGGTTTTTTCCCTTTTTTGGCAGCGTTGGAGCTTCAGCCGTTCTCCTTAATGTTGTTGTTGTTGTTCTTTCAGCTTTTCTTTCAATGCTGTTTCGTTTTTATTTCGTTTCAAAATGCAGTTGTTCGTTCCTATTTCGTTCCTTTGACCGTTCATCTTAAGATTTTTTTGTTTACATTAGCACGTATTGCTTTTATGATCGTCGCGTGATTTCTTCACGTTGTTGTTGTTGTTTTCGCAGCTTTTACTGCGTCGCAGCTTTTATTGTAGTTTTTTCTTGTAGGGTTTCGGCAACAGGTGTGGCCCTCCCTTGCACACACACACACACGTGCACAGCCCTGTACAGCGAACTCTTTTGAAACGGTCATGGGAATGACGTGTTCCACATCCTTATCGCATAACAGCAACAACCACATAGCAGCGTGACGTCTTTTGGTCATTTCTACATTTCTGGGTAGACAACCAACCAATCAGTTCATGACTCATAGCAGCGCAGGCGCTCTGCTCTGTGCTGCTCTGCTCTGCCAGTCGTTTTCTATTTCTAACCTATATTGAGCGCTGACAACTGCGTCGCCGCTAACGCCGCTGCCGTTATCAACGCAACTCGCTTTACGTTCGTCGCAATCACAAAGAGAGCTTCTTTGTCTCTCTCCCACTCACTTTCTCGCATTCACTTATACGCTATCGCGCTCTTTCTGTTGCGTTACAGACATGCTAACGGACCTAGTCCTACAAATAAAATTAAAATAAGCATAAAATTAGCTTAAGTAATAAATGCAGCAAATTAAAAACAAAAAATAAATTAAAGTAAATATTGTGTTTAAATTATAAATATAAGATCTTCTGAAGTTGAATTTAGCGGTTGTTCACTGTAGTTTTACACATGTAGATAAATATGTAAGTTGATATGAATATTCAACAACAAAAATCTTTCCACTTTTCGTTGATTTGTGTGAATCGCGACTCTGGTGGCAGCCCCATAAAAAAAAGACAAACAAAAAAAACTCCAATCAGCCGGGCAAACAAAGCAGCAAAAAAAAACACTAAATGCCTTTTGCCCAAAATGAAACAAAAAAAAAAAAACAAAAAAAAAACTATAAAAACAAGCTGAATGCTCTTCGACTCTGGTATTTTTATGCCCTGTGTGCGAAAGTGTCCGAAAGACTCCGACGCATATTTCAAATCCGACTTGTCAAGCGAAAAAGGCTCGTAAAGCTAAATCTGAAATCAGCAAAGCGGCACAGCGGCAAAATCTTGTGTCTCGTTCTCTGTCGTTCCCCGGAGTAATTAATCGACGCTGCCAGAAGAGGGAGACATGTGAAAGAGACAGGAGAAACGGAGAGATAGAGAGAGAGAGAGAGAGAGGAGAGAGAGATCCCATTCTGTTGGGATTTAGCAGTCTCCCCAAAAATAAAACACAATTCCAAATTCGAAGGCTGGCGTTTCCAAAATATGCATAAATATCACGCGAATTTCCATTTGAAATCAGTTAAATAAATCAATAAAATTTTAATTAATTAAATCTTGTTTTTAATATTTTTATTATGCCAAGTGTTTTTTTAACATTTTTGTTTAATTCGTATTTCAAAGATTTTGGGATAGCATACTTTTGGGAACAACTCCTTCTAGCCACTGTCCATGCATGTATTTTTTAAAAAATTATGTTATTTTTTACTTGCTACATGAAATACTTCTAGATTGATCTATATACTAGCCTTGGTTATGCGTTTGGAAAAGACGGTATAAGACAGAGGGAGAGAGAGAGAAAGAGAAGAGAGCGAGAGTGGGGGAAATAATACGAGACAGCCGCCGGCTGACATCACGTCGGCTATCGCAGATAAAACACTTTCAAATTATAAATTAAAAAGCGCACACACCTTAAAAGCGGGGTAGCATGTCGGCAACAAAGCGCTAAAACTACAATAAAAAGTACAATTTTAAAATTGAGCCCTGCAAACAGAAGTTTAGATGCTCTTTCTCTTAAATATTGTTTTATAAAAGTGGCTAGGCATTAATTGATATTAATCAAATATAATTTATGCATTTAATAATTAAGGTATTTTAAAATTAAACAACAAATTATTTCAACATTACTTAGAGAATTGTGTATGTATTTTTCAGAGAGTAAAATATAAAGTTCACACTCTATTCTTGAATTAGTAACTTAGTAACTTGGTAAAAAATTCTTTGAAAATATTATTTACAGACTCTAAGTTTAGAAAAAAGGAGAATTAAGTGAAATACAATCGTGAGTCGAAAGCTTATCAAGTCAGTCCAATATTTTGAGCAGCTGCTTGAAACTGCCTATCAAATATAATAAATTTCTATTATTCTGAAATATAACTAAAACTAACAGTTATGCAGTGTATCTAAGAGAAGGAAGGGTATACAAAGAGCATGTGCTTATAAGTAAAAACTTCTTTGCCATAAAAGCAACAGCATAAAAGTTAAGCAGGCATTGAAAGGAGTTTTTGAGGGGTGGGGGGAGAAGCAGGCGAAAAGGCGAAGAAACTGTAGGATGGGACAATGGTGGAGCAGAGAGAGAGAACGAGGGGAGAGCGAGAGTAGGAGAAGCAGGAAGAGTGGTTGTGTGAGTGGGAGGGAGAGGAGGAGATTTAGGAGCTCGCATTTTATTTTGTGGAACACACAGCTGTGTTGAGTGCGCTATTGTTGTTGTTGTTATTATTATTGTTGTTGTGGTTAACCCAAATGTAGCGTTAAATTTGACTACTACGACAGACGCTGGCTGCGCATTTGGCGACAGTACCTAGAATTTCACAATCAACGCGTGTTTTTAACTGTTGTTGCTGCTGCTGCTGCTGCTTTGGCTGCTGTTTCTTCAGCTACTGCTGATTTGGCTGCTTTTGATTTAGATGCTACTCCTTTGGATGTTTTTTCTGCTGTTTCTTATGTTTTGGCCAGTTTTGTTTTAGCTGCTACTGATTTGGCTGCTCTTTTGGCTGCTGCTGATTTGGCTGCTGTTTTGGCTGTTTTTTCTTCTGTTACTACTGATTTGGCTGTTGTTTTGGCTGTTTTTATTTTAGTTGCAGCTGATTTTGCTGCTGCTTTGGCTGTTTTTTCTGCTGCTACTTTGGCTGCTTTTGCTTAAGGTGCTGCTGATTTGGCAGCTGTTTTGGCAGCTTTTGCTGCTGATTGGTCTGCTTTTGGTTCAGCTGCTGCTTCTGCTGCTATTGCCGCCGCTGCTTTTGCCGCCGCTGCTTTTGCCGCCGCTGCTGCTGCCGCTGCTGCTGCTGCTTTAGCTTCTGGTTTGCCAAGTTTCTTTTATTCATGTTTGTGAAATTGAATTTATTATTTCACAATTTGGCTTACACACACACACACACACATACATGTATAAATATGTTTATTTGCCTTATAAGTCTCGCGACAATGGCAGCCTGTAATTGACCCACTTTGCGGAGCCGCAAGGAGTATGCGGGTGTCGGTGCTTGCCCCGCCATGTGGCATGAACTTTATGCAGCGCCTGGCAATGCCAAATGCGAAAGAGAAGAAAAAAACAACAAAACTTGCCGCAACTCAACACGTGTGCCTGGTTTAACCTGGCCAAGCCCCGCACAACCAAAAAAAATAAAATAAATAAAAAAATAAACCAGTTTGAAGGCGCTCTAATTGCGCTGTATTCACCTTTTCAGAGTATCTGTAACAAAAAAAAAAGAAAGTGTTTTGCACTAGGAGATACCCTGTTCTCAGCGCTAACAAGCAGTTGTAATCAAAATGAAGCAATCGATTTTTCAGAAAAATGAATCCTTTAAACTAGAAAGCTTTTCTGGGTTTTAGAAATAGTTAATAAGTCAAATTTTTAATTGCGAAGCTTTTTTTTTCTATTTTAAAAATATTTTTCTATTATTGAGAAATATATTTCATATGACTATATTATTTCCTATGATCAAGAAATATATTTTTATTAAGTAGCTTTAGAAAATATGCTTTATACAATATAAAATTAGATTTTTAGTTAAGTTTGCACTGGAATTATGAAAAAAACGCTGGGTTTTTAGAAATACACAAGAATTTACAGAATATTAAGTTGATTTTTTCTCTGAGTGTAGTCTGAGAAAGTGGAAGTCTTGCCCCAAAACTAAAGCTTAAATTAGAAATTAGAAATGCATTTAATTGTCAATAATCAAAGCCAAAGATAAAAAAAAGATAAGTTCCAATAGATTGTCATCTATTTTATCTGCATCTGTATATGCTAGTGCAATCCTTTTTACAGAGTATACGAAATTTAAGCCCCTCCACCCCCATCCTTAAGGCGCCTGTTCTGTGTGCTGTCTGCACGTTTTCATTCATAGCGGCGGCGGCAAGCAACTGTTGCATGCAGCCGCAAGTTGTAAATTGTTGGGCGCTTGTGGCACGAGTCGAGTTGTGTCGCGTTGAGTCGAGTCGAGGCACACTTGGTGCTCGCAAAGCGTCTCAATGTCCACGCGTTCGCATGACTCATCGGAGTCTCCACTGGTCTCTTTGTGGTTGTTATCGTTGTTGTTGTTGTTGCTTTTGCTGTTGCTCTTGCGGTTTAGCGACTTGCGTCTGTCGCTTTTGTTGGCTTTATTATCATACGCTACACGCATTCAAGCTGCTCGCAATTTCAGTCAGCGCTTATCTGCTGCGGTTTGCGTTTTGAGCTTTGAGTTTTCTATTTAAGCACAAGTTGTTGTTGTTGTTGTTGTTTTCTTTTTCTTCTTTTATTTTTTGGTATTTACGCATTTATATATATGTATATATATATATTGGCTATTTGCTTTGGCGATGTGTGTGCTTTTGAATTTATGGCCCACAACCAGGGCCAAGCCAAACGGAAACTGCTGATGTACAATAATACAATCGAATACAATCCAATATACAATCTTATGTATGCTTCGCACATATCTTTTATCAATGTTTGGTTTCGTGAGCCACTTGGGGAAAACCCTTTGATGAGACATGCTAAATAATAGAATGATTGGCAAATAAGACCAAACACACAAAAAAAAAAAAAAAAACAACTTAAGTTAACATATTATTTAGCAAAGATTATTATATAAGAAGTTTGTGTATTTCTTGAAACCAGAGTTTTTCGGAAGTGGTTTATTTTTCAATTAAAAAGAAATGTATAATTTTCAGGGTTTTTATCTAAATACTCAGATAATTCTAATATTTAAACTTATATGTTTATTTAACATTACTCATTTAATATTTCAAATATACAAACTTTTTAGATAAACTCGAATCTAGCAGTCAACAAATCAAACTTTGATTAATTCCTTCTAAAATTTATAAAGTATTTTTTCTACTTTTGAGAAATATGTTCGATTACTAAGAAATATATTTATAGTAAATAGAAAACAGACTATTTTATTTTAGGAATTTCTCTTTTCGTATACTATTTACAAAAATAAGAAAACCCTTCCAGTTTTAAGTGCAATGCCCTAATTTTTAGTAGCATGTTTTGCTGAGTGTATGAAAACTATATTTCAATAAAAAATCAAGTTGGACAAAATGCAATTGATAGATTTAGAAATGTATTTCTGAAAAATATAAAAAACGATTTTGTAGTTGTAAGAAATGATTTCTAAAAACAAGAAAAGATGATTTTGCGTAGATACTTCAGACGTAGTTGAACTTAACTGGATGACACAATTCTTATTAGCTCAATCTTTGACTACTATGTGCAAATTATGGACACTTTTATTTAACTACAAATTGCTACACTTAACTTATCAGTTGCGTTTATCTATCCGTCAAGTGGCCCTATTGTCAGGCCACAGGAAACACAGTGGCTAAATAGCGGCTAGTTCAAACAAGTGCATACTTTATTACTTACTAGATAAAACAACCCACTTGTGCAGATAACAAAGGTGATCATACGGCAAACAAATACATGTACCTTAATCCCAACTCAAATAAGGTCCAAGGAAATAATAAAGAAAATGCATAGAATTATCATTTGCACAGTTTTGATCACACTTTCCAGTATAAATATAGCTTCTAAGTTATAAATATGTTTAAATATTTAAGTTTTACGTTAAATAAATAACTAAAATGAAGTAAAATAAAAATGGAATCTTTAGAGACCGATCCTAAAATTAGGTAAACAGCAAAATACAACAAAACGTCAAACATGAATATTGAAACATTAAGCAAAGCGAACTGCAGCTAATTTGAAATTTTCAACAATTTTTGCAAAAACTTCAAGTAACAAAAAAACAACAACAACAACGAAAAAAAAACAGTACAACAACAACAAAAGATGCCGAAAACAAATCTGAAGCTGAAGCTAAATGCCAAAGGCAGCGGCACGTTGCGCTTTGATTGAATCGAATGCGAGACGTCGACGTTAAAAGCTGGAATCCAAATCGCTAAATAACACATTGGTAAACAAAGAGTGTTGCCCGACTTGCAGATGCCCTGCTAAAAGCTGACAGACTAACACTCATCTCTCTAAAACCTTCAGAAGAACTTTGACAAGTTTCATTTAAGGAAAGTGGATGATGAAGTCTGCTTGCTTAGATAAGTCTAAATTTGAGTGCGATATTTGTATTATATATATATATTATATATTTTAAAATGCAAATACCATCTTCGTGTCCATAACAATCTAAGCCAAATCATTAAAGTTCAGTTAGTATTTCAATAATAATAATAATAATAAAATGCATATAAACACACAGATAAAATATTACAAATATATAACTGAATTTCTCAAAACTAGGGATTCTTTTGCTTTCGGGTTGGAGTTTTCAATCATTTTGATTAAATATGTCCTTTATAAGTTTTGTTGTTTGTTACTTTACCCGTCTTGCTTCTTAAATAAAAAATACAAATAAAACATTAGCAAAGCAAATTTTTTAATTCTTTCTGAATTTTAGAACGTATTTTTTCTTTGAATAAATGTTTACTTCTTACTTTGCAGAAATTTATTTATATATTTATATATATATATATTTTTTCCATTATGATTAAAGGCACAAAAAGACTCAAATTAATTGATTCGTGATATCAAAATTCGAATTTGAAGATTAGTTAGAAAATACGCAATTAATTTCTTTGAGCAATGATTAATTTTGAATGAAGTGAACTACTCAAGACTTGGACTATAGAAGTCCATAACTAATTATACCTTATAGGCTTTGTTTACAGGGCATTTGGTATAGCAATAAATCTGCAATTGTTGCTGCTGCGACAACAACAAGAAAAACACTAAAAACATTTAATGCATTTTGCGCACGCTTAAAGCGAGAAAATTATGTGAATTTTATGAATGTTGTGCATTTAGTAGAATTGTTGTTGTTGTTCTTTTTTAGTTGCTGTTGCTGTAATTGTTGTAATTGTTGTTGTTGTTGTCGCACACCTGCGTGCCAAATTGGCCGCATCGGTGACAAAAGCACAAAAATCATTAATATTTCAAGTTTAATAAGCGCAAAATGGGTGGCATTTGATTTGGCCAAGATGCCAATGATTTCTAGCCAGCTTGAGGGCAGGCAGTCAGTCAGTCAGTCGGGCATTCAGCCAGGCAGCCAGTCAGCCTGGCATTAACATAATGATCTCAATATTTGAACAGCTTTATCACGACCCAGCATTTAATTACACAGCAGTTTCAGTTTCAGCGTCAGATTTTTGCTTCATTTTCTGCCGCACACAAATTAGACACGCGATCTCTGCTCTTGTAAGGCAGGGCGTATGAGTAATGTGGGCAAGTGCTGCATTGTTATTGCTGTTGATAATGCTGTGATTATTGCAATTGTTGTTGCTTGTCAAGCAAACTCAACTCAGGCACCCTTCAGCCCGCCCCCGCCCCGCCCTCTATGAGTGTTCTTAGCAAATGACTTCAGCGCACTAAAAATACATTCCAAAGACATTTCGGATTTTGCTAAATGGAAACTATTTTTGGATCCGTGCAACTACACTCGCAGAAAAATATGCACTAGAAAAATATAGAAAAATATACGAAAATCAGAAAATTACTAATATTTAGAAAATTAATAAAATTCAGTCAATTCAATCCATTTCCAAACGTTTTGTGTCTATACCTAAATTTAGAATTATCGTCTAACAACAGAAATTTTGTTGTATTTGTATTTGTATTTTTCTGAATTTAAGTATGAAAGTTTCTTAAAAATAATAAAAAAAAATAGTTTAACATTTCTAAGATTGAGAAATATGCTTTTAAGAAAGTAAGTTATAAGTTCTAAGATCTGAAAAGTATAAATAAATAAAAGATTTTAATGACTGTCAAATCATTCTAATTGTTCTGCTCTTAATGAAAATTAAGAATACATTTAAAATGTATTTTTGTTTTTATGGATTGATTTAAAAAGTAAATCTAAAATGTTTTAAGAAATATATATAGAAAATATTAAACTAAAATATTTTCTGGGTCAAATGTGGGCCAGTATTTTTTCTGAGTGTAGAGTTAAGTGGAGCTATTTTGCCAGTGAGTGATTGAATCATGGCAAGGGCAGCTCGAAACATTTCAAGTGCAGCAAAACAGCAAATGAATGCGAAACGAGCGCGTGAGAAAAGCAACCAATCAAATTAGCACTATTTCTGTTTCTGTGACTTGGCTTTGGATTTGGTTTTGGTTTTGGTTTAGGCGTACCTATAAATAAAGTAAGTGGAGCGCCTCCAACGTGGCGTGACGGCGACAAACGATCTGCAATAAATGAAGCATGCAATATGTGTCTAGTCTTTGGCTACAACAACGACAATTTATCAGACCAGAGGCCTTAATTGATTTTTTTCTGTAATCTTTATAATTTTGCGTATTCTTCACGATTTTTTAAGTCCAAAGGTATTTCAACTTAAGTGTTTTCTACGTTAAGTTCAGCTGGAAGCACAAAAGTACCAATCACGAATCGTTCCCAGTCTTTGCTTTAACTATTATTATTAATAATATTTGATTTCTACTTTTATTGGTATTACTATTTTCAGATATAATTACGTCAATGATCTATGCTAATTGTAACAAAATATAAAGAGCGATCATCGGAAATTAGATACAAACTTATAATAGTAATTTAGTTTAGAGGTTTCTATGAATTTTCTCAAGTCAATATAAATATAAGTAACAGCCTGCTAGTCTACACTTATCCTGCAACAAGCTAATAAAAGAATTAAATGAATTTATAAGAATTATACTCATAATTCCAATTCTTAGAAAGCTTATTAATAATGGTAACATTCTCAAAGACTATATTTATTCAACTACATAAAGAAAGAAGTTTCTCAAAATAATAAATAAATTAATCTGAATTCAGAATTAAAATTCCAGTTCACTAAAATATATTGTAAATGTTGTAGAAAAAACTCTACAACAATAAAATTACACTTGGAAAATGTATCTCTTGAAAAACACATATATGTATATAAAATCGTGACAGTAAGCACCAAAAAAGTATGTTTACACTTTAAATTCAATTAAAGCGAAAAATAAATTATAAACAATTTCAATTTCAAAACATTTTGTGCCTTCTATTGAGGAACGCGTAGAACCCATCAGAAAAATAAAAATAGCTTCTTATTATTTGTAGTGAAAGAAAGAAACACATGTGAGTCTTGTAAGTGGTTAAATGCTGTTGTCGATGTTGATATATCTGTCTGATCTATGGCAGTACTTATTTATTTTATTTACCTCTATATCTTTTGTGGTCCTTGGGGCTACGTCCAAAACAGCTGTGCAAACGGGCCATTTAAATACAATATGTACGCAAAGCGTTTAATGCCATTGGTTTAATTGTTGCAATTAGCAAACAATGCGAAACAGTTGTTAAACCAATTCCGAGAATTGGCTGGCTGAACAAAAGACCACACTAAACTGTCAATTCGATTGATTCTATGCACAACACACAATAAATTACCCATTTTAGTTTTTAAATGAAAATTCCAATACATCTCCAAATGTATGTGTTAAATTTTTCAAAATTTATTTTTACTGATGATTAGTACTAAATAATTTTAATTTTTCTTTTTGTTTTTTTTATTTTGTTTTTATTTTTATCATTACCACTTCCAATGAATTTCTTTGCAGTCTTTAAAATTTGTCTAAACAATGAATATTCATGTTTTGTTAGTTTTTTTTTTTTAATAAATTTCATTCACTAATTATATATGTTGCTCTGAAAATTGTATTTTCTAGAAATGTTTTTAAAAATGAATGCCACAAATATTTCGGTATCTAGAACTAAGTAGCTTTACTTTTCTGTTTGTTTGTCTTTTTGTTTTTGTTTTTTTATTTTTGGTTTTCGTGTTTCGTGTTTAATTTTTTCTGTTTTATTTATGTTTTCTTGACTTTTTGCTAGATAAATCGCAATATTTACCAATTCAAATACAACTGATGCGGCAGACAACAATCAGATTTCAAAATTCAACATTTCTCATTGTTATTTTTCATTTTATAATTGTTTGTTCTGTTTGTTTTTAGTTTGCTCCGGTTATTGTTTGTTTTATTTATATATTTTTTTTAGTTTGGGTATTAAAAAATATATATGGAAAAATTGTACACTGATATTGAGGTATTGGAAAAAATCGGCGTATATGTTATGTATATATATGTATGTCATGTATATACAGGCATTAATTATATAAGGTAAGGTATTTCAATTTCCATCTTTTTTTTATATTTTTTATTATTTCCTTTTTTTTTGTTATGTAACTTTGACATGCAAAAAATGGCTTGCGCTTGGTGCTGTTAGTGGGAAAATTCACATTTAAAAATTGTTGTTGTTACCAAAAAACGATTTGGGCTTACTGTTTTTTTTTTTTGTTTTTCTTTTTTGGTATCTTGTTCCTATATAGCAACATAGGCAATAACAGGTGCGATTTTTACTACGTACAAATTGTAAAATGAAAAAGCTTACAAATTATTTCGTTTCGTAATTGCTTGCAATTTGCGTGTTTTCTTTTTTCATTCATTTATGGATTTTTAGTTTTCTTTTGTTGATTTTTATTGTGTTTAGGTACTATATAAAAATACAATATATATATATATATTTATTAAAATTCACAATTGTTTGTTTTTTGTTTATTAGTTTTGCTGCAATTTGCACAGCAAAAATGTTGGTTTTAAATTTTATTTTTACAGCGCTCCTAGAAAGTCAAATCTGGAATACTAATATCGTTTCGTTTTTAATTCTGAAAATGGCTGAGCAAATAATTAAAGGATCTGTTGCACACACGCACGCACACACACACAAACACACACACATATACACAAGCACACATGGCAGACCATTCGAAATGGAGTTTGTAGTAAATCACACATAGATATACAACGAGTTTGGAGATTAGCAGGTTGATCCACACTATGTCTTCAATCTATTAACTGCAAAGCATTCTTAGCTAAATCCTTGACACATATCCAAAATACATTTAAACACCTAAGAACTTGATAAATCGTAAAAGTATCTGCAAGAATATACACCATATATCAACTTTCATTTCACATCGATTAGTCATTATCCCATTAGTTATTGGCTTAATGATGAATAAATTTCAAATAATTTACTAGCTAGTTTTTGTGGTTTATTTTCAGTTAGTTTCATCTGTTCTTCTGTTAACTAAGCTTTTGTTTTTGTTTTTTTCCCTTTTTTTTTTAGTTTAGACTCTGTGTGTGTTTACACATTATTATGTATTAGGCTAGCGAGAATTTAGACAATATCAATGCTTAAATTAAATAGTGCCTGCTTTATGAACTTTAAATGCGCCTATGGGCAAAAAATCGAAATGGAGACTTAAGACGTTTGCGAGATTGCATTCAATGCATACTCGCATACACATACACAGATATACACTCACACACGCACACACACACACACACACACACACACACAGATATACAAATACATGCATACACTTTAGGCTTATAGTTGTTTCTTTTCTTTTTTTTTGTTTTGGAATAAGTTCTAATAAATATACAATATGCTATGAACTGCAAAAGCACTTTTGCACGATTCATTTTGTAAATCCTTTTAAAGCTTTTTAGTCCCCAATTTCAATGGGCCAGTGGCGCGTTGCGCTCGTCGCGCCTCCAATTCCCGCTGACGTTGCAGCTTCTTCTCCTCGCGCTTGCGACGCGCCTCATCTATTTTGCTGTTGCCTAAAAGGAATCAATGGATGAGTGAATTCTATAAATATATATATATATATATGATACCCACCTAAGCCCGGCTCATCGATTGGCTCGAATTCGCCATCGGCCCAGGAATCGCTATTCCAATTGGCATTATGCGTCGTATTATTCATGTGCGATGATGGCGGGCTTATATTATTGCAATTGGTCAATGCACCTGGCGTTGTGGGAGATGTGGTGGCGCTGCTCGAGAGATTTGCCAGCTCCTTTGGTCGCAGCGTTGACTGTTGTTGTTGTTGCTGTTGTTGTCTCGACGGCGATAAGGTGATGTGTGAATTGAGCTTGGCAAGCGGTTCGATCAGATCATTTAACTCGTGCTGCTGCAGCTGCTGTTGATGCTGATGCGGTCGCTGATGCTGTTGCTGCTGGCTGGATGATGTCGTTGAGGATATCGATTGTCGGGCCAACTGTTGCTGTTGTTGCTCCTGCTCCGCTTGCTCCTCCTCCTCGCACTGCACACGTAGATATAAATTAAGTCAATTAATGTGTATTAAATTAAATGATTTATTTTTTTTGTTACTTACCGGATCCTCTTCCAGGCTGCCCCATTCCTCATTATCCCAGCCGTCGCGCGCTTCGCTAATCGCATTAGTTGCCACCAGTTGACCATTGTTGGAGGTGGCAACCAGCGGACTGCTCGGATCCTGTGAAGTCTAAGGCGTGAAAACGAATTAAATATTTGTTAATGTGGAATAAAAACAATTTTCTTCGAACTGCCTATCATAAATAAATAGATGTATATATCAATTAATATATATCGATTCTGGTATTGATTTGGACTGCCGAAGATTAAATACCCTTGGCACATATCGTATATATATACGAACGAGAATTCCTTGCTCAATTCTATGCAAGATTCCAACCCGAAATTGTAACATTAAACTCACATCCATTTCACCCCAGTTCTCATTGTCCCAATCGTTGTTGCCGTAGTCCGATGCCGAGGCTGAGGTATCATTACTTTCGTGCTCCAAGGATGTCATTGAGGTGACACTGCTTGTTGTCGTCGACAGGCTGCTGCTCGAAGGTTGTTCTGTTTTCAATGAAAGGCATTCAATTAGAGACTGCTATAAGCCAAGTAAAGATATCACTTACCCAATGACGCTGGCTTGGAGAGATTACGACCCGTTAAGGGCGGCCGCGGTCTGGAAGAATCGCTTTGGCTGCGATAGAACTTTGCCGTCACCGCTGTCACGGCCCAGCCCGCCCAGGTGGCAGCCGCATTGCCAATCGAAGGCGTGGCCGTATGAACATCCGCCTCTGTTATAAGAACATTTTTTTCCGATTTTGTTGGATTTACACAAAACTATTTATGTTTATGTTGCACTTACCCATTGTTTCGCGCAGACTTGGATCCTCAGAGACCTTTTCGAGTTTGCCGAGGAAGCCACGTATTGTTTTAAAGGCCGGTTCGCGTACTGTTTTCTCTGGATCGACAGTTAGCGAACACAACGATGGTAAGACACGATTGGCCACCTCACTGAGCAAAAAATATTGCTGTGTGGCCGCCAGGGCCAGGACGCCGGCAACACGTGCCGGCGGAAACGGATCTCGCATTGCGCGTATAAATGCCGAGACAAGAACACGTTGTCGCACCTGCGGATGCAAATGTGGCGCAATTTTGCCCAAGCACACTGTGGTATTGGTGCGTATGCCACCCTGATCATCACGCGCCTGCAAGCGCGCAAAATGACGCAGCACCTCCACATTCAAATTGTTATAGTTGAGCTTCGGCGCCAAATGGATGATGGACTTGACCGTCTGCTCGCGTATGGTGGCGTTTGTGTCCAGGAAACCATGCGCCACTTGCGGAAATATCTGATCGTTGACCACAGGAGGCTGTAGATGTGCAATAAACAAATCCAATTGCTGCAACAAACGAGAGCGAGTCACGCGATCCGTTGACGCAAACAGCTTCACCACGCACGGCACAATTCGCTTCTGATACTCCAGCTCATCCAGTAGTTTGCCCAGCTAAATAATCCATAGATTAATAAAAGTGTGCTTGAATTTTGTTGATGATATCAATTAGAATACCTTAAACATGGGCGCCAGCACGGCGGAACCCGCATCGCCATACTCGTAAGCCGTTATCAGTTGTGGAAGTATTTTATGTCTACAAACATTATCGGGAAAGTTCTCCAGATGCGTCGTTAGACCGCTAAAGAAACGATTTTTCTCCGCCTTGTCCTTGATCTGGATTTCCTCCAAAAACAGCAGCGTGTCCACCAAATCATTCTTAAAGAAACCGCCTGGCTTGCGACAGCGCGTTATAATATCCGCCGGATTTGGTCGATTCGACGGCGATGCGCCGACCAGCTCACAATAAAGCGATTGCAGCGATTTGGGTATGTGCTCAATGTCTTTGAGATTGGAACGTTGCTTCAGCACGCCATTGAAGGCCTCCCATACGAGACAGCCAAGGCCCCACATGTCCACAGAGCTGTTGAGCGGAAAGAAATTGTGAGTTTTGAGTTGGTCAAAATAAGGTTTATCGGGGAACTGAACAACTAGGATACGGACTCGAATTGCAAATGTGTGTGTATGGAAATTACAATGTTTTAGCTGAAGTTATAATCATAATTTTGATGGAATTCCAATATTATTAAGGAACAATTTTCATCTTTTTATGCCTTCAGCTAAGGCATAATAACTTTGAGGTTGTTTTAATATTATTAAGGAACATTTCTAATATTTTACATGTGCTGAAGTAGTTCTAAAATTATTAAGGGACAATTTGAATCATTTACATATCACACATTCAGCTTTCAGCTAGGACATAGTTATAACTTTGAGGCAATTCTAATAGTATTAATTATAATTCTAATCTTTTACATTTACAATTCCTACCATTTGGTTGCTGCTTTGAGCTTGCTCTGATCATTCTTCTCGGGCGCATCGTAGACCTCCAGTGTGACGGGTATTTTAACTGGTGGCATTGGATTGCCATCGGCAGCAGCGACATACTCCAAGCTGCCAAGTTTCCATTCGCCGGATGCATTGACAAACACTGACCAGGCGGATACATTGTTGTGCCGCAAATTGCCATCGTTATTGAGAAAGGAGAGAGCACGCTATAATAAATTGAAAGAGAGTTCAAAATAAAGTTGTGCATTCAATAAATATTTTTGTTAAGCTTGCCGTTATTTGAAAGATGCCCCAGGCGAGATAGAGGCCCTTCTGTACATTGTCTGTGGCTAGTTTCGTGAAATATGTGCCCAATGGATCCACCGCCTCGGTGGCTACATACAACATCTTGTCCGTTTCCAGCGAGTCCAGATATTGTAAGATGCTTGGGTGACGCAACGTTTTGAGACGCTTCAGTGATGCCTTGGCCAGTTCACATTTTGTATCGGAGCCGCTGCGTATATCATAAACGAAAACGGACACCTCCTCGAGGGTGGTCTTGCGCTTGGCCTTGTGCAGTGTCCATATGGAATAGTTGTCGAAGCCAGCGACTGGTTCGCCAATGTCATATGGAAAATCTTTGGAGGAGTCGCGCGAGAAGAACGACCACATCATGTGTTTTGCTCGACGGCTCAATATTTTGTTACGTCCGGTGACAAACAGCTAACAAAATCAGCGACAACACACACACACACGCACACACACTAACGCAGTCACGCACGCACACACAGCTGTTGCTGTCTATGTTACTGTTGACGAATTGTTATAGCTCAGCAGAAGAGATGCGCGCTGCTAAGTGGGAAATAGAGAGAGAGAGAAAGAGAGAGCGGGGGGATAGCTGTTAACATTAATGGGTATAAACCAACAGCACCACAATTACGTACTAATTTTTAGTTTTGCATTTATCGTCGTATCCTTACGTTTGACAGCTGTTATCGTTTCCCGTTATTGCACTTATGTGGATTTATCAACAATTTGCCTGCCCATACACACGTACGCACACGCACACACACATACACTCTTTTTACACCACTGTTATTCTCTTTCTATGCTGAGCAGCAACAATTTTTCAACATACTTTCGGTTGGGAAATCGAAATCGTATCGAGCTAAACGCAAAATTAAAGACTAACACGTATCTTGTTGCACTATGTTACATTATAACTAATCGGCTGAGCTTGATGGAAGTTAAATTCCTTAATTATTTTAAAACTTTTTCCCGAGTACGTCAGCTTTTTGCTTCTTCTTTCGTGGGCTGCTTTAGTGATGACACGCGAGTAAAGGGGTGCACAATCGAATAGATGAGCAGCTGACTTAGAATATCTTATCGATTGCTTTACAAATTTACAAATGAAGAAAATAAACTGAAAATATCTAAGCAATTGAATAATATGTAAATTAATATTAAATTACTACACAATACACTCTTCAATTATGTTTTGCTTGCAATTGGCAAGAGCAAGCCATTTGCCATTCACAGCGAATGCCGACAACACTTGACAGCTGAACAGTGTGGCAAGGCCGTACCCTGTGTTATAACATTCGTCTCGCTGCCAACTTCACGCAGGTAAATTTTCGCTGTTCGTTCGTACGTATTTTGGGCTAATTTCTTGTGCAGGAACTTCAACAGCAACACAGGATGATGATGCAACGTACTGCACTCTTGATGCCTCTGGCTGTTGAAGCCACGCTTGTGGCTCAGCAGCAACGTGGCATGGCCACACTGAAGGCCATCTCCATTCGCCTCAAATCGGTAAAGAACATCCAGAAAATTACGCAATCAATGAAGATGGTGTCCGCTGCAAAATACGCCCGTGCCGAGCGTGATTTGAAGGCGGCGCGTCCCTACGGCGTGGGTGCTCAACAATTCTTCGAGAAGACCGAAATCCAAGCGGATGGTGCAGCCGAGCCGAAGAAGCTCTTGATCGCCATGACTTCGGATCGTGGCCTGTGCGGTGCCGTTCATACCGGTGTTGCTCGTCAGATCCGTGGTGAATTGGCCAAGGATGATTCAAACACCAAGGTGTTCTGTGTGGGCGACAAGTCACGCTCCATTCTCGCGCGTCTCTATGGCGCGAACATCCTGATGGTGGCCAACGAAGTGGGACGATTGCCACCCACTTTCGTGGATGCCTCGAAGATTGCCCATGAAGTGCTGTCCACCGGTTACGATTATACCGAGGGCAAGATCTATTACAATAGATTCAAGTCTGTGGTGTCTTACCAGTGCTCCACACTGCCCATCTACAGTGGACCCACTGTCGAGAAGTCAGAGAAACTGGCCGTTTACGATTCGCTCGATAGCGATGTGATTAAGAGCTATTTGGAGTTCTCGCTCGCCTCGCTCATCTTCTATACAATGAAGGAGGGCGCCTGCTCAGAGCAATCGTCTCGCATGACTGCCATGGACAATGCCTCGAAGAATGCCGGTGAAATGATTGAGAAATTGACCCTCACATTCAACCGCACCCGACAGGCTGTCATCACCCGTGAGCTGATTGAGATCATCTCCGGTGCCGCTGCCCTCACATAAGAAGTGGAACTCCACAACACTCCAGTTCGAGCCGCAGCTCCAGATTCAACGATCCTAAATACAAAAAATATGAAAACGATTCGAAGACGCCAGAGCTGCGTACATTGAAATGATTAATAAAAACATCTAATTATCTGAGATAAAAACACAGAATAAATAGCGTGGAAACGAATCATTGCAATTTTTAGTTAAATACAAATTGTTCCCATTAAAAACGTAGCTAAAACTTATTTAAATGCTGCTTTTAAAATTTCAATATTTGTGAATTTGGAATGGAATTCGTTGATCGAAAAGAGAATGAAATTTATTGGTTGAAAAATAGTTAAATGTATTTTTCGTATAATTTCAGAAACTCACAATTTGAAAAGATCCCTTTTTCTTTTTTGCTTAACAATTATGGAATCGTGACGAACACGTTAAGGCCTAAGCCGGAGTGAAATAAACCCGGCAAACTGGCACTCTTTCTATCTTCTATATCTTATATAGACTAGCACATATTTTGTAGGACATTCAGTATATAGGCGCCTATGTCTTCATCCTGATTGGTCCAAGTGATCAGTAATGTCTTTTGTTTGGGATCCTTTTCGTCCTCCTCGACATTGATCTCAACGCTTTCGACGCTTATGGTGCCGGTCTCCTGCAGCACAACAGTCCAACCCGTTAGCTTCTCATCGAGCAGCAATTTGAGTTTCTCGCTGGTGCGCAACTTTGGTCCCGGATCATCCATTTTGACCTTGGACGTGAAGCGCATCACATGCCGATTGATGCCGATCTCCTTGAGGGCATCTGTCAGATTTTGCAACATAATGCGATTGTCCTTCATCACCAGAACGCCATGGATGAGACGTCTGCGCTTCGGATCCGGTGGTTGGGCATTGTAGGCACGTGCCTCCGCCTTGAGCAGTGATATCGAAGCATCCACGGGTATTTTGACTGGCGTGGAGATCACACATGTCTCCCCATTCGCCGGCATATACGTCTCCAGATTGAACTCATCTCGTATTTTGGCGCGCAGGAATTTCATCTTCTCCGCCTCGCCATGCACGAGCATCACGTTCTTGGGCTCACAGTTCTGGATGAGCTGCATAATACCTGAAATTAATTTATAATTAGGTTTATAGTTGTGGAAACAGGCAGGAGATGGAAACAATGCCTGAAGGACTCAGCCTCAGGGTTATGTTAGATCGACCTGATTTAGATTCTTCTCAATTCCTTAACACTAATGGGGGACTAAATCTGAAATATGAGACTTAAAAATGGGGCTGACCAGGATGCTTGAATCTCTTCCTGGCAAGTGACGAGGGCAGGAGCAACTCTTCAGGAGATTCCTCTTCATTAGAGCTTCTGCAGAAATCATAGGAAGTTTGCAGTCCACTGGCAATGGTGGGATTACTGGAATGCAGTTTATGTTAAAACTGCATCCAAATTTGGAAGCAATCTACTGGAATTAGTTTTTACCACTTATATGGCTACTTGTTCGGTGACAGGGCATCCGCTAGTCGGGTAGAGCGATCACTTCACTTACCCTTGGCATCGGCATGTGCCGAGAAGCTCATGTACTCCACGGCCATTTTGACCTCGACAACTTGACGGTTCTCAAATTCGACTTTCTTGGCACCGCCGAGAATCTTATTGCCCACAGTACCCTGGACACAATAGCCGGGCATGATGACCATGTTGTTCTCGTTGGGCGCCCATTTCTTGAAGATTTGCAGCGAGAGACCGGCGTGCAGCATGCCCGGCGTGGCGAACACAACCATCGCACCGGGATTATCAATGTAGGCCTTATCGAAGGGTTTTATGTGCTTGAAATCGAACATGTTCCGATGGACAAAAGTCTTGCGAATCTTCTGATTTGTCCAAGTGATGAACATTTTGTAGTACGTATTTGCCTTCTCTGTGAGGCCAAGAGCAAAGTAGATGGGATATTTTAGATTCATGCGCTCCCAATAGGTCTCCAGCAGGATGCACAATTCCTGTGCACGGCCCAGAGCAAAAACTGGGATGAGCACTTTCCCGCCCTTGGCGACACATTCGTGCACCTTCTTGAGGAAATCCCTCTCCCGGCAGCGCTTCGAATCTCGAATTGTGGTTGCATACGTGCTCTCCGAGATCAGCAAATCCGGCCGGCATTTATCAATCCAGGCGGCACCCAAATGTCGATCTGGCGTCATATTATAATCGCCGGTATACACTACACTCTGTGAGCCCACCTTGATCCAGAACATGGCGGCGCCAAGTACATGACCAGCATAGTATGCCTTAATCTCAAGATCTGTGTCGACCATCATGCTTTGGTGCAAAGTGACGGGAATCACTTTTTTCATGCAATCCTTGATCATTTGTGTGGTAAAGAAATTTGATTCACCCTTGCGCTCCACAGCCACTTTGCGCATATCCTCCAGCAGAATGGGAGCTATCGCCTTCGTCGGATGAGTCATGTAAATGGGCCCCGCATAGCCCACTATCTCCGACATATACGGCAGAGCGCCACAGTGATCTATATATAAATATATATATATAGAAGAATTATAGATCCAATGCGATATTCATGTTTAGCACTCACCTAGATGAAAATGGGATATGATCACGCAATCGATGTGACTGGTGATGGGTCCTTCGGGCACAATGTACGAGAAATCCGGAAAGCGTCTCTCATCGTTGTAGCCCATGTGCATGCCACAGTCGAGCATTATATTTTTGCCGCCCATCGATAGCAACAGGCAGCTGCGGCCAACATCCTGTCCGGCACCCAATGGCGTTATTTTAATATCGGGCATTTCGGATGAGTTTGCTTTAAACCTTCAAATGGAATAAGATCCTCGTCAAAGCCAGCAGCCATCTGTTTTTGCTGATTTGTGATAACACAGAGTTGTCACTGATTCTGTTAATGGTAGCTGCATATGTTATTTGTTACTCATCGTTAAGTGAGGAGCAATTCTGCAAAGTTTTTAATTAATTGTTTTTAGTCAACTTGTAAATATATACTTAAATTGTTATTATTATATTATTAATTTTAAACATTAAACAAATGTGTAATTTTTTCAATGTAGAAAGGTAATTTAGCCGTAGCCAAAATTGAATAACGGCTGTTTTACATTTAACATTGGCCAGGTAACAACAGTGATGTAATGTAAATGCTCATGTTATTTTCAATGTTATTGTTTTTGTGACAAAAGCGAAGAAGAACTTCGAGATTTGTACGCGAGTTATATTTTTATCAAAATGCTCCATTCGCTGGAGTATGCATATCCTTCCACAGTATCGTTACGCATCTGTTTGGAAGGACATGCCAATGCACTGGCCCTGAACAAGGAACACAACCAAATTGCTGTTGCCGGGCGCAGCTGTAAGTCAAAAATTGGTTTTCTTAAGATTCTAACTTTTAAAAGGATTCCTTTCAGTGCTCAAGGTATATTCAATCGATAGCGATGGTTTCACCGAAGTCTGCAATATGCGTGTTGGCAAAAACCAAAATCTCAGCTACTCCTCCAATGATGTCGCATGGAGCACACTGGATAGCAATATATTGGCGACTGCCGCAACGAATGGAGTCGTTTCCGTCTGGGATCTGTCTAAATTTGGACGACATAAGCAACTGTTGGTATACAACGAGCACGAACGCACCGCGCACACAGTCACCTTTCACAGCACTGAGCCGAATATTCTGATATCCGGCTCCCAGGATGGCACCATCAAGTGCTTTGACATCCGTTCCGATACGTCGGTCAATACGTATTTCAGTAACTCAGAATCGGTGCGAGATGTCAAGTTTTCACCGCACTCGCAAAATGTGTTTTCGGCTGTGTCGGAGAATGGGACAGTTCAGCTGTGGGACATGCGCAAGTGGGATAAATGCATGGTGCAATTTACGGCGCACAGTGGACCCATCTACACCTGCGATTGGCATCCCACACGTAATTGGCTCGCTACTGGGAGTCGTGATAAACAGATCAAGGTGTGGAATATGGATGGACGCGCCAGCCTCGAGTACACCATACACACCA
Organism: Drosophila grimshawi; assembly: GCF_018153295.1. Lineage (NCBI taxonomy): Eukaryota > Metazoa > Arthropoda > Insecta > Diptera > Drosophilidae > Drosophila > Drosophila grimshawi. The sequence goes on from NW_025063098.1 coordinate 27,273,850, forward strand.
TCGCTGTTGTGGGTCGCGTTAAATGGCGGCCCGAACGCACGTACGTAAAATAATGCAAATTAATCAGTTTCTTTAATTTTAATATTGTCCTCTCCCTAGTTTCCACATAGCTAGCTGTGCTTTGGTGGTGGATTACAGCATTCATGTTTGGGATATACGTCGTCCTTATATACCCTTTGCCTCGTTTAATGAGCACACCAATGTGACAACGGATATTGCATGGCAGGGCAGCGATTCGCATTGTTTGCTCTCCACAAGCAAAGATTCCAGCCTTTACAAGCATGCGTTTGAGGATGCCACACGACCGGCACTGAGTGCCAATGCACAGGGTGCCAGTTTTGGGCGACACGGCGATATATCGTTCGCTAACAAGATCAAGGAATATACAAACAAATCGAGCGGCGTCTCCAATACCAAAACCACAAACTTTATGTGAGTTTGCCGCAAATGTTGCACTCCTTTTAGTTTCCTTTTGCTTATTTATTAATTGCATATTTTAGAAGTCGCCGCAAGAGCAATGTGCCGGGCAACATGCAGTTCCATCTGGACCATTCCAAGATGTACATGTTTATGCTTAAAAATTCGGTAAGTAAAGCAGTCGAATAGAAAGCTTTGATATTTCTATGTCTATATCCCACAGAACATGGCCTCGGGCTCAGATTATCCGGCACATGATGTCACCACCGAACTGCGGGTGCATGACTGCTTCATTGGTTGCGCCAAGGAGCTGCTGCTGAGTGGCAAGAAGCTGGCCGAGCTGTGCGAACACAACGCCGACATCTCCCGCAAATATGGAAAACATAATGTAATAATTCTTTCCGTTGAGCTTCACTTGTGTTAACTAATCTTTTCCCCTAGGCCACCACATTGTGGAACTTCATCAAGCTGTTCTATGGCACCAGTCACTTTGAGCCACCGTTCGAGCATCGCTCATCCTTCTCCAATCAAAAGAATCCGATGAGCTCACGTCGAGCCACACAAGTGGCCAGCGATTGGGCGCCCCATGAGCAGGGCCAGGAACTGAATGGCAACAGTCAGGAGACACAACATGAGGCGGCCGATGCCAGTGAGGATGGCGATGAGCTGGGCGGCGGTGGTAAACAGCATCCGCCTCCAACCAGCTCAGTCATTCTCTCCGAAACGCAAATAATTAGCGAGATTACGTTTGATAACTTTGAGCTATTGCGCAACGGATTCATTTACGTTGGCCCTGCGGATGTGACAAAAGCACTCGCATTCCCGGACACCGCACTGCATCATGATGTGCAAGCAGCGCGTCCACAGCTGGACCTAAAGGCTTCCGATCACGAAAAGTCGCCGGTGAGTTGAGCAGTGCTTAAGCTGCTAACTGATCTCTAATTAAGTCGCTGCTCCTTTTTAGCCACCACATGTGCCGAGCATATTAAAGGTCAGCCATGTGCCACCGATACCCATGTGGGAGCCACATCAGTTTGTCGCGGATGCTTTAATGCTGCAGAACGATGTGGGCGATGTGCAAACGGCATTAATTATTCTAATTGTGTTGGGTGAGGCACGCAAGCTGCTGCCCATTGAGGATGCCGTCGTGGTAAATACGATTTGTACTTGAATATCCTGTATCTATACTAATGGCTATTGCCTAGGTACAGGGTATCTTGACAGCACTCCTTTCTTATCTCGATCATCACTCTTTCTTTTAGGAGCACTGGTTTCACACCTATGTCGATCAGCTGCATCGCTACGAGCTCTGGAACGAGGCCTGCGAGGTGATCAATCGTGCCTGGGTGCGTTCCGTGCGCCAGTTGAATCAACAATCCACCGTCATGCATACCAATTGCGGCGAGTGCGGACGACCGCTGGGCGGAAATGTTGGCTGGTATTGTGACAAATGCAAATCGATGCAGTCGGCCAAGTGTTGTGTCTGCGGTCTGATTGTGCGTGGCGTGTATGCCTGGTGTCAGGGCTGCTCTCATGGTGGGCACATTGAGCATCTGCAGCAATACTTTGCCAAGCACTCGAAATGCCCCAAGTGTGGACATCTCTGCGCATTTTCGTGACAACCGGAGGAGCCTTAAGTGGGAAGCAAATGTGATGCCAAAATAATAATGCGATTTCTAGCAAATTCAATTCCATGAAAAGCATTAAAATAAAACCTGTTTAGCCTTACTTGTTAATTAGTAATTACAACACATACTATACATATTTATCTTTATATATATATATTTTTGTAGTAGAAGATTAGGGCTACTTGATGAAAGTGCTCTTAAAGGGCAATATAACAACCACCTTTCATTGTGAGGTGTTCGCATTCAGTAGCAGAAAGGAGAGAAAAAATTATAAAATTGTGAGTTCTGTAAGAATTAAAAAAAACAGAGTAGAGCCCAAGCCAATGTGGGTTGTCTTAGCCAAATATAACTAAATAGTATGTACTTTGTGGTTCATAGGAACCACAAAGACACCACCGCCTGCCAGCGCTGTCCAAAAATCCATGCGCCAAGCGCAATGAATTGGTTTGAATGAAATTGGCAACCAAATGGCTTGCATTTTATGTTCGAGCCCATTTGATTGTGTTGTTTACATTGCGCCTCGCGCAGTTTGTGTAGCTTTAGGTTGAGGATTATCCTAAAGCTTGGATTTTGGAGCAGCGTTGGCGGCTAATTGTCAAGAGGCAAATTCGAGGCTCACAGTTTGGCAAGCGTCGCCCGAGGAGGCGCCAATGATTGAAGTCGCATTGCGCTTTAATGCAGCCGGATCTTCATCGTAGCGTATGGTCATGGAATTGGAGTTGCCGGGTATGAGTACATAGCCCAAAGTCTCATAAAACTTGATCAGCTTGTCCTTGCAGTCCAGCGACATTTTGTAGCAGCCCAGTTCCTCGGCCAACAGCGACACGGTTACCACAATGCTGCAAGGGAAGGCAGAGTTTAGTTTTTATTTGACTTATATTGTCATGGCAGCAGTTGAACTTACAGTTTGCCCAGCTGCTTGCCACGATAGGTGTCATTGACCACCACATCCTCCAGGCGACCGCGCTGCAAAGAAAATACGGGATTAGATCGTGGCTTGGCTACTTAGAATAAGTTATTCAGTAGTTATCTCCGACAACATTAAATATATAATCTTTAAATCATAAACTAATAATTCTTGGTTTTCTTCGATGTTATGCCTTAACCTACCACTGAACAATTGTGTATAAATTTGCGTTCAACGATGAGCGAGGCGGCGCCAATGATCTCGCCCTTGCGCGTATCCTCGATGACGGTGACAAAGTAATCGCCGCTGGCCTTCATCTGCGAGAAACGTGCTGCAAGCAACAACAACAATGAACAATGAGTTTCACCTGGAAGTGCATCCAATCGAAAGACTAGAAACCTACTCAGAAATTGTGTGCGTGATACATTGCCAACTTCGGTGAGCTGTGACAACAGCTGCAGAAAGCCCCGATCATAGTCCGTGTCCTTGAGGGGACGCACCTTCAGCCAGGACTCACCCGGATTGGCAGCGGAAATAAATGGCTGGAATTTGGCGGGGCTGCGATGAAAGTCGAGTTTCAGCAGCACATTCGGATCGTACAGATATGTCTCTTGCTGAAATTGGGCAGAGAAAGGGCATAATAATTAGCTTATAACGTTCAATTAACAGCGACACAAATATATCTACCACATATTGCACCATTTTGAAAGCCCACCAAAAAATATAAAAAGAGAAAGAAAAAGGCCAACGTCAGCAAACGACGCTGATTGAAGCACAAATGTAACCAAACTCAGATAACAACAGGTAGGCGAAGACAGACAACTAACTGAAGTCTACAAGGAACGGGAACAATAAGCAACTGGTTTCATGCAATGCTGTCACTTTCGATACTGGACAGGTTTTCCTATACCCTGTACCCCTAAGAATGGGGTAATCAAGGGTATCATGTGCTCGTATGCAACAGGCAGAAGAAACTCACAAATTATGAATTATCTATGAAATATTTGATAATACTTGATGAAGGAGATATCTGTGAGCCCATAAAACAAGTTATATATATTCTTATTCCGCATCAGAAATCGCTAGTAATATATAAATATGTAGATAATTTGATTATTATATATTTTTGTACTCTCAAACGAACCGACTTCGACAGGGTATCTTCTAGTCAGTCGATACACATATAATACATATAATTAATATCTATTTAAGTTTTCTCATACTTTATTCTTATCTATTTATGTTCTCTCAATCAAACATTTCACTTTGCACCTACGTAAGTAACTAAGCTGTTAACAGGGTATCTTCTAGTCGTTCGATCTATATATACTTATGAGTATTATCTATTTATGTTTTCACATACGATCTTTCTACTTTCTGCTCACTTCGCAGATGAATAACTTCTTACGACTTATAAGAAACAACTTGTAACAGTGTATCTTAGAGTCGGTCGATCTACTTAGCTACTCATGTTTAATATTTATTTATGTTTTCTCATACGAATATTTCATTGTCTGCCGACTTCTAACTAAGCTGTTAACGGGGCATCTGCTAGTCGGGCATTCTCCACTAGATCACACCCAACTTGTCTCTGGTAAAATGTTTTTTGCAAATATACATTTTTCAACGTCAGCGCAAACCGGTAAAATGCGTAAATGCCGCTTAGCTATCCACATTCCAAGTCTTTATCGATTAGCATTTGTTGTCTTTTTGCTGTTTGCTATGAACAGGATTATATTTGCGACCAAGTCAAGGTCGTATCCAATGGAGGGGCTGTTGACTCAAATGCCACATGGTCTCGATGTTGGCTAATATTTTTTCGCCATATTTTTTGCATTCAAAAACTTATACTCACCATATTTTAGTTTTGACTAATATTTACAAACTGATAAAACAAACAGCAACAACAACTACAGCATCCACACAATGCTGAGACGGAAGTTTTTCCTGTGCAGTTATCAACTTAACCTTTGGAGAACGACAGTCAAACTGAGACTGAGCGGAAGAGAGCCAGAAAATATTGCGAATGCCTGCGAGCAACAGCAGGCGCTAATTGGCTGTCGAGTGGAACAAATACTGTTGAAAATAAAAGAATCTATAAGCCATATTGAAAAGTGCAGTAACAGTTGTATTTAATAGACAACGACACACACATGTGACCCTGAGATGTGAACAACTGTAAACATTTGAACAGCTGATGTGTGAGCAGCAAGAGAGAGAGCCAATTGGGCTAAAATCGGGCAATGGCAACTGTTGAAAGCAAGCGTAAAGCAAATTGTAATTACAGTTATTTTTAACAGAGAGAACTAAAAATACCTGAATATTTTGTTCTCTCTGCATTGCAACAGCTGATTCAAGAGAGCGCGCCAAAAGAGATATTTAAAACAAAAAATGTGCAATGCATTTATTTCAACGCATACATATTACACTACAATTAAATAACGTTTGCTGTTACGTGGCTACAATATATTTAGGCGTTTTATACATTTCGTAAGCGAATTCTTCGCGATGACTGGGATCGTATTCCAAGCCAACATAATCGATTTCCAGACCAAAAGGGCCATCCATGCCCTTTTTGGCGGCCACCGAGAACCCAAAATGCGTCACACAATTCAATGCGATGGCATTCTGGCGATCCTGGACGCGACCCTTCGAGGACAGAAAGAACTTGGAGAAGGGTATTTTGGCTATCTGCCAGTGTGGACCACCGCGTGTATATAGCACATAATGATAGATATCGTTCCACATGAGATCGAAATAGCCCTCGGTGTGCAAATTAATCAGATAACTGCGTCCATCTCCCCGCACCTTCATCACAAGCATATTGTACTGCGTCCAGTCGTAGGTCGATTCACGCTTAAATGATTTCTGTGTGCGGGAAATATATGTTATTAAGTATTTTATTTATTATTGTTTAATTTCTGTACGTACTCGCACACGCTTAGTGCGTATATTAGCGTAGCCGGTACGCTTAATAATGCCATCCTTGGTGTGCTGCGAGCTAACGTCGCCATGAAAGAGTCCTGCGCCCGCCGCGCTCAGCTCGAGCGTCGCTGTGCTTTTGCCTTCGCCGTGATCTGCATCCGTTGTCACCGTCCATTTGTCGAGCACATCGGGTGCTTTAAAATCGAACACAATGTCCGTTTCGCCGGGTCGAAATACCAGTATTGGATCACTTTCCAGCTTTTCCTTGACCTCCTGGCGCCACAGCTTCATCTCTTCTTTGAGATCACGAAACCCATCGATGATGAGCTGCTTTTTCGATGGTTCCGGCAGTTTGGTTTTGTAGCCGGATTTCTTTTCACGCTCCCAGAAAGTGCGCTGCACGGCAGTTGTGTGAATTTTTGCTGCTACTGGCAGCCAGCAGCTTATCCGTTGCGTTTGTCTCACCAAGCAGTGCATTTTAACATATTTTATTCATGAGAAATAACAATTATTAAAATGCAAGCAAACAACGTAACAATTATCAGCTGTTCGTTTTGACATTCACATTGAGACGCCAACATGCAAAGTGCTCGTTACAAAGATAAATGTGAATGGCATTTGCACATTTGTTGTGTTTGTGTTTTATTATCGCCTGCAGAAGTGCAAAGTTCTTTTAATTGCAAACTTCAGAGTTACAATGAAATTACAAGATGTGGAAAAGTGTGCACCCAGCAGTGATTGGAATGTGCTTTATTGGGTGCTTGGCAGTATTCTAATGCCCATCGCCTTACCACTGGCCATAATTAATTTGTTGCAACGTTTTCGCGCCAAGAAATACCGTAATCAGTTGCCGGGCAAGGTGAAAAATTACGAATGATGTATAAAATATATGTTAATAATTAATGAAAACGTTTGCAGGTTGTGCTTATTACGGGCGCCAGTTCTGGTCTGGGCGAGTCCCTTGCCCATGTCTTCTATCGCGCAGGCTGCAAGGTGATCCTAGCTGCCCGTCGCATCCAGGAGCTGGAGCGTGTAAAGAAGGATCTTCTGGCACTAGATGTGGTACGTAGTGTAAAAGCTCTTTAATATATTTGTATTAGCAAATGTGTTTTCAGGATCCCGCATATCCGCCCACGGTTTTGGCCTTGGATCTGGCTGAACTTAATTCGATACCCGATTTTGTTAAGCGCGCCCTGGCTGTCTATAATCAAGTCGATATACTGATTAATAATGGTGGCATTGGCGTGCGTGCGGATGTTGCCTCTACAGCGGTTGATGTGGATCTTAAGGTGATGTTGGTTAACTATTTCGGCACCGTGGCGTTGACAAAAGGTACACAACTAAAACCACTTACAAAATGAATTTTATTACTCAGCTTGTCTTTCCCCATTTAGCCCTATTGCCTTCTATGGTCAAACGTCGAAGTGGTCACTTTTGTTTCATAAGTTCGGTGCAGGGAAAGTTTGCCATACCGCAACGTGCCGCTTACTCTGCCTCCAAGCATGCAATACAGGCCTTTGCCGACTCACTACGTGCTGAGGTGGCCAGCAAAAATATCGATGTATCCTGCGTGAGTCCTGGTTATATACGCACACAGCTCTCGATGAATGCTCTGACAGGAGCGGGCAGCAACTATGGCAGTTAGTAGACAACTATTTATATTATTTCGCCAGTGACTCATATAATTTGTCAATTTTTAGAAATGGATGAAGCTACGGCAAAGGGCATGTTGCCTTCGAAGCTGGCGGAGCGCATATTGCAATGCATCCTGCGCAGGGAACCCGACATAATTGTCAGCGATTGTCAGGCCAAGATTGCCTACTATTTGCGTCATTTGTTACCTTCCGTATACTTTTGGATTATGGCTAAACGCGCATTGAAATTGGAAAAGGCCGCCAAGAAAGCTAATTAAATCAGAAGTTTGTCATTAAGTTTTTAGTTTCGTTTTTTTTATTGTTATTTGAATTTTGCTTGAAATGAAAAAATTATAAAATATCGTGATGCGTGTGCAATGTGTTAAAAAATTAGTTATATTTTCATAATATCGCTTTGTAATGATAATATTAATAAATTAAATAATTAGTGTAATCATACCATTAATGTTAAGTACAACTTAAGTGTCACACATTTGCTCTCTATTTTCTGTTCGCAACTTATAATACGATTTACCAATTATTGTTCTTAAATTATGCTTGTTTACATTTACGGCTTTTGCATTTAAACGCCTTATTAATTGACGACAGAAATACTTTTCATTCGTGATACGATCTTTGACAACATTTATTAACTAGGGGGGACCGGATCTCTGCGAGGGGCTTTTAATATGTATTCTTTAAATTCATTTAGCTAAATTATAAAAATATTCGTTATCAATTCAGTGAAGTGGGTGCAAAAACCTGTATAAAAAAAAATTACATAAAAAAAATAATTACAATTGAGGTACACACACAGATTTTAAAATCGTTTTGCAGTTTTACAACTAAATGATTACATATATATATAGATATATATATATATTTATATAGTTTCAAAATCAATAAATTTCTTATGTACAATACACAAAAATGGTTCATTTCGCGCTAAATAGTCTTTTTCATCCACGCTCAAAATACTTCTTACCTCAGCTTAGATAATAATTCTTTGCATTTATTTATATACAGTACATAAACATTGGCCATTTTTTTGTGTTTTTTTTTTGTTTGTATTCTTTTTGGTAATTTTAATGATATTGCCGATTATGTTGACGTTTAAAAAAGAATCTGCGCCTTGTATAGTTTCATATTTAAATAGTTATCATAGGTATTCGCTTTAGTTTCCTATTGTTAAGACAAACTTAAAGCTACAATTTCGATTTCTCTTTATTCTTGTAATTTTTAATAAGCATTTCAAAGCGATTGTCGCGTACTTTTTTGTTTTTTTTTTGTTCGTTTTTCGTTTTAATTTTTCGTTTCATAACTTGCCTACACGCGTTAACGTTGACTGTCGGTCTGCATTTCTGTATTCCTTTTTTATTTTATGTTTTGGGTTGATCATTTGAGCTGAGCTTTATGTGTCAATATGTCTATTAATGCGTTGTACATTCCAAAAAAATATACCCAAAATGCTCATAAAAATTGCACGCCCCGATTAAATATTGTACCAGCCATACAAATGCAAATACATATCAGAACTATACGCAATATTCGAACGTCGATTTTTCAACACATTACATTTACAAACTACTATGAATGGGTATTCTTCCAATTTTTGTTTAGCTTATACGACTACAGTTAGTAATTATTAATTTCTTTTTCTTATTTTGCAAGCCGTTCGCTTTGTTCGATTTATTTGTGATTTGATACGCTCTACGTGACTATGTGTGTATGAATATCGTTAGGTGTTCTTAGTTGTTCTTCATTGCTCTAATTTGTTATTGCATATATAAAAACTATTTATCTTTTTTTTCGCTTTGATTTTTCTTATATACACTACTACTAAGAATGGCGCAGGCGTTCGTGTGTGTGTGTCTGTGAATGGGAGTGACTGTGGGCAAGTGGTGTGTGTCTCTGCTAACTGCATTATTAGCAAGTGGAAATGTGTCTCGGCTAACTGCATTATTAACTTTCTATTTGATTCTGTTGCGACTACTACAAACTACTTTCGATGCATTTTACTTTTGATTTTATTGACATTTATCGTTGGTTATTGATAGTATTTTCTTCTTTTTCTTTTTTTCTAATTATGCATGTATTGTATATATTTTCTATTTGCAACTGCCCCTGGCTACACACTCTCTCTCTCTCTATCTCTCTCTAACTATCTCAACTACAAATCTTAATATCATTTTGATCTTTCGTCTGGGATTAGTATATTCATAAGAGTTTTTTAAAATTTGTTTTGGTTAACTTTTTACATTCATTCGTTACTAAAATAGCACCTTGTATTGTTGTTCTGTGTGTCGAAGTTTATAGATGACAATGGTCGTTGTTCGATACTTTAAGGATTATGATAAAAGATATTCGATTCAGGAGAAACATAATACTGTGTACAAATAAATGTATATATATATATATATAGAAAACAGGCGCCAATTTGTGGCGAATAATAAACATGATAACAGTTTGAATGTGTGCAGCAATCGAATCGAGATGAATATTATAGATTAGCTATTGATCGATCGGTATCTATTGTAATTCTTGCTTTTCGTTATAAAAAATAGTTCACCAGAGGAGTCAATTGAAAAAGCCATTACAAGTTACAGATCAGTTAGGATATTGCTGCTGTTTGCTTCGTTTACATATACAAATCGATCGTAGTTCGACAACTGAACACAATTCATAGGTAATAATAGACAAAAGTACAGTTTACAAGTTATAGTTATAGATCAGATCACGAATACAATACAACAGTTAAATAGTATGTAAAAAGGTACAATGTGCGGTGAGTGCGGCTGGCTTCGGCGGTGACGGTGTTGCTGGTGGTTGTGTCAGTGGTGGGTGGGGCGGCATTGGGTGGGTGAGCGTATTTTTATGAGTGTTGCATTGTATCGTGTTGTGTTGTGTTATGTGTGGGTGGTGGCGAGCCATAAGCACGAGCGGTATCAGTGTCCAAGGACAGTGGTCACATCTAAACTGGAACTGTGCTTTTAAAAAGCTAACTAACCTGTACAATTCATTAAAAGTCACTGATTGCCAATCTACTATTTTTCTGATTAAATTATGACTGTTCAAAATGAAATTACACCCAAATGATATTGATATTGACGAATTTCTGAACTCGATTTTGAGCTATACAAATAATTGAAAGTTGTTGAGTGCAATATACATTTTCTGAGATTTAATTATTACTGTACAAACTGAAATTATATGCAATCGAATAAGCCATATTCTAAATTAGATATCAAAAAAGGCAAATGACGAATTTCTGTTCAACTTTAGTTTTTGATAGTTCCAATTGCGGAGTAACCACTGTCAATAGTATTTGATGGTCAGTTTTATATGTGTTTTGCGTGGGTAGGGGGGGCGAGGGGGCGTGGCATTCACATATTCAGCAGAAACGGCAAGTTTAAGGCAGTGTAAAGTACATATATATATATATATATGTATATATATATACAAATCTATGTAAACCTATGCGACAATTTGTATAACTAACTTTAGGACTTATCACTTTCACTTGGTTGCTTTTGAAATGAATACGAAACTGATCGCGTTGATCTTAGCTAACCAAATTCTCAACATCGGACACAACCACCTCCAGATCCGAGGGCAGCTCATTGTCCATTGTTGCAGCTGCTCCAGCTGCAGTTCCTGTTGCTATTGCTGTTGTTGTTGGTGGATTCGAGCGTGCCCTAAAATTATTGAGACTGCGTCGCGCAGCTGGGAGACGCTGTTGCTGTTGACTGTTGTTGGAGACGGCGCTCGTGGAGGCGGACTGTTGCAGTGGAAGTGGCAGCTGTGGCATATTCCCACCCGATGTCGTTGTCGTTGTGCTGCTCGAGGATTGACGCGAAAAGCTTGGCGGCGTCGCCTGCGTTGTTGTCGCCGGTGTCGTTTGGCCATTGAGTGTGGCGCGTGGAATGTTGCTGAAACTGTTGCGCGCAGTGCGCGTTGGCGGCACAGGTGCTCCCTGGGGTGGTATGGCATTCGAGGCGCTGCTATTTCTGCGTAGATTCGCATTGGAAGTGGAGCGACGTTGTGGTGCGGCTACTGCTGGTGTGGCTGCTGCTGCTGCTGCTGCCGTCGCCGTTGTTGGCGGTTCTTTGCCATTTTTGGCTTTCAGATTGAGGCTGCTGCGTTTCTTAGACTTGGCCATGTTCTGGCTAAGATTAATCAGATTCTGTGTGCTGCCAAAATTGCGTGTTAAATTTATGGAGCCACCAGCTGGCTGTGCAGCTTTGCTGCTGCTGCTGCGACGAGGCGCAACCGCAAAGGGATTGTGTGTGGACAGCGAATTGGAGCGACGATACGAGCTGCGTTGTGTGGCACTTGCAGCTGTTGCACTTGCAACTGCTGACTCCAAGCTGGCGCGATTTGAGCTGCTGCCTGGCTGCTTCGAGTTCACATCACTGGGCAGTTCCACATTCTCGTAGCAATGTTCCGTGGAGTTGCGCGCCGGCGCCGGCGGCTTCAGAGTTTCGTAGTTTGGCTCGTTGAGCGTGAGGATTTGATTATCGTCCTCGGCCTCGTTGCAGAGCAACAGAGCCGTACGCTTGGCGCGCTCTGCATATGCTCCTTTTGACGTGGAAGCCTGTCCAGCGCCGCCTCCAGCTCCTCCTCCTCCACCACCTCCACTGAAGCGTGTTATGCTCTTCTGGGCACGTTTGGGACGCGCGCCAGCGCTAACGCCCACCACGTGCGTCTTCACCTTGGGTTTTTTGGAGAGCCGCAGCGAGAACTTGAACGGCGGCTTGTATACCACTTGCAGCTTGACCTTCTCATTGGACAGATTGCCCATGGACTTGGTCTTTTGCGGCGTCTTTTGCACTAGTCGCTCTGGCGTCGATTGCGATTTGCTCATCACCTTGCGCACCCGAGAGCTATGCTCCATGTGCGACAAGGGCTGTGCGACAATCGGCGATTCCAATAACCACTTTTGCACCTTGCCAAAGGTGTTGCTGTGATTGTTGGTCGTCGACAGATTGGAGGCATCATCGACACCAGTCGCATTATTGTTGCGCTGCGAATAGTCAATGATCTCTTTCATGTGCTTGCCCAGCTTCTTGGACTTTTTGGTCTGATCTTCGTCGGCGGCTGTGGCTTTCAGTTTCTTTTTGACCAACGCCTGTGTTCGAGATGTCTTCTTTGGCTCCACATTGCCGCTGGCCTTGGTCGCTCCACTCGAGCGTACTCCGGCAGTGGCTGCTGCTGTTCCGGTGGCCAGGCCAGTTGTTGACTTCTTGCTTCGCTCACCGCGCACCTTCTTCTTGAATGGGACTTTGGTGCGCACCGCAGTGTGCACAATGACACCATTGTTGTTCTCCGGCAGACGCACCGTTTCCGTCGTCGAACTGTGGATGATGGTCACCGATTTAAGTTTCAGATTCGAGCGTTTCGCCAGCAGCTTTATGCTCATTATCTGTGGAAGAACGCATATACCATTAGTATAAAAAGGAAAATTAAGTTTGCTTTGCGATTTGAGTATGTTTTGCATGAGTTCAAGCCTAAATGCGCTCTAAATTAGCTTAGTTATCAACGGCAGATGGGCGTCTATTTCATTTCTGTTTACTGGATTCGTTTCGGGGTTTATTGACATTGGTCTCACCCTCGCCCTGGGCCTGTTCTTTGGCCTCAAGCTGATCCCTCAGCATACATGTAACCACACGCATTAACTTTGCCGAACAAAAACTCATTAAAATCAGGTCAAGTTCAAGAAACACATTAAAACACAATTTTCACCATCTAACAACATTTGCACAAGATCTTCAATCTTAACTCTTTTAAATTGTATCTTTTAGTTGGTGTAAATTGGACTAAATTTAAATTTAATACGAAGTTTGTTTCACGTACCAGCAGCAGGAAAACGCCAATGGCTGCCAGAGCCACCGTGTACCAATGATGTTGCATCCACTTCTTGAATGTGGCAATGCTCTCCTCAGATAATAGCAGCTTGCGCAACGTGGCCAGTGGACCCGATGGATCCACCTCGCGACACTTTTGAAAGACATCGCAATAGCTGCAAAGCGTAGACAAATTAGTAATTGAAATGTTTGCTTAAATTTAATATAAATACCCATTGTAGTCATTGCAGGGTGTGCCCGGCTTAGAGTACATGTCGGGCACATCGAAGGGCGCCTCGTTCCACTCGAAGGAGCTACGGCACGGACTCTCCTCGCCGGGCAGCTTGCAGCACAGCTCGCACGACTTGATGCGATCATCCTGCGGACCAGGTATGCATTGGCACGACTCCAGGCCGTAGGCCAGACAAATGCTGCCCGTGCAATCGCCCATGTAGCACACAAACTCCTTGTTGCAAATGGTCTTGTTCGGTTTGTTGACCGACGGCGGACATTGGGGGACACGTCCATCGCAGAACGAGGGATCGCGACAGCCGTTGTCATCGCGACACTTGTCGCCAAACTTCACCTTGCAATCGGTCGTGCAACACGGTCCCTGCGACGGACTGCAACGTGCATGCGGTGTCAGGGTGCAGGGTGTTTCATCGAGATGCGGTTGCCTGGACATGGGAAAACAACACGAATCCTTGCAATCCTCCTCCCAGCCACAGTCGCATTGCTCGCCGGGCTCCACAACGCCATTGCCACAAATGGAAGACTGTGGCTCCGTGAAGCAGCCCTTCATCGAACGTGCCTTGGCATTCAGCACGGGCTCAATGGATTTCAGCGAACAGGCGCTAAACTTATTGTTGTTCTTCTTATCGCCCGAAGTGGCGCGTGCGAACATGATAAAGTTGCCATCCTCGCCACCAGGCGTACACTGCTCCGGATCGTGCTGTTGCGAGTAGTTAAATGTTGTAGATTTACAGATATGGGAATGAAAGAGGTTTTACTCACCGGTGAGCCAAAGTTGTGGCCAATCTCGTGGGCAAGTGTCACATGCGAAACCGCTGGCGGCACATGTTTGCCATAATTTAGGAGCGTAACAATGCCCGTATTTAGGGACTTTAATGAACCACGGTAATGTCCATTCTTTTCGCAAACACCACCCGCATTCTTGAGATCACCAGTCCAGGCCAGGCCGAGAGTGCCCATCTCAAAGTCACGATAGGTGAACATATAGGCCAAGCAGAAGGCATCGTAATCCTCCTCTACATAATTAATAAATACAATTAATATGCATATTTATTATACATTATTTCAGCTCGCTCACCTGAGAATAATTCCAAAAACTTCTCCACGCCATAGTTGCCAGGAAATCTATAGCTGGGATCCTTCATGGCATTCATGTTGTGCACTTTGATGCGCTTGATCATGAATGTGATATTGTCGGGTTTGCCATCGTTGTTGAAATCCGTATTACGATAAATGGAATTGGCACGTTGAACATGGCGAGTGATGGCTTCAATGGAGGCCTCATCGCTGCCCATTTTCTGGAAGAACGTGTGATCTGCCTGCAAATACAACATGCACGTAGTCTTGCGATCGTACAACAGACGGGGAGAATTGTGTATATCATCGCCTCGACCACTCAGCAGATTTGTCATTAGCATGCTATTGAAACTGGGATTGTGAGGATTGGGTGCAAATACAATCTCCGGATTGTAGTTGTTAACTATAATATTGGGTTTCTTTGTCGCACCATTCTTGGTGATGATCTCCACATGTGTCTTATGACTAGGCCGATCATTGTTGCCCATTCCCATCGAGAGCGTTGTCCAATTGGCATTGAAAAAGTTATTTGGCAGGCTATTGCTATTGTTGACATTGGGCTCCTCGTACGGTGTCCCAAACTCCGGCTCAATGGGTCGATTATACGTGCTCACAATAATGTTTTTATGTTTCGTGTACAATTTTCGCACATTGTTGTTGTTGTTATTGTTGTTGGTGTTGTAGCTGCGACTGCCGTCGCCGACATTGGAGGGATTATAGTTATTTACAAGTATATTGCGATTCGGCGTCGGTTTAGTCAGAGTGGCCAGAAAGCTTTCTGTGCTGCGCATTGTTGTTGTCGATTTACGAGATTCCTCCTCGCTGCGATCCTCCTCAGAGGCGAGCACACGAAAGTCATCATTGTAGGGCACCTCCAGATCTAAAGGCAGCGGCGGATTGCGATTGTAAGTGGGAACTGTGACGTGCTGCATGGAGAATAATTATAATGAGTACATTTAACAAGATAGAAATTTAAATGTGTATCCTGTGCCTTACCTCCTCCTCGGGCAGCCAACGCTTGCGCCGAAGTCGCTCGCTGGCGCAGTGCGTCTTGATGGGCGCCTCGGATGACAAACCGCTGCCAAATGAATTCGGCTGTTGTTGCTGCAGTTGCTGCATATTCACATCACTTAGCTTGTAGACGATGCTGTGCACTCCGCTCTCCGCCAATTGCTGTGAGTAACGCTGCGCTGGCTCAATATAATAGTGCTCTGCTTGCGTCTCAATGGTGCCATCGAGCAGATTATCACTGGTGAGTATTGCCTGGACATGCGCCGCCTCATCATCCTCCAGGCTGCCCGTGTAAATGCGTGAGACATCGTAATCGATGGGTCCCAATGTGTTCTCGATTTCGACATCAGACGCAAACACCGAATTTGGTTGCTGACGCAGCACCAAAAGAAAGTCTCTGCAAAAACAAAGGAGGAAAAAATATGAATTCAATTGTATGCAATTGAAGTCACCCACGCACCTGTCATGTGCAGAGAAATTCAGACGAATTGTGTGCGCCAGTCCCATGCCACTTGAGGGCTCCTCCACCTGTCTTTTTCGTCGCGCCCGTGCCTGCTCCACGTGACGCAGTTGCGCCGCCTGCAACACGGCGCGATCGAAATTCGCCGCCTCCCAGTGTTTTATGTACGGTGTCAGTTTGTGTGTGTAGCCTGTGTGTGTGTGTGTGTGGGTAGAGAAGGTAGATTAAAATCGGAGGTTAAGGCGAAAGTCTCGATTGTATCTTACCTGGTAGCTTGAGCGGCGTTGGAACTGCTAGCAGCTCGCTGATTGCCACAAGCAACGCCAGGAGCGCCAGCAGCCAGCCCATGCTTCTTGCAACCTTCTATATGTGTGTGCCTGTCTTTTCTATAGCTGTGTGTATGTGTATAATGTATGTGTGTATTTGTGGAAACCTAACTAGTTCTAGGCTGCGTGTGGTTGGCTTAGATTGACCTTTGTTAGCCGTCGTCTCTTACATTATTGCAGCGTTTCTCGTTGTTGTTGTTGGTGTTTTGCCAATAATCCGTAGTGCCAAAGTGGGAAAGTCCGTTACAGCCGACGCGATGCAAATTGTGGCAAGTGACATCTCACGCGTAGCTGCTGTGGAGGAATGGGGAATGAATGAGTGAGGCATATATAAGAAATGAGTATAATCGATGGACTGATTGCAGTAACTGTGTAGCCTCTGTCATCAGCACAAAGAGATTGCACTTTATAAATACCAATCACACAAATCACACAGCATCAACATATGCACATCAGTTAAAAAGCCAGCAAACAACAAAAGCTCAACAATTATACACAAGTAATAAATGTATCATTGAAGTCCGAACACCGAAGTTTAAATACCCTTACATACTTTTCGCTAAGTCGATTGAGAAAGCTTTTTAATATTTGTCTATCTAATTTTTAACAGAGCTATATAATATAATAATTATTCGACGTTGATATGTTTTAAAGATCGTATTTTTGAAATGAATCAAGGTATAAAAGAAAAACATTGTTCCTATATAAGATTGAAACCCTTCAGCGATAATTCCAATGTGAGATATATTCATAAAATAGACGAGACTATGACAACTTTAAAAGTTTATAAAAATAATCTAAATTGATTTATTTATTTTGGAAAAAGATATCTTCAAGAAAAAACTCAATTTTCGATATATTATATATTAAAAGTCTATAAATACTATAAGCAAAATTAAGTAAATGTTTGAGATTCCTCAAGATATTTTTTAAAATAATAAAGTTTTTCATAAAAGAATTAAACTTTTGAGCTATGAGTTCCTATGAGAGATAAGTTGATAAGAAAGACCGAATTAAGTCAACTTAAGAAGCTTATAAAATTAATTAAATGACCAGATGTAAACAGACTTATTAATCAGTAATATATACTTTACAGAATACGGAAAATATCGCAATTAAAGCGTTACTCCATTCATGAGAAACTGATAATACCATGCACAAGTGTATTGAACAAAAAGTTGCTTTCACCTTTGGCAAGTCGAGTTCGTTAGCAGGCGAAATTCGCAACAGATCAAAACAATAAAGTATGTATATACATCTTTTGTTCAAAATTTACGTATTTTTGCATAAATGGCAAGAGCAACAAACGGCTGGCAAGAAGCAGCACAGCTCCAGCATCAGCATCTCATTAGCACTTTGTTCACACACACAAGCAGGCACACAGTACACACGGATACACTCACACGCACGTAGCAGAGGCATAAACATCACACACACACACACTCGGGCACATGTGTTACACTTGTATTGGTGTATGCCCGTGAAAACTACTGTTAGTCGCCAAGCTTTTTTTCTCTTTTTCGCATTTATATTTGGTCATTTAATGAATTGCATTCTTAAGCAGAATTGACAACGGTTTAATTGGATAATAATCCTGTGCTGTGAGCATTTCTTATTGTTGTTTGTGTGTGCGAGTGTGAGAGTATTCTCTACTCGCTGCTCGCTGTTGTTGTTTTGTGGTTTAACCAAAATAAGATAATACGTAAAATTCAATTAGCCAATTTACACAAGGGTTATTTTTATTTTTATTTTTTGCACACACCAATTGTTGCTTTTTTCTCGTTTTGGTAATTGGATTTGGCTTAAAGTTAAAGAAAAAATATTAAAGCAACTACACGAGCACACACACTCAAACATAGGAAAACATACACAGCCAAACACACACACACACGCACAAAGCCAATCGACCTCCGCTCGCTGTTGTATTGCCATTAACGCTGTGGCGTAAATGGTAAGCCAGCCAAGATTTTTTTCTGGCCTAAACCTGTTCCCTGGCTTATTCACGGGCCCAAAATACGACGTTGTTCTCTTACAATTCGCGATTATTATTTACTTATATTCTCGAATTGGCATAACTCACTTTTTATTCAATTAAGGACTTGCATTTTAGTGCAAATAATTTAAAAACAATTATTTTATTTCTCCCTACATAAAAAAACGGCTGCAGGTAACAAGTATCGATACTTTATGAGCGCTACCTACCAACAAACTCGATGACATGCGTTGTGTATGTGCTTATCAACAATTTGTGGGGACTTTGTTATCGTTATCGATATATGAAACTGCTGTTTTTGTTTATTTTATCGAATTGAAGAAATTAATTTTTGTACTAATCAACAATCAACAGTATCCTTTATTAGCGTCTGCTGTTTATGAATACCATCACGCAGCTCTTTAGCTTTCTTTTCAAGATTCTCCTTACACGCCAACAACTTTTCCCTTTGTGCGTCCAATGTGCCCTCCGTGGATGCCAGTTTCTTGACTTTTTGATCATATTCATCAAAAACTTGCCACCACGTCTCCAAAGTCAAATTTTCTGGCTCTGTTAGCAATACGTTTTCCAGAGCTGCTGTGTTACTGGCGCTATTCCTTGTCGGCTGGGATATTTTAAATGTTTCAATATCGGCAAGCATTTCTTCTACTGTGGGCGCTGTTGGTGGAGGCTCCACCATTGGCTTAGACTTTTTGAACATTCTGTTAAATGAATTTTAATATGATTTCCAGAAATCTTCTGATTAGTTTACAATGCTGCAAAGAAAATGTTAATGACGTTAAATTTATATAGCTACAGATGTACTAAAAAATTTCGACCTGCCTTGATCAGTATTGCTTTGTAACCGCACTGCAGCTAACCGATTTCCTTACCTTTATTTGTTGATAGTAAATTCAATAAATATCTAAGTTCCAAATGATTGCGTTGTTTACTTGTTGATAGATTTCCAGTGTTGCATAGTCTTTGTACTGCAGTGTTGCATTTCCATTCGAATTCGTCAACACTACCTTCCCGCTTTTTAGTACAAGACACTCTCCTAGCGTAAATACAAGTGAAGTTAATTGTATTAAACTGCGATAATGACAAATCGAGATGACCTAAGTGCTGCTGCAAAGCACAAATTTATAGAGTCAGCAGCACGCGCAAAAAATCCACTTGAGAGTCTGCCCTACGACAGCTTCAAATCGCAGTCTGGCGAGGAGTTCAAACTCAGCTGCCGCGCCAAGAGCGACTTGGATGCAAAGACGCTCAAATGGACATTTAAGCTAGCGGAACAGAATGTTGGTCCCTACTACAAGAAGCTGAAAATGGGCTGGAAGCCCAAAATCAAACAGGCCGAACTTAACAAGAACTGGGCACGTTTCTTGGTGGCACAGAATGCAAAGAAGGAGCCCGTGGCTTACACAATGTTCCGCTTCGATATGGATGATGGAGATTGTGTGCTCTACTGGTAAATATATGAGCTCTGCCTTAGAATAAAGTTTTTTAAACCACTGCTCGTTTTCGTAGCTATGAAATACAAATTGCGCCCGAGTATCAACGAAAGGGACTTGGCAAGTTTATGATGGAAATTTTGGAGGCTTGTGCGCGTCTTTGGCAGCTGGAGAAAGTAATGTTGACTGTGTTAAATAATAATGAGAATTCGTTGACGTTCTTTAAAGCGCTGGGGTATGTCAAGGATGAGACATCACCGGACGTTCTGAAAGAAGAGGACTATCAAATCCTAAGTAAGTCCATGTTGGGCTGATTATTTATTTCATTATTAACAAAAGGATTCAAATATACTTTTAAAGATTTGGTATAAGAATTATTTCAAGAGCTTGAACTGTGCCTCCAGATAAGTAGCCATGCGTATGTCGTTGCTGCTCAGGCCGCCCACATCGTGGGTGCTCAGGGTGACCTGCACCTTGTTGTACACATTGAACCACTCTGGATGATGATTCATTTTCTCGGCGAGCAGTGCAACGCCAGTCATGAAGCTAAATGCCTGATTGAAATCCTTCAGCAGAAATTCCTTATATATGGCATCGCGTCCCTCGACCATTGTCCAGCCTGCATCCAGCAGTGGTTGCAGCTTTTCGCAGCGTTCCTGTTCATTCAGTTTGGCCTACAAATCAGATATTTGCCCGTGAGCAACAAGTTTTTTTTATTCAATTTATTTTCGTTGCCCTTGGGGTCGTTGGCTGACCCGCCTGCCCCCCAGCGATAAGTGCGCTCAAGCCGAGATATCATAATTCTATGCAGAGTTTTAATGTATTGTTAATTTGTTTATTTTACTTACCACCATTTTTGGTTTTTTCAATGTTTTATTTGCTGTTGAAATGGATTGTTGCGTGCTGTAAAATTTCGAATGGCTAACACCAGTTGCTGCCGCTGCTCTCGTTGCGGTCGTGTAGAAAACTGAGCTGGCATATCTGTTGCTGCTGCTGCTGCGCGGAATCAAAGCTTCTCAATCTTGTGGTTAATCGCAACTTGAATACTCACCAATACAACATTCGTTCGTTGCGTTTACTCCATGTTGTTGTTGTTGTGGTTGCTGTTGGCTTTAAACCGGTGGCAGTCGCTTGCCAGTAGCAGCAGTCTCTGGCTTGTTTATTAAGCAGACTTGCAACTTTTTGAAAGCTACGTAAATTTTGTGCACATTTATTTGTTAATAACATTCTAAATAACTGGTTTGCCAATTGGTTTCTGTAAATACAATATTTTAGAGAACAGGCTCGGTACGCTGTTCAATAAATGGGATACAAAATTTATGGTTTGTCAAAATTTTATAAGGTAGTTGATTTCATAGCATAAATAATTTATGTGGTAAAAGTAATTTATTTTCTGTAAATATGATATCTGAATGTTTTGAAACAAAAGTCACAGCACCGTACCTAGCCTAGTGCAAGTATACCTATGCACTTAACAGAGCACTGTTAACCACTGCTTCTTCTTCCAAAAGGGGAAGTTACTTGCGATAGAATACGTTTGAATTTGAATTTAAATTTAAATTTGGAATGATATATAATATGAATTTATTTTAATACTTTACAGGAGATATATAAATGAAAGTGTAAATTGATATTGCAATTTATAGCTTAATGCTTATTTGTGCACCATATTGTCAGCTTCGCCATTGCCATAGTAATCATAGTCCGGACTGGCAGTTGAAGTGCCCACCTCGGGATCTTCAGTTGAGGTTGCAATCTCTGCGTTGCGACCCGTTGCTGTCTCCGGAATAGCTGTGGTTGTGGCTTTGCCCCAACGAAGACTATAACGACTGCGCACAAATGGTGGCTTGGTGGCCACAATGGCATTGCCGTAGGCTGTTCGAATGTTTATTGTTAATTACTCATAAAATTCAACTTTTAAGACTTACCCAAACTGAAAAGGCAACAGCAAAAAATTAAGATTAGAGTAAGCTTCATTTTTACAAACGTTCTCAATGCAAACTGTGCAATTTGCCTGCCGGGTTCGCTGCATTTATAGGCGCACATACACTGGATAGATAATCAAATAATCCCAAGAGGGATATCACAGTGAAAGCTCAGTTCGAGTGCAGTCATCCCATTGCCCAAGGGTCCACTTCAAACGAGTTCATTCACCGCATTTACGGTTTTTATTAATTTATTTGTTATCTTTGATGAACACTTACTAAACTTATGGAATTACATTAAAAACGATACATCAAATCGAAATTGCTTAAATAATATGGTAATAAATACGCGTAGATTTCACAAAACAGAAAACGCCTCAATTATTTTGCGGCCGGGGGCGCTTTGGACCGGATGGTATTGGTGGCGGCGGTACGTCGGGCACATCGCTATTCTTATTCTCCGATCCGTTTTTGATATCCTCGAAACTGGGCGTGGCATCCAGGCTGTCCAGTGGCAAAGGTCGTAGCTCCGGTTCAGCTGGCTGCATTAAAGGCGCCTCAGCTGGCGGTGGAGGACTGCGTGTCGGATAACCCTGGCTGGGATAGTAGTCGTAGGGTGGCAAATAGTTCTCACGTTGACGCAGATAGCTCGTCTGGTCATAGATCAGCGGATACTGGTGATAGGGATAAGGTGGCAGCTGCATGGGTGGCCCATTAAATTGGGATGAGAGTTTGATGAGAGCTGGAGGCAACCCTTGCTCATTGAGCGCAATGGGCAACTGCTCCTTGGACATGATCTCCTTTGGCTCCGATTCAGCTGGAGTTTGAGGCGCCAACTGTGGTTGGACCTGTGGTGGCGGTTGTCCCTCCGTCGGCACAATGCTGGGCTGACTGGGATCATAGGATGCATAGGCGGGTGAAAATTGCGGTGCTGTGGGCAGTGGATAGGGCAACTGCAATCGGCAATCATTAAATTATATTAATTAAATTTATTCTCAGTGAAATTGATTCCATTAAAACTCACCCGCTCATTCGGCGGCAAGCCCGGCACTAAAGGCTGGCCAAATCTCACCAGGGGTGGACTGTAGAAGCCAAAGGGATTATAGGGCCCAAAGGGCGCATAGCCCGGCTCATGTATGGTGGGCTGTATAACGGGATAGGCGCGACTCGAGGTCAGATTGTCATCGGTGGTGATCAGTGCGTTGTAGACCTTGGGCTTCTTTCTCAGACGATGTCCGCCATGGCAGCAACTGAAGCACACAGACAGCGCTAGTAGCAACAATAGACTGGACTGTAAATACAGTGAAAGAGGCGGAGAGAGAATGAGAGAGAGAGAGAGAGATATTAGATTTATATATATATATATATATATAAACAAATAATTTGTTACCTCTCAAGATACAACATTTTGGCAATGATTTATTCTCATTGTGCAAAACAAAAAAACCAAAAATGTATAATAATAAGAATAATAATTGTAATTAAAACAATTATTTTCGCTATGCACATCTGCAAATAAATGGCTGGAAGGGTATTTAATCTGTGTCACCTTTTGGATAAATCTTCGCTCCTGTTTTGTTTCACTTTCATCATAAAGATCATAAAGAGCGAGTCCATGATTTGTCACTAAGACCATTTAACGCTGTTTAATTGATCGCCAAGTCGATCATCAATCAATGAATTGTTCACACTGGACGCAATTGTGTGTATTTTTGGTTTTATTTTTGATTATTTTTTTTTTATAGCAATACGTCGCTTTTGACGGAAGTCGGGAACTACCACGGACAAGGAAGCCGGCGCTGAACCAGCCAGAAGATAGAAGACTACAAGTTCAGTTCGACGTCAGCAACGCCAGCACAGCTCATGACTTTCAAATGCTAGAGTAGAGACCGATTCGCTACGAGACTCTAAGCTAGTATTGCATTCAAAACGTGCTCCAAACAGTTGAACCCAAACCAACAACAACAGCAGCCACAACAACAACAATAACAACGACAACAACAGCAGCAACAACAGCAGCAACAACAACAATTAACAGACATATGTGTTACCCATTGTTGTGAATTAACTACAGTTCATTAGTTTTGAATTGAAACGTAGATTGTTCCTTTAATTGGATTACTATGGAGCCGATCAAACCGGACGAACGGACGGACAGTCGGACGGCCAGTCAGAGCGAGATCGGCATTTGGTGGGCCCAAGCTGATCATTGGAATTTTGAGCCTTTCCTTAGGCAGCTTTGTCATAGGTCCGGTTAAACAAGTTGCCCACCACTTGGCATGGCATGGCATGGCATGGAAATGCGCCAGTCCATGAAGCACACACACTGCAATCAGTACACACTCCAGCGACGTTGCCCACTGTGATCTGTGACCGAGTTTTTGCTTGCGATCTTGATCTTTGCAATTGCTTTTGTTATCCGCTCCTCCGGCTCCGGCTCTGCGCTCAGATTACCTAGAGACATATTTATGCTTGGGATTTAGCTAGTAATTGGCTTGCTTTCCATGTGGATTTCACTTTGACTTTCCATGGACATAACACAAGCAAACAAACCAAAAAAAAAAAAAAAACAAACAAAACATTCTCCACCCACGCATCACCTCTTGATTTTTTGCCGTGCATTGGGCTACACTTAGCAAAAACAAATATATGATAATAATAAATGTAATAAGAAGGCTTTCTAAAATATAAAAAAATATGTTTATTGTGGACTTTTTAGAATATATATATATATCAATCACATTTTTCAATAAACTTTTCTACATTTTCAATAGTACTTGCTATCTAAGTTTTTAACTTTTTTACCTGTTTTTCGGAGTGTAGATTGTATAGATTTGTGTGTGCTTTCAAAACGTAGCAAACGTCAAGCAATTGAAAGATCAGAGACCAATTTTCAACGCTTTTCCTTTTTGGCTTTTGTGTGCTTCTCGAGCAGCTGTGAAATGAATCGAATTGTTTGAAATTGAATCAACAAACGACAAACAGCACAAAGCAACAATTGCACAGCACAGCTCGTGCCGATCATGAGACGATCATCATTAACATCATCATTATCATCATCATCATTATGATCATCATAAGGCAAAGTAAGTGCACTTCAATGCTCGAAAATTGGGGCAAGTTAAGTGCCAAAAACTACGAGTTTTGTAGCTTGTTTAAAACAACACTAACAACAATAGCAACAACAACAACAATAACAATAACAATACATAAAAAACGTTAGCTGAAACTGATGCACAACTGATGCTGTTGCGGGTCGCCTTTGAAGATCACGCTCTTGGCCCTGGTAGTGTGTTTAGGCTCAAAAGCTAAGTTCAAATAGCTGATTATCAGCTTTTTACAATGTGGGTGTGTGCCACAAGCGATCATTGTGGCAACCAATTGCTATGGGGTATTATGAAGTTTATAATTTGATGATGATTTTTTATGACATATCACAAAGTTTGGTTTTATATACTTTTTCATCAGTTATCAGTTATCCTAAAAGTTAAAATACACTTTGTATGTACGTATATGAAGTAGGTAGAATTATTTTTTTTAAAACGTAAAATTAATTGAATAAACTTTCAGAATTCTTGATCTCAGCAGCTTGCATAGAAATTAGAAGTTTTTTTTTTAAATTCCTTGAAACTTTTTTAATTTAAGGCAACTTTTTATTTTTAATTTTTATTATTGATATTTTGTTTATTTAATTGTGAATGCCGTTTAAGGTTGGTCCACAGAAATTTCCCCTAAGTGTGATTGATAGAACATCTTCAGAAAAGGGTAGCGCTTAGTATCTTAACTAAAAAGATGTAAAGATTTTTTCTCAGCAAGTTCTATTAGTGACACATAGGTAAAATTTGTTGAGTAAGTTCTTTAAATTCTAATGAATTCCTTGTTTTTCATATGAATGATTTTCAATCTGTGGTTGGTCCACCTAAGCCATTTGCTCTCATTCGCTTAATAATTTTTTTTCTTAATAGCTTGCATTGCCAGTCGTTTTGCATGTTAGACGCTGAGTCAGCAAACAGTTAGCAGCCAGCAAGTCACTCTCAGAGTCAGGGCTAACAGATCAGAGACCATTTCAGTGGCAATTAAAAGCTAAAAAAAAAAAAAAAATGGTCACAAAATGTAACCTTAAACCTGGCAAAGCCAATGCGAGCTGCCGCACACAAAAAGTGAAAGTGTCTGGGGAGCGTGGGATCTATAACGAATAGGAATACATACGATCCATATATATATATATATAATGACCAAATGTCAATCAAGTCATCATTTACCTTCAAGCTGTGCATATTGTCCGTCTGCCTTTTTAAGTATGCAAGTTGTGTTCTTTGAGTGGATTATTCGCCTTGCAGGAAGCACAAGAAATGCCCAAAAACAATTAACACATAAATTGTCAACTGCACTCGGGGGGTTTTTTTTTTTTTTTGCTTTGCTTGTTTTATTTTATGTTGTTGTTTTTTTTTTCTTTTTAGTTTTGAAATGCACTCACGACACGTAATGACTTTGAAAAACAAGTTGCTATAAATTATATTGCAATATATTCCACATGCAAAATAAACAGAAATGCAACTAAAGCCACTTTAAGCCTGGCTCAAAGCTCTTTAGTTTTGTATATTTTTTTTTATTAATTTTTTTTTTGTTGTTTTTTTTTGCGAATCTGACACGAGTTGGCGCGGAGGCTGCTAACGTTCAACTGACTGCGGGCTGCGCACGCGCGTTTCTTATTGGATTTGTGAGCGAGCCAAGCGGCGGTCTCCTACCTTTTATACCTTCAACGGCGACTGCGACGCCAGCGTCAACTACTGCGCTGCTGCTGCGACTGCCTTAGATGTTTGCTGCTGCTGCTCCGGCTGCGGCTGCTGCTGCGGCTGCGGCTGCTGCTGCCACCGTTGTCATTGGAGCTTTGTGGCGCTCTGCAGGAACTTCTTGCAGTTGGCCTAGTTTTTGCAGATCATTCAACTTGGGTTACAAGAGCTCGATCATTTAGTTTGCAGCCTCGCAGCAGGAAGCAAATAAATCCTTAGACAGAGTTTTCTTTCAAAATTTAACGTTTTAATTGAGAAAATAAATGTGATGCATTTAAAGTAATTATTAACTACATTGAGCATAGTTGGGGCATTAATGCATGCATTAATCGCAACATTATAACTTAAATATTATATCCTTAATAATTAAACAAAAATTAATTACTATACCTTACAACTTTTTATATAAATTTAGTTTGTTTTCTTGTAGGCGACGCTTATATTATATATTCATATTCATTCATATATTCATATTTTTTGTTTGGTGATCTATTTTTTATGGTTTTTAATAGGTATTTGGCTGGTTCGCGTTCAAGTGTTCTTAACTATGTTTATTATATATATATATATTTTTATGTTTATTATATATTATATTTTTTATTATTTTATTCTTCCAATATTCTTAGTGCTTTCATCACATTAATTATATTGTTATATTATTTAATATATATTATATTATTCTGACCGGTTTTGTCAATGTTAATTTTTTTCTTCATTAAAAATCAATGCATCGAATTTACTTGTTTCTAATTATTATTCCTCTTCCTTGAACAGATTGTTTTATAATGTTTGACATACAAATAAATTATAAATTCATCGCAAGTCAGTCTTTTTTTTTTCAATATAAAAATCGAATTACATTATTCCCAAGTATAGTTGGTAATCATCATTAACTAGGGTATCAAATATTCAGTGTGCCTTGGCCTGGCAACACAATCAGAAACAGAAATACCTTTTGTTGCATTTTCATGAGTTCTGTTTTAATTGCTTTGGCATCGCTTCATCAATTGGATGCAGTTAACTGTGTTAACTGAGCGAAAGTCTAAGTAGAATAATGAGTGAGAGAGACTTGCTTGACCATATCTGTATTGTGTATACTGTGCATAGATTGAGTAGATCGGACAAGTCACGCCTTCCAACTATTCTTAGCCATAACAAATGGGCTTAACAACAATAGTTTCACTTTCATCAACACAATGGCCAAAGAACTGCTATTCATATTGTTGCTGTTGTTAATGTTGTATTTGGTGTTGGTGTTTTCGATGTTGTTGATGTTGTTGTTGTTGTTGTTTACTACTAGTTACCGCACGCCCCACGCCTTGTACCAAAACAGCTATTAAATCGGAAACCTCCACTTTACCCCGACTGCTGTTGCTAGCACAATCATTATACCCTGTATTTAGAGGTATGGGGAGGGTATATTGCAATTGAATAGTTGTGATTAAAAAGTAAAGTAAAGTTTGTGTGGATTTGGTTCCAGTAACGAATTAGTTGTAGTTTCCAGTAATTATTTTTTCTAACATACATAAAATCAGAAAAGTAGTTTAGTGGTAATTATTTAATAATCAATATTATACACCTTTTAAAATATAAAATGTATTTCTTTAAATATCAGTTTAACATTCTAATCATCTAACAAATTGAATATAAGAGATTTTTCCTTGCAAGTCTAATTTCCTGAAATTTCTTATGTATTGTCAAATGTTTTCAAATAAAGTTAATATTTTCTCTATCTGCAATACGAATCTAATATATAATAATTTATTCACTTAAATGATTATAAAACGTTGTTTCATTAACATTAACGCTTAACATCTTTTACTTACAGGGTATTTTGAAGTCGTACACTGTGCATCATTGTTGTTGTAGTCACGTTCACCAGCCGAGGCAAAGGTGATCAGTGTCGGTCTCCGTCAGCTGCGTGGATATCCATGCCACCCACACTCGAGACTCAGCGCAAGACTCGAATCGGAGATGCAGACAAATCTCTTGGGGTCAATCAACAATTTGTAGATTGCTTATTGTTGTTTATTTGTTGTTGTTGCTGTTAGTTTGTTGCTGTTGCTGTTAGTTTGTTGCTGCCTCCTGTTGCGTTTTCTTTATTGCATGAACTTTCGCTTTCCCTTTTCTACGCTTGCTGTCCGTTTGATTGGCATAATGAGTCTTTGAACTTTTCGTGGCAGCCTGATCTGCCAGCTAGTAGTTAATTAGTTGTTTTTCTTCTTGTTGTTGTTGTAGTAGTGGGTGTTATTTTTGTGTGTCAGGTTTATTTCGATCATGAATTATGAATTATGTCTGCAAAGCTTTCTACAGACAGAAAATATGAAGAAGTTATTTATTTGCGTGAACTTTAACAGTTTGCTTAACTTACCAAAAAATTGAGAAAACTTATTACTCAGCAGGTTAATTTGAATTCGATTTGTAGCAGGTCAAATAAAATAATAAAATACCATCATTAACATATTGATCAATTCAATATTTGGTTTGTTAATTTCACGATTAAATATTGATTTTTGAAAGCCCTACAATATTAATCTATAGAAATCAATAGTCAAAATCATAGTGCATGTTTTTGTATGAAAGAATAAATATAAAATATGAAAATTGCGATTAACTGGTCCAATATAAAAGCAATTTGAATTTGTAAAAATAACCGCGCATTTAATTCAGCTTAAAAAAGTCCAACATTTAAAATACTAGAGTGATATTTGCTCACTGTACAAAGCTAAGAGCTTTGCAGCATTAGCATTGGTTTAATTTGTCGCTAGATGGCCCATGTCAATATTAACAACAGAGGGCGCAGCAGATTGGCATTACAATTATCTTATTGGCAAAATACTTACTAGAATAACAAAATTATAGAAATATAGATAATTACAATTGCTAATTAAAATAAATTAGTGATGTGTTATTGTGTTCGCTTGAGCAGATTAAGAGCTGTCTAACAGCTAATGTAGATGCAGGGCTTATCAAGAGTTCGCAAAGTACGTTGAGCTTTGAATTAATTTGTGTACCCTTAGCCTATTGATAAGATAATCAATGACAATGCCAGTCGATGACATCTGGGCGACCTTCTAAGGTGCCTATAAATACAAAATGCACATCGAGCTCAAAAAGCAGTTGCAACCGAGACAATGAAACTAATTATTCTATTGCTGTCTTTGACTCTGGCTTTTGCCAATGCTGACCACGATGGCCACCACCATGACCACCACCATGACCACCACTCAGACTATGTGGTAAAGACGCACGAGGATCTGATCAAGTATCGTCATCACTGTGCCGAGCAGGTGCACGCCAGCGCTGACGACGTAGCCAAATACGTGAAATGGGAGTTTGCGGACGAGGAGAAGAGTCGCTGCTATTTGAAGTGTGTCTTTGAGCAGTTTGGCTTCTTCGATGCCACCCATGGCTTCAATGTGCACAAGATCCATGAGCAGCTCGCTGGCGGTGCTCATGTCGATCACTCTGATGAGACTCACCAAAAGGTCGCCGCCTGTGCCGATGACAATTCCCAGGGAAGCGATCCCTGCACCTGGGCCTATCGCTGCGGCATGTGCTTCATGCGCTCCAATCTCCAGCTGGTCAAGCAGAGCATCAAAGCCTAATCCCAAGCCGCCTTATCTCGAACAACGTTCAATGTTAATTCCACTCAAGTTCAACATTCGCTCAAATAAAATCATTTCGATTTGAATTGCTTTGTTTTATTTATTTTTTTTGCTTAGCAAAATTGTACTAGATTTATGGAGTGCACAAAGTTTATATAGTAAATGATTGTGGACAGCAGATATATAAGCTAATATATTACCTTGATTTGATCATTTTATGTTTTATTGTAATTCTTTTTTTTTTCTATATATTTGTTAATATTATATATTAATCTTCATCAAATCTGCTTTCAGGCTTTGATTTAACTGCCTGCAGTTGCTTCACATAGTAATCGTTGACCCATTCGCCAAATCTGCCCGATGTGGCACATTTGTAGGCGTTGTAGGCCCACTGTGCCGGCTCCTTCTCGCGTCGCTCTTTACTGTTGCAATAGTCGATGACCAGGATGAGTTCCTCCATTTGATTGTATGCTGCAAAGATTTTGGTTATCCTCCTTGCATTGTAGCCCAACTCGTCTGTCCACAGACCCAGTTGGTCCACTAGACATCTCAATGTGGCTGCATCTTCACCAGCTTGCTCCGCGTGGCAGCTCTCCAGACTGTGTTGCACATCCTTTGCTCGGGGCAGCTGCCAAGCGTCTGCCCTGCTCGTCATTAAGCCACTGATTAAAAGACAGCAAAAACAGCAGCTCAGCAATTGAAGCTTCAACTCAATCATTTTAAATGGAGCACTTTGTGATTCTACACGCATCTTTTATATATAAACAATTGCCGGCTGTGGTTTGGAAACCAGTTGCGATTAATGCGTCGACATTGACATTAACCTAGAATTCTTTAACCTAGAACTATCCGACATGATTCTAATTGCTTTACGTCGCTTTGCTAATGGGTCAGGCTAAAACAAACAGGCCGGCATTTGTTGAATGTTTTTTGTTTTGTTTGTTATTGTTTACTACATATTTTATTTAGTTGATTTTTGTTTTTGTTTGGAGGCAGCTGCAAATAGTCGCGTAGACAATTGGACGCTTTGTGTGGATATTTATGTTTTATTTAATTGGTTTTTTATTTGTTTGTCATTGGCAACTTGTCTAGATATTAACTATACAGAAGTGCATTGTACGTGCTGCTAACATAAATTATTATGAAGTGACTTACTTTGAATAAGTTGGCTCAACATTTAGAGATTATATATATGGCTTTATGAAAAACTGTCATTCATATATAAATTATAGTAAATATTAATATAAATAAATTCGCTAGGCGAGGTATTGTTCCATTGACGATTAACAACTTATTCATTAATAAGTGATTTGTGTCAAAGCAAATAAGTCGACTTTTACGCATAAATATATTTATAATTTTATGTACATTCACATTATACAAATTATCATTATCATTTTAATTATACAACGAATATTTTATTTAATTTATAAATAGAAGTACACACACAGTACATAAAAATAGCATTACTAATTATATTATGAGTATTTTTTTCGAAATCATAAAAAAATCAATAGTCAATTAAACTACTTGTATAAAGCAGATATCATCTCTATATCCAAGTCTCGTAAAGTCTCGTTTTTGAAGCCTTCAAAATAAGATTTGCTTATAGCTTTCCTGCATACCTAAAATAATTTTTGTAGAATTTCTTATCTTACTGAATCTTAAGATATATAAGATATTTCGATTTCTATTTGAAATGACATAACATAATTGCAAATTCAACCGTAAAACACTTGTGTAACGTGTTTTTTGAAGGCGATGTTAAGCGAAACACTTTAATTTTGAAGTATGCAAATTAAACTCAATGAAATAAATTTTGTTTTGTTTTTTTAAATGCGCAGATTATTTTGATGAGACACAGTTGACGAATGACAAGCATCTAGCTGCTCTCAGTCAGTCTGCAATAAACACCTTCGCCTATTTATCCCCAATTTGTACACCCCCTCAAATTACAATAAGTAGTCTAAATTGCAACTGCAATTATAAGCTTGCGACTCATTGCGCAATTTGATCCTTACATGGCCCATATGAACGGAGAGTGCCTTGCAATCAAACCAACCTTTGACTGCAGTTCAAGAGGGGGAGTGGGTTGGAGAGAGTTTAGAGGGGGCTCCACGTAACTGCTGCACAGAGATGACTTTCTCCGTTGACTGTGACTACTTCATTAACAAGTCGCTGTGTTTCGTTTTCACGCTGCAGTTGATCTTTCCGCACCATTCAGCATTCAACCCGTGCAAACACACACACATCACACACATCAACATCATGCCGGAGAGCCGCGTTTGACAAAGCTAATTTCATTGCGGCGGGCTTACCGAACCGGGCTCTACGTAAGACCCGGTAAACATGCCAAACAAACACTTCACACGAACCTATTCAATTATTTCTCAATTAAATGTCGTGTAAAGAAATCCATCCACGGCTCTCGTCAATATTCGTTCATTCGTTCGTTCCTGGTTTTTTTTCGATCCATTCATTCAACGCCTGCTCCCCATCTATAAACACTTGACACTTTTGGTGGCTCGGTCTCTGGAGGGGGTTGTGTTAGGGGGGTGCGTGGCTGGCGTCAAAGGCAAAAGTGAATTCAATTTGATTTTTCATTTGCATTTCGAATTTTTTTTTTGTGGCGTTTTTGGTTGGATTTTTAGTTGGTTCGTCATGCGTCTGTTGTGCTTTGCAATTTCAAATACTTCAACGAATTGTTTATGCTTTTGTTCTTGTTTAAAAATTTAAACAAATCAGAACTATGGATAAATATATAATATAGTTCGCATGGATCTGTATACACATGCGATAATAAAACAAAGTAACACATTTAGTTTTAAACTGTCCGTCTTGTTTCAGTTTTGGTTTATGTTGTTAAATTGTATTTTATGTTATTTTATTGTATTGTATTCAATGAGAACCACATCGCACAGCTGCTGGCTGCCCACACTGGAATCCAATATGTCGCCTGCTGTCGAGTCTCGAGTGGGACTCTCTTCTTGGTTCCCATTCACAGATGACATTTTATTTGCTTGTTGACAATTGCCGAAATCTTTATGAACATACAAATTTATTCCGTATAAGCAGAGATACGCAAACAAGAAGCTTTCCTTGTTGTCATTGCCCCGATATTATTGAGAGCAATTAATCGAGTCAGTTGCGATATCTGCAAGTATCGATAACTGATCGGCATGGAACATTCGTATGCAGCACTAAACAATTGAAGACAATATCTATAAAATAATGCATATCTTTTCTAATTGAATTTTGTTTTAACGTTTTGTTTTGCGAAGTGAAATGTTAAACAGAATAAAGAAGAGTGCAATTTTTGTTTATTTTTTTCTTAAATCAATTTTTATTTATTTATTTATTTTTATTTAAATACGAGTATTGTCTCAATACACTGTATTTGTTTAAAGTGGGTATAGCTACAAAATTACATTAAACCATGTCTGATTACAGGGTATCTGCTAGTTGGTTACTTTCAACTAGAACACTTCTGTTTTTCCCATTGTGTGTGTGGTCAAGTTTCACACACACACACGTTTTACTTTTCCTTTCTTGTACTTCTTCTTTGCACTGAGCTTCTCATTGCCCCGTTAAGTGTGCAATTAATTCAATTAGCCTCCTCCTTCCCCATACACATATACATTCATTCATTCGCCTTGCTCATTTATCACTAGCGACTCGCATCGATTGGCATCGTCTTGCCCCCGTTCCTCGCTCCCAATCCTGCACCTACTCCTGCAGCTGCAGCGAAGTTTTCACTTCGAATTCGCTGCTAATAATAATTTCGATTTCGATTTTTAATGTGTTAATTTTGGGACTGAATATCAATGGAAATATGTAAATGCAGAAGTTTAGTTTAGTACTACTGATCGCCTCTTTTCCATA
Organism: Drosophila grimshawi; assembly: GCF_018153295.1. Taxonomy (NCBI): domain Eukaryota; kingdom Metazoa; phylum Arthropoda; class Insecta; order Diptera; family Drosophilidae; genus Drosophila; species Drosophila grimshawi. Next base: position 27,307,964 of record NW_025063098.1, read on the forward strand.
GTCTTAAATGTTATCTGCACTATCTGCACTTTAAAAAATTTTAAAAGCTTTTTTCATAAGTCAACAACTTGTAGAAATTAAATTCCAAATAAAACAAGCTTGAGATTTTTTGTAGGTTTACTGCATTATTTAATCGATCTAGGAACAGAATTATTTCAGACAAGTTTCTCTAAAACCCAATGCTTAGAATTAATCCTTCATAGACGCCTTAAAATCTGAGTTTGTGGAAAATAAATGCTTAGAATTTATTCTGCAAAAACGCCTCAAAAGCGCTACGGAAAGTTCCGATAGTTTTTAATAATTTTCTTCTGGTTTACATGGTTTCAGTTTCTGACTTTCAAATCTGATTCATTTCGATCCATTATAGAGTAAAACTAAAAAGTTCCTAGAACTTTCCTAAAGATGCATTTTATTTGTACTTTAAAATTGACTAACTGTTTTTGCCAGTTTTATTGCTTGAGCCAGAAAACTACTGCACCAAAACCAGCAACATTTCTCATTTTGCCTATGAATTTTTGCCCTTTCTAATCTAAAATCTTAGTACTTTTCACTCACCCTCTTTATATTTGAATTATTCTTTTCATTTCTACCCCTCTGTCCAGTTCATTATTTCAATTTGAGTCATTTTGCATTTGATTGCGCTGTAAAATGTTGGCTTTTTGAGTTAAATGGTCTGCGAGTTGTTTCTTTTGATGCGCATTGTTTTGTGGACTGTGTGTTTCTGGGGTCGGCCCATCGAGCCAGTCTCAACTGTTTCCATTGTATGGAAATGGGAAATGTGGAAATGGGAAATGGAAATGGCCCCGGCACGGGCCATTGAAGCTGCTCTAATTGCAACTTTGAAACTCAATTGGGTGGCCCAACGGGTTCTATGCATGGCATAGAACCACTTTTGAATAGTCGAAACACACACACAAACACCAATTAAATAAAAAATGTTTTTGCGCTTTTTTGCATTCATAAAATACACACAGTTTACAACACAGTATACAAAAATGTACAATTTGCGGAATCCACTTGAATTTTGATTTTTATATTTATTTTTATTTTGATTTTATTTTTTGCACATGTTGGTCAGGGGCCGGTCGAAAGGTCAGCTTTATTTTTGTACAGAGCGCCAAGTGGTGCGAGTGGTGGGGCACACGTGCGGTCTTTTTTGTTTAAAACAGCGGGAAATCTTTTGCAAGGACCTGCCTAGCGATAATTGTGCACTCCTCCACAGCTCCACAACTCCTGGACTCCGTCCATGTGCTCGTGTGCAGCAAAGCGTGTGTCTGCATTTTAGTGCGTCAAGTTTGCCGGCAACAAATGCGACAGTAAAAAGTTTTACACTGCCAGCTCCCAGCTCCCAGCTCCCAAACCCCTCCCAAACGCCCAAAAATATGGGCGTAGCCAGCTTGCAGCGAGGACACATTGTGCTAAAAGTTGAGCTCCTGGCTAAAGTTTGAGCAACTTCTGCATGCAGCAAAACTGGCAGCAAAAGAAATTCTAGAAATTGGAATTCTTTCGAAAGTTCTTCTTCTTTTTTTTTTTTAAATATTCGAGCATACCCTGTAGTCAGTAATGCTTTAACAGCAGTCATAAACATATATGAACTCACAGATTAAGGTAGCAAAGGCCTCAAATTAAGTCTGTGAATTGCTCTAATCAAGTAAATTTTAATTTTATCATTAGTTTCGATTATTTTCTTCAATTTTTATAGCAGATCTTGGCTTGAATTTATTTCAGATATTTTAGATCTTTCAAATTAAATAAAGAGTATCTCTTAGCCAGAAATTGTGTACAACAAGTTTCGTTGCTAATGGTCAACTTGAGGGCACATTTGTGGGCATGGCAATTGGTAAGCTTAATTAATTATTAATTAGCGAATCTCTCGAACAGGCACAAAGCCAAACAACTGCCGACTGCTTTACTGGGCCATTAAAAAAACGAATAAATAAAGTAATGAAGAAATAAATGAGTATATCAAATAATTCATGTTAAAACATTCACACAAATGGAAGCAGGACTTGGCACAGGACCAGGACCACGGCCAGAAGCAGTAGCTGCCTGCTGGCTGTTGGTGGTGGTGTTGTGTGTTGGGTGGTGTGTGTTAGGTGGTTTTGTAGTGGGCATTTCAGCGCGTGCGACGGCTTTTGTTGACCACAGTCCGCGCATTAGCGTGGCTAAATTACTAAAATCAGTGGTGCGGGGAAATCGGTGGTGTGCTGTGGTTTGCTGTGGTTTGGTTGACTGTGTGTGGCTTGGCTTGGCTGGGTCGAGTGTCCACTTGGCTTGGACTCTGACTGCAGTGGGGCAGTGTTGCGGTGGCAATGTGGTAATTGGAATTAATTTAGCATTAAGCTGCATTTCTTTAGCCAACTCCCTCTCTCTCTCTCTCTCTCTCTCTCTGTCTCCCTCTCCGTCTCCCTTTTCCCTTTCACTCTTTCTTTCATGAAGTGCCTACATTTTATATAATTTTTTCTATTCTCATTTGGCTGTTAATTAATTGCGTTTAGTTGCCGCAAATGGCCGTTGGTAATGACTGGCAGCTTAGGGGCGTGCCACAAACCCTCCTCTCTCTCCCTTCGGCAATGCTTCATTATCCCTCTTACTTGGCTCATTAGCGCTCTGCAATTAGCAGGAGGTTGAGCACTTAAAGTCCACCAGATCAAAGCGGCCGACGGCAGATACAGTTAATAAGGATTGCCTTAAAAAGGCAACTCATATATCCAACTATCTGTGCATCTATATCTGTGCAACTCCATTGACAAACAAAGGGCAACAATTGCTGCTGGTTGTGCCACACACACGGCGTATGCGCAATGTCAAGTGCACAGACAGAGAGGCTGAGAGACTGAGGACTACCTTCAACTTGAGGCAACAACTTTGTTGTTGTTGCTGATTTTGGGCGTGGCACTGAGCGAGATAGCCAAATGCTGTCTGCAACTTATTGACATTTTAGTGGCGATTGGGTTGACAGCAAAGTTTGTGCAGCATTAAATTCAAATATCTCAAGTGGGCTTTGCAATGCAATAAAAATGTAAACTTTAAATTTAAATCAAAATATATGAAAATATTAGCAACATTTAAGGGATCTAGTTGAGACAATAATAATATTCCAAGGATTTTTTAAAATCTATATTTTACTACAAGTTTTTTTTTGTGTATGACTTCATCTTTATTTTAATTTGTAGACAATATGTCGAATTTATAATTGATTCTATACAACAATATTATGCAATAAGGTCTATTGTGAGATTGCAGATGTTCCATCAACCCTAAATCTTGAAAGAATGCAAGAATCTTTGTTGTGTTGAGGGCTTTTTAATCTTTCAGATTGATCACAATCCTTTTCTTGCTAAGGCGACACATACTGCTATGATGGTTGCTGAGGACTCCTCCTCATTGTCACCCTGGACATTAAAGACTAAGAATTCATCTAACTAAACTAGATATAATCTGTCGAGACCTCTAAGCTAAGTCTATTCTTTCCCATGGATATTACTTAAATTCATTTTTGATGAGATCTGAAGCAGCTGCTAGGAAAACCAATAGATTCTGGTCACACATGAAACAATAATCTTTAATTTCATTTGTACATGATCTCTAATTTATTCTATTTATTCATTCAATAGTTTTTATATAGATTTTCTTCACAATTGATCAACTAGTCAAGCCACCCGTGCAGTTGCCCCTTAACTCCCATACAATATTCACTTGCGTTATCTCTGCTGCCTGCTTCTTGTTACTTTTATCTGTTTTGCATGTACGCTGAGTGTGTGGCCACCCAACCACTTAACCACCCCACCACCCGACCACCCGACCACCGTTCGCTTGGCATTGGTCCGAATCGTTGGCAAGACACACATGCGCTCTCTTCCTCACTCTCTCGCACACTCCCTCTCACTCTGCTGGGCTGGCTGGCTGTGTTATCCGTAGAACTCATTAACCTGCGTTTGCTGCAGCAAAATCCTATTGTTTGCCAACTGACAATCGGCAGCTTTTCTCATGCCTCTAGTTCTGCTGCTGTTGCCTCTGTGTTGGCCATTGTTATAAATATATTGTAGATATATTCATTGTACTATTTTACGCTTGATTACAGCCAAAGGATTTTTGGCACACACACACACACACGCACACAACTGCACATACACCCACAAACCACACTGACACCCACACCACCGCAGTCCTTTGTTCGTTTCGCATTTGACCGCGTGTTTGGCACATTCTCCTGGCAACCACTAAGTGGATACGCTTATTATCCTTCGTTGGCGTTGATATGTGCCTCCCACGCGCCACCCGCTACCCACTCCCATTTGACCTGCTTGACTGCCTTGCCTGTCTGCCCCTCCCGCTTGCAAATCCCGCGTAATTTTATTCATAAACTCGACTAAAACATATTGCTTGCTGGCGCACTGCTTTTGGCTAAGCATTTTTGGACTCATTGTTTTTGGCCTCTGGCAGTTGGCAGGGCACCAGGGGCTATAAAACACGTTGCGCACACAGCAGGACGCTGTTTAGGCTTTGGCTTTTGTGTCAATGAATACAATAACCAAATTAAATAACCAAGGTGATAGTGCTCTGCCTCCAGGCTCTCAACTGCAGCAGCTGTCCGTCCAATAAAGGGGTTATGATTAAAAAGCTGTACACTCGGAAAAACAACAGGTGTATTATTGTAAAACTCGACATATTTGAATTTGGCTTGCTTAAATAATTTGATTTCAATACTCCATTCATTTCAACTGAGTTCTATTTACAATCTGCCTTCTGCACAAAGTAAATAGATTTAGTGACAAATCAATGATTCATATTTTTTGTTTTAACATTAACATTTACATAATTTTTACAAGTGTATCGTGGCTAGATATAAGAAAATGTAAGAAACTAGTATTAGACCTAGTCCTAATGGAATAAAATAAGAAGTTTTTTACTTATTAGATACAAAGTATTTTATTTAAAAATGAAATAAGAAATATGTCTTAATAAATTGCGGATATTTATAATATTGCTCAGAATCCGATGAATTATTCCTTGATTATTTCAACAACAAAAATATACAAAAGTTCAACTACATATTTTTTCAAGGTGTAGCTGCAATTAGCCTGCACTCGATGCTAATAGATACTTATCGTGGATTGAGCCAACAACAATGATAGCCACTTGAGAGCATTTGGTCTATAGAAAATGTGAAATTGTCTCGCTGCGTTTATCATTTCGATTTTGATATGCATTTATATTTGTGTGTTGTGTTTGTGTATTTTTATTTTTGATTTATTTATATGCGTTTATTCAGCTAGCATTAAATGCGGCCCCAGGACATTCTCATCAAATGGCAAACAAAATAATGAGATAGACATAAACTCGGCATCTCAAGCATTTGATTCGAGTGCAACCTGCTCGAAACTTCCCACAAACAAACACACACACACACAAACACACACAGATACACAGACAGATGCACATGCGTATCCTTTAGATACATTATACATTTCCCGTACCTTTTCTTCCACTTGAGCGAACGGCCTGCGAAACAGCAACCAGCAATGAGAAAACCACTTGAACCTCAGCATTTTTTCTGTGAATCCCATTTTATCATTCGCAGTTTTGTTTATGTTTACTTTGCTGATTTATACTGGCAAATCGTGAGCAATTTAACTGCAATTAAATTGCAATTTTATATATATATATATAGAATATGCCACACACAAAGTGCTGCAAGGAGGCAAATTTTGCAGAAGCACAAACAGGATCTCAAGCAGCAGACGCAGCCATTGTGCTGCCTTTGTGTGGCCACAGTAAATGCATATAAAAATGAATAAAAAAAGAAAAAAAAATACCTTTTGCGGTTTTCCACAATTATTTTCGCACTAAAAACGCGGCTCGGCTTCTTTTTGGGCTTTTCCCTCTTGGCGCCTCTTGACTTGCAGCGATTTTTATTGTTGTTGTTATTATTTGTTTGTTTGTTTGTTTGTTTTTGTTTTTGCGTTTGTTATTGCTGCTGTTGCTTTCCTTTGTGCCAGGCGCACATACAAAATGGCCGGCTTCTTGCCTAGACCAGTCAGCCAGCCCACCCACCCCCTCTCAACTGTTCGTGTGCAACGGCGTGTGCTTTGTAATTTGTATTTAAAAGATGTGCCCTATGCCAAGAAATAAACCAAAATTCCTTTGTGCTACATAATTGCTGCGCACACTGAAAACGCTTTGTGACGCCTTCTCGTCATCTCCCTCTCCCTCTCTCTCTCTCTCTCTCTTTCTCTGTTTCCCTTCCCTCTCTTTTACTCTCTCACTCATTTCTGTGGCTTTGTGGTTTCTTGCAGCTGCTGCCACTTCTTCTAGGTGCTCTAATCTTGGCTCACAGACGCTCAAGTTTTGCCTTAGTAGACGAGCATAAAAATTGTTCAGACTGCATTTCACTGTAAATTAAATAAATGCATATTTTTAACTTGAGAAGTTCCACATTCCAAAGAGAATGTTTCTCTCAAATTCAACACATTGAAAACTTTGCAAAAACTGATTTGGATTTTCTTGAATCTTTATTGGAATCAATAAGTTAATAATATAATCTATTGCTCCTCCTTACAGACCACACCAGCCACAACCTTAATCTTATCCTAGATTTATTTATAAAATGAAAGTTAGTAAAATAATAAATTATTTTTCGATGATTTAGGTATTCTTCAAACTTAAGTTTGACAAGCATATTTATTCAAATAAGTATTTGGTGTCCTGGTGTTTATTAAGTGCTGTTCGAAAGAATTTTACTATCCCCACTTTATTACTTTTGGAAATGAATTCTGTTTATGGTCTCCCAATTAAAAGGTTCATCAGAAATGGAATCTGTACAGAATATCAGTAATTTGTCTTAACTGGAATAATAGCTTTACTTTAGTAGACTTTTACTGATAAATCTTCGTTATATTTCTATGCATTTAATCAAACTTTGTGTAATCTTCTTACATAAACGAACAAATAATTTTGTACCTCTTTTAAATAGGCTTACATTTTATTTATGATTTATTAATCCAAATTTGATAAATTTACAAAAAGAAAGTCAATTGGAAAATGTTCGAAAATACTTTGGTAATTTGATGAAATTTTCTTATTACATGCTGCTCATTGGGATCATATTTAATTAAGTGTGGCTTGGATTAAGACAAGACGTGTAAAATTGCAAGATTTTTATGCATAAATAAGTAGTAATTAAGATGAAATGAAATCAGGCGCCTAAAGGTGAAGGTGTCAAAGTGTTAGCCATGTTGTTAAGCGAGGCTTTTTCGCTCTCCGCTGAAGCGTGTGCTGAATATTTAATTTAATTAAATTCACTTGGAAAATAACTTTGAATTAAACAACACAGCAACAGCAACAACAACACAATGAAGCCGGCGACAACGTAATGAGAAAAATTTGCATAAATATGTCTTGGGTTGTAGCCGAAACGAAAGTTGCTCCTTGCAGTTGAAGTTGAAGTTGAAGGTGACAATCAGGATGATGAGGATGACGTTAATCCTTTGCAGCCAAATGCTGGCATATGCCAGCTTCAGCTTCAGACCCAAACATACATCATCAAATGTCAAATTACAATTTTCGGTGAACAAATTTTTACGAAATGCGATTGACACGAGAAGTGCTGCAACAATGCAGCCGCCTGCCAGCCAGCCGAGGGATAACAACATTTTCAAATGTTTAAAAAAATGTTGCTACTTATTGAAAAATAGAAAAAGTGAGAGGAAAATGACCAAGCAACGAGCTGGCAAATGATGAGCACGTGCCGCACATAAAGCGGCTAGCGAAGCGCATTTCATCCTTTGGCCTAGTCCTGTGCAGCGTCCTTTGTGCTCTGCTCTGGGCATCTGCATCTAATCCTGATAGCGACGGCTTAATGTCACCAAAACATATTTCACTTTCCGAAAATTGAAAACAAATTTCGCTTCGTTTCGTTTCGTTTCGTTCCAGGGGGTATTTGCAAGTTACAAAAATATTTGAATGCTCTTCAATTGTTATCCTTTTATGTGCTCAAGTGTGTTGTTGTTGTTGTTGATGCTGTTGTTATTGTTGTTGTGACTATCCTAGTTATTATTGTGCTCGCATTGTGGTTACTGGTCAGCTTGTCCTGTTTGCCTGCCCGGCAATTTATTTCAAGTGTCCTTTCCCATTTAGGACTTGCCATGTTGCTGATGCATGAATTATGCGTTTTTGCTGTTTTTGATCATTTTTGCACAGTTCCATTTGACTTTTCTCTTCGGTTTTCTTCATTTTTCTTCTTTCTTTTTTTTTTTTGGTCGACCCGTTCAAACTTTTGAAACTTTATGCGTTTCTGACAGTGGGCTGAACAGCATTGATTGCAGACAAAAATTGTAATAATATTTTATAAATAAGCTAAACTAATTTGAAAGTATACAAATTAAGTCGCATTCATATTAAAATCAATCAATCATCAACTCATAATAATAACATCAATAAAATATCTGCTCTTCTATAAGTTTTCAAAATAATCATATATTTTTATTTTAATTACATTTCATCCACTGGTTGACTAATCCCTCAAGAGTGACTTTCAAAAACTGTAAAACCAATTGCAAATCGCTTTTAAATCACAAATGTTATTCAAATTGGTTGGTGACCATCTGTGGAAGGCTGTGGATGACAACCACTGTGGCAACCCCTTTTTGGACTGCGCTGCCTCTGTTGCTGGTCCGCTCTAATAAACTTAACAATAACGGCTTTTTTATTCACTCCAAACCCAAACCCGCCCCGTCGTTTGTCATAAATAATTCTAATAATAAATTAAATGCATCCGTTACAGCTCGAGTCAGTTCAACACGGGGTTTGGGTCAGTGACGAGTGTGTTTTGTCTGTGTGTGTGTGTGTGTGTGTGTGAGTGTATTCTATTAACGATTTGCACCCCCATTTGTCTTGCCCGGACAGACAGAGAGGCAGAGAGACAGACAGTTATCCTTGGCAGTCGTGCATAAGCACACAATGATGTTGATGGCCCAAAGGATGGCATTGTTAAGTATTTTGTGTCCGCTTGAGGGCACGAGTTGAGAAATGTTTTTCCACAAATTTGATTTGTGTGTGTGGTTGTGTGTGTGTGTGTGTGCCAAAAACCAATTGAATTAAACTCTTGTTACCTTTTTCTTTTTTTTTTTTAAATTTACTGAAGATTTTAATTAACAATTGCACACCTGGCCAGGAGCGGAGTCGGGGTACAATGCCAGGGAGTTGGAGGCCCAGCACTCAATCAAATTCGAATGTACATATAATGAACTTATTTACACACTTTGCGTGACGAAATTTGATGGGCGCCGAGCAAATGAAATTTGTATTTCGGTTTGCGGAATGTGTCATCCACAGACATTGATCCACCCACCCAAGCACCCAACCACCCAGAAACCACCAGTCAGGAGTCAGGAGTCGTCACCAAGCACCAGTCGCTAAGAGCCACCCCCATTTAGAGCTTGCCTTTTGACACGCGAGATGTTGCCACAGATCCAACCTGCCCCTCTCGCTACACCCTGTGTAGTCCATCCTCTTCACCTTGCCTAGCTAAATATGTATTACAAAGTGTTTTTGCACCCGCGGCGCCGTCCTCGTCCTCGTAGTCCTCGTCGTCGTCGTCGTCCACAAAAAGAGGGCGTTCTTTGGGTTTGGGGCGCGACGTTTATTGGCAATACATATAGCTCGTAATTGTGCTAGGCAGCAGCAGCAGCAACCGCAACCCCAAAACAGTCGAAACCGGGGTCCGATAGACCCACAGACAATGTCAAAGTGTGATATTTCGCTTGAAATACTTTTGCACACACACAGTTGCCCCCTTTTTTTGTATTTTTTGTATTTTGTTGGCCCAAAGAATATGTTTTGCTGGCATTTTGAATTATGTTGAAGTGCTGCGGGGGAGGAGAGGCGAATTTTGGTTATTGCTTCTGGGTGTTGCAAGCTTGGCCTTAGATTGGACTGCGGCGTGGGGAGTGAGCAGGGGGGGCGGAAACACTTGAGCTGTTGACATTTCATTGAAAATTGAAAATTATCTTGTGATATTTTGCGGGGTGTTCGTTTGATGAATGGAATTGTGACAGTGCTTCAATCGATTGATGGGGGGAATGTGCAAATGTGGAAAATGAGTTTAATACGGTCTTAACAGATTTATTGAACTGATGGTGAGATTGTTTGCTAATGATTTATAGGTATTAAATATGCTGGGAAATAAGTGAGTTTTAGGACACGTATCAAATGGGTTTATCTTTGTTATTTATTCTTTTATTATAATTTATATTCTAGACTCTTTGAATCTCATTAGATAAACTTATAGGTGAGTAAAGCAAAAAGCTTTGCCTCTGAGTGAGTCTCTATCGTTAATTAGTTGCTTTAATTAAACGGTCCATTTTAAAGTAAAAATGTTGTTCATGATTGTGATTTTAATATGATTTTCGACCAAACATCGTGTTTCCAATTGCCAATGCAGTTTTTATCTAGTGGCCATTATCCAAAAAACACTGATTTTTGTATAAATCTATTCTATTTTGCTAAGTTTGGGTGTGGTAGATTTTGCATGACAAGAACTAATCTTTCTTCCGATTATTTCTATGGAAGCTATATAATATAGTGATCAATATTGCATTACTCCTGTAAGTTGTTATATTAAAAGAAGACTGGTTATTTCTAGAGACCAAAGCATGATCAAAAAGGTAAGCTTTTAAGAAATTCTTCAGTTTTGGCAGTGAAAAGTTTTCACCCATCCTCTTGACAATATCATATTATTTAGGGAGAATATTTCAATGACAGTTATCTAGTGGCTAAACCATGATCAGAATAGAGAAAATCGATTCAGTTTTGACTTTTATAATTCCTCCAAATATTTCTATATGATTTTGTGAAGATGAGAAAGTTACTGCTTTTCAAAATCTATCTATAGGCCAAGCCATGATAAAAAAAATATTGCTTTTAAAAATGGCTTCAGTTTTGACATATGACTGTCGAAAGTTTTAACTTATCCTTTTTAGACAAGAACTTATCTTTCAACCAATTATTTCTAGGTCACCTATATGATCCGGCAGGCTCAGATGTACTGTCCACGACCTTTGACTAGAAGTAAATCGAAAAATAGATAAAGATTAGTAATATCTAAATGATGATCAATAAATTATTGAAAAACATACTTACGTACAGATATATAATACCAAATTATATTCAATATGTGCATTATCTATCCGTTACTAAAGTATTTCTGTCATTTCTGTTTCCGCGGAATCAGTCAGTTTGGCAACATAAAACGTTTTTTCCTGTTCGCCAGCATTTGGAGGAGTCTCTTGAGAATGCCAAGTGGCCACAACTCGAGGGTACGCAATTATATGCAGCATTTAAAGACTAAATTTCCTGGAATTAAGTGGGCTTTACCCAAGCAAAAGCTGCTTCTGCTGCTGCTGCTCAGAACCGCCATTGTGACGTCAACTGCGACGGCGACGTCAACTGCGACTGCGACGTCAACTGCGACTGCAACGGCAACTGCGACTGCGACTGCGCCCGAGTTTGAATGGAAATCAAAGCGCGCACAATGGAAACCGACGCAAATCACTTGAATATATAAACTTATGTATTGTATATGTATACTTTACACATAACTTCCAATTGTGCGCATTATGTGCGCATTTCAATATTGCCAGCCCGGGCAGGCATTGGATATTATAGTGAGTACAATATATACAATGAACACGCGAGTGGCCCATTTTGCCAGAGAGCACAATGGAAACTTCTCTCGTTCCCATTGTTCCCATTGTGCAATGTGTTAAAAAGTTGTAAGCGAATTCTCCCCGGCATTCCCCCGCCTCCTCCTCCTCCTCCTCCTCCTCCGATAGATCCCTCTGGCACTCTGGCAAACGGCTGCGCAGGCGCGGCGTCTAAAATTTCCAACAGCGCATCCTGCACCCAACAATTTAAGAGAATTTTCCACCGAAATCTTAAATCTTTTATTGAGTTTCTGAAATTGTAATTCAATTAAATGCGAAGTGGAACACTTGGTAATCGGTATTTGGTATTTGGTCCTCGGTACTTGGTACTTCCTACTGTTGAGCACCATTCGCTTTCGCTCCCTTTGTCCTCAATAATTGCAGTTGTAATTGATATGTGCAGTGCGTCCGTAGACCAAGACGGTAATTCAATTAATTGATCCCACAATAGATTAATTGTGCTTGCGGGGGCGTGACACTGATATCAAAGCTACACAGAGAGAAAATCACGTTTTTAAATCAACTACAGTAGTACAAAAATATTGCTTTTCCCATATCTAATACCAATATTAAGTTCAATTAAAATGTAATCAAAGCGATCAAGTGAAGATCGGCTTGATATCAAAGATACACAGAGAGAAAAAGCTGTTCTTAAATCAAGTATAGTTAAAGTAAAATTTCGTCTATCTTGTTCTCAAAACTTCAAACAAAATTCATTCTTGAATATCTTAAAAAACGCATCAACTAAAGTGTTTTCTCGTGGTGTATTAGTTCCTAAATTTATCACCTAAGCTCTCTATTTTTAATTAATAAATTTAATAATTACAATAAGATCTTAATATTATTTCTTAATCTCTCTATTAAGATATATAATTAATATCTAAATGTCTTTTTTTCAAATACACAAACTGTTCATTTATAAGAACTCATCAATTGTAATATTTAAAAACAAATATAGTTTTACGTTCAAAATCTTAGAATGTTTTAGTTTTAATTTAACATCAAAACATGATTTACTAAAGTAATAAAATTGGCATATTAATATCTGACACCAAATAATCAAGTTGATAATTCACGAAAGGACACCAATTTTAAATAGTAATTAATCAATCTTAAATGCAAACAGAAATTTTGTTGTTTGGCTAATCTTTATTCAAAGTTCTCAAAATTATTTTCTGACAGTGTAGCAATATGATTCGAGGTTTCTAGGCTGCAACAGAATGACAAGCGAAAAGCAAAAAAAAAAAAACCGAATAAAAAAAAACATTTGCCACGTTTTTGCGAACTAACTATTAATATTGCTCATACGCCACGAATGCCAGCACGTTTGCCAAGAACACGATATAGGATGTAGTACGTGTAGCAGCAGGACGGCAACCAGCGACATGTATGTCATGCGGCATGACGTCAGACATATCAGGCATATCGAAGAAAGTATGTAATTTGTATAACTTAATGCCCGCTCTCGGCACATGGCAAATTATGTTTGACAGCCGGAACAAAATAGTGATGTTATAAAAGACAAAATAACTTTGTTAACGAGGCTCTTAGCCACACGCATGCACACACTAAGCACACACACAACACACACTCACACAACAATACACATGAATAAAGTCAAGCAAAGGCGAGCGTATAAAAAAGTACGTGAAAATGTGAGCGGAAAAATGCCAAACCATCTTCGCTTCTACTACATATCAAGGAAGTTGAAGGTTAGGCAAGAAAGGGGGGCAGAAGCCTGTTCGCGCATTATCCTTTGCAGAAATGCTAATGTTCAGCGGCTGCTAGCCCAAAAAAAAAGCAAAGAAAAGAAAAGAAAAACATAAATATGCAAATGGGCTTGCTGCATAGTTGCCGTCTTGATATGAAGTCGTTAATGTGCTCCATGAAAGCGATTTCGACTTATTTTCTTTCTTGCCTTTTTTTTTGAGAACTTGATGATATCTGCTAAACGGGGTATAAACAAAAGGCAACAAGGTTTGTTTTGGTATTTGCGCTTTTGAGGAGATATAATAATTAATTTTTCAACAGATGGCAATAGTTGCAATTAAACTCATTTAACTCAATCTTCAAATTTGTATTTTCTAAAAATACTTTTCATAGTTAATATTTTTCTCATATAACTTAATCTTCAGTATTTATTTGCTACTCAAGTCAATACTCATATAAGCCAAATAGCAATATACATTTTTACAATATTTAAATAATTTTCATAAGTAACTGTTACTCAATATTATTCACATATAACTCAATATTTAAAATGTATTTCTTACTTTCGAAAAGTGATTTTCATAAGTAACCTTTTCCTAAGTAATTCTCATTTAATCCAATATTCAATATTTATGTTTTACAGTTACCAATTATCATAGGGAACTGTTAAAACAAAATTTCTATTTTCTTCAGGGTATTCACATCTGTCTATATATATTTGCGACAAATGCATTTTGAAATTCGTTGCACTCGAATCTGGTTGAATTTCAATATGAAATATTTTTCTGTAATCCATTATACGGATCGAGATCGAGATTATTGTGGGCGATTTGCTTTTGCAACAGCAATTTGTACACTTAACCAAATTCGAAATTTGAATAAAAATGTGCGTAAATTGCAGACATGCCAGCCAAGGATTGGGCAAGGATGAACTGAGCACAAAATCGATGCCATTGTCTCAATTCGATGCGGTTAAGTGGGGTGGAGTGAGAGAAGTTGGGCTGAGGGCTTGTCAAATAAAACAGCCCGTTGGCAAATGTGTGCTGACAAATTACTATTAACAATTCCAAGGAGCAAGGACTCGACGATGCGCGCCGGAGGGAGTCGAACCAGTTGACAAAGAATTTCACAGCACAAGTAAAAAATTTGCATGATTTAAATGCCGTTTTAATTGAGTTTTAGCCGAGGGGCGTGGAGCAGGAGCGAGGAAGATTGGTTGGTCGTTCAGCCACCCCCCGTTGACGTGCAATGCCAACAAGCATTTAACCACATTTAAATGAAATTTGCCACCAGCTGCGTGTGTGTGAGAGAGAGAGAGAGAGAGAGAGGGAAAGAGAGAGTTGAGAGGGAAGCAAAAGCGGTACACAAGTCGCATGCCGCACACAAGACGAACTTTCAAGGCACAAAATACATGTCTCTATATATGCGGTGTGTGTGTGTGCGTGTGTGTGTGTGTGTGTTAGTTTTGTGTAGTAGCCTGGGGGCGTCTCGATGCCAAGTGGACTGTCCTGCGCCATTGCAGTTTGTAATTATGAAACTATGCAATGAGCATGAATGTGTGTGTGTGTGTGTGTTTGTGTGTGTGTGTTTGTGTGTGTGTGTGTGTGTGTGTGTGCGTGTGCGCGTATGTGTGATGCACTTAACAAAATAATGTTTACTTACACATGTATATTAGCCGTTAACTAAGACGCTTTAATTTGGTTAAGTACATTTATAATATAATAATAATATTTTTATAAATATTAAAAAACAATATAATAAAAGTTCAAATTTTTAATTTAATAAATAAAATAAATTTATATTAATTTATTACACGTAAACATTGTTAATATTTGAATTCAATACAAATAAAAATCAAAAATGTCCAACTCCAACTCAGGTTCATTTGAATCATTGCCATCTATACTATATAATATTATTTTAGTCAATAAACATTCTTAATTAAAACAAAATTGAAGACAATGTAGAAATATTCGCCACATAAAAAAATACCAACATTATTTTAATTATATTTACTGATTTTTATAGTCTAAAACATTACTTTTATAAAATGATTGATTTTCCCATATCTATTGCCAAATTCGAATTCAATTAAAATATATACAATGCAATCAACTGTCGATTGGTTTGTGAAAATTAACTTAAAATTGTTAGCCGATTTACAAGTGAAGCTGAATTAAGAATAATAAAAAAATACGTTATTAACGAACATTATTATACATATTTGAAGTCATAGATAATATAACATTCTTCAAATTAAGTAGAATTTATAGCAAGCACTTTCTTAACTTTTTGTCTTCACTGTAATAAAATATATTTCTCCTGTATGGCTGCCATTTAAGCATACCACATGCGCTTCTATGTGCCTCTGTGTGTGTGTGTGTGTGTGTGTGTGTGCGGCACTCATATCTTTGAAACTTTTCTCATTGGTTGCGGTTCGCGACCCTCGCCAAAAACAGTTTGCAGCCATTGTGTTTTGCCGCAACTCGAAATCAATATCACGTTGTATCCTTCAGCGGCAACAAAGGAACTGCTGATGATTGACAGAAACAATTCACACACAATCACACACACACACGCACACACACACACACACATACAGACAGGCGCTTGTAGGGCTAAAGAACAACCCTTCAACACTCAACTACATTTTGCTTAAAACTTTATTTATTTGTTATACATATGCATATACATATATATATATATATATATATATATAGAGAGAGAGAGAGAAAAAGCGTACAATGCGAATACAACATGTATATCCTTTGAGCCGCGGACAAACGAAATAACATAAAAATAAAAACTCCTCGATCAACAATGCACACAAAGAACATCTGATGCCAAGAATCGTTTTGCTTTTTTTTTATATTTTTTTTTTGGTTTCGTGGTCTTTAAATTTTTGGAGTGCGGGAGGGGGACGGTTATCGCGCCCGATCCTCGTCCTGCTCAAAAAAGCTGCGAAATAAAATGTATTTCTTGTATTGTTTGCATACCCATACACAATTAAAACTAAAATGAAACTTAAACTGAATCTCTTGTTAAGTACTTCTTCTTAAATGAGCTAGTCATTGGGCATGTATTTTTCCAATTATACAGTTTATACACATTTGGACATATCTTATGATTCAAATTGAATATGTCTTTGGCTGACTTCAAGTCAAGTGCTTCCTATATTTATCCCTTTCAGGTCCATTCCTGCCTCTGGCAACCTTGTCGGCACATGACACAGCATCAATTAAGTTGTTTTTTCTCCTTTTTTCCAAGGATAATTTTGTCTGCAATATTTTTTAAATTATCCCATGTACATTTTTAGTAAGCTATTTGAATCATTTTTCTGCAGAAAGAAGATAAGAATAATATAAATTAAAACAATATTAATTTGCTGCTGAAAGGTTTCAAAATAGTTTTAAGCATATTTTTATATAGCTACTTACGTCTTCTTCTGTCTTTAAGCATTCCAGTTCTTATGGAGTTGGTCCTGCCTTGATGATCATCAGTCCATTATTATTAAGGTAGGCAATCTTCTGCTTACTGGGTATTACCAAGACGACCTTTCTTCCGAGCAGTTGTTCGCTAGCTTATTTTATATCTGTCCTCTTAAGTTTTATCATTCCGTCTCTCTCTCTCTCTCTCTCTCTCTCTCTCTCTCTCACATTCCCTATGCCTGTCCCTGTTTGCCGCCTGTTTGCAAAACTCAATTTACACAATTCCTTTCACTATTTTTATAGCCTGGCTAGCAATTTATTTTAATATTGCTTCCATAAAATGTATTTTTTTCTTTATTTCTTACACTTTGTTTGCACTCTCAACTGTATTGTTCTACCTCACTCTTTCCCTCTCTCTCTCTCTCTCTCTTTCTCTTTCCCACTTGCTCCCTCCCCTCTGTATCCATCCCTGTTGCGCTCCCTGTGAGCCTGTAGCCGACATTCCCCCGGCTGCTCCTTTGTTCTTTCGCTCGCTTTTTACTGTGGAGTAGCTCTTGAGTTACGTTGCCATTTTTGTGTGTTCCGCTCTTTATTATTTGAGCATTTATTTTGCATATTGTATTTTGTATATTTCGTTTTTACACGCCTTTTGTTGCTGTCCTTTGTGTTCGTCAAGTGTCCAATAGTGGGGACTTTTGTATTTATTCTTTGTCTTCTTTCTCTCTCACTTTTTTTTTAGTGTTAAACAATTTGTGATTGCAGTTTTGTTTATTTTTTGCTCGAGTGTTGTTGGGCGTAGAGTGTATAGAATTATAATATTGTGTATTATCTGTGCCCACTGATGCTTAAGCAAAGAATATTAATAGTGCGACAGATTCTGGGAAAAATGTCATACAAATATTAAATACTTAACAATATTGATTGCAATCAAAGGAGACTGTGAAGACACTTTAACGAGCATCAGGACAGGAATCTATGCAATAGTCAATTTAAGTAGAGGACTAGATTAAGATTTTTGACTATCTTCATAGAGGTAATTTTAATTAGTTATGATATTTGCAATACATCGAATGATAAGCTGTTTATATGTTTCCGTTCATGTCCGTCGGTTGTCTGTCTGTTTCTCTGCAAACTTGTTCCTCAGTTTTGAAGCAATCTTCATGAAATCTACTATAGCATATAGCTGTCAAAGGAAGCATCGGTCAAAGGATGTGTTCTTGTCTGAAAAGCTTGTTTGTTCAACGAGTAATTCTAACCAAACTCATAAGTTTTGCATGCTTTTATGCATCAAACATTTCGACAAAAAAGTATCATCATCAGACTACTCTAGCAAATAACTCGCGTTCCTCTGGGAGTTAATCGGTTTTTAAAGATTTGTAGTGAAATTCACAAGATGTCAATTTCACTTCGGTCTACAAGGGTATGTAACCTTTGTAATACTCAAGTTTATTCACTTAATGCACTAAATAAAATCCAATTTGTTTATCATTTGACTATCGCAAATGTTTACAAAATTTGCATGTCCTTGCTAGCGCGTGCCAATTAGCACAATGCCAATCTGTCTCTCAAGAGTCCTGCACAAAGCACTCGAACCCACGATTTGTTGTCAATTAACACACACACACCAGCACACACCAACACACAAATAAACTGTTGGATAAACATGAACACGCTGCCAAGCGTTGCATTTAGATATTTATCGCACTTAGCTGTGCTAGTCAACTACCCCCCCGGAAACCCCCGCTCAGCCCATCCATATGCCATGTCAACCGCAGAGACAACACGTGACTTTTGTGCAGAGAGTTTAAAAATCACATTTCGAAGGACTTTGACGGGCGACGTTGATGCGACTGATGAGGACGCTGATGGCCAAACAATGAGCTAAGCAGAGAACTCAATTCAAAAAAAAACCCACCCCTACCCAAACACTAAGTATTTAAAAAATTTAAAAAAATATATATATAAATATATATATTTAGTGAAGTACAGTTGCCTTCCGGAAATTATGATGCAAGTCAACATATTGATGCTACATGCATTCAATAATCAAAGTGACGCGTCGGCTTTGATAAAAGAAGAAAGCAGCTCCCCTGCCCCTCCCCCTCTCACTCTCACTCTCTCTCTCTCTCTCTTGGTTCCCCCCTCGAAAAGAAAGCAACACAAGCAAATGTAAAAAATCATTTGAAAGACAACACAAATAAAAAATAAAAAGAAAACAATATGTAAATTATGAATATTTGTGTAAACAAAACGAACGGCAACTGAGTGCATCAAAGAACAGAAGCAGGGTGAACACTGCCATTAGCCCAGCTACTGTATTAAATCATATGCGAGTAGTACTATCTGTTTGGATGGATGGATGGATGTATGGATGGATGTATGGATGGATGTATGGATGGATGGGCGATATCATCTGGTGTCTGCTTGGGCGGCATCAAAATTGATTTCTCATCGCGTTAGTTGCTCAACAGGCAGCCAGGTTTCTGCTTCTATGTGTGTCGACTGTGAACACTTGGCTTATTAGCCGACTGAACTAGCCTCATTGACGTCGCACAGTGGGCAGAAATACAGAAAAAGTTACATTTGAAGGAAATTTGATAACTTTTGATTCAATATTGAATCATCAAATCATCATAATAAACAAGTATGTTGCACATAATCATTCCTCAGTCAGATGCATTTTAGTTATTCGTTTTTCACTATCAATAATTTAATTAATGTAGTTTAATTAATTAAAGAATTTAATTAATTTGAATTTTATAATTACTGGTAAGCCTGTGATAAATATAATATAATTTATACGTTTTTTTTGGGATTCAAATTTGCTCTCTCATTAAGTTGAGACTTTAAATTTATTTCTTATTTTCTTTCAGACCAAAGTCAAATTGCTTTGATCTGAATAATTCAATACATTCAATAAAACGACCATTCATTCCTATGACAGCTATATGATATATTAGTCCGATCTGAATGAGTTTTAGATGTGAGCAGCATAATAGCAGGCATGACTGCTAAGCTTAGTTAGGATTATTTGTTGAACTAAATAGTTTTTTATTCAAGAACTCATCTTTCAAGCAATCGTTTTCCGATACCTCTGTTTCGCTGATAGAAAGTCATATAGACAGAAAGACAGACGGACATGGCTATATGGACTCATCTAGTGACTCGACTCCTTCAAATTATAATACTTCCTTATAAGTTGTATTCAAATCTACTCTTCTAGTAAATTATTATAGCATTACTCGTCATTTTCTATTGCTTACAATATTTTTTGATCTTGGCATAACCACTGTGAACCGATGGCGGTGTCTCTTGTTGTGGCAAAAGGTCTGGGCCACCTACTTTACACGTTTGCTACTTGAAATGGCATTTGTTGTCTTTTCATGGTTGTATTCATCTCCCTCTCTTCTGTCTGTCTTTCTGTCTGTCTGTCTGTCTGCGTGTTGGAAAAACAACACACCAAAAAAACAGAAAAAGACGGAGTTGGTTGGGGAACCTGCCAAATTAGTTGCTATGTAGCCTTATGACCCATTGCTTGACAAGCCGCAGATTGGGTTACCCAATCCCAATCCCAATCCGAGCCGCCTGTATCTCTAATGTTTGTCTTGTAAAAACAAGAGAGGGGTTGGGGTTGGGGTTGGGGTAGGGGGAAGTGAAAAAAAAACGAATGCATTTGAAATCTGGCAAAGCAAATAATAACAAATAAATGAAACTAATGCCAAGTAGTAGAAAAAATACGGCTGCTGCCCCGAGGACCACCCTCGTTTATATTCCGAAAAAAAAACATATGTCTGGGCATTTAAGCTGTTAAGTAACCCTTTTCTTTTTTATTGGCAAGGGTTCT
The DNA here is from genome assembly GCF_018153295.1 of Drosophila grimshawi. Lineage (NCBI taxonomy): Eukaryota > Metazoa > Arthropoda > Insecta > Diptera > Drosophilidae > Drosophila > Drosophila grimshawi. Next base: position 27,328,651 of record NW_025063098.1, read on the forward strand.
ACTAGCCATGTGCCAATTCTTGAAGGAGCGAGAGGCGAGTGAGTTTTGGCTGAGTTCTAATTGACGGCACTTATGGAAAGCCACAAGAGCCCGTGTGGCATCTGCAGCCCCGAGGACACAATCCAACCCATGCCAGTTATCCTGCATATATCTATAGCAATCTATCGTATCTAAATATCTATTTGTTGGCTGGCTCGTTTTGTTTGTTGGTTGGCTGGTTGGTTTGTTTGTTGTTTGTTTGGCTTCAGTTGGCGTAATCGCCTGCTATTAATTCATTGTCCATTATACAGCAGCAGCTCCTTGCCTCCTGACATTGTATGCAATTTGTGTGGCACTACCGGAGCAGAGCACACATGCATGTTGCCTCAACGGCCTCGACTGCCTCGACTGCCTCAACTGCCTTGCCTCCATTGTGTTGTTTGTTGGCCAACATGGAACGCTACTCTAAGATATTATCGACAGCTCGTCCATTGACAATAACAAGCGCAAGCGGCAGCCCAACTGACTGACTGACTAAACGCTGCCCAGGCAGGCCACCAGGAAGCCACCAGGGTAACTGTTACACAGAAAAAAACATCGTAGATATGATTAAATCAATTCTCAAAAACTATTCTTGCAACTACAAATATTACACAAATTTACAAGTTCGTCTTCGTAATTGCATCTCTTCAATAAGATACGTTTAAGTCTTTGTGGATTCCAAGTAGCACTCACAATGTTTCTTAGATTAATATATTTATATATTTGAAATATTTGTGAATGCATCACGAGATACATAACAGCATCACTTAAGATATTATAGATCCGTTTAGAGAATTATGGGGGAAAATCTATAATTTCTGAAACCAAGTTTAGCTTTTAAGATTTGTGTTTATGTCATAATATATTACTGCAGTATGATTCTGAACGATTTAATAATGCAAGCTACTGTTTTACTTACGAATTACTTGTTGTTCTTTTTTCTCAGTGTAGTTGCTGGTAGTTGCCTATTGTCCAGTCGGGCGGTGGTTGATCTGTGGTTTTGGAATTAGACCACCCCGTCATTGTTAGGCACTGACAATGGTGCCCATAGAGCCAGCGCATTGTATGCCCCTGAACACTCACACTCACACACACACACACTCACACACACACACACTCACACACACACACACACACAAAGAGTACTCTGCTGTTGTGTTCTGTTTGCTTTTGTTGCTGTTGTTGTCGTTGTTGTTGTTGACTTTTCGAGTTGCCGCACAATGCCACAGAACAACCTATTCGGACAAATTGATATCCAATAATTTAATTCTGTTATCCATTCGCCATTCATTTCGCATGTCCGCAAATAGTTTTGTAATTTGCACTACGGCATGCGTGTAACCGATATTATTGTCCTGCCTTTGGTCCTTCAGCCATTGTAAAATAACTCAAATGCCTCATCATGCTGGTCATTTCCACAGCCCTGCGACTGACCCCCTGACCCCCGGTCCCACTCTTAATCCCCTGTGTGGCCAATAGTTTTATTATAATTTATCTATGTCTGTCTGTCCGTCTGTGTGTCGTGTGTGTCCGCAAAGCAAACAAGTCAAAAACAAAATTTTGTGTGAAAAAGGATTTCACACTTTTCCATTTGCCGCACACAGTTTTCATGTAAGTGTTTTGTGTGTTGTGCGTTGTGTGTTGTGCGGCGTGTGTTGTGTGTTGTGCGGCGTGTGCCATTAGTTTTCGATAATAAACAATATAGTGGCGAATAGATAAATTTGATAGGGCTTAACGCCTTCGCATATAGACAGCATCACATCGCATTAGATGCCCATAATTGTCATTGACCGGCGTCGAATTGGAAAACTTTTTGATATTAGAAATTGTTGGCATTTTTGGCAACATTTCCCACAATTCGTAATGATGGGATTAATAAATGATTCATTAGGATTTCCAATTGAATTGCGATTCAAAGCTATAATATGGCAACTCAGTTACTCTTATAGGAAAGGCAACATTTTTTAATTTTTAATTAAACATTTAATAAAACAGCAAGTTTAGACACACATTATTTGTAAGCATTGGTAGTTAAACGATTTTTGGCAAGGGGTAATCATAAGTTATATTATATTCTGTACACATTATTAAAAAATAAATAAAATAAGTAAAGAAAAAAATGTGAAAAACAACGATTCCCTTTAAAAATGAATACATACTATATTTATTATTGTTACAGCATAATATTATACTACGTTTATATAACTAATTTAATAAATAATAAACTACTTATCTAAAAAGGAAATAATCAGATTAAATACAACATTAAGCTGTGTTTGAAAAAGCCAAAAATCTCCGTGCAATTGACAATGCTCAACTGAATTTGGATTGAAGATGATGGCAACTATGTGGAATCCTAGTCTGACGAATGCTCTCCATGGCCACAAGGACATCTCCGTAAAATCACTGCAGCAGCTGGCAGGCTGTAAAACCTTGAGGATGTCCGATGTCAATTAGCGAAAGTATTGCAGATTCTCAGAGGTTGTTCAGTTGCTCAGTTCCTCTTGAGGCTGAGAGATTGAACACTGGCAGAAGAATCGGCTTACTGTGTGTAGTTTACCTCAGTTCTTCTAATCATTTTAAATTGGTTGCTGAAGATGGAGCGTAAAAAAGGAAAGCCAAAAGTGGCAGGACATCCAGTACCGAAGACTGCAACAAGCCTGACTTGCAATTAGTTCATGATTCATGGAAGTAATCATATTTGCATAGACCATAACAACAACATAACAAAACTAACTAGAATCTAATCCCATAATATTGTAATTTGGAAACTACATTCTCAATTAAAATTGTGAGATTTACAAGCCAATGAAAACCAATCGATTCTTAGTTTGGAAGCTATATGAATTAGTAGACCAATGTTAATACCAACTGAGTTTGCTAAAGATATCAGCAAAAGAAAATGAAGATATAATAGTATCGTTATGATATAGAGATATGTCTCATATATATAAACAACCTCTGCATGCAAATAAAGTGTTCTTTAATCTGAAAATGACGTTTATTTTTCTGGTTTTTGCAATTTCCCAATAGTTAAGGTTTATACAAACAAAAACTAATTCAAACGATTTATAGAATTGGATGTTGTTTTTTTTTTTAATTTATTAAATACTTTAACACAGTGTTTGAAATGTATTATCTAATACATGGTACGATATATAAGTATATGGTACATATACATAGGTATCTCAATCGGTATATATGATTCTTTACACAATAATCTCAATAATAATAATATATCTAAACGTAGTATCTTAGAGCTCTTAACGTATAATACAAATACTTGCCGAGTGATAAACATGTCGCAGATACAATTTACAGTTATGCAGATCTGTTCTGGATATATGTGGGTGGGTTATATATGGGCTTTAGGATATATATATATATATGTATATATATATATATAGCCAGTGTTACAATCTTACGAACTAAAGAAAAATCAATTCTACTGTGATTTGCCTAAAAATAAACAATGTTTACACTGGAGCCACTGGAACCACTGGAGCCACTGGGGATGCTTGAGCTATGACGTCTCAAAGGGCCGGAAGACGACCAAGCCTCAATCCTGGGAATCGCCGGCATTACTACTCCGGTCCATGGCAATGCCACCAGCACCATTCGACTCGGATTGATCGATATCCGCGCTGCTCAACACTCCCGGCAGATATCCTGTGCCAGCATAGGGGGCAGAAAGGAAACGCTTGGCATGCGCCTGCATGAAAGGATGATAGCGATGCGGATGGGTGGGGGAACCGAACACAGCGGGCGGCACCAGTGGCGAGAAGGCGGACTTCATGGGGAATGGCGGCGAGGGGGGCACCGAATGGGCCGACGATGCCGGCGGCGGCGGTGTCTGCGTCAAATCCTCGCCAGCGAGCATGCACTCCATGGCCTGGAGGACATCGCCGCGAAAGCGCTGCATCAGCTGCTCCACATCGCTGCGTCGCCGATTGGGAAACACACGCATCAGCACATCGATGGGGGATCGCTGCTGCTGCTGATGCTGAACATGCTGCCCCAAAAGTTGTTGCTGCTGCTGTTGCTGCAGCGACTGCGCCTGCGCTGCCGGATGATGGGTGGGCAGCCCGGCGGCGGCCAGGAACTGTGTATGATGATAGGGCATAAAGCCCTGGGCATGCCCATTGCCAAAGGAGCGCAACAGATGCAGATTCTCGGCGGGTGTATTTGGCGGCGAGTTGCTGTCCTCCTTCTTCAGGCTCAAGTTCTCCGGCGTTGCCTCATCCGGTGCCGAATCCACATCCAAATCCGATTCCGGCGAACTGGGCGGTCCGGTGCGTGCCGGCGACAAACTGGACGTCAGATTAAACAAACCAGCCACCTTGGGCCGGGGACTGCTGGGTGAACCGCACTCGGAGCCCGTATCCTGATCTGTTTCATTCGAGTGAGCAGCACCACGTTTGGAAACTGCAAAGAGCACAAAAAACACAGGCAGGTTGCAGATTACACTCGGAAAACAAACATTTAGATAATTTTCAATTGAAGTAAAACACAAATTTTATCACCTTTCAACAAATTTCTTATTTCAAAAAGGTTTAACGAATTGTGGATATATTTTGATAGCTCCTAAGGACGATATACAATTTGATATTTATATTCAGAATAAGTTTTTCTCCAAGTGTACAGATCAGTCAGGTAGCTGTGGGAAACTCTGTGTGGTTTTCCACACAACAAATAAAAGTATCGAATTGTGCGACGAGAAAAACGGCAAACAAATAAAACAAAAATCAGAAAAGAAAATCAAGAAAAAAAAAATGTAATCACGGGAATCGCAAACACAAGTTCAAGTCAGAGTTGGGAGTGGAGATGAGGATGACGATGAGGATGAGGATGGATTGTAGGGAGGGCAGGGTTCGTTGACATGGCAACCGGGGATGCAACCTGTGCTGTAGAAGTGAAACAAGTTATATGATATTTTTTTGTATTTGATTTGGCAGTTGACGAAGCCGCAGTGAAAATTTAATTAAGTTGCGCCCTGTCGATTTGTGAACCCCTCGCCCCCCGCTAACCCCGTACCCTTAAACTCTACACTACATTCCACATGCCACTGTTCACCTGGCGCTGCTGTTTCGAATTGTTGTTTTGTTTTTTTTTTTATTATTGTTTTTTCCTCATTTCATGCATGAAATCGTCTTGGATTTCAGTGCAAATAAGGAGTGTAGTACTTAAATGGGACAGGTTCGATTGATTCGCGTGAGAATCCTTGTGTGTTTTCCTTTCTCGAAACAACCAGCATGAAGAAGAAACAACAAACATATCTTAAAAGGGACTACAGAGAGTCTCGCATTACGCCCTCAGTTTGGAATTGTCTTACAACCTGACGATATAAGCAACGTTCCAAATTAGCACTCAAATGGAGTGCCGAAGTATCTATTCCAAGGACTTTGTAACTGTTGACGTGCCCCCTTTTTGACTGGGGGTTATAATACTGATTCTTATGGGTATATAAGCTGAATGCTAATATGGCTATTGTGTCGGATAATGTTGCCTTTAATTGTATTATTAAAACGCTTCAGCGATCGATAAGATATTGGTTTTACTTTGAATGATTTTAGATGTTGCTTTGTATGCCTAATGAAAATGCATTGATGAGATTGAATAAAAGTTGAAAATTTAAGTGGAAATATGTGAATAAGCAAGTCGAAATAAGATTGATAAATCAATTTGGCAATTATATTATTTAGTTATTCACATGTTCAATTACTTATATAGGGCAACCAAAATGAGAACCACTTAAATAATACTAATAAAAATGTGCATTGAGAAATAAAGTAACTTTGCATATGAAAAGGGGTTGTAAGAAGATTTAAGTACTTTTATTTTAGATTAGTTATTGTTTCTGTTATTATTTGTATTTCTCTGTATCCATTAAAATGTTATTTTTATAGTATTTCTTCAAACACGACAAAATATTTCATACTTTTGCACTCTGTGTGAAAATTAGGATTGTCAGAATTCAAAATTATGTTACGAAACTTAAGTTAAACTTAAGTTCCATTAAAACACAATATTCCTGAGAAACATAATAAAACATAGCCATAATCGGCATAGAATTAAAGAACTATTTGGGATTGATAAATATACATATATGTTACACAAGAAGGTAAAGGAACTGCTCAATTTATTTACATTTATTTCTTTATTTTTCTTTGGAAAATAAATAATTTAAAGATTGAGAGCTATGAGGAAAATTCTAGTTTTACGACTCAGATTTTGCCTAAAATATGTCTGAAGTTGAGTTAAAAACTTATAAATTAAAAATGAGGACAGTCTTATGAGTAAGATATATTTTATAGATGTCTTTAGCTGACTCCAGGTCACCTATCACATAATAATATAAATATGGAATAAAAAAAAAATGTAAAAATAATCAAATAATCGAAGTTTTAAGAACATTAAAGATTAATTTAAATATTCTTGGAGTAGAAAGAAATCAGCTAACTTTGTGCTTTAGAAATAAACGAAACTGCTTAAAATATTCTTGGCAAATCTTTAAGATGCAAAAAGGAAGAAATTGTATATTACCTAGAATATGCTCTTCACCCAACCAGACAAAAGTTTTTAAATATGCATATATTTATGATTCTAATTACTGTATTCAATTGAGTTCCAAAAATGTTGGGGTTGATCTGTGAGAGCTAAGCAAATTGTGCTTTGAAATTGGAGTCTTAAATTCCAGCATAAGGTTTCACTTTAATTGTTGCTATTTTTACCATTACCATTCACCTTAACTTTAAATGCGGTTTGCCCTTTTTAGAGAGTGGGTTGGAGTAAAGTCGTTGTTTATGCGCCGTTTTACAGAGTGCAGGTTAAACGCCTTGACTGCTGAAGCCCTTGTGTTAACAACACCTACAACTTCAAAATCAACAACTCATATACCCAAACACACACACACACACCCAAACACACCCAAACACACACACACACATGTCTAGGAGTGTGGCACTTTATGCGCCGCTGCGCTTTTCACAATTGAAAACGGAACATTTTTCGCAGGCGAGTTTTTCTTGAGTGACTTTGAAGCGCATTTGGAGCAGGATGTGACCAAAAAGGGGAATTGTGGGTGTGAATGTGGGAGGGGAAGGGGAAGGGGTTGCAATGTCACACATGGACTGCACACAGAAGTGGGCATTATTGTTGTTGTTTGCGATGGCGGGCAGCAAGGCGTAAATATAATAATTTCATACTTCTCGATGTGGCACGTAGGGGGACTTACCGGGACTCTCGTCCAGCTCGGTGCGTGTGGGTGAGAAGCCAACGCTGAGGTGCTCGGAACGGGTGCGTCCATCCGTGTCGGATTCATTGCCATTGTAATGCTGCTGCTGCTGGCGTTGCTGCTGCTGTTGCTGATGATGAAGTTGCTGCTGCTGTAGCTGTTGTTGCTGCTGCTGCTGCTGCTGTTGCTGTTGCTGCTGGTGGCTGGGCGTGGAGCTTGCCTCGTAGCCATCGCTGGGCGGTGATGGTATACCGCCATGGAAAACACCATTTTGTGCCGGGCCAGCACCAGTGCCGGGCGCTGTGGGACTGTGCGGGGTGGGCGTAACACTATCGCTGCCATTCTGTTGCTGACCCTGACCCGAACCGGGCACCGAGGTGTACAGCAGGCCCAGCTCCCTGGCCTCGTTCTCCTCCTGCGCCTGCTGGCGTCGCAGCGCCACCTGAAAGCCAACGGACATGGAAAACTGACAGATTAGATGACTATGCGGCTACGGCCAGGCCAATGTCAGTGGCCATCACCCACCTGTGCGGCCATCACACGCTGCCGTTCCGCTATCAAAGTGCACTTGGCACAGACACAATCCCGCCAGCGGCAATAACGCTTGTGACCCTTCAAGGCGCTCACCTGCAAATGGTCAAAGATCGGAATTGGAATTGCAGTTGAGTTAAAGTGGTTTCAGATCGCAGCTGGTTTCGCTTGAACTAATCATCAAACTGAAGGACGGAAGTACGTCCCTGAGTATTGTGCATGGAAGTCTCAATTCACTCAAAACTTACTAAGTAAATATCAAAAAATAAAAATGATAAACAATAATGATCATAATGAATAACAAAAAATGATAAAATTCAAATGTATAACTAAACTTTGTAAGGAATTTTGGATTTGGGTTTTTCCTAATCATTGCAGTCAAGTTTATGATTATTTTGCAATTTCAATAATTATAATAAACAATATAAAATAAAAAAATAAATTATACATAAAAACAAATACTTGAATACAAATTTATGGTTGTATTTAAATTGTGAATAAATATATACAATTTATGTTCAACAATTCAACACTTATGATTCTATTTCACTTGCAAATAAATAATAAATAAATCAAAATTATTGAATAGCAATTTTACCTAAATTGTGAATAAATAATGTGTAAATTATAATATGTAATTAAAAGTTTGATATTTCTGGTTGTACTCAAGTTGCAAATAAATCCAACATTTGTTACTGATATTCGGAGAAAACTCGAAGCAGATCAAAAAATTAGTCATGTCGAATGAATTGGTTAATGAATCAAGTTAAGATACAATTGTAAGCCAAAATGTTAGCTTCAGGTGTGTGGAAAAGAGTGGCAGATAAATTTAAAACTACTCCAAATACTTAATTAAGAGTATTATTAAGTACTTGACAGGCTTGTTAGAGGAGTAGTTGAAAAGTAATTAAAGCAATTAGTATTTCTACTGCTACTCTACAATTACTTAGACAGGTAAGGTTATGCAGATTGAGCTTCAATTTGAGCAAAAGTCAAAGATTTGGTAAGTCACACTGACCACGCCATGATTGCGACACCTGGCGCATTTTGGGGTACGCTGATAACGCTCCGAGGCGGCGCGCAGAAAGAAGGCGGGCGGCAGGGCGCCCAAAACCGGATGCTGCGACATTAGATTCTGCATATCGACACCCGACGGCAAACTCATGCTGAGCCAACACAGACACAGTCGCACACACACAAACACACACTGTCAAAATTAGGTGTTTCTTGTTTCTTGTATATATGTTTGATATGTAAATATATATTTTATTTGTTTTTGCTCAATTCTCAATGGAAATCACGCTTTGGTGTAACAGTCACAGTCACAGTCACGGTTAACACGGTAATCACGGCGCGCGCATTGACGACCATGTCAGATGAAGCATTCGATTGCAACTGATTCAACTTGGACTAAATTCAAAAGGGAGCAGCAAAAGCAGCAGCAGTAGCAGAAGCAGTAGCAGCAGCGATGCCAGCGCCGCAGGCAGCGACAGCGTTCAAGGCAAATGGCGGCAAAGCGGCAACATTTACCAATACAAAAGCCGCGCACACACACACGCACACACTTAGAGCAGGAGACTGAGCGAGAGACAGAGAGAGAGAGAGCGAGTGAGTGAAGAAGAGAGCAACGCTGCCTAGGGTTGCAAAATAAATACAGTTTTGTGCGCGTGTGTGTGTGTTTGTGCGCGTGTGTGTGCTTGTGGCTGCCTACGTCGGCGTTGGCGTCGTCGCAGCCTCAGCAATTAAGAAAAAAGTTTCAAAATCTAATTTGGTACTGTATACAAATTTGTGCACTCGAGGCGGGCAGCGACGGCGACGGCGACTGCGGCAGACACAGTCTGGCACAGTGGTGCGAGTGTGGTTGGCTCTGCTGCGGTGGATGCTGTTGGTGTTGTTGGTGTTGGTGGTGATGGTGGTGGTGGTGGTGTTGCTTGCAGGCAGTTGCCTCAGCTGCTGGCTGGTGGTTGTTTGAGATTTCTTTCATTTTCTTTGTTGCTTTTGTTTCACAATTTCTGTTTTGCTGTTGTTGTTCTTGTTTTTGCTTGGCTTAAGCACTGTGCGTTTGTGTGAATGTGTGTGTGTGTGAGAGAGCTTCGGTTTATGGAACAGCCAACCAAAAGCGTTGTTGCTCCTCAGCTGCGAAGCGACCTCGGCGCTGGTTGGCATGGCAGCGTAGGCGAACACACACACAATACACACACACGCACACACAATGCAGCTCGACACAACTGACACAGTTGGCAGTTGCAGAACTTGTGGTTGTTGCATATGTATAAAATGTGGAGGTGGGCAACAGTAAAAGGGGGAAACTTAGGAGGTCAATTGCAGCCTCGCTTCGTCTGCCAGCTTTGAGCAGCTGCTGCTGGCTACTCGAATGTTAAAGTTGCTTTGGATTTGTTTTTTTTTAAATATTTTTTTTGGCATGTTGCCACTCGCTTTTCATTTGCAGCTGCTTTCTGTATTTAGCATATAAAAGTGGTAGTCTAAAGAAATTGTTTATTGTTTATGAATATACGAAATGTTCACTCAAAGGCGAAGCAAGAATGAAAGACTTGAAATTTAATGAACTATCATAAATTGTTAATGCGAGGGAAATGGTTACAGATAAAATGTTAAAATAATCCGTTAGCTCTTAGAAAGCAACTGTACAATTCAGCTGACAGAAATGCAAGCCTTCAATTATCTTTAATCTTAACAAAAACTAGGGAATAATACATCCAGTTGCAATCAACATAATTGCAGAAAACACTCAAAACAAAACAAATAAAGTATTAAATACTAAATAAATAAGTTATAAATAAATAAATAAATACAAAATGGATGAAATATGTAGAGATGTAAAATCAATCAATATATCGAAGAAAAGGGCTATGAAATTACATTTTGCAATACATTAACTCTATTATTTTGACCTAACTATATAAACATATTTATGACCGTGAGTATGTAAATAAGCCAAGTTGTACAATCGCATAATTGGATTATATATTTATTAATAAAGCTACGATATACAATGCAATTGCATTTACATTTTTGAAAACGTTTTTCTTTTATTATTTCATGGCTTTTGCACTTTTAAAAACGGTTTCACCTCTCCAACTTGAACCAATAACTGACCAAATACCATATAGAAAATAATAAAATATAATTAAGTATAAGAATAGCTTATATTTTACTCGATGAGTTTCAAGCTAGGTTAGTTTTAATGAGAGACGTTCAAATGTTAAAGTTAGCTCGAAACGATACTTTTTTTTATTATTATATTTATTTTTAAATCTAACCAGAAATGCCGAATATATGCAATTTTTGAAGAATTTTACTTTGTAGAAGTTGTAATTTACTTTCAAATATTGCTCGTGCAAACGTACAAAATATGTACACATATCTGGATACATGTTTATCAACGGCCATTTTGTGCGTTTCGATAACATATCGAAAATCGCTGCTTCGCTAGTTACAGTAACGACAAAGAATAACTGCACGTCTCTTGTATATAACAGACGCCAATGGGTGGGTGTTGTTGTGGGGGAGGGTGGCAACTGGGCGCCTCAGTGGCCTATTAGAATGTTACAATATTATTGCAATTGAAACAAACTGCGACGGCGACGGTGACGCCGCCAGCAGCAGCAGCAACAACAAATCTAAAGAAACGTGTGCGACAAGAAGCGGCGACATTTTAAAAGCTCTGCGCACTTAACGCACTCTCTCTCTCTCTCACTCGCACTCTATTTCTCAGCTATGTTGCGCGTTGAACACTTTTGCAGTTGCTCTCTCTGTGTGTGCGTGTAGACTCCGCCTATGCGCAGAGGCGGAGCCAATACTCACACACACACACACACACACACGCACACACATTATATAAACACAAAGCGGCTACAATGTTGTATTTGAAAGCTGGTCCAAAAGAAACAAGTTTCCAAAACTGAAGAGAGGAGCAACAGACCTAGTGCATGCATGTATGCGTGTGTGTGTGTGTGAGAGAGCGGCACAAGGACAACTAGCATAAAGAGAGCACAGCAGTGTCTCGCTCACTCGCTCTCACACTCTTGCTTTGTCTGTCGCTCGCTCGCACAGTGGCCTGTCAGTTAAGCTTGGCAACTGTAAATGGCTAGAATTTGTTGTTGTTTTTGTTGTTGCTGCTTTTTGCTTTTGCTCTTTCTGCTACTGGTTTTTGCGCAGAGGCAATTTCTCGTATTTTAACTTTGTTTAAAGTGCACACATACACATATAATTAAATATATATGTATTTATATATATATATATATATGTGTGTGTGTATGTATGTGTATATGTATGTGCGCTGTTGCTGGGTGGCCACTTTAAATGTGTGTTTTTACTGCGGGCCAAATATGCAAATTAGTTTGTGCCGCGCTGAGTGACAACTTCTTCAGCCAACAAAAGCTGAAACATGTCCATTATATCAACGCCGCCGCTGTCGCCGCTCTTCATGCATGAGCTGGACTCCCAAGCAGAGGGGAAAGGGGCAGAAATAGCCGCAATACAAACAATATGCTCGTAATAATCATGAGCAGAAGCAGGCAAGCAGGCAGGCAGGCAGAGTCAAGGCATCATCATCATCAACAACAATCGGTAACCAGTAGCTAATACAACACCAACAACAACAACAAAAGCAAACGGAACAACAATGAAAACAAGACGAAATCAACATAATAAAAAATAATAACTGAATGACATCTTATGGGCTAAAATCTGATATGACCCAAGTGCTGTCTTCCTTTGAGTCGAACACATAGAATTGAGAATTTATAATTATTCACAAACTTAAATGCAAATGATTGATTTTAATCTGAATGTATTCATCAATTTGTTGTTTATTTGCTTTTATTTGCAAAGAACGTTAATTTTTCGGCTAAAACATTTGCAATTTGCTTATGATCCTGTTTCGTAGCCATTCAGGGGCGTAGCAGGCTTTTGAGAAGGGGCAGCCCCAGAGGCGTAGCCACTGTAATTGTGATTGAATTTAAATTGTTTTTATAAATTTTAATTTAAAGTTGGGATGTGGGGGTAATTGCTCCCCCTGCTTATACCTGGCTGCGCCCATAAAGCCATTAAGGCCAGATTTGACTTCTTTTAATTGTGGTAAAATTAATTTTGCTTATTATTTACTTTTCTGCATATAATGGCAAGGAAAGTAAAGATTAAATAATATTAATGACAGAATATTAAATATAATTGCGCAGCTAATAGTTCAGCTTAACCATCTATTAGTAACTTTAACTAAGCCTAGTAAGTCTTTAAGAATTTAATACCTTGAATCTAACAAATACTATTCAACAGGGTATCTCAGCATTTAAAAAAGAATCAATTCAATGCAATACACGTGCATAATTACAACTTTGTGTAGTTAAACTTGATCATGAGTTTAGTTCATAATGTTGTCCGTTGTCTTTGGCAAAGATCACAGAGTGTAGTAAGACAAATAACCAAGTAGCCAAGTTAGTTAGGTTGGCTTGAATGGTGAATGCAAAGTGCTGCGCAAAGCGAGAGATCATTGCTACTTTACTTGCCGCATGCTGTTGGCCATGTTTCTTTGCTTTTGATGACTCCGACGTAGAAGATGCGACTCAAGTGCTCAAGTGAGGAGCAGCCGGTTGAGGGTTATAATGAACTGCTTCTGATTCAGCAGCCGAGACAGTGACAGATGCTTCCCCTCGTACAAGAGAGGGGAAGGGAGGGGGGTAGAGAGCAGACGGCTCGAGCGGGTTTGGGGCACTTACTGAAACGGTGACGGAGACGGAGTCGGAGATTGAGATTGAGAATGAGAGACAGACAAAAGAAAAGTGCCTTAAAATGTTGACAAATATTTGCCGTGCATTGGCCGCAAAATTATTTGATCAAGACCACCGAAATATTAAGTTGTATACAAAGATCTCTTTTTGTGTGTGTGTACGTGTGTATGTGTGTGTATTTGCGTGTGCGGCCACTGTATGTACACTTGGAGAAATAAACACTGTCATACATTAAGGAAGAGATATATATAGAAAAATGTTGTTTGTATTTAATTGAAAATACTATTTTATTTATATCTTTAAGGAATATCGATATTATCATAAGCGTTGTCTGGCTTATGATGTGCGACAACCTCTTCGAAACCTTATATCATTGAGGAATTTCGACATTGTTCAATAATAAATAACTAAAGAATCAACTGAAATTTGAATTCCATTCTCTGATCTTGGATTTTCGAGGCCTTACATCTAGGATCTAGGATTTTCGACCTTGATCAGCAAAATAAAATAAAAAGAATGTTTAGAGTATTAAGAAGCTTGGCAAACAAAAACTACTTGAAAAATAAATACATACAAAATGCATGACATTTTTTTGCCGAGTGTAGAGAGATCAAAAATTGTACAAAATTAAAAATGAAACTTGAAGACACGCGGCTAATGAGATTTCCTTGCGTCATTGCCTCATTCATTCATTCCGAATTGCGATTTGTTTGTTTTATGTTTTTTCCTACTCTTTTATTATTGTTGTTGCTGTTGCTTTTGTTGTTGTTGTTGATGTTATTGTTGTTGTTGCTTTTGTTGTGCGTTGCGTAGTTGAACTTGTGTTTTATGTTTAGCGTCCAAAGACAATATTTGAGCAATCATCGAAGACGCGCCAAGAGGATGAACATTGTCTCTATTTTCGAAAGATCTTTCGTCGGGTACAGCCACCCAAAGAGCAGCTAAAGATAGCACACAACCACACACCTCCTCGCTACTATGAGCCCCTCCACTACCCTCTCCCTTCTACGTCCATTTCCTTGCGAGCTTTCCATTTGGAGAACTGTCAGTGGCAGGCATTGGAAACAAAGCGAGGACGCAGCCACTCCAAAGTGGACAGGGGGCGAGAAAAAAGTTAATTTAATTTCAAGTGTGTGCAACAATTGTCGGTCCTGCGCTTATCCTTTTCAGCCAAACCCCCTCCCAACGCCCACCAACACCCCATCCACCCCATCCATGCGCCTGCTTCTATGTTTGGTTTGGTTTATTTTACTTTATTATTATTTTTTTTTTTTGTCTTCTGCATATTGTTTTACAAGCAGCTTTCTTTAGTTGGCGACTTGTGAACAATCTTCGACTTATCTTTGACATCAAGAAAATCTCATTAAATAACTTCCGGCGCTTTCAAGTCCTGTGAAAGTCCTTGCCAGCCAGCCAGCCACCCAGGGAACCAGCCAGGGAGCCAGCCAGCATATCCTGCGACTAGAAAGCTTCGCTTCGCTACAAGCTGAAACTTTGAACTCTTGTTCTGTTCTCATGTATTTCGTGTTTCGTCGTTCATCCAGCCATGAAATTACATTTTCTCATCATATACGAGTAGTCTAGGGAAGGTCGAGGAGATGGGAGGGAGGCTGGTAGATGTATAAGAATAGGAAACGCTTTTTTTCTGGGAGTCAGAAGCCATTTTTCGTCTTCCACGTACCCAGAATGGAACAGAATACTTCGTTTTGCTGTAGATTCAAGGAAACGTGAAAATGTTGTTAAAAGTTCACAGAAACTTTTGTGTTCATTTTCTTTACTTTTTTTTTTGGGTTTTCTCTTGCGATATTGTTAGCTGTTCACAGAGTTTCTTGTTAGTTGTTAGATTTTTCTGGGTGTCATATGCAGATCTGATATGCGGAAAAGCGAAAACAGTTGAATAATATGCACAAACTATTCAGAAGACTCTGATTTATTAACTGAATTGACTGAATTTGAAATGAACATGAATTTAAATTGTTAAAATACTTGTAACTAAAAATCTAACATTTTGTTTGTTATCGTTTTATTAAAAATTGTAATTATTGTATTAATTTTTAACGACTTAAAAATCTCATGAAAACTATTTTAAAAAAATCACTTTGATATAAATTATAAAATAAAACTATGAATGTAAAATAAGTGCCATTTTTTGATATCATTTTATTTTGTATTAAAATTATATATTTTTTTAAATAAATATGGCATATTTAATAAGGCATATTTAATCAAGCAAATAAGAATCAAACAACTGTAAATTAACGAATTTCGTGGAAATGTTGACAAAAAAACATTGTATTTCACTTCCAATTTCACTTTGGAAAACAAGAATCGCAACTGAAAACTTAGGGTTTCATTGCAAAATTATAGAAAACCTAAAATTTGAAAATAGAGAAACAATTGTATTTAAGTTGCTGGCATATTGCAATCAGTTAACACAGTTTATTGTTCGGTTTTTGGATATTCAGATCTGATAAGATAAGAAATTGAAGAACAATAAACTATTTATATATATTCTTTCCCATTAACGTGTTTATTTGTAATTGTAATCGAATTATTGCCAAATGCCAGTGTATAGTATCAATATCATTTGTGTCATTTGACACACGCCAAAAGCATTCCTTGCCAGAGGAGCCCAGCTCAAATCCACTGCGAATAATCAATCGTCAGCAGGAAGCTCTGATTTCAAACAATTGTCGTGACACATAAATGGCTCAAGCAGCAAACACACACGCACACACACACACAGGCATGCATTAATACAATATTGCGAATTCCGGCACAGCATCATCTGACACCCTTGACGCAAACGAGACCATTTACAAGGATCGTTAGCCGAGCAGTCCGATGAGATTATGATGCTCGTAATTTGAGCTGGCCACATTTGCCCAAAACAAGGTCACACAACAGTCTCTATCGGCAGCTCGCTGCTGACTTTCGATGTGACACGCTCGAATTCTGGATTTGTTAATTCATATAATAACATAATAATTTTTTAATAACAATCAGGCATATCTGAAGGAGGCAACGCCCTTCAGCTCGGCGCTCGCTACTCTCAGAACCATTGTTTGGGCACAAACACTGTTTCCGATTTCGTTGAGCGGGTAGTACACTGCGAGAAATATTTCGTAATAAAACTAAATCATACTAGAGACCGGAACGATATATTCAAAATGAGCATACATAATCTTTGATCGAAAACGTAATAAATTTAAAATTTGAAAGTAAATTAATAAAAAATGAAAACTATTGTTAATGCATATTGAAATTAATATTTAGGAACGAAACAAAAAATTTTTTTAAATTCATTTGTAACAACAAATAACATTTGTTGCATGGATTGGGGAAAACACAGAAAAAAACACAACCAGACTTAAAAACCAGACTTAAATGCGTGCGAAAATATTATTCATAAGCCAGGAACCTCAAAAAGTTGTTATTTGTGATTGAAATATGAGACCGACTCGAGGTTTTAATATCAATTTCCTTTCTCGATTTATATTTATTTACCTTGTAGGTTTTGTACTTAAATTAAATCATGCTCGATATAAGATCAAAAAACTTCACTTTAGTAATTTCATTTTGTGCGTTTTAAGTAATTGTATTTTTCTCTCTGTGTACTCCAGCCCACTCTGGGCAACTGCTCTTCAAGCCACCCTCCCCCTGGCCAACCCCGTTCGTTATCTAACCCTCAGTTATGGCACCAAACATTTTAAACGCCCCTTTGACAGGGCGTTGAGGCAACTGTTATTAGTTGAAATCTGCACATATGCCTGTCTGTCTGCATTGGGACAAGGGCGCGTGGTTCCCAGCCAAATATCGGGTTTATATTCAACTCACTCTCTCTATCTCTCTACTTCTCTCTCTCTCTCCCTGTCTCCCTCTGCCTGGTGTTATGGTAATGACAACTTTCAAAACTGCCGCTGGCCGTATTTATAAAGTTTTTTTTTTTGGGCTGCCAGCTGTGAATTTTATTTGATTTAATTAAAAAACTACGTCTTTGGTATTACATAATGGCCGACAATTTGACAGCCATTTATGCGTCCTAGTTGTAGTTTTGTGTCTACTTGAGGCCTGGCTCAAGTATACATAAATGTATATAAATATAATAGGGATGAGTGTGTGTCGGTTGATAAGATAACAGTTGAGTGCCAAATTAGTTTTATAAAATTATTTAATTAGAAGAAGCTTTTGGGGAGAAGTCTACATATATTAATTAATAAATGATAACTCTCATAACTATTATTGAACTATGTTGCTGTATAAGCTGAAACTTATGGGTCTATATGAACTAGGTCTGTTAATTGGTCTCTTAGCCTTATGAATTATAGTTATCAAGGTGGTCTTCCAGGAAGATGGAAGAGAGGGAAGTGAAAGATCAGCCCAGAAGAGACAAGGCTTTCACAATTTTAAATTTAGAATACTTTTTTGATGGCTGTATGGTCTGTACAGAAAAGAAAATTGTTTTAGGGTATGTTATGTAAGAATATGAATGTTCCACGAAAGTCCACATATGTTTTATTTCGAGATCTTTAAGGATATGTCCTTATCTCGAAGATACACTTAAATTTCATTTATATGCTTAACATTCAAATATTGCCGCCATTTTGTAGGGCTGCATTTGCTTCAGCATCACAAATCTATCGATAAGCGATACGTCACAAAAAAATACCAGCAAAGTGTAACCATGCATTGGGCCACCCATCTGCTGTTAAGTTAACAGTTACAGTGTTATTTTAACAGCTCGTAGAAATGCGCAGCAGTTGAAATTTAAAAATAAAATCGCCCGAAAATTATTTCCTTTTATATTTATTAATAAGGCTTCATTCAATTCAAATTATAGGAATATAAAAATATATTTATTATATAATGTATAAGCACACGCCCAGTCAAATGGAAATAGTATGAGGGCACAGCTACGTAAATGTCATGAAATATATGACGCTGAACAATATGTGTTTATAACAATCAATTATGTAAATAACTACAAACATACTATGAATACACTTTATATTTATATATATTAGCATAGTTGCTGATCATTTACCAGTGGAAGCATAGCACGCATTGCATACCCGCACCGGTCGACCCGGCAGCCCCTGAGCATTGAGCAGGGGCAGCGAATTCTCCGAGCAGGATTTGCAAAAGATTTCGCCACAACTGCGACAATGATGCTTGCGACGGGTCAAATTGAATTCCCGGGTGCAGGCAGTGCAATGTGTGGCTATCGAATCGGGCGCCCAAATGCCCGGACTGCTCACTGGCTCCGGCATTGTTTGCAAAGATTGCGATGAACCGGAGATCAGCTGTTGCTGACGTCGCTCATTGTCCTGGAACTCGGAGATCTTCAGCTTACTCATACTCAACTGTATGCCCAGCTCCTCGAGCGTCGTCTGCGCCTCCGACCATTGAGTGCGCGCTTTTTCCAGATCCAACTTTAGCTTGTCGTTCTTCTGCTTCTCCTCGTTGAGCTCTTTGACACACGCTTGTAGTGTCGCAATCTTCTCCTTCAGCTTCAGCTCCTTCTCCTGCAAGGACACGCGCCACTCGCGCTCAATGCGCGTCTCCGCCTCCGCCCGCGCAGCTCGCTCCTCGCTGGCACTCACTTGGCTGGACATCGTTTGTGACGTGTTCTTCAATATCTCGCCCAAATTGCTCTTATCACTAGTCCATCTGTGGAAAGGCAAACATGTTTTTATTTAGGGGCGTTGAAAATGATTATTACTCTTAATGTGTGTATATTTAATTATTATCACACAGTTTTTAATCTCAAAAGCTCCGTAAAAGTAATGTTAATAAATAAATAATAAATATTTGCTTTAGTTTATTGCCTTTAAAAAGAATTTGAGCTGTAAAATCTATTTATCATTAGTTCGATCAATCTATCATCATATCTACCTATCTATTAACCTTGATAAATTAAAATTTATTTGCATGAGCAATATTTGAAAATATTTATATAGACATAAAAAAAAAAAATTCATAACATTTAACCCATATTAAAAAGATTCAAAACCTTCTTAGACATTGATCGTTTAGCTGATCTTGTTTATACAATAAACGATCGATTGTCTTAAGAAAGATTTTCGACTCAAAGAGTAAAGATTGATTTTCTATTTCAAAAATAGTCAAAAATCGATAAATGCAACTATTATCTTAACATTTAGTAAATCTCTACTCTTTTACTGAATCTGAAAATCAGAGTCTAAAACTATCTTGAAAATTTGAATATAACCCAATCAATTATTATTTTGTACATAGAGCATTTTCTAAAGTTTTTATTTAACTCTCCAGGTTTTTTGGAAAAGTAATTTAAATACCTTTCAATCGTATGAATTAAGAACATGTTTCGTGCAGATATCCGTAAAAGGCTGGATTAATAGTGATTTGGGCTATTGTTTAGAAACCTTAAAAATCGACGCAAATCTCTCAAAGTACAAAAACACCCAAATATCATAATTATCTCAATTTGTACTTAACAGCGATCTTACTTTTTCTCTAATTGTTCAATTGTGCTGGCCATATCTTCCTTTTGGCATTCTAACTTGCTCATTAGCTCCGTTTTGTGTGTCAGCGATGCTTTGCAATCCTGTCAAAAAAGATACAAATACAAGAATCTTTTGAACGAGCTGTTTTAACAACAATGATCACAGATCTTGGGTTAGTCCGAAATGAAAGACTCGAGTTGAGATAAGTTTTATTTCTTTGGTTTGGTTTTGAGATATATATATATATATATATATATATATATATATATATATATATATGTGTATATAAGGGACTACATCCTTTAGCATGTATAGATACATAGATACATACATATTTATATAATTACATTGTTAGTATTTTAACTAGTTTTTTTTAAGTATATGGCATAAGTATAAATTAGATTTTATACCGATCAAGCAAGTTGAGAGTACGATACGCGTTTCGAGTGTCATAGATCTGTAATATAATATATAAATCATCTCTTTACACATAATGATGTAATACTTTATTTTGGGGGGGATTATCGGGCAAGAATTCAGCTAACAGCTTATAATTTTGAGAATCTTCAACAAATTTCTGTAGCTATACGAGTACTATATGTATATATATATTGCTATAACATGTGACTTTGGTTCTCTATATATTTATATAGTATTGAAGGCAACGTACATTTAACATCGGTTCTAAAATATATAGATATATATGTTGTTAAGCAGTTGCACTCTGAGTTACAGTTATCTTAACAGCTATGTAGTTAACCGATATGGGAACTTTTTTATATAGTACAGTGGTTGATGCCGGCAAATTTGTATTTTCCGAAATGTTACAAAATGAATACCGTAATTTTCATGAATTTGACTTTAATTTTATTTTAGTGGGAAACATTTTTTGGATTTGCTTTTTAGAGAAGCTTAAAACAGAAATTTCAGTGTTATTTAAATTTTAAATTTATTTGATTTATATTTAAAGATTTATTTAGTAAAAATCCAATTTAAAATGTGCTGCAAATTAGAATATTTAAAAAATATTATATTCAAATAAATTTTTGTTGTAAATAAAATTTGACTTTGACAAATTGTTTGCTTACTAAAATGAAATCTAATCCGTAAGCGTTTTTATTAACGAGCTACCACTGTACTTATAAGGTTATTTTTAGTGCCCACAGATCCATTCTAGACACCAATAATCATCTAGCACAAATAATATTGTGTATTCAATTAACACAAGTAAATGCCGTCTTAACAGTTTAATAAAACTAAATGACTTAATGATTTTATCCTGACGCATCCTGTTCGCTGGACAAAGCGTAATCGCTACGTGAACCATCTCCGCCGCCCTTGAAATGATGCGTTACAGCAGCCGCAGCCTCGGCCAGTTCATCATTCAAAGATTTGGCGGATGTGGGCGTCTTGAGTGCTGCTCCCTCCTCTGGCTGCAGCTGGAGTGGATTCGGAGCTGCTGCTGTACCCGGCGACTTGCGATAGTTGTTGGGATTGAAGGGGGGAATACCATCCATTTTGAGATGCAGCCGCTTCATGGGCGGTCCAGTGTCCTGTTTCTGCTTCTTTGTCATTGCCTCAAACTTTTGCAGATTCTGCTGGCGTCGCGTATTCGGTGAACGATCCCCGCCGCCTCCGCCTCCGCTCATCTGGGCATGCTGCTGATGGTGCTCGTGGAGCTTGTTGTCGTATTTCTTTTCTAGCGATTGTAAAATGTTACCAATTTGTGAGGCTTTCGTTTGCAAACGAGAGACCATCTCGCCCTTCTGTGTGAGTTCATCTTCACATTCCTAAATTTCAAATTTCAAACGAGTGGGGGGAGTAGTAGTAGGAGTTATCTTTTAGATTTTATCTCTCTTTCAACAGCTTGATTAAGGCCATATTTGCGTTTACGAGGAATGGTGAATTTTTGAGTCGAATTAAATGCAACCAAGGACAAAGAAATAAACCAAATGACTGACGATGAAATGAGTGGCTTGATGAATGTGAGCAGATGAGTTTGGATTTTGATTCAGTGTCGTTCATTAGGTGTTTGTGTTAGTGTTTTCTTTTTCAATTTGGGTGCAGAGTTGGACGCGGACTATGTGGTCGTATTTTGAAATAGAAATAGTTGGAATGCTCTAGTCGAGAGTGCTCGAGAGGCAGATACACTGAATCCAGCATTTAAAAACATTTGAACTAAAAGACATTCGGATAGTTGTGAGTTCTACGTTTCTTTTTTCATCTTATGATCAATTTATCTTTGATTAAATTTTGACTGTTAACCAATTGTTACTAAAGTGATTTTATTGCAATCAAAAATCGATTTGTATCGATATTAGCAAAACTGTGATCTGTCGCAGAGAGCCAGACAAATATAACTAAATCGTCTCGCTTTTGAAACTGATGATGAATATATATACTTTATGTGGTCGGAAATGCTTTCTCTGCTTAATAAATATTATTGCAGAGATTCATCTTATCATCTTCCTAGGTTTAATTGAGTTCTGGGGATAGAGATCCCAAAAGGTGACATCAACAGACAACAGACAAAGTGTGTAATTTTTAGCTTGCGAGTCATGTTTTTGACATCTGTTAACAAATCCCAACAACAATCAGAATATTAATATGTCTGTTTAATTCTACTCTAAAGCTGGTAATAGGGAACTGTTAGATCCTTCCGATATTCACAGTCCGCGTCCATCTCTAATTTGGGTGTGTATTTGTTGTGTCTTGTGGCAATACGCACCTGCAGCTTGCGATACATTTCGAGATTGATTTGTTTGATGTCGTCGAGTTGGCGTCTCAGTGAGATAATCGTATCCTGTTTCTCATGGATGTCCTTCTCGAGCAGCTTCATAGCCATATCCGATTCCGCCTTGAGCGACACCTGCAGCTTGAGCTCTTTGTCCAACTCAGCGCTACGTTTTCGCTCCTCCATAAGCTCGGAGCTTAAGCCATCAGTTTTGTCCTTGTCCTTGTCTTTATCCTTGTCACTGGCGCTGCCCGTGGAGCTGTTGTCGGAATGGGTCTGTTGGCGGGCGGATTGTCGCATCGCCTGATTCTCGGCTTGGAGAGCCAGCAGACTATTGCGAGCGATGGCCAGATCCTCTTTCATCAGAGCATTGGTGGTGGTCAAGGACTCAACCTTGGCCTGCAGATTGCCAACAGTGGCGCTGTGAAAAACGAATGAAGCTTGAATCGGAATTCACTTTTTACGGTTTTTACGCTCGACGCACTTCAAATGCCGATTGAGCTCCTCAATGTAGTTCTTCTGATCCAGCACAGCAATCATGTTGCCCTGTCCGGTGGCATCCATTGAAGCTGCTTGGGCCGACGATTCCTCATTGGCCTCATCAGCATTCCGGGAACTGGAGCGTAAATAGAGCGAAAAATCGATGACTCCCTGCTGGGAATCGAGATCCTCTTCCTTCACGCACAAATTGCAATCGATGACATTCAGGCCAACGAGAATGCCCATAATGACAACAATCTAGAATCGGATGTGGGGGGGATAATCACTTGTTAATGAAGAAGATGCCCAGTTGAGATGGAGATTGAGCTGGAACACACACCTCATCGCTCATCATGAGAGCCTGTGGCTCATAGTAGTCGTACAAGGAGTCCTCGCGATGTTCGATCAGCGCCTGCAGATAGTCCGACAGCTTCTTCTGCATCAGCGCAATCCTCAGCCAGGCCCGGGCACGCCCAATGTGGGTGCGCACCGTGGGCAAATCCCTCACACTGGCCGTTATATCCTGCGCCTCGGGACAATAGTTCTCGACACTCTGCAACAGATCCCAGAGTTCCTTGCGCGGTCCCAGTAGACCCTTCTTTGGTCTCAGGCCATGGCCGAGCACATGCTCGATGACGATAAAGAAATGCTGCAGCGGCAAATGATCCGAGTCGAGCATGCGTCCATATCGCAACGATTGCTCCAACAGCTCCTTGACAACCAGTTTGCATATATTCACCAAATTACTCCGTTCAATCTCCGCCGTGTCACGTGCTGCAATTGAGAAGCGATTGGTTCCCAGTTGGAGTGTTAGTTTTTTGGAGCGCATCCTCGACAGCATTTTTTTGTTATTGGATGCAACTACTCAATGTAAACGTCGTTTTTATTATTGTTGTGGTTCTTGTTGTTGTTATGATCTTTGCTTGCAAAACTGTGTGCACAAAGAATTGTGTGTAAAGAACTTCCAGTGAAAATCTGAAAAGGAATCAACTAACTCCTTCTTGCCAGGTGGGAAATGCCCAGCTAGGTCAAGCTCTAATATGAGACCCATATCAGAAAAGATTAGTTTTTCGCAGCTCGGAAAAGATCTAATAAGATTGAATATTTGAATGTATTCAAACAAATACAAAATCCTACAGTTAAAAAGTGGTTGTTTTGGAAATAATTTGAAGATATAAGAAAACATTTTTCTTAAAATTAGTAAGGCTTGTCCTAAGTCCTGTGATCTTCTCTATATTTTAGAAATATTTTCTATGATTAAGAAATACATTTCTCAAAACTAGAAATGCAAATCCTGACTCATCTTCAATTTTAGAAATTAACTGTCTGAATAACAAGGTGAGGAACCATTGGCGATTATCCTCAGGCTCTAACAAAGACCTCACATAAGAAATGAGTACAATAAATACCAAATCCCATAAGACACTTGATTATTTGTAATAGCAATCGAGTATTTTACAGGAGTCTCTGACATTATAGACAGATATCGATCTGGAAATTTGAAAGTGTTCCCATCAACCTAGCTTTTAACTTCAAAAACAATGCGACAATTAAATAAGAAATAGATGTATTATGAACATTTATGTGCTGTTCTCGTTGCTGTTGTTCCTGGCGCCCGGCGGTTGCCCCATCTATAGCATCGATCTGTCGACGCTGGAGGTGCCCAATGACTTTCAGAACGAGCTGACGCTGCAATCGATGCTCAGCTCCGAGTTGCATCAATATCGCAACAAGCTAAATGCCAATACCAATGACGAAGAGGTCTCGTCCATGCAACATTTTCAGCAGGCACGCGATCTGGACGAGGATCGGGAGCAACAACAGGACGAGGATCCGTTCGAGCGTGCCGAACTGCTGCGCAGCATTGAGGATCGCATTAAGGCCACATATTATGCGGCTGCCTCGCCCGAGGAGACCAAACAGGGCGAACTCAATGGCGATGGGGAGCCAACGTCGCGAGATCAGACGAAAATCAAACCCGAAAATTGCCCCAACGAGGAGGCCACCTTTCTGGGCACCAATCTCTTTGGTAGCTATCCAAAGCGTTGCTTCTCCACCGAGGATATTGCATTGTTGTCCGCTCGCAAGGATTTCGAACTGCTGCTGCCCAAATCGTATCCACAGAGTCTCGTCACCGATGAAGTCATCCATACGCTGATGAAGTACTTCAATAGCGTTAATCATGTCGTGAGAAAGATGTCCGATTTGGAGACACGACGTCTGCTGCAAAGGGCCTTCTATGATGCATTGGGTGGATATTTGCGTTATTATCTGGTGCCGGTGGCACAAGTCTCCTATTATGCGGGTCGTCTCAATCTGTGCACAGTGCAACGTTTGGTGGCATTGTATCGCCAATGTCAACTGGTGCTCAACACCAATGGCAATGGCTGGAAATTGCCCGAATCCGATATCCTAGCTCAGCTGAAGAATGTGCGCATCAAACCCATTCATCTCAATGAGTCGAGCTGTGTCGAGAAAGATGCCTCGAGTTGTGCTCTCTTGGATCACAACTGTTTGAATGGTGCCGCCGATAATGATGAGATGATGATTGTGCCGCTGCCGCACTTGGAGCCGGAGGATAGCTCGAATTTTTTGACCAACATATTTTTGCCATTTAAAAATCGGCGCATTTACAATCTACGTTCGCCGGAGTCCGCCTTCATTCTGGTCAAATTCTTCAAGACGTTGAGCAACTGTTATCGTTTTCAGGGCATGAGTCAAAAGATCTACAATCAGAAGCTGCGCACCTGGATTAGAGAGAATGTCCAGTTGCATTATAGGGATGAGATGTTCTATCCTGGCCTGGGTGGCATTCTACAGATCTATGAGGCCCTGATTCTGCCCAATAAAAGGAAATTAACACATTCGCCGTCGGACGAAGAGGTGCCGGAACAGGAGACCGTGTGCAAAACTGAGAGTAATGATTATGATTTGTTACCCGAAGACATGAGTATGACCGGGAATAGGGATCAGGGTCCGAAGCTTGGCCCCAAAGACACTAAAAACAAAGACAAGAACAAGAACAAGGACAAAGACAAGGACAAAGACAAGGACAAAGATATGGACAAGCTCAAGGAGAAGAACGATAAGAAACAAGAATCCAAAGAATCCTCGTTGCCACGTAAGCATAGTCGTTCAGCCAAAGACAATGAAAACGAAACCGAAGCCGACACTTTGCTAGATGAGAGTGACAATAATCAAGGAGCAGAGGATGCAAGTCCAGATAATAGTGGAATGTATGCGGGATATGCAGCGGCCATTTTGGGTATAATCTTTTTCCTATTATTATTGATCATCTGCTGTTGTCTGTACTGTAGCAAAAAGCAGAAGAAAACGGTCAAAACGGTCGCCAAATCGACTGATTCCAATGAAAAGCAATACAGTTCGGAGAAAACTGTAAGCGAACCAGCGCCAGTGCCGAAAGTAATCCCCGAACCGGACAGAAGCTGCTGGAACACTCTGTTCCACAGTCGCAGAGTCAATAAGAAATCAACATTCAGAGCCGAGGCACAAATGAAATCTAACAAATATGAGAGCACGAAAAGTCCGGGCATTAGCCTCGTAGGCAGCAATCCGAGCCAGCGGTTGAGCGGCCCCGTCGGCTTCAATGATGTGGAGAAGCTGCTGCCACGCAAAAAAACTGGTAAGTTTGAGCAAATATCTCGCTGACTGAGTGATTGATAAGAAAACATAAACCAACCACTAACAATTGGTATGATCACTTTAAACTTTAGGTGACAAGTATCTGAAGATATATACAAAATATTAGCTAGTGATAAATATAACCTCGCTTGATCTCATTCTGCCACTGAAGATATACTTAAAATATTAAACTAAAATGAGTCTTAAGATATCCAAAAAAATATATATAAGCTTGTATTAAAAATGAAGTATTCAATCTAAACTTAAGATAACAAACATTTAAGTGCTTCTGAAGATATTTTAAAAATATTAACTAGTGATAAATATGACCAACTAGATGGCAAGTATGAAAATGTGTCTGAAGATACGATGACATCGACCTCATCGCTGGGGTATCAATTCAAGAGGAAGTTCATACCCATAAGGATGGGTCGAGAGAAGCGCGAGGAGTACTATAGAAAAGCCGAGAAAAATCGAGCACAGGCACTCGGCAAACAACAATCGACCAGCACGGAACCACGAGATAAAAACAGAGATCGGGAACAGAAACATCAGCAGCAGCCAGCAGAGGGTAGAACAGATGGGCGACAGCGTGCAAAAGATCGGGAGTCGGAAGCCAAAGAGCGTGCAAAAGAAAAGAATAAGAAGGCTGCTAAGCATAAGAGGCAGGAGGGCGGTCTGTCCCCGAGTCAGGAGAGGGAACGGCACAGGGAGACGGAGGTAAGTGTGCAGAATGCAATCCACTCAAATTGACACAATCTATCCCAAATATATTAATATTTCCAAAACAGGAACAGAACAGAAGTAGAACTAACGCGAGCAGCGATTGCAGAATGCATGAAAAATATGTGGCTGGGGAAGGGCAATGTTCAGGTGTGTAGCAAATGCACTCGGTGGCAATGTACTCAAGTCCAAAATCTTTGTTTGCAGCTTTCTAAAACCAAACTCACAATTACAGGCAAAAACAATGCAAGTGAATCAAGCGTTTTGATCAGCATAGAACCAAAAGCGCAAACAATTAATCGGGTCAATCCTGCAAGTGTAATGTGTGAAGAAGAAGTGGATAGGGAAGGGAAGAATTCAGGTGTGTAGCAAACACTTAAATTGCATCTTTGTTTAACTGACAAATTATAGATGTAGGTAAACCAAATGGCATCGAATCATCAGTTTTGATATGCATAGAACCCGAGTCGCCGAATGACAATCAGCAGGCAGTTAAATCACAGCCCTTATCCTCAACTGCCTCGTCAAGTGGGGTCTGTGCGGTTAGTTGACTGTAATATAATCTATATCCTATTTGATTCTAATATTATCTAATCTAAAGACATCGAAATCGAGTTGGGTAACCTACGATGATGACAGCAAGTGAACATCATTTTCCTGTTGATTTATTTTATCATTTGCATTGTTTTTCTTCCTTTTTTGTAAGAAATATATTTAATAAAGTTCAGTGTACGTTTAAGATGACAGCGTCTGCCCTAATCTGATATAAGCCTGGACAACAAGTCGCCACTCGACACAAGAAACTGGCCCAGACAAAGCTGATGAGTGCAAAGCAAGAGTGTAATATAACAATTATAATAATAATAATGCTAAAGCATGCCAAATTAAGATTATCTAAGATTACCACGCTTATGCTATGCCAATTTTCAACCAGCTGAATGAGAGCAGAATTTTTCTCAATTACAAAAAAAAAAGAAAAGTCGCAACCAAAAGCTTAAAAAAAAAAAATACTAACAAAAAATTCGCCAAAGAATATAGTCAGAAATCAAAACCAACAGATTGGTAATATAAAATCGAATTGACATAGTTATAAAATGGCGCATAACTGTTGAGTTTGGCTTGAACAACCAATTATTTCTATGAAAGCTGTATGATATAGTAGACCGATCTTGTTGTTCTCATATCCTCATGCAAGGAGATTGTCTTTTGTTAAACAACTTAAGTATTTGATACAAGAATTTAAATATCGAACTATTTTTACTGAAAGAGCAATATAATATAGGGATTTCAATGATTTTTTGATCAAATGTGAGGAGCATAGTTATATGTATATTGGGTAAATTTGCTTCGGATATTTTGTTAAACAAAAAAAAGTTTTTTACACAAGATCTCGACTTTCAACTATTCATTCCTATGACAGCTATATGATATAGTAATTCGATCCAACCGGTATTGCCAACATTGCCAAATCGACTCATGCTAATCAAGAATACATATGATTTGCGGTGTCAGAGATATCTCCCTTAATCTCCCAAAATTCTTTGAAAAATTACAATTTGTTAATAATAATAAATTAAAGTGTATAAAAAGGTGTTGAAACTGAAGCAAAAGATTTTCAAACAAAAACATAAATTTGATCTTTCGAGACACTTAATAAACTGTTAATTAAGGCGCAGCCAACTTAGCGCGCCCATTATAACTGTATTGTTGACGTTGCCAGATCGTCGAAAGAAACAAAAATCAAAAGTTTATAGCATAAGAGTGGCAGTTACATTTTTAGATGCGAATAACGAGTGCAAGGCAAAACAAAACCAAATAAAACACGCATGAAAATTAAAAGAAGGTTTTAGATATAAAGAGAGAGAGAGAGAGTGAGAAAGAAAAGAGGCAAGAGGCAAGTGGCAAGCAACGTACAGAGATGCGACCAATCAGCAAGCGTGCCACCGATGAGGCCGACATTTTTGTGCTGCTGCTGTGACGCCGCTGTTGTTGCTGCTGCTGCTGCTGCAGCTGCTGCTGTTGCAAGTGCATTTGAGCCGACAACGTCGCACAGACGACGCCCGATAAGATTTTCAATTGCCATAATACCGTTATCCTCGAGTGTGCCGCTGCCCGAGGCAAGTCCCGCATAACGCTTGCCACTGTTGCGCTGCCCAAACTGATGAACTGCGGCACGTTGCTGCATATAGTTGTTGCCACCACCAGCAGCAGATGAACTTGTAGCACTTGCAACATTTAACATTGCTGCGCCGCCGCCCACTGTCTTTGGCCCGTTGGCCACATCGATGTCCTGCAACTCCTTGAGGCACAACCATTCACCATCGACAGACACACGAAAGTTGCACAGATAAATTGTGTCCTGAACACCGCCGGCGAGTTCCTCGCTGTTGCTGCTGTTGTTGGCATGCATTGCTTTTGGCAGCGCAATTGTGTTGCTGTTGCTGTACGGCGGCAATTGCTGTTGCGGCGCAGTTGCAATTGTTGCTGTTTTTGTTGCTGCTGCTGTGGGTGCTGCTGTTGCTATTGATGCTGTTGTT
Source organism: Drosophila grimshawi (assembly GCF_018153295.1). NCBI lineage: Eukaryota > Metazoa > Arthropoda > Insecta > Diptera > Drosophilidae > Drosophila > Drosophila grimshawi. The sequence goes on from NW_025063098.1 coordinate 27,358,788, forward strand.
GTTGTTGCTACTGCAGCTGCTATTGTTGTTGTTGTTGTTGCTGCTGCTGCTGGTGTTGTTGCCATTGCTTGTTGGGGTGGATTTTGGCCCTTTTGTGCTTTTGCTGCCTTTGTTGTTGTTGCTGCTGCTGTCATTGCATTTGATGACGTCGTTTTGGCTTTTACTGTTTTTCCTGCTCCTGTTGTTGTTGTTGCTGGCGTTGGTGTTTTAATGACGCTTTTTCTCGAGCTGCTTGCATTAAGCAAAAGCTTCGATTTACTGGCCATATTGTTGTTGTTGTTGTTATTGTTATTAGTGTTGGTAAACGTGCTCAGCTTGGTTTTCTTTGCATCCTCCACTAAACCACGCATTGTGACTCACTTCCTTTTTTAATTGATAAAAATAGATAATCCGAAAAAGGCATTAATAGCAGCACTTCCACAGTGCAAAAAAAACACAACATACGTGTAAAAGAAAATATTTCTTTTTGTTTCCTTCAATTTGCAACTGCACCTGCTTGTTGTTTGTTAGCCGATGCACTGTGCTAAATGTTTAATTGCAATTTCAACAGCAAAATAATGGTAATAAGAGATGAAGAAATGTGCTGAATAATTTAAAATATTACGCCGAGCTGTTATCCTGTTGTCGCGTTGAGTAAGACTGAAGCAGGAAAAGCTTTCTGCTATTGATTTGTCAAGCACACTTTTGGCAGCGCAGCTTTTGCAAAAGCTTTTATTTGCGCTAGGGTGGCTCACGCGATACCTTTTGCACACACTTTATTTGCACTAACAATTAGACTTTTTTCTTTATAAACTAAATATATATAAAAATAGTTATAGGTTCACAAAAACTCACCGGGCTTTTTGCGTTTGGGTATGGCGGTGCCAATGACTGTTGCCACCGTTTGTGGCGCCTCGGGATATGTGGTTGTGCCATCGATAACTTCGGAGGCAGCTGCAGCGGCAGCCGCATTCGAGAATTGCGTTGAAATCTGATTGAAAATGTGCGTGGAGATATTTTCGGTGAGTCGAAATGTGCTGCGCAGGCGATTAAAAGACGAATTTGGCGCAGGCGTTGATGCAGTTGATGTTGATGCTGGCGTTGGTGTTGATGGCGACGAATCGTCGCTTCTGTCATGGCGCACCAACAGATCGTCCGTACTCATTGCAAGCGGCACTAACTAAACATGCACACACACCCACACACACAAAATACACTTCAATAATCAAACTTTATTGCACGAATTGTGATAAAAAACATAAACAAAGCCTCGACACAAAACACAGAAAACAACTGAAACAGCTGTTGCATGCAATCTGAAAGCAGTGTGACCAATAATTATAGTAACAACTTCTTGTTATCGATATATCGCGTGAGTACATCATGTGTTTTGTTGTGCAGCCATGTTTGTTTTTTTTTCGCACGGCACAAAACAAAAACAAGACTGCGTTTGTTACGCGAACTTATTTCATTTCAGCTGTAACTGCTCGCGACTCAGCGTCATCACTTGATGAAGCTTCAACAACTGGGTCACACTCCCCAATAATAAATTGAACAATAAGTGTAAACAATAAGAAACAAAATAAACGTTAAGTTTGTAAGCATCTCGAATAACGTTCCGTTACTGAATCTCAGTGCAGATTAGTGGCCGTGAATAAACAACAGGCGTTGATCGATATTGCGCATTAAGCATATTTTGCATACTTTACTAGCCCAGCAGCAACAACAAAAGTAACGTCGTCTGTGATCAAAAGTCAAACAACTTTTGTTTTGTTGTTTACATGTGTAATTCAGAAGAGGAAGAAAACAGCAGCTAGCAACAAGAAATTTGACGGTAAGGCGGAAGTGTAACTAACCTACACCCACATCTAATGCATACGCATACACACACACACATACGTACGTAGTTATCGGCCATATTTGTTATTTTTGCAAACAGCACTAAAGTTACTATTAGAGAGAATCTCTGATCCAAGCACCACTTGAATAGCCAGTTGACCACAATCGAAGCGATAACAACAAATGATAAAACGGGTTTTTTTTATTGTTGTAGCCGAAGGGTAATTGCGCCGTTATGGTGACGGTGAGACAGAAGTTTATAAAACGAAACGTTTTTCAATTTCCTTTGTTGTGCACTAGACGTGTGTATGAGTGTGTGCGCGTGTGTTTGTGTATGCATGCACATATGTCATGCTTGCAGTGAGAGCGAACGATGGCGTCGTTTCACTCTCGTTCTCTTTGATGATAAGTCATGCTCGCTCTCTCTCTTGTATTCACTGAACAGCTGATCGTCGAACACGCTCCCCTCTTATCATTTCGTCATTGTTATTTTCGAATCCCGCTTGAATCGACTCGACTCAACTACCACTCTAGACTTGCAGATATTTGTCTCAAAGAAAATATTACCATTTTTGGTCATTCACTCGAAATTGAAATGCACACCTAAATTTTCACTCAAGTTCAAGTCGAGTTACCGCTCTGGTCTACGTGCAGATTTGGCGACCTCTGCCATTACACTTATGATGCTACCTGATTGGCCAATAGGATATCAAATATCCAACTCAGAACAATTCGCCTGGCATATTTAAGCCGGCTGCGAAGCATCGTCTGCCTCAGAACGAGTCGAGTGGCCGGCGCGATAAGACGTGTGTTTATTTAAAAGTAAAGTAAAGAGCATAAATTTCCGCATTAGCGCAGCAACTAAGTCAAGTGAGTGGCAACGAATTCTATTGTATTTTTGTCACTTGGAGATAAACAACAGCAGCAACAACAAGTAGTGCACGGATGCCACAAATCAAGTTCAAAGCACCGGCACTTGTCAATTTTTCGCAACTCACTCAAAAATCGTACTATATCTTTTGTGTACGTGTGTCAGTGTGTGTGTATGTGTCAGTGTCAATTTCTATAATTGAAATGTGTATTGTACAAATGTATGTATGCGTGTGTGTGTATGTAATTATGCATGTGTGTGTGTGTGTGTGTGCGTAACGCAGTCATAAAATATTTCAGCTCTTCTGATATCAAGAATTGTGAACCCCTCTCTCTCTGCTCCATCACAATGCGTATTTCTTTTTGATTTACGCTTTTCGCTTATGTGTTCGAGTTAAAGAACCCCAGGCAAGAACAAGAAAGAAAAACAACAACAAAGAATAAAAAACACAACATATCAAATACAAGACAAAAAAAATACTGGTATTAGCCGAGTTCAACTTGTTCTATGGGGGCCAGGTTTGTTTAGACAAGTGTATAGATATTCAAAAAAAAAAATGTTTTTATATCAATAACTAAACTTTAAAACTTAGACACAAATTAATATATACTATTACATAAATTGCAACTATTACAAATTTTTTAAGTGGATAATCTAAAAAGATTTCATCACAAACTGAAAATACTTCTTACAAAATAAATTTACAACAGTTTCTTCACTTTTCTTTGTGATCGTAACGGAATTTCGTATGAATTGTATCTCGAAATGACAAATTCATCCAGAATTGAGCAAATTTGACTATTGCTCTTATTGATAAGCGAAGCACAGCTGATATACATTTTTTTTGTCTATTTGAAAGCAGTGCATTTATTTTACTTTCTATTTATTATTTATTTACTAACAAACAAACAAGGCGCGTCTGCACTGATTAGCTTAGCAATCACAATCAATCAGAGCAACTTTTGAAACTGTTTTTGATTTGTTATAAGATAAGAAAAAAAAGAGATTAAAAAAAAACCAGAACAGTTTCTACTTTCTTGCTTTGTTGTGGGTGTGTGTGAAGACGCATTTACTATGCCAATTTGGGAATTGGTCAACGTATACGTGATATTCTCTACCAGCGGAGTTATCAATCATGGCGGACTGGGCGAGTCAGTTGGTCACGTTTCTCGCTGTTTATCAACAGTTGACACACGGCTTTAAAATGACCCCCCCGCTAAAGGATTTGGCTGAAAGCCGCTCATAAGTCGCAATATCAACGAACACACTCATAATTGCCATATACAAGTGTGTGTGTGTGTGTGTTTGTGTGTATCTTATCTGGAAATAGCGTAAAAAAAAGAGCTGTACAATTTAAGCTGCATCACCATCTGATTGTTGAAAATTCACAATGTGTCACAATGGAATCAGAAGTGTTTTATTCGTTATTCGGGATTTAAGCAAGAAAAAAAACCACTTCAAACACTTTTTTTTTGCCATCGTTTCAGTTGCCTGCTGTCTGCCAGCGAGAACGGATTTCGATGCGAAAAGTGTTGCCAGATCGGCTTAGAAAAAAAAGTGCGCTTTAATATTCGATTTCGATTATCATTTCGAGTATGTTGACTGAGTTTTATAGATTTGTGCTAATTTTAGCTTTGGTTGGCTTTTGGTTGGTTGGTTTGCTTCGCTTGCTGCCAGCTCGTTTTCCTTGAGTGTGGAACACGCTTGTTTTTGTTTTTTTTTTGTTTCACCATTGGGGCATCGCATTTCAAAATCCATCGATTGCCCTCGGTTTATGTGAACATTCATACCGTGCACATGTATTGATAAACTGTTGCAATTATCTATTCTAATTTATGCTGAGCACGTTATCGCATATATTTTTCGGCTTTAAGTGCTTAGTGTTACTTAAAGTCTAAAAGCCATCAGATTTACTATGTACTCATATTTACAGTTGTAATTAGAAAATACTTGATAAACGCAATTCAAGGGCAATTTTAGTGTTGTCATTTTTAAGAAGAAAAGAAATAATATATGGATAGATATGTACACTATATCAACAAAAATGTGCTATCATTTTGTATATTGGACTTCAATAAATTTACAAATTACGAAATATTGATTACAAAAAATATTGCTTTTAATTGTAGAAATCGTAGCTATTTGAGTTATACATGGAAAAAAGCTAGTCATACTTATCAGAACGATGCTGCCAACAGTTGTAATACAATTATAAATAATATGAAAGTGAGGAATAAATTTATATTTGAGTCATTATCAGAAAGCATAAATTTATATAGTAATTCAAAAATTGGAAAAAAAGCTAGTCACACTTATCAGAACGCTGCTGCCAATAGTTGTAATGCAATAATAAATGAAATGGAAATTAAGAGTAAATTTTAGTCATACAAATAATAAAGTGCATAATAAAAATTGCGTAAATTCGAAATGAAGAAAAATTTTTTAAAAAGCAAGGCGTATAATATTTAAAAAGAGACGAGTTCACTATTCTGTTTTTTCTGATTATCGATTACGATGAAAACAATTGTCATATAAAAGACTTTAAGTGCATTCATTGTAACAGCAGGTGCCATCTATAGATCTATAGATCGTTATCATGCCAGAAGCCCCATCCAAAGCTTTTCGCAAAAAATCTTTAGGCTGTGGCTTAGTGGAACCTGTCACTTTTTAGACAGCTATCTAGTCAATTTTAAGTCGTCGATACTTGAGTTTTACACTGGGTCTGCTTATCGATGTGGTGGTGCTGGCGGTGTCAACCGCTGATTCTCTATCGGCTGTTGTACCCGCTTTGACGCCGTCCATTGTCTGTTTTCTAGAGGGGGACGGGGATTTATACATCAAACGCGATTCAATTATATCACAAATATAATGGACAGTTGCTAGGGCGACTGGCCGGAGAAATTTGTTGTTGATCGACTTCAAACTTTTGACGCATGTTGACTATCAAAATAGTACATGAAAACTTCACTGAAGATTAACAAAATTGGAAAAAAATGTTTATATAATTTCTTATAATTCACAGTTAAGTCACAAGACATATTAAATTGGCTCAAGCGTTGCAGTTGGAGGAGGACATGCCAAGGCACTGACTGAGCCAAAAAGCCCGAAATACCAAAGATAGTTAGCATATATTACCCTTAGTTAGGAGAAGAGATAAACCACGATCAGCAAGTGGACGAAGAAGCCGACAAACTCACTCACAATACAAGATGAATGTCAGCAGAAATTTCTTCGACGAGCACTTTGGGTTGATCTACTCGAGTGTGGTCAATCAGTATGTGCCCGAATATATCAAGAGCATGGAGTACACGCCTTGGATATTCTCGCTGCTCGGCTCGATTGTAATTGGGCTTAGCGGCATCTTTCCGCTCTTCATAATACCCACAGTCGATAAGATGGCTAAGGAGGGCTATAAAGATCGTAAGTATAAATATTATTAGTATATATATATAATAATTGTCTCTTTCTTGCAGCCGCTGAGTCCAAGTTTTTGCGACTAATGCTCAGTTTTGCCGTCGGCGGCCTGTTGGGGGATGTATTTTTTCATTTACTCCCCGAGGCCTGGGAGGGCGATAATCAGAGTGAGTAATCCATCGAGTGGGATTTTTTCTAGATAATAAACATATATAAAACTACCACTCGTTTTACAGAGGCCGATAGTCATCCATCGTTTGGTTCTGGCCTGTGGGTGCTGGGCGGTTTGCTTAGCTTCACCATTGTGGAGAAAATATTTTCAGGCTATACCAGTGCCGATGAGGAGAATCCGCAGCCCAAGTGCGTGGAAATAGCCAACTGTCTGTTGCGTCGTCATGGCGGCAAGCTGCCCGAGGGACACACAGCGGATAGCTGTGGTGGTGCCTGCGACATTGAGGATGTGGATCAGGTGTGCTTTTTGCGCGAACGCGAAACAAAGGCACAGACCAAAAAGGAACCGACGAAAAAAGTGGCTGGCTATTTGAATCTGTTGGCCAATTCCATAGATAATTTTACACATGGCCTGGCCGTCGCTGGCTCCTTTCTCGTTTCCTTCAGGCATGGCGTCTTGGCCACCTTTGCCATATTGCGTGAGTATCTGCAGATTCAGGATCAGCGAGTTAGCATCTCTAATTGATTTCTTAATTTGTGTAGTGCATGAGATTCCACATGAAGTGGGCGATTTTGCCATATTGCTGCGATCCGGCTTCAGTCGTTGGGATGCAGCGCGTGCCCAACTGCTGACCGCTGGTGCTGGTCTCTTGGGCGCTCTGGTAGCCATTGGTGGTTCCGGCGTCACCTCAGCAATGGGTAAGCAAAGTGTGACAACAGGCTGTAATGTTGAATTCCATTCTTATCTTCTTCCTTTTGCAGAGGCGCGCACATCGTGGATTATGCCATTTACCGCTGGCGGTTTCCTGCACATTTCCTTGGTCACAGTATTACCCGATCTCTTGAAGGAGGAGGATCGCAAGGAGTCTGTCAAACAGCTGCTGGCGCTCATCTTTGGCATCGCCCTAATGGGCCTCATGACGGTGCTGTTCGAGCACTGAGCACCGTCCTCCAAGCAGCTCCAGCTCTACACTATTTAGGAAATTTCTTTTTAAAAATTCTTTGTTATTTTTTTCGGTCTCCCGCAAATCAAAATTGGTAACTGGCAGTACAAATCAATCGCTAAGAATTTGCTGCTGTGTGCTAAACTAAACACGGCATTACATATAGCTCGCTCCGTTTGTGTTATGATATAATAGTAGCCAACCAACCAATACGAATGATATTTAAACTATAAACTACTGTAACTAATTACGGATACATACACACATATACATACATATATTTTGTACCATACGAAGTCAACAACATTGCATAGATACAAGTGAAAATATAGTGCATATACATCATATATATACATACTTAAATATATTTTTCATTTAAGCATATTCATTCCTTTTCGCTGTTGATTTTATTTGCTACTTGATCGAAAGATCTTCTATGGCTTGAGTATATTAGAAATCAGAAATAATATATTGCTGTGCCATATCCATAGATACTTTCTTTAATTTCTGAATTGAGTTTACTTTTTTTTAAAGAAACATTTCAGGCTTTTGTAATTTCATCTAATTTTATCAAACTATCAGGTTTGTTACGCTCTCATATCAGTGATTCCAATTAACAAAGTTAATTTTGAGGTTGTATAACAAGCGGAAAAAACATATGCATAAAATAACCGTTCTGTAAAAATAAATTCTATAGTTACTAAACTGGTATTACTAATCGAATTAAATAAAAAACAACTTTTGAACAAAAGTTAAGAATATTATCGTTGAAGTCAGAAATAATTAATAGATGTGCTTTATACATACTTAGAATACATACATATGTATGAGATATGTAGATAAATCTGATTATATGCGATTAAACATATTGTCAAGTTTCAAAATGTTTGCTTCTTTCTTTAATTTGCAGTATCTTATAAATTGAGTTTCCTTTGTTGAAGAAAGCCTTTTTCAAAATCAAGTTTCCCTCGCTCAATGAATATTTTCATATCATTGTTCCCAATTAACAAAGTTAATTTGGAGAATATTAAAGAATTAGAAAAACATTAGCATAAAATAACACATTTATGTATTTACATAAATGCTATAGTTTTGTTAATTACTATATATTAATCAAGCCAGTTAAGAATATTAAAGTTGAAAGACAAGAAAAGCTCTAAAGCATTAAAAACATCCCAACTGTTGATATATAAAATATCTAGACCAAAACACATAGCCAACTAATGCTATAAAATGCAATGGCTTAAAAGCCCATTGATAAGAACCAATTATTCAATTAATTTAAATCAATTTATGAATTCCACTTTAATACCAATTAAAGATCCATCATTAACTATTTAACATAGTTATTTGCAGGACGACACGCACACAACACAAACACACACAAAACGACTGAAGTAAAATGTGTAATGTTTCTTCTTATAAAAAACCAAGCCGTTTTATTTGTTTTGTTTTTTTTTCTGCAAATCAGTTGTTTGTTGGTTCGCAGCAGGATGTCTTATCTAGTTTATTTCTTAGACTTGATCTTCTTAAGGTAGAATTCCAATTCCTTGCCCTCCAGAATGTAGCCATCGGAGCGACCGCATTGACCAGGGCGGGATGAAATGCAAGCTGTACGGAGAGTAGAAAATATGGTAAATATTAGTAAATAATAATAATCAAAATTAATTAAATCATTCACTAAGCAGGAGGGATCTCAGAGTAACTATGACAAGCCAAATTCACGCCCAACTGGCTTACATCGCACTTAAAACAAGTTTGACGCAATTAATTAGTTGGATCGCTAAAGTTTTTACATCAGCGAAAAATAAAATAAGAATAAATTTGGATTGAAAACATACCCAAGATGCGACCGGAAGTGAACTGATCCTCCAAGGCCTGCTCGACCTTGCCGAACTTTTGGCGCTCGAGATACTTCTTCATGACCTTCTCGCTGCGCTTCTTGGTCAGCACATCGTTCTCATCCTCCTTCTGGGCGTGCTTCGGATTACGTTTGCGTCCCAGCGGCAGCACATAATGCGCCTCGTACCACTGACGGAATGGCGTCGCATCAATGACCACGATGCTGTTCTTCACCAGCGTCTTGGTGCGCACCAACTCGTTATTGGAGGCATTATAGACAACATCGGCGATACGCGTTTTGCGTGCAACACCCTCTGAAGCCCATGCAAAATTGCCGGTTTCCAGGCGCAGAGCGCGCAATTTGGTGTTGCCACCTCGGGTGCGTACAGAGTGAACGCGTGCACCTCCAAGCTGTAAGCACAGAGTTGCCAGACAGTTAGCGCGATACACACAATATGATAAAATTATACGAAATTAGTTTTTTTTTTTAATATAATCAGTAGTCCGAACATAATGCTTTTTGATCATCAAAGGTGTGTGCAAACGAGCAAGTCGAGTGCGCTTACAGTTGACACGCGTTAACATCATTTTATTTTATTTTAATAAAAAGCACAACAAATGGTGAGGGAGCAGGTCAAAACTCACCTTGGTGTTGGCAGCGGGACGACCCAACTCGAACTTGCGCTTCTTGCGAAGCGACTTGCGCTTGCCACCAGTGGCGCGACGCTTATGTGAACTATCACGGCTAATACCTTAAAAACATAGCAAAAACACACACAACATAAATATCAAAACTCCAAATTCGTAGTCAAAAATATATCAAGAAAATTGCACAGCATGCGGTGCCGTTGCCTTTTTTGCACAAATATTTAGCCAAATTTCATATATCTCATTTATGCTGCATTTGCATTGTTAGCAGGCATGGATAGGGCACCCTTTTATGTTATTTTTATGCATTTCACATTTGATTTTCTTGATATTTTAACACATTTTGCACTAGCCGACGACTCACCCATGTTCGAGTAAAAAGCGAGAAAGAAAGGAAAAGACACGCACAACCTCGTGTCAAAAGTTTTTAGGTTACCATTTGACAGCGATGGGCAGCACTTTTGCAGGGTTGCTTTGGCCTTTGGATTACTGTCCACCTGATTTAATTACATAAGATACATTGAAATCGAAAGTATATCTATGTTATCGGCACAACTCTCGCCACACGAACTAGAAATTATATTGCTATCTGCCAATGTCAATGCATTTCTGACTAAAAAATATTTAATTTTGTAATGTTGAGTATAAATTTTGTAATAATTGGCAAGCAATTAGCAAGTTTATAATATTCCATACGTATATAAATAGTTAATGCTCTACATACACAATGCGATATTTGTACGATGTTTCAAAATAATCGATATGTCGATAATATTGATGACTCCCTACTGTACATGAACTAGAAAACTTGACCCAAGCCAACTCGGAGCCGAGTAATTCGTGGATTTTTTTTGCGCGTACACAAATAACAGTTCAATATCAAAACAATAACAAATGTAAACATGGTTGGCCGCAACGCCAAAGCGCTGACACATTTCCACCGGCTCACTGAATACATAGTGCAGTGCAAGCACTGCGACAAGACGCTCTCCTCGAAACACACCTCATCTAATTTGACGCGCCACTTAATCCGGAATCACAAGTTACTCGCTCGTGCGATATTCGCCGGTGAGGAGGGTAAAATGCTTGCCGAACTGCGCGAAGAGCTGAACGCTCCCGAGCCCGAGGCAGATGTTCACTTCGAGGCGAACATGGGTGAGCGAGAAACGAAAACTGCGGTCCGCGCCATCATTGACAACCAGCACCAAGTACGGCAAACGGAGCAACAACATCATCACACGGAGCGAAACAAGGTGATTGGCAAAAACAATAAGCTGTGGGCACATTTTGTGCGCATCTCCGAGTTCATGGCGAAGTGTAAGCATTGCAGCAAAACATTATCGTCCAAGCACTCCTCGTCCAATCTGATGAGACACATTATCCGGCGCCACCATAATCTCTCGAAGAACCTAAGCTATTCACAGCACAGTTTAATATCACCCAAGAAGGAGTTGCTACAGAGTGAGGATCGCAGGCAGGTGGATCCGTTGGAAAAGGTGGAATTTGACGACGTTGACAGCATCATTGAAAAGGTCACCGATCACATGGAGGATGAGGTGAGCATTAGATAGAAAACACATCTCGATCTTTACAGCTTATGCATTTTGATTAAAGTTCACCTCGGATTCAATGCAGGGTCCCTTTTACGAGTATGTCGTAGACAATTCGGACATGATGGTCACCCGCAATTGTGATGAGGATCCAGCGAATTTGTCGCATTCATTGGAGCATGCGATGGACACCAATTCCATAGGGGACACGACTACAACACAATTGGATGAGAAACTGAAAGCGGAGACAATATATTACAATGAGATGGCCGAATTGGCAAGAGCCAAGCGGCGACTCATCGATCTGCAGACGAAGAAACTTCTACTTGACATGAACGTTGTGGAGAACAACTAAAATTAATTAATTCATTTTGTTATTTTAATGATTAAACAATAATTATAAACACTTGCATGCAACTTACAATTACACAATTAAGCTTAACACAAAAAGAAAACAGAAACAGACACTAGCTGACACTAGGATTTTCTCTTGGCTCCTGAGCAGCTTTCAGTTTCTCAATTTCCAGTCGCTCCTTGCGCACCTGTTGCGCCACAAGAAACTTTTGCATGCGATAGAAACTGGCTTTCTCACTGAAATACATAGCCTGCTGCCGCAACAGATTCTCCTTCAGCTCACGCATCACGGGCGTATCATCCGCCTGAATGGTGGTCGTCACCAATTGGGCATCGGTGCTATCATTACTATAATCGGACACCACATTATCCCCGGATTGCACAGACAGCGAATTGGCAAAGCTGCCACTTTCAATATATTGTTCGCCATCCTCTTCGGCATTATTGTTTAGCTCCTCCTCGATTTCGATGATATCATTATAGAGCACATCATCGTTGACAACATCGTCCTCCTGCTCCTGTTGTGTAACATGCTCCGCTGTTGTATTGGCATCGTCATCATCAACAACTTCCGTATAAAGCGCCCCCAGATCGTCATGCAACTCATCCTCAGCTGCAGAAAAGTCCTAAAACAATTGAGTTTTATTAATTCCTAAATAAAGATTGTAAAATATAATAAAAGGAGATGAGGACATACATCACCCCGAATCGCAGCGCCATGTATCCGGATCATGTGCTTGCTTATTGCATCCTCTATGCTGTCGTTGTGCTCGAAGTGCTCCTCGCACATCTGGCACTTCCACATGGCTACGTCACTGGTCGCCTCGCAGAAGTCAAAGAATGTATTCGAATCCGCCTGATGTGGCTCCGACTTGGGGGGCACACTCGCCGTCTCCCTGCCGTTCCACACGATATTATGCATGCGATGCAGATGTCGCTGCAGATTGCTCGTGCCCTGATACGATAGATTCTTCAGGCAGACGCGACAACGCACCGTATCATCCGAGATTCGGGTGATGTAACGCCAGACGAGACTGCCGCTAACGCTACTGTTGCGGCGGCTGGAGCGCGGCGTTGGATTCTCCGTTGTGCTGGACGTGGCCGCCTCCAGCACCTTTTCCGGTGTACCAATTTTCACCGGTGTCGTCTCATCCATAATGTCATGCCTGCGCTGCAGATGTGTTATGACATTGGCTGTGCCATGGAAACGCATCCGTCGATTGCAGAGTTTGCAGAGCACCGTGTTTTTGGTCAACTTCTCACAATAATTCCACACATAACTCGAACTCTTGCGCTCCTTCTTGAAGAATGGCGCTTCGCTTCCCCAGCGACCGACACGTGGCAGTTGCTTGGCCTGCAATGCATTCGAGATTTAAATGAGTTGAGCATAGATAGCTTCACTTTACCCACCACCTCCTCCAATTTCTCGGCGTGCATGCGTCGCAAATGCTTCGTTATGTTGGACGTGTTGCCGCCACCAAAATACAAGACTTTTTTACATATATGACACAGGGCACGCTTCTCATCGAGCTTGGTGCAAAAGTTCCACACAAAACTGCGATTTGGACGACCCTTTTTCACAGCATCATCCGGATGTGGCTGGAAAAGAATACTTTAATTAATCTATATATAGCCAATGAGAACGGTATTACCAAATCCGTGATGCCGTGTGCTGTTTGTAGGTGCCTGCCCAGAATGGTTGTCTTGCTGCCAAAGGTTTCGCTGCACACTTTACATCTGTAGACATCGGAGTGTTCGGGCACCGTGCTAAAATAGCTCCAAACATAGCTGCGACGCTTGTCAGTTGATTGTTGGGGTGGTATTGAATTTTGGTTCTCCACCAAGTGCTCCTCGGTCTCATTGTCGGCTATCGAATCGCTGTCTTCGTACATCTCATCTGATTTCGCATTTGCTCAAATAATTAAATGTTTACAATTACTATTCAAATAACCCACATTTCTGCTTCAGTTTTCCCTCGTTCATCATTTGGCTGTTTACGATGCTCAATAAAACAATCGGTTTGTTTACTAAAGAAATTCGATAGCTAGTTCGTTCCGCATCGGACTGGTTCCCATTTTGAATTAACTAATGATAATGCTAATAGTGATAACAATGCACTATAAATGAAATATTGTCGTTTCTGTACTTTAATTAAAATAACTTTATATACTTGTATGATTTATACATTCTAAGCGAATATTTATTTTACATACGAACATGCACTTCAAATTAACTACAAATATTTCCAACTGTAAACATTCCGAGATTAAACAAGTGATTAAATCAAAGGGAATATTATACTAAAATTAATCTCATAGAAATTTATATTGCATGTATGGCATATTACAGAAATATAAACTAATTTTAATAAATTTTAAAAAGTTATCAGATTTCTGTGTATGATGAAATAAACTATCGATATTACATTCGATAGTTCTAAATGGCACATCTCTAAAGATAGCCAAGCATTTTCAGTCGCGTCGTTGAAAATTCTGCACAAAAGCAGAGAGAAACATAAAAAATAATGGCAAGTTTTTCACCGAACCAATTGCGGCAATGCGCACGGTTCACCGGAACAGCCTGCACACCGGAAAAAGAGCAAAAGCTCCGCGATCAAATCCACAGCGAGCTGGCCAAGATTAAGTATTGCAGCAATCCAACATACCCGTGCAGCCTAATGCGCATCGATGGCTACGAGTATTGTATTCGACACATTCTGCGCGATCCGCGCGCCAATTATCGCCAGTGCACCCATGTCTATCCCAATGGCCGGAAGTGCGGGAATGCAGTGCCCAAACTGGATACCAAAAAGGAACAAATCATGACCACCCTGTGCTTCGAGCACAATCGCCAAACGCAACTTCAAAAAACACATTTATCTGTCGGACGACTTCGCAGTAGGATCGAAACTAATGAGATTTTACTAAATAATCTGTCGCATCATGTCAATGTAGAGGATATCAAACAGGAGGTGCCCAGACCCGAACCGGATGATGATGAAATTGACGTCGTTTCACCGCATGTGATGCCATTTGGTAAGATGAATTTTGTGTACCCTGTGGGAAAGGTACACCCTGTAAATGTTGTTTTTGGGGAATATTGTGGAAATGTTTGGTAAAGAAATTTATTATTTATGATTCTAGAGAGAAAATGCATATGTAAGTATATACAGGTAGAATGGGCGTATAAATAAATATATTTATATATATTTTTTAATTTAATTTAATTTTATTTTATTTCTCCACCAAAGTTGACTTTTTATCATTATTCCTTTTACAGTCAATCAGGATCATACGAATTCAATTGGTCAGGTGGTGGCCAGTGTACGCAAGCGTCGTCGCATTTTGGATTATGCTTCGGACAGTTCCAGCAATGATGAGGATCCACCTTGTCTGAGGAATACCGCCAAGGATGTGGAGTTCTATGAATCCGACTACGAAAGCGTCGACTCCGAGGAAGATGATCCGCTTAAGTAAACTTGAATTTTGATTGATTTATGTAGACAAAAATGTAATTCAATTTATATTTGTAGACATGCTGGCGTCTACACGCGTGCGGAGGCAGTACATCTGTCCGAAATGAAGCTGATCAAGCTGCAGGATTTGTATCGCGAGCAGATTACACATTTGCAACAGGAGATGAGGCAACGTCGTCGCAACTATTTGCAGGACATACGCCGCGAACGCGAGACCTATTGTAAATGATGATGAATGAGTTTATACACAGATTTTGGAGCAACTGTTTAATATTCACTTGCAATTGCAGGTAGCATTCATGATCAGCTCAAAGAGACGCCGCACGAGCGTAAATTGTATGAGCAGCTCAAGGCGCTGAATGGCTATCATTGCCGTCAGGGCATGGAGGCGGTGCTCTACAAGAAGATGAAGGAGAAACGTGCACGCGACACCCAATTAACAGCCAAATCCTCCACGCAGCCCAAATGCGTCTTCACCGAGGGCGGCGTTAAGTGCGGGGAGCGCACGTTGCCCTGTTGCAAGCATTGTCGCAAGCACATACTCGAAGATAAGCGACAGGTGCTGTATCGTGCCTGTGGCGTGGAGCGTAGCGGCGTCGTCTGCCAAGAGCCAGTGGCCAGCATATTGGAGGACTCCACTTGTGTGCTCCACTTTAACGTGGCGCCGCTCAAGCGCCAATACATACAAAAGGTGCGTTAACTACAGGCTGAGCCTAAACAAAACAAAAACAAAAAACTACTAGTAATTATAGCAACACATTCGTATCACTAATAGCACTTAAATTAAGTCTCTCGCTACATTTTTGTGTACATACTAATTGCATATACAACATACAACATGCAACATACAACACTTACTACATTTATTTATTCGATTGTTTCGAATTGAGAACAAAACAAAACCCAATATATATATTTACCATATAGTCATAGCTATAACAATAACCAATACACAACATTACTAAGTATTTTCGTAAAAAAAACAAAACAAACAAGCTTTGTGATCAATTATGAATAAAATAACGACCTCTCACCTCCCTGCCCCACCCCACACCGCACCCCACTCTAACATAACAGTTTTATGAAGAGCCAAGCACGCCGTCATTTGAAAATGTATTTGCAGAATGCGACGAACAAGACTCGGTTGGTTCTTATCAGTCCGTCAATGATGAATTTGATCTGTTCGACTTAGGCAATGGCATATTAGATATTGATCCTGATGCAATTGATCAGAATTATGCATTTTTATGGGATCTGGACTGTGCCGATCTGGGATTGCCGCTGGAGGATCCAGATCCTCCCGTTCAAGATATTATTTTCGAAAATCCAATTTTCAATCAAGGCGACGTTTACACTGAATCTCAAGATAGTGAAATTCCCCATCAAGATCATAATTCAGAGGAACAAGAGCATTTACTTCCCCATCAAGACGAAGTAATCGCAGCAATTGATGCAACTTCAGCAGATCAAACGCAAAACGAATCGATTTTGGGATTAAATCTAGATGAAAGTGAAATTTCGAATATTATTCAAGTCATTAACCAGATGCCCTGGGTCGATCAGCTACTCAACTAAATTGAAAATCGAAATCAAATCACATTGACTATATCTGCATGTATCATTATTTTCAATTAGTTAATATAATTCTCGATTTCAGTTATCGATATCAATACTAATAATAATTATAATTTTCTTATTCACAGAAATGCGAATCTGAGACGGAAGACGAAGAACAGTCTGCCATTCCCATTAAACAGGAGATCAAACTGGAGAAAGATGTCGATGCAAATAAATCTCTTAATACGACCACAGCCCACGGCGAACTTAATAAGAATAAGAATGCATCCATGTGCAATGTATAGTCAAATTTTTGGGCATCATATATGTTTAATGTTGTATGAAGTTAGTTTTAACAATCGCAATATGTTTTATCAAATATATGTTTACTTGTTAGTCGATGTTTTTAAGATGTATATTTTAATCAGTTTTTCAGTTTATGTTAAGAAGCTTGAAAGTTCTGTGAACTTATCGATTGTGCGCGCATCTCTAGTCCACAGGGTGTTTATTGGCACCCTGTGGAATGCACATAGGCCGTAAATTGAGTACTTGAATTTTATTTTGTTTACTATGGTTGTTTAAATTGAGTTGTAGATGCGATATAATTATGAGGGGACACATGAAGTTGGGCATCAAACAGGTTTGTGTCGACATTTATTTCAAGGTAATGGGCTTATTTTTAAATGTCGACCTTTGCAGCTAACTGCCGGTTACATCAATGGACAATTTTCACCCAAAGCGGTGACGGAACAGGCGCTAAAAGATGCCAAAAATTTAAAGACCTTAAACGCATTTGCTTGCCTTGCCCCTGAGCAGGCCTTGCAGCAGGCGGAGGATTCAACTGAAAGATATGCACAGCAAAAACCCATTGGTGGATTAGACGGCATAACCATAGCAATTAAGGATAATTTCTGCACCAGCAATTTGCCCACAACTTGCGCCTCCCGGTAGGTATTTAGATTAAATATTATCATGGTACTAATGGTACTCTTCCCTAAAGCATGCTGAAGGATTTTGTGCCACCTTATGATGCAACTGTGGCCGACAGATTACGTGCGGCCGGTGCCATTCTGTTGGGCAAAACGAATATGGATCAATTTGCTATGGGCGCCGGCACTGTCGACTCCATTTATGGGCCAACGAAGAATATTTGGAGTGAGGATTTGAGCCAGGACAATTGGAGAATTGCCGGTGGCAGCTCGGGCGGTTCAGCATCAGCTGTTGCAGCTGGTTTGTGTTATGCGTGAGTAGAAATCAAAAATATCTTTTATTTGTTTACATTTTTTGAAGATTCACTCTAACCTCAAACGAGAAAACAAATGTGTAAAGATCTCGATTTATATATTCTGGCGTAAAGCACTCGAAACAGGCAGTGTTAATACCGGATTTCATGCCTCATTTGCAATTTTATTCAAGGAACCACAAAAACTCGTCTACAACCAGTTTTGTTTCTTTTCCGTTACATAACAAAAACTAAATATGGATAGAGAGTTAGTTTAAATGATAATTTCCGTATTGCCGAGATCCTCGTCTGATGGCAGCACTATTTTTGAGGGATCCACATAGTTGGGGCTAATCAAATCGAGACCAGCCTGCTCGCGACGGCGGAGCTCCAAGAAGCCCTCGCGTTGTGCCCAACTGCGCAGCTGTGTGTCGGGCAAATAGGCCCAGTAGAATGTACCCCACACCAGGCACAGTGTGACGGCAAAGAAGAATGTCGATTTTGTCGCCTTGCGATCGTCCGCCTCGGTCTTGTAATCGAAACCGTAGCTCATCCAGTTCTTTGGACTGGGATTGGCAAAATCTTCGGTTGTTACGCTCGCTGGTGCTGCAACTGTTTCGTCCTTTTTCGGCGATGTTTTGATGCTGCGACACGACGTTGCACGTTGCAGCGTTGCGGCCTGGCTGATGGCCACGGAGCGCTGCAGCGCCACGGCGCGGCTGGTTAGGCGAAAGAGCGCAGACATCGCTTCAGCACGTTACAAATATTTGCAGTAGTTTTGCAATTGTTTTACTTTTTTCTCGTTCGCTTGGTGCGCAGTGTGACCGTTCGTCAGCACTTATCATCTGTTCTTGTTATAAACATTCAAAACAATCGATATATCGATAAGAGTATATTAAGTAATATTTAAAAAAATTGTTTGACAATTAATTAAATGGTATTATTATTGCAGTGCAATTGGCTCTGACACTGGTGGATCAACTCGCAATCCCGCCTCCTATTGTGGCGTGATAGGTCTCAAGCCTACTTATGGCCTATGTTCACGACATGGACTAATTCCATTGGTCAACTCGATGGATGTGCCTGGAATTGTAACGCGTTCAATCAGCGACAGTGTTGAGATCCTGAATGCAGTAGCCGGTCCCGATCACCTAGATTCAACAACCATACAAAAGTCATTCAAGAGATTACAATTGCCAGAAGTGGATCAAATTGATTTGCGTTCGCTGCGCATTGGAATACCCAAAGAATATCACTGTGAAGGACTCACCGCTGAAGTGCTGGAAACCTGGACCAAAGTGGCCGATTTACTGGAATGTGCCGGCGCTCATGTGCAACAGGTGTCGTTGCCCAATACTGCCTCGAGTATATTTGTCTACTCAATACTCAATCAATGCGAGGTGGCCAGCAACATGGCTCGCTATGATGGGATCGAGTATGGCCATCGCTCCGAAGATGAGCGGAGCACGGAACAGTTGTATGCCCAATCTCGTGCCGAGGGTTTCAATCAGGTGGTCAAAACGCGCATTTTAACTGGCAATTTTTTGCTGTTGCGCAAAAACTACGAACATTATTTTGAGAAAGCCCTGCGAGTGCGTCGCTTAATCGCTGACGATTTTGCCAAAGTTTTTAAACCGAGCGCAACTGAACATAAAGTAGATATTTTATTGACACCTACAACACTGAGTGATGCTCCACTTTACAAGGACTTTGCGTCGCTAAGCAATCGGGATCAGTGCGCCGTGCAGGACTTTTGCACACAGCCCGCTAATATGGCTGGAATTCCGGCGGTTTCATTGCCCGTCCGTTTGTCCAAGGCGGGCTTGCCGCTCAGTTTGCAACTCATGAGTAATCATCTAAATGAGCAGTTGCTGTTGACAGTGGCACGATGGATAGAGGCACAGGTGGAATTTGATTGTTTAGAGAGTTTGGAGAAGCATGTAGCGAGGGATTAATTTAAAAAAATCAAATAAAACAAAGCTTTCATCTCACGATTACCAATTCTGAAATGTGGTTTGGCGCGTGAAAATATTGAAGCTAACGATAGTTATTGATTTCATAAGAAGCACAGACATTCTGTGTCGATACTCTGGCCAGTTATGTAGTTTCCGCATACCACTCATATCGATAGTTTGACTTTATTTAGCTGTCTGGCAGCACTATGGCCATGGCAAGCGAAAATAAAAATACAGATTTAAAACAAATTCAGCGTCCCACACAACGCGGCCTCAAGAAATGTGCAACTTGTGGTGCCATAAATGGCAGTCGTGCGCTCCTCTGCCGCAATCCAAACTGTCCACAGCATAAGAATGTGCTCGACGGGGTGCAACTTGTGTGCCGGCGTGCAGGATGCACAGTTTATTCGCTCCGATCCAAAGAACAGGGTCGAGAAACGCAAGCGCGCAATTTTGTGTGCATCGAGGATGTGACGTTGTCGCTGCAACCGAATGCAGCGGTTGTCTCCAGCAAGGCCATTTGCTATGTGGTTGCATGCAAGAGCGATAATGACTGCCGGCATATCAAGGCGTGTCGCGAGGGACACGATCAGATGCCCAAGGCATTGGTTTACACGGTTTCCCGCGAGGTGCTCTGGAATCTGAACATCAGTCTCGAGCAGAAACAAAAGCTCTGGCAGCAATACAAATCCGCCGAGGAGGAACAGCTGCCCGCAGTGCAGCGTCTAAATCCGTCCACTTTTGTTGTGAAATGCCAACGCTCGGATACATTTTCGGCGGGACACCTTCATGTGACGGCACTGGCCAATGGAGTATCCACAAGGAAGGCAAACTATGCGTGTGCCTGTCGCAAGCTGAAAATCATTGTGGAGCCGGACAATTCGCTGGTAATGCAGGATGAAATCTGTGATCATTTGTTGCTCGTCCTCGCTGGCATTCTAAGTTCGCCGCAGGGCAAAACAATTTATGGCAATTTCACGAAGAGTCTGCACTCATTTTGGATGCCCGACAGGCTGGAGACACCGCTGGGCGAGGCAACCCATGATGATTTACGTCTGAGCCTGAATATTAACATTTGCGGCGATGCTGATCCGCCCGAGGACATTTACATCTTTGGCGATGAGTTCTGTGTGACAGATTCGGATGTAAGTTGAACAGTTTAACAGGGATTTAAAATAATAACATATTGATTTCATTTATAGCTGCTGCCGCTACCTGAGGAGCTCTCAGATCTGATATACGATGTGGATATAGACACGACGCCAGCAGCATTGAACAGCGGGAGCAGCAGTGCCGTGGTGCGCTGTGCCAACGATGCACAGCTCTTGTCCAACTGTGATATATATGCGGAGGAGGAGCAGGAGCAGCACGATCATCATTTGGAGCTAACCGATTGCAATATTGAGCTCATGGATCAATATCAGCTGACGGATCAAATCGATTTGTGTAGTGAGGACATTGAATTGCCACTGGTTGGTGAACCCTACAATATACTCGCGCCGCCAGCAGCAGTCACAAATCAATTGCCCGCCATTGAGTTGACAACGTTTGCGGTGGTCAAGAAACCAGCACTCAAAGCATCTGAAATAGTGGATGAGGTGAAGACACGCAAGCAGCCACCGCTGCCGGCAAAGCGAGCCCTGATTGTAAACGAACCCACAGCAGCCGTGGTTGAAGCTGTGAGCGTGGCAGTAGAGCCAGCGTTGGCCTATGCCGCCTGGCTGGAGTATGTGATAGAGCTGCTCAACGAATCCATTGAGCCAGCGACGGAGTCTGAGCAGGCTGTCAGCATGCGGCAGGTGTTGCAACAGTTTCATGTGCACAAGGTTATAAATGTGATAAATATTTAGATGTATAATTAGATATATATTTATATATATTTATACTTTATACTTTATGCCTTATATTTTATATTGTATAATTTATATTCTACATTTTATATTTATATTTATTATATATTTTATACTAATATATATGCTCGCTTTCAGGAAACATTCTCGCATTTTAGCAAGAGTTTCAGTGCTGGCATCAAGCGTCGTCCACTGCATCAAGTCTCAGTCCTCGAAGCTGGAAAGCACAAAGGTCTCACCAAGTATGTCTGGCACTTTAGTGCCTCGCACACCGTCAAACGTATCTTCAGCAGTCGCAATGTGTGTAAATTATATATACATATTTTATAAATTTAACATTATATTCATATTTTATATCTTTCCTCACAGCTCAGCTTGCAGCTGGAACGCTGCTTTGAACGGAACTTGGATGGTCAATTTGTGCCTTATGTGCGTCAGGCAAAAGTGCCAACTTCGACGCAGACCAAACAGCGTCAGGTTCACACTCGACTGAGGCTTTATATGATCAACATGCTATTCGATGCCGAGCATAAGGTTTAGCTGAGAAACATAAGCATAAAATTGTATTTAATATACTTGATTTGCAGGTAAAGAGTGGCATGCTTATCTCCTGGATTCCCGATGTGTTGCCAAGGAGCAACTTTGGTCTTATGGATGTGGAATTTACCCTGCAAACGCGAGCACCGATTTAATTGTAAGTAATAGAATATAATAATAATAGTACTAAAACTAATACTGAATTGCCGATGAGGCATCATTCAAAAGTTTACAATCCAAATGGAAAATATTTTAATTGAGATAAGTTTTGCTTAACTTTGCTTTCGAGGCAAAACGAACTTTAAGCAAAACACGATTAAAACATATATTTTGTAAAAGAGTTATGTTTTGACTTAAAATAAATATTTTGTTATATTCAAAAAGCTCGTTTCGTAAGTGGAAGTTTTCCACTCTGAAATTATCAATATACATATATTTTTGTGAGATAAAATAAATTGTTAATATTAATGTTATATAAAAAAAAAAAACACGAATATGAGAGGTATTTTCAAATAGAACAACCTTTCTGTAGCAACTATTATTATGATTATCTTTATTTTTTGACCTACAGATTTGTTTTAAGCAGCCCAAAATTTGAATATATCAGTTTTATTTCTATAAATGCATTACATACAAACAAAGTTGCCACCTGTCACAACTTTTTTATGAGTACATTGTAGTGGCAGCGCTGTGCGCTTGACTTGATCTGGTAACTTTGTGGGCGAACAGCACATTTTTAATGTTTACGCAATTTTCAATTTAAGCTCAAATTATACTCGTTTTCATTGCAATTGTGAGTAGTTTAATACTTAAAAAAGTGAAGACTTTTTACCATTGACAATTACAGCTGAAAGTAAGCATTAAATGAAGATGTTGTCACAAGCAATTGCTGCAGCAGCTGTTTGCCGGACAGGAGTCGTCGCATTCCGGTGCAGCCGGCGTACCATGAGCACGGCAAGATTGGTGCGCAGTATGGCCAGCAGCAGTAGCAGCAAGTGGCAAGTCAACTGTGGTGTCTCCCCCCAGCTGCTTCTCACGGGCAATTTGCAGCAATATCGGGTGCGTCAATATGCCAATGAAAAGAAGGTGTTCGAACGGACCAAACCCCATTGCAATGTGGGCACCATTGGTCACGTGGATCACGGTAAGACAACGCTAACGGCTGCAATTACCAAGGTGCTGGCCGACAAACAGTTGGCGGAGAGCAAGAAATACAATGAAATCGATAATGCGCCCGAAGAGAAGGCCCGAGGCATTACAATCAATGTGGCACATGTGGAATATCAGACGGAGTCACGACATTATGGCCACACCGATTGTCCCGGTCATGCGGATTACATCAAGAACATGATCACCGGCACTGCCCAAATGGATGGCGCCATTCTCGTTGTTGCCGCCACAGATGGTGCCATGCCACAGACCCGCGAACACATGTTGCTGGCCAAACAGATTGGCATCGATCATATAGTGGTGTTCATCAATAAGGTGGATGCAGCGGATCAGGAAATGGTCGAACTGGTCGAAATGGAGATACGTGAACTGCTCACCGAAATGGGCTACGATGGCGATAAGATACCCGTTGTCAAGGGTTCTGCGTTGTGCGCGCTCGAGGACAAGAATCCAGAGATTGGCTCTGAGGCTATTTTGAAATTGTTGCAGGAGGTCGATAGCTTTATACCGACACCAGTGCGTGAGCTGGACAAACCATTCCTTTTGCCCGTCGAGAATGTGTATTCGATTCCGGGGCGTGGCACTGTCGTCACCGGTCGCCTCGAGCGCGGTGTCGTCAAGAAGGGCATGGAATGCGAATTTGTTGGCTACAACAAGGTGCTCAAATCAACCGTGACCGGTGTGGAGATGTTCCATCAGATTCTCGAGGAGGCCCAGGCAGGCGATCAGCTGGGCGCCTTGGTGCGTGGCGTCAAGCGTGATGACATCAAACGTGGCATGGTCATGTGCAAACCGGGCAGCGTTAAAGCCCTCGATCAATTGGAGGCGCAAGTCTACATCCTGTCCAAGGAGGAGGGTGGTCGCACCAAACCCTTCATGTCCTTCATTCAGCTGCAGATGTTCTCACGCACCTGGGACTGTGCGGTTCAAGTCCAAATACCGGACAAGGACATGATTATGCCCGGCGAGGACACCAAACTCATATTGCGTCTCATCCGCCCGATGGTCTTGGAGCAGGGTCAACGCTTTACGCTACGTGATGGCAATCTGACTTTGGGCACAGGTGTCGTCACCAAGGTCATGCCACCGCTGAGCGAGACACAGCGTATCGAGCTGACGGAGGGTAAAAAGGCGCGCGAGAAAAAAGTTGCTGCCAAAAAGTAAACATAAAAAAACATTGTATTTCACACCATTTTCTATCCTGCAAGTCTGTCGTTAATCAATAAAATACATTAAAAAAATATACACAATGTCCTTCGAAAATCGCAGATCCTATGGCCAATTTAGAGCTGCTTTTGTAAAAATGACACGCGTCCTTAAGCCATAACTCCGCTGTATACTTAGGAACCTCGAAGGACCAATATTTTCTGTGCTCAAAGAAACAATTTTTCGAGTGTCATTCAAAGATTTCCAGGGCTGAAGAAAAATATTATGTCCAAAGTCCGTTAAAAATATGCTATAAAGTACCTTCATATTATTTGACTGCAGTTTGTCTCTGCGCTCTTCGCTCCTAAAAGTATGCCGCAAATTTGTGACATGAGTCAGCTAAGCCATCGCAACAACCTAACTAGTGCGACTGGTCTGTGTACGTACTATCGCCTGGTTGGATGATGAGGATTATAATTTGAAGACTTGAAGACAGTGATTCTGCTGGTTCAGCATTCTCGTCATTTGAATCCGACATTCAAATTGTTAATGAGGACTCAGTGTCCTCCAAAAAGCGCGGACGGGGATAAGAAGAGGGCCAGCTTGCCTCTTAATCAAGGAAAGTTCAGAAGCTTTTTCGAATCCAAGTTTGCCATAATGTAACTTTACAGTAAAAGTAAAGCCTGTTAATCTGTACAGCCTTCGGTAAGTCAAGGAGGTTGACGCGTGCAGCAGGGTTGAGGATGGAATTGGTGGTAATAGTGGAACTGTAGCAGCGAATTCTATCTTACAAGTTGTTGTTGTTCGGAACAGAACACAACTAAAAAAAAAACAACATATAACAGATAGAAAGAACACAAATTTCGCAAATATATCAGTATATCTTATACATTATTCATTTTTTTTTTCTCTTCTTTCAGATATTTTGCGTAGTATTCAATGACTTCCTTGGGAAAATAGTGATCCATCAAAGAAGATGGTACCGCCTCCAGCATCTCGTAACCCTCCCAAAGTACCAGAAACCAAAGTGCATCCTTAAATATGATGGTGTCAGCGATTTTGATCAGATCACAGCCTCGCTCACAGCCATAGACCACATCGCCTGTGCTATTTAAACGCACAACCACTTTGGGTCCATCCATTCTTTCAAATATAATATATATTTTTCCGACGTACAAGGATCTAAGTACCAATGCACATTAAAATAGTTCTATTGTACTCACGTTTACTTACCTTTTCTCTTTAATAAACCAGGAAAAATATTATTCAGAAAATGAATTCGACTAAGGTTGGCAATCGAATGGTGTTATTATCAAGGCATACTAAGTGTATTTGGGTTTCGGATGTGAAATATAAAACTAACTGATTAACTACAACGACATAGTAGACCTCAACCCAACAAAGATCCTCACGTTCGTAAGGGAGTTGGGGCTGATGGAAGAGCTATAGGCTTAGAAAGGGGGCACAATAGATCAAATAGGTCGCGGTGCAGCTTCCCCCCTAATAATAATAATAATAATAACTGATTAACTATAGTTGGGTAGTTATAAATTTATCAAGGCTGGAAATATATATTTTCTAAATATATATCCTCATTTTTGCTGTGGGCAGAAAACTTGTCTAAATCGGTCAGATTGAACTACTATGTCATAAAGCTGCCACAAGAACTATCGTTTTTTTTCAAATATAAATGTAAAGTTTCGTGTTCTATTTTGCTCCTAACTTTGTTGTTTATTTTATTTTATTGCAGTTGAACGCTGGGATGCAAGACTCCAGTACTGCATACCGATCAAAAATCAATGCTTAAAATAAGTGTGTAATGTCTTTAAAGAATATCATAATTGAACAACCAGCATTATTTATCAGATGTTCTTTATTTCTATTTTGCATTCGTTTTAGTTTTATAAGTTTTTCTTTTTTGTTTTGCATCCATATCAACTTTTCATTTAGCTTATTCGTAACTTAGGTGTACATACATAAGTTTATTTTTAATTTACTTTTGTTTTTGTTTCTTGTATATCGAGATACTATTTTCATATCATGCATCGGGTTTTCGCATTCCTCGTGCGCTACTTAAAAGCCTTCAACTTGTTTTCTATTTGCCGTCTTTCTATATCCGTCTTTAAACTGCCTTCACTTTGATTTTCATATATAGTACTTGCTGCTCTACTTTTGCTCGGATTTTCTTATGTTTTTCATTTTGCTTTTCTACTCTGTTATACTCATACTCTTTCAAAATTATGGGGGCTGTCGTTTCATTTGTATCCCTTCTTTATGCATTATGCTTAGCTCTAAAATCGTGGGTTATGCTTACTTAAGTTTTTCGCTACTTTTCAGCTTTCTTAATAAATCGGTTTTCTTATTTTTCTTTATGTTTTTTTTTTTTGAGTTTTTCATTTGGGCTTTTATGTTAATTGTTTCGTTTTGTTTTTTGTATTCCCATGTTTTTATACGCTTAAGTTTGACATTCATCACATTTATTTAACACCGTCAATTAGATAATATTTATATTAATATATGATTTGTGAAGGTAGTTAGTCTTGGAAAGGTTTCCTTGCTCGAGAAGTGTGTGCAATTTTTTACTTTACTTTTTTTTGTTATTTTTCTATTCATTTGTATTTTGCATTTTTCTTTTCTTTTTGGATCTTGTTTTTCCCCGTTGGCTTTTAATTTCTTCGCCATATTCTTGTCAAGGTTTATTTTTTTTTTTTTTTGGCTGTCATTAACAAAACTTTTCGCATTCATTTAATATTTGCAATTTACTGTTTCATTTTTTCTTTTTTTTTTTCTTTTGCATAGTATAACTAAGATCTACTTTGTGTTTAATAATTAAAATGCTTTAGTTATCGTTTAGTTTTGAAAATAATATGATTTTTTATATTACAGATGAAGCATTCTAGTTCTGCCTTTAGTATGAGAATTTACAAGCCATCTAGATATATATATATATGTATATATATCGGTTTTAATCATCTTACACTATTAAAAAAGGTGCCTAGAGTTCGTTAGCTCTGTTTAACGAAACATAATTTCAAAATTGGTCGTTAGGTTGAATTGTTCGGTTTTCTTTTCTCTTAGAAATGCAGCTTGTTTTTTTGAGAGAATATTTAAGTTGATTTCATTTTGAAGAAAATAATATAAAATAAAAAAAGGTCGCATCTCATTAAAGTTCATATTGAAATCGATGATTCTTTTGTGTTTGTAGAGAAACAAATTTGAAATCTTGTACAAATCATACTCTCAACGGTGGAGAATATAATTTCAACGAGAGAAAGAGAAACCAATCTGATTGAAATGGGGCAAACAAGAAGAGAAGCTTTTAAGGTTTAGATGGAATAATTAATACATATACATAATCGAGTATACCTGCTTAAGATAAAGTGTACAAAAAACCAGTCTTTAAAACATTTTGTTGTTATCAGTAAATACACATACATACATACATATACATATACATATACATATACACTCCACATATAAATGTATAAATCTTACTGTCTCTTAATCTTGAGCCGCTGCGAACAGGGCGCAAATACTCAGAAGCATTCATTGTGGGAATTGTGTGTGCAAATTGTTCAGAATCCGGATCGATAGCTCAATTATACATACTATAAGTATTTATAGCACCCTGCTCTACTGCAATTAATTTGATGCATATGTATACCACATATATATATATAAATATATATTATGTTTACTAAGAAAAAACTTGTACATGCACAATCCATTGATTCCTATATATATATATTTATAAATATATTTATATATATAGATTTACGGATACATAGCCATGGCAATTCAAAAGTGCGGCGTAATAGTTAGTTTTAATTAGCTGTATAAACTGTACAATTGAAATACCCGATGAATTTCAATAAGCTGATTCAAGCTGAGAGTATTTTAATGTATTTTGTTTTGCATTTTCGTTTTTTATTAATTATATTTTCCGTTCTGGAGCTGTAGCTCGCCGTATGCCAAAACTGAGACAACAATGTTTCTCATTATTTTTTCCATACAGGATTTTACACACACACACACATATATATATATATATATATATATATATATATGTATATTTTAATAATACTTTGCTTTGCGATACGCTTTACAAATAATTAGTACTTAAATACTAAACGCTAAGCAGTTTGTTTTTTCTTCTTTCGTATTACATAGTTTTATTTTATTTTAGTTTTTTTTTACAATATTTATAGCTCGCCTTAGGTTCTAGTTATTTTTCTCATTCTTTCATGCAATTCTACATATATAAGTATATATATTTACAGTTGTGATGTGCCTGTGATTCAATTTTCAATTATTTCGTTTCTTTTTTTGGATTTACAGTGATGTGGTGCTTTTTAGGTGCTTGTTTAAATTTGAGAAAATATGTCTTGCATGTGCCTGGGAAAATACACATATATATATAATACTATATATATATATATATATATATATATTTATATATGACGACATTATGTATACGCAATTTCTTAAATATGTTCATTTTCTTTTCTATTAAATTCGCATTAATTTTCGCTAAGATTTTTGTTCTTTGATTTAATTAATTTTTATTTTGCATTTGCAATTTCAACATTTAATCGTTGTAAAAAGTGAGCAGAAAACATTAACAGATTGTAGGACGGACATTGAATCAAAAAATGTATGCAAAACAATATCTATATATACATATACATATATATATATATATATATAGAGTAATAGGTAACTACAACTGGAACCTGATTTGAACTAAGTATTGAGAGCATGGCACAAAAGTACAACAAATATTTGTTTAATCCTTGTCTATAAAACTAAAATTAAATGTAACAAAATGCGGGAAAGTTAATTTGTTGTTGTTGTTGTCGTTTTCGTTGAGAACTATTGCAGTTTGTGCGTTAACTACATTTACATACTATTATTAAATATGTATAGACTTAATCATGTGCCTTGTTGCTAAGTTGCTAGTTTGCTTATTTGCTGACTATTTTTTCTGCTTGTGACTAATTTACGTTAAATGTTAAATGTTAAATTTTAAAATTAATAATGGTTCGTAAATGTAAATCAATAGTTGTAAAAAAAGAAATTAACATAGAATAGTTTAAATCAAAATAAATTAAAGTAAGCATAGTGTTTTCAAGGACTCACTTAATAAATACACATTTCAATGCTTACAACTAAATATAATTACGTTTCTCAATTACAAATAATATTTATATGTAAATATATGTATATATATATATTTATATTTAATTATACATATATATATATATATCATATTTTAGCATTTATAAAATGATTCATATGCTCTTCAGTTTAAGTCTAGGCTACAATATCTAAGTTTTGAGCATCTGTGACTGCTGGTTGTTGCAGATTGTTAATGTTGTTGTTGTTGTTCAATGTTGTTGGTGTTGTTGTTGGTGGATTGTGCAATTCGTCAACATTTGGGGGCAGCAGGCAATTGGCATCATTCGATTGTTGTTGATGCGTGTTGTATTGTTGTTGCAGTTGCGTTTGTTGTTGCATCAGTGCGAGCATTTGTTGTTGTTGTTGCAAGTTGAGTTCGTCAGCAACATCGGCAGCATTGTTAGTAACAGTGGTAAAATTGACATTAGTATGGGTTAAATCATTTATGGGTGTTGATGTTGTTGTTGTTGTTGTTGCAGCTGTTGCAACTGTTGCAGCTGTTGTTGGTGTAATTGGTGGTGTTGGGATTGTTGTTGTTGTTGTTGTGGGTGTTGTATGATTGTTGGGCATGTCATTGCTGTTGTTGGACATTGATGTTGATGCTGTTGCTGTTGGTGTTGGTGTTGGTGTGGGTGTGATGGACAATGAGGCAACTGTGGGTGGTAACAATGATGAGATGGGTAATAAGGAAGAATTAGTATTTGCTGTTTCTGTTTCTGTGTCTGTGTCTGTTGCAACAGCTGCTTCTGTTTGATGATGACTATGACTAATGAGATTTGTTTGCTGTGTTTGCTGCTGCTGCTGCTGCTGTAGCTGCTGTTGCTGTTGTTGTTGTTGTTGCTGTTGTAGCTGTAGCTGTTGTAGTTGTTGTTGTGTTTCATGTTGCATTTGCAGCTGCAGCAGATGCTGTTGTTGCAGCAACAGCTGCTGCTGTTGTTGTTGTTGTTGATGTTGTTGGAGTGTAACATTACCGTTGCTGCAAATTTTGCTATAGAGATCCGGCGTGGCCGTTGTCACATCCTCGAATTCGGTACGGAGCGCCGTGCGCTTCAGTAAACTCAGATTGCCGGGCAAATAGGACAGAATATTATAGATGAGACGTATATCCTCGCTGGAGGTCCACACACCCGGACGCTTGTTATGATACAGCTTCGCATACTGATACACGTTCGCCGTATTGCAGTACTCCATCTCAATCGACAGCGATGAGATGGCGCAGAAGGTGCACGCCTGTGCTCCCCCATATCTGGAGAAGATTGAAGGTTTAATTAGTTATTATAAAAATAAACAAAGTATGGCGGCTTTTGACTCTGTACGTAAATCCCTCTTTCCTAATTCACAAATTGAGTTCTCTGGGCTGTCCAAAAATCTCTCAGGGTCTCAAAATATTTAACTTTTCGAACGCAGAAAGTTTATTTCAGACAAGCAAGTAATCTTGACCTGTCCAATTGTTATTCACGTCATTCATAGATGACCTTCCTGACCTTTTTCCTATAAGTTACTAATGCCAATTTTGTAAAACTTTGCCTGTCGTCTAACAACCCATTTCTGGCCTACAAACTGATTTTGGGCAGCTTTTAAGTCTGGTTTCGAGTAAATTTATTAAATCCTAATTGTTATAAATGCAAATTAATGTCTTGTTATGGACGAATGACCCCTGTTAATAACTGTTTTCCGAATGGATTGAGGATTTTGTGTATTCTTTTAGATGCCAAGCTTGAGTTTGATAAACATATTTAATTTATTATTTATTATTTTATCTTTTTATTATTTTATTTTCACTCAAACTCTTTATATTTCACTAGTAATTCATGAATATGGATCTTGTATATGGTCTCTCAATTAAAAGGATCATAAGCAAAAAATAGAAACTGAACACAAATAATTTCTGCTCTTTGCTCTTTGGTTTCTTAACTGGAATACCAATATTGGTTTTAACTAATAATAAAATGATAAGTGATAAAATTGATATTTCAGCCAACTTAGTTTTGCAGTCATTTGTCCATTCTATTCATAAATCATTTCATGAGTTTTCCCCTGAATAAGTTGTGCTTCTTTCTGATTGTTCAAATTAAACTGTATTCTTATATATAGATAAAAATAAAAGCGTCGATTTTGAGTTTATTTCTCACCTGTCAACAACGACAATGGGTCCATTGCGATAATCATTGCAGCGCTCGTGGACATCAACAATGAAGTCATAGATGCTGTTCGGATTGGACATCTCTGGCCAGCTGGGGCAGTGCAGCATCTTGACGCTCAGCTCGTAGTCATCCTGAATGGACTGGATGACAAAATCGCGACTCACATAATCGCTCTTGTTCGTCTTGTTCAAGTATTTGACGCGATAATAATCGCTCTCGATGGGCGTGGCCTCGTCCGGCCAGAATTGGGCAAAATTCTGAAAGAAACAATGAGTTCTTAGCGAGAGCGAATCTTCCCGTGACTTTAGGGGCTAACTTACGATGTCATCCAGTGAGGAGAGAAGCACAACTGTTTGCGCATTATGATCCCAGACCATTTGCCAGAAATCCTTGATGGTGTGCGTCATCGGATGCTGGGTGACAATGAAATCGCGCAAGCGCCGGAATCCATGCAGCCAGGATGCATTTATGTAATCGCTGCCATCCTCGCCCGGCTTGGGCGTCAAATGGACACGACTGCCCTCAATGGGAAAAATGGCGCCACGATTCTTGATCGAATTCACCTGCTTCATGGCGGATGCAATGTGTATGTCCTTTGTCTGGAACTGGATGATATTCTTGTACTGCTGCTCCAAATACGGAGTGCAATTCTTTAGCTCCTCGATTTGCTCAGCCGGCAAATTGGTCTCGCCCGAGGCAATTGCCTCGACGAGTGCATCATGCAGGAATATGTATTGCTCCTCCGTCTGGACGAGGAAATTGCGCTGGGCTCGAATGTGACGCAAGAAGCCAAAAACGTTGACAATCGATTTTTGCTGAATCTGCTTGAGCATCGCGTCCAGAACGATATAGGTGCCAGTGCGACCGACGCCAGCGCTGCAACAATTAAAGAAAGGAAACTGTATTCAGCGAGAAGCCCAATCCAAGATCGATCCGCGACTCACCTGCAGTGCACAACAATGGGTCCAGCCTCGGCGGGATTGGCAGCGGAGGATTTCTTGATGAAGTTCAACACGGGCAAAGGATGATCCGGTGTGCCATGATCCGGCCAATTGGTATAGTGATATTGGTACACAATTTTCTCCATATTGCACTGCTTCTTCTTTTTCAGCTAGATGCAAATAATTACAGATCAAATAAATTGAAATGCTGATTCAATTGTAATAACTGCTACTCACTTTGAGGTGCTTGATTTGCAGGGTGCGCACTGTGTATGTGGACATGACCTCCTCCTCGACGAGCTTGACCTGTATGACGCCGTACGTCTCAATGCCATCCTTGGGCCAATACATATCGCATTTGCGCCTGCCACGCTCCACAAGATTGGTGATCATCACAATGATTGCGACTCGCTGCTCCCAAATCATGCGCCAGAAGCAATCGAAGGTGTCCGGCAACGGTCCCTGGGTGCCAATGAACGCATGCGACTTCTGATAGCCATCGATGAAGTTCGCATTGATATAGTCCAGATTCTTCTTCTGACCGGGCGTCGGATGCAAATGAACGCGACTGTGATCGTCTGCGAAAAGGAGAAGAAATATAAATATTTTTGTCATGAGAGATTGGAGGGAGCAAAAGAGAGATTTACTTTGAGTGCAAAGCGAATCAATTTTCAAATATATTCAAGAATATTTGTTTAAAAATGATTAGAAATTGTAATTATCAATCAAAACTAAATTTAAATTCGGATGAAGAAAACAGCGTTCTTCTTTCCTAATCTATCTTAAAATAAATATTTGTTATTTGAATAAATTTGTATTGGATTTAGTAATTGACTTACATGCGGTTATATTGAGATATCGATTCTTGCGCTTGTTCTCGGGATGCTGGGAGTGTTCGCAGGCGAGATCATCGCTGATGCACTCGTTCTGGATCGCTTCGTATTCGCGACTGAATCCAATATCGCCATCGGCATGCAACGATGCCACATGTTTGGCAAACTCGTTCACAGGCACCGCGGCACGGATCTCATCGCCAATCTTGACGGGCACCTCCCAATCGACCTGGGGCGCATTCGGATGATGTGGCGGATCGTCCAGATAGTAATAAGCGGCATGGAAGCACTTTCTGCTGAAGTTAGTGAAACAACAACAAATGTTCGAGTATTAATTAAATATATTCAATAAATTTCGACAGATTTTCCTAGTTGGTTTCCTGTGTTTGTGTATTAAACCCATCTAATGGATAATCTTTCCACTTTTATGTATCTTAAATATAGACAACTAAAAACTAAAAAATTATATAAAAATGCATAAAAAATATGCTGTATTATTTATGAATCTCGAGTAGCAAGTATGCAACGAAGTTTCAAGCTTGCCACACTTCAATAAAAGGGACTGCTTCAAGTTGCTGGCAGTAAATACTTAAGTATCTCTCTCCCTCTCTCTCTCTCTCTCTCTCTATATATCTCTCTGAAAAAGTACTTTAGAGAGGAGTTTTGTTCACGGAATTAGTTGAAATTCAGTCGGAAATAACAAAAATTATAAAATACACCAGGTGTCAGGTGAGCTGGGGAGGGGGGGAAAGCGGGAAATTGAAGTGAACTTGAGTGTGCAGCGAGCTTTTAGAAAAAAATCAAAATGCATAAATAATAAGCTCTCCAAGTAGACGAGCAGAGATAGAAAATAGAGCGAGAGATAGAGAGCGGGAGAGAGGGAGTGAGTGAGTGAGAATAAAGATAGGGAAAACTGTTTGAAGGACCTTCGCTTAGATGGGGGTGAGTAGTGGAGGGGTAGGGGGGTGTTATGGTCAACATTAACATTAATGGCATTAAGCTGCAGCCAGGCATAAACAAGTAAAATTTCTGAATGGCAGTCACTGCAAATGAGATGAAATATTTTGCTGCTTTTGGCATTTGAATGGATTTTATGCAAATATTTGAGTAGCATAAACACTGAGTGACAATGAGGGGGCGTGGCGGATGGTGTACGGGTTACGGTTACGGTGTAAATAAATAGTAACTGCGGCAGCTGCTTATATAATATTGAGGTTAAGTTTTGTAATTGGCTCAAGTGATTTCAAGCAAAGCAAGCAAACTGTTTTCTTCTTCTTTTAAGGCACCACAGAGTGGAGACTTTTGCGTAGAAACACACACACTAACACACACTAACACACACACACACACAAACTATTTATGCATATAAATATTGCCAAGTTTTCGCTAACTTTTCTAAACAGCCAACAGAAATCATTTGTTGAGTCTGGAAATCATTTTTGTTGTTGTTTTTTTACAATGCAATTTTTTGTAGGTTAAGCAAAAAGCTAATTAGGATTTGCGTCTGACATCATTGTTGATACTATAATACAGTATTGTCTAGGTAAGTGTGAATTGGGCTTTTGGTTTCGGTGTGTTTATCTCTGTCAGCTGATAACAGATTAGGAATGCGATAAGCTTGAATACATCCAATCTGACCACATTTTGCACACATTATATAAAAGTGAAGTGAAAAATAATATTGCGAATTTGTGATTCAAATTTGTTGCATTCTAAAATCAAAATACTTAAAGCAAGCAGCTTAGGCTCAAAAAGGAATTTGTGTTTTTCTTAATATGAATAAATATTAATTTGAATAGACTTGTTCTGCACTGCTCAGTTTTAATCATTTTTTATAGGTGTAATTTGCACTTGACATAAAAACAAGTAAGAATGCTGTTCTCGACTATGAAATACCCTGCACCCAGCAGTTAAATATGTTATTCTTTTATTTAAACATTTTCAATGTGGGCATAAAAATGATTTAATGTGTAAAATTATTCAACATATTTTTCTTTGGCTTCCCATTTCGCACCTAGCCATATATACATATATATACACTTTATGTGTAAATGTTTGTAAATATGAATTCAATAAACTATTTGATTAGTCATGAAATATTTCCATAACAAACAGCAAATTGAGCAAGACGAGCAAAGTTTTTATCTTGAATAAAGAGACGGCGACACGATAATAAATAATAAATAAAAACTTTAAGAAAATGCTCGGCGTCTTCTGTTTAATATCCAATAACTGTATCAGCCTGAATTTGCCTATCAACAATAATAACAACAGGAATAATATTAAAAACAACAACAACAACAACAATCATCGAGCACTTTGAGATGTGAAAAGAAAACAACAACAACTGAAACTGAAACTGAAATGTATCCGAGATATTTACTTTTATTTGATTTCGTACGAATAACTTAATGATATTTACGTGCACACATATATCTGTTATATATATATATATATATATATATATATATATATATATGTATGTGTTATTCAATGCCGCCGTCTGTTGATTTTATTGTTGTTGTTTTTTTTTCGCTTGGTTTTTACGCACCAGATATTAGGTATGGAAATATACAACATTTGTTATAAATGTAGTCACGATCTTTTGTAAATCATAAAATTACTCATTAACGACACTAAAAAAAGTAAGTGCCCAGATCTAATGCACATATGTATTTTATATAGTACCGATTTTAATTGCACATTAAAAGTCATATTGTGTTAATTTCGTTTTTGTTTTTACAGCATTATTTGTTATTGTTTTTTGATTTTGTTGTTGGGGAAAAAAACTTAATTAATGTTTAATGTTTGGATAATTACAGGGCAATTCCCTCCTTTAATGTGTTATGTAAATATTTGTTGTATTGTGGAAACTTTTCTATTTACTCAGTTGCACTTGTTTTTTCATGTGTTTGTTTTCTCTTTTTATCTTTATTTGGGTTAATTTGTTGAGTTTGAAGCATAACATTGCAGTAGTCTTAAAGCTGTCATAGTTTTATTTCATTTGAACTCTATTTTAGCTTATTTTAATATTAAAAATTATAATTGTTTTTTATTAAGCTTGGAGTTAAACTTAACTTTTTAGACGTTTTATTTGAACTAGTATTCAACAAACTGATTAACTTTTCTTTAGTTTAGCAACATTTAATTTTACTTTTATTATTATGTTAGTGTATTTATTGGTGCGGCTTTTAGCCTTTTGCTCTCGTTTCTGTTTTCTTTGTCAACTTCCGTTTTGTTTATTTATTTCTTATGCTTTCGGCAGCAGTTGAAATGCTACTGTTGTTATTTTCATCATTGTTGTTGTTGCTGTTGTTGCTGTTATTGTTTTTGTGCTCATTTGCTATGCATTCTTGTTGTTGATTGTTTTTGTTATTGTTTTTGTCATAAAGTTGATCGGAAGATTCAGTTTACGTCGTTTTCTGCTTTTGTTTTTTTTGTTATTTTTTTTAAGGCGTGACACGTGAGTGGGCAGCTAAATGGCCCAATTTCCCACTTATGCTGCTTGCTGCGAAACGAACAAAAACTTACGTAAACCAATTTCCACGTTTCGATTTGCGGCGTATAAGTGTTGTGCTGCTGCTGCGCTGCTGCAGCGGCTGCTGCTTCTCCCCCTGTGGTGCTGCAGCAGCTGCTGACATGATGTTTAATATAGCGATGAGTGCAAGCTTCTGACAAGTTGGGGGAGGGGCGGGGGTGTCTTTGAGATTTTTGAACAGGCTTTGTTTTCTACAAGCCCACAAATTGCAATGCACTTGTTGCGCTCGCTGTTGTTGTTGTTGTTGTCGTTGCTGTTGTTGTTGTTGTTACGTTGTACGTAGCAAAATTACGTCATATTCGCAGCCGCTTTGACGCCAATTGCAAAACTTGCAAAATTATTAAAATACGCAATTGACACGAAAACACAGAAAACAAAACAAAAAAAAGAGGCATAAGAAGAAGAAGTATTGTATCGATTTGACAGCTTATCGAGCCTTTTGCTTCTTCGCTGATAAACAATATTATTGCTCTATCTCGCTCACTCTCTGTCTCGCTCTGTCTGTCGCAGACGCGTGCATTCAGCTTTGGCTGTAGCGTGCACGCTGCTCGCTCATTTCTTTGATCGCGCGGTTCGATTATCAAAACGCAACTGAAATTCCAATCGGATGGCAAACACTGTGGTCGCCTAGTCACGTTAACAGAGCACAGTAGACATGTTAATAACAGACACCGCGCTCATTTGCTCGATCTGTATAAGAGAGTGAGAGCGTGTGAGCTTTTGCTCGCGTCACAACAATCAGCTTTGTGTGTGTGATAAGCCAAAGCGCTTATTCTCAGTCTATCTCTTTTCGCCACACACATGCAAAATGATAGTTAATATCGTATTTGTGTTTGCTATTTACTCATATTCATATTTAGCATTTGCCGATGATAAACAGCGGTGCAAAGTTGACAAGAATTTGTAAATAATTCTAATGTGCAAAAAAAATAAATAACGAATTAAATTTTTTTAAAATCTTCGAAAACAAATTTGTATGATTTGAAACCATTATAATTTCGAATGGTATAATTTTTTATTCATTTTTTTTTTAAGGTAAAACTGGTAAAATATTTCAATTTAAGAATGTTGTATATTAAATTAAATTTGAAACCATACTAATTTTGAAACGTTATATATACGTACATATCTGAATAGAAGTTTTTTTTTTCCAACTAATTGGGAATGAAATTGAATAACATCCAAATGGAGTCCACTGAACAAAAGATAAGCGAATTAATTGCCTAATTGGCACATGCCGCATAGCATCTGCAACAAAATACACAACAATTGTGTGAACAAAACAAAAGTTTGCCACAGCAACAAAAACAACAACAACAACCACAACTGTTTGATGATATCGGGCAAAGAAATCGCCAACTTGCCACTTAATATGCATAGCAGCATAACACCAAAGAAAAGAAAAAAAAATAAAAAATAAATAAAAATAAAAAAGAAAAAGAGAAAGTGTGCAGAAAGTCATGTCCTGGGCCAGTGTCGATGCTGTATATATAGATATATATATATATTCCAAATTAAAGTTGGAAAAGTTTCATTGCTCCCAGCAGAAGACAATCGAGCAAAAAAATAGAAATAAATAAAAATCGCAACTGATGAAGTCAAATCTTGTTTGGTTTCATCATTTTTATTTTTATTTTTATTTTTTTCTGTTTTTTTTTTTTTCTTACTGAGAAAAACCTGAGGTGAGCTTACCTTGCCATTAAACCCCTCTGCCACACACCTCCTCTGTTCATCCCTTGGGATATCTACGCATACACGTTTTTCTAATAATTTGTGGCAACAACAAATGCAACTTTTGTGCCAAAAAGTTGCGCTTACGAAGCCAAAACAATTTCTTGCCAGCATTTTTGTTGTTGTTTTTTCTTCTTCTTTTTTTCGAGCGAAAAGTTGGCGGAAAAACACTCTAACACAAGCCTTCCCCCAATCCGCGCCCCGCTTCCCCAACCACGCCCCCACCACAGCACACATGGGGCGCAGGCAAATAAAGCCGTTGCCGCAAAACAATGTTGCCAAAGTGCATAAAATATGAAACTACCAGCCACACACTCAGAGATAGAGGGGGAGAGATAGAGAGAGAGAGAGAGAGAGAGAGAGAGAGAGAGAGAGAGAGAGAGGGCAGAGAAAGAGAATGAGACAAGTAGAGAGATAGTTCTACCTCTTACAGGCAAGGCAAACAAAGTTTTCCATTTCAGTTATTTTTCCTTTTTTCTTTTTTTCTTTTTTCCTTTTTTTTTTTTTGTTGTTATAGTTTTAGTTTTATATGCGGCGTCAAAATGTATATAAAAATTGCTGTTATCGTTGACATATTTTTGTATTGTAACCAGCAAATTGTTGCAATAAAAATTCTCGGAGTATCAGCACAAAAGTTTTTGGCCAGCCAAAAGTTGAGAGGCGGCAAAAACTATCGACGAAAGTAATTCATACAAGCAATTGAGTAGAAAAATACTTATTCGAAAAACACCTTAAGGGATGGACGAGGGAAGCGCATCCAAAAGGGGAGAGAACGGTTACATTCGGATTGAAGATTGTCAAATGGTTAAGCATTAAGATACTCATCGAATATATTATGTATTTGAGCAGTCGAATATTTTATGTGTTTAAGATTATCA
This sequence comes from Drosophila grimshawi, assembly GCF_018153295.1. Lineage (NCBI taxonomy): Eukaryota > Metazoa > Arthropoda > Insecta > Diptera > Drosophilidae > Drosophila > Drosophila grimshawi. The sequence goes on from NW_025063098.1 coordinate 27,398,555, forward strand.
ACGTGCTAACTAATTTTGAAAAACTTCGAGTCGAGTATTAGCTCATTTGAAAAAATACAAATATTTTGTGTTGTATTTCAAGTGCTAATTAATTATTAGCTAAGAATATATTAGACTAATTTATAAATCAATCAAAATTGAAAGGCTACACCTTGAGAATGCTGGCTTTTATTGTTGCATTAAATCGATTTATATCGATATATGCAAAACGGACTGAGAGTTATCGATAAAGTAAATAAATAAATGTTATATTCAATAACTTATCTGGAACAAACAGAGAGACGAATTGACAGACAGATGGACATGACTGATCGACCTTGAATGTGATGCTGATCAAAAATATATATATCTTATGGGGTTCGATATTTTTAAGATTTTGCTTTTTAATTATTCAAGTGTTAGTTCATTAGAAAATTCTATTTTATTTTGTGTTTAAAATTGTGGAAATTTTGATTAACTTGAAGAAAAGTCTTTGAAAAGATGATTGCTTACGATATTATGTAATTAATCTGATGTAAAAGATGATTTATGTTTAACAATGATAAAACTTGGGAACGATATTTCTGTGGTAAGCATATTAAAAAAACACTGTTTATTTTAATTAAGGATACTTTTGATTAAGCAAATCAATACTTATATTCATCTAAAGTTTTCTTTGGTGTTCAATAATAGGTTAAATAGGTTTATAAAAACCACAAGATTAGCTGATTTCAAGCGCATTAGCTGTGCTCTGGAAGCCAACCCGGCCAATTTACCTATTTTTACCCACACTCCATGGAGAAAAACCCTTTTTCATTCTTTTTCTTTGTGTTTTACTTTATTTTTTTGCGTCCATTTACTTAGCTCGGTTCTTTTATTTGTTCGCATTGAAAGGGAAATTGCGGATATTTGTTTTGTTGTATTTGTTAAATAAAATATAATTTTTTTCCGCTCTAAAACGCTGCGCTGGCAACATGAAAAATGGCTTTTCGCCATCAGAAAGTGCCTACCCCCCCCATATACCCCACTCTCTTGCCACTCCGTTGCCTTGGCTGCCTTAACTTTCCACAGTATTTGTAAAAAATAAATAAAATGGCATTAATTTGTTAGCAAAAACAAGTGGATGGGTTGGGGTTTTAGAAGTGGGGGTGGGGCGGGGGTGTAGCTGGGGGGTAGCTGGGGTTGAAATGCGAGCGGCAACTTTTATTTGACATATTCGCGGGAGCATGAAAAATGACATAGCAAAGGAAAAAATGAAAATAAATAAAACAAGAAACAAGAAATAAAAATTTTTCATTGAAGTTAAAAATGCTTCGCATTTTCTTTATGGCGTCAAGGAGTCGTGGGTGTTTATGGGTGGGTGTGTGTGGTTGTGTGTGTGGGTGTGGTTGGTTAACTGCCCGAGGCCTTTGTTACCCGTAAGACTGGTAAAGGGTTAACCACTCGCACATTTAATAAAGACTTTAAGTAACTTAAAACTGTTTGCTTGTCTTGTGTTCCATTCCGTTCCGTTTCGTTCCGTTTGACGTCCCCGTTGGGTTTATGTTTTTGTGATTTGAATTTTAATTAACATTCCTAATGAAAATGCCAGAATGAATATGGAACCCTCTCCCTTCCCACTCCTTGCCCAAACAGCATCTTCATGTCAGCTCTTTGGTCATTTTCCTTTTATTTTTATAAGTGCTGTGAAGCAGAATCAGCAGCGCTGCCCAAGTTTGCCTTGAATCCTTTCAGAACAATTGGCAGCAGTAATTATTATTATTATTTTTTTCTTTTAAATTTAGCTTAGAGGGACAATTGCATTATTGTTTTGTACACGTTGCGTGGAACAGAGGAATCGCATTCAAAAGTTTTCTTTTCTAAACTTTATTTATTCTATATATCGATTTGTTCTAACCTAAATCCATTAAAAATTGCTAAGAAGCTTATAATGCTTTTGCGTAAAAGTATTTAGGAGGAAAAGAAAGCATTTTTAGTATTGTGGAAAGGAATTTTACATAGACTGAGAGTGGTTTTGATTCAAGTTAATGAAACCATTTAAATTTGGTATTGCCTTATAAGAAACTCCACCATTTCCACTCTTGATGAAAAAAACTGGAGGAGCTCGAAATGAATATGCAAAATATGCCCTCAAAAAGTGCGTCTAAACTTCTCAGAACCATAAATTTGCTGAAAGAAAGGTAATTTTCAAAAACCAAGGCTTTTTATCATGGTTTGCCACTCCACGAAAAGCAGAGAAAGCCTCTGATCAAAACTTTGTTACTTTTAAGGTATATGCTAAATAAATATTGACATTTTATTGCCCTATCTAAATTCAATGACATATTAATGTAATTGAAAAAAATATAAATATATATAGCAATATATAAATTTATATTTTTGAGTGTACAGTTTAAATGCCCGAGATGTTATTCTTGTTGTTCTTAATAATCTAAGCAGAGCGGACAACACATGTAGCACTGCTTTCGATAAGAGCTCCGGCAATGCCCCTGAAATGTGTTTGGTAATCCCCCAAATCCACTCCCAGCAAACTCTTTCTCGCGTAAATCGAGAGAGAGAGAGAGAGAGAGAGAGACAGAGTGAGATATTTCTCTCCAGTTCGATCTCCCGTGGCGTTAGCTGCCACATTATAATAGCTATATTTGCCCTCAACTATATATATATACATATATATACATATAGTTATATGTGCTGTTGATTTTAGGGAAATTAAATAGGAAATTAAAACATTTTGATTTTCATCGGCACACGCTCCGAAAATAGAAGAAGCGAAAAATCGCCTGCTGTGTGTGGACCTAGTGGTGCCTCAGACAGCATCAGCATCAGAACCAGTCGACAGTTTGATTTGTTGCCTGGGCTATTTTTAAGCAGCGCCACGGGTGGGTGGGCGAATGGGTGGTTGGGTGGTTGCGTGCCCAACTATCTTGGGTGGTTGGGTGAAGTGTGTGGCGTGTGGCGAGTGTGTTGCGCCAACTCTTAACAAGTAAGAGTGTCACACATTGAGAGTGTTAGACTGAAAGATACCCTAACATCCAACAGGAAATTTAAATGATTTTAATAACCATTTTATTATCTGATTCCATTGTTAAAGTTTATTATATTACTGAATGTTTAAGTATGTTGCCTGTATATGTTCAACATTCTGTGCATTTAACAGAAAGTATGTTAAAGTATGTTGCAAATGTTGTATACTTTCTTGAATATACACAATATAAGGAATAACATTCTGTAACTTTAGTGCCAATAGCCTGTCCTATAATTTATTTAAATGAAATGAAAATAAGCCGAAAAGCTGATTCATAATGGAATCGAAAATTGTTAAGAATATGAATGTAAGAGTGAGTGGAAATAATCAAAAATATAGTTAAAAACTTAAAATATTTAAGAAAATAACAATCAGTTTTGTTATTATATAACACAGGTTTATATTTTTTCAGTTTTTCCATTATATTATTATTATTACTTCTGCATATTGAGAAATTCGCAGCTTAAGCGATTTTAAAAACCTTTAATTATTCTGTCTCCGAGTTATATTCAATGTTATGCAGTACATATATAGCCTGATGCCGAAGGTATATTAAGAGATATAACCGATTGTAAGCTATCGATAAATATCGATTTAATTGGGTACTTATAGCTCGTATAATTTCAATCAAGCTGAATGAATTTATTAGCTTTCTAAGGTCGTGGATATTTGGTTATGACTGTCACGTACATTTAGATGAATTCAACAAACCCTTTTTACACAGTTCCTTACAGGGTATTGAAAACGAAGAGATGGGCGTGCTTTTTATATATTTATGGGGTAGCACGCGTCGCAAATGCAGCTGCACTTGTTATGCTTAAAACTATAAAAAGAGTCGAGTTCAACGGGGTTGGGGTTGTGTCTGGGGTTGGGGGTTATGTGTATACAGACTAGTGTGTGTGTGTGGGTGTGTGTGTGTGTAAACAAGGAGCGCCACTTACCTCCAGAGGAAGAAAGCCATGACAATCAGCACGATGCCAAAGCAGCTGAAGATGATGCCAACCAATACGGCCAAGTTGTAGTCGTTATGCGATTGACGCAGCAACGGTTGCAACTTCTCACAGTTCGGCTGCAACTGTATCTGAAATAAATAAAAGAAAGTAGCAGGTTAGTTAGGGATTTAAATTGGGGATGGTATTGGTTATTGCTGTTGTTTTTGTTGTTGTTGCTCGCAGCTGCGACTTCCAAAACCCCGCTGAGATTTATGGCTTTTGCCTGCAGCTGACACTACTTAAAGTGGGAAAAATGTGTTTTGTTTTTTTGTCTTTCTCATCTTATGCAAATATGTATTTTGCACGGGGCCCGTATTTTCAAAGCTATGCCCGGGCTTTGTTTCCTAGCACTTCCTATACTCAAACTTGTTTTTTCTTTGCTTTTCTTACTATAGCCCGTAAGTAAGAAATGGCTTAAGAAAAAGGGGGCAAACAATTTGCAAATCTGGGTCACAGCCTGTGGTAGTCATCTCCAAACTTCTTGTTTGCTTTAACTGCTCAGTCTATTTATATATTTATAGGTGGAGTATTGACTTTTAAGCTACTTTAAATGACGAAAAAAATTATTGTTGAGCTATAATCACATAAGATTTGTAGAAGAAATTGTTCAAGCTATTTTCAATTTTTACATTTAACTGATGCCAAACTATAAGTGATTCCATAAATTCGAAGTGAGGCAAATAAAATTAAAATAAAAATATCAAAAAATATATCGAAGTTAGATGCATCTTTAAAAAATAACTGCAAGTCACTCGAACCATTTATTGGTGATTTCTACTTGCCAACAAATGTGATTAAATGCCTAAGAAAATGTTTGCCGTTAAGCAAATCTACAAACAACATTTTTCAAGTTAAATCATTTGGCTTGTAGACATTTGCGTTGTATTTTTATTTTGTATTTTGTATTTTTTGCTGCATAAATTATATATTTATTTAAGGGACATTTTTGTTGTTGACTATGCGCCTGAGCGGAAGTGAAACTGGAAGTGGATGTTGATGTGGATGTGGCAAGCGGAAGCGAAGCATGTAAATGTGGCCAAAAGGTGCAGCCAATTGAAATTCAAGCGAGAGCAGAACAGCAGCCATGAATTATATGTAAATGCAGCGCAGCAGAAAACCCAACAGAAACTAACAAATAATAAACAGAAAAAAAAGAAATAAACAAAAAATTGCACAAGTTGTGTGGTTTTATGAGTTATGACTAAAAACTGACCGCAACCCCATCAGCGACGAGGTTAGCAAAATTGCCATCTTTTGTCACGGGCTGTAATACACACACACACACACACACATACCATGCATGCCACAAACTTTACACTGTGGCTGTGTGTTAAGTGTCAGGCGGGGATTTTGTTATGATATTGTTACGACAAGTTGAATGTATTTTGAGTCGAGTTGAAAAGTCAATAAACCGAGCGGAGCGTAAACAACAAAATGCACTTGTCGATTGATGATGGGCGTGGCAGGAGGGGGGTAGCGGCGCCTGATTATGCTTGACAAATTGCCATTAAATATGCAAAAACTCTTATTCCACATACGCCACGTTGGCCACCCTCTGATGCTTAATGATGCAAACGAAGGCAGGCCAGCCAGTCAGCTGCAGGCATTGAGGATACCAGCGAAATTGATATGCCACAAAATGTATAAGGTTATATATATATAGATGTATATAGGGGTGTATTAAGACATGTCCTACTAGCCTGGCAAGCTGGCAAATATGCAATAAACTCTTGGCCAAAGCAGCAGCCAAAATATGCTGCAGGCAGCACTGCTAGACAGACATATACATATATATAGTATATATACTGTGGGTGCAATCAGATATGGCAACGTCGAGGCCATTTTGTAATATTACAGCCAAGTTTATGGTATGCCACGCCCCACCCAAGAAAAAAAAAACTAAAAAAGGCCATTGCATTTTTGATTTGTAGTTGCTTGAAAAAGTGAGTGTCAGTAGCCAAAATTGCTTGTTATGTGGAGCAGGTGTGTGCGTGTGTGTGTGTGTGTGTATCTGTGTGTGTATGAATTGTTTATGCACTACTTACAATTCTCGAATCCGAAAACTTGCCCAACACAATTTTCTTGGGATTTATAACGCTGAACGATGCCGCTGCCACTTTGACTTCGTAGTAGGAATTCGTTGTCAGATTTGGCAAAACCATCTGCATAAAAGAGAAGCAAACAGAGAAAATGAGATGATATTAAATATTAAAGAGCTTATTATGAAGTACTAAGAGTATAATATTTATTTCATTACTTATTATCTTAAATATTGTTGGGAATATGTTTTATTATTCTCTTTGATTTTTATTTATTTCTATTTATACACATGGCGACCTATTTGATGAGGTGGATAACCCAGAGGAGCTTATAGATAGGCAGGACTATTTAGAGAACTCAGCAACTGCTCCTTTATTAGGCAGTGATTTCTAGTTGTTTTGTGGCAATTTAAAAAAATCCAAAGAACACCTCTCAAAAATACATTTATGAATATTCATTTTATTTATAACCCTTGTGACAAAAGCCATATTTTACAAGTTTAAAATTGTAGCTGTGATAGGCAAATATATAAATAGATTAAAAAATACATAGTTATAAAAAAAACTTACATATATGCAGAATTTATCTATTGTTGATTAACAATTTTTGTTTTGCCGAAAAATATTTCAATTACGAAAATAGTTTTGAGCAAAACAAAGCCAAAAAATTCAGCAAACAATGCAGAAACCGAGCATGAGCTCATATTGCAAATAACAACAGCGAAGCAAAGCACAGCGAAGCAAAGAAAAATGAAAACTGAAATAAAAACCTTTTCCGCAAAACATATAGAAAAAAGTCAGTTGTACATTGTGCGAGCATAATAAAATTTTATTGTTACGATATATATTTTTATTTTTGTCTGTATCTTGTTTCGCTGCGGCGCTTTATATTATTTATTTTGTTTCGCATTCTATGCAGGGCGCTAAATAAAAACGGGGCAAAACGTAGCATACCAGAAAAACCCACAAAACGGCATAAATTTAATTTATTTCCAACGAAAACCCGTGCAGGTGTGCCAGTTGTGAGTGTGTGTATTGTTTTGGCCAACAATTCATGCTGCACAAAGACAATGCCAAAGCCAAAGCTAAAAGCCAAAAACCGTAGTCCTGGCTCCTATGTGGGCGTAACTGCAGATAAACATTCGTAAAATATTTACATGTGTCGCCTGCGGACCCAAAAAGGGTGCTCTTCTTGTGACCTCTTTATAGAGGCTCTATATGTATATTCCGATAATAACTATGGCATGCCATGCAATGGGGTATTTGCATCTGAATTCAATTTACGCCGGTCAACTTTTGATTGGTTTAAAAAGCTGAATTTTTAAGATTCTCTATCAGCAATGCTCACAATTCATCCCAAATACTTTTCATACACCTCTGGCTACATAACTAAATTCGTGCGGAATGCCATTTTTCTCACAGTTTTACTTGGTATCTCAATTTGGCTATGTTTTCGATATATTTCCAATCCCGTCGGTATTCGTCTTCGGGGAGAGATTTACAGCGACCGTTCAGTCAGCTGTGGAATTTGAAAGGCTTTTTTATTGCGATTCCCAGCGATGAACAAATAAAAATAAGTCATGTAAATTACACAAAAATGGGTCCATTAAAGGGTACAAAATTTCTTCATTTTGACTCGTTTTTCATGTATATTATTATAGATATTCATGGGAATGATTAGCAGTTAAGAAAATAAACTTTAGTACGAGTTAGAAACTAGATTTTGTGAATGTTTTTTGAGTCAACTGTCTTTTTAAGTATATATTTTGGTAAAGTAAATACTATTACGAATTATTTTAATGTTATTATTTATAATGTTCTAATAAAATAAGAAATATATATATATATATAAAATAAATAAATAATAGAAAACAAAACTATTTTCTTTTAAATACTCTGCTTTTACAATCTAAGGCATCTCAGAGTCGAGTAATCCTCTGGTGTTTTGTGGAATTTGCACTGGTTATTTATGCTGTTTGTAGCATAAAAATGCAATTATTGTTGGCATTTCATTTTGTCTCTTTTTTTTGGGCAAATTCTCTCACTCGTGTTTTGGCCGTTATCTAGTTCACTGTTTTACAACGTTTATCAAAGCATACTTTTTGGGTGACCAACGAGCGGTAAAAAAAAGACGGAAATATCAAAAATATCATTGCAAAGTTGCCAACAATCAGCATTTTGTTAGAGAACGCCAAAAATAAAAAAAATACAAATATAAAGAAACAAAAAAATCAAATAATAAAAGTTGTGTGTTGTGTAAAACATTTTACACAGTTAAAAAGAGAATGCAAACACAACTCGCACACAACAATTCTGCAGACAATCAAAGGTGTGTGTCGCTGCCGCCCCAATTTTTTTTCCAACATGGCCGACAAAATGGCGGCAGTGCAATGCAGTGCAAAAAAAAAAAAAAACGGCAAAAAATGCAAAACAAACAAGACAAACCCCGGGAATATATGACAAATTGCTGGCCAGCAAAGTTGGCAACTTCCTCGCTCTTTGAGAGATGTCAGTTAGAGCAATGTTTTCTCTTTTTCGTAGTTTTTTTTCTTTTATTTTTTTTTAAATGCTTACCGCTGTTTCCAGCTCCTTGGCGGATGCATTGATGCGTATGTCACGGTGCGTATCCTGGCCGGCCAATCGTGTTTTCACAACGTAAAAGTCAATGGTGTTGTAATATTCGTGGGGTCGCTTCCAACGTATCGTAATCGATTCCTGCGAATGACACGTCAGATTTAAAATGGTCGGATTACTGGCACCGCCCACATCCGTACGCTGGGCAATCTGATCGGACGGTTCGCCCTCGTTCTTTGTTGTAAACGCTTTGACAATGACACGATAGTCAGTAAAGGGTTCTGCAATAAAGAAAAGCACAAAAAAAATAAAAAAAATAAACAAAAACGAAGAATGAGCATTGAAAATATGTGTAAAACAATGAGTTTGCAGTTTGACTTTGTTCTTTGATTATTGTACATTAAATCCATTTTGCTGTTTCATCTACCCCAGAGGGCTGGGCTGTTCTTTTGACAACGAATTGTGCCTTTGCCTTTATAATTCAATTACAAAGACGTTTCAGGTCAGTTTTCATGGTTACCACAAGCCAAATAAATTGAGTTAAAATCTATGGATGAACTTGCGTTAGAAGTCGAAGTTCAAGGGATGTAACAGAACTGATATCCATAAGCGATGCGAGACTTTTTAACCCTTTGTCGATTATAATTCACAAGTTCACATTAAGTTCAGATAGGCTTCGGCTAATCTAGATACTACAACATGTAAGCAAGGCACACACAGCTTAAAATTTGATACTAAGTTGAAATATCTTTGGGGTCAATTTCCATCTGCTAAATTCCACTTTAAATTTAAGAAAAAACCAACCGAATTTAATTTTGAAAGCTGTATATTATAGTGAGATGATGTTGACGATTTCCGATTCAAATATGAAGAGGATAATAATATGATTAGTTGATGAGTCTGGTTAGAATAACTTGGTAAACTTGGTAAGAGTTGTTCAAACATTAACTCATTTGGTAACTATTTAATGTAGTAGTTCTACATTGATTTTATTAGCATTATCATTACCAAAATGTATAACTGATGTGATTGGTTAGGATAACTTGGCAAACAAATCAAGTTGCTAATTCACGAACTTATCTGTCGTCCTAGGGGAACTCAGCGATATAAGTGGTTGAAATATGGGTAAGTTTGATTCGGATATTTAGTTAAGCATAAAATATCTGACAGAAATAAGATATAGTAACCCAGACTCAATTGCTCTTAGTCTAAACTCCGCAAAATAATTTGCATATTTGAAAACTCGGATATGTTGTTAAATAAAAAAAGTTGTTCATCAAGAAATCTACTTTCGACCGAATGTTTCTTTGGCAGCTATATGATATAGTAAACTAATCAGTCAACTCATATATATGTATATATAAACTCTCTTATTATTTTTCTTAATATTGTATTCCCATTGTATTCCCCAAAATTGCTGTAATTGCTCAATGCTGAAGAGCTCTTTAATTGTTTATTGCCAAATAAAGCCATGCCAACTACAAGCTGCTAAAATTTGCTCGAGTTACGCACATTTAAATATTTTCCCAATTTGTGTGAAGCACTCAAGTGCCTTTATTACCGACCCTAAGCTCGCTGGTAACCGCAGCGCTCATTCAAAGTACAGTCATGCCCAAAAGGCAGACAACAACAACAACAGCAATAACAAAAGGACTTAAAGCGTCATTTTAATTGCTTTTTATGGCGTCCGGGACCCTTAAGCAAACTGTCAATATACCTGGGCGATACAGCAGTCAAGCTGTCAGCAATGTGCCCAACATTAACGCCCTTCTGCCTTAGATCCTATAGCCAACACGCCTCCACCTCCACCCTCTTCACCCTCTCCACCCCTTACCTGTCATTAGCTGTAATTATAGCTCAAGTCGATTGTTTGCCCGCTGCTTTGTAATTAAATAGTTTCAAGTGCCTAACGCTGGCCACTTTTTGTTGTTGTTAGCAACTTTGACGCCTGTAATTATGAGCCAAAACCGAGGCAGGTACCACGCCCCTCCCCCCGTTTCCCGACAAAGCTAACCGAACAAATTATTTGCTTGTCGCGAAATTTGTTGGGTTGGTTCCTTTGGCGAAGGAACGCGTTTTCTGTCAAATTCTGTGAAATTCGCTTCACTTTGTCATTGCATACTTTAAGGCAGGACTGAAAAAACAAATACGCAAAACAAGCACAGCATTATTAGCGTTGCAGCATTGTTGCAGGTAGAAAGAGTTAGTTATTAGGGTGTCGTGGTGCCAGGGGAGGAGCGGGGAGGTATATTCTGTCAGCATGCCATGCAATCAACGTGCAACATTCCGTGTTGCTCATACGCCGTGTGGCACGCTTGAATATTGTGCTGGAGGCGCCCACATTGTTTAATTAATTACGCGCGTCAGGTGCGCCAGGAATGAGTTGCAACTGATGTTGCAACTGTTGTTGTTGTTTTTGCTGCTGCTGCTGTTGCTGCACATTAAGCAACATCCTTTGCCAGTTTCAGTTGCTTTTTGGCAGCTGCAGTTATTTCAAATTAAATTTTCATTTATTTTCAACCATTTGGCATACTTTCATAAAGTGTTTGTCTCGCAATATACCAATTTTTCTGTTGCATATTAAATTAATTAATTTCACAATTGTTGCTGTTGCTGCAGTTTTTAGCGCACAGCATTTTGTCAATTGCAGAATGCTTATTGCTGTCCACAGTTGCAGTTGCTGCTTCTCTTTTTGCTTTTGATGTGGCATTTAAATTCAATTATTTTTGCATGTCGTTTCAGTCACTTGACAATTGACTTTTAGCTGTGTGAATTTATATAATTTTGAAGCTGAGCTGTATCGATGAAGTTTTGCATTTCTTACAACATTTTTCACTTACTCTTGTTAATCTTCCGACTTCTGTTAACCGTATTAGACTATTTAGTGTGGTTTTTATACATAAGTTAATTATTGGCGAAATTGATTCCCCTTTTCTATTAGGTCGTCCTAACTTTTCTTTTCCGTGTATTCTTGATGGAACTCTCGCTTCCTTAATTAAACTTGCTGTACGCCGGTAAGCCTCAAAGCGTGCTTAATTGTGGAAAACTTATCTTACTTCACAGGTCCAGAGATTTGCGTACCTTCTCTTTATTATCTGTCCCACTCTTTATATCCATCTTGCTCTCTTGCCTCTTGAGCTAATAAATAAATTTGTCTGATTGGTTTTTTTTTGGATTTTCCAAATCCTTGCAATAAATGTAAAGAGTCCTTGTCTTAAGTGCAAATTTTTTTTTATTAAGCTTACAACTTTTTTTTAGATTTATTGAATGTGTTAAAAAAGTATCGAATATGATTGAAAAACGTTCCTCACAATAAGTTTAACCATTGAAAAATAAACCAAGCTTTGCACTGAACTTTCCAGGTCTACGATTATATCAAACTGCTTCTTTTAAACTTTGGGCAATTTCTCAGAATTTATATGAAAGTTTAAAAAGTAATCATCATGTTATACTTACTCAGACTTTGGAGTTCGAAGTGTATCAGAGTTTCTGGGGAGTTGCGGGAGTTCTTAACGATTTCGACACCCGTTTGATTGTCGTGTATGTGAAAGACATGGTAACCGGCAATGGCACCATTTTGATTCTTTGGCGGATGCCAGGACATTGTAATGCTATTCGCGGACACATCCAGCACAGTGAGATTCTGAGGTTTGCTTGGCACTGTAAATGAGAAAGAGATGCAAATACAGGATATGAAAATGTTGCAAGCTAAATAAATATATATTTGTATCAATATATGTGCTGAAATGTGAAGTTGGCATACTTAGAGAACTTAACCGAAAAAGTTGAATTAAGCTTCATTAAAGGCGACACAGCTGTGAGTCCCTGAGGTTGGCAGTCAAATAGAAAAACTTTTCGTATCTTACTTTGCTGCACAGGAACCGGAAGTGCTGCTTGGCAGTAGCGAAAGCAAAGACTATCTACACACACACACACACACACACACACACACATGTATATAAGCACATAAATAATTTATTAAATATCAAATAAAGCTAGCAAACGGAAAAACAGCAAAAAAAAAGGACAGAAAAAAAGAGTCATATAAATTGAAATGAATATTTTGCAAGCAGATGAAACAATTTATATTCAAATGCCACTCACGCGATTGTGCATGTGTGTGTGTGTGTGTGTGTGTGTGCTAGTGAGTGTAAGGAGCTACAAAATAAAAAATTATATATTCAATTACGAGAGAGTGGGGCAAAGAGCTGGGGCAAGCCAAGCGCAACGTAATCGAAGCGCATAAAGAAACGGAAATGCGATTGCGAACAATTTATTATGGCTGCAATTGTGAGAGACTCTCTCTCTTTCTCTCTCTCTCTCTCTCCCGCACAATCACTCTAAGTCTACACACACTCACACAGAAAGAGAGAGAGAGAGAGAGACACACCCACATGTTCGGTTATAATCCCAGGGAATGGCAAAGGCAAAGGATGCAAAGCTGCAGCAATAATTTCATTTGGCAGGACCAAAGGACAACATCCGACCATGTGTGACGCCTTCGGGGCGCAACAAAGGGGTAAGAAGTGTATTCAATGTAAGTGGCAAAAAGCACTAAATGGTAATTTATTTTACTAATACAACAAAAAATAAGAGCAATGAAAAAAGGCAAAAGAAAAAGCACTTTTCCGTTTGCCAGCAATCAAAAGGAACAAATGAGTGAACCCCGAGGGCAGTTCAAGCACTTGACCTGCCAATGGCAATTGCTGCCTCTGCTGCTATGCAAATGCGATAAAGCTTAACAAAACACAACATACAAAGACATGTGTGTGTGTGTGTGTGTGTGCAAAATAAACAGTCGCTGTCAATGTGCAAAAATTTATACAATTCAATAAATGGCATTTCTCTTCTCTTGACTTATTTTTCTTTTGGTTATTTTTTTTTTTCATGGCTGCTGCTTCCTTTTGCAATTGAAAACGGAAATGGCAAATGGGAAATGGACACGAGGAGGAGCAGAGTGTGGAGGGTGGAGCAGCTGCTGCAGTTGATAGTTGGGCCACAAGGCAAACGGCAAAGGAAAAAGCCAATTTATAGACTCAACTCGACTCGACTCGACTCGTACTCGACTCGAATGGAGGAGGAAACTCGTTGGAGCATTGGCAAATTGTAGGCCCCTGTGCGCGTGGCATTAAAATCAATTAAGCAACAAAGTGCTGCATACATTCCAGGCGCCAAAGGATAAATGTCGTCGTCGAGGTGCAACAACGGGGGCACTGGGGTGCGTGGGTGGCACAAAAGTTAATAGCATTGACAGATGCCAGAGACAGCAGGCCGTACATTTTCTTTGTGGCACTATCTTAATCTTGCCGGCTCACTCTAGCGCACACTCTCTGCCACCCACTCTGTGTGGCACTCTGCTCTTTGAGCAGCCTTAAGTGCTTCTGATTGGTTTTGCGCCATGTCGTTCACATTCATGTGAAGCCGCTTTGTTTGCCGTTAGTTAGCCGTAAATTGATTTCCATGCGCACCATTTCAATCCGGCATGCCACGGCTCCTAGCCGCTGTCCATGTGGCATGTGGATGATGCCATGATGCCACCTGCTAACCGTGATTCCCCCAAACTCATTTGCTTCCTCTCATCTGATATACATACGTATATAGATGTATCCATTATGCGAAGACTATATAGATCTCTTGTGTGATTGTCTCTCTGAGTGAGTAGAGTGAGTTAATTAAGTTTCACTGTCATAAGTGTACTTATTCTGAGTCCTTTGCTTTGAGTAGTGCTAATCAAACTAGAATAATACTAATAGTTGTAAGGCTTTTCACATATTGTTTGCATTGCAGAAGCTGAAGAGCAGTAAGAATATTGAATGCAATATACAAAAGATTTAGTTGTCTTTATTAAGATTATTAGTACTATTATTATTTGCTTACAAGAAAAACATGAGCTTCAAAGGCTGCATATACGAAGGAAGACAAAATACGATAAGCTTAGATACTAACTCCGATTTATATTTTATATTTAAATAAATTATTTTAAATTATAGTTTTATTTTATTGTCAAGCTTTAAAGTTGCGAATCAATTCGAATTATATCGGAGAGATGTCAGGAGCCAGATAAATACATATTTAAGTTAGAAAGAACAAATGTTTCTAATTTTCTACATTTTAATCTTTCAAAGTTTCGAAGTGACTGCATTTAGCCTGCACTTATAGACAGTAAATTATGAATCACTTTAAAAAAAATAAAGACATAACTATTTTAAGATGGCAAGAAATGGAAACAACTTAAGAAAGTACATGAATAATAAGTACACAAAAAAAAAAAACGAAATAAAATATTGCCCAATTTTTATTTTTGAATATTGGCATACTATTAATTTAGACTATATTCAACTAATTCGTTAATCAATTGGAATAATTTTAAGCACCAATTACCGATTATTTTTATCAGCTTCTAAGCTCATTCTCTTCTCCAGTTTATTCTTAGGCAAAACTTTGAACTACTTCGACACAAATTTTAAAGCACTAGTGAAGCGTTTCAGTTGCTTAATACGCTGTTAGACATGAACGCACAATGGTTGGCCGGCCCTTCCTGGCTGAGCATTTGAGGCATTGGCCACAGCAACCAGTGAGAGCACAGCTACAAATTAAAAGAAAACAATAGAGGGGGCGTGGCGGTGGGGGATGTGAGGCACACTATGAGTTTTGCCCGGCGCCAAGCGGAAGAAGCCAAGTGTGAAAAAGCAAGAGAAAAGCTATGCTCAAAAAATAAAAATAAAAGTTGGGGAAAAAAAAGTCCAAGCTGCGCGTGATTATTTTCACAAAGCAAAGGCAAAAGCAGGAAGCAAAATCTTTTTTTTTTAAAAGAGTAGCGCCCGAAAACCAATATAGACGACGTGCTTAAGTTGTTAAGAAAGGCAAACAAAGGCACTGTTCCCAGAGGGGAGGGCGGCGGCAGAAGTTGGAGCTGAGATGCCGAAGGGACTGTGTAAGGTGTGTGTGTGTGGGTGTGTGCGAGAGAGTGTGTAAAGCAAATAGCATTAAGTTGTCTGAGCCTCAAAAAAAAATGAAATTAAAAAAACTAAGCGATATATAAAGTCAAGAAAAAATGAAGAATTTTCTGTGACTGCGCGAAACTTTTATACCCTGCCGTTAAATACTATAAGTGATAAGTTATATATATATTTAGATATATATTTTTTTGTTTAAAAGGCATCGCGTAAGTCTTGCATTTGTAGGGCATCCAAATAAAACACGACTTTATGGGGCTATTGTTGCGCGTAATCCTTATTTTAGTTGCTGTTGTTGTTTGTCCTTTAGGCTGTGTTATTGTTGTTGATGCTGAAGTTTACGAGCTGCTTTCGGATTTGGCCAGACGTAAAAACTAAACAAAAGGCGACGTGCCAAGCGTAAATATAGACAGAGAGGCGTACAGAAAAAAAGAGAAGAAAAAACAAGGACGTCTGTCACAGACACAGAGTCAAACAAACAATTAAGCGTGTGTAGCTCCGTTGAAAGCCATACACCTGTGCACACCCACCCACACACACATTCGCACACACACACACACATTCACCTGCAATTTGACATGTGAACGCGTTGCGCTTGGCTGATTTTCAATGGCGCTTCAAAGGCTCCGACGCTGGAGCCTCGCATAAGGGCGCAAAAATTATGCGAAATAAAGCCAAAATACAAAAAGCAAAAAAAAAAAAAAACGAAATAAAAAATGGAAACTTTGATTTAAAAAAAGAAAAATTATAAAGCAGGCGCGCCACGAACAATGAGACACTACTCAAGTGATAGCCTTTTTGTAAACGTATTTCATGTGTTAGCGCTTTAAAAACAGTTGTTTTAGCCTCACATTAAAGTCAACAAGCACTTTACACTGATTTTAAGCCAGACGATTTAAAAAACAATAAGTACGGAATAACATGGCCATTTTGACATTTATTTGTATTTTTTATTCAAGGTTCAGTTTTGATTTGTTTATTATTTTAAGGTTCATGGCAAATAAATATGCAGCTTTGACACCCTGACAATTTACTGTTCACTAGAGTCAAATTTGGGTTGAACAGTTCATCTTCATGGTAAATATAACTGCAGCTGACAATTAAATGTTCATATAAAAGCACTCAGACAAAGATTGGCACTCAATAAAAGTCGCTTCCAACTGACTGAAGCCAATTTACCAAAGCTCACAATTAGCCATCTGCCGTTGATGAATTTGACTTGGCTTTAACACTCACCGCATACAAATTCGTATTTAAAACCATTGCGCTCAATTTAGAGGTGTCAACATAATTAAATAAGTAGAAAATAATGATTAGGCTGACTAGCTGTCAATCTTAATTCTTAAATTACATAAATCTATAAATACGGTGTGACTAAGTGTCAACCTTAAGGCTCAAAAATATAAATACAGTATGAAAATGTAATTAAAGTGTCTGATTTGATGGTTAAATGGAAAGTTCATGTTTTGCCGAATATGTAGAATATATTCCCTTAAGCGCTAAGTGCCTCTCATTAATTCAATCGCTGAAACATTTGTACTAAACACAAATGATTGTCATTGTGTTGTCTAATGTTGTTAGAATAGAATTTTGCTATGTCCTGCAGCTATTATTCAAGTTGATGTGCAAGCATTGAAATTGTGTACACACACACACACATTGTACAAATAATCCCTGTTATAACAATTTGAACTACTGTCTGGGGCCATTTGCTGGGCACATGTCATTTGCCTTGCTCCTTGATTGCTCGCAACTGTAGACTAAATATTCTGGACTGGCCGGACAATGGACACAAATTTGCGAACTTTGAGCTGCTTGACATGTGTCCGTTTTGGTCATTAGCTGGGCACATAACAAAGCACTGGCCCGAATAAACAGTTTGTCAGTTAAAGTACATACATCTATTCTTGCCATCCGACTAAAAACGCTTGAAGCTCCTCGCTTTACATTTTTGTTTCGAGTCGGAGTTATTTTTATTTTTTATTGCAGTGCTGTGAAGTGTTGCGTCAGTGCAGTTGGGAGTCAGTGTTGGTAAAAATGCTCAAACTGTTTTTATTCTTGCCTTTGAGTAGCTAGGTATTTTTTCTGTTAGTGCTGTGAAGTGTTGCTTTAGTTTGCTAGTAGTCCGTTTTGTTTTTTTTCAGCGTTTGATCTTTTTTCTAGGATTTTTTCATATTTTTGTGCTGGAAAGTGTTGCCTTACGATAGCAGTTAGTGTTGGTAAAATGACCACTGTTGCTATTCCTGCGTTATTTTGTATTTTTCATTAGTGCTGTGAAGTGTTTTTTAAATAATTGAAATGTTTTGCTCTAGCATTCGTTATATTTTGTGAGGTTATTTATTGCAGTTGCTGTGCAGATAATCATTTTTATTTTCAATAGTACAAAATACCAAAATGATGCCAACTTTATTAATTTTTCTCATTTCGCTTGCTGCCAAAATTTCAGAAATATCATTTATATTTTTAACCGAAAAATACATTTTATATTAAATTTGGCTTCAAGGAACTGGCTGAAAACATTCTTGACGAGCTTGATTATCCATGGCACAGCTTTAAGGTTTATGCAGCCAATTAAGTGAGTGCCACGGACGAGGGGCACAAACAATTGAGCGATAAATTCAGCGGCGCCGGCTCGTCTCATGGGCGAAAGGTTATCGACAGGAAGCTGCACATGGCCGCATCACGATGCAACACTGCCAGCCATTGCCTTCCGGTTCCGGGGGCAAGGTGGGGGTGGCGGGCAACACAGACTGATGTGATGCTTGAGACTGTTTAGGACACGGCGGAAAGACGGCATGTATCAGCCACAAAAGAAGGCATCAATGTCACGTTCAGCATTTTTTTTTTAACAAGGTGTTTATGACTTTGAGCAGCAGACACACACACTCACACACGCACACATACACACACACACACACGAAGCGTAGGCAGACAAAAGGCATACGTCTACAAAGTGACTTTCAAGTGCAAAAAAAGGCAGGCTACCAAGTGAGGAGGTGGGTGTACATGAGGGACGGGGGATGGGGGGTGGTTGGACTGAGTGATGTTCATGTTCAGAAGTCAGGGTTGTTGTACTTTAGCCGTTGTGTTGCGTTGTGTTGTGTGTTGTTTTGTGTATGCCGCACAAATAGACATGTTGAAGTGCAGTTAGGCGGAAGTTGTTGCCCCGGCAAACAGTTTTTTTTTTTTGTTTTTTTGGGTGCGCCTTAAAAGGAGCCATACAAATGGTTTATCTGTTGATATGTGTATGGTTTGGCATTGTCAGTTGAGAGCGTGTATACGAGTATGTGTGTATTTTTGTTGTTTTGGGCAGGACTATCAACAGCAAAGCAGCCAGCAAACTTCACATTTTCATAAATTAACACACAACAATGCAGCCGATAAGCGGGCAACAATTTGGGCACTTTGTTAAGTAAGTATATAAAAATGATTTCTCTGTAACACTTTATAGTTCGTTTAAAAAAATAAATGTAGCCTTCAGAACACGAAAGATTTAAATATGTATTCACATATATTTTTTTGTTTGACAAAAAGTAAGTCGCAAAAATTGGTAGTTTTAGGTGAATTAATTAATTTGATGAAACTGATTTCAAATTCATAATATATTTAAAATAATTAATATCGTCAATCAAATCAGCTTCATATCTGAATCTAGAAGCAGGGTACTTGCAAGTTAACACTTTTTTGTCTCAGCTGCAGACGCCGTACAAAAATTGTATTCAAGTTGTTTGAGCATAAAAAGAGCAGCAGAAGACACGTAGGTGTGCTTGAGAGAGATAGGGAGAGAGAAAGAGAGAAGTAGATAGAGAGGGGGAGAGATAGACGAGCTTTGCTTATCAGCTGCAGGCGCTCTTCACAGCCCTGAGCATGTTTCAGCGTTGCGCCTTTTGGGTATGCAACGCTTTTTAGACGCACTAAGATAGGCTCTGTCTGCGTGTGTGTGTGTGTGTGTGTTTGTATGTGTGCATGTCACAAATTAAAAGCAAAATGATTGATGGCTGTTTTTTGCCAAATGGCTGCCAGCCAGAAGAAGCAAGAAGCAGCCGCAACAGCAGCAGCAGCATCACGGGAAGTTCAATGATTTATGCTTTTTCATAGTTATCCTCACATACATCTTTTGAGATGGGCTACTAAATGATTGTTTTCATCTTCTTGTGCTGGCTGGCTAACTTCTGGCTGGCTGGCTGGCTGGCTGCTGCCACTATTTTGCACTTTTAATGTATTTTTTGACAAGTCATGTTCATAACTCAGAGTCCTGTAAAATTTTGTACAAGTGACGCACACACAAATACAAGCGCACAAACACACACACACACACACACACACACATACACACACACACACACACACACACACACGCATTGAAAGTTCTGCTGCAAAGTTGAAGTGCAAAGTTTGCGTTTGCCGCCTTTTTAGTTATTTTTCGTTTAGAAACCGAATTTGTTGAGAATGTGTGTGTATTTTTGTTTATTTCTTGCCAGGCAAATCATTTGTCAAAAAACGCTGTAAAACTTTAGCTGCTGTTTGCTGTTGACAAGCTAAAAGTTACGTCAATTTGTATTAGCAAGTTTTCCGCCTGGACAACAAATAAAAAAAAAAACAAAAAAACTTCCAAGTGGCCAAAAACTCTGATGCGATCCATTTGCGATGATATACCAAAAAGTAAGTCTTTGTAAGCTTAAAATCTATTTTCCAACTTAAATCGTATGCTGCATGTATACATAGTAAAGTTAGCTTTCGACTCTTGATAAAAACCTGCTTTAAACAGGACTATTTACTTTGAGATTCCCTGAGTTCAGCTCCATATTTTGTATAGCAAATTTTTACTACAATATATTTGTTTGACCCAAAGCGGTCAGCATCAGTTAAAGTTGATTTTATTATCCAAGCTGAGGCTTAAAGTTATTATTTTATTCGTTTAATATTCTACTTGAGAAGAAGATGAGAAGAAATTAGAGAACACATATCAGATTAAGAATAAAATATATTTGTCGAAGATGCCTGTATAAAAATTGAAGATTATATTTTAAGATAAGTTATAATAAGACAAATACGATTTATGGAGTTGCACATGTCTGCTGCAAGCATTCACACAATTTTTAAACCCTACTAATTGGCAGGGTATATAAAAGAGAAGTCTTCTTGCTTTGAGACCAAATTCTAAAGATAAATAAAGCATCATCGCTCAGTGCCTAGTTTATCTTCACCTATGACATTTGCACATGGCACCTCGTTGAAATTAATTATCTTAATTCTACTCCAAAGAGTTGCGAGCTGTGTGAAACTTTTTGTCAACTGTTGTTTGTCGTTTGGGCGATGTCAACAACAGGCTGCATCTGACAGATACTTTTGTGCATTTAATTGCAAACTGCGACTTGCTGCATGTTGCGTGCAAACCAATTTCAATTTCATGCCACTCGGCGCAGCTCAAGTGCCACGAAGTCGACAGATAACTCAGTAATGTAGTGTGACTGTGAGTGGGGGGAGTGAGGGGTATCATCCCTCTTTATCTCTCTCTCTCTCTCTCTTTATCTCTATCTGTCGGCTGCTGGCATTTGATGAGCAGCAATTTTCAGCTGGAGCCCGAAATTGTGACGGGCAACTCTCGGTTCAGCTGCGTCTTGAAATGAATTAACAGAAAAATTAACTCTCCACCAGGACACCAGCGAGACGTTGGGGGGTGTATGGGAACAGAGTATTTTCCCACCCCAGCTGCCTGCACAAAAGTTCCGAAAAACAATTAATTAAACTAATGACTTGATAGAAATTTACTTAGGAGCAGGCACGTTGAGTTGGGCAGGCGAAATTAATGCTGAGAAAGCTGGTTTTGGCCTTGATATTTTTTTTCTTTAAATATTATTCAGCTTAATGGCAGGTTTTAAGGGGTAGGGTGCTGCAAGGGGAGCCGTCAATTAGCCTTAGCGTGGCAAGCATTGATTTAACGATACTTAAGCATATTGTTTGTGGCACAATAACAAAGCAATAAATCTTAATGTTGCAAACATTTTCTATGTCAACTTAAGCTCTTAAATACATTTTTGTTTGCGCTGCAGAAAATAAAGAAAAATGTACAATTTCTTATAAATGGACGATATTTTTTTTGTATACTTAAAAAGACATTAGAAATTTTGCATTATTTGCTTGGTAAATAGTTAAACTTCAAAGACTTTTAAGTCGAGCGACTGAAAAATATTGAAAGGAAAAACTATTTATCGAGAGTTTATTGAGATACATGTTGAATTTCTTATGCTTGATTATTTTTTTGATATAATATATATATTCGATTGTTGAATGGCTTAACTAAAAAAAAAAACATTACTATTTTTAAGCACTATTGGAGATTATCGAGGACGTGCTTAGAAGTGCAATTATGGCATTATTTTACAGCCTTCTGGGTAGATAAATCTTTATGAGCGCTATTCATACTATATATATATCTATAAATATATGGTGCTCGACTGAATAGTAAAACAAATGGCTTTGACAGAAATAATAATTAACGCTCCGAGAATATATTTTGAGCGAACAGTCGCCAAATGCTCAATTTGCAAACTGCGTTGTCGTCATTCGCAATTGTTGTTGTTATTATTGTTATTGTTATTTGTCTGTCTGTCTGTCATGTAATTTGCATACAAATTTCTATATAATTTCTTGCCTACATATTGAAATGGTAAATAAGTCAGGGAACGCAAAAACCACATCTAAAAAGTAATGACTTTGAAGCTGATTGAGAAATTAGCATTTAAATAATTTAGTTGAATTTAGTTGTAAATTATTTAATCAACTGCTGTGATTGATTTAAGCAAGCGCCAATTGAGATAGAAGCTGCCAGGCTAGGTAATGTTTTTTAAATTGTCTAGCCAAAGGTCATTGTTCTATCATATTTGTAGTTGTTAGTGAGTTATATTTATTTTTCATAATATAACAAGAATAATATATTTAATTGCTGTGTGCAGGGTATTCCGTAGTCGAGCTTACCAGACTACAGCATTCTTACTTGCTTATAACTTTATTAATTCCTTCTTTTTTCAGCTTGTCGTGTATAAGTTGATTAAGTGCTAATGATCAGAAAACTGGATCATAATACTAAGAATAATAATAGTATTTTTTTCCTTTGTTTACTAACACAGATAAGCTCACAAACATTAAGCTTAATTGAATTAAATTGGTATTTTGTTAAAGTTCAGGGTCATTTGTGGCGCATGAAATATGATGTAGACTAAATCCTTGAACTAATTCTCGCCATTTGGCTTATTTATTTCCATTCGTATCGGTTGCAAATGCGCAAGCATAACAAAAATAGAGAAAGAAAAAAATAAATAAATGCATTTAATTGAAGTTTTGCGTGTGGATAGTAAATCAGAGCGAGCTATTAGCCTTGTGTGATGCCACCACAACCAACCACGTCACACTCAGCACACCCTCACCACCCCCCTTGTTATCGTTCTGCTGGGCATTGGCCTGCGCAATTTGCCAGCTGTCAGTCAACTGCTCTTAATAATGTTGCTGGCCACCACGCGATGGCGAGAACTCAACATGCAAATTGCATAGAAGAGGCTTTTTGAGAGGGGGTGTGTATGGAGGCAGTGGGTGGGTTATATAATAAAATGCAAGCCAGCTTGTCAGCGGCTTGAATTTAAAGCAGCAAAGCTCATAAAGATAGCTGCGCAGTTAGAGAGCTTAACAAATAAATACCAAATAATTGTGGGCCATAAAAGTTAAGTTGTTAATTGCTCTGTTTGCTCTTAGTGGCAATCGCATCGCGTGTGGCGTGGATTTCAATGAAATGAAACAATGAATCGTTTGACGAGCTGCCATTCAGCATTGCTGTTGTTATTGTGGGTGTCAATCCTCGGGCATATTTCATTAAACGTGGCCCGAAAAAAACTTGGCCCGCGGAAAAACAATGTTAAATAATTCATTTGCCAAGCGGCAAAGTTTTGCGTGAGAATTTAGCCATATTACACGTTACGGCAAGGGGGGTTTCCATGCGGGTTGGTTTGGGGGTGAAGAATATTGCCAACATAGCTGCGTGTTAAGCCGGAAATGAAAACTCTGTTAATTGCCTTGAAGTATGCAGGGTATTGGCAAAGTTCTTGTTGTTGTTATTGTTATTTTCTGGTCGTATCCCATCGATAATAACTGAGCAACTGTCTGTTTACGGGGCATATCTTCTTCTTCTAGGACTCCAAGCAACTTTTTGCGGCGTCAATGAACCCGAACATACTGTCAGGCTATAATGGAAAACTCTTGTTACAGATAGTAGCCATCAACTCCAATTTATAATTTTTTAATGAGTTATTGGACAGCTGTTGTCCAAAAACAAAAAAAACAAAAAATAAAATTACGACAAAGTGCGCAAAATGTGAAGTGAGCGATTTAAATGGAATTAAATGTTTGAAAGTAGATGATTAAATTAAGTGTGGGCTATTAATAACGTACTGCGATTAATTGTTGGAAAACAAAAGCTTAACGAAGCTGGAATATCTTCAGTTACCTCAAATTTTCAGACTTAATGCAAAATTTGTAAAGCAGAGCTTAGGCTGGCATTTGGAGTGCTCAAAGTTTAAATTTACGCTTTCAACTTTTATAAATATATGCTGTAAGTTGGTTTATTATAATTTTTCACATTAAAAGTTTTAAGCTCTTAACAAACATTTCTATTTATAATCTAATGTGCAGGAGCATTTCATTTTAATATTAGAAACTTTTAGGAAAAATAGCTGGGATTTAAAAAAAATGTGGAAAACTATCAAATATTTGGGGTATTCAACACAAAAGTTTGTTTTTTAAATATTTATTGTGTTTTTGACAATCTAAAAAAATTGGTTGTATGTTGATAATAAGCAATATGTTTAATCTATGAATAATTATATATCAATAAATATAATTTAAGAAAAACTGTATAATCAAAACTTATTAAATTTGCAACTAATTAAGTTAGCCTCATAAATCTGTCAAGAGAAACTCGGCAATTATCATTTTTTAAGTGCGAACTGTCTAAAAACAAAATGAGTTGTTAACTAACCCACCTTGCGAGATTTATAAAGTTAACTTAATTAGTTGTTGTTCCACATACAATTATCAATTAAGCTTGTTTTCTACTACTCATTTTCAGCATAGTCTTTAAGCAAATCTTAATTTAAGGTTTAATTACTAATTTATTCAGAATATTATAGGAAACATTTATGATTTACCAATGTAGATCTGAGCTTATGGGTTAAATATATGTAATATATATGTGATTAATTAATCTGTGCATTCAAACAACGCTGTTGTTTATGAAATTATTATAAATATTTATATATTATAATATATACAATGAATGTATTTCGTTTCTCTGTCCATTCAGAGAACAAAACTGTGTAAGAAATGAGTGTAATATATTTGTTACGTAAATGTAAAGCAATAAGACTTTGTTGCACTTGTGTGACGAATTAGTTGATTAGCATTTTGTTGGGTACAGTTTGTTTGCTATTTGATTATCTCATTACATGCGATTAGCGCTGTCCGCAATAATAATGCACTGCTAGAATAATGGAATGAGTCAACTGCTGGACGGACATAAGCAAATGCAAATGTAATCGGCTGTCAACTGGGGTCAAGTGAGTCATACAATGCAGCTCGAGTTGAGTTGAGTTGAATGATAATTGTAAGAGAGATATTTGCAACTATTTACCATAATCATCATCGACAGCGGCATAGGGGGGCGTGGCTTCGCCCGTTGTGTCCATTGTATCGCCGGCAACGGCAACGGCATTGGCAAAGGCCAATGTTGTGGCGGGAATTGCAGCTGGCTGATCCTGTTGCTCGATGGATGTGGGTGGTGTGGGTGCAGACTGTGTTCCAGATCCGGATCCGGTGGGCATGTGCGTGGCTAACTTAAATTCAGTCTCATGTGTTTCCCAGCCGGAATCAGCTGATGCCTCAGCTGCCTCAGCTGCCTCCGCATTGACTAGTTCCAGCATATTCCGCTCCGTTGTGCTGGCCAGCAGCTCAGCTGTGGTGCTAATCGTTGTTGTTATGCTGGTGCTGGTGGTGGTCCTGCTGCTGCTGCTGCCATTGTTGCCACCAAATGCTGCTGCTGGCGGAGCAAGGCTCGGCAACGCTGTGCAGCAATGCTGCTGCACAATGCTGCTGAAGAGCAACAGCTGCAGCAGGGCGCGCAGTGCGAGGGGCAACATCAGTGGGCGTGGCATTCTAGCTAGCTATTCTAAATTCCCCTTTCTCTCGTAAAACGTTTCAATCACTTTTTGTGCGTTGTTGTGCGCTTTTGTTCCACTGTGCGAGCTTGGAACTCAAAGCGTTTAGTTATTGTTATTAATTATATGTTTTTGTTTTTCTTTTGTTGCTTACAACATTTTGTGCGAAGTTTGTTGTTTTAGTTTAGTTCGTATTTGTTTTGATTTATTATTAATGGCTAAAGTTTTTTATTTGCTTAAATGATTTCCATTTTGACACTGCATAAATAAATATAAAAACTGGCTTAATATTGTTGTTATTGTTTTTATTGTTGTTGTTGCTGATTTCCCTTGATCATTGTCATTTTTTAGTTTAACGCTTGTCGTCGTGTAAAACCCTTTTTGTGTTTGTCTGTTTATCAAAACAGAAAATCATCTCCAAAAATAAAACATAATCCACTCGCAGCTGTCACTCTTTATAATAATTTATTGCATTTTTTCGATCTTTTTTGCCATTGTTTTAGCGTTTTTTTTTTTTTATATTTTGGCCGCTCTTTGTTTTCTTGCGCTTTCTTTTGTACACTTCTTTGGCAGAGTTCAACATGGTTCAGTCTTCAAAAAAAACATAGGGGCGTGACTTTGCAGCCGTTGCAGCCGCATAAAAATACATTACTCGCCTCATGTGGCAACCATACAAATAAATATGATAAAATGTGCCAGTATAAAAAAAAATACATATATATATATATATATTTGAGGCACTTGCAATAAATTGACGAGCTCAACATCTTCAGCGTTGACATGTGTGCAACAGCTGGAGGCACTCGTTGCAGACTACTCCACGCCTCATCACAAAAATTACAAGCAAAGCTCACTGATTCTATGAGCAGTCGGCTTTAGGCGACAGCTGAATGCGCTACAATCTTAAGACGAGGAGAAAGAAGACTTTTACAGACTTTGAGTTGGAAAATACTAAAAGTATATATTCCCAAGACATAAATAAAGACGATGAAGAAGCTAACATAAAAGTCTTATAATATATTTACTTTCCCACTTTAAATCAGATTAAACAATTAGTTTTGTAAATGATGGCTTTAAGTAGCATACAATTTTAAATTAAGTAAATTTGTTCTGGGTTTTTTGCAAAGTTTCTGCTGTATTCATAATATATATATAAAAACTCCCACCTAGATTCATAATTTAGTGAATTAAACTTTGGAAAAGTAAAGCCACAACTGAATACAGAAAGCGATTTGTATTGATTGATTTAGTGTCTGATTGATTGACCATAAAAATATCTACGTGAAGGCCTATTAAAGGCAACTTTAGACTGGTCAACGTTGGTTATGATCATTTAATATTCCACATGGCGAGCACACAAAGCAGATGCTTTCAGCAATTCGGCAGGTCAAAAGTAAAATCCTGTTGGCTGTCCATCCAGCTGCCAATCCAGCTAGTTAATTACCCAGGCAACTAAGCTAGCCCAACTTAACAACTGTCAATCACGCATACCAACTGCTACAACTAAAATGCTCCACCTCTATAAACTAACTGCAGTGCAACTCAGAACTACACATATTTATACATAGTGAGGGCGAGACAGAGTGAGAGAGAGAGAGAGAGAGAGAGTGACAGTGAGAGTGTGTGAGAGAAAGAGAAAGAGAGAGGCAGTGTAGGAAGGGAGAGCTGTACAAAGTGCAAATTACATTGCGCTCGTGCTGATTCATTGAGAACTGCCTCGGCACGCCATTTACCATGTGCTTGGAGCCAGCTACTTGGGCTAAAGTGTGCATGTGTGTGTCTGTGTGTGTGTGTGTGTGTGTGTTGCACAGCCGGTGCTAATTAGCAGCTCATCAAACTGCAGTGGCATGCAAAAAAAGAAAACACACACAGAAGAGTTGGGTTTTTCATTGACACGCCGAAGTTGGCACACACTTGGAGAAGGAATAACATCACTCTGAAATATTTGTATTTGTTTTAGTCAATAAATATTTGCATATCTTGCTCTGAATAAATATGTCTTTGATAAGAGCACACGTATCATTAAGTAATCACTAACAGTTACTTCCATTCTTCAACATATATAAATATATTCTAGTTTTATTCCCAAATATATACTTGATGGGGTCGAAGATGCATCTTCTTCTGTTTGTTACATACTTGTGCTCAAAATTAGTATACCTTTTTTTCAATGTATTCGGAGTATGGAAAAAGATAGGAGCAAGTATAACTTTCGGAATTTGAAACTGGAATATTTGCAGGTGCTTCTTTGTATAAATATAAAACATCCAAGGTCGTATCCAGCACTTTGGCAAAGAATTTTTCAATGTTAGCCGAGCTTGACACTTTATAATCGAAATATCTTCATCTAAGCATTATATGCTTCTCCACAAAACTAGAATACCCGTTGGAGGTCTGTGAAAAACGTAACCTGAGCAATTTCAGAAAGGTAACCTGCCAAACGCATTAGCTGCTTGGTCGTAACTCTAATCATGATAAAGCGAAAAAGAAGTGTTGGAATGGAAAAACTATGACCGACAGTTAGACAGAACGAGAACGCAAGACAAGAGAGAGAGAGAGAGAGAGAGAGAGAGAGGGAGAGCGAGAGAAACAGATAAATGTGTATATATCCAAGTTGGGCGACAAAACCGATATGGAAAATGAATTGACGAGCAGAGCTAGGAAAATTGGTCAATCAAACGACAATTGTTGGCTGTTTGTGCGAATCATATACAAATGTGTTTGTATATATATATTTAAATACATATAAAGAAATATTTCACAAACACGATGGGGTCAGCTGCAAGGGCCAATTTGAAGCATATAGTGTATATATATATTTTGATTAGTCAGCCTCTGTGAGTGTGTTTTGTGACATGTGCCACGATTGCGATTGCAAATGTAATTGAAAAATTGCCCACTGTTTGCCCTGTCAAGTGCAGAAACATAACGGAAAAGACATAAACACATTTGTGTCTGTGTGTGTGTGTATGACCCATAAATAGAAAGCACTTCCACACACACCCACACATTGAAGTAAGCCGTGACGAGTTTTTTATGGCCATTGGCCGCTAGCTGAGATAAGCTTGATTCTGCTTGCACATAAATAACAATAAGCGACCTTTTTGTAAGTCTTCAGTATTGATAAAAAAAATAAAATAATAAAAAATAGTCAACATGCATGTTATGTTATCTTTTTGGCAGGTAACATACATATATATTATAGACAGCGGAAGCGGCCAGCAGATACTTGACGACAGTAGGCCAAGTGTGCCTAAGCCGATTTCCCATTCAATTCTTTAAAAAATAAATGACAATTTTTATAGAGCAGCTCAGCTTTAAGCTACAAATGTGTGTGCGTATGTGTGTGTGTGTGTTTGAGTGGGTGGCAACTCTGCTGACAGCATGTGAAAGTGTGTTAAAGCAAGTGTCTCAAGTGCCAATAAAAATCATCTAATTGGGAACTCAATCGAGTGAATTGACTGAGTGAGATATGACTTTAAGTTGCTATTATTCTGTGGGTGAATCAGAAATAAATATTTGCTGTGTGTGTTTGAATGATTCAATACACTTCAGACCCATTCATTAGATTCAAGGTGTTAATGATTGTGAAAATGAAGAGTGTACTTGATGGACAGTTCTATTATATAAAAGTTAAATATGATATGATAAGAACAATATGCCAAATATATATAAAGCTGCTGCTATTGGTTTTAAATAGAGTAACATTAATTCTGTGATATCTATAAAAATGCTCACTGACAGATTGTAATTAAGGAAAAATAATGCAAATAAAAATTCTAGTTTTTATGTTCTATGAAAATTTGTATTTTTGAATTTTCCAGAGAAATGTTCACGTTTTTAAAGCATTTTTACGAGCTCGAGATAAGGAAGAGTATTTCAAAATCGATGCATTTGTTTGTATGTGAGCTAAAGTCACACATATCCATTATGATTACGGAAATGTGCTCAGTGGGTCAGACCTAATGCATTACCAATAGCTTGCCGATTAAATGGGGCAGCCCTTTTACCCAAAACACAACAACAAACAAATATAAAAATGAAGAAGAAGCAGAAGAATATATGTATTTTGGATGGGCTCTAATAAGCGTGAGACTGTTTGATAACCCACATATTACCACACTTGAGCAGCCACTTTCCAAAGACCCAAATCAAATGTACATTCAGACAGACAGGCAGACAGACAGCGAGACAAAGAGACAGACAGACAGCGAGACAGAGAGGCAGACAGACAGCGAGAGAGACAGACATACTTCCCTATGCATACAGCACATGCGAACGTTTGTTTATTTGTTTGTTTGCTTATTTATTTATTTATTTATTTTTTTGTTGATTCCCCCAACTGAAAGCAGCGGTTTTTTTTATGAATGGCCCACATTGTGGGGCAATACAATAAAAACACTCATATAGTATATCAAAAATTGGCTTGTTTTGTTGTTTTTAGCGCCCTGTCGTCGTATTGTGAATGCTGTTAATTTGTAGGGGAAACACAGAAGAAGAAGAAGAGAGAAAAAAAAACGGTATGCGATTAATAACCGAATTGTGTCTATGGCTAAGGTCAGTGCACTGGGGAGAGTACATTGGAGTATATATATATATATATGTATATATGTATATATATGTGTGCGCATGCACGGCCACAAAAGGATATGCGAAAAATCAATAAAGCCGGGCTGGGCTACACACACACACACACACATGCACACACACACGAACACGCACAGAAAAGTGCACGTGGAGAAGGAAGTTTTTGGCCAAACAGTCGCCACAAAATACCGAATGCGAAACGGGCACACAGAATTTGGAAATTGTGTCACTTAACTGTCTGTGAATATAACTCTCTTATAATATCAGTTTAATTCTGATTGTTGTTCTTTCTTTGTTCATTTTCTTTACTTTGCTAAATATGCTAAATGATGTCGGCGTTGTTGTAAAAAGAATGCGAAACTAAAGTTGGCAGCAGAAACACATACGCCAGAAGCACAATAATTGTAGCGGCAGAATGTCAACAAAACGCAGCGAGAGAGAGAGAGAGAGAGTTACACACACACACACACATATATACACTCTCTCTTTCTCTCTCAGTCTCTCTGTGACTGGCTCTCTTTTTTGAGCGCGCTCTCTGTCGCTCTCTGCTCGCTCAGAGACTCGTTTTGAGCGAATTTGCCTTGCTGGTCTTTTGGGTTGCGTTCTGCTTTTTTATTGATTTCTTGAAAGGTACACAAAATGCGAATAACAACAACAACAACAACTGAAACACAACGAACAAAGGCAACACCAACAACAAACACAACAACAACGGCAAGATTAATGAACGAACTATTATTATTATTATTATTATTTGTTGTATTCATTCAACTCTTCTGTAGATTCACACAAGCACTTTTATTGCCAAATTTTTATGTCTTGTAAAATTTGTTGGGTGTTTATTATTATTTCTTTTTTTTTGCTTTGGCTTTGGCACAAATCGAAATTTTGTTGTTTAATGTCTTTGGTCTTTAAAATGTCCAGATTATATATAGAAACACAAATTTGAGTTAATCTCTTTAAACATTGTTTCAGTTATATTTCGACGATGAATATTATATGCATATATATCTATATATATTTTGTAGCAAACTGTCCGTAGGAAAAAAAGGCGGCTGCTGCGCAGAGAATTTTTCAATCTTACGCAGCACACTTCACATGGGTTTTTCACAATTGTTTTTAATCAGTTATTTAATTATTTGCATTTGTTGCGTTCCATTGACAGTTTTTATTATTGAATTTATATGAAATGAAAATATGAATGCCTCGTTTTTTGCAATAGGGGCCCACAATCAGAAAAAAAGTAATACTCAGCGCAACGAGACGACGGCGACGGCGGCAATGATGATGACAGAGACAGACAAACACACACGGCTCGACTGTTTCAACTGTCAGATACACTGAGATAGATTCGCCGCCGTTGGCTTTTGCTTGAATTCGCCGTGGTGCGGCATATGCGGCAGCTGCTATTGCTGCTGCTTGGCTGCTGCTGCTGCTAATGATTCTGCTGCTGCTGCTGCTGCTACTGTGGCCAAGAGAGCGTGAGCGTGAGCGAGAGCGAGAGCGAGCGACTCGCCAAACTATGCAAAAGGCGAGTGCAAAGGGGAAATTAATTCGTCGAGGTATTTTATTTTGGGCGCGCATTTCAATTGTGGGATATTTGCAGGCATTCATTGATATCGATATCAAAAACGTGAGAACTGAATCAGTGTGCAATTTGCTTTTATTGCCTGATAATATTTACTTATTTATTTGTGTAAGTGTTATTAACTTATCAATCAGCTACCCATTATCGTATTTAATTAGTTTGATATTAGAAGTGATAATAAAATTACGCGTGTATTACAACTTCATCAAAATGATAAAATATTTAATAAAATAAAATAGATAATAATATTTATTTATTTTACTTACACATTATTATAGATAAGCGTTGAATATAACTTTGTTGAGTTAAAAATATTTAAAATATTTCAAATATGTTAAAAACATATAAATATATGTTTATTTAGTTAGTAGCTAAATCAACTTTAATTTTACTAATTGTTAATACAGTTTCTGGTGTAAAATTTGTAACATTTTCCCTTGATTAACCCATTTAAGCATCAAGTTCCTCTTGCGATAAGCAATTTAATTAATTTGCATCAATAATGGGACTAGTTAAAAAATAAATAATGTTTGTTATTATATTATATAGATATATTATTATAGATCAGAGTTGAAAATAACTTAGTTGAGTAAAATTTTTTTAAAAATATTTATTTATAAATACCTATTTTGTTAGTAACTAAATCAACTTTCAGTAATTATTTAGATAGTTTATGGTTTCTGCTTTTTTAGTTAAAACCACACAAATTAATTTAATTCGTTTGTATTAATGAGGGACTAGTTAATAAATCACTTAAATGGTTTTTGTTATTAATTTATGTATATTGCTTAAACATTATTATAGAAATATGTTGTAAATAACTTAGTAAAAATATTTAAAAACATAAAATGTGTTTAAATAAATGCTTATTTAGTTAGTAACTGAAGCAACTTTCAGTAATTATCCAGATAGTTTGCTTGCCCGTTGAATGAGGCACTTAAGCATCATATTTCTCTTCCTTATCTGTGCCATCATTGTTATTATCTTCACCTTCTATATGTGCTGTGTATGGACAATAAGTAAAAGGGGTGCCAAACTGTCTGCTTATTGCCCATTTGTTCTGGCTCTGTATGCTTTATTGTTATTTGAGTATGGCTATGTGGGTGTGTGTTGAAATACATGGGTGTAACAATATCTGGTACAATGCTTGGCCATTTTGTGAGCCCTTCCACAAAAGATACATCATTACGTATTATGCCAAAATTAACCTGCCTATGCATAAAACCACTTGAAAACTCATTACCAAAGCGCCACAGTAACGCTTATATAATACACACGCACACACATGTATACATTTGGGTTAGTGTGTGTGTGTGTGTGTGTGTGTGTGGGCCAATAAAGGTGGCTCAGACTGTTAAAACAGTTTTGCACCATTGGCCACAAAAGTAGGCGCTACAAAAGTTGCTACAGGGGCGTTAAAGCACTTAGATTTATGTCGCCCGATACCCACACACACACACACACACACGCACACGCACACGCACACTCGCACACACACACACACACACACACACACACACACACATAGTCACGACTTTGACTCGTTTTATGCATTTAATAAAAACTTTCACTTCGCTGGCTGAAAAAACTTTTGCACTTGCATTGAAACCAAGTACTTATAAAGCAATTTCCAAGCCGGCCTGGCAGCCTGGCAGCCTGGCGCTTTATATACAAAAAAAAGGGCTCTTATTGCAAAATGCCACGCCAAATTATTAATGAAATGATTTCGAGTGGAGTTATGCTTATGCTCGCATCTACTAAATATTTTTATATTTCGGTTATTTTTTTGTTTTTATTTTTGTTGGCTTATTAAAAAGTTAAAAGGTGTTGTGCGGCTGCTTGTGGCCTATTTGATTTTGTGTGTTGTGTGTTGTTTTGTGCTTGGGGGCGAGTATGAAAAAATCATAAAACCCATCAAAATAATGTTAATTCATTAAGTGGCCGTAACTTGCTCGGGCGCCCAAGTGTAGGCTATAAAAATTTAACGCACAAGAGGCAACCGCAAAAGCAACAACAATAAGAGGAGCAGCATGAGCAGGAGCAGGAGCAGGAACAGGAGCAACTCCTACGCCAGGCTCCGACATCATCGAAAGGATCTAAAGGAGCCGTTAAGCTGGCATTCGTTTGGCGCCTCAGGTTCACTGCCAGCTTTGTGCTGAGAAAATGAATGATTTTTATTTAGATTTTATGGGCTCTCGTTTTCCTTGTAGGGGGAGTAGGAGGGATGAGAAGGGCACGTTGCTGGTAATTAGAGTCAGGTTTATGCCCTGCCAGGCAGGTGTATATCATGCCAGCAGCAACCAGCAACAACCACAACAACAACACCAACGAGCACTGCTAACAATAAACTCGAAAATTATGTGAATGAGTTTCTTAACTTATTTTCGACTGTGCAACTGGCCCCAAAAAAAAAAACAAAGAAAAAAATAAAAAAAAAGTTGCCCCAGTCGGTTTTAGGCTCTCAAGATTTATATCTTGCACATGGCAGGCCTAGCAACTTTTGGGGGCAGCTGGACGTGGATGGGAGCGTAGGGGGTAAGAGGAGGCTGGGCGGGGCAGGCTGGCAGTCAAACCGCCAACGAGTAAAACAAACAAAAAGCGAAACGAAACGAAACAAACAAGCAAAGTTAAATGAACAACTTTTGTGCATTATT
Organism: Drosophila grimshawi; assembly: GCF_018153295.1. Taxonomy (NCBI): domain Eukaryota; kingdom Metazoa; phylum Arthropoda; class Insecta; order Diptera; family Drosophilidae; genus Drosophila; species Drosophila grimshawi. The sequence continues at coordinate 27,433,151 of NW_025063098.1, forward strand.
TATCTACACAGTGAAAATATGAGTGCTAAGACCCAATACGATCTTTATATCGGCACAAATAATGACTAGATGATACCCTATAAGCGATGCGCAGCTTGTTCGTTAGAATGGAAAAATATGTTCAAGGCCGTAAAGGTTGATGGATGGCCATGAATAATAATGAAAGCAGGTGTTTAATATTTATCGTTAAAAGAGTACTTATTACAATAAACTAATTAAAGGTTGGGAGTTATGTTACTGACACTTAGTTTAACAGTTAATAATATAACAGATTATAATTTTACTATTTAATATAACTAGACAATGAAAGATCTCATTTTGAAATAGCCTGATTCCACTAATTGCATATCCCATTTACTCGAATGTTATCAGAATGTTCAATTATTGCCAATACATTTTGGGCATTTTCTGTACATATAACATTCGTGAAGTATGTTGTGGTCTTCCCACAAAAGTGGTTATAGGCTGTCCTATATTTTAATTAAGGGTTTTATTATTCATTGCGCAAAGACAAATAAAAATGACAAATCAATCAGTAATTTTGCCACTCACTTATTGACAACGACAGACAACTCATAATGGAATCGCGGAATCTTGAGAATGTGAATGTGCAAAATGTTGGTCATAGTTCCACTATGCCGGCAACAAGTTTCTTGTTCTGTCGCATTTTTATTTATTTTATTTACTATTTAAGTAACTTTTAAGCTAACTTAGGTTTCCATTGCCAGTCCTCTTATCTTACCCACTTTTAGTTCACAAATTACAGGGTATTGACAAAATCATAACCACAGGGTTGCGGTATAATGGCAGCCCCGCTGTAGCCCCACAACACGGAGCCTGCCAGCAGCAGATGAAACCACGTTGCCACTTGGGCTCTTGCTTCTTGCCTCACGTTGACTGATTATGAGCTTTTGTGTGTGTGTGAATGTGTGTTTGTGTGTGGTAGCCACTCATTTAATATTTTATGACTTATCTCTTTTCTATTAAGATATTTTAATGCACAAGCGAAAATTGTGAAGAGCCAACCGCAGGACGAAACTGATGCTCAAGCTCAGTTGAGGCGCTCATAAAATCTAATAAACATAAGTCAGTGTCTGTCATACACACACGTGTGTATGTGTGTATGTGTGTGGGTGTATGTATTGTATACTGTTGTGGTTTTGGCATTTTATGAGCAAGCTGCAAAAGTTGTGTGCCGCCAGGCAGGCACAAAGATTCTCACCGTTGCTGGCTTTTATTGATACGCTGCTGAAAATTTACAACTTTAGGACGAGGCTTCTGCGGGGGGAGGGTGGTGGCCTGGGCTGGGCAGAATACCGCAGGCTGCGATTTTTAATATGCATTAAAATTAATAAGAACACGTGTCGTATACTCTCAGAGCTCGTTGGAAGCCACAATTTTCTCAGTGTTTTCTGCGCTCTTTCTTCTTCGTCTTCATAATTCCATTTTATCGTGCACAAATTTTTATAGCAGCGCCGCCGGCGTCGATTTTAAATAATGTCTCCACTCATCCCCCCTCCTCCACAACCTACTTAGCAGGGGTATTCGTGCAAATAACGTGCAAGCTTCAACGTTGATTTCGACGCCATTTTGTTGGGTTGTTAATTTTATGCTCATGCGATAAGAAATTGCGACAAAAACGATGGAAAATTGCTGCGCAAACTGTGCTCGCAAAAAGCGGCTCGAAATTTATGAATACGCCACTTTTGGAATGGGTCTTGTTGGGAAATTGCCCAAAATGATTTGTGTTGAATTTTCGGGCCAAGCTCTGTAGAAAAGTAATACTTGCCTTCAGATTGCCAGCTTGGGTGTTAGACAATCAACGTGTATTCAACTAAAGCAGAGACAATCGAAAAAGCAAATGTATATTTCGAATAAAATTAATTGTGACGCTGACACTTTTCTGGTTGTGTGCTCAGCTTAAGCACAGCTACTTTGCCCAAGGTAAGAAAAAGGTAGAAAATGTAGTCAAATGCCTTGACATGATTTTGATTAAGTTGCTGGAATTACTTGACTTTGATTTGCCAAATACAGTCTTCCCTTTGCATGTCAATTCAAATTGGTTGACCCTCGGGTCAAGTAATTGCATGGAATGTAATAATTCGATTGCCAGATTTCGGGTCAGCAACAGAGACACATCGTCACCATATAATCTAATGTGCCACATATATGTATGTGTATCTGTGGGCACAGTACCACGACTTTGACTACCTGTACTCAACAACTGTTGGGGGTCTCCCAATAATGTTGCATTAGTTCCAATGCCTGGAGCCAGAGTTCTCTGTGGTTATGGCCACACATGTAGCACATACGCTTATAGTTCGGCATTTGGTCGCTTTTGACAAGTTAATAACCAGCGATGGCTTTGACTTGCCGCTTAATTGAAATTCACAAATGATGCGTACTTGGCCAGCTGCCAAAGGCAACTCACAGTTGAACGGGCTCAAAGAGCTTCTATTTAATATTTGCAGACGTTATTTCAATTTGTTCACAACCCAGCGAGTAATGCACAAACATTTCGGAACTCATTAAATAAAGGGAGACAATTAGAAAATTACTTCTGTCAGTCTATGTATGAAATTGCGAGAGCGTCTTGCGGAAACTTCCTAAAGCTGCATTAATATTAATTGATATAAGATAATTGGACCATATATCTCTCATATGAGTACATCTTGTTAGGAGGGTCATAATGAAATTGTGCTAAGGTGTGTAACAGGCAGAAGGCTTAACATAATATCTGATCCCATAACAAATATATATATATTCTACAATAGATTTTGTAAGCCAAAAAGTAAATTCATATTCAACAAACTGCTATCAGCAAGACTACTACGAATTTCGACTCAAGTTAAAAATGAGAATAATATGTTTGCAAAATCGCCATACTTGTGCGCAAAGGATAACTAACTTTATTATTATTATTAGAAGGTATATTTCTAAAAACCAGGGTATTTGTTTTCTTAATTGCAGATAGCAGCTAAATATAATAATAATAACAAATTTCAATACAATTTTCTGAGCATTGAGAAAGGGATATTTTCTAAAAATAAGCGTTTGCATTTCTACTTTTAAGAAATATTGTTATAATTAAGAAAAATTTCTCTGAAAAAAGAAAATAAATCCTTCTAACTTAAGCATTGTTTTACGAATGATTATTTCTAGGTAAATTTCTAAAATGTTTGTACTTTTTTTTTCGAAGTGATTAAATTTAATTGCGTTGCACTCTAGCTCTACATAAGTCTGATTATAAGTAATAAGAATAAGTATAGCTATAGCTCTCTTGGCAGCCAGTTTAATTAGTGTGCATGAAAGAGTATTCAATTTCCAAAAGCCCCTAGATAGATAGCCTGTACTGCGCGTGGCAAATGCGGCCATAACAAAATTTTGCCTTTTCTCTTAATCCCCACGCGAAATTTGCGGTTCGCTGATCAAAAACAAAATTAGTTGCATTACATCAACAGCAGCAGCAGAAGCTGCCGTGGCAGCAACAAAGGCCAACAACAACTTTTGCAATAATAGCTGCGTTAGCGGAAATCCTTTTGCCTTTTACCCCTCAACCTGCCACCCGACCCCTCCCGCCTGACCCAACCAGGCTAACCAGGCAACGCTTGGCAACGATGAGCAAACATTACTCATACGCACCGTAGCAACACTTACACACCCACAGAAAGTAGCCACGAGTCACAGGTGGGCGTAATACAATTGCCACGCCCCAAAGTTGTAGCCACAGAAAGAGCTTTCTATACACATATATATCTCTCTCTCTCTATATATATATATATATATATATGATATTTACACCCTGCTGCTGTTTAACCAGCGAACAATAAAACGAAATTGAATTTTGCGCTTTTAACGGCAAAAACACACAAAGGCTAAAGCCGAGGGGTGTACGTTCAAGGGGATGATGATGGGAAGGGGGTGGGGGGTGGGTGTGATGTTGGGATAGCCGTTTATAATGGCACACTGGCAGGTGTGCGTATTACACACACACAACCAGCACGCACACAGCAACACAGTTAATGCAGTTTTAGCCGTTGCTGCTGTTCCCACAACTACAACAAGAACATTTTCAATTACAACAACAACAATAAGAACAACCGGTGCTACAACAACATTAAGCCAATTATATGGTGCACTTTTGACATTAAATTCGATTAAATTTATTTGTGCGCCCTTCTGGCCAAAAGGCTCCTGCTGCTGCAACGGAAGCAGCAGAATCAGCAGCAAACGCTGCGATTTTGAAGGCAACCGTTTTTTGGTCTTTTTGTTGTTGGTTGTTGCGCTCGTTTGGCAGCTGGTTGGCAGCCAGGTTATTGTTTTTGACGAGGAATTTAATTTCATGCTCACAGACACACGCCCAAACACACACACACACACAAAGAGTGTCGTTATTGTCTCTTTAAACACAAATTGGCGGAAATTATGCGTTAAATACAATCAAAAAGAGTAAAAAAAAAAACATTTTATTTGTATTTACCATATAAAACATGTAAGAATGCATTAGTCGAAAGAGTTCGACTGGAAGATACCTTAAATTCAGCTTTTGTTGCTGATGAAGATATACATATCATATATACATATATATACATATATATATATATATATATGTATATATATATATGTATAAAGATACTTCTTTCTATTGCTTTGCTGTTTTCAAATAACCGACAAAGTTAAATTGACTCGCCTGTTAATCCTGATCATGAACATATATACTCTATAAGATCAGAGTTGCTTCCATCTGCCTGTTACACACCTTTTGGACAGTTTCATTGTATGCTTTTTTAACCATTTTTAATGATATTAAAAAAAATAATCAATTTGTCAAAGCGGACAGCTTTTCAGTTTATTTATTAAATTAAGCAACCGCAGGCAGAAGAGCTGCAAATTTGCATTGACCAACTGGCTTCCATAACCCTGCCACAGATATTCCTTCTTTGTTCCAATTAAGAACTTGCAAGAGCCAGAATATTAATAATATTGGTTTACATATGTGTATGAAAATTAAAGCGATTCCGTTCTGTGAAATAATTTATACGAGAAATAAGTCGCACTAATTTGAACAGATTATGAAGTATATATAGATATTTAAGGCACACATCGAATGTATGGTTTATATAAATATTTATGCAACTGATTTACAGTCTATATTTCTTCCTGCTACTCAATCCATCTGTATACAATTTGAAACTGCATGACTACAAAATAAAAGTAGGCTTGAAATTGTCACAGCAGGGCACAAGTAAAATCTAGAAAAGTTTGCTTGTCTTATTTAAACAAAGAGCTTTTTTTAAAGTTACTTAATACATTCTTAGAACAAACAAAGACTAGACGAACCAGCACTATACAACTAAATCTTTCTTTAAAGATCTCTTTTAGTAAACTTATAAAACTTTCTTTAAATAACTCTTTCGATGTGTTGACATTGCCTACAACTTGAGACATATTGTTTTTAATTGTTATTTTTTTGGCGCCTCTGTTATTGTTATCAGACTTATTGGCGCATCTCGTATCAAGTTTATTTAGTTTTTTTGTGATCAACACATCCCCATTTCTATGGATATCCGTTTGGCCAAATGCTGCCGCAGGACATAAAAGCATATAAAACTGCAAAAATTTATGTTTTCTATTATGCAAACCCACTGTCTGCATACTTTCATATGTCACTCTTATTCAGAATCCCTTTCCATGCCCATTTCCATGCCCCATCATTTCCATGGCCCTCCATTCCCATGCCCCGATTGTTATGGCTGTTCGTGTTGTTGCTGTTACTGTTGCTGTTGGTGTTGTCGTTGACTTAATGGCAGACGACATTGTGAACATAATGCTGACATAATAATATTTTTGTTGCTGCCATGATCTGCATGACAACACAGCATCACCACCACCCACCCACACCTACTACCAGAACCACTCAGCTTTTCACTATAAAATGACTCGCAGCTGGCTGACTGACTGAGTGACTGACTGAATGAGTGTGTCTGAGAAAGGACTGTGTGGCAGAGACTGCCTTACAATTTGTCTGGGCCATTACTCACAGTGGCAATCTGTACCCACACAAACAAACAAATACTCACACATACTAACACCACCTAGCCACATACACATTGGGTTGCCATTGCAATTTGCTGCAGCTTCAATAAATTCCATTGCGAATGCATTTTTATCGAAAAATATTTTTCTGCTATTTTGGTGCTGAATAGCAGCAAATCAGCAAATGATGTTGATGAGTAGAGTAAGTGAGGAAGTTAGAATTATAAATGTACACACACACACACACAAAAATACCCACACACAATCTAAAATACTCTTTTATTTTGAATTTTAAATTTTTTGCAAATGCCCTGGTTTTTTGTGTCATTTTTGTAGCACGTTGCACGTTGGAGGTTGCACGTAGTTCAGTTTTCTTTTTTCAATATCCTGCAGCATTTTTGCTGATAACACTGAATGCTTCACACCTCAATGGAAAGGTGGAGTAGAACCGAACATTTGATTTATAAAATGTGTATATTTAAAATAAACCACAAACTGTGAATTAAATTTCTAGTATTTTACAGTATTTATTATGTGTTGTCCTTAACGGTGGGCAGGGATGGATTAAATAGGCACTTTTGTGGTGTTGCAAATACCACAGATTAAACACTAGATGTGCAATTAGACTTTAATTTAATATGTTGAGTTTCGTTTGGAACAAAGAGAAGTTTATCGAAATTCGTTCGAGAGGAATAATATCTATATTTATTTTGACAGCAAATGGCACACTTTAAAAATTCAAAATAAGTAGAAATGGGTATATAAAAAGTGCACATTTATATATAAATTTATTTATTATATAGTCATATATAATATAATCATATATAAAATAAAATATTAATATAAATATGAATTAATTGTGTATTTTGCCACTTTTTAATTATCAATTAAGTAAAAAGAGACAATGTAATCCATGTAAAAATTAAATGTGTTTAATTAACATTATTAATTATGGAATAACTTTGTGCAGTGCGTATTCTGTACAAATATTTGAGTACGTTTTTGTGCAAACGAAATGAATTTTTATTACAGTTATCCAACAACATTTAAATCTTAAACCCAAATATTGCAAATGCAATTTATTGATATGAGAGTTTTTATGGCATGCTCGAAATATCATCACGAATGGTATTTAATATGGCCGTTTGTTCATCAATATTGGATGCTCATAAATAAATATATATACACACATAGTATATGCATAAAAATCTATAGAATTCTTGTCAGTCAAGATTAGAAAATATTTGAAGCTAAAACCAAAGGATAAATTCAAATGGTTGCCCACCGACAAAAAGTCCTTGTCAGCCCAACAGCTGTGCATGAGTGTGTGTAGACCAGCGTGTGTGTGTGTGTGTTTGTGTGTGTGTTTGTGTGTGTGGGGTGTGTGAATTGAAGCGCATGTGTGCGTGCCTGCATGTGATGATATGCTTGTGATTGGAGCACGAAACCGAGAAGTATGATGATGTTGATGACGACAACAGCGACGATGACGATGATGACGACACAAGCAGGCACTCTTTTTGACTAAGGGCTGTGGATAGTTGGTGGAGGGGGCAGGGGCAGGGGTGTCATAAACAACAGACAAGTTGCACATGCACCAGAGCATAACTACCCGTTGCAGCACCATGCGAAAAATTTACACACTCACATAGCTCTTTCTCTCTGTGTGTGTAACTGTGTAAAGCGAAAAAGTCAGCCAAGCAGCGGAGAGCGGAGAGTGGAGCAGAGGAGCCACAAGCTTCAGCAGGAGCTGTGGGTAGTCTGTGCTAGCAGCCAGCAAGTCTCTGCATATTTTAACTCCCACAGGAAGAATTTCACAAGACAGTTTGACGTACATACATACACTTAGCCAAAAAACCGGGTTGTTTTGTGCACAAATCAAGTGCAAAAAGTTGTAAGGCAGCAATGTGTTCTAAAATCAAGAGCTTGATTACTTTCACTTAGATATAAGTTCTTAGTTTACTTGAACTAAGAGCACTGGCTCTGGAGACTATATCAAATATGAATTTAAGCATGTTCAAGAACGTATGCGATTTACAACTTTAAGAATGAAACAAAGGCATATTAAGTTGTTTTTAAGAGGTTCCGAATATGTCATAAATTTAAGAATGTTTAACCACAAGCTCGATTTGAAACTTGAAGAATAAAACAATATGAATTCTGAAGGAATGTATGCCAAGAAATATGGACATTAATCTTGAAATACTAATCGTTATATCGCTTGCCTAAATATTTTAAATATTATGTGCGTAACTTTTACAAAACTAATTATTCATAGTCAAGATTTGGTGTATATTTATTATAACTTCTATAACTAACCTAATTTCTATAAAACGAATAAGTGAATAAACATTAAGTTTGCAACACAAAAATAACAAGAAATATGTGAGCTGCTTGTAGTTGAGCTCAGTGTTGCCTTTTTTCTGCCTGTGTACCTGTCAGACATGGCAGAGGAAAAGGTGGAGGCACTGGATTGGCAGCGTAACCAACAACTGTGACCAAACAATGTTAAGGCTTTGATGAACCTTGAAAGACAACAACAAGAGTAGAAATATGACAAAATGCTACAGAAATCGACAGAGACAGAGGGAGGCAGAGAGGGAGCGTGTGTGAGAGTGAGAGAGAGGAAGAGAGAGAAGTGCATTGCAAAGTGTTTCTCTAGCTAACCCAGAGCAACAGCAACGGGGCGTATGAGTGTTAAAAATTGTGCACTATGGATGAATTGAAGTTCCAATGGGGCAAATGTCTGAAGAGTGTATATATGTGTGTGTGTGTGTGAGTGTGTGTGTGTGTGTGTGTGTGTGTGTTTACTCTCATCACTTCAAGCAAATGGAGATGAATGTGACGTCTGTGCTGCTGGGAAAATACTCAAAATGAACAGGGAGTGAGAATGCGAATATAGATTGGCATATTTTATGCATGCTTTTACCACAGAAGAGTTGCATATACACACACACACACACACACTGACATTTTCACAAAGAGATTGTCCTAGTTATGTGTGTGTGTGTGTGTGCCTCAGGAGCAATCAGCAACTTCACAGTTTACGGTTGCAACCAGTTTTTGGATATTGGCCATTGAACAGCTTTGAAGCGTTGGTCACTTCAACCTTGTTCGGTCCAGTTTTCAATTAATTGTGTATAGCATTTGCATTTGTTGACCAACTAATGTTGAAACCAACAACAATTGCCAACAGTTGTATTAATTTATAGCATGCTGCCTGCTTTGTTTGTAGCCACATTTGAAATCCGTTTAACACCCTTATGGTTTTGAAGGATTAAGTGCTACGTTTTGCATCAACGGAATCTGGTTAAATGATAAATAATTCACACACCAATTTAAATATGTAAATATCAGCTACTAGTTTAGTTTAATTGACAAATATTTCAAATATTGATTTACATCTTTTTGGAGGAAACAAACCACAAAAGTGCATAAATTAAGAGAGTGCTCGATTGTTGGACTTGTCGTTATTTGGTTTTCAGAGTTTAAATTTATTTGTTTTAATAAAATTAGCTAAATGCACTGATATTTGCAAGTATGTATATGTTAAATATCAACAATATATAAGAAAATATATATTTATTAATTTGATTTAACCAATAATAAATTTCGATTATTTTTTATTCTTGAGTCGAACTATAAAAATATTTTCCAGAGAATACTTATGATATGCAATTCAGAACGTAATCTATGCATATATATTTATATATATATATTTAGTAAAGTTAGTTTTTTTATAGAAAATCGGAAAAGTGGCATTTGAATGTTAAAATATAAAAATTAGGATTATACGTAATATTATTTCTGCAAAATTCACTCTTTTTGTGAATTTGTTCGCAATTTAAAAAAATATTAAAGTGATGTTCTCTTGCTCTTCACTGAAATAACTATTTTAGCTATTCATAAAAAAACATATGATATTTTCACAAATTTTATATTGTTGGATGGCGGCGCGATAGTGTCCATCAAAATATGTGTATCAATATGCAAATGAAACGTGCCCCCAAAAAGTATGCAACACATTTTTGATTTTGTCTTTAGTTGCATGTTGTTAAAGTGTTGAACGGCTTTTGGCGTTCAGATTTATGTGACAGCTTTTTTGCAAACCAACGAGGCTTGTCAGCCAAATAGACATGCTGGTCAAAAAGTTTTTGCCTATCGCTTTAATTAATTAAATAAATCTACAACTAGATAGAGAGAGAGAGAGAGAGAGAGAGAGAGAGAGAGAGAGAAAGGGATAGATTTGCACAATTGCAGACAAAGTTGAGTAAAAGTTGTCACAGCTAAATTTAGAGTTTTTATTTTTTTTGTAGTTTGATATACGAGTTGAATTCTCATGTTGCTCACTTGTCAAGATGTGCATTGACACAAGACTAAGCCTGAGTGACAGAGAGAGAGAGAGAGAGAGCTATATATATAGAGAGAGAGAGAGATGGAGAGCGAGGGAAGATAGAGAGACGTTCATCTTCTTGGGATATGTTATTACATATCTGGGCACTTGAAAAGTTTCGTATGAAACGTGTACAGCTTGAAGGTAGCCTGTAAATGGCTGCAAGTGGCAAGGACATGTTGCTTGGCTGACGCGCTTGTTTGCAGCATCCTGTTACTCGTCTCTGTCACTCCCGTTGACTGCTCGGCGAGTTAACTGTAATCCGATTAATAACGGTAAACACTTGTTAAGGTATGCGAATACGAATGCTGCTGCTGGTGTGGGCTAGTTGATTGAAAAGCTGCAGGGGCAGCTTGCACTGTACAAAAAAGACAAACACACACACATCCACACAGATATACACACTCATATATATATATATGTATACACACACACATGTACATACACACACACACACACACAAATAAATTCATACTCGCACCAGGCCAAGCCAGGTAGATTAAATTGCATTTTGAAGTTAAATTATTGACAACGGAAATTGATGTCATTGACTCGTTGCAACTGCCACTGCGACTGCCACATGCCACACACTGTGCGACATGAGTTCATACATTCAGCTCAGTGTGATTAGTCTTTTGTGCGACTGCAAAGTTGCTCAGCTTGATTGATTTATATGTGTGACTGTGTGTGTGTGTGTGTGTGATTGTGGCACACGACTGCTTTATCCGTATAAAAATAGCACTGACACACCGAATTGAGTCAGACTTCGAGTGGATTTATTCGGCTTGTTGCACACGTTGATCTCTCTTGTTTGGCAGTTAAATGAGTTGAACGATGAGTGCTCAAAATCCTGTCCACTCGCAACAGGGGCCAATTTAAGCATTTGACAGCTTTTCGTAATATGCCATAAACATATTTTTATCAAATATTGAACAAAATGTTGACAGCAGAGCTTCAAAGAGGTTGTTCGAAGTGTGTAAATTTGGTCTGAAGCTGTGGCATACCCTTAATCAACTGTTTGTTATAATAATATAATTTTACCAAAACATATGCTTAAATAATTCCATTTTATATAGCAGCAATATATGTCTATAAATCTATATATTTATTGGCTTAGTTCATGAGTAAAACATACGCGTTTCCTTTCAAGCTAATTCAATCATTTTTATCATTTGGTTAGTCAAAATCAATCGATGCATTATGATAAATATTCATTAAGCCATCCATGCCGTGTTTTATCATGTGTATCGGTGCATTCCAAATTTAATGCATATGCGTTTGAGTGCATTCGAAATAGCTGTTTATATAGTTAAAATACATGTATCTATATCCCCAAAGCCGGGTGCAAGCAAATCTCGTGTGCAAACAGTTGCCAATGATGGGCAATGACGCGTATGCGTGTTGTTGATTTAATGCCAAACCCATTTTACTAAAAAAAGGAAAGGAAGATGTGTGTGTGTGCCAGGGCTGGGTGTGCATGTGTGTGTATGTACGTGTGTGTGTATGTGTGTGTGTTTTGTGTGTGTGTGCTGTCATCTCGTTGACAATTCGCTTGTTGGTTTGGGTCAATTGATAATTTTAATTAAGCGCTAATACTTTAATTTATTATTATTATGTTGATGTTGCCAGCTAATCGTGCAACGCGTATATGAGTGATGTGGCATTAGCCTGTCAACCCAACCAGTCAATCAAAGTGCACATATTGTTGCCACAGCCCCCTCCAGGCCCACCAGCCACTCCTCAACGCCCCAACTCTACAAACTCTGAGCACCAATAAAGGGCCCATAGGCAATTTTAATATGCAGCTATTTAATTTTATGAATTATTGATGCATATTTAGCGGGAATGTCGTCACTTCACGCACACATATCGATAAGTGTGTGCGTGTGTGCTTAACGGCAATCAGGCCAAGGGGCATTCTGTATTATATATATATACATATATATATATATATATGGTATATACACTTATTTGCGGTTGATTTATGCGGTTACTCTGCTATTTACACACCCATTTTGTGTATGCTCTCACTCTTTCCCCCTCTCCCTCTTTCTCTCTCTCTCTGTCTCACTCACTCTCTCAGTGTTCCTCTTCTCGCTGTGCGTGGGTGTTTGTATAGCTGCTGCAGTTCATTTTAATTAATAATTTCTTTTTGTTGTAACTCACATTCCATAAGCTTATCCGAAATTGATTGCACGACTTACCTGCAATGAAATTAAATAAAAGAGAAATTCTCATTTAGTATAAATCAAACATCATTCAATCACTTATTTCAATAATGTTGATTTTTTAAATTCAAATTCGAATTTAAACTCTACAGCTGCATACAAATCTATACTGCATACAAAATATATCGGAGTATATATATAAAAAAAAAGAAAACATATAAAACAATTTAAAAAAGGAGGTCATCACACAATAAAGAATCCAATAATCTATATTTGTGAGTGCTTATTGCATATAGCGTATAATACTAAAAAGCTTTGTCTCGAACAATTCTCTAAAATTGGCCAAAACTACTAAATTGCCAGGGCTTTTATCGTATCTTCCAATGAAAGCAATACAAATTGCATTTCACATTTAGTTTTTGATGCATTTAAACTTTGAACTGTGAAACTTCCAAAAGGGTTGACCCCCAAAACAAAAATAATGGCGAACAAAAAAAATATCAAAATTACATTTTCAATTTCAATCAGTGTCAGCTTGGACCCGACTCTGGTGAATACTGCACAAAAGTGTCCCTTTTTATTTACATCCCTATGTGTGAAATTTAATATTTGTGTTGCCAGTTACGAACACACACACACACACACACACACACCCATACACTCGCACACAGTGTGCTACAAAAGCAATACGCGTTGAGTAAATAAGCAGAGGCAAAAGGCAAAAAGGATCCGAAAGGAAAATTGAGCGCCGAGTCTTGGCGGCTTAGCGAGCAAAATCAATGACACAATAAATATTTGTGCAGCGCTTAAGCGTCGAGTGTTTAAGGCTGTGCGCAACAAGAGGCCCATGCTCCCTTACACTGATAGATATACCGATATGCTATGCTATATATATACTATATATATATATATATATATATATATAACCTACATATATGGCCTTGTATCTCATATTGCAGCTGCTTGCAGGCGCTTTAAAAACGGAGTCTGACGATGAGTTTAAGTGCCGGCAACTGCTACTAAGCACACACACGCACACACACACACACACACACACAGACAAAAACATACATGGATATGTATGGTTGTGTCAGGCTGTAAGCCATCTTGGATATGGTGCGCTCGCTTATTTGAAGTTTATTTCTTCGTTAGTCTGCTTTTTATTCGCCAAAGTTTCTTCTTTATTTTTATATTATTTTTCTTCTTTTTTTTTTTTGCCTGTCTTGCAAAATTTAAGTGTGTCATGACATAGGTACCAGTGTGTGTGTGTGTGTGTGTGTGTGTGTGTGTGAGAGTGTGGCAGTAGCGCGCATGTTTATTGCACTTTGGGGAATATCACTCCTGACCCAACCCGATTCCCCCCATTTTCCACATCAAGTCAAAGCCCAACCGAACCCAATTCGACTCGACTTGGTTTGCTTCTGTGAGGCAAAACGTCGCTTAATGTGGCAGAAAAATGTGTAAATTACGTCGAAGCACAGCGCTATATACATACATAGTATATATATATATGTGTGTGTGTGTGTGTGTCTCTGAAATAAATTGAAAAATGTAGCGCATTGTAAAAACGAAGAAAAGTGCTGCAAATTAAATAAAAACGGCAAATGACAAGAGATACGACTTGATGTTTTGTGCGCTATGAGCACAATGTTACAAATTTATATGTTGTCTCCTCAACTTCAATGTGAGGTTGAAGTTAGGTTCTCTAGAAAGATAATATCTCTAAACATGGGTTAGTCTTTCCGCTGCTCCAAAATGGTTACATCTTACTCAATTTTTATGTCAGATAGGTTTTGGTTTATCTTTCATAGTAGATGTCTAAATCATTTGTACAAGGTGCATTTAATTTGAAACATTTGATGATTCCGCTCCTCTTTTTTGTTTAAGAATGCAATTTTATTTTCTTTTACAGATATCATTTTTTAATTTGAGTTCGTAAATTTCTACATAGAATAGTTATTGATTTCTCTTCTAGGCTAAATCAAATAATTTAGTTGCACAAATTATATTTTGTGTGATATATTTTCAATTTCAACTTATCTTTTCTATTGGATGCAGCCATAGTTTTTCAAATATTTAGAGAGATAATATCGCATATTTTTGGTATTTTACGTAGGATATTTTTGGCTAATATTCTAGACTAAGTCTATAATTACGCGTTATTTATAATTTTCTACATTTTAATTCCTCGTTTTCTTTATTTCATGTATTGGGACATGTTTTTCTAATGAAATAACAGCAATTAGACAGATACACTTAAAAATTTGATTCTAATCAGTTTTTTTCTTCCATTTTCTTAACAGCGTGTGCATATATGTGACTAATGTGAAGAAAAACAATGTATTGCGAAAATCTGTGTTCCCTTTTGTGGAAAAAGAATGAACTGTGGTGCAAGCACATTTGATGGCAGCATAAAAGTCATTGCATTGTTGCAAATGTTGCAATCGAATGAGCACCGAAGGAAAACAAAAAAAAAAAAGAAAAACAAAAAAAAAAAAAAAAAAAAAAAGAAAGCAGTAATAACAGGGGATTCAACACAAATCAGTGCCAAAAAATTTCAAGTAATAACTCAAAAGTCGTCTCATTGTATTCTCATTTTTATACTCATTTTTATTGCTCATCATGCGCAGTGCGGTTGGCTGCCCGGTCTATAAATATATCGTGTTTTTTATCTGTTTTTATATGCTTCGCGTATTTCCGTATTTCCGTATTTGTTTTTCGACAACCAAACCCCACATTGCAAGCCCGCCCACAAATCGCCGCATAGTAGTTTTTGTCTGTTTCGGCAAGGAAGGCACAAATATCATGCGCGAAAAATCAGAATGTTGTTTATGTGATTTATGCGCTAGTGTGGCAAGTTGCAAGGTGGGTGCGGTTCGAGTAGTAGGTATCACCAACACCCGGCTGGAGCTGTCAGTGTTGCCCCTTTAGGTCGTTTGCAAAATAAAACATGTGAAAAGCGTTTGAGCCAAATGAAATGCGCATAAAACACCCAATACAGCCAACGTGCTGCTGCTGCAAAGAGGGCAAGTGTGTGGGGGAAATAGTATAGGGGGCAGTAGGTGGCAGGGGCGTGACTGCAGGTGGTGCTGACTGGAGTGCATTTGTAACCCACTGACAAGCTGAATTCAAATTCCCACAGCGCGTCCTGGAGCGCATTACAAACACTCTCATAAATAAATACACAATGGCAAAACATTGGAAAATTTTTGAAAATGTGGAAATGTGAAAATGTGAAAATGTTGCTGTCTAGCATTTTACACCAGCTTAAAAAATTTAAACTCACAACCAAAGTGGCATCCACTCGACGCTTATATTTTAATTACAAGTTTCTTTTTTTTATTTTTTATTTTTCTTTGCTGTTTTCTGGTTTTTTTTTTGCGCCCTCAACTTTCTGTCAATCAATGGCAGGGCGCAAAAGTTTTTCAATTTTGCAGCAACAAATAGCTAACAATGGCTTTTATATACATCTACTATACTATAGTATGGCCGATTCAATCAATATGGCACACAATTGGTCCATTCACACGCCCATTTGGTAGTTGCATGGGCGGAGAGGGGAAGTGGGGCCGGGGGATTGTGCGAGTCCAGCTTAGAGTCAGTCGACTCCTGTCCTGTTCTGTCCAGTCCAGTTCAGTCCAGTTCAGTTGAGTTCAGTTCAGTTGGGCAAAACTTTTGCTAACAAAAAATTAATTTAAAAACTTATTTCAATATCAAAGTGGGCCCAAAACCGATCCAAAAGCAACGCCCCCACAACGTAAGCGCTAAAGAGCGTGTAGCTTTTTAATAAGATTAAATGAGAATGTCGTAAACGTTTTTCCATTTCGCTTTGCGCTTCACCAAATGTGCACAAGAAAATAGCTTTGAAAAAAAAAACGAAAAAAATGTGTGTGAAAATCGCCATCAAGAGGCGTGAGCTAGCCATCTTTATCATCTGTTTTATAGACAAGTTAGTCGAGCGTTAAAAATTAAAGCCAAATGACTGTTGCAATAAAAAATTTGAAAAACAAAAGAACAAAAGTGAATATATACAATTATTCAATGTGAAGCTAACTTTTAGATTATAAACTCTAATGAATAAATGTATTGATAATTGATTTTGTTCAGTGGATTATCCGGTGTATAACAAATTTGATTTTGTTTATGTTTTCAAACTATTTATTTATAGGCAATCGCGTGCAGAAATATCATGCGCGAAAAATTAGAATATCAATCAAAATATGACTCATTTTTCTGTTGAATACTTTCTCCACTTTATTATCAATTTTGTTTTGGAATGCCATTCAATATGTTTATGTTCTTAAACTATTTTTAGAGTCAATCGAACCATATTTTCCTGTTTAAGTATTTTACTTATATCAATAAATAGCAAATAATATTTTTTTAAGCAAACAAGTTTTGGAAATAAATAGTTTGGAGTTTGAAATATAAATTTCTCTGGCACTACAACTGACAGATGAACTGGTGTTGGGGAAAGCAACCTTACACCCATACACACATACACCTAAATATAATCAATCAAATAGACAGCTTCATTGATTAACACCCTTTCAATCAAACAATGCAAATGCAACACTCTAACAGCTTAATCACACATTGATGACATTAATTAAATGAGAAGTACAAAGAAGAAACAGTGCAAACAGCAAACAGCAAACAATGCTGAATAAGACTCTAAAAGGAAAAAAACATTTAAGTGAAGCGTAAATTGGACAAGTAAAATGGACTTGAAGACAATTATTTACAATGCGATGTGTTCCAGTTAGCAAAAACACAAAACAAGCGTACACCGACAGCGAAGTAGTGTGTGAAGGGTGTGTGTTTAGGTGTGTGTGTGTGTGTGTGTGTGCATCTGCAGCCAATAACACTAATTCTCAAGCAAGCAAAGAAAACTGTTGCCCCACATTCCAATTGAAAGTAGAGAATGAGACGAAAACTGCACAACATGCCACATGGCTGCAAAGTATTGCGACTCAAAATAGTTGCTTCAAGAAGGCGGTGTGCGGGTGGGCGTGGCACATACAAAAAGTTAGCAAAAGAAATGCTGGATATTATTTAAAGTGTGGAGGGGTCTTGAGAAAATGGGGGTTACATAAAAGCTGAGCGTTTGGGTGTACACGGAAGGCAACTCTTACCATTTTGCACCACCGACTGTTAATGTGCAGCAGCAATTGTTGTTTGTTGTCGCTGCACTTTCCACACACACACATACACACACACACACACACACATACACACTCTCGAGAGCGTGCACATTTTTGGCATAATACAACAAAATTGATTTGAGACATGCATCATTATCAACATCGTCGACAGTGGCAGGTTCCCCCTTCAAACGTCAGCATGCACTTACTTAGCGCTGCTGTTGCTGTCGCTGTTGCTGTTGCACTTGATGCAAGTCTTGCAACACTTGTGTCATTCAATTCAATGATGCTCATTCATTCAACGTTTTGCAACTCAGATGAAACAGCCATTGAAGCATCATTAGCTTCAAGCTTTTAGTGTGTGGCTGCTGTTCTGCTCCCCTCTTTTCAATAGTTGCAACAGACAACGCTGCGTATGAGTAATGTATGCTTACCATTAGCATTGATTTGTGATGCAATTTATGCGATACGGGAGAGAGTGAGACTGAGAGTGACATAGAGACAGAGATGGGAGATGTGGATGCTATTCTTATAGCTAAATCACACTCTCTAACCTTTTTCATAGCTTATTATAAGGGTTTATCCAAAAATGAGGTGTACTTGAATCAAATGGAAATCTATATAACGAATCTGATTATTAAACAGACAATATTGATCCCAATTGCATTTTATAGATATTTGTTGCTAATATTAATATTTTAAAAAACTACTAAACTACGACTGACTACAATTATCTTAGACCCTAAACAACTTATCTTTAAAGTACTAATGTGAATCGGAGATATATATTAGAACATAGAACACGGAATGTATAATCTCACAACGATAATATAGTGGAAGAGAACTCTTATCAAGAAAAGATGTAGTGACATGAGATAGACACGTACTCAGCACACTTCGTGACTGTAACATTACTATAAATTCTAAGAGTTCTGCTAAATAGAATAATGAGTCTAGACGTACTCACAACAGTAAATGTATCCTCAGATAAAGTCCTAGGATTTTGAGAGTTTTCAAAATACCAGTCTACTTTTTTAACATCATTGTTGACTTTATGTAGTATCTCTTGAGCTTAATAGTTATAATAGGTTGTGTTTGTGTTTATAGTGCGTCTTTTAAAAGGTTTGAGCTGCGTATTTGTTTGAATGTTGAAAATATATGTACCAAAAGTCGGAAATTTTCTTATCTCTGAATTCTTGTCGCTCTCTGTCTCTCTCTCTCTCTCTCCGACCATTCTCTCTCCTTATTATCATTATTTTTTGTGAATATTACGTAATCTTGCAATAATTGTTGAACGATTTTATATTTTAATACCATTGGTTATTTTATAATATCTGGAATTGTGCAACAATTGTCTACAATACTTTTGTAAATATATAAAGACTGCTTCCAGTTCTTTCACTATCGTCATTTAAACAAAGTAATGTAATTAATATACTAAATTCAAAAATACTATGCATATTATAATATTTTTAAGACCATATCTCTGGTCACACACGTTTTTACGAGTTCTTTCTTTCTTTGTAATTGTATTAAATTGTAATAGGCATGTGCTTTAAAATATAGCTCATACGACATGTGGCACAACATGTAAGTAGCACAGCATGCAAATAAAAAAAAAACACAGTTAAAAGTGGTGCGGAGCACGCTCGTATTCAATAAAGCAACACATGGCTGCTGTAGTATGCAAACTTGGCAGGATCGAAAGGACCAAATCAGACCCAAATGCGTTGCCATATATTTTGGTATGTTCCAGTTGACATTGTTGTTGTTGCTGTTGTTGTTGCCATTGTTGTTGCTGTTGTTGTTGCCATTGTTGTTGCTGTTGTTGTTGCCATTGTTGTTGCTGTTATTGTTGCAACATTATCACGTACGTTAATGCGACAAAAGCGCAGCGAGGAGCAAAATGTTTTGAGAATTTACTTGGCTATTGCCAGCGTTTTTCTTTGCTTCGACGGGCATCGCCTTACAATGCATGTGTGTGTGTGTGTTTGTGTATGTGTGTTGGTATGTGCCCATGTGTGTATAAGCTGAGGTCTTGCTCCTGGCTGAGACTTTAGTGTATTTGCATTCCATGTGCCACATCCGCTGCCATTTCCTGACGTTACTTAAAGCACAAAATACTTTTCCGCTGCTCGACTTACAAAAGGGAGTAAAAGAGCAGCTGCTGCTGCTGCCGTTCGAGTGGTGGGAAAATTGCTGAAAATTATATTTGATGCGCGTGCCACACACACGCATACGTAGCGTATACGTACGTCTGTGCTGTGCTGCTTAAATATTGGCAAAATAGGCGACACAGCATTCTAAGCCAGGGCAAGTCTCTCTCTCTTTCTCTGCGCTCAGGTGTGGTCAAGGGGCGTGGGGGGAGTGGACATCTGCGGCTGTGGCAATTGCGGCCGCCGCCTGTCAAATACACACAGTCAACAAAAACGTAGTCGACGTCAACGTTTTGCGTCGAGTTGATGTGTTTATACATTTCGCGAAATGAGAAAAATTGAATAAAATTTATGCAACGCTCGACGCGACGCCGCCACCACAATGTCAGCCTGCGTCCACACGAACGTGCAGCCGCACAGCAAACCAAAATAGGAGAACTCCAAAAAAGTGTACGTAGATGACGAATTCGATGTGGGCATTTGGAAAGCGGAAGGGAGCAAGGGGCAGGGGTATTGCCACAATTCGCATATGAAATATATGCGAAGGTCATTTGATGTTGCGCTGCTGAAATGTAGCATTTAGATGCAAAACGGACTGCATGCAACTTTTGAAATATTCACAATTTATGCAACGCTGAACAGTTGACATACGTGAGGGAGGCGTGTGGGAGGGGGGTAGAGAATGATTTGAAAAATACAATACAAGCGAAGTTCGAATAGCTAATGGCAACTCCTTGAATAGTAAGTTGATATAAGCCACTGTAAAAATTGTCTCCATGGCATTGTTTTACATCATTATACGTAATATTTCTGTATTATATTCAAGTGGCAACATCATTATACGTAATATTTTTGGTATCACATCCAAATGGCAAGTGTATAAAATAGAGAAAAAGTGAGTGTAGAGTGAGTCCTAAGCGAATCCATCATTATGGCTTCACTTAAAGTTAGTTTCTTTCTTCAGGTTTGTAGCTAATTTAAACCTGCTCCAACTTAAGAGCGTCAAGTAAAGCCTTGTATGGCTTCCAGCAGTTTCAATTTGCAGCGGATTCGTGGGTGGTTTGGGGTGGATTGGTGCGACATCAAGTGGTGCGGCAGCAACGCCAACGTCTTTTGGCCGCACAATGCACAATTTTATGGTGCCGCCGTTTGGTTTATTGTTGCTTCAAAAAATATGCATTCTGCGTTGGCTTTAATTTTATTTTTCGCCTTTGTTGTTATTGTTGGTATTTTTATGATTATTTTTTATGGCAAACTTTTAACAGTCAAGCCAAGGCAGCAAGGGCATCACAGTTTTGCTCAACAAGGATAGCGGAACAAAAGGCTATGGTTGGTCGTCATGGCTTCTGGCTGCGAAGTGAGGGCGAGAGAGAACCTCTGAGAACTGTGACATGGTACAGCGACCATGTCATATAGCTTCACTTTGCTGTTGATGTTGTCGTTGTTGTGGCTGCCACTTTTGTCGTTGATGCTGCTGCTGCTGTTCTTGCTGCTGCTGCTGCTGCCGCTGCCGCTGCCGATGTTGCTTTTGTTGGTGAAGCCATGCCACAGTCGGTTGCCAGCTAAGCGCAGATTCGCAGCTTTTAAATATTGTGCTCAGTTTGCTGCTGCCGGCGACCGCATGCCACAAGCGCTCAAATCAAATTAACGCATCTTGACTGCAACAACCAAACAATAACAGCAACAACAATAAGAACAACACGCTGACAATAGCCAAACTTGTGGCATGCAGCGTTTACATAGTTTATGCTTCGTTCACAATGCCAGCAACTAAACTAAAGCTGACTAAGCCAACTATGCACAGAGAGAAAAATATCGAACTTCAGCTCAGTTTGGAATGAAATATTAAATAAAAAAACAAATATTTGTATTCCATATTTAAAGTAGATTTAATTTGAATTTTTCCTCACGCAATTGTTGCTTGGAAAAAGACTCGACTTTAATAATTTTAAATGCTGGATTTTTTCGCTTCAAGTGAATAGTTTTGCATAAAAAATGAGAGGCCAAGTGGTTGACTCTTGATTTGTAATTAAATGGCGACTGTCTCAGCTGTGGCCGGGCCAACCCATCAGGAATACCCAGATTAATGGGAGGGGGGCAAAGTCAACTTTAATCTTGACACTAAAATAACCGCTGGCAATAAATTTTAATTATGCTGATTTCAGAGAGAAAGAGAGCAAGCTGACTGAGTGCGATTCCTGCCATCTTTTGCACATTCATTAAAGCTGGCTCATGAAGCAGATGACTGCATGTATTGTCCTCTGGCCAGGACACTGGCATTGTATGACAACATGTGTCGCTGTGCGGTGGCAGCTGTGGAAAGAAACGGCACGTTGCGGATCCTGCCATGTTGTGTTGAGGATATTGCTAAACAGGATTTCCAGGCTACAAGGCATTTAACAAAATGTTGCAAAAGAAATGCCAACAACAACAGCAAGTGTAACAACTAAACAAATGCGGTCGACAGCAGCACTCAGCAGTCGTTGCAGTTGCACAGTGGTTGCAACTGGAAATGAAATACATAATAAATAAATAATAATTGTCAAATTTATTATGAATATTAGCCAATATCCTCAGCAAACAAATTGCCACTATATTTAGATAATCATCAAACAGATCATCTAATAATTCGGAAAGTATATTTCCCTTTTCTCAATTCCGATGAATAATTTCCTAAATCTTGGAAAATTATATTTCTTATTTCTAGGCTTTTAATTAGCATTAGCATTTTACTAAACAATAGTGTTTGTTCTTAAATTAATATAATTTAATTCAAAATAAACTTACATTATTTATTTAAGTCGATAGCAATAATTTATATTATTTGTTGTGAATTTTAGAAAGTATATTTTTTTACGAAACTGGTTTTCACTTCTGTTTTTAGAAATTTATTTTATCGTTGTATTATATATAATTGAAAACATTTCATATTAATAGAAAGATGTATTTTCAATTTTAGGAATTTTTGTTTCCCATATTTATAAATCATTTTTAAAAACAAAACATTTTTCGAGTCTTCAAGACGATTTTCTATCTTTCAGAGCCATTGTTTTTGTATGTGAGTGGAATGGTGTTTCTCAGTCTTAAAATATGTATCCCTTGAATAATCTTTTTTAATCTGAGAATGTGGATCATTCTGAGAAAGAGACTCAAACGGAATAATTCGCCTTTTACGGTTAGAGCGGAAAGCTTATTGCTAAGCGGGACTCTTTACGACGGCTTGATATTAGCATATAGCTCACAAATCTGCAAGTGCGGATTTTGTGGATTTTTGCCCACTGTTGCATAAGGCAAATAAGGCAAATGCATTTCGCAAAGCCAGCAGTGACTGGCTGGTGGGCGTGGCAGCGAGTCAGTTGAAGTTGTAATAACAGCAGCAGCACATTTCAAATGCAAATGTGTTTGTGGTGTAAATGCAGTTTTACAAAATATTATATAAGCGCTGTTAGAACGAAAAAGGGGTGAGGGGAGGCAAGATGGTAGGGGGATGATAAGGCTCGGTATGACGTCTACACTATGTGCATAAAATTTGCAGGATTTACATTTTAAAAACGCACAAAAAGCAGACAGACGATCCAGGGGGAGGTGAAGGGTAAGCAGCGACGTGGTGCTGCTGCTGTTGTTGTTGTTGTTGTTGTCGTTGAGCTGGTTTTGGCCAAATGTGGTTTTAACGTTTTCAGCCAACAAAACAGTAAACGGCGACTGCGCGAAGACATTTGCCAAGCAATGCAATTTGGCTAAGTGCGTTTAGCTGGACAGCAGGGGAAAGATGGGGGAGGGATGAGGAGGGAGTTGACAAGTAAGTGCTGCAAATGAAAATAAATGCACATATATATGTGTGAATTAATGTGCGTGTGTGTGTACTTATGTTTGTGTATTTATGTCTGTGGGCAATCAGTGCAAAGCGTTTGTCGGCTTAAGGCCTCTAAGCGCGCAATGTTGTTGCCTACTTTGCGGCGTCGCTTGTTAGCAGCAGACGTGGCAACTCTAGCAACTTGTTGGCCAACTCTGGCAGAGCTGGCAGAGCTGGCAGAACTGCCAACTGGCAACTGGCAGTTGGCACTTGGCACATGTCTGCATAAATCTACGAACGTCCAGGCCACGTTTTATAACGAGCTTTAGGCATTTAGATAAATTTCAAAGCTGATTTGCTAAAGCAACCAGGCAAAGGGGGTTGGGCCCGGGGGCAGGTGGCATGTGGCAGGGTGTTTTGCGGCACGCCCATTAAGCGTTAAATGTGCAGAGAGAGCGAGAGTAAGACTAACCACATGAAAGTCGCATCTAGTAGCAAATACATATAAATGCACATGTGCAACATGACAAGCTGAAATTGAGTGCAGGCAAAGCGAGGGGCAGAGAGCAGAAAAGAACCCGCAGGAGATATACATAGACATAGATAGATGCCCGCATGAGACACATATAAACAAGTATAATATATATACATATATAAATATATATATATATATATATATAGTGAGGAACCACAGATGCTTAACCAAGTTAGGCAGCGGGGCAGGAACTGGAGACAGACAAACAACTGCTGGGTGTGCATAGGAGGGGAGAGTGGGGTACGCACTCGGTGACCAAGAGCAAGAAGTGTAAAGAATGCCACTGACAATGTACAAAGTGCAAAACTAATTTTACAGAGTGTAGCCTTGCAGCAGCAGCAGCAGCAGCACCACCAATAGAACCAACAACAACAACAACAATATTGGCAGACGAATGCGCAACAGCCCGAAGAGTCAGTCGACAGTGGCTGTGGCAGAGGCAGCTCAACTCAGTTCAGTTCAGTTCAGCTCAGCTCTGACGCTGTATGTATGTCTTTGTGTGCACAATGGACATGCCCCGCAGCTGTACCTGCTACAAGCTTAAACTGAAATCTATCATACGCCATGTAGACACACAAATACACTCTGTGTGGCAGTTGGCGATTTGCATTCCTTTCGGTGCTGCGATTGAGGCAGCCTCTTAATTTCGTTGAAGGACAGAAGGGAAACGAGAGAGAGAGAGAGGGAGAGAGAAGGCAGCTAGAGTTGAGTGCGTGTCGTGTCACGACTAAGCAAATATGCTAAATGTTATTCAAATTTTATATTGGAATATATCTTCAAGTATTATAGTATTATACAGTATATTTATATATTTATAGAAATCTGTCTTAAAAGCTCTGGCAATTTTAAATAATGCTTGACAAACATCTATTAAACATTAAAGTTTACTAACTACAACATTTCAGCATATATTTCAGCCCAGAGTTTTAAGCTGCCTTCGATGCAGTTAAAGTAAACTTGGAAAGGGTTATTTATAAATGACAACAAATTGTTGTGAATATAGTATGTCTAAGGCAGTGACCATTGACAAATCACTTTAACCTCTGTGTGTGTGTGTGAGCGTGCGTGTGTGTGTGTGTGTGTGTTCGTGTCCATTTGACTGACAGTTTGACATGAATATGAACTCTGATAGTAAAGTTGGTAGTTGATTGGCTTAAATTCAATTGTTTGCGCTTTGTTCGTTGCCTAATTGTTTAGATTTGTTTTGTTCGATTTAAGCCGATTACGGCCGAAACCACAATTTGTTAAAAGCTTTTGCTTTTGCGGCCAGACAGGTGTTTGCTCAATTATGTTAATCGCCGGATACGCACACATACATGTGTGTATATCAAATATACATCGACTCTATCAAAAGCCGAGAAACAGAATACAATCTAAAGTACAACCAAAATACGCCTGCAGACATATCACAGTCCCGACAAACACACAGATGGATAGGACAACCCTTAACCTTATCGTAAGTACTTGTGGTGCTTCTCAAACCCATCAATGAATGTCTCTGCTCCCTGCAAAGCGAAAGCCACGTAAAAACTTTGAAAAAATGTAATCAAGCACGTAACTTGCACAAATTTTCTGCACTTTTGCCAAGCCAAAAAAAAAGGGCAAAATGAAAAAAAACCCGCAGGCCCAACACACGACAAACACACACACACACACACACGGTGACAAAAAGAGATGCTTCGAATAGGATACGCACGAAAGGAAACCCACACACACAAACACACACACACACACGTGCACATATACATATGTAAGCTAGACGAGCTGGCCTCAAAAGATTTGCCAAGTGTGTTTGATGCTGCCCAAAAAACTCATCCAATCCTTTTCACTATGAACTTTACTCTTTGCTACCTCGTATTTATGTTAGGGCTAAGAAGGAGTCTCCTATAAGGTATGTATATATTATCCTTGTCAAACGAGTTCGCCTTTAATGTATGTAAATATTCTTTATCAGACTGAGCAATTTCCCAAAGTCAATCTATCAATGGTGGATCTCTACTTCTTCTTCTTTGTTTTATTATTTATAACGTTTGTTATTTAATTTTCTATCTAATTTCAATTTCAATAGTTTTAAATCTTTAATCTTAACTTTTATCCTTTATTTTGAATATTAATTTAATTATTTTGTGGGTTGAATTTGATTGTTATTTTGAAACCTTTTAAAACATTTGTTTTAAATTGTGAACTTTTTTAGTGCACATTTAATAAATAAATAAAAAACGAAATAAATTAATATATTATGTTAAAAGCTAATCATGGACATTTAAAAATATTTTTCATAATTTTTAATAATCAATTTTTCTACACTGCAAACTCGTTAGGAAACGTTGATTCGAATAATAATGCATTCTACAGAGTATCACCTGGTTGAACACTCCCTTACATTCTCATACATTCGCGCTTGTTCTTTTGCTGGGAAACAGAGAGAAGTCAAAAGACAAGTTAAAGACTTTAAAATCCGTCTCCGATAAAGTGATTGAGCGTGTGTCGTAAGCCCGGGGAGCATTTGTCAAAAAAGTTCAATGGAAGTCATTGTGAGCGTCAGACAGGTGGATGAGCTGCCTGCCCCAACACACACACAACGTGGGTGGGGGCTAAATCAAATGAAACTGATCCTGGTAAAAAGGAAATCGAAGGAAATCTAAGCAGAGGCAAATGCCAGGCGCACTGCCAAAATGCGCAGACATGGTATGAAATTATTTGTCAACGCTATTTTCAACATCTTTTGCAACATTTCATTTCGTTTTTATTTTTGGCATGCGACGCGCTCCATTTTTTATTTTTTATTTTTTATTTTCATTTTTGGTTTTTGCGGTCGCTGCTGGTGGTGTGATGGGTTGTGCTGTGGCTTCGATGGGTGAATAATTTTACTTTGCATTTCGTATTTCAGTTTCAGTATCAGTTTCGATTTCAGTTCATGGAGTTTCTTTATTTTCAGCGATGGAATTGCATGTCAAGCGGCTGCAGACATCCAATGACAGCCATCGAACTGCAGCGCAAAACTTGTGATTGCTTTCAAATGTTTTATTAGTTTACTCTTTGGGTCTTGCTATTTCCAACAACAACAACAACAACAACGACAACAACAACAATAACACCAACAACAACGTTGGCTGAATTGCGGTTCGCTGCACAGTTGTCTGCGCGTGGCAAATATTATGGCAGATGCGGCATTTCGGGTAAGGCTCGTTCGAATTGGAAATGCAAATACATACATGCTATTTTCAAAAGCAGTAAGCCAATTCTCATATATGAAGATTACTCTATTCAGATTGGGTTCGTTATTTTTATTATTATTTCTTTTTCTTTTTTTTGATTACATAGACGTTATGTTAACAAGCTTTTAATATACAGACTTAAAGGCCCTAATGTAGTATTCAGGTTGGGTTGAAAGGAACGGTTCTAATTATGCTTTTAAAATTTGAGTCAGGACGAAGGGAAAAGTTTGCGCTTGATTTCGCTTTGTTTGATCCTTTTATTAAAATTGGTTGATAAATCACCCAATATTTTGTTAAGGTATATATGATTGACTATTGATTCATACGTGGATAAATTTACCGAAGTTTTATTTATGTCTAGGGGAGGATCGCACATGCGAGTTTATAATTTTTGGAAAGGTTATTTAGTGATTTATATTATCATCTAAGATGACCACAAGTAAGGCAATAAAGAACAATTATATGTGTGGTTGTAGATGAAGTCAGCATAAATAATTCTTATAATAATTCTTACTGCGAGAGATAATGTTTATTCTCACATATTTATTAACAATCAGAAAGAATCAAGCCTAGATACACCGAAGATATATTTGTAGAATGCTGTCAAATTGCCGTAATTTTATTTTTTTTTTTATGAACTTTAAAAGTCGAGCGAGTGTTCCTCTGATAGCTTTATAATATAGTAATGCCATAGATATATTATTTTACTACTCCTACCATTTTGGTTTAGATATCTTATTCAGCAATATAGTTTTTCAAAAAAGACCTATTTTTGACAGATTGTTCCTAATGTAGACATCTGATAAAGTAATCTCGATCATTTTGTGTATAAATGTGAAAAACATTAAAATGCAGATGTTGGAAAAGTTTGGTGTGAATATGTTTATCAAAAAATATACAAAAATTAATTTTTTCCTATGCCAGCTATATGATATAATAATAAGATCCTGTTGCAAATTTTATTATTCAATGCATTTCAAACTTCTCCATCTTCAAGGGAATAAGTCCCTATCTATGCTTGACTTGGCTAAAAGGGTTGCCTCAGGTCAGCTTTCATCCAGCAGCAATCACTACATATTTAACAAGTAACTAATATTTCGCTATCTTGCAATTTGTAATGGACCCGTGATCTCATATATTTGTTAGGGTTGTGCTGCAAATGCATTAGCAACTGACTTAACTGACTTGAGTTCCGATTCGGGCAAGTTTACCTGCAGGTACTTCAAAATTCAATTAGGCAACAGACGAAATCAATACACCAGAGTCATGAATCTGTAGCTGCTGCAACCAATTGCTGCATCCTCCAATCTCTATTTATCTCTCTCTCTCTCTCTCTCTCTCTCTCTCTCGCTCTCGCTCTCTCTCTCTCTCTCTTTTGCTTCGGTGTTACCTGAGATTTTACCCGGAGGCACGATGTAATTTTCGTTGCCGCTCATTAATTTCGTCTATTTACAAGAAGTTTTTTGCCGCACTCGTTTCTTTCACTTCATCTTCTTCTTTCAGTTTTGTATTTTTTTTTTTTATATTTTTTTGCTTGTACTTTGTGGCAGAGTAGCCGGTGCAAGTTTTTTTTAAGTGGTTTGCGGTTTATCATTTTGGGTTTGGCAGCAGTGCTGGCAAATGAAATGCAGAAGTTCAGAGAGAAGGATGGAGTGCTGGAAGGAGTTCTTTTTCGTTAGGCATCTCTGGAGGCAGCTTCAAACAAAACTGTGCGCAAACAGGAAATAACGGTAACGCTGTTTCATTTCCGCTTTTATTAAAACATACTTTGGCCGTTGTATCTCATCCGCTTCGTCTTCTGCAGCCATCTTTTTTATATCAGCCCACGCTGCTGCTTGTTGTCCTTGTCGCCATTTTGTTGCTGTTGCCGCACAGCTGCTTTAAACTTGTTGTTGTTGTTGCTGCTTTTGTCACTTCCGCTAGCCTCCCGCAGTATTTCACTGCTAAAACTTGTTCGCTGCCGCTGCTTTTACTTCGGTTTTTTTCTCGCGCACAGCTTTGCGGCTTGCGTTTTAAAAGCAGTCAGCGGATGTTGGGCCACCTTTTTGGCCGGGCATGCAAACAGCGGTCGTAGCCACACTCCCTTCCCTTGAGCCGCTCAACTGGTTGAAAGTAGCCAAAGGTAATTAATTTTGTTGCTGCAAGTTTTATACGAGCAGCAGCGTTGAGTTTGAGGACTTGGCTGCTCCTCAGGCAAACACAGCTGGCGACTGCCATCAAACCGCGAAACTCAACTCAACTCAATTCATCGGATCTCAGCTCAGTTCCCAGAACTGGAAGCAGGAGCTGAACTAGTGGCAAGTGGGCCTGGTGACGTTGTTTGGGTGCCTTTGACAGTCCACACACTGCAATTGGATTTGCCATTTTCCATTTTCCATTTTCACCTTTCACGTTTCTCGTTTTTAGTTTTCCATTTACTTTGCTGCTCATTTAGTATGAGTGGCCGACGCCAATTTTGTACGTTTCTTTCGTTCCTAGCTTGTTTTTTTTTGTTGTTTTTTTGTCAAACTAAAGCAGCTGCTGCGTGGCTTCATTTTCTATTTTCCGCTGCAATTTTCCATTTTGCTCCATGATGCAATGTGTCTATTAATTTTGTGTGGGCCACGCCTCATTTGGCGTTGACAAGCTGCCCTGATAAATGACTCGCAGAAAATTCAGTTTTCACTCGACTCCTGAGTCCTGAGTCCTGAGTGCTGAACAAGACATCTAATGAACCATTTGAATTGGCTGCCTTGATTTGGTAAGTGAATCAAGCTAGAGTCGAAGTGGGAGATCTTTATTATGGCCCTGATTTTGTTAACATAATGTATAAAATGGATTATGATATGATTATTTATAGATACATTTATGAATGAGGCAGCCATGAAGTGTTCAGATATTTGCAAGCGACTCTCAAACTCAACACAATTTTAATCAGCATTAATAGAGTTCTTTGAACTGCAGATAAAATCTTGTGTCGAAAAGGACTCATTTTACATTTGTCAGCTTATCTAAATACAAAAACCGAGAGCTGGCAAGCAGAAAGTAACTGACAGTGAACAACAAATGTCAAGACTTTGTTGGGTCAGCAGTAAATTTTGTTTGGCCAACACCTGACACTTCAAACACTTGGCAACGTCTGGCCTTTGGTATGACCTAACAGATAAGACGCACAGAACATAAAGGCAAGAATCCTTGGGTCATGTCTGAAACTGAAAATGTATAACTGTCTTTTGCTTGAAACATGACGCGTTAAAGTCAAAAGTTGTGACTTTGGCAACAGCAATAACAAACGGCAACAATACTAACAAACCCATCATGTGCCACAATGTAAGACGAGGCCAAAAGTAAAACTACGCAAGTGAAATGAAAACGAAACGAAGTTATCATGGCTCAAGGCACAAAAGGCAGCGGCTATTATTTCGTTCTGAAGGATAAACGTTTCGGGGCGTGGCAAGCACAGACACACACACACACACAGTCAATGGCAATCGCCAACTGCAGGGCGAGGCTGAGAGTGCCACAAAGGCCCAAATGAAATTCTAAAGTGCAAGTCGATCCAAAAGTCCCAAGCCGGAGCTCAAGCTGGAACCGGAGCCAAAGCCAAAGCCAAAGCCGTAGTTACCAAGCGTAGTCGTAGCCGGGTCAATGTCAAGAGTTAACAAGGCGACAGCAACCGTAAAAGGCAAGTGGCAACATTTTAATCAAAGAGACAGAGCCGCCAGTCGAGTTCGAGTCAAAGTGCAGGGCGCAGGATTTAACAGACGGCATCAGCAGCACCAGTAGCAACAAATACAACAATAATAATAGCAACAGCAACAGCAACAGAATATCGAATAAAAGCAAAACATGTGAAGCCTTTGGAATTGCTTTGCAATTGCTGCTGCCACGTGTCCTTTTTATTTTTTGTCTGCTCTTGCAGAAAGTGTTATCCTTTGGCTAAGAGCTGTGTTACACATTGCATTTTGTATGTTTTCCTGTGTGCCGAACATGAGCTACGCTCGAGTTGTTGGTTCATTTTTTTTAGATTAAAATAAAAATAAGAATTCTTAAAAAATTGAAAAAATGTTGCTTTATATTTTTTTAGTTAGCGATAGTTGTTGGTTTTATTGACATATTAAATTATCTCCCAAAGCTTGTCAAATGCCATATATATCAAATTATTTAAAAAAAAAAAGGGTTTGTCGGCAAGGGTATAAAAAATGCGGTGTTCCCTATGAATCTACCCAATTCTTTGGGTTTTCCTTTTCATACGTCACTTCTCGACGGGATAGTTAACGGCTTTTTTTAGATGGTCGAATCGTAGTCAGTCCTTTCAGTCAAGGGACACGGCGAGCATGTTTATTGCAGGGCTGTTTACTGTAGCCACCTATTGCTAAGCTGCACTGCAAGGCTTCATAATGTTCACCGCATGCGGCTATGTGGG
The DNA here is from genome assembly GCF_018153295.1 of Drosophila grimshawi. Classification (NCBI taxonomy): domain Eukaryota; kingdom Metazoa; phylum Arthropoda; class Insecta; order Diptera; family Drosophilidae; genus Drosophila; species Drosophila grimshawi. Next base: position 27,464,999 of record NW_025063098.1, read on the forward strand.
GGGCATCTTGTGGCATACTAAACACACACACTCACACACACTCAGATACACAGCATGAAATCAAGCACAGGGCAGACATACAGTCTGGAACTAGATTTCTGGTGTAGGCAGCCTTTGGAAATGAAATTCATGAAATATGATTTGAGTTTTGTGTGTGTGTATGTGTGAGTCTTCTAACTGCTAATTAATCAAGTATGTCAAAGGCATTGCCAACATGTTGCCATGCTCACGAAGGCACGCGGCATTCACATTTGCACATTCCACATCCTTCCACGTTCATATTCTTATTCACATACCGGGGGCCGCATCCTGCACAGCTGTTTAAACTTGTCGACTAAGCCGCTGCAAATCCCATGAAAGCCGTGCCTGTCTGCACCTGGCAGCCACAAAAAAAAACACAACGTTAAATAAATGTAGAAAAAAAAATAAAATAAAACGAGTAACAAGAAAAAGAAAAGGAAGATGTGAAATGAAATGAAATTACAAAATTATGCCAGCTGCGAGCATTTCTGCAGCAGCGAACTTTTGCTGCAGGAAGCCCAAGTCAAAGGCGCTTATGAAAATGTGCCGAAAAGAGCCTTTTGCCAAAAGCAAACAAATCTGCTGCCAGAGTTAAGTAAGCCACTATATATATCATCTAACCCAACCAGATCTGGCCTTCAAATACTACTCTGATTTTTTCTTATTCGCTTCTTCATATTTTTCACCCCAACAAATTTCGCATATGTTTACTTATAACTTGACAATATGTATTAAAAGTTGCGTTTTTTATGAGAAAATATTCTCATTATACAATACTTAAGCAGTTATTGTGGTGAGGGAGGGAGGTGGCAACTTCAGGTGGTTCTGGCCCGGATTTGCCACTGAATTTTATGCTAATTATGCGTTAAGCATTCAACTTTCCTTAAGACTTTGAATTCAAAGAGTTGCGAGTTCTTAGAATTGTGAGAGTTGCCAGAGTAAACAGCTTATCGTCAACTTTCCGAATTGAAAGCAAGGCAAAGTAACAAAACTGAAAAAGAAAGACAAAATTGCAGATGTGTTGGTGCCGAGGCTTAAATACACTTTTAAATAATGTACATAAAACTTGTTTAATCTGATTGAATATAATCTTCAAAGGAGCGTAAATTAATTATGATAATAATATTGTTATTTAATAAGTATCCATAAGAAATAGTAGTCTGATGTTTACAAAATGTTGGGTCAATTCTTTGCTATAGAAATCCACAAGCCAAAAGCAAAATATTAACTGATTTTTAGAAACAGTCACATAGACCTAAAATGTCAGTTCACTTAGAATATATTGAGCTTATAGTCAAATTTATTTAGAAAATCGAAACACTCTTTGCGAGTGCATTTAAAATATTTTACGCTGCCTATTATTTATATTCTGTCTCAAACCACTGGCAAGGAATCATAGGCAGTGGCCGGCGTCTGCAGGACGGAGGACTTCCGTTAATGGCGGCGTCTGAGCCACAGACTGAAACGGCAACGGAAATCCACGTTAGACCGCGCCAACAAAACAAAATCCCTCCGAAAAAAAGTAAAATTGTACGTGGAAATGGAAATGGGAGCGAAATAAGGATATAAGCGGATGCCAGCATAGAGATGGAGATGGTAACGTTTCGTATAAGAGATATGCCTGAATGGTTTTAGCCTCGATTTTGTGTGTGCTGAGTGCGCAGCATATGGCAAAAGTTAAAGTAAGCAATTTTTATTTATATTCGAATACAATCGCACACACACACATACACACATACAGCTGCTGCTGAAATAAATATGGGAAATTGTAGCATATTTTTGCCTCTGATTGGTCTAACTCAACTTTTATTTGTCTGCTTCAGTGCATGTCACTGGCATTTTGCGGTCGAGCGCGTCAAAGCCTCAGCTATTTTCTCCATTTCAGCTGATATATTTGGGAGGGATAAAGACCGAGACAGAGACAGTGCGAGACAGATAGAGAGTGAGAGAGAGAGAGAGAGAGAGAAAGCGTAGAAGTGAGAAAAATAATAAGTCGAAAACATTGGAGCTGTAAAAACCTCTGCTCAAAAACCAAAGAAACTAGTTTTCATTTTTCGATTACAGTCCATATAAAAATGCACACAAAAGCGATTTTCTGGTTATTGTGGCACTTGTTGTTGCCGTGCAACTATTGGATGCTATATGAGCTGAATGTGTATTGTGTTGTATAGTTTTGGTCACTTTCTGGTCAGTTGGCATTTCAATAAGCAGTCACAATTCCAAAAAAAAAAAAAAGCGCAAGGAAAAACTGACTAAAAAACTTGCAAAGCGCTTGCAATGCATATAAATCAAATATTGAATTTCAGCAGACTCAATCAATCCGCTTTTGACGTCTAAGCAAGTGCTCGCATTTCATATTTTGTGCATTCCACTTGTGGCAATATGCACGTTCGCATTGCACGAATCCCAAATGTGTGTGTGGCATGGAATTTGTGTGTGTTTGTGTTTCAAAGCATTTCCTATCTATGTGTTTCTGTATCGCCTAAAGCTGCTCACAAATGAAGCATTATGTGCTGCAACTTAAGTCAAGCATTGAGAAAACTGAAGTTAAGGCTTCAAATTTCTAGTTAGCAAATGTATTGCAACTCTTAAGAATCAAAAGAAACAATAGTAACAATAGACAGATTTAGATATTGATTAAAGAAAAATAAAAAATCAGTCAAGTGCCTTAATCCTCATTTCTTCTGACAGAAGACCTGACTAAACAAAATAGTAAGCCATAAAATTAGTAAAAGTTTTAGACAAAATTACCCCATTTTCTAAAATAAGAATTTTGTTCTCAAAATGCTTGTACATTTTTCCAGCGAAGAAATAAGTTATCAAATAACACCAAGCTCTAATGAAATCTGCACTAACTAAAATTGTCTAAAATTAAACATGTTTTCTCAGAATTCTTAAGAGTATATTCTTCAATTGTATATGTCTCCAGTGATTCAAAGCATATTTTGATGACGGCAGCACATTTTAAATTGTTGAAAATAAGTGAAAAACTCACCTCCTTCATCGGTCATCACCAAAATGGTTGTCTCCGGGCCGAGGCCCTCCGGATTGAAGACCTGCACGGTGACCTTGTACTGGGTGTACGTTTGCAGGTTCTGAATCTCGTGACTCTGCAAAGGAAACGTGAAAATGAGAATGCAAAACATTATTAAAAACTTCCACTTAATATGCGTGGCTATTAAAATGAACAGTGTGCAGAGGTTTATTTTCTTAATTCTTTCACTCTTTCGTGCTCCTCCTTATGAATTCGCCTGCTGCCGCCAGTTGCATTCTGCCAGTTGCAGTTGCCAGTTGCAGGCTGATTCAAGCGGAAATTGCGCACTGCACACTTTTGTGCATCGCCTGGCAAATATGTATGCACGAAAAATTGTATTTGCTGCTTGTAAAAAGCGTCGCAAATAAAAAAAAATTAAATTGAGTTGCTCATGGCCGCCCATCTTAATTGTGTATATATAAATATATATATATTTACATGTATATAAAATAAAAATACATGGGCGTTAAGAGCAATCATTGAAGGAAGCGCTTGAAGCCCGGCAAGAACTACTTATGTGGAACGTTTGGGGCTTATTAAAATTTCACGTAAGGTCAAAAGCAGTGCGAAACCATAAAACAAGCCGCTGGCTTTAAGCAGCTCACACACATAGAGAGAGAGACACACTCACACACATGCATACAAGTTGTGGTTAAGCCCAAAATGGCTGCCTGTTACAACAAACACAATTTATGTTGCATACATTAGAGCGCTGGCTGCTTGTTGTTGCTGCCTATGCTGGACCGCAAAGCGGTTAAGAGTTAGAGAGTAAGAGAGTAAGAGAGAGAGAGAGAGAGAGAGGGTGAGTGTGAGTGTGAGTGCGGAAGAGAGAGTGAGAGTATGTGCTTAGAAACGGATTGACTGCCACGCCAAAAGCTTAAGTGGCTACTAGAACCCAGACTTGGCCAGCGAGCGCTTTGATTTAACAACCAACAAACTTCCATACATATGTATGTATATAGTACATTTATATTATTTTACCCTCGACCCATTAAAATTGGGCAAAAAGGGTAGTATGAGGTAGTGCCTAGTAATAGGCTGGAATAGGATGGAAGCACATCCCTCCAAATTCGGCATACATGTCGACAATCGTGATCAGAAGCGAACGCCGAATAGATACAGATGGGTCTAAGATTATATGAGAGCTATAATATAATAATAAATAAAATTATATTTATAATCGTGAACAGAATCAACCGATGACATCAGAGCTGCAGATAATAAAATATGTTCTAACTTCATATATAATATATAACTTGGAAATATGACAGAATTTTAATCAGAGTCAACTGTCGACTTGATACAGAGTGATCAAAGATTGAATAAGAGATAAAATCTGTATTCGGCATTAGCCGAATTGATACAGATTAATCTCAGCGAGTAGATGAGCTAGATATTATATAATATGAATTGGCATAGTTTCTAATTTGTGAAATGAAAGTTCGAGTTTTTTAACCAATCTTAACCAATCTTTCTTTTATTTCTACAGAAATCAATATGAATCTATAAACGAAAGGCAGAAAATATACATTTCTTATTTTACATCAAATTATACAGTTGTTGATTCGAATTCTGTTTGCCACAATTACATCGTTTCTTTGCTTGCATATCTATAATGAATATTTGCGAGAATTATGCAAAGACTTGGCTACAAGGTATCTTTTGGTCGAGCTCTCTAGGCTAGAATAATCCTACTTGCCTGTGTAAGTGAATATGCCAGGCTTAAGTTGGTTTTTGGTGTGCGCTAATGCCGCCCTATAATTTTATTTTATGCAGTCGCCACTCGAGAGTGGCCTTCAGTAGTAAATGAGCCCCGAAATTTACAACAGCTACCAGTTCTTATGTTGCCTTAAAGAACTTGGCCACTTAATTGATATAATGTAATTGATAAAGCTGAGCGTATGTGTGTGTGTGTGTGCCGTGTGTGTGTGTGTGTGAGCTATGCTAAAAGCAGGATAAATTGCTAGCATAGATTTGATCGGAGCTGTGACGCAAAGCTGGTAATTAGTGCATTGCCTAGCACTGGGCGCATCATTAAAAGTTTCGCCCTGATACTTTTCGGTATCCTAGGAGCCAGTCAAAAAGGTGTAAAGCGAAACTCAAACAACAATTAACAACAACGAGAGAAAAACATCAACATGGATAACTATGTTGCTGCAAATTTTTAGCTTGCCACATACCACACAATGAAATACACACACACACACACATCCACGTATATGCTTTGAGCTGCACAGAAAAAGAAAAAAACGAATAAAGGAGGAAAAAAAAAAATGTTATCAGGCACAAAGTTTATACGGTTTAGTTTTCACTTGGTGGCTTTTGTGTGAAATTCACACGGCGTTAAACGAGCAAAATTTATGCTTTACAGCGCAGAAATTTTAATTAGAAAATTGGCAAATTTTAACATTTTGGGGCATGAATTCTGCCGAGAACTCGAGGCGTTTTCACACGTGACAGCTCAATGTAGCCCGAGGTCGAGCTGATGCTTGGGTAGGGGCCACGGGGGTTTGACAGCTTGCGGCAGTGATATGGGAATAGAAAGGCAGCAGAAAGCCATGCCCTCGATTACAGCAGGATTTATACTGACACACACACACACACACACAATGACATACGCACACACACAAAAAATGAAGTCGCACGTTTCTGCCTGCAAGGATAATATTTCAACATCTCGCAACTGACACGTAAAAAAAAAAACAGAAAATATACAGAATAAAAGAGCGCTCAGCTTCAGCTCGAGTACGGTTTAGCAGCGGGTTCCAGGTCCCGGTCCCGGTCCCGGTCCCGGTCCGAGTCCGCCGTCTAGATAACTGCAAAATATGCACTCAAGCACAAAAGCGTGCCATGTCCCTATCAGCGGAACTGCACATCCCATCCCCACACCGCCCACACCGCCCACCCGCTAACAGCCCCTTTGCCTATGGCTTAGTTTCTTTTATTTTTTATTTTTGGGAGGGAATTTAGGCAACTACGTCGCGTGGAGGATTGTACGTGAGCATTATCGCTAATAATTTTTGCATATTTTAAGTCCCCATCATACATTGCATTCTACATTGAATGTAGTTGAATGTAGAATATTCAAAAATGCATTCCATGCATTGCAGATTATTGCCTTAAATGCTATGCGGGGAGCATTCAAATTTTCACTGAACATTTTATATATACAAGTCAGATACTTGCGGCGGAAATTAGCAGAAACTTTAATCTTCAGTAAAAATGGGTAATGCACAATAATAATTTTGAATTTCCAAAATACATCAGTGAACTGAAAATCCAATGATAACATTAAATGTTTATATGCAACTAATCTTTCATAGCAGCTAAATTCGTTGACTGAATGTATAATATGCTATTAATATGGATGTTGCTGCTGATTTAAACTATAAGTGTGTAAAGTTGTGCGTGTGTGATAAAAGCAAACATTGGCAATTGAATTTGATATAGAAATAAAGAAACCAATACAATCTACATTGAATTCTTAAATTCTTTTTCAAGTAAAGAGCAAAAAAAAAATTCCCTTTTTATGCCTTACAAACTCTTGGGCAACTTTAGTGTGCCTTTCTTTATGCCCATTCCCCAAGGGTGCAGGCCATAAAAAACGGTCGTAAATTGAAAAATCAATTCATTAAACATGGGAAAATCTTCCCGTTACTTTTTCTATTTGCTAATTCAGCTTTCTATTCCCGCAGGGCGAAACGAGTAAATATATCGAAGTTGTTGTGATTTCATTTGGATACCTTCGGCACTTTGCGTATCGCATAAGAGTAGTTTCATAAATTCCAAATTCCTTGAGCCCCCAAATGTAGACAATGCTTTTAGTTTGCGGTTAAACTAAAGGTACTATTCCCAAGTGGCATGTGTGCAGCACAGCACGTGCCACATGTGGCAAAAACCCGCATGTATTAATGTTTAACATTCCCACACTTCATTAGTGCCGTCGCGTGTGGTGTGATAGAAATGCCACACACCACACACACACACACACACACACACACATACACACTCTCACACACACACACACACCTAAGGGACGCACACAGATACTGTCCAAAATGTTGGCCTTGCTCTCAACTAATCGTTAACAAATTGCTTGTGATAGCGACCACTACAAGATACGCTAACGGTAAATGAGCCCCCGTTGGCAGCCCCCCACCCCTTACTCGTTTGCCGCATGTGTGGCATGGCGGCAGCCTTAAGCTCGGGGCTTGTGACTTGGGGCGTTTCTGTGAGAAAAACACCTTTGTCGGCAGGTGTAAATCACTTTTTAATACAACGCGAAGCGCCGCACAACCATCGAATGACAACACGTAAAACAAGAGAAAAACAATGTTCTCTTCTGCAAGCCAAATATTAGATACTCTTGCTGGAATATGCTCTCATATAAATTATTGAGCTGGAGAGGATTAACAATGTGATTTGTATGATTGAGTTTTTTTTTGCTCGATTTTCCCAATTCTGGCTTTAAATGCTGCACCATTTTACATGTAAAATATATTATGTTCATATATATCATATATATCATATTCATATTAAAATTTAAATTATCACTATTGATTTCATATCATTTAATTTGTAACATTAATTCACAATTTCCAGCTTATATAGGAAAAAACTTATCTCATTTAAATCTATAAATTACACAAATCAATTTCATACTCGGGATTAGAGAGCTTGGTAAACGAAAGGGTTTTCATGCATATATTTACTGATTGAAATAAAAATAGGAATACGTTAAAGGTTTGATCAAGATACGTCTACTCAAAATATATATATATATATATATAATACACGATTCACAACAATTTCACAATATCCACGGCAAAGGGCATAAATGGTTGAGGGGCAATTGAAAAAAATACAAAAAAGGTATTGTGAGTATGGTAGGCAGGGAGACAGACACGAACCCCGAAATAGAAATCAATGTGGCAATGTTGCACGTTTTGCGGCGCCACTTGCTGGCATTTTCAATATGCAAAAGTGTCAGAAATGCTGGAAATTCAATTATGTTCAAATAGGGGGAGAGGGGGTCTGTTTGTGAACTCACCTCTACGGTATTATCGCGTATATAGATTTCCTTGGTGTCATTCGGGTTGCGATCGCGTGGACGATATGTAATGCGATAGCCGAGAAATTCACCCAGAATGGTGTCCGGGGCCGGTGGCTTCCACGAGATGTATACCGAGGTGGAGGACGTGTTATGGGCCGTCGTTGGTATCGGTTTGCCCGTTGGCGCTGCAAAGCAAGAATGTGATAGAGTGAGCCCCAAAATCCAAATCAAAAACCATGAGCATGAGTTTAGCGAAAAGTTTTTGGACTGACAAAAAAAACTTGGAGCTAACTCAAAAATTGCAAATTAAAAATGCCGCGCACCACGAAAGTTTAAGTCGCGTTCGCGTTTTGCGCCCGCTTGCCTCAAGTAAAAACATTGTCTGTGGCATTGTCAAGTTGTCACTGTCACGCAACATAAGTTGCAAGTGCCATTGTGCCCACCCCAACCCGCCGACAATCTCCCCAGAGTGTAAGCCTGCGCCCATGAGACTTTTGTGTTTCCCTGTGGGCTGCTCTGTCGCATCAAGTTAAATGGTGCGTGCGTCTCAGCCATGCTGATGTCCTGATGTCCTGATGTCCTGGCGTCCTGATATTCTACTGATGGGCAGGCGAGCTGCTCAAGTTATTCTGGCAGTTTGTCAGTTGACATCTCTGGGCGTGCTGAATATAAATATATTATAAGATATTTTCATTTTTGCCATAGACTTTGTCACCCGGAACAGCTGAAAATTGAAAGCTTCAACTAATTTATACAAATTGGCAAGAGCCGCAGAGCTATGTGAAGAGACATAGGTCTCTTAATGAGCTACAAAGCCGCAGACTATTGACTAATTTGCAACCGCATGTGTTGCAACATCAGCAGCTTGGGTCGCATTCCGATAATGTGCGGCATAAATGGAATTTCACCCAACCCAACCCAGCAAAGTTGCCTTTCGAGTCCAGGAGTCGTAAGACAAATGTGTTGCTAATAGCTTGTCGCTGTCGCCATTTGGATATATGGCTAACACACACACACACACACAGGGGGGAAGGAGGGGGTAGGGGGGTAGTACGGAGAGGGGTTGAAGGTTGACAACTTTTAGCTGTGATTAATGTGCGAGGCGCACTTTCGAGGCCTATGAGAGATGTTCGCTGACTTTTTGGGGTTTACTCGTGCCCAAAAATAGGCAACAATTAATCATCAGTGCTGAGGAGCCGCTAGCAGCAGGTGCCACACACACACACACACACGCAAACACACACAGTTGCCGTCTCTATGCAACTGCAACATAGAAACAATCTGTTTGTTTACCTGTCAATACTTATCAATTTGCGGCTTATCAACTATATTTATTATTATTATTATTTGGTTCTATTTTGCCCTTTATTGGGCTTATAGTTCTTCCATCAACCCTAATTATTGAAGGAATGCAAGAATCTTTGTCGGCTTGTGGGTTTCTGTGTCTGTCAGGCTTCAAACATATTTTCCCTCTCAGTTTATAGCACTTCAATCACCCCTAATTATTGAACGAATGCAAGAACCTTTCTAATGGTTTCTATGGCTTTCGGGTTGATAACATAATGTTTCTCTAGGATATTACATCTTCATATTGCTAAGGCGACACATTCTGCTCTGATGTCACAAATTGGACGGACTTCGCTACTGAGTGAACCTATTTTAGTTAAGTAAAACTACAAAGTCCTGTCAAGATACAGTTGTAAGTCTATTATTTACCATAGTTACTTGCTTAAATTGTTTGATTATATTTATCTCTGCCGCAACTGTGGTTTAAACTTGATGATTTCGTAGCTTACAATTTTCTGTCAAGAAACCGGCAAACACTTGAAGGCTTTTCCTTTCCATGCCTATTATTTGTTTAGGTAGTTTATTGTTTTTTTGTGCAGCTAACTTTTGCAGCAAAACTGAGAAAAGCTCCCTGTTAATTCTTAACTCGCCACTTGTCAGTAAGAGATTAAGCACACTGAGTTGCCCTTTTTTAGCTAAACCTCATCAGTTTGCAAATCTCATCGTCTATCAAGGCATCCGATTGGATCTCCTTTTGAACTCGTTGCTTCCAAATCTGAGCCAATTGTGTCCCGAGTGAATTGGCCTTATTGGACAACTACCACTAAACCAAATTCATAATTAAGATTTCGTTTGCCATAACTTGGTCACTCTTACTAATCCGTTTTTCTGATATTGGTTTTGATGATATTTTGGCATCTAGATTAAGGCCGAATTCAAACTAGAAACATGATTGTCTTATTGGAATTTATTGCTCTTGGGTACTAGTCTAATTTTGTCACTTTTATAAGAAATATTTGTGTCTCTCAAATTAAGAAAAATCGTACTGAACTTATTTCAAAACAGTCTTATATTGTTGATGGCATAACGTTGTTATCTTCTTATTAACGCTTTTATATATTTGGCTGTTTTGAAGTAAGAGCAAAAACTGCCTTAAATTTGGGCTTTTAGATCTATGGCCTATATTCAATATTGACGGATTGGGAGGACGTTTGCGTAGAAGACTATCAATGTTTTTATCAGAGCGATACACACTGGCACTTAAGCGTTGAAATAATTAAATGCATATAAGGCTTAAAGGCAGCCAGGCACTTTTATGGGGTCACAACTTTTCATGGGCGGCACTTAAAATGGGGAAAGGTGCGGCACGTTGTGACGGATGGGCATAAAATTCGAATGAAAAATTAATGCGATTGTAAAAAGTGTCATGTCAGCTGTCTGGTAATTTCTATGAGTCACTGTCACCGTTGAGCCTAACATAAAGTGAACAACTATTTGCACAAATAAACAGCCGGCGTTTAACGAACATTTGGCTGCTGGACTCACCTTCTCGCAGCGTCACAATGTAGTAGGACTCCTTGGAGGGAGGACTCATGCCCAGCTTGTTAACGGCCAGCACACGAAAGCTGTAAACGGTGAAGGGCGTCAGTCCGGTCACCTGATATGATGTCGCGTTCGTTCTCGTATAGATCCGGGCCAGCTGATCCCAGATGCCATCCTCGCCCTCGCTGCGAAACAAAGGAAAAAACAATATATAAACATAATCAGTTCATGAATAAATCACTAAATGCGTTAAACTTTTTTAGCTATATCTTTTTAAATTGTTCAAATCTTTTCGTGAATAAATTACATTGCGAAATTTATTAATCTTTATTGCATTTGCTTCAATTGACACCTGCAAAGGCAATTTATTTATTTTTTATTAGCTTTGCCAGAAACATTTTAAAGCGCCCATCAGCAAAGGGATTACCATAAAACACAGCCAACATATGCATTATGAAAATGTATGGGCGTGGCCGATGTGGGCGGCCCACAGCGACTGTTGCTGAGCATAAAATGTGTGCGAGTTTGCCATAGGTACTAAAATATTTATGCGCTTCTTTTAACCATACACACACACACACACACACACACTCTCTAACACATACGCAAATTATAAATTTAACAAAAAATTTTATGAGATTTTTTTTGTTTGCCTGCATAAGGTATTATCATTTGGTTAGCTAATATGTAACGTATTAAAAGAGTTTTCTTTAAAGCTTATATGTTTAATCTTAATCAAAACAATGACAAGCTCAGTCAAAATATGTGAATTCGTTTTGTTTTAGTAAAACTATGATTTATCCTTTTTCAAGTATTAGCTTGATTAACGCCTTAATGATATTTGATTAAAATTAAAAAACATTTATATTTGGTTTCTTGAAAAGTTGTTGATTTGACAGAAATCAAGCAAAATATTCAAATTATCTGACAATAGTTGTTGCATAAAACAAAGCAACATAAACTAAGCATGATTATGGATAGGATATGAGAACTTTATAGCTTACTGCCAAGCAAGCGTTGGTATTAAGTTTGAAATTAAGCAGTTCTTAGAAACGAAGGGTGTTTTCTCGTTATTCGTTTGAAATTTTTGTTCAGAGTTTGTTGTGTCGCATAAGTTTGCAACAGGAGCCGCAAAATGAACATTTTTCATGACCAATATCAAAGTGCAGTAAATTTTGTTTAAAGTTGCCAAAAAAATTTATCATCATCGTTTTTCGCCTGCTGCATACATTTTCTGCACGCTCCACAAACATGTGTGTGTATGTGTGTGCGTGTGTGTGGCATGTGTGTGTGTGTGTGGCATGTGTGTCTGTTGTGTATGTGCTTGTCTTTATGTTTGTGTTTGTGTTGAGGGGTTTTTGTATTTTCACATTATGTTATTAGAGCTACAAGCACAGTGTCAGCTGTCTGGGATGAACAGGGCGCGGCTTTTATGTGTGATTAAAAATGCATTAAATATGAGATGCGCCAAAAGCAGCCGACCAAAAAATATATATATGTTTTTCTACCAATAAAAATGGTGGAAAAAAAAGGAACCATACACATTTTTAAAGTTGCGTGAAAAGGCATTAAAATTAATAAATGCGTTTGGCCAGCACTATTTATGTGTGTTTCTGTGTGTGTATGTGTAACACATGTGGCTGTATTGTCAATGGGTATTTTGTAAAAATGTATACAAGCTGCTACCCGGGCAGGGGGCGTGTGGCGTGTGGCATATATACTGGCAACAAAGTCTTGGCGACTTCATGAAAAATGGGCGGTGTAACTTTTGAAAAATGTTGCTGAAAAAAACAGCTCGACAGCAGCAGCAGCAGCAGCCGCAGCAACAACAATAAGAACAAGAGCCAAATAACCGCAATGGCAAATAAATTTGCGGCTGCTTTCAGTCTGCAAGCGTGTGTGTGTGTGCGTGTGTGAGTGAGTGTGTGCGTGTGTGAGTGTGTGTCTATGCGTGTGTTTGAATCTTTATAAAATACACACACAATTTTTTTTTTAATCCGCTTAACATTTTTTTTTTCTGCTTTTAGCATATGGCTTATGTGTGTGTGTGTTTTTTTTTTGGTATTTGGGTGTGCGTATTTTACCGTGTGTATGTGGGTGTGTGTGTGTGTGTGTGATTTGCATGGCTAGAGCCAAAGTTCACGCACGACTTGTTTAAAGAGCCAAAAATGGTTGTATTTGTAAGCTGAGCAACTGCATTAAATATGCACATTGAACTGCATAGTTAATGAGTGGGAATAAATCCAAATCATGTTCCAAAGGGGCCAACCACAAACTAAATTTCACATATTTCATTATATTCCAAAATATGGCATTGTGTTTGCCAAATGTTTTCCATTAAGCTTACAATTGACAGCATTGTTTGCCGTTTAGTTGATAATAGATTTAAATCGAATACATAAAACGGCTATTATTCTACATCGTTGGAATATGTAATTTTATTATGTACTATTCAGTGCAGGTTCACAACAATTCCATAATACAATTTTTGTAATTTAACCATTATTATTGTTTTCCTTTCAGTATTTATTATGCAATTACAATTTGACAACTCAATAAAACCACCCACATTATTGTTTTAAATTAATTAACGTTTAAAAAACTGTTTGTTCAAGTTACATAAATTCCACTTCTTTTTTTTTTTTTGCACACAGTCAATGAAGCGCATTTAAAATTATGATTGAGTTAAATATAAATATTTGTATATATATCATTTTTTTTTTGTGATTATCATTCTGCAAATATACATTCAGAACCAAAACCAACAAGTATGAATAGTCTCTTATATTATTTTGTGTGTTTTCGATCTTTATAAAATTGTTGACATCGAAAATCAAAATATTTGTAAATCCCGCATAGCAATTCTACCTGCCTAAAAAGTTTTTTTTTTAAATCCGATTTGCTTAGAATCAAATAGAATGAAGAATATTTTTAGAGATCGAGCATATAAGAAATCTTTAGTTGCCTATCTCTTCTCTATCTATTAATCAATCTATGTCTCGATATCTTCTTTGTCTTTATTAAATCAGTAAATTTAATTTGCTCTTTTTCCTCAGATACATTTCAATAAATGCCATAAAAGTGTTAACAGCACTCAAATCGATGCCAATACGCCCATCAACTCAACAAATGTGCATAAGTTTGGAGCCAAACACAATGCACACTCAACTGTGTAGTTGTGTGTGTGTGTGTGTGAGTGCATTTGTAGTTGTGTGTGTGTGTGTGAGTGCATTTGTATTTGTGTTTGGGTGTTAATGCCATTTATGGGGTACATTAATGTACAGCCACTTGTTTTGGGGCACTCCACTCAACTCGACACTTCACGCGACATGCCTCAGCACACCTCAACGCAATTGAACACAACTCTCTTTCAATTGCATTGGCATTCAGTGTGGATTTGCGAGACGAGATTTCCAGCTTGAAGTATTTTGTTGTCATCGTCTTTCAATTTACAGGCAGCACTCAAAGATATTTCGCATATCGCAAAGCGCCATGGCGGCCGCTGCCAAGTCTTTTTTTCTTTTTGCATATGCGCATATAAACCGAATCAAGCGAAAATGTAAATAAGAGGCGTGCTGCAGCAACAACAACAACAACAACAACGAGAGCAACATGAACAACAACAATGTAAACAACAACAACAAGAAGAACAACAACGAAGCGAACAACAACTCAACATCCACTTCACATCGTTGGGGTGGAAATTTGCATAAAATACAGCCAGCGATGCTTGCTTCATTTTGTGCATTGGGTGCATGCCCAAAATAGTGTGCAACATATATGTGCAAATGTATGTGTGTGCTGTGTGTGTGTGTGTGTGCACTCGCGCGTATTTCGTGTGTGTGTGTGTGTGTGTGTGTGGGGTTATTTCTTATTTTTGCATAAATGCACCACAGGCTTTGCTTGCTTTCCAGTTTGCCTGTCATCGATTGCCGGCCCAGTGTCTTGTGTTGCGACCACGCCTCCCGTTTGCCGCCCCTCGTTCGGCGGCTGATGGAAATTTATTGAAAAAATTTCGCTTTTCAGTGGATTTCGCATACTCGTCTGGATGGCCTTTGTGCTGCAGCACTCGCGGCAATCGTTTTTATTTCATGCCACGCATTCAGTTCAAGTTATTCGGAAAATAGCCGTTGCAAGAACGCCTCCTTGCTCCTTCTGTGTCCGCGTGTGTGTGACTGTGTGTATGTTTTCTTTTCTATTTAAATGGAGCACAAGTGAAGTGCGTATCCTGTTCGAATGCTCGCATATCACAGCCATCGTTGCACATATTAATTAAAGGACTCACGTCGAGGGTATCTGCATGGGGATTTCCAGCCGAGCGACGAGCGGAAAGCAATAAACGCATGATTTTAATTGATTGCATACGTTTTCTCATTGGCAAGGCACAGAAAGGATATGCATGGTGCTTCAGCTGCCCACTGACCGCGTTTCCGTTACGGGTTTTTGCGGGCGTGGTACAGCAAGGCGAAGGATAATGACGATAGATGGATGATAATATGTTTAAGATACATGTTGTCCAGTAAATTAGAACACACTTGCAGTGCAGGACGCAAAGGATTGCAGCTGTAATATATTTATAAGTGTGGCTACGTAAAGTATATATCATAGATACTAATATGTGTAAGATACATGTTATGATTAGACCCCATTGTCCTCTAAGCTACATCTACAAGGGTTCTACCTTTAATAAATATACTGTGGTCCTGCGCAGTACTTATGCTAGATACAGTAATGATGATAGATAGATTATAATATTTCACATATCTGTTGTGTTTTGACCTCAACAACGAACTAAACTCAAAGAGATTGACCTACATTATTATATACATATATATATATATAGCTATAAGTAGAGTACTTACCGGGTTTCAATAATGAAATGAGTCACTGGCGCATTCCGCGGATGTTGAGAGTGCGCCCAGGATAAGTTCACGGAGCGTGATGTGAAACTTATTAACAAAGGACGCTCCGGTGGATCGGGCACATCTGTACGGCAAAAGAGTGAGAAAGAGAGAGTGAGAGAGAGAGAGAGAGGGGAGATGGAGAACGAGAAGAGAGAAAAGCACATGAGAAAAACTGGCAGCTATCAGTGAAATGCAAATGGAAATCATGACAAGAAAGAGAATGGCAACGAAATGTGGGTGAGTGTGTTTTTGTGTGTGCCAATGTGTGGTGAGAAAATCGAAAATGTGTACTCACACACACACATACACACACAAGCATCCATACACACACACACACACACACATACATACTCATCCACATATCTGCAAATGAAATCAACAAAATGGAAGGAAACCGGATAAATCATTAATGTTGTTATGGCTTTCATTAAACGTGGAATGCCGAATCAAAAAAAAAAAGAGAAAAAAAAAGAAAACAAGAACAAGCCAGAGGGGGGAGGAATAAAGAAATGTAAATGAATACGAGGAAAATAAGATATGCGGCACGCACCAGCTTAAACACTCTTAATGTTGAGCAATCTTAATGGAGATGTTATGTTCGATATAGATGATGACAGAATACATTATTTTTATGGTGGACATATACATATGAACATATGAACCTTTAAATGCAATCTACCAAGTCAATAGCAAACATTTAAATTGCAATTTTTCTGTAATGAAACGAAACCGTTCACATTTAATTTGCTTTTAGCATTTTGATTCAATTTCGTGCTGAAAAAGCTGATAGGAAAGTTAGATGCAAACGGACAAAATGAGCTTCCACAGCAAGGATCGATTTTTACAATCTTTCCTTACTTTCAGAGTTATACTTTTTATATCTTTAATATTATGATTAAACTTTGATTCATTGCTCTAAAACTGATGGGAAAATAAAGTAATTAAGTTAGATGTAAATGAACAAAATGAAATAGATAATAACTTAATAACTCCATTATTACATATATATTTTAATATATTTAATAAACTTACCTTGTACTAACAGATCAACAATCGCCTCAGGTATGTGACGATCGTTGACGAGACAAATGTATTCAGTGGTGTCGCTGGCCAGCGCCGGTGAGAATTGCAAACCAAAATTATCCGATAAAAGTTGTATCTGCAATTGAACAAACAAAGAACCGAGTTGAGATTAATAATATTTAATAATTATTATTTTATTTGTATTCAGTTAAACCACTTCCATGAACTTTAAAACGACTGACAGACAGTATGTGTGTTGCCTTGAAGTCTAATCTATTTTGGGCTTGACATCAGTTAGCATGACAAACAGTTTTGTCACATTCGTGTGTGCAAAACAACTGCAGTCAAAGTAGTACAAACAATGGGGAGGGGTTAGGGGATATGGGGTAGGGAGTAGGTATTCGTATTCGTACTGACCGGAGGGGCCAAAATGAGAACAAAAACTAAACAAACGGACATGGAGACGTTGACAGTGCCTGACAACAATGTGGACAACACGAGTTTCTACTTTAGGCTCCCCAAAACTTTTTAATACAAAAGACAAATAAGTAACAAAGAGCAAGTTTACTGTATGACCAAGTTCCACCCCCCCAACCACACCCCCTTCTCATCAGACATCCTCCCGTTGCAGTTAACCTATCGGCTGGCTGTTTTGTTTGCATGACCAGCACTTAAAATGGTCCGATACATTGGCCCAACATTTGACTCTGGCGACAATTTGTTGCCGTATACGTAAAACTTTGCAATTCTCATGGAAAATGTTGCTGTTGTTGTTGTTGTTGTTGTACTCATAATTGAGCATGAGCCAAATTGAGTTTTGCGGCGGTTGGGTTGGTAATGTTCGCAATGACTTTAAGTTTCTGGTTTTGGTTCGCTAGCAACCAAACAACATTTATAAATGCAGGGCATTTAATATGCTTGTAGAGGCTGCTGATATCACAGCAGATAAATAGCAACCAGCAGCACCGACACGTATTTGTTATAATTTCTCGAAAAACCAATTAGGGATTTTATGCTTGAGACCTGCCTGCAATCTCCTGGATTGAATTGTTTCATATTAAAATGGGCTTTCAACCAGGCTTTCAAGAGGTGAGCATGAACACATTGCTGGGCAGAGTTTCACAGGGCCATTGTGCAAATATCTGTTGTGCAGCTCTTTATAATCTCCAAGTGGTTTTTTGTGTGCGTGTGTTTGTGTGTTTTGCCACAAAATTGTAAGCACAATCGCCTGGACTGTTGTCAGCTACTACTACAGTTTTGTGGCATAAAATTGTTGCTCGATTGGATTTGATTATTAAGCAATAAACGAAAACTGCCTGGCCACAAAACAATTTTGCCATTTTTCCACATTGGAATTTCAATTTACATTGCAATCTGCAATCGAGCAGCAAATTGCAACAAAATTTTAATTACATGCAACAAATTCGAGCAGAACATACACACACACACACATGTAAGCAGTAAATCTGCGTGTCCGACAGCTTTATCATATGTCGTAAAAGATCCGATGTACTATCTCTAGTTCCTCGAACTAAGCACGTTGAGCTGGCAAAACAGTTCGGCGACAGGAACATGAATCATTTCTTTTTCTTTTCTTAGCCACGAACATAAAACAAAAGTTAATAGTTGCCTAACGGGGAGGTTGGGTGACTGTGGGTGTCTGTGTGTGTGGTGTTGTAATAAAATGAAGCAACTAGGGTGAAAAACTTTTAATACACATAATAGCCAGGCATCAAGCACACATTGCACTGTGGGGCAAACAGTGAAACTATACATGCAACTAACAAGCTAGCATTATCTTTCTACGGGTTGAGGTTATAAATAATAATAATAATAGTAATAAATATGAATTTAATAAAATATAATATAATTTATAATAATAATTCTTAAATGGTTTAATTCATTCAGGAATTTTGTATTTTGGGGTTTCTTTATGACAAAACTGTTAACCACAAGAAAATTAGATTTATCTATTATGCTGTACCTTTAAATAATACACAGATATAATATAAATATTAATATAGTAGAAATTCCAATATTAAATACGTTTATTCTAGGCTAAGCAGTCTTGAATCAAGTTTGTTGTCTTCTTCTCATCTTTAAGATTGTTGATGTTAATTTACAATTCAAAATCCTACTTAAGGAAAAATACTTAAATAAAGATATATTAAACGAATTAATATTTCGTCTGTGATTTTGGCCTTGACTTGGACCAGTGTGCGGCGCAGCCGTCGCACATTGAGCAACGGCAAAGGCCAAATTGGCCAAGAAATATGAGTAAGTGCGCTGCGGACCAGGTAAACTCGCTGCTTAGCTTGGCGCCAACTTTGGCTTGGCTGCAGCTCAAGTGTCCCAGTTTGCCATTTAACACGAAAGACTCAAGATGGGCAACGGGGGCATGGGGGCATGGGGGCATATGGGCATTGGGGCATGAGGGCATGGGGCAGCCTGCCTGAATTCTGCCTAGTCCCCGGCCATTTTACTCAGCTGCAGCTGAAACTTGTTCATTCTTCATTTTGTTTGCCCCGCCTCAGTGGCCCCCGGAGTGCGTTTAAGGCGGCAGCTGCTGTTTTCAGAGGAGCTGCTTGGCAGCCACTTAAACCATTTTTGCGCCTCGTCGTTTTTATTTTAGCACAACTATCAAACATTAAAAATATATTGGCTTCGCTGTCTGTATGCAGCTCTCGAGCTCCTCCCACCGTCTCTCAACTCACTCCTGGCTCCTTTCTAACTGCAAACTCCCACTGATGGCCACTTAGTTCTCGTGACTTTCGCTGCACTTTCTTATTTCTTTCTTTTTTTTTTTCTTTGTTCGCCTTTGTCGTCGTTTGGCACTGGCAAAGTTCAAACAGCCGTCTTGAAACTAACTGGCTATCAATTATTTTAACAGCTACGGTTTTTTGCCTGCTGCTTCGCAGTGAGAGAACTGAAAACATTTAATAGCCTCAACTCAAGTGGCCTCAGCTAGGGCCATCAAGTGCCGAAATATTGGTAAGTGGGTAATGAATTCTAATATGACGGAAGGTCGGGCGGCAATTTGAGTTATAACTGTGCTCGGGGGATTTTTATGTTTATTTTCTGATTTCATCTAAAGATTAGATTTATGAAAATTGCAATAAGAATTGTTTTCTATCCTAAAATGATTAACGGCGGAGTAGCAAACTTCATATAAATTATCGAATGGCATTTCACATTGATGTGGGATAAGTTTTGCCTTAAAACCCAAAAAAAAAAAAAAGAGAACATAAAAACTATAATGAGTGCTTTTAGTTCTTTGAACCCTTGGAAACAAAATGCATTTTACAAACAGTAATAAGACTGTATAAACTTTAACTATAAATTAAGATAGAACCGCATTTAAAGTGAGGTAGTTTATTTTCAACTAAACGGACTGCATCCGAGAATGTTTTATTGTAGTTGATTCGTACTTACCCTAGGGCTATGGAGCAATGGAATGCGATTGGCAAACTGTGCGATTGTCGTCGATGCTGTCTTCCAGACCAGCGTGTCCACCAGCGAGTGCTCCGTTACGCCCGGACAGGGTATGGTCACGTTCTTGCCAGCTTCAGCATTCACCTTGACGTAGTCCAGATTCGTTACGTCTGCAAAGAGTGCGTTAAGTTCAGCATTAAAATTGTGGTAATGAAAAGATTAGAGAGAGAGATAGGGAGGGAGCTGCAATCAAGGCAAAAAGAAAAGTGGCTTATGCCAGACTTGTCGGAAATGTTTTTGTAAACGTCTGGCAGGCATTTTAATTACTTAAAATTTTGGCTTAGGTCACAAAGCGGCTGCTCATTGAGTGTTTTTCAGTTGCCAGTTGGCTAGGTGCAGCAGCTCGTTGTGCACACACACACGCTCACACACACACACACACACACGTTTACATTTTGATCCTTTTGTGGAATATTTGTTTAGGAAAATGCCAAAAATGCAATTGCAGCCCAAGCTTGTGAGGTTCAGGTACAAACTAAGCTGAAGCTTCAATTAAAATTATAAAAACAACAAATCGATTATGGCTAAAGTCGCTTCTAGCCCAGTTGCTTTGCCGGCATCCAGTCAGACTGACGGCATAAATTTGTAAGCGTTCAAGTGTGCATAATAAGTATTAGGCATCATTCAAAGGCCAGCACTGCAGAGGCCATGCGAAGCAGAGTCAGGACGAACCATGTCTGTCCTGAATTTTAAAATCATGGAGAAAAACAATCGCAGGATGCAGTGCAACTGGTTGCAGCAACAGCAACAGCAACAGTGACAACAACAACAACAGCAATAACAACAACTCGTCAGCAATCAGCTTCCATGCAATTTGCGTCTGGGACTCCGAAAAGCATTTCAACAGTCCCATCTATGGCTATGACTTGATTTCCTTCTTTTTCGGCTGGGGATGTTGCATTGGTTAGGCAGTGGCAGTAACAGTAACAGTAGCTTGGTGGTTGCATTGCGTTGGTTACATGACCATCATTGGATGCAGCTGTTGCCATCCCCGTTGACTGCAAGTCTCTTAATGATGTGCCCTACTTCCAGTCCCCAAATGCTGGCGACACTTGGCCCAAATCGCTCCAAAGTATACTATGAAAAATTGGTTAATCACAGAGCAGAGAGAGAGAGTTGCGTGCTCAACAGTAGCAGTTGCAAACACGATTTAAGCTTTAATTTGAATGGAGAATTTCGCAAAAAACCATTTCAATGCATTACAATTATCATAGAGTTGTTCTGCATGTTTATTAAAATGATATCTATGGGGAAAATATGCGAGCCGATTACAGGGATTATAGGGCAGAGTTATGTTCTGCTCACATGCAGCTTTTTAAATGTCGATCTTAGGTATTAATTGTAAAGAGTTTAACAAATACTACTGCAATTGAAATTTGTTGACATGGATACGACAGAATAAAGAAAATTAAATGTATACAGAAACGAATATGGTTTTTGATTGTTACCATTTTATAAACAAGGCTCGAAATGCAAAGAACATTTTCCGACAGAAAAAGTTAACAAATGTAATTACCATTTTAATAGAACAATTTCTTTAGAAGTATAGTCTTGCTTAAATAAATCTGAATTTATTTAGTTTTATTTAATGCAGTCTAAAAACAGTCGACACAGCAAAATGTTAAGCAAAAGTAGTTTAAGAAAATGTAATATTTACTGGGGTCCATTTATGTGCACAATTTGTCCAATATTTGCTGCGTGGAGAATCCAATCAGTCGAAAAATAAAAAAAGTGTCATTCCAATGATTAACCTCAAAAATAGGGTTGTCGCCCATAACAGCCACAACTCTAGGGCATAATTTTTGAGCGTCACTCGTGTCCAACTCCAAACGATTTTAATTACTCGACTCTTGTCCGGCGGCAACTGTGCCACAGATATACAGACTGACAGACAGACAAGCTGCTTGGCACGCATATTTTACATATTATAAGCTGACCAATGGTCTACACTTGCCCACTTCCCCATCCCCACACCTTCCCCTGCCACGTAACTCACAACACGTTGGCGCATTGCGTGCGTGCATGCTGGACAACTAATGCTGCCGCATCCTGATGCTGGCACTGCTACTCCTGCTGCTACTGCTGCCACTGCTGCTTCGACTGCTGCTGCTACTGCTGCTGCTGCTGCTGGTCGTGTGGTCAGTTTTGTGTAATTTATGGCTTTCGGCACCATGACGCACCACGGTACGCTGCAGCTGGCAGTGAGATTTTGCATACTTATTATGCAGGCCGCATGATGAGGACAAACACACACAAGCGCCCGTAGTCAAAAATGTACCTATATGGAGGGTGTTTAATTTCCTGATCATTTTTCGATGCAAAATCGCGACGCCTGCTGGCGTACAATGTTTCGACAGCCCAATAACAGCCCCACAAACCCCCCTCATTATTTCGCATAATGTCGTCCATGAGTCAGGAAACAATTGTGCGCAATTTATGCGCGAGCGCAAAATGTTGCCAATGTGTGTACACACTGTACAATATTGAATAGCATGGCAAATCACATCGATAGATAGATAGATAGATACAAAGTTGCGCCAGCCTGTGGGGCAATTAAAAAACCAGCCCAAATTATGCAGCGAAGCAGACGAGTGCTGTGTAAATAAATTATAATTACGAGTACTTATTTGGCTGGCTGCACGACTACCCAAGGGACTCCTCGAGTCCTCCTCCCGCGACACTCAGCACTAGAGATGGGCGCGTGAGTGGGACGGACGAAGGACGATCTTTTTTAGTGAGTATAAAACATGAAAATATATACACACAACTTGTGTATATTATACTGGCAAACATTTTCTACAGTTGAGTGTTTTTGAAGATAGTTTTTGCTTACACAAATAATGGTGCTCTTTAATATATTATTATTAATTATATTTGTGTACACTAATTTTCCACCCTTAAAGTGTAATTTCCAGAGCCCCATCTTGATAGTTACCAAACGTTGACAACACGTGCTCATCTCTGCTCAACATTGCGGAATCGAGTCTATGGAAATTAGCCAACGACAAATGGCCAAAGCCATGGGCCAAGCAACCCCCCTGGGAAGGCACCAGCAGTTTCAGTGCACTTGGCCTGTGGTTCAGTTGAGTGGACTTTGAGCAAATGCTAATAATCAAATTGAATGCAACCCTCAAAGCGAGACAGGCGAAGCGGCAACAATTAATTTTATTTATGTTGATTCTAATCAACAAAAATAATTTCACTCTCGACAATTGCTTCTTGTGGCGTCTGCTGCCATGGCAATCTGCCCTACCATCCCATGAACCGTCGGCAGTCAGTCTGTCTTTCCTGTCTGTCTGTATCTGTGTATCTGTATCTGTGTCTGCACTTGTGTTGTTAGTTGTATTGAAATTGAATTCATGCATCGTTGCATCCGATCCGTTGCGTTGTGTTCGAGCTTAAAATCATTACCGTTATTAGCGCATTTAGACGTGTCGAATTGGCCAACAGCAACCTTGTGCTTCACGCTGGCCAAGTCAATGGCCAACAGCAACAAGCACTTGGCCAGCGTTTACTGGCCAAGCATAACCAGAGCAAATGGAGCTGCACTGCAATGGCTATGCCAGAGCAATGGCCCTCCAGAGAATCCCATTGTGAGTACCATTAAAAGGGGTGAACAGCGCAGGGGGGAATTGTGGGGATAGTATTATGCTTGTTGCCAGCTGCAGTTAGTTGTGGGTCAGTGGCAGTCATTGTTAGTGTTATGCGTGCTGACTCGAGAGCTCAACTGGTGTTCGTTCCTCTCTGCCTCTTAAACATTTGCAATTAGCTGCCACTGATTATAACTGACAATTCCCAAGAGCATCTAGTGTAATGAATATATACATAGAGACTCCATAGAAACATGTCCGTTTCGTTATCTGTTAACATTCAAGTTAATTACTCAGTTTGTAGGTTTACGCAACCTGATATGGGCTTAGATGTTTATAAGTAAAGTTTACGCTCTAAAATTAATTTATTATCAACAAAAAACATTTTGGATAACTTTACTTTCGACTCTGCAGATATATAGAAGCAATCATATTGTGAATGGAAAATGTTTTCTCTACAATTCTATTCGTAATCGGTTTACAAATTACCATATTGCATAGCTTTAAAATATTTTTTGAAATCCGGCTAGTTAATCTGCATCCATCAAATGAAGTTTTCGGAACATTTGTTGTACTTTCAACGGCTTTATTAGAGCCCCATGCGCGGCAACAAGTTAACAACGGCCAATTCGTCCGTCAGCACAGAGTTGTTCAAAATACTGGGGAAATGGGGAGATTTCAGTTCGGTTGCCAAAAATGCCACGAAATTGACATTGACTGCCGGCCTGCGAGGATAGCAGCAACATTTTATGGCAGAGCCATTTGCTTTTTAATCCATGCGCCCTTTGGCTAACAGCTGGCTGGCAATCGCCTTGTAAAGGCTTTTGCTCCATTTTGGCCGACATGCATTCAATTTTTGCGCATTCTCGTTGCACTCCACCCACCCCACAACCGCCCCTCCCTTGGATGGCCAATACTCAAACGACAGAAGTTCATTTTATGTTGCCCTTTCGACTGCATTTTCAAAAGGGCCAACAAGTTGTGCGTCGTTTGACTTCGCTTGCAATTTGGTAAGCGGCCATTTAGAAATCATTGCAACACAATTCTGTTTCAGTTGAAGCCGGTTTGCCGTGAACCGCTTTAAGACCACGACAACGGCATTAACTTCATTAAAATTCCGTACCGTTTTCTGGCTTAAAACTGCATTTGGAAGCTTGTGTAAAGTGAACTTATTTTCCGATTGAATTCGCTGGCATTCCTTTTTTGCCCTCTTTGCCTCATTTCATTCCATTTAAATATGCATTTCATCATTAATTGCTTGCCTTTAACGCATTTCTTTTTGCCCACCCTTCTTGACTTGGCTATGATTGCAATTCTGACGCATTTATTTCAGCATCGAATTCAAGTGCTTGAATAATTATCCAATTAAAACTGAAGCCGCTGCTTTCACAGACATCTCGCTTGGACTTTATTATTTCATATTTTATTTGTTTTTATTGGCGCCGACTTAAGGCACGTGCCAAGAACAGCAGCTCAAAAAGGATACGTGTATGCGAGTCCTCTATCTGCCCGTCTGTCCGTCTGACTGACTGGCCTGACTGGGCTGACTGGCTGGCTGAGTGGCTCGCTGATTGAATAGACAGTCTGTCAGTTTTTGGTGGTGGCTGCTTCCTCGCTGTCCAATATAAATAAATGCTAACCACCCACAGATAGCAGCATCTCCTGACAAGGACAGCCATGCCAGCATCAGGAGCAGTTGCCTCCCGGGTCTGTTCACATGACGACAATATATCCCTTTTTTTATGCCTGAGCGCTGCAAATAATTAAATTATAATATGCCCCACACGCGCACACAACGCGGCAGAGGCAATGTGTGCAGGTGTGTATATAAATAATTGACAATGCGTCACTTCGAGATACCCTCGAATATAAAGATATGCAGCTTGGAGTATTTTGGTTTCATTTATTTATTGTTTGGTGACATATTATAATAATAAATATGATTATGATTCGAATTGACGATTTATTATAATTCCAATCTTTAATTAATTTAATTCTTTTCAAATTATGATTTTACAATCAGAACTGAACATGATATTCTATTAGTAAACACCAAACTAGGACTTCGACTCATAATTCATATTATTGTCTACACAAATTTTAAATTTTAAAGATTTTAAAGTCAATTATGAATACATTTTCAATTCTGTTAAAAGAAGCAATCATGTCGATCCGTAAATCTCATTGCCGCTCATAGACTATCTTAATCATAGCATATCTTTATTAAATGAATTCATTGCTCAAAGCGTCTGTTCTGTTGCCATGGCACATTCAGCTCGACAATACCCTGTTTACCCATTTCAATTTATAAGTACAGATAAAAGCTGACAAGTGGCGTGTGGTATGTGGCATGTGGCAAGTGGCATACGGCAGGCTATGATGATGTGAGCCACGACATGCAGGTGGGCCTGTCATCAATTCGTCATAAAGTGTTTTGCTTATGAGAATATCTTATAAAACGAGAACGAGCATCAGAACGAGCATGAGAACGAGCATGAGAACGAGCATGAGAACGAGAATGAGAACGAGGACGAGTGCAAGAACCTGACCCCATCAAGGATCAGTCAATAATGCTGACATCAAATTGATGCCAATCTGACGGCTCTGTCATCTCACAATTCATGTGAGTGTGTGTGTGTGTGTGTGTATGTATGTGTGTGTTTGTGTGTGTGTGAGTGTGTTTGTCTGTTTTTATGCGGGTTGTGTGCGTTTTTCAATTTCACTTAACTTCAGCTCTAGCAGCATAATATAAACGCTGAGGCTGAGTTTGGTTAGGTAATTGTTTGACGGACAGCTTGAAGTGCTTTCAGCTCATTACACAAATGCGACTTAGAACCAGTAAATAATATGTGCATATTAATAAGTAGCATAAGGCTCTGTTTAATATGCTATATGGCTGTGCAATCCTTAATAATGTATGCGTACTCAATTATGTATATTCAAGTGCGCCTCAACTGTAATTTTCGTTGCCAAACCCATAAAACGTGTAGCCAAACTGAACAGTGGCTTTGAAAAGTAAACGCTTTGTGTTGAAAAGTGAAAAAAAAGCATTGCAAATATATACATGTATAGCTAGCTATATAAGTACATAGCATTTGTGGCATAAACTAAAAATAAACTTGGAAATTTAAAACCATTTAAGTCAAAAAAATATAAATAATGAAAACCATAATCTGCAAATCGATTTTCATTCACAATATGTTTTTTGTGTCTGCATGTTATTTGATATTAACAATAGTTTTTGCATATTCGATTGGCATCGCATTACTTGCTGTGGTAAATGTACTTTTTGCAGGCATTATGGCCAGACCTTAGGAGGAATCTTTTTGGACCAACTGACACAGTCAGCAAGCAGCCGCTTTGAATGCCAGCAAATTGGCACAACAGCGCTATGCTACAACGGTAACCTGCCCCTTCCCACGCCCCATACCCCACCTGCTCACGTGCGGCACTTGAATAGAAAACGGTTGCACATTTAAGGGGCATGGTGTGCAAATAGGGACAGGTAAAAAGTGAAAGGCACCAAATGTTGTTGCTATATTGCGAGGCAACATTTTAGCGAGTTTTTACCGTTGAATATCGGTTCGAGTGTATCTATATATGTGCGAGTGCGAGTGTGTGTGTGTGTGTGTATCTATGTGTGTTGTGTGTTAGAGTCTCGTTGTCGCCCTTGTCATGGATGGCGCTTGGCGTAATTAAAGCTAAATAGCCGGCATAATGAGCAAGTAATTAGCGCTGCTTTTGCCAGCAGTTTGCCACGTCCTTTCTACTTGCCACGCCACCCTGCACCTCCCCCCCACTCTGCCCTTATGTGGCAGTTACTGTGGCAGGCAAATGCTAACGGCGCTCAATGTTATGGAACGCTATGATCTCTGATATTACATAATTTGCATGCTTCTTTGATGAATTCTAAATGAATTTGACTTTAAATAGCCATCGCAAAGGTTTTATAATTTAAAAATGATATATCAAAGTATTTTAATAAATTTCAATTACAAACAATTCTATGCATCATAAATTTTGCTATAATTACATATCAGTTACATCTATTGTGAAATAAATAAATACAACAAAATTTCATAGCTAATTAAAAGCAATCTGTGATTGACTGCCTGCAAGCATTAATTATGGTATATATAAAAGCATAAATTTCAATTTAATTACATTTGTATACCAATCTAGAAAAAAATTTGTTCCGAGGTGGGGCCGTAAATATATAGATATGTATATATATATATAGATATGCATATATGTGTGTGTGTTTAGTTAGCCATTTTACGAGCCCGTTGCCCCAAACCAATCTGTTTATTTGTCTGGCTGTGCGTTTTGCTGGCAAACAAGGACTCGACACCGCCGTCTAGCAAATTCAAATAGTAGAGTAAGTTTCTTTCTCATTAGGCGACGTGTTTGCATCCACACACACACACACACACAGATACACACACACACATACACATACAGACAGTCGCATGGGCAAAGCAATTTTGACACCAGCAGCTGAAGCTGCTTAATGAGTCCAAATCCGACGCCCGCAACTTTTAGCTATGCTCCAAAGACCCCAAAGTGTGAGACCGAGAATTGGGCGGGTCTGAGCGGGGCGGGCGGGCCTTATATTTAGGCTAATGCCAGTATACAGTAGAAGTGAAGTGCGAGTGGGGTTGGGGGTGGGGGTGTTGTTTTGGGGCGTTAATGGCTTGCGTTGTTTGTGTAATTTGTTTAAAAGCTGACGTGGTAAAATATATCTACATAGATAAACCTTACACTGGACGAGCCAAAAACAATAACAATAACAGACAAGAACAACAATAAAAATGTTCATGTTTTAATTAATCATTGCCAGACCAAACAAACCGGAATCATGGGGAACCTAAATCGAGTCTAGAAATACGCTGCTGGGTAAATAACAAACGACAGCAATGTGAACAACAAAATGGTCTAGATAAATATGTCAACAGCCCCCCCACAGCCCCCTATGACAACGACCCTCGACAACCATCCCCCATCCAAAACTCCCTCCCCCATTCCCGCATACGCAGTGGACAGCGTCAACAGGGCTCGCACAAATATTTGCTATTGGGATAATCAAATTTACATTTCACCGAAGTAGAAAACGAAGCTAAGTATCCCTCGAATGTTACATTTGAAATCGTACTCATCCAGCCAACAACTTATTCACACCACCACTTGACCCAATAACACCACCAGCGGCGCTTTAATTATGCCACAAGTGCAGTAAGAGCAGCAGCTGCTGCTGTTGTTGCTACTCCAACTGACAATTGCACCTGTTACAGCAGCAACAAGCAACTAGCAACACATTCCCAACGGCATTCAGCAACACACACACAGACACACACACAGAGACACGCACAGTTCTGTTGTTCTATCGAGTGTAAACAGGGAAAATGATTTAGCCACAGCTTCAAATGAATGTGCCCATATTTATATTTTTGGTAAGTGACAGCTGTTGCCTGGAGAGTTGTGCCACGCGGTTGCAGCTGCAAATTTGCATTCGCTATAATATTAGTTTTTCCATTCATTAATAAAGATGGCTGTATATTTGTTTCAAATTATATCTGCTATATTCTGTATACATCAGTCAGACATCTGTACCTCCTCAAATATAAACTGGCAGATTGGTTTTAACGACCATTGAGGTCTTATAATCATCATTGAAAATTATTATTTTGTGATTATGTATTATTATTATTATTCTTATTATTAATTTTAGTATTATTATTATTATTATTATTCTTATTATTACCCCATCAAACCTAATTCCTGCACGAATGCGAGCATTTTTTCGTGTGGAGGTTTAAGACCATCTTTGTCTGGATAAGGAACCACAATTTACTATGATTTGTAGTATTCTTAGTAAGATTCTGAATTATATACAAAAGAAAGTAATTAATATGTATATAAATATGTTTCTGTTTTAATTGCAACTCAATTTCCATAAATTTATAATTTATTTTCTGTGCAGTACAAGAAAATTGCAACTGCTTAAGGACTTATCAATAATAATCAATAATAATAATTTCATATACAAGCTTAATAAATATCAGATTTTAATCTTCATTAATTTTAATTTGCAACTTAGTGTAGATATTGAAATATTCCTTAGTAAGATTTTCCTGTGTAGAAGCGAAAACTCTTTAAACTGCTGGTCCTCGAGCACAATGCTTTTCGCAGTGTGGTAGGAAAGCGGCGCAATATCAAATCGTAATGAGATATTAACATGGCTAAATAGTCAGACCTTGTCAGCGTTATCACGCCCACAGATGCCGCTTTCTATATATATATATATAGGCCTTTGGGCCAACAACAAATGACATGACATTTGGGAATTTATCTTGGAAAAATACTTGCGGCAAAATGAACGTCGCAACGCATCCAATAAATTAAGCGATACAATGTGCTCGGTAAGGAGGATGGTATTTGTGTGTGTCGGGGAAGGGGTGGGGAGTAAATGGAATCGAGTCGCACTATATGCGTAGATTGGCTGGCTCCGCCCACTTGACTTGAATTGAACAGAAGCGACGAGAAAGCGAGACAAGTTGAACTGTAAACAAGCGCGACAATTTATCTTACTTTCATTTAATTGTCAACGGGCAAATAGCTTGCCAAACGAAGCCAAGACACAAAATTGCTGCTGCCGAAGTTACATAATCTATACACACACACATACATTCATGTGTGTGTGTGTGTGTGTCTGACAGAGATAATCAACGTTAAATTAGCGCTAACAAATTGACAATGTAAAAATGCTAGGCTTGCTTTTTGGGCTCAAGTTTCATTTGTGGTTGAGCTGTTTGCCCAAAACAAAAAAGAACAAAAACAAATAAATAAATAAATATATATATATATGTATATATATCTGAAAATTAAAGCCGCAACTATTTTGGGTGCAAAAGACCACAGACATTGCAGCGTTATTTAAATGTCCATCTGGTTGCATTGTCAACGAACAACGATTTCGCGCTCAACTTGCAACTGCCACAGTGGCACCATGGGGTCGAGCAACACTATTCATGATAAATGCAAATATTGATCAAATAATTAGATGTTTTTGGACCAATTTGCGTCTATTTGATATTGTAATGTTCTCGGTTGAAGGGGAAGCTAAATGTAACGTAAACAGTCTCTAATTTAAATTGGCAAAACTAATGAAGATAATTTATTGTTAAGGTAACCTCATTTTTTGTAATTTAAATATGTTTTTTGGTTGGCAGGTGAACAGTTTTTTTTTTTTAAATTTATTAAATCCCGTTGGATTTTGTCTTCAGGGATAGGCTGACAGCGTCCTTTCAGTTAACTACGGAGAAGATAAGCCAAATATTAAGTGTAATTGTCGCCCTAATCAGGAACAAACTTTTTTAACTAAATTGCATTTATGAAGAAATTTTTGACATTCACAATTAAATCTGTTTGTATTATTCTTCATTTAAATTCTGTCCCGATGGTGACAATAATTAAACTCTTACTTTTATAATCATAACTAATTGTTATATGTTCTGTGTGTGGAGTTTTGTGAACTTAAAGCTACGATGTTCAGACATAATGACATATTGTAAAGAAAACGTGCAATTGACAGGTTGAATTGAAACTGACTTGAACTTATATGGGCCTCTTAAGGGAAGAGCCTAACAAATGGAGTTTTTTTAGTGAACTGATGGCAGTAATGTTGTCTTCCAGATTAATGACTACTTTGTTTGCTCAGGGAGTCATCTCGAATATTTAGAGCTAAGTCTGGCTATTTCGTCTGTTATTAATGGGAGACCAAGCTATTTGTGTATTCTCGATTAGTATGGAGCAAACGTGCTTAGATGTTAGATGTGTTCCGGCATTTTTTGAAGAATTATCACGCTGGTTACCCTAGCTGTAGGTAAATGTCCCATGTCCATATTGGCTTGAGATTGCTTTTGTATAAGAGTAGCTTGTTTCTCAATTTCAGACTTAATTTCCTTTGCATATTTTTGATCTTAAAGTGTAACTGAGACGTACAGGTAATTATATTCTTTGAGTATTTCTAAAATGCTGCCGTCTGTTATACTTTTGAAGTACTTGTAAATCAGCACTTAATGAGAGTTAATTAGATTAAAATTTTGAACAAATTCTGCCTGCTGCACGCTATACTTTCACTTGCTAGATAAACAAATGATCTTATTTAAAGAAATTAATATTTATTTTTCTTATGACACAAAAAGTGTTAATTTCTTCCATTATGCAAGGACTCTTGTTTTTCATGCCGCTGTTGTTGGTTCTGCTGCTGTTTGTGTTTGTGCCATTACGCTTATCACAAACTGGGTCAGTCGCTCACTGACACAGTGACACTTAAGTGCACACGTACACAAACACACACACACACACGCAGGGAGGGAGCGAGACAGTAGCAGCTAAAAGTATGCAGCTGATGTAGCGTTGGGTTTGATACACTCAAGCGTCGACAGACGCACTCAACGACACAACAACGGCAACAACAACAACAGTCTGACACAGTTGACGTCTAGAGCTGTAATGCAGTCAGGCAAGCACTCAGTCAACCTCAGAGTTGCATGCCCCAACAGTCCACCCATAACACCCAAAGACAGCCTGACCCTTTCTAGCTTATTGTTGTCATTTGTAATTTTTCCCCCATCTTGTTATTGCTGTTGTTGCACTGTTTTGCCAACAGTTTTGTATGTGTGTGGCGGAAATGCAAGAGTCTGTCTCTTTGTGTGTGCTAAGTAGCTGCAAACGTTTAACTGTTGATTGTGGCCAACACAAATTGTTTGTACTTAGGTTGCTACTTATGTACTATAGGCATAGACGGACACATTGTAGTTCTCTAAGCCCCTAAAATACAAGCTGACAATTATTGTATCGTATCCAGTTGTGCCATACAATCAAAATTGTGAGGCTGTTGCCTAGATATGCTCAATCTGCAGATTGATTTTGTCATTAGCAGCTCTTGGCACAGTTGGCAAACCATTGTCGTTGCCGCATTGCATTGCAGGTCAAGTGTAGCGCTTGCAACAACAATAGACACAACACTCACGCAAGCTGGGAACGACTTCTTCGTGCCTCAATTCCATCCACAATGTGCCTCACCTGAGGCCTAAAGTCAGCTAACGCACTAAGTGAAACAGCCAACACAAATAGCACACGTATGCCAAACAAACACACACACATAAACACACACACACACATTCGCTTTGACAATGCAAACAATTATCCAGCGTTGCGTATACGAAACGTGGGACATTGTCTAACGTTTTAGTCGCATATATGTGCTGGAGTGTGTGTGTGTGCAGGAGTCTCTGTGTGTGTGTGTGTGTATGTGTGTGTATGGAGGTGCGTGTGTGCTGCTGCTGCTGCTCTTGTTGTCACAGCATCATCCACAATTTCTGTTCGCGCAGATCTCAGCTAAATTTTCTAATGCATTTTGTGCGTGTTTATTATTTTAATTACAGCTGCCAAAACTTGAATGCCTGCTAATGCAAATTGCTGTCATGTTGGCTCCCTTTCAGCCTCTGGCTCTCCATGCTCTCCGCTCTCCCTCCCCTTCCCTCCCCCATCCACCTCTCTCTATGCTTATCAGTTTTGCTGTCATTTAATTTAAGCTATTAGGTGCTCGGTTTACTAATTAAAACGCATCATGACTATTTGCTTATGAGAAAACAGGAGCAGCAAAAGCAGCTTCTCCTTTTGCCACTGCTCATGACGTCATCATTTAAGTGTGTGTGTGTTCATGTGGGTGTGTGCGTATCCATGTGCGTGTGTGTGTTGTGTGTGTGTTGCGTGCAGCAAATGACAACACTTTCTGTCTCTGGTTTCGATTTTGGCCCGAGTTTCACAATGATTTTGCATTTCTCGCTGCTTTATTGCCTTATGCTTAATGAAGTGGTTTCTTAGGCCACGCCCCCCAAAGACGCCCCCTGTCACCGCCCATCGTTTGGCAACGATAATGACTTGGCCCATTTGTTACTGCTGCTTGTCTATAAATAAGGCGACATTATGGGATTAATTTCGATATGCATTTGTTTTCATTAGTCTAATTTCAGCAATGTATGTGTGTGTGTGTGCTGATATGTGTGTGTGGGTGTGTGGGTGAGTGGGCGTGACATCAGTCTTGCAGCAGATTTTCTTTGTGCGTATGTGTGTCTGAGTATGTGTTCGCCATTATAATTCAGTTTAACTTAAGCAATTTGTCAGCTCAGCTGCCATTCACAAAGTGTAGCTACTGAATGCTGAATAGAATCATGAATATTGCACCCACTGCTAATTGATTTCTAGCAAAACTTATTACCATATGCTTGATCGGTTGTATTTAAGACGCTTTCCAAATACCAAAGGATACAGCAAATGTGCTTAGTGTAACTTTATTTGTGGACTTTATTTGTCTCTAACTTGGACTGCTGTTCGCATTGAAATACTTGACTAGAGTTGCACCACAAGAAGATATGAAAATATATTTCGCATTTATTTAAAGCTTATATTCGACTGAGCTCCACTTATAAGATAAGATATCCTGAACACAGCGCTCGTTCTGGTAATAGTAATGTAAATGCAAACAGTTGTGGAATAGCTCTCAGTGTGGGCATTTCCTATGCGATCCTGATGAAATTTGATGAAATGTCAAGGTATATTCAGTATTAATTGGAAGTCTCTGCAATTAAACTTGTGATTTTTCTGCTATGGGAAATCAGTAGCTGTTATCGATTAAAATTAATTAAAGGAAATCGGTTTGTGGTAGGCGAGTATCTGTATTCCAAATCTTAACGCTCTAGCTCTCATAGTCTCTGAGATCGTGCTCGGTTTCTTATCCCTTATGGAATCGGACAAGTTTCTTTCTGCCTGTTACATACTTTTTTCATCAATTTTATCTGGTTTCAGGGTTATATACCCTATCAAAATAGACTAGAGTCAAAAGGTTTTGGGCAATTTGGGCAAAGGCAAAAGAAGTTGGCATCATATTAAGTATTTTCAAGAATCCAGCAATCCAGCAACATTTTTAAACACTGAAAATGGATTTTGTTGCAAAATGCAAATCTTTCGAAATGCACAAATGTAATAAGCAACTGCACATTTTGTATTTTGTTTTAGGTTTTGCGGGTAATGCGGGCAAAATGGGCAACCAGTGGCTGCGGCTCTCCAAAATACAAATATTTTTCTCTAAGCCTCAACCAAAACTCAAACAGAAAATGTTATGAACATATGGAAACATTCAAAATAACTCTGCTTATGCAAATGGCATAATTATGAGTGCAGATATGTGTGTGTGTGTGTGTATGTGTATATATGTGTGTGTGTTTGTTTGCCTGTTGTTGTGGGTAGCTAGTTGGCTAACTATTGTTGTCAGCTTTCATAAAATAATTGCAGCGGCAAATTGACTTTATTTATTGTTTAGCAACGGCAACAACATCTGTTGCAACTGCAGTTATTTTAATGATGATAAGGGTTTGCATTGCGCAATTGCATTTGCTCCGTGTGTGTCTGTAGTGTGTGTGTGTGTGTGTCTGTGTGTCTGTGTATGTGTGTTTACGTAGGGTATGTCCGCTATGTGCCTCGGTGTGCGTGCAAATTTAAATCATAAACACACGGGACCTCAATAAACTCTGCTCATTACAGCTACTAATAAATTGTCATGGTCACCGAGAGAGTTACCAAACTATACAGAACAACAACAATAGCAAACGCATACACACACACATATACACACACATATACACGCATATCACATGCATGACAAATGCTGAATTAGTTTGCTTGAATCCTTCTAGGATCCTTGGTCCGAGCGAACGTCAGCAGTTTGCTGAACTTGCCAGCGTTGAGAGTTAAACTCTGTAGCGAAAATCAATTATTATCAAGCAAAAATAAAAGTTGTGGCAGCAGCAAAGCAACAAAAATGTCTGCGCAAATGTGCCAAATAAAAAAAAGAAATAAATAAATAAATGAAAGCAAAACAGCAGAAAGCACACAAAAAGAATGTATATCAACACCCACAGTGGAAAGGCAAACGCTGCGGCATCATAAATAAAAAGCCAATTAATATATCATCGTTGCAAGGCGTCAGACAGCAAATGTGGCAAGTGGCAAGGCGTGCCACATTCGTCGACAGTCGATACTCTTCGCAAGCAGAAGCAGTGTGTCTATTGAAGAGCTCTTCAGCAAAGTGAAAATAAGCGGAAAATTAAGCGAATAAATGAATAGGTTAAATACAAGTTGAAGCAGTTATACTTTGTCCATAATTCAAAAACTTATATTTTAAGGAATTGATTTAATTTGACTTCAGCAAACTAAAATTTTAACTGCTTTTGCATAGTTTTTCAGTTGAATTTTAATATAAAAGCTTGTCAATATGTCCTTTCTACAGGTACAACTTGAAAGAAGCACAATAAATATGGTTGTAAACTCAAAAAGTAATTTATGGAAGTAGTGTTAAGCTAACTTAAATAATCACAAGCTTTGGATAATTTATCAAAGGATTTCTTATATAGCGAAGTTTGTAGAATGTATAAATTTAAACGTAAGCAAACTGAAATAAGAACAGCTTTGCATAATTTCTCAGAGTTACACTCTTAAGGAGAATTTTAATATAGAAGCTTGTCAATATGCCACAGTCTGTAATACTTATAATAATACCAACTTATGCTTGAGGCACAGCTTTAGGCTTAAGCACAATTTAACTTTTGCATATTTTTGGCCACTCTCATAAGGTCACATGCTTTAGCGCAAAAAGTTGGCCAAGCAAAAGGCGTTAAGCGAAGTAGCGCTAATGATAACAACGCACGCAGCAGAGGCAGCAACAACAACAACAACAGCCACAACAACAACAATAAGAAGAAGAACAAGTGAAATATCAACAAGAGTCAGAAACATGCCATTACCTAAACCAATAGCGACGACAACTGTTTGTTTGCCGCTAGTAGAAAGGCATGTTACACATACGCCGTGTTGTACGCAAACACACACACACACACACACATTATAAATGATGGCAGCGTTGTCTGCTTTCTATTGCTTCTCTTTTGCGTTTTTACCTTTCTTACGTTTTTTTTTTTTTTTTTTTGTATTTTGGTTTGTTCGAAGTTGGTAGCTAAAGCCGCCAAATGACTTTGTGGCATTAGGCATGCAGCCTGGTCTCTCAACGAGGTAGGCCAAAGCCAAAAACACGCACATCCGGTGCGAGCAGCTCGCTTTGGGCGCTCATATCTACATACACCTGCCCCACCTCCCTTCCCTTATCTCTCCAGGTGTTTATATATATAAATTTTATTTTTTTTGTGCGGCAGGCATGGCAAAGCTTCACATTAGCGTTGTGTCGCTTAAATTTAAATTTGCTCGCTGACATTTGGTGTGTTGGCAAGAGCAGCAGCGACTCCTTCTGCCTTTTGGCCATTTAATCTTCACATTTCCGCGCTATTTTATCGCTGCTGGTTTTTTCACGAGACGCCTGCTGTCTAATGCCTTTTCGATAATAATAATACTGAGCATAGACAGTTTAGCATATCATTTATATAAGCTGACATTGGAACGCATATTCAAAATGCCAAGTTAAGGCACATGATTTCTTGGTAGCAAAGTTTTTATTTTGAGAAATCATAAACAAAACTGAAAAGATATTATTATTTAAAGCGGAATTTATACACTGCAACCTGTTAGATTTATTGTGCTCCCCCAAAAAAAGGAAAGCAATAAACTCAAAAGTTTCATGCCCCAAATTTTCATCCATTTCCAAACTTTTTTTTTAAATCTTGTTCTGAGTGCCGAGTTGAAAGAAAACTGCTGAGGAGAATTGATCTGTTTGGCCGCAAGTCAGAGTTGTACTCGTATAAAAATAAATATTTAGTAACATGTTGTTGCCAACTAGTTTGGTAAAAGTTTGGCCAATTTCGTGTTGGCTGTCGGCCATCAATCCCAAGCAACGCATTGTGGTTAGTTATTGACAACCATTTTGGGCAACGGAAATATTTTTGCTTTCATGCGATTTGTTTTCCTTGCTTGCCTCAATATGACGCACCAACATACGTGAGTCCCGAAGGAAGGCGCAAGAGGAAGGGGCAGGCGCTTTTTTGGTTTGTCGCTTCCGTGTTTGGCAATATGTTTTGTTATTGTTGCCAGTTTGCTCTTTGTTGTTGTTGTTGTTGGTTGTTGTGATGCCAACATACATCAAAAGTTGTTAACAAATGTTTGTGTTTAATTTCTGCGGTGCATGGCAACCAGCATAACAAAAACCAACAAAAAAAGGAAAAAAAACAGTTACAACAAAAACAGAACCAATAATAATAATAGAAAAAACTGATAATAAATAAAAACAAAATTAACGATAATAATGACAAATAACAACATGCTTAATGTATATATTGTTTGGCTTGAATGGCATATTACTCATGCGATTGCTGCGGGCCAAAGCGTCGTATGCGTGATATTGCCACTTGACAGCCGCACAATAAAACTATTGGCGGTCTGGGCAATGGGAAGGCTTATTAAAGCTTGTCTATATCTAAGTAAACATAGATGGTGCACCGACCAAAAAAAAAGGGGGCGTCATTATAGCCAGCTGCCGGATGTCTCCTCCTATTTTCGGTGCCATAATAATTGGGTTATTAAAACAATGAACAGCCATAATGTGCATAATAATTTTTAAACGCGTACACAGTCCGACGACAGCAGCAATGTAAAGTCACACACACACACACACACACACACACACACACACACACATAGACACATACACGTAGACATGCTTTTAGTGTTAATTAGCACAATTTTGTGTGTTGCTTTTATGGGCCCTGTGCGAAACAACAAGTGCCTGGCCAGGAGCCACGGCCAAGTGCCAGATTCACATCCAGTTGCCAGTTTGACTCCTTCTGTTGCTGCCGCCCCGGTCGACTTCATTTGCGGTCGCCTGTAGCAACAGCAGCCAATTTTCTTTTAACTGTTGTTTCAGCTTGTATTACCTTTCCTCTCTCTCTCTCTCTATCCCCATCTCTCTCTCTCTCTGTGTTGTGTGCAGCCCTTTGCCTGACCTCAATTTGTTCGCAGCATGACCCGCGGGCGCCGTCTGCGCTTTTAATTGTTGATTTTTCGAGTGGGCTCCCCAAATAATAAAAATTACGGTTAAGCGACCATAAACGTACCAATCGAGCTGCAGTTAGCCCAGAATCCACAGAATATACCCAGCCACCACTTCCTAATCCCATTCAATAGATGTCTGCAAACTTTTGCGCCGTGTCGATGAGCGCTGCACAAACACACATAGAAATAAACTTCAAGTGCCACGTAGCAGGTGGGAAAAGTTTTTTTCTTTTTTTTTTCTGTCGACCAGTCGACGACGGCTTCATAAATCACAAACGAGGCCAACATAATTTTTCGGCAGCAGCCAAATAAAAAGAAAACGCACGCATTTAAATGTTAAGCTACTCTCTGGACAGTATTTGTTGTTGTTATGTAAATTGGGATGCGGTTCGCTGAATGTTTTTGCTTCAATTATGAAAATTGTTTTTATGAATGCCATTGAAATTGTATTATTCGCGCCCAAGTAACGACATTTGCATATGCCATGAACATTTCGTTTCACTTATTTATTATATACGTTTCCATTTTTTACATTTCTTTCTCGTTGACAAAGCGCAAGAGAAGCGAAAGAAAAACCAGCAAACGAGTCGCATTGTCATCACCTGAAGCAACTCTAAATACATAAGTATAAATGAATATATAAGTGGGTTTGTATATATATATATATACTTATATATATGTGTGTATATTATTATATTATTCTTGAGCACATTCCGAAAAATCATTCAATTGAAATGTTGGATTTAATATGGTTATTCAGGAAATTACATTTTCAAGGTGTTCGTCGAGCTTCAAGCGGCTTAAAATTTGCTTTTTATTCAGCTGTTTATGTCATCAAAAAATGGGCGACTGTATATTTGAAATACTCTGACAAGGGGCCACATGCATCCCATTTAAAATTAATTTGAAACACTTCACTGGAAATAATTTTTTTATTTTATATTTTAATTCTATTCATAAATGCAAATCACAAATTTTGCTACTGCTGCTGTCGTTTAACTACAACAAAACATATATTATTTCTAAAATACACAAAATTTCCGAAATTCAATTATAATGAGAGTATTCGAATTGTAAGCGAAACATAATTGTATAAAATGAATTTGGCATTCGGACAACCGCTGCGCAGCAGTTGGTGGATTTTCTATCGATTAATTATCGGGATGTGGTCTTTCTCATTATTGCCTCATTAGGCACCAGAAAATTCCATTTAAATTATTTCAATTCAAACTAAGTGTGTGTAGGTGTCTGTGTGTGTGTGTGTGACAATTAATTTGTGAATTTAGCAAATGAGCATTGAAATTGTATGTAAATTTTGGAATGTTTTTGCTACGGTAGCTGTCAGGTGACAATGTTAAATGATTCAGGCACGAGCGAGCACACTGGGCACACACAGAGCGATAGAAGTGGTCCAAAAATTGCACACATCCTGCTAATTGCTTCATCTGCATAATTTATGCGCACTTGATGCAATTCCAATTGCATTCCGGAGGTGTTCACCTGCCTATTTTAGCTAACAGCTAAGTGAGAGTGACATGGTCATGCCAAAAATTGGGTCGAAAATGTGCTAGAAAAAGCAAAAATAATAGGAATTGTTGGAAAACTAATATAATGGCACTGAACGTCGCTTAATAAGCCAAAACTAATGATCAGTTTGCATAAAATTGCTTATTTACTCAAATACAGCAAGCTATATGTATATATACATAAATATATCTTTATATATATTTTGGGCTGAAAGCCAAAGTCGAATTTTGGTCATCATTGAGGTCACAGCACAACTACTGTACAGAAATTGGGCGAAATGGTCTAAGCAGTGGAGCAGTCTTCTTCAAATTTGGCTAGCAATTTATCAACATGAACTGCCAAAATGACAAAAAGACAATGGAAATGGGAAAAACTAGCGAAAAGTGAAAAATGCTGCAACTCAGCATTTGGGTTTTGTTGTCCCAGATAGACAGAGAGAGATAGAGAGAGCGAGAGAGATAGAGAGAAAGAGAGAGAGAATGAGTAAGAGCCAAGTCAACTGATTGGCTGCCACTTCCACTAACGTTGCCACAAGAAGTAAACAAATGTTGCGACTGTTTGTTTTGTTGCCCCCACCACCACCCACTGCTACTTAAAACATTAAGCGGCAGCAGCAGTGGCAGTGGTAAGTATTTCAGCACTGCAGTGTTGCAAGCTGCACTGCAATTCATTTAAAGCCACTCGACGACGTTGTGGCTGCCACTTTTTGCGCTTTATTAGCCAGTGCTTGAAACTTTCTTCTCTCTTCTTCGAGTATCTGTTAAACTTTGTAATGTTGCTTTGCTTGTTTACAGCAAGCAAGCAAGTAAGCAAGCAAAAATGCTTACCACAAGTGGCAGCTGTTCGGTTTTCCAAACATTTTGTATTGCGTACCAGTTGGCGTATACGCAATGCGCATGTGAGCAGCTGCAGCCACTTCCATTTTGGCCGTTAATACAACCAACGGGTGTGGCAAACAAATGTGGCAATTATATTGAACCCAAAAAATGCTTTAAATATCCCATAGCAATTGCAATTACATTTTTAATCCATCAGCAGAAGGATATGCAAATGGAATTTTCACCATTGGTGCAACGGATCGTATGCTTAACATTAATTAATATCAAATGGCCCCAAAATGTTAAGCCAAAAACGACTGCAGCGCCATTTTCATTAGGGCCATAACAATGGAAACTGCCTTCGTCTAATTGCAATAACTGTAGACACAAGCGTTCGTCCTTCGTCTTTCTGTACTTTGTCCTTGCCAGCACAGTGTTATATAATTCTAGTGCTCGCCTGCTCAGCTGCTGAGCTAAACACATTGAAGTCGTCGTCGTCGTTGTTGTTTGGCTCATTTTCACCCACTTGCCGCTTGCCGCTTGCCCCTCGCCGCTTGCCGCTGGCTTTTTGGCCAAGTTTTGTTTGCTAAATGCCATTCGCACTCCAGATTTTCCATTTAAATGGCAAATGCAGCGGGCAAGCCAGCACAAAAAAGATGCTAGAAATATAGAGGCCAGATTGATCGACGTGCAGATACTACTTACTGCAACTATAACTATTTCTATATGTATAATTTATTAGTTATGTGTGTGATTAGTTATTAGTGTGGTCCTCAAAAAAGCTAGATTAACTTGCTCTAAATATCACACAGAGAATATATATGCTTCAATTGGATATGCTAACTTTTCAAATTGCATTGCTTGATATATAAATACGTATACTCAATATACATTCTGATATTGATATAGAAATACGTATACTCATTTTGGATACTTTTTCACATTTATTTGAACTTTCTGAG
The DNA here is from genome assembly GCF_018153295.1 of Drosophila grimshawi. Taxonomy (NCBI): domain Eukaryota; kingdom Metazoa; phylum Arthropoda; class Insecta; order Diptera; family Drosophilidae; genus Drosophila; species Drosophila grimshawi. The sequence goes on from NW_025063098.1 coordinate 27,507,309, forward strand.
CTCAATCTTTTTAATACTCCTTTTATAAAACAGAATGCAATGTGCCCAGGGTATGGCAATGGAAAATCCAGTAAAAGTGGCAACAGATTCTTTCTTGGACCGCAACAGCATTTGCAACAACATTCTACAATCACTTTATAAACAGACTTTAATTTCACTGCCTGACGTTTTGGAAAAGTTGACTTGAGTTTTTATTTGGCTGGCGCCAGGGAAATACAATTTCCGTTTCTTTACATGATGGTAGGTGCTGTCTGCCTGACTGGCAAATCTGTAAGTGTGCATAGTGTGCCATTTCCGGACTGACTGTTGCCATGGCAATACCTAATTTTTGGCAACACGAATTTCTATCAAAACAATTTGGCACTTGGAACAAGTTTACACAAATTTTTATTTATCAACTGCAGGTAAATGTTGTGCTCGAAATTGTTGTATCCATGCCTATTGTAGCGTCCTTGCTCATGTCCCTGCTCGTGTTGCAAAAGCTGTGGACCAGTTATTTTTAGTCCTGTGATGCGGCAGTATTAAATTCCGTTTAAATGTTGACAGCTGCTGCTGCGTAGAATGACCCCCTGCTCAATGGCTGCCCTGCCACTTCAGACAATGCAAATTAAAAACGCACAAAGACTTCCATAGGACACAAAGCACAAAGAAGTAAGGAAAAAAAAAATGAAAAAAACAGGGAAAGAACAGAGAAGAAGAAAAGAATCAACAACAAGCGAGTAATCAAAGCAATGGCTATGTGGAAGCCTCTGTTTCTGCCTCCGTTTCTGTTTTTCTGCCTGTAACTGTGCCTGTTGTTGCTTTGATGAGGGCACTTTAGTAAATCGCTATCGTTGCTGCGACTTGTGTTGCCTCGTGGTTGCCATACCCTGCAGGCATAACAAATGTGGGCAAGTGGGTTTAATCACAGTGCGAAGGAGTATGCAACAGCTGGGCGCGATTCAAGACTATAAAGTAGATACATATAAATCATTGTCTGCATCAACAGACTAGCATCCCCAGAGATTAAGAAAGAAATACTACACACAATAAAATAGACTGCTTAAAAAAATATTTGAAGTATATACTTATTTATTTATTTAATTTCGATTAATATCAGTTGACACAGAAAATCCATGAAAATGTCAATCATACCAAATAATTCAAAATAGCTAGTATAAATAGCTTAAGATGCCCGACTAAAAATGCAGGCGAAAATGTTATTCGCAAGAGAAATCATTTGCAATTCAGTTTTTATTTATAGAAATAGAGTACTCTGAATTGATTACGGTGTAAGTAAAGTGTATTATAACACACAGATAACTCCAAAAGGTTCATAATAAAATGCAAAGAATAATTGAAATTACAACGACTCGGAGGAAGTTTTAAGAAGAAGGTCGTGAGAGAGGACAGATTTATTATCAACTTAAATATATTTTCTATGCAATGTATTTAAGGCAATTTGCAGGGCATCTGCTAGTCAAGCATGCTTATCCGCATTTGTCGATATTAAGCGTAGGCTAAAGTCAAAGTTGCAAGTGGCAAAAACTCTATAGAAGAGGCCCTCTCGTAGAGACTAATGCCGAGAACTTTATTGAAATATTCGCACATTTGCAGCAGTATCTTTGATATTATCATGCTACCGTAACCAGAGAGTGTTTCTGCTTCTATCCCAAACCTGCCCGCTGTGATGGAGTGCGTGCAACGTATTCACATTAATTTGGTCAATTAATGCTTTGGCACAGACTGAATGAGCATATGAAATGGCACGCAGCATGCTCAAGAGCAAAACTCTAATGCCATGACATCTTATCTTTACTCTACCTACCCCTTTCCTTGTCCTATACCCTGCCACATATTCGTGCAGCACATTAAAATGGGTCAAGCGTCAATTGCATATGAAATACGGCTTTTGACTTCAGCAGTTCGTCTCCATTACCCATTACGCATACGCCACGTTAGGCGACGTGCACTTCAAGCTAATGAAGTGCACAAGTGTGGCACAGACACACACACACACATACAAATCTCTGCAAAGGTTGTGAAAATAATTAACTACACTTGTGTGCAACAGCTTGACAGATCAAAGAGTTTTTTTTTCAGGCCCAAAAACATTTAATCGTTTTGCCCGCAATTATTTACGCTGCCAAAATGTTTAATGCCGACCTAAAATGTTGACGCTGTTCAACCATGCCAAATAATTGTCGGTAAAAGTGTTGCATTTTGAAAGCAATTATAAGTTCTTAATTGAAAGAGTTGACCCTGATTGCCAGGTTACTCAAATTGATTTATGTTTATTGATTTTTTTTGGGCCTTTTCGTCCTGATCCATTCCGTTTTGGATATTGGGTCTTGGTTGTTGGCTGCAGCCAACGGGCCCAGTGCTGCATTGTTTGCTAGCTGCCGGACAGGCATGCAAATTGATATAGCCACGCCCCAGGGGCAATTGCACGCCCAAAAAAAAGGACATATATATTTTAGCTAACAGCTTTGGGGCCATAGAAAGACAAAAAAATATATGTATATCGATTGAAATATATATATAAACTGTAGAGAATTAAAAAAAAATAAATCAAATATTTTGCTAAGCATTTTCAGCAATTAAAAAGACTTTATATAACTTATTGATGCATATCGCATTACTAACATGTGCATTTTGCACCCATTTTCAGCAATCAATCATTTTATAAATAAATTGAAGACTTAAATTAGATATTCGGCACTTTGGCTACCATAAAAACACTTATAATTATCATTTAATTTTTTCATTAAAAAGTTTTCCATAAAATTAAGTTATAAAAAATGAAGGAATTTACGTTATGATCGAAAAATTCTTTTTTTTTCTTAGTGCATAACTTGACCAAAGTGCATGTTCTACAAAATAAAACTTGCACAAGCCAAGACGTTTATTTGTTCATTTATGTGTGTGTCTCAGTGTGTGTGTGTGTGTGTGTGTTTGTTTGTGAGTCTGGTCATTTGGTTGTCGTTTATTTGCCTGTCTGTATGCGAATTTTGGGGTTTTGTTAAGTTTATGCAAATGTCCTTTCAGCAATTAGCAATAAATGTTTGTATTGGCTACTCGGCCACTGTTTGTATGAGTGTCGATAAAGTTGTGTGTGTATGTGTGTGTGTGTATGTATGTGTGTGTCAATGTGTGAGCCATTTTGTGGCCCATTTGTGATACAAATCATGTGGTCTACATTTACTGCGGGCCACCAGCTGTTTTGGGGCCAGCCTTTAACTGCACCACGTGCCTTGGCCTGGTCAGCTTGGCCGCCAACTGTGAATCAGGAAGTGTAGAAGTGGCCCAAAAGGGGATGTGCGGCTGTGGTAAGGGTTCTGGTTAAAGATGGGACAGCCAGTAAATGTTGCGGCCAACGTGCAAATTGTGCGCTAAATTGGTTTGCCTTTTGCATTTGCATAATTTACTGCGGTCGCCTTTGTTTGCCGTTCTTTCGAAGAAAGTTTGAGACTAATTCCCGACACTGACGCACTCTTTCAGCCGCATGAAATTATGTAAATTTCAAGCAGTTTTGCATTTATTGGCAAAAACATTTATTTGGCAGGACAGACTTAGAGCCAGTGCCAGTGCCACTGCCAGCGCCAGTGATTTTCAACAGGGTCAAGACAGTGGCCAACTTGGCTAATGCATAAATGACAAGGCTTAGACGTCAGAGACAGCCGACATTGACACACCCACATCCTGTGGTCGCCGCGTTGACTGGAGTAATCAACACACAAGGCGACACATACACAAACACGCTGACACATGCATACATCAAAATTAATTGGCCAATAAGCATGAGGTCACACTATCCCACTTGACTAACTGATGTCGCCAGCAAATAACAACCCTTCACGTAATCACTCCAAAGCTCGATTAATTGAGCGAGTCGAGGGCCAACAACAAATCGCGGATTTGCTTTGCATTTAGATTGAATTGCATGCATAAGCAAAATGGCAGAAAATCAGATAAGAGAGCTGAAACGAGAAACCAGTTAACACAGACAACTGCAGCAGAAAGTTTTTTAATTCCAGACGGGACAATGGTATTGTGGGATGCTGCCAGACATTTGATGTCCGCTCTCGTTGCGCTCAATAAATTGTTGAGCAACTTTAGACAGCAAGAACAACAACAACAACAACAACAACGACAACATCTACAAGCATATCAATCTTTGGCTTGAAATGATCTGCGACGCTGGCGAAGTGCTATTAATATTAGGCAAAAGCTGGGTCATATCTATTGATTGATGGCTGATAAGTAGCAGGTTTCCCATGTGGCTGCGTATATGTGTGTGTGTGTGGGGGTGGGAGTGGGTGTAGTGTGTGCATGAGAAATCTGTTGCCTACCAGTAACCCACACCCAATTCCAAGCACCTCGGAAACCCACACACCGACATCCAAATGGCAGGCATAATAATGCGAGTTTATCTCTGCTTGGTAACCAATTTCCAACAATTTGATTTATGTATTTTTTGTTTGTGCGTGAGAGTCGCCTTATGCGACTTACGTCACTTGTTGTTGTTGCTGTTCTTGTTATTATTGCTGTTGTTATCGTTGTTGTTGTTGTTGTGTTTGTTGTTGGCTTTTACTCAACGCATGACTTGCTGGGGCCAAAACGCTATCATCAAAAGTCCTGATTACATTTGCAGCAGTTTCTCCAATTACAGAACAAAACGTTGCCTACTTTTTGGGGCGCCACGACGAAAGAAAACTCACGCAAGCACACACATACCAATGTATACGACAGTGTGTGTGTGTGTGTGTGTGTATGTGTACGTTATGCTTTGTTATGGTGTCTATTACTCATGCATATGTAAGTCTAATTAGCTCAATTTGACAGAAAATGCGACGCTAGGCAACGCGAAAAAAATACTTGATTGGTAATCAAGGAGCTGCAGAAACCTTGATACCCTTAGGGATAGATGCAACCGGAGAATCATATTTGTTGAAAAGGTCACAATTATGGCATTATAATGTTAATAACATATATGTGACGCACAAGGAGGTAATATTTCGAAGATAGAACAGATAGCGAGCGGAGCTCATTTACTGCCAGCAAAAACAAGCTGATTAGTTTGAATATGAATTTGTGCAGCTGTCACAAGAGTAATCAGCTCAAAATTGTGATTATTTATGAAAATTGGTTTCTCTTTGCATGAAAAATATATGCAGCTGTTTTTAGAATATTCAGTTCAAAATTGAGTTGATATAAAAGAGATTTGATTAAGAATTGTCCTAGATTAAATTATCAACAAGCAGAAGCATTTTATGTATGAAAAAGTTGTTTTTATAAATTTCTTTAATAATCTCAAAAATTAATAGTGGATTTCTATATGCCAATGAAAAAGTTGGATTTTTTCATTGGTTTCTTTCTTTCTAATAATATCATCAACCTCCTTGTCTTTTCTAATAATCACTTAATTATTTAATTTAGTTAATCAGAAAGAATCTGTTCAAGAATATATAATCAACATGCAAGAGCAGAGTTGTTTGCTTATAATACATGTACAAATCAACAATAATCAAAGAAAACCAATAAAAAGAATTATAATATTGATGAAAATGATGTTTCTCTGATCATTTTAAATAATCTCATGAGCAAATATTGTCTTTGCCTTCTTTCTAAGAACAACATGAAGCCTATTATGAGATTAGAATTCCACATTGCTTGGTAAACAATTAAGTTTCTTCATTGAGATTTTTTCCAAGATCAAATTACGAAGAGAGATTACCAACAAAATGAAATGTTCTATATATTTATTTATTTTTAGTTGTCGCTTAAATGCCACTGATTTGTTATTCAAAGCTTGAAAATTGTGCCCACCGTAGACTAATTGGTGTTTTAGCCGAAGCGTTGCCTATGGAGTGCTGTGTCGGTGTGGCAGCTACCACATGCTGTCTGGGCGACCACCAATGGTGGCCCACCCAAAAAGATTTGCTCGTGCCAAGAGATTTCGATTTACGCTCGAGGGATTCAATATTAAAATCGGATATAAATTGTTTTCAAATATATACACACCCAAATACACACAGACAGACGGAAGGCAAACGAGTAGCGTTCATAACAAGTGGTTGACAAGCACACACCCCACACACACACACACACACACACGCACACACACACATATATATATAAATACACACTCTCAGAGGAGCACACATCAGTCGTGCATGTGTATTTAAGTACGTGTAAGCCTGTTCATTCAAATTGTATTGCATTTATTTACGCAGTTGCTGGCGTTATTTGTCATTGCTTTCGCTGCTGGGTCGTTGGTTTTGTTAACAATTTTTAAGCATTTGTAAAATATTCATGGGTGTTTGCCAGCAAAAGTTTTATTTATAGGCCCTCAGTCAGTCAGGCAAACAAATTTAAAGCGCAAATATATATATATAACTATATATATATACATATATATATCTATGTATATCTAAAAGATTCGCTCGTCGTGGCATGCTGCGTTTGCAGCGTTAGTTTTGCATTTTGAGCTGCTTTGTGCAGCTGATTAAATTAATCAAATTATTCATTTCAGCCTGACACATGCATAAATCACGACTGTGTGGCAAGTTGCTGTGACCCATTTGCAAGCCGAGCGTCCCTCAGCGAGTTGCCTGCCACAGCAAATTTGATTGATCATGCGTATGGTGCGCGTGTGTGTGTGTGTGTGTATATATGCATATTTCTGTGTGTTTCTAGTAATTAGCACACCCACACATTGACCTATTGCCATACATATATATATATATGCGAGGCTGGTAGTTGTAGCAGCCTGCGAATTGACAAATGACAGCAACAAGGTGTAAGTCTCATATGTATTTTGGCATATGAATACTACATACATATATTGTATGTTATACGTGCTGCTGCCTATTTTGGTCACAAAAATGGGAACGACATTTTCGAAGACAAAAGAAATATTTGTAAATAACGTCTATAAAGAAATTAATGAATTTTTTATAAGATTTTGTTATTCATTTTTGTTATTGATAGATTAGTCCACCAACTTTTAGAAGCTTAAGTTTTGAAAGAAGAGGTTAATAAATAATAAAATAAATAAATTTTTAAGCAACTTTTAATTATTAGCTGAACTACAAATAAGTTAATTAATTTATTAAGCCTTTTTTATTATTGATTATTGTAGGTATTTTAGTGCACAAACTTAATTAACCTTATAGTTATAAGCTATAAGGTTTTTCTTCTATAAAAAATATAAATAAATTTTTTATTAACTTTGCAGAGGTCGTTTCATGGAGCATGAACTATAAATGTCCGAAACTTCTCGACAGAAATACATAAAATTCTTCAGGATTTTATTACTATTGATTATTATTGGTACGTTAGTACACCAACTTATAGAGGACCAAAGTTTCAAATACTTAAACTAAAATAAACTTTTAAGCATCATTGCAGAGGTATGTTTTTCCCACTCAGAAATTAACTGGCTTATCAAGTTTTATTTTTATAGATTGTAATTGGTATATTAGTCCAACAACTTATAGAATCTATCACCTGAAATTCAATTACATTCATGATTCAATTATTTGTACGATTATACCAGCGTTAGATATATATTCTAAATGTGAAATATGTCTGAGAGTCTTTTTCTTGTCTTCCTTGTTTTACAGCCTATTAAAGCTAAAGCGCCTAACTGTACTTTAAGACCGCTAAAAGCAAGTCAATCACATGGCTCTATTAAGTCATATGACATGGGCATTAAAAGCCTTAATGCTTGTCGATGGGTAGATGACAGTGGGCCAGAGGGTAAGGAGCAGGAAGCTGGGGTTCGACAACCCTTCAAGGTTCGTTTTATGGTCTGAAAAGTGTATGACAAATGCGCTGCTCGTAAAAGATGCGTTAATCTCAACTTCCGGATGCGCGTTTGCCCGACTTTTGTTTTATAGTCGCACTTATTTTTATTTGCACGCACAACGACTGCAAAATGGACAGAGATCAGAGATGGATGTGGGCTAGGGGACAGCGAGTGTATGATAGAAAAAGAAAGCAGCTTTCTGCTTGATTGAATTATAAGAAATCATATTATACTCACACGTATAACAGACAGACAGCGATGCCTGCCTCAATGCGAGGACGGTTCAAGGACTTCGACAGTTTCTTAATTGGCGACATATCTGCTGTGTGTGTGGCCCATTGTCAGAAAGAAGCCTCTAGCAGAAGGCGGACAAAAGCCCAAACCTGCTATTTGCCTTAGCTAACTGAGAGTGACAGCGTACAGAAGACAGAAGGCTATACGCAAAGACAATCAGAGACAGAGAGAGCGAGGTCCAATGAATATAAGATGGAGCATCCCAGCCAACAGGCATCTTGTGCATCTTGTGTGTGTGTATGTGTGTGTGTGTGTGTGCGTGTGTGTGTCAGTGTGTATGTGTATTTTTGTTCTGTGTTTTGCCTTTTGCCTGTGCTTTGGGTATTTAGGTCAAAGTCTTGCCTGCATTTCTATTTACATTGGCCTGGACTTGTCCGTACATAACATAAAGTTTAATTTAAAACTTTTGCTCATTCCTCGCAGCATAAATAAATGCGTATTTGAAAGGATATGCGTACAAGCAAGACACATGTGCTGCCTGCTAACCATGTCCCCTCCTCTACACTCCCCATCACCTTCCTAAACTATAACTGCTTCTGTATGTCTTACTTTGCTTTTGTTTTCTCTGATTTATTCACAGTTTGCATTAAAACTCACTTAAATTTGCATGTCTCGTCCAGAAATGAAACTGTCTTTAAACCATCTACACATAAATGTCTTATAAAAAACCTATAAACTGTGTTTTAGTTGGGCTTAGAGATGAGTATGAGTCGGTTTTATGCAAGAGAGCACGACATGCCAACAGGAACTAACAATTTCAACACACTTTTCCATTGAATTTATTTAAAAGTTGCTCAAAACTTCCTGCAAAAATGCAGTTGAAGTTTGCTCTACAAAGTCAAAGGTTGTCTTCTTGGTCACAATTTCATTATTTTAATTATGAAATAATCACCAGTTTTAAATACCATGCCAGCTGTTTTCTAATCGGGTTAATACAGAATTTATATTTGGTAAAATCTGTCATAACTAAGACCAAAAAATTCCAATTTTAAAAACAAAAGAAAATTACTATTTCATTCAAAATTCATTTTCAAAGCATATTCAAGAAAATCGCATTTAGAGGCCTGCCACAACTTTGTTGAAATTTATTTCGTTACGGTTTGGACTCTCGATTAAAACTGGAATCTAAAGAGTTATTTTTATTATGGTTTCTTAGATTGTGTTTGTCGTGTGAATTACTTTAGTGTGCTGCTCGCACACAAAATAGATTTTAACACAAACACATTGTCAGATTAGTGTTCCTGTCTGGATAGAAAACTAGTTCGAGTCACATTTCTATTCAGGATACAAGAGGCAGCTGGTCAGAGAGGGATGCAGGCAGGGGGCAGAAGTGCAGAGGACAGGCTCGAAGCTGAGCATAAAGTGAAACGTGTCAAACACATAGGTTCCGTTGGTTGTGGTTGTTGTTGCAGCTGCTGTTGCAACGGAACCTTGACCGAGTCTGAGGTAGCCCAAAGTGTTGTTGGCTTTTGATTTTGATGCTGGCCAAGTATCTGTGGACTTCTGGTTGTGGCACTTAGGCCTTTGCACACCAATCGATTTGAATCTGGTTGATGCTTGCTTGCATTGCACTCACTGAATGCCCCAAAGGTGCAGGTGCAACAAAATGAAAAAGCCTCGCTGCTCATTCAGCACCTCAAGTGCTAACAAGAATTTGGTTGAGTGCTGAATGCTGAGTGGTGGACGGGGTTAAGGGGAATGAGGGCAAATGCGTTGACAGTACGGTGAGTAAACGCTCGAAGCTCCTAATAAACACATCCGGGCCACGGCCAGGACACGGCCAGGACTCTGTCTAGCACAGTTCAGGACCGGCCTGGGCCGTTGATAAGCCTAATAAACTAAGCGCAAGCCTTAGACAACGGGGATAGTAATTTCGAGACGCCGGATAAGGGCCAAGTCGAGCGGAAACGGAAATTGTCGCTGGCAACAACAATAATAATAACAACAAACACTTGGAAAATTTAGCTTTTCTTTTACTGTTGTTATTGTTGTACTTGTAGTTGTTGTTATAGCTGGTCGTAAGCTGGTTCTCGCCAGAAATTGGATTTATGTGCTTCGTTAGTAAATTGGTTGTGATAGGCCCAACGTCAAGGAGCAGCAACTTTGGGCGTGCTGCCAACTGCAGGCGCCAAATACAAATGTAGCACAGGCATCAGATCAGACGTTGCCATTGACAGTGTCTCCAAATTGGCAATGTACCATTTGCGGAATACGATAATAGAAGAAGTAACAACAATGCATCAATCGTTGGATTTGTAAAATGTAAGTTTCATAAGGAAAATTAAACTATCAAAATCGAGATGTATAAATAAATTCATTAATTAACTACTTAATCTTTGAACAAATCATTTTACTTTTCAGTTACAGCTCAACAAAAGAGCAAAAACAATACTAATGATCTTTCCTATTAAATTAACTGCTTAATTTGGTTAAAAATGCATTTTAATATTAAGTTTAATAATAACAAGTAATACCACCAAACATTCAGCTCAAATCATTTTATCATTTCATTTTATATTTATATTTTCACTTCCATTTTATTTAACTCCCTTGTGACTAGCGCAATAATTTATGACTTTTAAACTTGTGGCATTAGGATAAATCCTTAGTTGAATACAAAATAAATATTTATTATTTTGGTGTGCTCATTTCATCATTTAAATATGTTTTTTTCGCTGGCTTCTGACCTGACCTGCAATGGAACTAGCGAAAACAAAAAATGTATTCAAAATAAATAATAATTTTAAATATATGTATCCCAGTTACAATTGTTTAGCTTTAATACAGTTCAAATTTACGAAAATTCCGCACACAAATTGTACATTAAGAAGACATAAGCACTAAACCATTTCTAATATTAATTATATATTTATCTTCGCTTATATTTGAGGCTCAATTTAATCGAACTCTTTATAAGCTTTAAGCTTGCGACGAGGATAATTCAGGATAAACAAATATAAATAGGTAATTTAAAAAAATCCGACTTACAAGATTTTAGTCTTAAAAAAGATTTTAGTAAAGTAAAATACTTTTATTAAAAACAATTCCTGCCACAAATAACCACCAAATGGGACACTGTGCTGGGTAGCGACTTTGCTGCAAGCTATTTGTGCTCAACGGTGGCCTCTCATCCGGATGTTGCACAACTTTTTAAGCAGCTTGCTTTAATTTCTTCTGCTGTCACATGATCTCTCCGGCTCCGGCAACGGACTCCGGTTACGGGCTCAGGGCTCCGGGCAGACGGCACAAGTTTAGCAGTGTCTAAAGCCTGTGAAATGTTTTTATGCGAATTTTATTACATTTAGTTGCGCGCGAGTTGTTTGGGGTAGTTTATTCTCTTATTTTTTTATGGAAGGGGGCGTGGCGGGGGCGACGGCTTAAAGCGTCGTGGGCCTGGCTAAAATTTTCATTATTGACTTTCAGGCGCATAAATGTACAAAATCAGCTTGAGGCATTTCAATTTTTGGACAAGTTGAAAGTTGCTTGGTTTTTTTTTTGGTTTTTTTTGTTTTTCTTTATGCAGCCGCCGGTTTTTATTACAGTTTTTCCATTTGGTGTTTATAATTTGCGTAGTAAATTGGACGACCAAAATTGTGCCATTCATGCGCGAAACAGACACGGGAAGTGTGGGTAATAAAGAGAGACAGTGAGTGAGTGAGAGTGAGAGAGAGAGGAAAGGAGGGGAGGCAGAGAGATAGAGCGAAAGAGAGACTAAATTGCAGTGTCCCAGTTGGCGCTTCAGATGATGTTGATGAAGTGCCTCGAGGCAGCTGATTTATGAGCGAGCTCTGATCGAAGCAGAAACAGAAACAGCAACAGCAAAGGCTGAAGCCACAGTAGATAGAGTAGCCCGAGTAGCAGGATATGCAGAAGTAGGCAAAACAAAGCCTCAAAAGATTGTGGCATGGCAGCCATTCAACTGTTCGGATTAATGAGGCGCTGTGTAGCAACCACATTGGGATTTTTGAGGACTGTCCGTGACCATTTGACATCATGTTGGCTTTCTTCCTTTTTTTTTCTTTGCTGCCTGCATGCAGCGAAAACGGATGGACAAAAAGTGAGCCAGTCAGTGGGCGGGGCATACAGGACGTAGCAGAAAGTAGACAGTAGGCAGTTGAAAGGCCGCAGGCCACTGGCAGACAGGATGTGCTTTCTGTGTCTGTGTCTGTGTCTCTCTCTCTCTCTTTGGCTCTGTGTGAGTTGAGTCTCCACGGCCGGTGGCAAAAATTAAATTATGACAGCAAATGAACAAGCGACCACAGAGCACACAGCAGCGGCTCAGCTAGCTGGAGGTTGCGAGCTGCTTGCTCGTAGCTCCCGGCTGCCCAGAGCTGAATTCTGAACCGGATATGCTGAGCCCTTGTCCGTGCTGGGCGCCTACACTGCCTAATAATGAAATACATGAATTTTGTAGACAATAATCGCAGCGGCTTAGCTGGTATTATAATAGGCACTCGTGGCCAGCAGCAGCAGCTAGGATAATGAAGCAGGTGGGACCTTTTGTGGCATCTTTGCTCTGCCACTGCCAGTGATTAAAGCTGCCTTTAATAGAAACTAATATTTCTCTCGGCTGGTCTCGTTAAGATTACGCTGTCCATGCTTAACTGCCACATTAAACCAATTCAAATGTAATTCTTATGCATTTGCGTAACACATTTGTAATGCAAAATAGTAATAAAATAACTTTGATTTTAGTTTGAATCCCCACGAGTCTAATTTCATATATTAATAACATTGATAATTATTGAAATATTTATTCTTAATTACAGATTTATACAAAAGTGTGCTTAATAAATTTAGAAAATTGCCAGTGATTTTCTTCTTGTTTTTCATATTGCACAATTAAATACTTTACAACATTTGATTTCTAATATTAATAACAATGGCAACTGTTGAAATAGTTATTTTTAATCATAGTTTTCTACAAAATAGTTCATTGAAAATTGTGATTTTTTTATTATATACATAATTTTTGATGTCAGATAAAACAAAATATTTCTGATATATAAAAAATGTTTTCATTTCTTCCTATTATAACCGCGTGAATATTTTCCTAACACAATTGCAATTTTCTCTCAAATTTTAATTGTGCTTACCACGCAAAGTGTATTTAATTTAAATAATTTAATAAAAATGGCTATTGAAAATATATTTGCAATTTTGTTTTGTCCATTTTCCTTCTTATAATTATGTTTGAAAATTTAAATATTTATTGTCATAATTTTGTAATTAATTGATGTTTATTTAACTAATTTGTGCGCTGAATAGCAAAACTGCATAGACAACAAAAATAGAATTCAATTTGTGGGCCTAATGACACATATAAAACAACAATTTATTTATTATCTTCAATTGAATACCAATAACAATAACAGCAACAACAATACAAAACAATGGCCAGATAAAGATTTACAAGGCTGGAATGGCAAGAACTGCAACAATTTCATTTCCCCAAAGACTAATTGGGAGTTTTCACAGAACAAAAATTCCATAGAATAAAATAAAATTCAGTTTTGCCTCAAATATGCAAATAAATTTCAATTATTACTTGGCCAGAGACGCAAGAAGGACACCAACGGAAGTTTTTCACCAGAAAAGCGAGCAAATAAAACTTGTTCCTTCACTTTTGACAGTGTTCTGGCATTTGAAATTTGAATTTGAAATGTTGGCCAATCCCTATTTTCTGTGTATATGATAACTAAAGCAGTAATAAAACAGCTGAAACATATAAAAAATATATATTGATTTAGACAAATAATCAATATTCTTACAAGCAAGCCGAAGCAGATACAAATAGGAATATCTATTGTTAATTGATGCGCCTGCTGAAAATGAAACTCATCCGACATTCAAAATGTATTAATGGAAAACAACAGAGCAACTTTTGGCCAAGGAGTGCCGGAAACTGAATACTCTTGCTGAATTATTATAGGCATAATAAGTGTAATAATAAGAAGGAATTTCAGCCGTAATTCTTCTCTTATATATTTGCTCAAAGTCTAGATTAAAGTTTGTACCAAACGTAATTCTCCGACAAACAAAACTTATATGCCTAACGCCTGCTTAAGTTTGGTCCAAAAACGGAGCTGTCTTAAATAGAAGGCAAAAGGCAATTTATGTAATTGTTTTTAGCATTTTTTGCAGCTGCTTGCCGCTACCGCAAAATTTGCTCGAGGGTGCAATGAATCTAATAAAGAAATTACGCCCGTCAGCGATTCTGTGCTCAAGGACAACGCCTGCCTGAAATATAATCCTAGCTGGAAGAGGAAGAGGAAGAAGATGCTGTTGTTCTTGTTGTTGTTGTTGTTGTTGCTCGTTGTGTTTGTGTTGATGTTGCCAATTGTTTGGCTTCAACATAATGAGCTGAATATCAAGTAAGTCGTCTGATAGCAGGCCACAAAATTTGTGTATATTTATATCCTTAGACGTCGCGACGTATGCATAATTTAAAAACAAATCCTTAACTGGCTCTGTGCGTGTGTCTGTGTGTGTGTGTGTGTGATGTCATGGCGTGTATGCGTGAGTGTCTGCTAATAGTTGTCGAGGAGCATTAAATGTTCGATTTACCAATTTGGCGCGATATCATTTGTTTCTTCCACCCGGCCCAAAGGACAACACAAAGTGTTGCCATAGTCATGCAAAAAGTTTTGTTATTGAGTCTTGAGCTGGTAAAGTGGCGAATAGCATATTGCTATCTCCTGACATAAGCGGGCTAATGCACACGTGCCACTTTTTGTGGCCACCATAAAGCAAACTTATGGGCCACAAACGCTTAGTAAACTTTTTGTGGCAACAACTGAGGCGTGGGCGGCATTTATTTTTATAAGCCTGCAGTGGGTATTTTAACTTGGCCTCGATGTGTGAAAGTGATGTTTTCTGAACCATTAACTATATATATATATATATGTATATATGTACCTCATCAGCACTGATAGCCGTATCGATAACATTCTAGTGCCATAAAAACTATTGATTGTCAGTGGAGCGAAGAGACACTCAAAAGTTACTGCGTTTTTCATAAGACACTTTTCAAATTTCTGACTATTATTTCATTTAACTATCGGGGGCAGCAATCGGTTCAGTTTTTTTCTGCAAGTGTATGTAATCGTTGACTTGCCTCAGCCAACTGTGCCTTCTTGTGCCACTTTCAGCTGACTCGACTCGAATTGACAAGGATCGAATAACTGTCTCGAATATTTACAACACTTTGTGACATTCTTAAAATGAGACAAATTCTTTTGAAAATCAATTTCATTAAATCAAGAAAGAAGAATAATCTTGGGAATGCCGTCGATTATCTACCCTTGTAGATTAGAGTTAATCTGCTGAAAACGAAACTTTAATATATTATACTTTATTGAAAACAATTTAAATTTCTCACCTAAAGGTTATATTAAAAGCTTGGCTTGTGGCATCTCCGTTGGGCGCTGTGCGTTGCTCAACATCCATTTTGCAGTAATTGCACGGCCAACTTCAATTAATTTGCCAGCTAGATTAGCATGTGCGCAATTATTTACCCAAGTCATGACGCCCACTTAAGTGCCTGGGAATTGGGGCGTGGCACATAAAGTGTGATATTGAGTGCAGTTGCTCCTGGCGCTGCTGCCGTTGCAATTGTTGTGCAACTTTAATTGCTGTAGAGATTATTGGGCAAAAAGTTGTTCATATTTTTTCATGGACTTGAACCAACCAAACACACAATGCAAGAAATGCGTGAAAACTCAAATGCAAAAGTAAGCTACTTATGGGGCATGTTTTAAGTGGCAAATTGTTGTTGCTACTGCTGTTGCTGTTGCAAGTGCAGCTGTCAAAGTTGCAACAGGAACAACAAATGTCGCCCACATCAATACAACTAGGGGCGCAGCGGGGTGGGTTGCCTGCCTGAGGCTGCTGACTGTTGGCCTGTCAATGGGCGTGCCACACTGCTAGTTGTGTTTGAAAGGGGGGCGGATGGAGGCGCCACATTGGCGGCGGCTGCTGATGCTGCTCTTGCAGCAGTGAAAACAATCGAAATTATAGCAAACAAGCGCGTAAACTTTACGCTTTCACTGTGCGCAGTATGTGTGTGTGTGTGTATGCGAGTGTGTGCCAGTGGTGTGTGTGTGTGTGTGTGTGTGCGTTGTATGTGTGTGTGTATAAATAGTCGCCCGGCTATAGTTTTGCTGTTACGATTGTTGTTGTTGCGGCTGCTGCGGCAACGGCGGTTGCCACTCGACAGCGTCATTTAAATTGCTCTACAAAAAGCGTTGCACAATCTGCCAAAGCGTTGTACACCAATGCACACACACACACGCACACACACACACACACACACACACAGACACACATTCGGTGTGTGTACTATTTTTTTTTTTTACTTTATCTGCCGTCTCTTTTATTGTTGATGGCGCGCAAATTCTCTCATTTGCCTGCAAAATGTTCATAGCATACTTTTTGGGGCCAGCCGCAACAGAATGTGTGTCAACAAAAGTCGGTGGCGGTTTGTTGTTATCGTTGTTGGTGTGGTTGTTGTTGTTGTTGTTGGCTTTAATCATTGTCAGACAGAGAGAGAGAGAGAGAGAGAGCTGGCCTATAGACAGAACTAACGTTCGCGTTCATGTTTTTCAAGTGCAGCCACATGAACAAAACTGCAATTAGCTGCCAACGGTGTTGTTTTGACACCAACATCCCACATCCAACCCAATCGGCCTAAACACTTTTCAAGCGGCATTTACACAACCCGTTTGACTGGTATTTGGGTCAGAAAACAGGACTACAGTTGTGCGACCATAATTACATGTAAATTATAACCACATGCACACAAAATGTTTGCTTCATTTATTAAATTTTTGTGCGTTTAATTGGGCTGCACATCAAAATGCTTCTGCTTTCTGCCTTTCGCTCTCTCTTTCTAACATTTACAGTCTACCTTCTCGCTCTGTAAATCGAAAACCACTTTTTCAGCAAAACATGTTTCCAAGAAATGTAATTATATTTAATTATAAAAAAAAAACACACAATCATTGACTTTAACGAACTGCGCACCAAATTTACATATTCACACACGTGTGTGTGTTTGTGTGCCTGTGTGTGTGTGTGTGTGTGTGTGTGTGAGTATTTGTACTTGTATTTACTTGTGTGTGCCTTTATGTTTGAGGGGGATGGGAGAGCTCATTAACGTACATGATATCGAAAAAAACAAACCTTTTGTAATACTAATTAATACGAAAATAACATGTACCCGGAACGGCAGCGATATGACCCAAATCCAATAAAAGATAAATAAGTGTCCTTAGAGTTAAGCACGCTTGACTGCTAAATACCCTTTCCGTAGAGTGTGCGTTGGCAAGTATGACTAATAATAATGGCTGACAAGTATTAATACTTGTATTTCAACTTTGTTCTACGATATTGGTCTGAATATTCCCAATTTGATTTACACGCTTTCAGTTTCCGTGAATTTAACTCTGGAAATATTAATACGTTCTATATTTAAGACTTTATATAGCTTATTGATTATAATTTGTACTTCCAATTCAGCTAGAAAGTTGGTTTTAAATTTTTCTCTGCGTTTTCACACACTCCCCCATTTATTATATAATTTGTCTTATTGCTTAATTTCATTATTTTATTAATTCTATTATTTTAATTTATTTTATGTCTTTTATTTGTTGCATTTATTTATTTTACTTACAAAAAACATCTTTTCTTTTTTTCATGTTATTTTACTTGTTAAATTTTAATTGTTTATACTTTAATTCGTTTTTTTAATTAAAATGTAATTTAAGATTCTTGTTCCTACAACATTTCTTTAAATTTCTAAAGAGTAAGTAAATAAATAATAAACCCTTTCGGCTTGTTGGCTGCTGGGTATATAAGCTTGAGTCAGTTGCCGGGGACTGACACTGGATTTAGCCAATGTGTTCACATTGCGACTGTATCGCATTAAAAATTCCATTAGCTGCTAACTGTGCGCATTAATTAAGCCCTGCCCACGTAGAAGCTGATGGGATATTGGCCAAGTGAGCCGATCGTCTCACTTTCCCCTTAAAAGGAAATTTGGCCAAGTGGCAAACTTACCGAAAATGCGTCCTGCTTCGATAGATTTTGGCGTTGTTGTTGTTAGCACCAACACAAAGCCATAAATAATGAGTCCAAGATGATTTCTCGATTTGGCCGAAATGCGCAGCGTCATTTTGTAGATGTTCTTGTTGCTTTTGTTTTTTTTCTCTTACAATTGATTTGTTACGTTTTTAAAGCAATTGTTTTGCGGTGGTTTACGTTACTTTTTTTTTGGTTTGGTTTGGTTTGGTTTGGATTGGTTTGGTTTTTGGTTAGTGGGTTTGGTTTTTTAGTTTTCGCCCATTGGCTATAAAATTGAATTATATTTTTGTTTACTTTTTGCAAGCCAATTTGTAACTCGTTTTACTCGTTTGCTTTGCTTCTCTTTGTTTTTTGAATACGTTTTTTATGGCTTTTCAATTGTGGTTTATATATATGAATTTTTTTTGTTGGCTGAGCCTTGAGTAATCATTTTGTCACAACTGCAAAATAGAAAATAAAATGAAATTGATTTGTTAGAGATTTAATATGAAGATTGGAAAATATTTGATCAATAAATTAGATGTTTTAGTGTGTGAACTTTAAAAGTTACTTCCAACTGTGCCTGTCATTTCGGAGATGGGGCTGGCAAAATTAACTTAAGGATGTCAAGTTGAAGCAGCAGGGAGCATAAAAATAACACACACACTATCACACACGCACACACACACGCACACACACACAGATTGCACATTTGTGTGTGGGTATAAAAGTTATATGTGCAAAATGAATTTGGCTTTTTTATATAACAAGAACTCGGCGCACTCGGAAGTCTGACTACATAAAATGAAGTGAAATCTCTGCTGGTGGTGCCCAGTGAACTAATGGTGGGTTGATGGCTGATGGTGCAGGCGGGGGAGGAGCTTGCTGCAACTGTCGGTTGCAATAGGATAAACGTAGCGTAGATGCGCCAACATAAAAGTGAAACTCGCTTCACTGCAACAGCAACAACAGCAGCAACATTGAACCACAGCTGAGGGTTGCACACTTAATGCGGCAACAGTTACAGCATGTGGCAACAAATGGCGGTTATTGTTGTTGCTGTTGTTGCCGTTGCGTTGCTTTTGTGTTGCTGCTGCTCAAGCAGCTTGGCGTGTTGCCTTTTGACTATAAAAACTGCAAACTGAGCAGTAAGCGCCTTAAAGCTGCCACTTTGATGCGCCATGCCACAAGCACACACAAAACTACAACAACACTAACAGCATTAGCTCCAACTAAAGGACGAACAACAACACCACACGCCAAAAACACTCACACGCACACACAGACACACACACACAGACACACACACACAGACACACACACACACACTTACACTCTTACACAAACACGCACACACACTTTGCACATGACGTAAATGTTGTGGTTGCTTTGAAAAACTTTTGTTTTAATGTTTGCACGAGCTACAAAACTGAAATGAAAGTTTTTCTTTGCCTTTTAATTCCCGCAATGAAGCTCCACCGCCTTCCTCCAAAATCTTCAGCAGCATGTGTGGCAGATTAAGAGGAGGCGTTGTCATCGATACTGATATAAATGCTGCCACATCAACAGCAGACTTTACAGTTCAAGTCTTCAAATTTCCAGATATTTAATACAATTTTTTATTTCCATCAGTCAACTCTCAAAAACTATTATACAGAATAGATAAACTCGTATTGGCAAGAATTGTAAATAAAAATTAACTTGCGTTAAATTCATTTTTTTTTTCTATTTTATCAACTCTCAAACTCATCATAACTCAAACTCTGTTTGTTTATCATTTGCCTTCCACATAAATCGAAGAATATTGGGAATATTTGATAAGTTTTTAATATTGAATTGTATTCAGTATACATATTTAATCACAGTATTCAGAAAAATATATACATTTTCATTTGTAAGAGCTTTTTCAAATACTATGGAGAACTTAGGTTTAAGATTATTCTTCTATTTTATTGGAACATTTTTGCTTTTAATTTGTATGTTTTGTCTTCCATCAGTTTGTTCTTTTATTTCATAAAGTTTGAATATAAGGCAGTATTTGATTTTCACAATCAAACAATCATAAGGCATCCAGAAGCTTTTTAAATTCTAATGGGAAATAGTCATAATATATTTCATTTGAGAAATGTTTGCTTTCCATTTGTGTGCTTTCTTTTATCAACTCTGAAATTTCATTTTAAGCTTTAATTTTAGGCCGAATTTTATTTTCATACGACATCTCTCCAAAAATGAGTATTCAGAATATGAGATAGATTTTAATTTGCAAGACATTCTTTAAATTCTAAAGAGAAGTAGTCATAAAATAATTCATTTGTTTGCCTTTCATTATTTTATCAACTTCAAAACACGGTTTGTTTGTCTATCATTTGTCACTGTACAAATTTCAGCAAGATCGATGGAATAACTTTGCCTCATTTACAGAGTTCATGGAAAAAATAGAAAATTTATAGCAATTTTCAATTTCAAGATACTTTATCGTTCTTAATTACATTTTTACAGTTGTTCAATTCTATTTCTCGTTATATTCAGAAGCGAATTGGATATTGGATATCTGTATCATTTAAATTGAAATTTTTGTTGTTTCGTATCGAAATTGGGAAACACGATTTTTGGTTGCAGTTCATGCAAATTTCTCATAAATCGAAATTAAGTTTTCATCACCTTAACTTAGTTATAACTGAACCGATTTTCAAAATAAATAACATTTTTGTCAAGGGTTGGCATATATTAGTATTGCGCTTCGAATTTATAAATTTGAGTTAGTTATTTTTGAAACATGTTGATATTCAATTTATCAAAACATTTCTTCTGTTTGCTAGAAAAATGAATCTATAAAATGAAGTTAATTATTTTAGAAACGTATTGTTCAAATATGGGTGACCAATCTTTCAAAATATTTCTTTAGCTTGCTAGTGACAAAATCTGCAAATGTGAACTATTAATTAAATATTTTCTGCATTTTCGATTTAAGCGTTTAACCCTCGTATATACTTTTTAAAGAGAAGCTTTTTATATGGAGAGGAGTTCGTGCAACATAGTTATTTAAATTTGTGCAACTTTCAGTGTGGGTAAAATCCCATCTTCAAATCATGTTAGCTCTTAAAATACATAAAAAGTTTTATGGCACAATAATTTGTTTTTCTACTCTTGCAAATGAAGGTTTTTGTTAGTAACTTGTTTTTGTTGTTGCTGCTGTCTGCAGTCTGCCGTCAGCTGGAAGCTGGTAATTAAAGTTATTTTACATATAACTAGCTCTCGGTCGGTTCTACGTTCCGCAATATGTGTGATAAAAAAAAACACATTGCAATATCTGTTTTCAGCTTTCAACGAGGAATACCAACATATACATAAATATGTATGCACTCACACACACACACACACACACATATATATATATATATATATTTGTTATTGTCGACACATACCAAAACAGTTTTTTGTGAGTGTGTTGCTTTTGACTTGCCACAAACATGCACAAATTTGTAGAAGAACGCACGTATTTGAAATCCAACTGTTTTTGTAGTATATCCACATATTTGTTTTCGGTTTTAAATGCTGCAAACACAACTTTTACATCAGACTTATATTTATATCCCATTGTTGTCGGCCAGGCAAGGGTATACAAATGTATGCTTTGCCACCTTTCTCTCTAGTTTTATTATCTGCACCTTTGGTATTTTTGTTTGTCAGTTGCCATATGCTTGCATGTGCATAATCTGCCACAAATATTTCCTTTGTTGAAAGTCATTAAAATGCTGCTGGTTATATGGAATCAAGTGCGCACTGAATTCTGTTTCTGAATTTCAAAGATTATTTCTTTGAATTTGAGCTTAAATCACTCTTCCACTCTAAATGAATACTGCATTTTAGGACTTCCATTTTATGTACATTGCATTGAAAATAATATTTGATGAGCGAATGTATCTTTCTCTAAATCTCTAAATTCTCTTGATCATTTGTGTTGATTTTCTATGAAAGCAGATGTAATTTATATATTCCTCATAACTCTTTGACATACAAAATAATCATAAAATAATCAACAATATTTTTTTAAGCACACGAATTCCTAATAAAGTCGGGTTCTTGTTTCAAGCATAATCAGTTTGAACGGATATCCTTATACAATACAATAAATATTTATTTATTTACGAGTTTCTAAACCTTTTGAAGAGAAACGTATCTTGCCCTAGCTAAATTTTATTTATTCCTTTGGTATTTGTGCAATTCCGAAGAATAAATATTATTTTCTGCATATTTTTCTGAGTTAAAAGAATGCTTATCACAAAAGCTTAATTTATTATCCACAAACAGAAGTCGTATACGAAATATGTTATTCAACTAAGTATAATTTTATTCCTTGTTTCTAAGAACAGATTTTCGCATTGCTTACAATAAAAGAAGTATAACTTTTGTATTTAGACTTGTTCTTTTGTGTATTCCTCAATCCTGTTGCCTAGTTACATTATTAATATTATTATCTGTATATTTTGTTTAAGTTGAAAAATGCTGATCGAAACAGTTTGATTTATTATGATTTATTTAATCAACTAAGTACTCATTCATTCCTTGCTTGTAAAACCAGAATAATACTTAAAATAAAAGAAGTTCCAGCTTTTTGTGTACAGTAAAAACGGAATATTGCTTAGAAGAAGCAGAACTTTAAGACCCACATAGAATATTGCTTAAGATAAAAGAAGTACAAGTTTTGTATTCACTCTGCTGCGTGTGTATAGTGTCTTAGGCCTGCTGTCTGTGAATAGACGTTTTCATAAGCAGCTGACACTAAGCGGGAGGAGGCGCCACCTAATCCACAAAACGAAAACATTGCCGCATGAAGCCCGCTAATGGCGACGCTATTAAATTCACCGTTACGGCAACTGTTTGGAGCTGCAAGTAGCAACTGTCAAGGAGACGCCTCTAACGCTAAGCACCTTAACGACTTGTAGATGGGGTGGCAAGGGAAACCTTGACAACCGCTGACCAGCAACTCAACAAGTTCCATCCCCATCCGCACCCCTCCCCCTACACCCCTACCCCTTTTTGTGGCACATCTAATGACCAGTTGTCGCAGTCGTAAAGCAATTAAAGTGACTGCCAGCATTTCAGTTCAGCGGCTTTCAACTTTCGTTGCCACCTTTTTTTCGCAGTTAGACACACAATTCCAACGTCTTGTGGCAAAAGGAGGGGTGTCAAACTGCAGGTGTTAGTGCAGAGGGTGGAGAGTGCAGAGGGGGAGGGGTGCCTGAAGTAGTACAGATGTCAGTAGACGATTTGCCAGCTCAATCGAGTTAAAGAGCATTTCGTGCAGTGTATGCGAGAGTTGAAGTCGCATGTAAGTTGAACTTAAATTGCAGCAGGTTGCCACCAAAATAAATTGGTTGGGAGGGGCAGCGTGTTAAGTGTAGAAATGTTGCAGTGACGCACGCTGGTCGCACAGGAAGCAAGCAGCAGGTAGCAAGCAGCACATAAAGCGAGTGCAGCAAAATCACACAAAATATGCACAGGATAATTTAAACAGCAGCAGTAGCAACAGCAATTAGCAACAAAATATCAACAGCAAAAACAGTAAAAACAGTTGAACCAACAACAGCATTTGGAACAACATCTGCAACATTTGCAGTTGCAGCTTGTAATTTACTGCTTATTTACGTTGATATAAAAAATGAATTAAGCCAGCGAGGAAAAGGAAAACTGAAAGGAATGAAAAGTTGAGGAAAAGGTAGCGAAAAACTAGCGTGGGGCAATAATCATAAATAAATAAGGCAGAAAGAGAATAAATAGCTGTAAGTAAGCAGCTGACATAAATGAAATGCTTTGACATATTGCAAATGGACTCGAATAAATATTACGAGGAATTTTTTTATTTTTATTTTCTTTCAACTTGCCATAGACAGCAGAAAAATTCGTCAATTGACTTGAATTTAGCTAGAAGTTGCCAAGAAAGCACAAATCGCATATCCTTTTAAGATTTTCCGGTGTTGAAGGAAAATTCTATTACCTTTTTGAGTGAAGGAATACAGTTGCCTAAGCCAGCTACGTGCATAAATTGAAAATATTCCTTAACCAACTAAATTAAAACATTCCCAAGAATTTGTTTGTTGAACTACTTCTCAGAGAATGAAATTGTAAAAAACTTTTTACAAAATTTGCTAAGCTCAAACATACTTTTAAAAGTCAAGCAAATATTAAAAAGCACTTCACCATTGCTTTCGATTTGATTTTTTAAATTGCTCACACACGTTTAACAAATTTATGTCAAGCTTTTGTTCAAGTTTTTGAAGATTATTTTTAAGAAATATTCAAATTTTTTGTCTGAGAACTATTTCCTAATGAATGAAATCGAAAAGCATAAAGCCAACTCAGTTAAACATTTACATTCCTATTCACATTGTGACTAAACGTGCTCAATTTGAATGGAGACTTACTCGTAAAAATCAAAATAGCATTCACGACATTTTATCAATAAGAATTTGAATTCTGTTTGAGTGTATTCAAAGAACACTCAAGCAATTCGGAGAATTCAGTTCAAATCAATTTCCTATAAATTCTTATAACCCAATTAAGGTAACATTTAAACTGATTGTTATTACAAATTCTTGTATCACTTTTCCATCGTTTCTGAGTTTTATTTTAATTTTTTTTTTTTTTTGTAAAAACCAATTGAAAACAATAAATGCAAAAAAAAAAAGAACGAACGATATTATGGCTAAAAAAAAATTAATGAAATACATTTAAAATTACTACCCTTCTGATGCAGCCTATGTATTTCTGCCACATTTATTTCGTTTGTTGAAAGACATTGAAATGCTGCTGGTTATATGGAAGCAATTTGAGCTTGAAACACTTTTCTTGTAAGCACTTTGCCACAGTATATATGCATTTTAAGACTTCCATTTTACAAAGCTTGCATAGCAAATTTTGAATATTTGAAATATTTGTGAAGATATTGTATCTATCTTCCTCTAAAGGAGAGCTATTTCAAATTTGTTGACCATCTGAGAGAAATTGAGAAGTTAAGTGCTGAACGTCTCTCAAACACATCAAAAATAATTCTAAAATAAACAACCATCTTAAAAAAAGTACGTTTTTGTTTCTAGTATGGATTTTTTCTCAGTTTGATTCAATTATGTTTTATATTAAATATCCTTTTATTTTGTTCAATAATTTATGGGGAGCTTTTAAAAGGAAAAGTATCCTCCCTCGATTTCATTATGGAAAATATCCATGAGTTTGAATTTTAAACGAATATCCTTCTGATATTACTAGGACTTAATTTATTTATAGAGCACTCATTAAATATTTAAAATTATACATTTAAGTTTGCATCCTGAAATATTTTATATATATTAAAGATATATAAATTACTTTTTTTAAATATAAAAACACTTTAAGTTAATCCCGTAAGAAGTATTCCATTTGGTAAATTACTGCACTTTTCTTTATGATCCAAATGGAAGTCACAAAGTTGCCACAAAAACACTCCAATCCACCGTCAACTGCACGCGTTGCAACTTAATGTTGCACAATTTGTTCGAGCCGCTGCATGTAGCATGTAGATTATGATGCCACACGTTGCACAATGGCTGCCAGAAGAAAAAAAGAAAACAAAAAGAACTTGCAACTCAAGTAGCGTTGCAGCTGCGGCTTTTCTCAAGTGATACCGCTTTAAATAAATGCACAGAATGAGGAAGAAGAAGAGGCAAAAATAAACAGGTGTTGCCACAACAACAACAATATCAACAGCAAGTGTTGCAAGCAAAGCAAATGCAATTGTAGTAGCAACTGAAATGCTGTTTGTGCCACAAGATGCGGCAGCTTGTGCAACTGGACCACTGCTTGACATTGTCTGCTGCCTGGATTTGTGGCATGCCACTCACATACCCTAATGGCCAACTAAGTGTGCCGTAAACTGAGCTTACACCCAAAAAAAAAGAAATGTAGCAAAATAAGCTAATTTGGTTGCAAGGTTGCTGCCCCACACTGTGTGTGAGTGTTGCAAGTGCCGTGCGTTGGCTTACAATGAATTTATTATTTGCTGATGTTTGCTATTTGGGGCACGTGCCGCAAATTTTAAAGCACTCATAGTTCCAACGCCGGACGTGGTACACTTGAGTCTCGAGAAATATGCCACATACATGTGGCATCTTCAGCTTGGACAGTTTTTTTCTGTTGTTTTTTTTTTTTTTTTTTGGTTTTTTGCTTTTTTTCTTAGCCATTTTTGTGCTCGACTGCGTTTGTTGACAAACATTTCGTTTTCTTTTTAGCCGGGCCAAAAATAAAAGGGAGAAATACTGTTCGGGAAATCAGCGCAAATTTCGTGGCAAAGTAAATAAATTTTCCTTCATAGTTGTGCTTTAGTTCCAACTGCCTGCCCCAAATGAGTCTTGAGTCCCCTTTTATTGCCCAGCGCACAAAAAAAAAAAAAATAGAAAGTATGCAAAGGGGATGGGGCGGATGGGAAAGGGGTTGGGGGTAGGTGGCTAGAATGATGGAAATTAAGGGAAAAATGCTCACAAAGGGTTTTTCGCTTAGTGTGTTTGTTAAATGGCACATGAACATTTTATTTTCTTGATCGAGGTCCTTTTTTATTTTGCTCCTTTTGGCCGCCTAATGTTGGCCATTAGCAAAAATGGGCAGCCAAAAACTTTGTGGAAAACAATGCTTTTGGTTAAGTAAATGGCGCCAACAGCCACTAATTAAACTAATTAATTAATGGTCCACAACAGCAGAGGGGGGCGTGGAGGGGGCGGGGTGTAGTAAAAATTGAAAAGTGAAAACTGCGAACACAAAGTGGCTCAACTCAAGCGAAAGCATAAAGTTGAAGCTAACCCGAAAAGCCCAAAAGTATGCAAAACATGCCAACCTTAAAGTTTGAGGCATGAGGCATGTGGCAGGAAGGGGTTGGCGTGTGGCAAGCAAAACGCATTTTAGCTGGTTGGCTTTGCCGCCTGCGACGCGCTTTGCATAAGCGTCAAATTATTGAAGCTGCACAAGAAAGAAAAATTTGCATGCAACTTGCGGCACGCCTCCAAATGTTGCAACAACAATTTACATACACTAGGCTGGCTACTGATTGTGGGTCAATGTGTGTAGAGAGAAGAGGCACCTTTTTTTCTGATGATATTGCTGCTGCACTTGAAGACTGCTTGCCACTGACACACAAAATAACACACTTGCCGCGCATTGTGTGGCAACTTCATTTTTCATATATTTTTGTATATATATATATTTTTTTTTTTGATTTTGATTTTATTATCATGCACATTTGAAGCACAAACACTGTAGAACGTTGCGGTTGCTGCATCTGTGGCATCCACAGATTATTCTATTTTTTTTCTAGCGTCGTTGACGCGCGCACACGCGACGCGAACGCACGAGGTCCGTCAGCGGTTGCGGACACATCCTGACGAGCGCACAACAAACACGAAACTGAAACGCATTCGTTTTTTGCGCTAATAAATTCTCGACTCATCAGCAGCAGTAGCAGCAGCAGCAGCAGCGACGCAACTGCGACGCAGCGGCTTCGTGTCGGTGTCTTATTCCCGAACGTTGCGTCGTTGTCGAATTCGTGTTGCCTGCACAACAATTCGGCTTGCCTTGATTTCTGCGTGCATGTTTCGCTTTCCCGTTTTGGTCCTGGGCTGGAGAGCGTTTCAACTGTTGGCGTAATTCCGTTTTCTCCGTCTCGTTCCCGACTCCGAAACTCAACACACTCTCCCACTGATAAGCCGACAACTGATAAGAGCTCGTCTTGTGCTCTTTTCTCGCGACCTACGCAAACAATGCATGTCCAAATGGCAATGGAACAGTAAATTAGAAATTGATTTCATTGGTGAATTTTACATATCTTCTAAAATGTATTTATTTTTATTTTGTACATTTTTTAAATATAAAATATTTCCATTTTAAAACATGAAAAAAAATGTTAGCTGTTGTATTATTAAAATTTTACTATGGATCTAGACACCTGTTGTCCTGACTCCCTTTTGGCATTAACAATAACGTTCTGCTAAGTCTAACTGAGCATTTTATAGCAAATGTTTTTTATCAGCATTTGAATTCCCGGATTAAGGTGAGTGTGAGATTAACAGACAACAGAAAAAGACTTGAACAAGGCTGCTTACTTCAACAGAGGGCTGCTCTCTCATGCGATGCTGCTGTAGTAAAAGTTAAAAACATACAGCTAAATGTTAGCAGAGCAGCAACCAGCTAACATAACATAACATTTTAGGTGAGTTTGATGCGACCAGCAAAGTGTTCAATTAACAGCAGTTCGCAGTTTTTAAAATAGAGCACAGCTAACAGTAACTGCTGTTAGCATAGCAGAGAGCACCCCTTCAGCATAACATTCTACTTTCAATGCGACTAGCAGAGCAGTTCGAAGCTCAAAGTTTTTAACATAGAGCACAGCTAACAGTCCCCTTCAGCATAACATTATACTTTTAATGTGATGCGACTGCAGAGTGTTCGATTAACAGCAGTTCGAAGTTCGAAGTTGTTAACAGACACCACAGCCAACAGCTGCTGGTGCAAAGTAAAAACCACCCCTTCGATATGAAACTTAACATTACATTTGAGGAACCATTATGCGACTACAGTCGAACTACAATTCGACTTTTATAACTGCTAATGTTATTTTTAACAGACCAACTGTCCCCTTCAATGAGCGTTTTCCTCAGCGAAACGGTCTGTAAATGCGTGCAATGTATAACTTTATTTCGAATCAGTTTCGAAACTTTGTTTTGTGTTGGGGTAGTCTGTGTAACATATTCGAGGAGAGGCCTTTTATTACCATAACAGAAACTGGTCTAACGGCATAATTAACATTATTCTGTATCGCTTCTGATTTGGCATACTTTTAATAGCCTCAAGCCTATTACTTAAGATTGTATATTTTTATAAGTATATTTTTTAATATTATAGAAACTAGAAATTTTTTTGCATTTTTGCCGAAATTTGAATGTTGAATATTAAGATAATTTTAAATAGGCATTTTTCAGAAATTTGGCAACTTTTTTAAATATTTCAAATCTATCCTAAATCAGCATTTCTTTAATACTTTGTTGGACTCTCGACAGGCAGCAAGCAACTGTTATCAAATGACTTAAATTCGTTAATTTCACCTTGGCAGCGCTTGCTGTTAACTTTGTATATGAATATCTGTCACTGCTTGTGATACTGGCTGGGGTAAAGAGAGTATGAAAAACATTCTGTAAACTGCTGACAATAGACAACAGTTAACTTTATGTATGTTAAGTCTACAGTTTGCAATGTTTGATGATAACATGCTGTATGTTAAGGATATAATTTGCTGTGTTGGATTTGTACAGTTAACGGCAGCATTCATTTGACCAAGGCTGTTAGCAAGCAACAGTTAAGCAAGCTGGGGTGCCAAATAGTCTACAGAGTGGGGAAAATTCGTTCTGTACACTTTCATGACGTAAAATATGTTGTGCAAGTGCTTAACAGGCTGTTACTACTTAGCTGTTACTTACTACAGCCGTTAAGCTGCCTGCTACTGCTATGCTCAACTTCTCTGTTAGGCTTGCCTTGTCTGTTTACCAAAGACAACTTTTAATTGCACCCCCCACACCCCATCTTCAACCCACACCCCCCTGTCAGATCGACATGGGTAAAAGTCAGCGCAACGAGGCAACGAGGCGAAACTTCGACACAATTTAATTGCAATGAGCTGTAACATAAATACAAACTGCGTTTACACCACCCACCCCACAACTGCAGCAGTTGAGCGTTGCACACACCCCCCGCTCACGCCCCTTGTCAATTGCTTGCGCTTGTTGGCAGTCATGTTAATCACAAGTTGTTATAGTTGTTGTTGTTGTTACTGCAAATGTAACCGCTGTCAACGCCTTTGTAGGCAGGAGTCAGTTGGTCAAAGTCAACCCCTAAATGAAGAAGCGTGCAACAAAAAAAAAAAACTTTAAATTGCAAAAAATTTGCAATAAAAACAGCGGATTGGGGAGGGGAGGGTTTCGGATTGCATCAGGCGTAACCGAAACTAATTCGCAACAAGCGCAATAAAAATTATGAACAATAGCGGAAATTAGGCATGCCAGCCAGGAGAAAGAAAAAGAGACAGATAGACCGACAGGAGATATGCAGATAGATGGAGATAGCGCTAATGCATTTAGGGTTGGTTAGGGATGCTACAGTGAACAAATGCCCTGGACACGCAGAAGATGGGCAAGAAGAAGCAGAAGAAGATCTCGTGGCAGGGTTTCAGGATTCACTTGCGGTTGACAGCGTAACGAAATGTTAACCAAAGCATAACGAATGCGAGCGTTCGCAGGGAAGTGAGCTGGGGGGGTTTCTTTGGGGGATTGAAGGGGTTAGTTGGGGTGATTGGTGGGTGCACAGACAGCACTGATTGGCAACTGCAGCAAGCAATACGGATTGTCAGCGGCGAAAGTGTTGCTGCCACGATTCCCTCCGATTCTCCCCCTCTCTATCTGCCTCCTTCTCTCCCATCTCTCCATCTCCCAATTTAGGACGATGCCAAAGTTCAAGCACAAAGTTTAATTAGCTACTTTTTGCTGCTGCTGCCGATGCTGCTGCGGCTGCTGCTGCTGCTATTGTTGTTGCTGTTGCATGGAGTGGCTTTTGCTGCTGTTGCAGCAGTTTCCTCCATTGATGCACCTTTCTGGTTGGCTTGGGGCACATGTCTGTAAGCTGATAGCTCAATATGTGTCTGTGTGTGTGGTGTGTGTGTGTATTGAAAAGCCAGCAGGAGCAGGGTATTTCTGCTCCTGCTGCTGCTCCGAGCGAATGACACTTGACAGTGATTTATAGACGAGGCCACTGATAACCCAACTAAAATGGGTGGCAAGTGCAAATCTGGGTCGACAGAGAGAGAGAGAGAGAGAGAGAGAGAAACAGACCCAAGCTCAAATCAACCCCTCATATCCTCAGCCCTGCCCAATCCATCCCTAAATACTCTCTTACAGATTCTGATCATTGTTGAGTTTTGTGTTTTTTTTTTTCTAGTCGGTGGCATTTTCATGCCGCAAATGCTGCAATTTTGAGCGGCTCAAGCGGCTCATATGTGTAATCATTTTTTATCGCAAATCTTTTAGTCCAAAAACCCAATCCCCTCACCCTTCGAAGCAACCCTAAGCGACTGCTTGCAACTGCCCAGCGGGTTGTTAAATTGCCGCCGAATCAGCCTCATTCGGAGCCATTAACCTTCTGTCAATCTCAATTTCAATAAAGCAACAACAAAAAACAACGAAAAAATATTATAGATTGACAAAATCTGTTGCAATCGAGGCATTAGATATTTCTGACAGCCCATTGTCAAGATGCTTTCGATAAACCCAAAAATGCTTCCCTCAACTGACCAAAAATGCAGTTGCTGCAACTGTCATTTGATGCTTTAAATATCTTGATCCAATACGATAATCAAGATTGAAATATATTAAAGTGTTACATATGTCCCATTTGTATTAGGCTCAAATAACACATTAAACTGCATACAAAACAGAAATAATATTATCTTTTTTTTTTATTCGAAATAAGAATAATTTATTAGCACATATTTATTTATTTAGTTGATGTTGACATAATATTGACATAACAATACAATTAGTTACAACTTAATTAAGTTGAAATGCAAGAAATAATATGAAATAGAATAAATATATTTTATATTAAATTATTACATTTTCCACACCTAAACTAATCACACAAAAAAAGTAGTTTTTGTAGCACTTTGATAGAAATAATTAGTAAATAAATAAATATTAGCATATGTATTTATAGTACACACATAAGATCAAATGTCAAATCAAGCTGCATACATCACGTTAATAATATTCTTTTATTTTAAATTTAAAATTCAATATTTTTGGCAAATTAACAAAGTAAATCTTTTGCATTTTTGGTTCATTTTATTTCTCAGGCTTTAGAGTCAGATTTGTATAATGAACACCTATTTGCTCAGTATTTATGTTTCTTCCAAAATTACCATAATTTCTAATGTTATTCTGCACCCAGATTGCTGCGATAAATTAAAATATACACGATAAATATCAGCAGCAGCTAATTTTCACAAATAATGTTAGCCGAATAATTTAAAGGTAATAAATTAAAAACATAATCGGCCTAAATAATAATTTTTGCACAAATAAAAGAAATACCTTTCAAAGATGGGGTGGGTGAAAATGACATGAATAACTATCTTCTCTTCAGATTTGACAATATATAAATTTTATTTTATTAATTTGATTTTATTTAATTTATTAATATTTTTATTTATTAAATTGGAAAACTGAATTTATTTTCTGTAGAAAACTTTTATAATATATAACATACTTAAGATAATAAATATTGGTCTCATCATTAAATGAAAGCTTTTAAATGGTTACTCAAATGGTGGAATCGCAGCAATATCATTTTATTAAAAAATGAATAAATATGTTCAAATGCATGTATTCGTTAGTTAATGCACTTTCCGTAGACGACCAGATATCTGTACACATATATATATATATAAGATTTGATGAGGTTGCTTTTATGGTGAGCTTTTATTTTTATGTCTTTTTGGCAGTTTATTTCACCTAGGAGCTGGGCGCACGGTTCGTTGATTGTGCATGGGATGGGTGGAGCGGAGGGGATGCGGATGGAGGGGGAAGCGTGGACATACACGTGGACGATTCGTGTGGCAGCGCTTGTTGCCATTTCCGTTTCCGTTCGCCACTGTCGGCTGCATGTTTATATGTTCCGTTGTCCGTTGCCTGTGTGTGTGTGTGTGTGTGTGTGTTGTCTGTGTGTTTGCCGGGCACACACAGATACAGAGCCATTCTGTCCTGTTCTGCACTGTGTTGCACATAAATCGTTTAAAATAAAGTGATAATTGCATTTGTGTTTCATCTGTCAAAAGGACGTCACGACGGTGTGTGAGTATCGCTCTGTGAGTCACTGTGAGTGTCGCTGTGTGTGTGTGTGTGTGTGTTTGTGTATGCCGAAAAATAACGGGCAGCATGCATTTTTGTCTGTCTGTCTGTCTGTCTGGAAAGCTGGCTGGACGCCACTTGCGCGACATTTTATGAGTGTCGCCGCCATATGAATAATTGCGATAGCAGCCAATTTGAATGCCATTGCAACGGTTCTCAGCCCACTCCTCTCAATCCCTCAACCCTTGTCGAAATGTTCGAGGGTTGTTGTTGTTGCTATTGTTGTCGCAACGCTGTTAATTTCAGTGTCACTCTGAAGTGGATTAAAGTATTTGCGTCGACTTACACCCTAAAACGAGGACAACCGCTCAACCCCGTCCCAGAGTCAAATAGTCCCTGCGACTGCCAACAGCCAGCAGGCAGTTGCAGATGCAACATTTATCGAGCTTTGAGTGCTTTACGCACTTTCTATGTGTACCTCTCTCAATTTCGCAGCTCATACCTCACATATTCTATATCGCATATCCTTGCGGGCTCTGATTAATATGCGACGCCCCGTTGCTGTCATTCTGCCTCCTGCCTCCTGCCTGCTGGCTGCTGCCTGCCACCTCATGTGGCCTGTGTCTGGCGTGTGAATCAGCCAAGTGTTGCCCAGCCCTTAAGTCCTGCCCATCCCTCATCAATCCACTTGCAATTGAAACGTTAAGCAAATAGCATTAATATTTATATTGCTTTTTTCTTTTTTTTTGTTTCGACGCCGTCAATTGCGGCGCCTCAAGTGTCGCATCCCGTTAAGGGATTGAGTTCGTCGTCGCATGCAAATAACAAAAGTGACTCCGCATGTGGCAAATTAGGCCGCAGTCGATGCAAGCGCAGGCAAAATGTAAATAAAAATCCCCTGATTGAGTGTGCTTGATGCTGAGGTACTCTTTATTCCGCTCTAAAATACCCTAACCCTCTTCAAATATATATCTATATATATATATTTTTATAATTTTTCATTTGATTAGTCGAATATTTTTTTTAGGTCAATAAATTAAAAAATGTGTGCAGCTTAAAAAAATTTAATATAATTAGATTGAGGGGATACTTTCTTTGTTACATTTTACTTAGTTTCATAAATTAAAAAATTCAAAATTTCTTTTGTTCT
Source organism: Drosophila grimshawi (assembly GCF_018153295.1). Taxonomy (NCBI): domain Eukaryota; kingdom Metazoa; phylum Arthropoda; class Insecta; order Diptera; family Drosophilidae; genus Drosophila; species Drosophila grimshawi. Next base: position 27,541,519 of record NW_025063098.1, read on the forward strand.
TTTTATCAACAAAAAGATGAAGTTTTTACTTTAACAGATGAAGTTCTTAAAAAAGAAATAGAAACTTTGTTGGATGGAGTTTGGTAAACTTTTCAATTTGGAATTAAACTTTTAAAATTAAACTTTACCGCATATCATAAACAATAAAATCTTTTTGATAGTCTATCACATAAAGCACTTAGGCTAGGGATATAAACTATATTTGAGTATGGTAAATGGACACAAATATTTTGAACTAAGTACTCATGCCAATATTCGATGAATGAGCCCAAATAATTTCATTTTAGCTATTTTGAAAAGGAACAATGCTTTTTCTTTAATTATATTCTGCTGAATTTTATAAATATTAAAATAGTTTACATTTATTTGTTTTTTTTTTCGCTTTTCAACATACGAAAAGTTTCTTTAAAAAAGGATATAAACTTTATTTGAATTCTGTAAGTAATATTACTCGAAAAATAAATTATTGAAAATGATTTAAAGAAATGAGGCTAAATCCGAGAACTTGATTCTCTTAATTATTCTGTTCTTAATTTGATAAATTTAATAGTTTATTAGATGAAGTAAAAAACGGAAAGAAAGTTTATTCAAATATGATTTATTATTAAAATATATTATTATTAATAATTATAAATAGGAACTCAGACTAATATTCGACAAATGAGGGTTTGAAATCAATTAATATCAAGTGAAATTTCGATGGCTCAACACGGCTACGAAATCTTGACCAACAACAAGTTGTGGCCCATTTGACCTGCATCGCAATGAGCTCCTAATGGGGTTAAACTGTCTGGGCGTTGCGTGCTTTATAGAGGGGGGCAACACGTCAGTAGACCTCTGTAAGAAAAAAGAACGTGTCGATTTGATGAATGGCGTTTATTAAGCAAACAATTCAAGCTATTTGCAGCCTAATTGTGGCTCATGCATCAACGTGTTGTGGCAGTTAAATGGCTTATTAATATTAAACGACCATTTACGGAAAGAAAATAAAAAGAAACACCTCAAATAAATTAAATACAAACGCACCGCGTGCTGTTGGCCAAGTTAAGAGCGACCACAAAGAATCACATGTTTAATTGCTGCCCATTTGCCTAATTTCGAGTGGAAGTCAATTTGACGAAGCGCATAACCATAATGTGACCCAGGCAGAAACCCAGGCGATGCATGCACCACATTGCATGTCCAACCAAAAAAAAATACAAAAAAGCAAAAAATCAGCAAGAGTTCTCGTTGAGCTAAACATGGGAAATAACTGCAGTTGAGCGGGCTTTTAAGTGCTCGTCGAGGGAAATGAGTTTCACTCTTGCATGCCACACGCGCACTTTTCCTTTTTTCATTTTGTTTTTTTTTTTTTTAATCCTTTTTTGTTCCTGGCATGGGCCAAATTGCGCTTTCCATACAACCAAAAGCGATATCAAAGTTGGAAAAAAAAATTGCCGAGCTTATTAAAAGCAAGAATTCCTGTTAATGGCAGCATTTGTGGTTTTCATTTTGTTTCCCATTTTGTAGTAAGTCTGCAAATCTGAAATAAAGTAAATAAACAAAAACACAAAACACATTTGCACAACTTCATGTTACCCTCTAACCCGTCATTAATGTGCCCAGGGTTAAGAATCCACTTGGGAACCATTCAAAACACGCCACTTCCATCATTTTGTCATAGCTTAACTGATTTTAAAAAGCAAAAGTTAATTTCTGATTAGAATAGACAAAAACGAATATATGCAAGCCGTAGCATCAATTCTCAAAGCACCTAATTAAATTTCATATTTTTTGTATTTGCAGTTGAATTATTTGTGTGACTTGTTGAAATACTTAAATTTTGAAGAATGATAGATAGATAGCTGATTGGGTAGTATTAAATTGGTTAGACAGATGAGCAATTGAGGAGTGTGGTCTGGGTAAAATTGATTAAGACATCTTCGAAGAAATGAAATGCTATGTCAATTAGAGTAGAGTTGAGGTTCAACAAGCTGTTTGCATGAAAATTAATCAATTATGTCCAGGAGGGGTTTAATGACAAGGTGTCTATGTTTAATTATGGTCGTTATTAATAGTGGGTTTCCAACCTCAAGTCTGATTATGGCTTTGAGTTGTTGTTGTTGAACTTTGTAATTGTGGGCTTGCCCGACGAAACTATCCAAAAAGCAATACCTTAAGTACATTTAGTGATAATTATGAATTTGAAATGATTAATGTTTAATGATTATAGATTGGTAATATGTAGAAAATAAAATGATAAGAAATTTAACACAATTAGGTGGTCAGCAGAAAGAGGAGAAACCCACCCATCTTGACTCCAATATTAGAGGAACCCAGGTTGCTTAACACAGACATCCGATAGGTCTGTAAAATTAAAGTTTTCTACTTCCACTTACTGAGCAGTGACAGAAGAATTGCTGGACTTCATTTGACAACACAGATTTCCTGGCGACATGTTGAAATTAGATATATAATTAAAGTAAGACAGAGTTCTGCAGACAAAAAAATATAATTCAGAGCATTATAATAGAATAATATTAAAAAGGCATAAGGTGTTTAGGGAAATCTATGCTGTTAATGATTATACTATGTAGAAAGACATTGCTCAGAAGCAGCTCAGAAGCAGCTTAGCAATAACGAAATATTAATAAAATTGATTGACGATGATTGGCATCCCAATTAAAGCCAGTTAATTATCAATGAATTCAATTTTTTACTGTGTTTATGTATGTGTGCGTGTCTATTTGCATGGAGTGGTCAAATATAACTGTTTTATAGCCGTTAATAAGTTCAATAATTACTCAACGCTGTTGAGTGGAAAGTGCTCGACAAACGTTTGGACAAAGTGCTCATTATGCGCATTATTTGGATGCGATGGATGTAATTTCACAGTGAGCATTTTATATAACTCCAGCGCCACTTAAATGTTGGCAAACAATTTCAACAGTTGCCAGTTGCCCGTTGCCAGTTGCCCGTTGCCAGTTGCTCTTTAGCTACAAATAGTTGGTAGAGCCCAACTGCCCCCAGCTCCACCCTATCATATCCAAGCATAAAATTCTACTTTTGGTTGGCAACTCATAAAAATTAAATAAAATATGCATTATGTAGAAAAAAGTTGAACTAAAAGTGCGACAGTTGTTTTTGTTGTTGATGATGTTGCCGCCTGACAAACTCCCACACACACACACAGGAGAAAAAGAAGCAGCAACTGTAGTTACAATAAATACATATGCAGGGACAGTGGCAAGCAGTAGTGGCAGGCAGCAGTGGCAGGCAGCAGTGGCAGGCAGCAACGTTGCCAGCATCGGTGTTGAGCATTATAGAAATCCCGTTAAACCCACTTAATTCAATAAAACACCTTTCACACACTTGGCGCTAAAGCCGACAACAAACTATAACGTTTAGCATTAGTGTATGTGTGTGTGTGTGTGTCTCTGTGTGTGTGAGTGTATTAGTATGTATGTGAGTGTATTAGTGTGTGTGTGTGCGTGGTTGCATTAGTGTGTGTGTCAAAAGCTACTTCATGGCTGCAATTTACGTTTAAAGTTGCTTAAAGTTACTAACGACAAAAGTTATAATTGCATAACGTGCTCACGAGGTGGCACTATAATGCAGCAAAAAGGGCGGTGGTGCTGGGGTGGTTTTTTAGGATACTACAACAACTAGAGTGAAGACTACTACAGAAGTATGCGCGTCGCAGTTGCTGCAACATTCGCATGCGAGGCAGCATATGGCAACCGGAAATGAAACGTAAATCAAATAAGTGAGAAGCGTAAATGCGCGCACAACGCACCACACACACACACACACACACACACACACACACACACACACACTAAAACTGGTTGGCCCAGACAAGTGTATTGTCATTAGCGACAAGCACGAGACATGGCAGCGACAACGACGAATCTGTCTGCCCGACTCCGCCCCCCACTCTGCCTCCACCCCTTCTGCCTTCTTGTCGAAATTGAAAAGTATTTTCATTCGTTTTTCGTATTTTTTTTCTCTTTTTGAGAAAAGTGCATTTTGGTTGGTAAGCGGCGAGTGGCATGCGGCAAGTGGCAGCACTCATTGTACAGTTGTTGCCACTCTTAAGCAGAAGCATTGAAGGAAATTGTTCATATTATAAATAAAAGCGGAAAAATGCTGCGAGCAGGGCAATGACGGATGCGACACGCCCCACACACACACACACACACACGCACACACCCCACACACACACACACTCACACACACACCCCACAGACAACACACAACACACACAAAACGCGTGTTCTGCCTGCACAAAGTGACAACAGCACGCGTGTCTAGTGGGCGTGGCAAGGAGGGGGCGTGGCAAGCATGTCTCCAACGCCCGTCAATTTCTTTGGCAATTTTCATTACTTTTAAATGCGTTGCGCTGAATTAGAAACATTTTACAACACTTTCTTTTCTCTGCGCCGGCTCAACTACTTTTTTGTCAGTGCGTCTTCACTTCCGTTTGCTGACAGCGCCACCCCGCTCAGGGGTGGGGGATCCCTCAGTTTCTTTCTTTTTTTTTTCTCTTTTTTGGGAAGGTGTTAAAAATGTTTTACGTCTTAATAGCCCTTCGCTGTGGGCTTAGCGTGTTTTCTGCTCCTTTCTTCTTTTTGTCTCACTTCTCCCTCGTCACTTTTGCTCTCTTTGACTGTTGCCATTCTATTTCCGGCGCTTTTTTTTTGGCCTTAACGCGGTGGGGTTGACGGCATTTTGGGCGGGGCAGAAGGGTTGACAGCATACCAAAAAAAATTCGTTTTGGGTAATGGCTTAACGAGTCGGCATTCTTTTTGATTGAGATTTCTTCAATTAACTCTGCGGGTGCTGTGTAATTTGATTCCCAGCAACTCGCTCGCTTTTCGAATGAGTTTTTCACAGAAAAACCGATTTTTAGGGTAAAGTGTTAATTATGAGCAAAATATGTATTTCATTTTAAATTCTGACTATGTCAGTCACTTTGAATGGTAATTTATAATTATTTCAGCAATTACTCTTGAGAAGCTATGAAATAACTGGCAATTAAATATTTGGAGAACTTGGCTAAACTTTTATTAAAACATATTCATTATATATTTTATTATAGTTATATAGTTCTGTGACAAAGCAAAGTAAATGTATAAATAAATAAATATATAAATATTTATAAACTAAATTAAAATATATCTGAACTGAAATTGAAGTTTTTATTGTATATCCAAGGGCTTTTATTCAAATCAAGATTTATTAAGTGGTTGCTTAAGACAAACAATTTTCGTAAGTACAATGTAAGCCAATTCAAATGCATTCAAGCCGGCTGTAACCGAATGAGCAATACTCTGCTATTGTAACTGAAGAAAATCAGTGGGAGACAACCAAGAATGTTGTAGTCGAAATAGCTCGACTGGGATATATATTGAAAACATTTATTATTATAATTGCAATGCCAATTTTCACTTTAACAAATTCTACACTCAAATTTAAGCATTCATTACCTAAGTCAGCTATTTAAATATAATCATCATTTCAGATCTTCAGCTCAAGAATTGTGCCATATTAATATGCCCCATTCACGTTGAGTGCAGTGTATAAAGTGTAAATACGAAATTTACCAAACTAAGCCACATAAAATGTATGTTCATACATGCATCTGTATATGTATTTATGTATGCATGTTACATTTATATGAGCTAGGTACAGAACTAAATCGGCTTACCAAAATCAGAGTAGCGTGCACTACAAATACAAATGTTCGTACATATATATATATATATATATGTGTGTGTGTTCGTATTAACATTGCATTAGGTATTTTGAAATGTCAATTTGGCAATTCACATGCAATATAAATGGCAAACTGAATGCACTGCTTATGTTGATTTGCCAATATATATGAAATAATGGTAAATGCATTATAAAAAAATGAATGAAAACGAATATGAAAATGAATTTACATTATTTAATTTACGCCCGTGTCAAATGTAAAATGTGGAAAAAACAAATATAATTTCAATATCCGTTGCAATTATTTGCTGTCATTGGTCTATTTAGTTATGAGCCCCTACTTAAATAATACAAATTTAATGCACAACTATTTTGCAAATGCAAATGCAAATTCAAATTCAGTTTCAATATCTGCACTCATTATGACCAGGAATCTTACTCACTTTGGTGAGGTTTTAATTTAGTGTACCTAGTGTTAGTCAGGACGCGGTTCGATATGGCTTAGTTGAACTATTTAAATAATTTATGAGGCCAGCGATATTTTAGTTTTTAGCCCCATGTTCAATTGATTCGAGCTGCACACATGAATTATTTAGGCAATTGCAGCAGACGAAATTGCAAGCGGAAGAGCGGAAGAGCGTTATATCTACATATATATATCTCTATCTCTCTCTCTCCATATATATAGATATATGTATTTGTATAGGTAGTGGTTGCATAGTATACTTACACGCAGTAATTACTTGATTTATAACCAACTAACAATAAATTGAGCAACGTGTACGCTGCCAGGACACACATAAATTGAATTTGCTCTGCCTCTGGGCACAAAATAATATGGGCGCGGTCAGCTTAATCAGACCCGAATCGCTGTCGGGCCTTGAATTGTTGCCAAATTAAATTGTTGATGGTCAATAAAATCATTTTTATGCCCTTTGGCCAAGTTAATATTAGCTCGTGGCAAGGTGTGTAGCCAAAATGTGAATATATATGCCTAATAAGATCTGACTGACCAAAGCAGCCACGCTCATGTAAATTGATATAGACGATGTAAATGGGTATAGATGTTCTTTTGCTTATGCCCTGAGCCTATAAAAAAGGAGTACAGTTGATATAATAAAGTTGAGCAAAAGCACTTAGCATATATATATTCTTATATATATATTCTCGATAAGATTCATCTGACGAGTCGACAACAGCTAGAGATTTCAATCTTGAAACATAAGTTCTTCTTCAAGGCAGATTCTTCTAACTAATTTATAAAATACCTTCATATATTTTTGACCAACAGTAAATATGAAGATTGAATAAAAACACAAAAGTTATAGTCGAAAATTATTATCAAATTGATCTCAAAGTAAAGTTTGTCAACAAAAACAATATGTAATTTATTTTATAACAGCTGCGTTCAGGGTATATCGAAGTTGAACTCCGTTGACTACAATACTCTTACTCGTTGCTGTTGACAGCAATTATGGCTTTTGATTATTGACAATATTCATAAATTATACGCTTTTATATGTAAATACATTTTAAACATCTCACAACAAGTATTCTTGTAAATGAATACAAAAAGTTTGTGCTTCAAACATTTATTGAATAAGCTCTCCAGACACGAGTTTATATTCTGTTGTCAATACTTTGGCACATTCTTTTAATTGACAACCAACCCATCGAATCATGTAGCTGTCATTAAGTTCAGTTCTTGCTCCTCATTTCTATGTCTAACGACATCGAATCTCTGCGAAGATATCTATTATACCTAGATATTTTCACTTTGCCCTTGACTTTAATGTGCTTTTACTGTGCAAATGTGCATATTGCGTATACGCTCCATTACCATCCACTGCGACTGCGACGACTCTGGTTCCACTGGGAGGATGGTGGCGCAACTGCCAAGTCAGCGGAGCTGCGACACGATTCCGTCTATCATCTGAGCCATCTATCAATTTAGATAGGCCGCCGATGCTGCGCCAGAGACAGCCAACGAGGCAAAAGAGACTCCAAAGGGTGGGGGAGCCAAACAGACAATCAGACAGTCGCTATGTACACGCTATGGTTTGGTATCTTAATGAAGTATCGATTTCTACGATTCCACCAAATTCTCAATTCTCGTTTTTTCTATATTTTTATTTTTTTTTGTGCCTTGCGGCAAAATTCCTGCGAGTCATGTAAATCACTTATTACATTCGATTCTCTGCTGCTTCGCTTGCTATCCACCTCAGTTTCTCTGTTTCCCAATCTCTCTCTCTCGCTCTCTCTCTCTCTCAGTCTCTGGACCATGTTTATTGAGGCAAATTTTTTGCTTTCTTTGATTCGCATATTTGTATACATATGTATTGCTTGAGTCTGCTGTCTCTGCTGGCAAATCTGTGAACGTAATCTGAAATTAGTTTTAAGCTCGTAACGCATTTAACTAACTAAATTGTCATAATGGCAAATAACAACGGGAAATAATGACGTAACGCAAAATGAAATCAGGCATTGAGCCAATCTAAAAGCGTCTAAGTGTGTCCCGTTACTGTCCTTCCAGACACGCCTCCCGCCCACGCCCCTGCACACACACACTTTTACTTTTGATATGATCTGAGCTTGTGGCGGTGGCAGTGGCGGTGGCGTATACGTGATGACTTTGCAAATGGCATCAGGGGCAATCATATTGAAAGCTAAGCGCATAAAAAGTGTGTCAGTGTGTGTGTGTGTGTGTGTGCGTGAGTGTCAGTGTGTGAGTGTGTGCTGTCTGCTGTGATATGCGTTATTTGTATTGGCAGGATGACCATAAGGGATATCCACAAAACTCATCGCCGATAACACAAATGTAATTTCAGATAATTTGTTTGCTGTATCCCGAATATGATTTTGTTGGGTAATTGAATAAAGCCAACGGCTTACACTCAATGCGAATGGCAATGTGAAAGTAAAGTGCCCGGCTTAAAATATCACAACCAGTTGTTTTTATATATATATATATATATATATATTGGTATTATATATGCTTGAGCAGCAAATGCGAGTTGGTATCAATTATTAAAGCAAATTTCACTGCAACATTGCGAAGGTGAATTAAGGCAGCTTGTTCAATTGTCTCTGCCATAATAAAATTTAAATACACTTTTTACACAGAGATGGAAGCATATTCTCTGAGCAATTAAAGGCAAACAAACATCCTTCTGTGACTATTTGTCATCAATATGAGATTTAAAAATTCTTCCTTCTGATTGGGTTTGTCTTATTACAAATATTTTAAATGCTGCATACATCTAAAAGCCATTTTAATTTACTTTTTAATTATTTGTTTGATTAACCCCATTAAAAGCATATAAGCAGCTAGTCATTGTAGCCTTTTCTTAGCTGAATTGTTTATTCGTTGACTGTGGTTAATTTAACTGCTTGAAATGAATTGCCAAAACCATCCAAATGAAAGTCTGATGTGTGTGAGTGTGTGTGTGTGTGCTTATTGGTGATCAGTCAGAGATTAAAGTCTGTGATGCAGCCAGTTGAGTGCGATCCTCCACTCTCGCATCTCGCATCTCGAATCTCGAAGCTTGTCTGGCTCTGTCTCACTTAAACAAATGAAGCTGTCGCCAGAGTATTATTTATTAGAGTCCTTTCAGCCTCAAATGCTTTTTTATTAATTTGCTCTGTGGCAAAATGCAGACAAACACACACACATAGCTGCAGTAAGGGCTACAAGAGAGAGGGGTGTGGGGTAGAGGGGTGGAGGAGGCAACCGCGAGAATCAGCTCTTATTCATTGGCTGCAATCTGAGGCTGAAAGTTGAAAGCTGCAACTTCACTTATTTGTCTGGACTGAAAAAACTTGTTCTCTCACTCTCTCTCACTCTCTCTCTCCATTTAGCTGTCTCACTCTCTCTCACACACACTATGCGCTGCTCTTTATCGTATGTAAAAGTCAGCAAACACACACACACACACACACTTACACACACACTCGCACACACATTAACAATTTTTAAGTGCTTTGTAGAAAGTTTTTCGCAGTGGCGTTCAAGTGGCGTCGCTTTGTTTAAAATGTTCCGACCCGCTGAGCAGTCAAAGGTGGGCGTGGCGGTCTACACACACACATACACATACAACCACCCACCTACCCACACACACAATGCTAATTCGCAGCGGGTGACAAAGTAAATTATGATATTCGCTTCCCGACTAACAGACTGCGTGCACTTCCTGCTTTTTTTTTTGCTGAGCACAATTTTCCAATGACGAAGGGGGATTGTCTTAAAGCGTAGATGAATATAAACATAGGAGGCAACATTTCTGAATGCACATGCTTGATTTGGCATTATGAAACTTCATTTGAGCTAACGATTCTCAGCTTAATGTGACACATTCTATGCTCAAAAACGAACTCTAGTTTTTTATTATTTTGTATGATTCTACAGATGTGTATTCAAAACATCCAAAATATGCAGAGTCTGCCACAGGGTATCTGCTGGTCGACCACAACTGGACTAGAGCATCTGGCCAGCAGATTTTGGGTTGGCGGCTTTTCCATTTAGCCTGCTCGACTGGGGCCTTGCGTGATTTGTTGCGCGGCGTATGTCGCGTCTACACCACCCAAACCACCTACAACCGCTAGCCACCTTAACCCACCCGCTTGCAGCTGCAGCAGGCCAGGCGGATGAGCACTTGGAAGTTTTTGGCGTATCTGTTTTTGAGCTTCTTAATGGAAAGTTTTCGGGGTGGCGAAGAAATTTACGATATGGCGACCATCCGCGCGCCAGTCGCCAACCGGCGTCATGTGAAGATAAGCAAATGAAAAGGTGGGCGGTGCGTGGCATGCAACAACAGCAGCAGCAGCCGCAGCAGCAGTCACTGACTATATCGTTCTAGCTTTAAGCAAATTAGTTTAAGTTGCTGCAGTTGCTCGCAGCAGTGTTTGTTCATCAACTGTTTGTCTGTCACATCGTTTACAGTTTTAATGCCACTTTGATGTTTGTTTGGCCAGGAGTTGTAATAACACTGATAGCTAAAGTCCAAGTAAATTAACAAGCTGCTTAACAAACTACATACATATATAATAAAAACAACAACAGCAGCAGCAGCAGCAGCAGCAACAAGCAGCGTGCAACAGTCGACCAACTAAAGAAAAGGAGCCTCAAATTTTTCGTGCAAACTTTGTTAACTATTTAAGACATAATTTAGCAAATTATTTTCTTCCACACTGTCAGAGTGAAGGGTTGACTGAGGCGGGTTGGGTGCCTTTGAGTTGCTCAATAGTAAATATTATGCAAATGAGCGCCTGGGGTCGAGCCACGCCCCTCTTACCTTAGAGCTGGGCGGTCGACTTGGCCAACCAGCTGCTTAGTTAGTTTGTTGTTTTTTTTTCTTCAAGCCCTTCGGTTGTAGCCAAAGTTTTGGAGGAGCTTCGGGAGCAGCAGCAGTAGCAGCTGGTTGAGCGCATGTCCTTGCCATGGCTGTTAGTTTTTTAATCCTTTTGCAGTTATTAATTTAGTCGCACAGCTGCATTTCACACACACACACACACACACTGAGAGAGACGCCCTCCCAGTTTCTGTCTATGAGACCAAAGTTGTTGCAAAAAGGATGGGGCAGAGGCAGTTGGAAGTTGAGTGTCAGTCAGTCAGCGTGACGCACGCTTGACGCATAAATCCGACGTTGGCTTTAATTAGTTCTCAGATTGCCTGCCCAAAAGTGGAAACTTTTATCTTAAATATTCATGTGTGTTCAATCTTAAAACCATCAAATATGCAAAATGGCCCTATAAATTATTAGCCTCAAGCCAGAATGCCAGAATGATTAAAGGACGAGCTCCGATGACTGACAGACGAGCTGTCAACTCACTTTAGGTGTACATATTTATATTCCATATTTATGTATGTCAACCTCTTAATCGATATGCTGCAGTCTGCTGCTTGCAAAATATATTTCGAAATATATTTAATAACTAAATTGTTAGCCTAATAAATTAAATTTTTAATTAAATTGTTTTTAATGATTTAATAAATAAAATTGATAAGCTTACGTACAAGACATTATATTAACCAGACACCTCAAATTTGAAAAGTGAATTCGCGTATTCTCCGTGTAAATCAAATTAATTTCAATTTATCAATAATTACACCCGTTTCGCGAATATCGATTTATCATAACAATTAAAGCCACACATGACAAGCAGAGCTTTCTTATGAATATATAATATACATTAATATATTTTTTAAGTGTGCAATGATTTTTAAAAGAAAATTTGGCAACAAAACTAGAATAATATATTTATCATGCTGTGATCCTCTGTTGGGCATTGTGTAACACCAAATTTCACACTATAAATGCGCAAAATATTATCAAAAAATCTTTTGAAATGTTGACAGTACACTTCTTCGATGATCTGAAATAAATACATTCAATTGTAGCAGCAAAATATTGCAAAAAACTGTCTGAAAATTATTTAAGCCTCATGGGCATCATTGTGCCTTAAATGATTTAAATGACACAGAGGATGTCAAGCTGTATATTATTGATAATTGAACTTTTAAAAAACTTGCATTGCCATGCCAGACTTTAAATTTATATTTTAACATGTTTTTTATATTTTTAACATATAGTGCATAATTTTTGCCCTTTTTTGTCCCTTTTCTTTTGGTCTGTAGTTTGATTTTGTGATCGATAATGTCTAATGCAACATTTTCTAACTCTAGTTCTTGAAATCAGCTTTCTACTGTCGAATTGATATTCTTTTGTATTCCATTTTATTTTCAGAACTTTTCACGCTCATTAATTTAACCTTGTTAATTAGAAGTAAAACTCAAACTATTGATTTACCAATCAATTTGAACTCATATTTTTAGTCACGTTAACAAAAATCTTTGCAATCCTCTTTGCATTCCATAACATTTTATGTTGAGCATACTTTTGAATAGATCGTTTCATGCAAATGTTGTTTGCTTCTATTTTGCGTTTATTTATTGGTGTGATACTCCCTTGTTGCTGCTTTATATAATAATAAAAAAAATATATAGGTAAGGAAAAAGCATCTACATAAAAACACATTTCAATGTTTATGGAAGCATTATGCTTTAACTGATTTTCTCATTCGAATGATTTATGTTTCCCGGCTGACTCATTCACTTGGCGGCAGGGTTTTGGGCCCGATTTGACGCTGTTACCTGTAAAACAAATGCCCTCGGGGAGCTCTCTGTCGTTTTATGTTCATTTTTCATAATTTTACATGTGATTTGAGTTGTTATTTCTTTTTTTGTTGTTGTTGTTTTTTTTTTATTATTTTGCATTTATTTTTTTGTTGCTTTTATATTTTATATAAATGGTACATTTATTTAATTTTTTATTTTTGCACGCTCACAGCGAAAATCGATAATGTGAAATCTTTGGAAAAGTTTGCGTCTGAGACATAAAAATGTATCAACAGGTTAACAAGCAATTTAACAGATGCTGCCTAACGAGAGGGGCGTATTATCTGGCTGGTTACGCCTACATTTGCTGTTCATTCATTTATAGCACGACTTTTCATATCATCAGATATATAAATACATATATATAAATATATACATGACGATGTATGTGTGTGTGTGTGTGTGTATAGAAAGAAATTTTAGAAGCCAACAAAATCATTTTATGCATCATTAACGTTTTTGTGTTTTATATGCAAATTGCCAGGCGACACAGACACCCCAAACCCGCCCCTTCAACCACCCGCGCAGACATCCGCTCAAAGAAAGTCAAACTTTTGGCCCATGTGTGTCTGTGTGTGTCTGTGTGTGTGTGGATGTGTGTGTGACCGCAGCATTAGTGAGGTTCAGTGCACAGCGACAAGCGACCTCTAAGCTCCGATCCCGACCCGACCGCCCCAAAACACATGATTGACTGACCGCTCATAGCCTGTTATCCTTTGCCACGACCCTCGCCAACCCCCCCGCTCATCCTCCGCACCCCGTCATCGTCTTCAAACATTGGCCACATTATTCGCACGCAATGAGCCTTGAAATTTAGTTTTCGGTTAGTTTTGAGACCACTTGATCCCTTAAGGGTTCGCAGGAACTTCTTCTGTTCAGGACACTTTGATGGTAAATTTAGCATATGCCTTTGACAGCGTTTTACTTCATTGTGTGTCTGTGCGTGGTGTGTGGTATATGTCGGCTTTTCATTAAGCCAAATTAATTGCAACAAAGGTAAGCCTGTTGCAGTACACCAGGCAACTGTGCAACTGCCATTGCGGCGGTGCCACATGCAAGAACATTTAAACAGTCATTAATTAATTGTAATTAAAATCATTTTTGCTGCATTCGTTTCAGCTTGTGAGTTCGCTGATTGGTTCTCAAATTGCCAGAGCGCCTTTTGTCCGTTGTCCTGGCAGCGAACAATGCCTTGCGATAATTAACATTAATGCATAATTATATCAAGCGACTCAGCAATTCGTGCCAACCTCTTTATTATGCAGCCCGACAAGGGTATCAGCGGCCAGGACATAAATGCACAAGTAAGTCCAGGTCATGCACTGGGACCTGTGTGTGTGTGTGTGTGTGTATTGTGCTATTGTGCATTGTATTGTATTTTATATCGTATTGTTCACCGGCAGAGTTGAGGCTATTGCCCAAGGCAAACTACCAGTTTCAACTTTGGAATCCTATTAGCGGCTTAATATCCAACAGCGGAGCATTAGACTCGAATTACGACAGAAGCTATTTTGAGCTTCTACCTGATAATTGAAACACTGAAGAGCGATGCAGCTAACTAACTGCAGTCAGTTACTCTCTGAGAAAATCCATTCAAAAGTATTTTATGAACTTTTCAATTATTTTCTGAACTTACCACATAGACACAGATTTTGCTACGAGATATTTGCTGTTTCTTGCATGTTTGGCCTCAATAAAGCGAAAAATAAGTTATTTAAGAGCTCACACAACAAAGGTGTCCCAAAAAAAGCTTTCAACGAAATGAAAACTGCTTAATCCTAATCTTCATCTCTTGTCTCGTCTCTCATTTTCTCATTCACTTGCAGTTTTTATCTCTTGCCCTCCGCCCAAATGCCAGTGTTAATTTCTTTTGTTTATATTTATTTTCCAACTTATGGCTGGGAATTGCGAGCTGGCCAACTTTTCAATTGTATGTCATTAGCCATCAAAAGTAAGTCTCAAATGCTAAAAACAAACACACACTTACACACACACACACAGAAAGAAGCATACTTTGGGCACATATGTGAAAGTGACTGTTATTATACCCAGAACAGTAATTGTCAATGGCCAAGAGAGTATCTTGAAATGATGTAACAGCATGTAACAGACAAAAGGAAACATCGAATGTATATATACATAAATACATTACTGATCAGCAGAGTCGAAATTAAGTGTCTGTTTGGAAGAGAACACCCCTTAAACCTGGAGCAATATTAAGAATGCTACGCTATTGCTATTACTACGAACTTAAAGTGAGAGCAATAACAAAGTCAGCTTTGAAGAATAGCAAAAAATATACATTGTTCTTTCTGTAATTATAGCAATAAGAGATAAAGCGAGAACAAAATTAGAGCATTTCAGTCGAGCTGTAGAGTTTGTGCAACGGCCGTAGTAATCATATATTTATCTGACTCTTGTGTGAAGCAGCCACAGCATTAAGTATAGGTTAGGTTAGTTTAAACGGTTGGATTGGATATAGGTGCATATAGTCTTTCTGATCATTCATCTTCAACGTGAGGCAGCATTAAAATTAAGTAAGTTCAACGACTTCAACGATATTTGCTATATAGGGTATCTTCTAGTCGTGCTCTTCGACAAGTGCTCATTGCTTTCTCACTTGTTGCTGGCTGTGTGTGTGTGTGTGTGTGTGTGTAGTTTGCTGTCGCTGACGGTGAGGCGATAAGTGACATTTGAGTGAAAGCTTTGGCTTTGAATATTGGGGCGTGGCACGCCAAATGTGTGTGTGCGATTGTCTGTTTGTCTGTGTGTGTGTGTGTGTGTATGTGTTTAAGTGGAGATTGCAATGGTAAGCCAACAAATATTTATCTATGCCAGTGGCCATTTTGCCAGTGCCTGCCAATAAAATTGTCGTTGCTGTCATTGTCAGCTTAACGGCAAAGTGAGCAACAGACGCCAGTGCCTACAGCTGCATGTTTCTCTACGTCTGTGTACACACATTCATATATATATTTATATATATATATAGATATATATATATATATATAAATTCATATATGCATGTGTGCGTCAGTAAGCCGTTTGATTATATATGCACAGCGTGCGCAATTATGTCAATTAAATGAAAATTACTTTGGGCAAGCACTTTAATCGAGAGTACGGGAAGTGCTCGACAAATCACACCATAAGACACACACACACACACACACACACACACACACACACACACAGGCAAACACACATGACAATTGTATCAATCAATTATCTGGGTCATTTAGTGAATATGTGACTTAAGCACAAAAGGCCACCCAAAAACTAATTGGCCAATGAAAGCACAAACAACTTCAATATATACAAATAAAATAGTTTTTTTTCCTGCTTCTTGGTCTACAACCAAAACGGATTAAACGTAATTAGCATTTAAATAGCAAGTTGAAATACAGAAACTGCATTAATTCATCCATAAATGAAATCGAGTGCATTCAAGCGAGACACACGCACACACAAAGATATAGATACAGATACATTTCAATGATAAATGCAGACATATTCAAGTTCGAGTATCATTTTGTTCGGCAATTAAACGTTTTAATAATTTAATCGAAATAAACAGATGATAAGCACAAAAGTCGTCTACAAAACAAGCGATGCATGGGATAAAGATACACATACACAGACACACATAGCTTGTCCTGTCTCTTGCCCCGCCCCCTTGTTGTGCCTTTTGCTGGTCGTCGCGCGTGTGTTAATGGCAAAAGCGTTTAATGTTTCCAGTCACGTAATAAATCTAAATCTCTGCCCTGTGCGCTGTCACTTGCGTTTTATGATTTAATTTGTAATTTACTCGTAGTGCTGCCACCCACACCCCCATCTCGGCCTTCTCCATCGCCTTCGTCTCTTCGTCCTTCGTCCTTATCATTTTACTTGTCGCTCTGTTCGTTTGCCACATCTTATTCGCCTTGTTTTTTTGACAGTTGACTTCTGTTGCTATTTTGGACAACGACGCCTCCGGGCATACTATGGAATATAACGATAGAAAACAAGCCATAAGAAAACCAACCAAAAATATGTGGCTCGTTACGCATTTCGATTATGAAAACTGTTAATTTTTGTATGGGGAGCAATTGCCGAAATTGGCCTTTAAATTGCCCAAAAATTATAGGCTGCCAATTTAATCTAAACTTTAAATTAGGCTCAATAAAAAATATATTTTATATATCAATATATATATATGTATATTTATTGGGTCAAAAACAAAGAACTTTTGTGTGTTTGTGTTTGTTAAGTGTAGTTTATTTTCTAATCCATCATAACATTAAGGACTTGCTCCAAACACTCAAAACCTACCCCTTCAACGCTATTTTATCTAGGTCTTTGGCTGGCAAATCTACCCATCTTTAAACAGGATTATATAGAAAGGTATCTGGGTGCGTCCAATAAAATATCATATACAATATTATTTTATTTTTATTTTATTTTATTTTTCATAATATTTTCATTTAAAGTTTTTGATTTAACTACTCCCCCTCAATTTTATTTAATTTGTTACTTTAATTTGTTTTAAATTCAATTTCTAATTTTGAAAACCGGTCTTAAAAAAGTAACGCACGATTTTTAGTTCACATTAAATAAATAAATATATATAAATATTTAAATAAATAATAAATATAAATACGAATAGACTTTCAGTTCCTAATATATACTAATGTTCATTTTTAGTCCGAACCAGTTGCTTTCACTTCAAATTGAGCCAAAAGGTCTCTGTATAAATTCAACCTCAAAAATTTAATAAACAGAACCAGTTTTTGTTGTCTCTGCTGGACCATTTTCAATCAATCTAAAACAACTTGAAGTTTGTGTTTATTAAATATTTTGCTTAATATGCCTATCAATCAAAATACGAGATTTGCCTACCCACATTTAAATGCTGAATTTGTAATTTGCCAACCCTTCCTTCCATACCAGATATACTGCATTTCATAAGCCATGGTTAAGCAGGAACTTATGGTAAGAACTGATGGAAATACATATGTTTACTCATAACAAACTTTAAAGCTTTAGAATTTAAGTCATCAATAAATTTCCAATTTCGTTTTGACTTCTTAAAAACCATTAAGAGCAACATCAAGTGCATAAGCAAGTCCTAGCATATAGTTGCATAGCAAGCATCAATTTTGCAATCGATTGACATAGGGAACTGCTGTCAATTGAACACCACCCGAAGAGGTAGCAACTGAACATCAACCCGTTACTCGAGCAACCACCACCTTCAGTCTTTGCTACTTTGCATATTTTGGCTTATCGAGCGCACAAATTGCATATGCAAAATTATTATTCCACACACACAAAGATACACATATTCGCACACACATTCGCTCAAGCAGACACTTAACGGTAGCTGCAACTTTATGTGGCTAGCATTTTATGTTGGCTTTGCCGGCAAGTTTGGCCTGCCTCAAAGCCAAAGAGAGAAGAGCGAGAAATTACCTCTTCGCCAGTTTATAGCCACAACCCTTTTAAGTCTGCCACGCCTATAAGCCGACAGCATTTAAAGAGCTCTTTGTTGTTCTTGTTGCACTTCAACTGCCTTTTCACGCTTTGCAGTCTCGAAAATGTTCACATTTTTAGGCACGTTTGCAGCCACGTCCCGTTTTCAATGCGTTTTTGTCTAGCTGTGTGCAAGGGCTGTGTGTGCAAGTGTGTGAGCCTGAAATTTTTCTAACGCCAATTGCTTTCAACACCTCCAGCACACACACACACACACACTCACACACATTCTTGAGCCTTTTGTGTGTTGGCCACGTTGATCACCCTTGGCTTGAAGCATGAAAGGTTGCAGTCGTATCTTGGCCTGCCAGTTGTACAAACTGACATATTGCATTTGCCTGAATGGGCAGTCAGCTGAGATTATACGCACACACACACACACACACAAGAAGGGGCTACTGTGTGTGTGTGTGGCAACGTTTCCTTCCGTTGCCATTGCCACAAAAAACGGAAGCGAGCCGCACTAAGCGATTTGCTTGTCTCGCATGCTGAATGCTATTTTCAAACTGATTGACCAGCCAGCTGCAATTGCGAGTGGCTTTAAAATTAAGATATTTTTCACCAAAAGCCTTTTTTGATATACATATATATATATATATACATATAGAGCCAGATAACGGCAGTAGCTAGTAAGCAGTCAACAAACTTACATCATTTGTTGTGGTCAGCGGCAAGAGCGTATGCTTCAAGTTATTTTATTAATGCCGCTGCCTTCAAAATATATGCAGCTAAACTGAACAGAAAAAGAGGAGGAAGAAGAAGCACGAGCAGCAGCAGAGGCAGCAACAGAGGCAACAGCAGCAGCAGCAGCATCTGGCCAAAAGGACTTGGCCATTTTATTGCATTGTCAATTTAATGGTGTGGAAATGTGGAAATGCTTTACTAAAGAGTGAAACAAAAGCCAAAAGCGAAGAAACAGATAAAAGCTGCCGTCGGCATACAAAATACACACACAATACACACGCACACACACACACACGCACACACACACACACACACACACACACACACACACACACACACACACACACACAACGCTCACACACAATACACAGCACACACAACATACACGCATAAACAAGACAAGCACAGAGCTAAGCTGACTGCTAAATAAGGCAGTTAGAAGATGTTCAATGCTGGCAATAGCCACGCCCACACCACACCCCCCGCCCAACACTTCGCATACACATCAGTGTCTGTCTGTCTGTCTGTCTGTCTGTCTGCCTGTGTGTTTGCTGCCTTTGCTGTTGTTGTTGCAAGTAAAATAATCCAAACGTTTAATGCCTGCACAATATTTATTGCCATGTTTCATATTCGTAGATACTTTTTTGCAACACCATTGCCAC
This sequence comes from Drosophila grimshawi, assembly GCF_018153295.1. Taxonomy (NCBI): domain Eukaryota; kingdom Metazoa; phylum Arthropoda; class Insecta; order Diptera; family Drosophilidae; genus Drosophila; species Drosophila grimshawi. The sequence continues at coordinate 27,561,244 of NW_025063098.1, forward strand.
AGGACTGACTCAGCGCTTGCCACAATAAACCTGCAACCTGCTGCCCCTCAGCTTACAGCCTGCATTGTTTAGTTTTGTACTTTCACTTTGCCATTGTTGTTGCTGTCGTTTTTGTTGTTGTTGTTGTTGTCATTGTTGTTGTCATTGTTGTTGTCATTGTTGTTGCTACTATGTCAAGCGATTTATAAAATGCCAAGCAGCAGCAACAGTAGAACAGCAAGTGAAGAGGCCATTGAAGTAAGCAGCCATAAAAACAACAAATGGAGACGGCGACGCAGACAGTGAGACTTGTGGCACAGTCGTTGCAAGTGCTACAAGAGATAAACGGAAATTATTAAAGTGCTGCCAGATTTATGAAAATGTATTTATATTTTTACTTCCCCTCTATTTCTATCCATCTCTTGCCTCTCAAAATTTGTTGTTTGTCTTTTTTCTTTCTTTTTGTTTAGTTATCCGAACAACATTTTGCCCAATGAAGCTTAGGTGTATTTTGACAGCATTATTGATTGGCTAAACTTTATACTGGCAAATTTTCATTGCTCAACTGCCAAGCTGTAAGTTAATATATGCAACGCAGTATGGCCTAAAGGCTTCAACAGCAAAACAAGCAAAAGAAAATATGCACATTTTGAGCTGAAGACTTGTTTAAATTTGCAAAATGGCAACATTAATTTAGCAAAATTTTCTGTTTATTTTAGTTGATTTAATTATTTAATTATCGACTTTAAAGTTATAAGAATGTACACACAAATTTCCAGAGATTTCCTTGGCAAGCTGCTACAGGAAAGCAATTTCATAAATCATATTTAACAAGTTAAATTGGTAAACTAAAGTGTGTTTAACTAGCACATACCCTATAGTCAGATTTAAGTTTTAAGTTGAATGTCAAACTGTATTTCCGTGACTGTATTTAATGCGAGTACTGCTAAATAGATTCTGTGTTAAGTATTCAATTTGTATAAAAACTAAATTACTTATTTATAAAAGATTTGCACAACTTTCTAACATTAATTTTAGTTATACAGGGTATGCAAATTTATTACGTATTAAAAACGTATTTTCAAATGTTAGCAGCCACTATGGGTATACCTAGAGCCGCCCACTTGGCCACTCAACCACCCAACCACACAACCACCCAACCACCTCAAATTCCGGAGAAGGCGATTCATTATGAATGCTGGCTCGTAATTTAATCGAAGGCAATAAATTGGCATTTAAATGTAATAAAGACGTGAAAAATAATTACAATTGCTGAAATGGATGCTTTATTACAGGCATTATTATTATTATTATTATTATTATTATTGTCGCTGGCATCAGCGCCTTTTATACAATTTTTTATATTTTTTTTTTTTTGTATTATGCGCATATTTTTTGGACATCATTTTGCAGACAAGCCGCGCCGCGCAATTGTTGTTGTTGTTGTTGCTGCTGCTGATGCTGTTGACCAAAAGCATGACAGTTAAGTGACATTTAACGGTTAATAAGCCTGACAGATTTACAACTGTCAACGACGTTTAAAAATAATGAACAACGAGGACCAAATAAAAAAGAAATATATAGAAATATAAAGCATATAACAAAAAATGAAAAAGGCCGGCCGAATAGCCAAGCGATTTGGCTAAATTGACTGCGTAAAGTGAATTATTAATGTCATGTGGACCAACTGTCCTCAGATGAAGAAGATGGTGAATGAAAAAAGAGACTTTCTCTGTGCGGGGTGGGAGGCAGTTGAATGCTGGATGCTGGATGCTGCCTATCGAAATGGCACTAAATGTACGTCTATTTAGTTTCCAAGTGTTGAAAATTTACTGTGCGTATTAAATAAATGTGATTTTTCCGGCACGTGAATGCCACGCAGCAGAAAGTTAACATCATGGCGGAAATGTGGAGTTGGGCGCGTGTAACTGTTCTCTAGACTGACACGAAAAAGGCATGACTCCACGCGTGGGGTTCGTTTTGGATAGAAAAACAAAGGACGAGATACAAATACAATGATATTGAAATTGTGTGCTAAAAAACTAGGACGTATGCATTTATTTAAGGCAAAAAGTGGTGAGCCAAACCTCTTTTGGAAAACAAATGTTTGACAGCACACAAGAATACAAAAAGTACATAATAAATTCGAATTTAAATTAAATTAACTATTTATATTTTTTCGCATTTTTATGGCAAAATTGGTCAAACATTTCTTGCCTGATTGATGAAGAAAAACACAGAAAAAAACCGATCACACCAAAATTTAAAAATAATTTGTTTAATTAATGTTCGAAATAGAGTACTCTGAATTGATTACATGACAAAATCAATTAGCAGGGCAACGATTAAGAGAAAGTGGAAAGAAGTAAGGGGCAGGTGTAAAGCGAACAGACCAAATTATTTGTCTCATCAACGCAGCGGAATCAATTTGACCGTTTAGTAATTCAAGAACAAACATGACACCTACCACAACACAAAGATTAGTTAGGGAGGGAAGTTCAATAAGGCGATGTCTGTTGGTGTGTGTAGGTAATACACCCCAGTCTTAGGTAGGAAGAGCAAAAGAAGAATTTCTTTTGCACAGATTCCAATCTGCTTTTGTCAATCAGATATTGTGAATCCCATTTCCAGAATTGGACGCACAAGCGAAGAAGTCGGTTAAGGGTCATCGAACTGCTTTGACCAACGTTTAATAAAACAATGAACTTGAATAGCTTTGTTATTCTCTTTGAAAGTTATTTGGTGGCGTGAATGGTTTGTCGGCACGCGTCCATCTCTAGATCGCATCCGTAGAAGCCATGAGTTGCCTCTTAGGCGGCCTAGGCGCTGTGGCAGAGACGTAATAAAACGAAAGCAGAATAGAACCGAAAACTAAAGCAAACGTAACAAAACGAAACAGAACAGAACACAAAATAGTAGGGGAAAAACAACAGAAGACAACGCTCATAAAACATAAATTTAATTTATGTGCAATTTTAGCAAGTCGTATAAATTTTCGCAGGCGAGAGAACAAATATAAAAATACAAAAAAACATAAACAGAAAACAGGAAGAAAAAAAATGCAAAAAATATACAGAGGAAAAAAAGAAAACAAAAATAAATAAGAAATACCGAAAGCGGTAGTGGCCAGCTGGCCAAGGACCGCTCGGGCTTAGCTTGTTGAAAATGTCCTTGAAAATGCCATGTTGTAGTTTGTATTGCTATTGTTTTTGTTATTGTTATTGTGGTTGTTGTTGTTGTTGCTGTTGCGCTTATTTATAGCCCAGCTCTTGCTGGACGGCCTGAAAGGGTATATGGAAAGATATATGCTGCTCTGAAGATGTTTGTTGTTGTTATTGTTGTTATTGCTGTTGGCTTATATGAGCAATTTATGCCGCTTGGCTGCTTGAATTTTAATGAATTGCTACAAATTCATTTCAGTGTCACAAAAAATGTGCACAAACTGTTTGCTTAAAGACGGGTCTACATATTTTATTGCCTACTTTTGGACGCCTGCAGCTACAACAGCAAATATTAATTAAATTAAAAAGCCGACAACAACAACAACAATTCAAAGGCTCTTTTCATTTACTTGCATGCTGCTAAAGTTTTGCAAAGTCCTTCAAAAATGGCAAAGGCGGCAAATGTGAGGGGGAACTATGTAAACAACCTGGTTAATAAAATAAATTAAAATCTTAAGCACAAAGATATTTAACGCTCGTTTTCTTCTCTGCCACGCCCACTGACTGAACTCGGGCATATATTGTTGTGCACTGTTTCAACATTTTGAAATGCAATTTATCTAATATTTAATTTTCAAATTTCTAGTTTAGACAAGGACAATGCAATCACAAAACTTTGCACAAATCTCAGTGGACAAAAAACCAAAAACTCTGAGCAGAGTACATTGACGGTATTTTATGCTTATTGCTTACTGTGTATATATTTGAAGCACATACAAACACACTCAAACACACTCGCACACACACCAATATGCACACTCACACTTGTGTGTCGCACCCAGAGACAATACTGTTTTATTACCATTGTTGTTGGCATAGTTTTTGCCGCTTGTTGCACGTAGTTCTCTTCCCTTTGCTGCTGTTGACTCCTGTCACTCAGTCCAGCTGAATACTAAATTTAAGTAACTTTCTAAAAGGATTGCCATGTGACTTCAACTTCTATTTTTGTAATGAAAAATTAATTGAATTTCTGTAATTTAAATATATATTTTCTGCCTACCAAATTTGAAATTTTCATTCAGCAACAAAGATTTATCAAACATGATCCGGGCTTGTGAATTAAATTGATTTGGTATTTCAATTTTATGCAATTCTAAAGTCTACAATTATTTTTTGCAACATATTACTTTACAAAATACTTGTTTGATAACGTTATTGAAAAATCGAATGTGAAAATTAAAATGCAAAACATAAATTTAATCAAATCTTTGAAGGATTTTCTGTTCATAAATCTTGCCTAAAATTTGCCAAATTTGTCATCTAAATAAATCTATAATATATAATTGTACTTAAGTCAAAAGAAAACTGTCATTAGTATTATGGTTCTTTTATTAATATTCATACTGTGTTATTTTGATTATTTAAACCTAACAATATAAAAATATGATTCAATATTATTTATTCAACAATAAGTGGATTCAATATACGAATATATTCGGGGTTTGAGGTCGACTTCCGATCGATACCTTTTTGAAAAGCCGTTTATTTATATTTGTATTACTCTGCGTGCGAGCACAAAAATATGTAATCTATTGTTTTCACTTTGTAAAGGCATTTGAGAATGGACGCAATTGCATCGCTGACAAATTGGTCCGTTTTCAAAAAGGGGGCAACACAAAAAAAACTGAAAAAAGAGATCAGAAACAATTTTGAATCCACTCGCAATCGGAACCTGCTGTGACTTTTACGCTCTGTTGCTGACATTTTAATAACAACTCACACTTTATAGTTAAATGCCATGGATAGACTAAGGGACTGTGAAACCCAACGCGCTGATATTTGATGGCCATTGTAAATAAATGAAAAGATGCAGACGCAAAAAATTCGGTGACAATGGACAAAGTAGGCGACAACGTTTGACACTTGTTGGCTATTTCATTATATTTTTCATTATTTTGTTTTTGTTCAATATCATTCAACGTTTTATGGATATTTTTTCGGCAATGTTTTTATGCCACTTGTGTGCCGGACTTACACATTGTCAAATTATTACAACCTTTTAAAAACGCATGTTTAATGAAAACGTGCGGAAGAGAGAAATAAAAATCAAAATTTAAATGGCCACTGGGCAAACGTATTTTGTGCATGAATCCATTTTATTAAATATTTTCCGCCAGCTTTCATACACTCTGTAAACAGACTCAATGTGCTGAAGGTTGTAAAAAAAAACAACTTTACAGGCTGGGAAAAAGCATTTGTGAACATATAAACTACATACATATGGATTTTTGTTTATAAATTCAATAATCTTGATAATAATAAGTACTTTAGTTGACCATACCAAATATTGGGAAAAGAATTATAATTTTAATAACTATAAGAAATCTTAAATATCCTGCATTAAATTTATAAACTTAATCTAGTTTCGCTGTTCTCCTTCATCTCTCTCTCTCATCCTGCCTTTATCTATTTTGGCTGATGGCTACTTTAATATTTATGCCAAGTGCAACCGCAAGGCAAATATTTTTGCTTCATTCATAAAATTTGACATTAGCATATTGCATTTCCATTGCGTTAATGTGACAAAATGACAAATGAAGTGGAGGTGGCTTTCAACCATCAGGGGAATGCTGTTGAGATGCATTTTATGCGTTTCGCGGAAAATGCATTTGCATTTTTGTAGTTGCTTTTATTTTTGTAGTTGCTGCTGTTGACACTGGAGTGGAAAATGGTAGCAGGATGCGGACGCAGGAGTGGCACTCACTAGCAATGGCAAAAAGTAAAACACTTTGACAAACGTTTACAAAATAGCCAAAGAGACAAAAAGAGCAGCAACAAAGAAAAAACAACAACAAAATTCAAAAGCACCGAAGCAAGTTTGAAATTGATAAATTGATTTATGCAAGCAGCAAAAAAATATAAAAATACAACAAAATCATCGTCAGTTGACTGTGTGAAATATATGCAAAAATTTTTTATATGTATATGCCATGAAAAATGAAAAATGATGCTGAAGTCGAGCACTACAAGCAAAACCAGAAACAAAAAAATTTTAGTTCTCCAACGAGCTACAACATAAAAATATATAGACTTTCAACAACCACAAAATTCAGCCAAAGAACACGATGATGCAATATTTTCAATTGTTCCAGAATCAAACAAAAAATCAGTCAACGAATATGACCTTAATATGCAAAGACGTATAGAACAACAAACTTATTCATGTGATAATACTGAAATAAATAGAACATAAAAGCAAACCATATGCAATTGTTTAAAAATCTACTAAAAAATCAAGCATTAAATGAGTACTAAACTTTCGCAAAGTTTATTTCAATGGTTTTGTGAGGAATGAGTAAAAGGCAAAAATAAAAATCTACACATTTAAAGTCAGAGACACTTACACGTTGTGCTATATTTTTTTTTAGTATTTTTATTTTGTGTTTTGCTTCTTTTTTGCTGAGCAGCTGATTGACTTTGCCAACAGTTGTAGTAAGTATTAGCCATGGCCCATGGCCACGCACGTACTTTGCAACCGCCAGAACACAAAAATGGCAATGTCAAACAATATTTCCGCAATAATTTCAATTTTTACACAGGGCACTGAAAGTTGCTCCTGATTGCTTGTGCGGGTACATAGCCTTTTTTTCGTCAATCTGTGTGTTTGTGCATTGTGCACTGGGGCTTTTAAAACGTAAAGACAAATAATTCAATATGGTAAACAAGTCACGTGCCTGGTGTGTTATTGCTTTTTGTTGGCTTTGATTTTGTCATAGACGACGACAACGACTACGACTCCGAATAGCAGACAGTACAAACAACATTGTGGGGCGCAACGGCCACGGCCACGCCCACACCCATGTGTACTTAAGCTGGCAAAGGCATTCGACATGTGCAATCCCCTCGCTCCTGCCAGCCACAGCAGCAATCATTATAAACTTAATTAAAATATCGACAAACCATAATAAATAACAACGCCTGCGTGTAGGCCTCGCACATTTCCCTTAAAGTATTTAACAAACATTGCCGCCGGCTCCGCCGCCTATCTGTAAATATTTAAACACACCACCTGCACCACACCAACTCTCAACCACAGCACAAAATGTTGTGGATTTTTAGTGCTTTCGAGGGGGGATATCAAATCGCCGAATTCATGAGAAATCGAAGAGGCATTTTATCGGGGAGGGAGAAATAGATGATGTAGAGATAGCCAAATCGAATGATATATGCCGGATACATATACAAAATATAGATGGATAGTTGGACATAAGTAATACATGGATGAAAATAAATAATGAAGATAATGCTCAACTATGATAACTGCAGTATATAACAGAGATGATAGAGGGACAGCTATACAGAAAGATACATGGAAATTGATATATATATAGATAGATAGAAACATAAACATGTAGATAGATAGTAAGTTCATAGATAGCAGTTTATAGATAGATAATAAGATATGTAGATATATGGCTGACTAGTTAGTCCGTGTTATTATGCCAATTATTATATATATCGTATAGGGATAGACAGGTGGATAGATACTTAGATAGATGTACATACAACTGAATGGATAGTTGGATAGTTAATATACAGATATTATAGATCGTACATGAATGGATGTAAGGATAATAAGATATATAGCCGGATTGATGAGGATGTATATAATGTTAAGATATTTTAGTTGCACAAGTTGTCCGCTTAATATAGTATAGACATAGATAAGACTGGAAGGACAGATTGATTCACACACGAGTTGTTAGATACAAAAGTAGCTGGACAGTTTAAAAATAAATATTATAGATGGATAAATATTATAGAGTCGGCATCATTAATTGATGGATAAAAGAATAATAGGATATCGACATATATGGATGAATACTTAGATAATATTTAGTTCTAGTTGCGCAACTTAGCTGGACATTTTATAGATAGATATTATAGATTGACAATTCGATAGATAGCTAGACAGATATTATGGATATGATTTTATACATCATTAATTGATGGATGGATAGATGGATGCATAGTTCGTTGGACAAGTCTGCTGATTGTGTGATCTTAAAAAGGGATAGATAATAATATGAGCTACCCTCGTGCTGCATGTATTTACATGCACATATAAAGAGCAGCGTGCGCTCATCCACATCCCTATCTCCATCACCATCCCTATCCCCATCCCCAATCCCATCCCCGTCGCCATCTACATCCACAACCTGCACACAGGTAACAATCACTGGTAACTGCTACATGTGTAAATATTTACAAAACGCGCCAAAAACGTCGACAAACAGACGCCAGGCGCCTTCACTTGTGCCTTTGCTTGCTCATCATTATCATCATCGTCATCATCATCGTAATCAGGATTGTTTTTGTTGTTGTGCATATTGTTGCTGAAATTGTAACTCGTTCGCTGCCATTTTCCTTGCCACGCACACAAAGGGAAGCACACCTACTCACAGACAGACATGCCATGCGACTGTGCAACGTTGTTTATGCCATTCGATATTTGGTGTATGTAGTTGTTGCTTTTGTTGCCATTTGCCTTTTTCATCTACCCACACACACACACACTACACACACACACACACACACAATCGCGCTGTATGATGTGTTTCTTTTTATTATTATTATGCTGTCATTTCTGTTGTCGCGACATTGTCAGCAACATTGTTGTTGTTGCCTTTGTACAACAGACTCGAGTTGCCGCCCTGTGTGTGTTTGTCTCTGTGTGTGTGTGTGTGTTTCTTTAGCTGGGACCCACATGAAAGGGTATAACTACGACTCGTCTATGACACATGCTATAATAATTTTATGTGCTCCAAATTGCTTAACCCTAAATATTTCATTAATATGGCAAATAGCTCTTCAGATTTGCCATAAACATATGTGTAAACTAACATAAGTAGACGTCCTTAAATTTTGGGTTCTATTTTATACGAAGCCCAAAATATATATAAATCAATTTCAAATGTATTTGTTTTTTTTTTTGTCTACTTTTTTATAACAGCAATTCTACTTAATATCCTTGTAAGTCATGAGAACTATTCATTAGAACAACATAAATGTCGAAGGGAAACAAATCACAGACACAATAAATTACATTTTTCTGAGGATACTAAAGTTGTCACATTTTATATCGTATATATTCAAACAAATTGAAATGAAAGGGTATCATAAAGTTAGGCTAATACGAATCTATGAATAATGCAGATAAGTTGAATAATGAGCGATGGACGAAAGCAGCAAATTTGTGCAGAGAATATGAAGAATTTATCAAAATATAACTATTGTGTGTGCTCTTGCACTGCGACCCTGATTGATGTATTGTGTCCCCTTCTGAGTCTATATCTTCCCCCATCAGCCCTGATTCTTGCTTGATATATGTTTGTCGAGTTGAGCGTTTCTATGTCTTCCTAGCCTAAGACATATTTCTGTAGGATAAAACAGTTGCTTCTGGCTAACTCTTCGCAATCCGATCTTATGTGCTTTGAGGATTCATTCTCGTTTTCACAAAATTCTGTATATTCTGCTACTGCGCGTACCCAATTTAACTAGTTTCCCTTTTAGTCTACAGTCGCTGAGTATTCCAAGTCTGTTCTTCAGCATTGATATTACTTGCTTAAGTTCTGATTCTTATCCCTATGACCCGAAACCCATCTTCCGATTAAATTTGATTTTGCGATACATCCTCTTAAATTAATAAAATTAGATAATAGTGGCTGCTTCGTGTACATATTTACGCTGTTGCCATTTCGAATGCGATTACAATGAACGTCAAGTGTGCAAGTGCTTCCATTTGGGAGTAATTAGCTGCGCTTGTATGTGTGCACTCCGTGTGCTTGTATGCATTAATAACACACAGAGAAGGGATGGGATGGGACTACCCCTACCATTCCCATTTGATATGAGGCTTATCTATGCGACAGTCGCAAGCACGCCTTTACGCATTCTTGAAATGTTTACCTAGCCGTGGGTTTTTGTGTGCGAGAAAACAAACACAGTGGCGAAATAGATTTTCAGGACTCTTATGACAAAAGTACTTTGCACTTAGGACATAAGCCGCCGAAACGACGTCTTCTGCTGAAAGGCGTTGTGCTCATCCCGACAACGACAAACAACGAAATGTTTTCAATTATTTGCCGAGTCTGCAGTTCATTAACATAAATTAAAAATCAAAACCACAGGATGTCAGTTGAGTTTGCGCTTGTGGCATTGCATTGGGCCCATCTAATTATGTGTGCTCTCTTCATAATTTTATGAGACTCTGGTCACGTGTCTTTTCCTAGTATTTAATCGCCGCACTTCCTTGCAACGCACGTTGCAGCTATTAAAAGCAGCTTTGAGCTTTACCCCGACACCAATTAATTCAGAGTATAAAAATAAACTTTTAGGCCGAAACAAACAAAAATTAAATTGTTATTTTTATTAGAATTTTCACTCATCAAATATTTATTTATCCTAACTCCAACAGTTTTTGTAATGTGGTTGTTTTCCATTTGAGCAAGGTTTTTATAATTGTAAGGTAACCCAACTAGCTAAAAGAAATTGCATATCTATAACTACAAATATGTTGTATCTTGCAACTTATAAAATAAAATCTAACTCTTAGCTACACGAATTGATCTCTAACAGTACTTCAATTCAATACTTTAGTCAATACTTTAGAAACTATAACATAAATAAATTATATTTAAAACAATAACTCAATGCTTTACAGGAAATATGTACTTAACCTTTCCTTTATCGTTTTTAATATAGCTTACACTTCTTAAGTCAATATTTTCCAAGCCTCTACTCAAAATTACTCAAAAGTTACACAGAATTCGAAAAAATGCTGCACTAATTGTAATGAACATAAAGCGATTATATATAAAGTTGAAACGCTTTATTGCCGCAGAAATAAATATGTAGAGCCAACAGAATAAACAAGAATAAACAATTAATATCTTTTGTTCGAAAACTCTCTTTTCTGCCTGCAGTCGCCATATCATCAAATCAAACCAATGGAATAAATTATTAACAACAGCTGATGATTGCACTCATTATTTGATTAAAAACTGTGATATTAATATAATGCCAACAGGTGAAGGGTTCAGTCAACATATCAGCCATAACTATAACAAATTAAAACTTCAGTTCGGCAGCAGTGTTAATATATTTCACATATTTTAATTGCACAAGTTCGTATATATTTTTATAATTGTGACAGCATTAAACGGTTTTTATGCTCCCACTTATTTATGCATATGAGATGTGGATGCTGCACCACCAAATTAAAATGCATTATGCACATAAATACGCACGCAGGCGGGTAGCTAATTAACAAGTTAAGAACTTTAAAAGCATCGTAATGAAATGCATTTCAGATATTTGCATTGGCACTTAACGCTTTTAATTTAATTTCATTTACACAAAAATACATATGAAAAGCCTTGAGGCGATCTTTTATTTATTTACCCTGTATTGTTTTCCTTTTTTGTCGGCTTTTTCATACTCGCATCGCGCATACGCAACGTTGTCCAAATAGTCGCCGCTTAATTACAGCCCCAACAATTGACCCCCTCGTCCCGCAACTGTGGTCACATTTAATGACAGCTCAGCAGTCATCTGGCGTAAATCAATGTCGCCTGACTCCTGCAACTGCAACCAGGGCGCAGCCAATCAGTTCACAATTTATTGGTTGGATCTGCTCGAATGGGCTTGGGGTTGGCAGTTGGCTGGTTGAGTAGGTGCTCTGTGCTGTTGACCGTCTATGGATTCAATCAGTGACACCGCAACCGCAAAATCAACTGCTTAACTGGCCGCTCACTTTGTGCGGCGCACGACGAAAGTTGCTCATTGTGCCGCAAATCGCTGCAAGCGGGTTAACTTATTATATTCATTAAGCTATTTATCTCACAAATTAAAAAGCAAAAAATAAGCTGATTATTAACCAATTTCTGTACATTTAATTTTAAGCAAGTAAGAGTGCTGTAGTCGACTGAGCTCGACTACGATATACCCTGCACCCAGTTATTAAATTTATTCTAGTTTCCTTTTTTAAAAGTTTTGCACCAAAATGTGAGCTAGTTTCCAAGTGCGCGCTGCGATCGCAAATTTATGCTGATATCAATATAACAATATAATTTAGACTATAACTTGGTTAATTCTTATCCGATTTCGTTGATATTCGACCAACTAATCAATAATATGCATACGCATACTATGTATCAATTAGAAGATTCTGCCTTTAAAATTGTAACATTTATTGCTATCGGAAATGGAACAGTATCGATATTCTAGAAGCGGGGCAGTTATCGATAAAATAAAGCAAACTCTAGTTTCTGTAGTCTCTGATATACGCGTGATCATACAGACAGGCGGATAGACAGACGGACATCGACTCGGGTGTTGACCCCGATCAAGAATATATATAATTTCTGGGGTCTGAGATGCTTCTTTCTTGCTGTTACATACATTTGCACGCAACCAATATTCTCTTTTTGTCCATTTTAATGGATTTAGGGTATAAAAGAGTTAAGGCTACATTCTGCAGGTTGCTGATTAACCAACACTTAAATATTTCACAGTTACTTTAAGTGCAAGAAGGAAGGAAGGAATTTCTCATAAAGGGGAAGTGGAAGGAATTTCTCATACAAACAGAAAATTATCCATTATAATGCTGAAATTCTGAAAAGCATGAATGCTGAGAAAAGAGTTCAAATTGATCGAGATGTGACTCGAATTTTGATTAACACGGGAAGAGGACAGATCAGCTACTAGAACTTTAAGAATCATATTATTTTATTTATTTATTTATGCTACAAGTTTGAGACTTATAAATTATAGCGAAGATGTTACAAATTATTATTATTAGATTAGAACTGCACAAAAAAAATTTAAAACCTTTATAAAGTCTGATTGGTTTGCCCAATCATTGCAATAAATATCGGAGCAGTTTACATTTTAATACCCCCAGATTATTTTAACAGTAGACTGTTTTTAGTGCACATCAATAAATAAAAGCACAAAAATAAATAAATAAAGATAAATGAAAGGACCAAGTAGTTAAACTAGAAATCAAATGAGTTCCAAGAATATTTGATCCATTCATAATCCACATGTGTTACATATCCGATTCTTAATAGGCAGCTGGCGTCATCTGGTCAATGATAATTTGTAGACCTCATTAGGCCTTTTTTTTAAGGAACGCCAATAAATTAGAGTGTATATAAAATGCACAAAAAAACCTCACTAAAGTGAACAAGTGGAATGAGGTGGGGAATGAGTAACAGACTTAGTACTTGGGCGAGTTAGTTAAAGGACTGAACAATGCGGTTTACACAATTCGCTTTATCTATTCAACTATCAGATATATCATGTATGTACTTGCACAAGAGCAATCTGAAATCTGGTCAACATGTTTGTGGTTAACGCTTGATAGCTTTTTGAATAGTATGTTGGTCGTCTGTTTCTATCCCAGTTTGAGTGTATGGGTGTGTGTGTGTGTGTGTGTGTGTGTGTGCGGCACAAAAGTTTTGGACGAGACATGCTGGAAAAAGCGATGCGGCAAATATTTGTGGCCCTTGCCCATGTTTTCGACATTTTATTTGACAAAAAAGCAAAGCAAAAACAAAATGCCAAAACAAAAACAAAAAATCTATGCCCAGCCATTTTGAGGGCATCGTAAAAACAAAACAAGAATCGCGCAATTCACATTGAAAAAAATAAAACAACAACAACAAAAAATAGGTTGGGCAAAACTGCTTAGGCAATTTTCAAGTGATGTCCTTTCATGCTGGCTGCGATAAGTGTGTGCTCGACTGTGTCTGTGTGTGTGTGTATGTTTGTGGTCACACACACAGAGAGAAAAATGGCAAACACACGCATCAACTGCCACAGTGAAAACAGTCCCTCAGCAGCGAAATGAGTTTTGGGATTCGAACCTCGAAAACCTCAACGTTTGACTGCTCTGTGTCCAGCAGTCTAAGTAACTAGAAGGCAACGAAAACAAAAGCAAATGCCCATAAAAATGGACAACAGCAAACGCGCTGATAAGCTGCAAATAATTTGTATGAGCTGGACAGAGAGGGACGTAACCAGCGGGAAAGGGAGAGAGCAAAGACAAAAGCGTAAATTTCAAAGGCGATTCACAAAAAAAAATAAACAAAAAAAAATACCACACACAAAAACAACAACGACCAAGTGGCTCACAGCTACACTGTGGGTGGGTGTATATAAGTATTTATGTATGTACGTGTATATGTGTGTGTATGTATGTGTGTATGTATGTGTGTATTTATGTATGTGTGTATGTATATGTATGACTGTTAAGGCTTTATGCTTGGCCATATCAGTAAGCTCATAACGGTCCAGAGTCGCCATTAGCATAGGCCAGCAGTGATGCCAACAGACAGATTGCCTGGCTGGCAGTCATATTTGCTTGCCACAAAATGTTGCAGCATCTGGCCAGATCATCGCACTTGCCACATTCTCAGCACACTTATTGCGTTTCTAGCTGGGTCGCATAAATCTTGCCAACTCAAGTAGTTTATCATAAGTGCAACATGTACGAGGCAACACCAACTCAATTCCAAGCCGTAACCAAACCACCAGGCAAACCCTCAAAAAGCAAAGCAACATAATCCAATTAGACCAAACTTATTGTAGCGTGTAGCAAATACCAAATATTGCCAATTATAGAATATTTCGTTATAATTAACTTGTTAGAAGTAACACATGCTAATTATAAAGATTGCTTTTTGTTGTCAGTGGCGATAATTGAATGTTGATTGCTGTCCTCAGGCGCAAAATGAACAAGTCAGTGTTAGGTGCTTGACGAAGAGATACATATACTGTCTTTTTGATTATTGACCTTTGATAACGCGAAGTTAATATAGAAATATAAATATATATAAATACCCTGTGAATATTTTTTAGATGCGTTGGTGCTTGACTTAGAAATATCCTGAATTCTTTTATGGACAGTTAATAAAGCATAACTAACTTATACATATTATATATATGTATTACATATTATTATTTTGTGGGCTGTTTTTTGGATTTTAGAGCCACTTACTGAAAATTCGGGTACAAGTAATAAGTTGGCCAATAAATAAGATCCATAAAAACCAAAATTATAATTGTAAATTTGGCTCTGCTCAGCAATGACTGAATTTTGCATCAAGTATCTTCTAATATATATTGGTGCATAGTTGGCTTTTCATATATAATCAGCGCTTGCATTATTTTCATCATACATGCCGCATGTGGCATACAAAATTGGTGGCACATAGCAATGTGATAACAGCGGCCACAGCAGTCGCTGCACTTGCAGTTCTTGTTGCTGCCGCGTTTGCAATTTTCGCAACCAAAAAAATTGGGGCTAATGCAAACATTTTGCCACGCCAAAAACCCACTCGTAATATTTGCATATAGTCTTTTTTTTCGCGCACAAAATGCGACCGAAATGCTAAAATGAAATCGGAAACTGCCATTAACAACTGCAGTTTTTGGTAGCAAATTGCTCGCCATCTTCTTCTCTTTCCCGCAACCAGTCCCTTTCTCTCTCTCTCTCTCACTCTCTCTTGGTTTTCAGGCTCCGATCGGTTAACGGTTTTAAGCGCAAGTTATGTGCAAATTGTGCACAATTGTCGGCCAACGATTGTCGAGCCGGCGAGCGCCAGTTTAAATTTCAATAAAAGTAAAATCAAAATATTGTCAATGGCTCTGGTAAGGGCAGTAGGAGAAGGGCATAAATTGCTGGGGAAGGGGAGACATGTGCATGGCCCTGCGTAATGCTTAATGTGAAATGGCAAAAAAAAAAAAAACAGCTCCAGTTCCACACAAATCGCTGCGACACACAAACCCAACAAAAAATTCAACGGAGCTGATTTAAATAACCACCGAATTTAATATACACTTACTGTAAATATTTAAACTTTGTTGTAAACCTACTGCTATGAAAAAGACGACTGACTTTTTCATCAATCCGTACAAAAACAGTTTTTTTATTGATTGAACAAGCACTCTGCGAAAAAACCAAATTATTAAAGAATATTTTTGATGAAAATGAATGAAAAAATCCGCGTCGTTAATGAAAAACAAAAGCTGTGCGGAATAAAATTATGTTGTTAAAATTTTATGCAATTTCTCCCAAAGTTTTTTATCTATAAGACTAAATTTAAACTAAAAACAAACTTTTTAAAATCAGATAATAATAACAAATTAAATTTAAAATATTAATTGTAAGCAGCTATAACTTTGTTAGATTTGAATAATATTAAATAATATATAATTTAATTTTTCCGAAGGTATTCAATACTAAAATATTCATAAGAAAATATGGGATTTCTGGGTGACAATTCAAATGAGACAAAGGATCGAACTTTACGCATTGGCTGTAAAAATAAGAATACCTTCGGCAAGAGTATACACGTGGACTGGAGCAAAGAGAGCGTAAAAGACAAGGAGTCACGGTATAAGCAAGGTCGTTTCTGAAGACTGAACACGAATGCGCTGATGAAGATGGGGGAGTGGAGGGTGGAGAGTGGAGAGAGTGGTGGAATGTCCTGTGGCGTGGTTTCAACAGCCGCACAACGCATGACATTTATGCCCGACATAATCCGCTTACACAACAGGATAACAAGATGAGCACTCGTACATTTTTAATACGCCCGAGATACAATAATTTATATGCGTGGCACGTAAGCGACGAAGGTGGCCGTCCTAGGGGCGCCACCACCCGGGAGCAGCAGCAGAGGCAGTGTTAAACGTAAACAAGACTGAAGACTTTCAGCCTCCAGCGATTGCGTGTGGCATATGCGCTGGGGCAATGGGGCGTTACTTAAGCAACGCCATAAAATGCATACGAAGGATATAAATACAAATTGTTGTTGATATACATATGGCTCACCAGCCACGCCCACAATCTCAGAGTAGATGCATAATGAACTGTCACAACGCTTAGCTGCTTAGCAATTATTCGTGCCACACTCAAATCCAATTTGTATGCGCTATGAAATTCAACAATATTCCAAATTCAAGTACATTTTTCGACCACTTGTGGCGGCCCCAAGGCTGTTGACCAAACGATTATTTGGCTAGTTCAACGTGAGCAGCGTCACCAAAAGTAGGCAACGGGGTCAACGATTCCCATATTGCCAGCACAGAAAAAACCACAATAAAAATAACATAGAAACCAAGTCGAGAGCGAAATCCAAAATACACCAAGAGCAATGCCAAGAACTAGCAACACAATCCAATCACACACACACTTGAGCTCGGATAGCCCAAAAATTTATGCGATTTTGAACTGCTGCCGGTCGTTTTTAATGCTCCCAAATGAGAGCCTCATAACTTTGAAGCAACTTTTGTAACCTAAATGTAAAGCATTTGTTTTACATTTTTCATTTTCTTACATCATTTCAATTATAATAAATAATTGCATCTATATAGCAACGGATTTGAATAGGTTGTTAAGCAGCTTAAAATTGAATTTCAAGCATGTTTTTCAGTAGCTAACCACATTTTCACATTTAAATTTTATATCCGGATTCCACTATGCCCAACTTGATTGAAATAAAACTGCTGATCGGAAATGATTGAATTAATTATAATACAACAGATGGTAAGCACTTTTTTCCAAACAACCGAATAGAAGAAAAAAAACAATTAAATCAGTATTTCATTTCTATTTTGCTTTATTAAATTAAAAAATATATATTTGATTTTCATTAAACATGAATTGCATTTTAAAACAATCGCTTGCCATTCCAGAAATAAAAAGTGTTTGTGAAATTGATTTTGTCATACTTTTTATGCCACGAAATTCAATAAATCATCGCAAAAACCAGCAATACTCGGGCTAGTTTCTAAAATTGTCAACATCCTTTATAGACAATAAATTTACTTTCAAGAATGAAAGAAATGTTCATATTGAATTCAGACTATTAATCACTTTTAAAGAAGCATTTCTGAAAGTACCATTTACCAGTCAAATTGCTCTAGTGCTCTAATAAATCAATAAAAATTCAAATAGCAAGTGCGAATAGAAATAGGTAGGGTGAGAGTATTTCGAATTCGTTTAGTGTAATGTATGTTTTTATAGTATTTGTTAGCGGTTGACGTTGGAGCTATTTGCTTTTTGCCATTGCTATTGTCTCCCTCTAAGAACGTGCGTACGGCGGTGTTAAATTTGGCACACCCACACGTGCTCGCACCGTGTCAATATTCAAGTGTGCGTGTGTGCGAGAGAGCACTTTATGGCTTAAATAAGTCAACAACACGGCAAAAGCAAAAACAACAATGACAACACCAACAACAACACAGAGGAGGAGCTGAGCAAACAAACTTTGACTGCCTGCCCAGCCCAGCCCAGCTCAGGCTGCCAATGTGAATGTGAATGTGAATGTGAATGTGAATGCGAGTGAGTGCGTTGAGCCAAGTTGTGTTTACACTTTCGTGGCTTTTGTTTATGATGTCAAATAAAAGTGCACGACAATACCGAATAAATATTTTATTGCAATGGCATCCCCACAAAAACACACACACAAACACACACACACAAGCAGAAAGTAGAAAGTTACTTAAAGTATTGCCTACACTCGGTGACGACTTGGCTTGTTAAGTTAAAGCCAGAGAATGGGAGTCAGTGTCCCAAGTCTGGCAAAGAGAGATCAAGATCTCATCTTGGGCGAGCACATAAACAGCTTTTGACAAATGTGCGCCTAATAGAAATAAATGCAAATATAAACTTGTCCATTGTTTAGATGACAACGGGGGCCCAAAAAGCCCACACTCTGTCGCCAGTCAGACACGGTCCATTTGTCAGAAACAGTGCCACAACTACACTCCCTATCCCTCCCCCTTCTCTCTCACTCTCTCTTTCTAGGCCGCCTTGCAACATGGTGGCTGTCTTCGCTTTTATTGTCGCACTCGCACGATAAACATCTTCGACTATTGCCGACTGTATTTCAACTTGGCCTCGCTCGCCTGCTTATCATTAAACATTATCGCGCAACGTATTTGACATTCGTATTTTTGGCAACGCCATCGTCTCTGCCTCAGCAATTGCCGTTTTTATTGTAAGAGTCCCGTTAACCACAGAGGCGTCTCATCGTGTCGCCTCGCCTCGATTCGCAACGAGGTACTCTTATATATCCATTGTCATTGCCTTTGTTGCTTTTATGTTGATTAAATTATAAAATATTTACTAGCCCAATACTGTAGCAGCTCTCTCTCTCTCTATCTATCTCTTTCGCACCTTAACACAGTCTCGCTCCCTGTCTCTGTCCCTCTCCCTATAGCTTCTGGTTGTATCTTGATATAAATTTCATTTTTAATATGTATGCCAGCCAATGCGGCGCATACATTACTTTTACCTTAATATGTTGAATGATGTTCCAAGTCAAAACCAGTTTTTAATTTAATATATTTTACACTGAGTAATTGAAATTGTCTTTCCAATAAAAATTGAAATTAAAATATGATTGACTCAGAAACAAAAATGTCTTCCTTTAGTTTATTAGTAAAGTAATAAGTTATTATTATAAATTTTTTTTTAAATTTCTATTTCATTTTTTTTTTTTTTTTTTGGTTTTTTAATCTTTGTTTTTTTTCAGATTGATAGGACGAATACTGAATTTTTCCGAAAATAGGAAGTTACTTTTAATTAATATAATGCCTCTTTCCCAGGCTAACTATCATGCCCTCTTCAACCCCAAATAAAATCATCATGTTTCCATTTGAAAGCACATCGAAGGGTTTAGAGACAAAAACTAAAATAAATATCAGTGATTAATGCAGCATCATCCATCCACCATCAATCTAGCCTTACCACTTTTATTCAAAGCATTGTGGCATCAAAATGGAATACTTCCGTTATGGCTAAAATTCTGCATTCAGTATTTCGAATGTAAGAGGCAAAATGGAATATTGCATTTTATGAAATACAGCAAACATTTAAATGGTCTTAACATTAGACTATATGGATTGAAATTTTGGCTTTGACCTCAACGCAATAAATTGGAATTTATCAAAACATGAAAATTAAAATCAAATATTTAAAAGTCAACAAACGAAGCAAAGAAATGTAAATATTTCATTAGATCACGATAATATATATGTTTGTTTGTTTGTTGTTGTTGTCTCATTATAATTTAAAAATTACCCAGAAAATTACCTTTACCCATTAACCGAGAGATTTTTCATACTCTGTATAGCTACATTTTATTTGTGAATTAAAAATGCTGTAAGCTATTTGCCACACTTGAGTTTTCCAGAATAGAAAAATATTATTTTATTGTCCAAGCCAAACAACTGTTTGCAATGTTTCTCCTGTACAATAACTTTCAATAGCCGACATACTCGAAATTGAAGTATCCATGCTTCTCACGGAAACTGGAAACTGGAAACGGCTTCGCCGGGCAGGCAGCCATTTTTGCAGTGGCAACCATACACGTTGCATTTGCCTCTGCCGCAGCACGTGCCCTTAACGCCATCCCCATTGCCACACACCTTCTTCTCGCATTTCTCACGGGTGTGATATGTTTGGCAGTTGTGGTTCTCTCCATTTTCAGCCAGTTTTTATTGAATCTTGGTTGGCTTGCAGCAGTCGGCCTTTGCAACTGAGCTGAGGCACAGCAGTCGAAGCAACAGAAATGGCGATGCGATCAATAGAATTCTTATAACCTCAATATATCGAAACTGATGCCAAGTGTCTGAGAGTAAATCTTTATATACAGATTTCCCTGCACTTACTAATTGAATTGCCTCTTATTGGGATACACGAGCCATTGAATATTGCAACCGATACGTGCAGACTGAGCAATACTTTGTTCTCAGTGTAAGAACATCGTGTTGTGGTTAAAAAACTGTTTGTTTTTAACTGTTTGCTAAAAGATTTAATTATTAAGTGATAAACAGCTAATTATTCGCAGTTGAGTAAGTCATTGTTTCATATTATTTTATTTGCTTTGCGATGCTCAACTATATACAATTAAGATTAAAAATATTATATTACTTGTATGAAATTGGACTTGGTAGTCTTTTGAAATTCTCACAACAGACAGCTGCAAGCTGCATACAAATAATGTTGCATGAATCTTTTCCACAGTAGCCGTCAACAACAGGAATTCCATGATTACAAATAACCAACTTGCTTACTACTTTCTCAAAAGGATTACTATTATAGAAACTGGTTGAAATAAGTTACAGGATAAGACTTAATGGACTTATTAAGCCATTAATTATTCCACAAATTAGTAGATTAATACTACACTACAGAAAACATGCCGAACTTCTAATTGTTAAGCTACGGCCAGATATAAATTAGATTTAAAATGATTGTTAAAATAAGAAGAGATTTTGCTTTGACAAATTAAAGAGAATAAGTAGATTTTGTGTGCAAATAATTTGGAGTGCCAAAACGTCCCAGAAGTAATTTTAGAAGTTAATAAATTAAGTTTCATTGATAGCTAAATTTCCCAGTCAATATTAGATTTCTTTTCATTTAGGATTATTTCACTTCGGCATGCGATCCGGCACTTCAATAACTGACAGGATTTCTCCATTGCAACTGCAACCATCATTCCGACTATGATTAATTGCTACAAATCCAGTTCTCCTCAAAATTGCAAAATGTAATGAGATTAATCATTGTCTAACGAACTTGTGAAAAACAAGAAGTTGAAGAACATTTTTGGTAGTGCAATCATTAGGTTTTGGCCACAATACAAATTAAATGTGCAGCTATCCATAAAGTATCGCATGACCTGTGCTCGTTCAGTAACCAAAGCTGCTTTTGCTCTTGCTGCAATTGTTGTTACTTCATTTTCAGGTGCTACATGGAGCAGAGCATGCAACATCCACCCACTTAGTACATACACTCATAAATAAAAATCGACAATCGAGCCAGACAATTTCATGACTTGTTTCTCAATTTTAGAAGGGCTTATTTTGAAATGGATTTTGCATATTTACTTTTTAGAAATTGGGTCTTAACAATAGAAAGTATTTCTAAGAAATTGAAAAAAAGTCGCCATATTTTAGTGATTATCAATTTCAAAATGTTAGAAATATTTTCATATATTTATTAGGTTAATTTTTTCTGAGTGTAAGGCTGTGTGTGCGTGTGCCCAGAACAGACCGTAAACAAAGCAGACGCAATCCCCATTCTCAATTCACCCTTTGAGCGCTTTATAGGTAACCCAAATAGGAGGTTGCCCTATCGTCTTACAACAGCTGCGGATGCAACAAGGGCACAAGACGGCATGGCGCTGCAAGGGTTGTGGGAGGGAGGGGGTGTAATCTACGTTAGCCTGGGCACCTGCCTGCGCAGTTTATCAATTCGTACCACATAGCAAAAATTGATTGCAACGATTTATACTTTCTACTTCCTTTCACTTTGTATTTTCACCTTACTGAACCCCGCCTCCCCCTGTCTCCTTCCCCTAGCACCTGCTGCCACCTTGCTGTGTATTGAACGCCTTTGTCCCTTTTCATCTTGTAAATACTTTTACTATAATATCCTTTCATTGCTTGTTTTTACTGTACAAGTGCCCGGGCATTGTGTTTGCTGTACTTCTGCTCCTCCTTCTTCTTCTGCTTCGTCTTCTTCTTCTTCTTGCTTCTTGTTGCTTCTGCTTCTTCACTTTCTTCGTCGCTTTCGCTTTGGCTGCAGAGTGTGGCAAGGAACGCTTTTCGTTGCTGGCGTTGCCAATCTTTTGTGTAACACAATACAATGTCCTGCGGTTGTAAAACGATTTATTTTGTTATTGATTCGCTGTAAGTGCTCCTCACCAACCAAGCCACTCCCTGCGTCTGCCACCCTCCCCCTCCCCTCTTTTCGTATATATATGATGCAAATGTTGTAATGGCAGCCGCAGGCAGCTCGCTCTCGCTCTCGCTCCTCTTTGCATACCCCCAATGCGCTGAATACCCATACTCGCTATATATTGGGGCTCTCGTGCTAAACATAAATAAACATTTCGCCGAGATTATTGAAGTTTTATAACTCATTTCTGTCGATTGGTGGGCGCGGCCCAGCGATGTGTATAAATAAATGGGCGCACATTTCAAACGCTGCGGGAATGAACTGCAAAGGAGTATGGGAGTTAAGTTCATGCCACAGCAGCGGCACAGTGAGTGTGCCACAGACAGCTGTCCTTTGGGCTCCTTTCAGTTTTCGTGTTGCTGCACATTTTAATAAATCTGTTACAAGCGCACAGGAGACGACGTCCTGAAACGCCAGACAGGACCAAAAGCACAGCATAGGGAGTCAGCAGAGAGAGAGAGTGAGAGAGATGACAGCAGAATAAGAAAATTCGTGATCATAAATATCCTGCAGGCGTTAAACGTTCACATCGTTTTCTACAACGTCCTTGCACGAGGACGCCTTTAATCCTTGTGAAGGTTGTTTTTTCCCAACACTCAACTCAACTCAACTTTTGCTCTCTATGCAAGCGAACCAGAGCCTTCATGCAACACTTTTGATTTAATATGCCACCACAACAACAACAACAATGGGAACAGAAATAGGAGCTGAAGCATTTCGTCCTTTGTTTTTGTGATTTGTGTCTATATTTAGATGGTCCATTCACATCATTGTTGATCCTGCTCCCATTTATACTCCATTTGTTGTTGCTGCTGTTGTTGTGGTTGGCATTTTATTTTCGTCTCGGCTTGAGGCATTTGTTTTTTTTTTTTGTGTTCTTCATTCGATTTGCTTATTTTTTCCATTTCCAAGCCATTAAATAAAGCGCCAGCAAAAAAAATAAGGAAGAAAAGAATAGAAAAATAAATAGAAAAATGTTCCGCGTAATGATTTGCGACACATTTACTTGCAACATAAATTAGATGAGGCCACCAAGTGGATAACTGGGGCAGCCCTTGCAATTGGTGCCACTTGCAAATACATCTCAACTAATAATTAACTCAACAGCTGACGCCAGAGACAATAAATGTTGGCCATACTTAATATAACAAAAAAAAATGCTTGAAAAGAGAAAGTTAATATTTATTTTGATGCCCAAGTAAGAATATTTCATTTTTACATCGCGGCATACAACGATTATTTATTTATTATATACATATATTTATATATATTGAATGCAAATGGGCTTTGTAACGTAATTCCATAGTCGGATTTGTATTTCACAAAACCAAAACACAGCTTAATTCGATTGTTATACGCTCAGTTTTTATATTGCTTGCCACCACAAAATGCAATCAAAAATAAATAGAATTTAACTGCAATTCATATTTATATATTTACATTTAACTTTTTTTTATTTATTTAGTCACTACTGCTTGCTTAACCGAACAAATAATTATAAATTATCGCAAATACTTGGTCAACATTTTTTTTTAATATTTAGTTTCATTTCAATAATATCAGATGCACGGCAATAATATTTATAAGACTTGTAACAATTTCCAATTTCAGATAAGTGACTGTTTCGAATGTATTGCAAACGACAGAAAATAAATTTGTTCACAATTCACATTAAAGTCATATTCGTTATCCTGAGAAAAACTGGTAGCAATTAAAGCCCAGTCTGTGTGAAAGACGTTTGCCAAATTGGCAGCTGAGTCACAAGAGGAAAAAGGACATGGAAAATTGAGTCGAGGAGCTGAGGATGTGAAGAGAGAGCTCATCGCTTATGCCATCTTTATGATTAGAGAAGCAGGCCCAAAAGCCAACATTTAGATTAAACAGCATGCCACATGTGCTGCTTACCGCACATATATGGATTTGGTGGGCAAATGTGTGGAAACATAAGCTAATCAAAGCTAGTTTAATGCGTGCGCCGCCAAAGTTAATCCTAATTAATTTAATTACGCTTTTGGCATAAATTATTCGACATTGTACGAGAAATAGTTGGCACACACATACACACACACACACATACATGCGCACACACACATATATCTATTAGCCATAATTAGTAGGTGTTTTGCAAAGCTTCTAATAAATTATCTTAATTGATGTTGCCAACAATGTGCAGTCAACTGAGCAAAGTGGGTATTTAAAAGCTAAAGTTCTTAACTCGGTGAGAATTCGTCAAATAACAACAAGAAAATGTCAAAGAAGAATTGCATATTTGAATCGACAAATCATTGAAAACTTTGCCTCTGCTACAGCCTAATTTACTTGGCATAAATGTATTTTATTGAAATATTGTACCTGACACACCACTCCACAGGAGTCGACAACCTTCCCCCGCCCTCTCCGTCGGTCTGTTTCACTGTCTTTCTATCTGTCTGAAAGCACTTCGCATTGCAAATGCTCAGCACGTGCAAGAAATTGTTGAGATGGCAAATAGTTTTCCAACAGCTAAAGCAACAAGCACCGAGAAGGCAAATGGAAAACTCTCAAATGTCCCACTGACTGACTCCCAGTCCTTTTGAGAGTGGCTGTGGCTGTGGCTAAGTCCTGGACATGCATCTGCACCAGGAACGGGCACAAGACCTGGAGCTGGTAGCAAGTCGAGCAGCTCTCAAATAAACTTGAAAATTATTGTTTTTGTTTTCGCACAACTTGAGTTTTCTACTCTTGTCGCAAAAACTTTTATTAGGTGTCTGCATTTGTTGCCAATATTTTGGTTTGCTCTCAGCAAAATTACTTCAGGGATGGCGCACAGGACTTGAATCGTGTGTGTGTGTGCATGTGTGTGTGTTTGAGACGATCGAAATATGAAAGATTTTTTTAATTAAAATATTTTCCTGCCAGAAACTAATAAATCAACGGTGCACTCGGCGCACTTTTCAACAGGTTTTATCAAGTGGCAGGCAATCTATTTTTTGGGGGACCCCAAAAGGTTTAAACGATGCCTGAACACGCATCGTTTGTGGCAAGGAGAGCAAGCGGGTGGCAACGGAACAGAGGGAATTGGCCCATTCGAGGCGACACCAGAAAACTTATTTTGTAATGAGCCACCACGAAATGAGTGGGAGTCATACAAAGCAAAGCATTCACCTAGTGCACTACTTATTTTTCATAACATGGGAACGCCTGGCATTGGCACACGAGAGCGTAATTGAGCGCACGGCGCTGTTAACTTAACAGTGACCTAGCATTTAAGAGAGTTTTGATCTCAACTGCGCAGCTGCAGTGCTGTTAAGGCGCAAATTAACAGAGCTATTTTTAGATTCTGCTGAAATACTGCGGAATTGAAATGCATGCGCTGTTAATGGCGGAAATGAACCTAAGAAAAATGGTTGGAGACCATTCATATCAATGAGCGGTGCTTTTCACAAAGTTGGCGACTGAAAGTGCTTTGTGCTGGAGTTTATTCAATCAGTCAGCTCTTTACAAATTGAAATGACTATATTGAGTCAGCTATAAATGAAGCTGAATAATTTGTATTCAAAGAATCTGTCACTTTTGATATGCAAAATATAAATTTTCTAGATTAACTTTGAGTCTGCTATTAAAACTTGTTTATTTTTATTGTTATATTTTGTACGTGAAGTTTGTTTCGCATTGGAGGAGACATTATCAATAGCAGAGTGGATTTAGCCATGTTCTGACCACTATATCTATATATGAGTTCGAGTATACAAATCTTCTTTGTTTCGAAATTATCTAAATCAAACTTTTCAAATATGCATCATAAAATGCTTCCTACTCTTGAACTGGAAATCATCGAGATCAGACTGCTCTATCATGTAGCTCCAATAGGAAGAATCGATCAAAAAATTGTTTCTTATATGAAGTACTTTTTGTTCAATAAGTTATCCCAACCAAACTCACCATTGATGCTTGCTATCTTACTCCAAATAATTATCGAAATTGGACTAATATATTCGTATACTTCCCATAGAAAAGATCGTTGGAAGGAGAGTTCTTGTAGAAAAAACTTTAGTTACCGAAGATTTCAGATTCAATATGTGTATTTTTGTGTTTCTTTCATTGGTCGAAAAGGAGTTCTTGTCTGAAAATCTTGTTGTTTAACAAGTCATCACAGTCAAACTTACCCAGCATACTTCTACTATTTAAGCAAAAATATATGCATCCTAATAAAAATCTAAGCATCAGCTTCAATATGAATCAATTTTCAACTTAAATGTGTGTAGTTTGTAAATTTTGAGAACTATTCCCAAGTCCCAAGCGATTGCTAATGAAATCTTTAATTTATTTAATATCCTGAAACATGCCAACTACTCTTCTAGTTATACTTTGACCACCCAATCACTTACCACACACACTCACACACACACACACACACACACATAGCGCACAAGCAACAGGGAATAATGCCTGCGGCACAAACATCAACTGAATCCCTTAACCCGTAACCCGTATACCCCACCCGCCCCCTTCACTTCTCCTCCCATGACATGAGGCACCAAAGATCAGTGAAAGGCAGAGAGACAAAGCACCGCAGACTGCATACAACTAGCAGGGTCTCTGAGACTCGGCGAGTTTGTGACTCGAGGCGGCTTCATGTGCTCGACTGGTTTGGTTATGCGGTTGCCTTAAGTGCTTGAAGGGTTGTAGGGTTGATGGGTTGATGAGCTGATGGGTTGGTGGGTTGAAGTCGCGAGTCTCTTGTAACCTGGACACCGAGACATTTGCGGTTTGTCTACGTGAAGATGTGGAATACACATATTTTGCGCCCATCGCCTTCGTGGTAAGAACACAAACGTTTATCACTGGCAACTGTCATGACAACTGTGTGCCAATGCTGTGCCGTGCATATTGCAAGTGGCAACCGCAAGGTGCACACGCATCTCTGGCAGCCAACTTTATGGCATCTAACTAAAAGGAAAATGCGGTAACGTTTCTTTAAGATTATGATATGCACTCAATAAGCAAACGGACCACTTGCAACCCCTCAATTGATACGTTGCAACCCCCCACCCACCCCCAACCCATGCAACGTTATGAGCAGAAGCAGAAGCATTAAGCTGGCTTTCAGCTTATGAATAATGCGCACGTTTGATCAGGGGCCATAAATAATACGCAAATCGAAAACGCGCAGCGTCTAATTGAAAATGCTGGGGCATTAGTTGAGCAAAAAAAGGGGGTGGCGGCGGGGGGAGGGTGAATGGTGGCCAGCTGTGGAGGAGGGTGTATATTTCAATGGTCAGTGGGTTGATTCATTCGTTCGTTGCCTGCCACAGATTCATTCGCTTTGCCAATTAGACAGCGCAGACACGTGCCGTATGCGTATATCCCTATATCCGCAACGAGCCATAATTTATCGAAGGGCCAACGATTGAGGATATCCGTCAGCTTACAAGGCTTAGCCGTTAACTGTTAACCGTTAACTAAGGGATGGGGCTTGTTGTTGTTCTTGTTGCTGCTGTTGTTGTTCTTGTTAAGCAAGTGCGCACTTCAACTGCACACGTTAGCGCCATTTTATGGCCCACAGAAGAAGTCGCGAGCGCTCGCTCCAAAGTAGGCTATAAAGTTTTAGTGTCTTACATTGTACTGACAGCCACTTGAACTTTTCAACACCAATAAATAGAAGAGCGAAACTAACTGGAATGTGCAAGAAATCAACTGATAGACACAGGTAAGAACTAAATTCAATTAAAGCCAGCAATTTGCTGGCACTATTATGCTTGGGGAGGGAGTGAGAAAGAAAGAAAGAGAGAGAGAGAGAGAGAGAGAGAGAGCGATATGGAGTGAGAGAGTAAATAAAAAACGGATGGGCAATAGTTATAGTCGTCTGCTCACTTTTTCTCTCTCCCTCTCTCAACGTCTTAGTTTCCTTATCATTACTATACTGACGTTTAACAATATTTGTTGTGATTGGTTGGTTTGGTTTCATTTTATGCTTTCCAAATAGTTACAATAAATGTTGAATAATTTTTTTAATTTTAATACACTTTATATTATTTTTTTTTTTTTTTGAAATTTCAATCTTAATTTAATAATTTAATTTTTATTTTGTATAATTGCATTTTTGGTTTGATTGAATTTCATTTATTTTTCCCTTTCCTTGCAATAAATGTTGCTTCATTTTGCATTTTACATCACCCACATTTATTAATTCCTTTATTTCATTGTTTTTCATTTTGAATTATAATTTGATTTTGTTCATTAACTTTAATTGAACTAAAATGTTCATTATTTTATTTTTAAAAACTTTTTTTGTAATTGTAGACTGATTTTAGTCCACATTAAATACATTTCTCCTTTAACTTTAAAGACAAAGTCTCTTTCTGTATTTGTGTTTTCTTTTTTAAACTAATTTACATGTGTTCTATTTATATTTCCATTTAATTAGTCAAGCCTTGAGTTGTGGTTATGAAAGTAAATACCGCAATTCTGTCTAAGTTTATATTAAACTAATTTAATTATAAGAATATGAGTTCCATAAGAATACTGTTGTGTTTTCATATCTTGCTCATTCCCCAATTAATTAACAATAAGTAACTTAACTGCTTAAGTAGAAGATGGGAAAACATCTGTTTAATTTGAAGTCTAGATAAATTAAATACACATATTTTTCAACAGTTTCATAAAGCTTAATATTTTGCGTACACTCTAAATAACTAAATTAATATAAAAACATACAAAAAATATATTTTTAACTTTGTGTGTCTTAATATTAATTTACGCAAATTTTAATACATCTTGACAGGGTCTGTCAAAAATATTGCGTTGTACACTCTTTATTATTTATAAGCAGAAGTAAAAAAAAAACCCCACACACATCCGCATCCACATCCGCAGCCACGTCCGCAACCGCATCCGCAAACGCAACGGCTGAAGCTGAAACTGAAATCTTAATGATTTAACTAGCGTTGCTTGCGCAAGTAAAACAAAACCAACAAAAAACAATCTTAATAAAACTGACAAACCCTCCACTTGGAAATCAACTTAAAGCCAAAAAAGAAAAATAATAATAAAAAACGAAACGCTTAACTATTTAATTTCGTATACGTGATATGGCGAGGCAAGAGCAGGGTAGGGAGTAGGATGTAGGGTGTAGGGAGTAGAGTGTTGGGGTGCAGCGAGTGCACTCACTTTTATGATGCACTTTTTTGTGGCTTTTGTCAGCTGCAAGTTTGTTGATTGGCATTGCATGTTACCAACTTTATACAGCGACAGACTGACAGACAGAAAGCAAATTATCCGGCGTCAAGCACTAATTGGCTGGCCAACTATGTAACGTGTTGACTTTTTTGGCCAGCTATTCGCCAGCTACATGTGTGTGCCCCATATGGCAACTGATTGTGGCAGATAGCAGCAGCAGCAGCAGCAGCAGCAGCAGCAGCATCGCAACAGCAGCCTTGGCAGCCTTGAGTTTAGCTACTTAGATAACGTTTAAGATGCAACGGCGCCAACTTAAGTCATAACAGTTTAAATAACATCAAATGGCACACCTATCTACACAGCAAGAAGTTGACATCGGTTTCAATCAAATTTTAGAAGTCAAGCAATTTATTTGTAGAATTTTTAAAGCTAGATATAGTTACTATAAAGATATATTCGGTATAAAAAAATTTTTAATAATACTTTTTATGCAAGCACTTTGCAAATGACCAATTTTGCTTTAAAATAACCTTGGGCTCACTTTCTAATACCATTCAACAACAACTCCAATAAAAATAGTGTTAAATTAAAAAGTTCTTTAGTTTATAGTTGTTAAATTAGAATTTCTCACTCAACACTATATGAAAATAATTAATAATTTGTACTTTACATTTTTGAAATTCCAATTTTGAGAGTGATGTAATTGCAATCTAATTTTTGTGCCGTGTAGCAATCTTATAGCCACAGAAACCACCCCACCTCCGGGCCACCCTCTGGCTAACCGACGTGAGAGTGCTGCCACAAAAGTGCGACGAGTACGACGACAACGACAACGACAACGACGCTTCATTGCAGCAATTTGCATTTTAAGTTGCTAATGACAAAAGTTATAATTGCATAACGCTCAACATGGAGTGCAGGACGACAGCTGAGGGGAGGTGGGGAACGTGAACGACACATGAGTTGTAGCTGCTGCTACATGTTGTCGCTGTTGCAAGGAAGGTGTCATGCGTTTGCCTAAGGTGCAAGATGGCAGGTAGGCATTCAGAGAGGCAGTCAGGCGGAGGGACAATCCGGCTGTCAGGCAGCGCCACTTGGCAGCCGGAAATGAAAAGTAAATCAAATGAGTTGCTGCTACACAGCACTGGCAGCACTTGATGAACGCTGTCCGTTGTTGCCGCAGTTGCTGCTGTTGCCGCCTTTAGTTACAACATCGCTGGAAATTGGCGTCGTTGGCCTGTCAGTGCGTGCTCAAGGCACAGCACATATACACACACACACCCACCAAGAACTGGGACAGTTAAGGATTACTGTGTCGTGTGGCAGTTGCGAATGTGGACTCCATAAACGTTGCAGACACTTGCAGAACTCTGACTCCGACTTGTATCAGACTTTTATTCAATTAATAAACTGACGCACTTCTGCGAACTGTCAATGCCAAATCTTGCCCATATGATTGCGAAGCGAATATGGATTTAAGTAATCAAGCAGGAATGCTATAGTCAGTAGAGTGTGCTCGACTACGAGTTATCCTCTACCCAGCCGATAAATATAAATTATTGACAAATAAACCTTTAAAAATTGTTGCACACCCAAATGTGAGAATGCGTGGAAATGCTCTCATTTGTTATGGCCATCACTGATAAAAGAAGAACTATATATATATATTTATATAATACACACACACTCCTCGATTATCATAATATCCCTTTCTCACTCATGCAAATGCATATGAGATAAATATAAGAATACGTTTTGGTCTGTAACTTGATTGTTTCGATATTTATAAAATTCTAAATGCAATAATATTTCAATATATATTTTGTAATATTTGTTCTGCCTTTTAAAATGTGGCTGTCACTGCTATCAAAAATCGATATGTATCGATAATCGCGAAATGGTTGCAGTTATCGGTAAATCTGTGCGGGCACATGAAAACTTATATTTAAACTTTAAGGACTATAGCTCTTATAGTCTCTAAGATCCCAGTGTTCACACCGACAAACAGACGGACATGGCTATATCGACTCGGCTGTTTAACTTGCTGAAGAATATATATACCTTATCACACAATTATTATAGGGTATAAGCAGAAAATGCAAATATGTCTCGCATGGAATTCCAATTAATGAAAAGCTGACTTAGCACGAGTAACGTAACAAGTTGGAAAATATAAAATATTAAGTTATTTCAGAAAATGAGACTGGTTTGCGCTGAGCTTAACTTCTCAGCCCCAACTTTGTCACACTCGAACACATTGTTGAAATATGCTTACATTCAGTAAATTGGAATTTGGTTTGAGAGTAAATTCATTTTTGGTCTTACAGTTCACATGGAAATCAAGGGGCTCGATGTGAGATCGTTTAATGCCCTCAAAGGAGCTTTTTACAACATACAAGACAGCGCACACGAAAACACGATAAATTTAATTAAACTCTTGTTACAAACAACAACAAAAAAAGAATGTTAAAAAGAAACAAGAACAGGCCATGTAATTTGCATAAATGTCAAACGTAATTTGGCGCTCAGCAGGTCAAGTTGGGGGCTCATTACAGTAGCCAAATGAACAGGCAAACAAATGCAATAACAACAAACTTGCCTCTCTCTCTCTCTCTCTCTCTCACTCACACGTCCAACTCTCTCCCTCTCTCTCTCTCTCCTTATATATATATTTACATGTGTGCCTGCATAAAATGTACAAGTTAAGGTTTTTCAGCAAAAGTGCAAGCTTACAAAAATAGGTTTTCATTAAAATACCCTGTGATAAATAATTATTCCTAATATGTGTTGAGCTATTAGCTTAAAAATTAACTCATATAGAGTTCAAAAGATTTATTTAATATGTTAATAATACCTATTGATATTTGAAATTGAAACTATGGAATAAGAAAACCCTCTAATATCAAATTCATATGAGCCTTTAACCACGTCGCCATTTTTATACACTAGCTCTTCAGTTTGCGAGTTTTTATTTAAGATTCAGATTCTATGATGCATTATCTGTAGTTAACAAATACATACATATATTAATACCATATAAAAAAAGTAACTGGTAGTCAGTCCCAAAGTGCTCAACTTTATATTCGAAAATTGAATTTAGCCAACAAAAATAAAATTCAAATATGCCAAATATGCATAAATAATAAAAAGAAAAAGTCTTCTTCATAGCAATTTCAACTGATTGCATTAGATGTGTAATAGGATTCTACGAAATCAGTCTTCAAGTAGAGCATCTCATTTGTCGAGGATTCTCGACTGCAGTAAACTGGTAGTTATTATTTCTGTTGTTGTTGTTGTTGCTGTTGTTATTGTTGTTATGGTGGGTCGCTGCTTTGAGGTCACTTTGACAACTGCTACCGCAGTTAGCAGCAGTTCCACTTAACGGTAGACAAGCTTATGGACTTGCCACAAGACAGGAGAGGCGAGGCAAGGACGGGGCAACAGACACAAAGCGGGACAGACAAACGAATGCCACTTGTGTCGAGTATCATTTGAGAAAAATGTTAAATACACTGAACGAAAACAAAATGAAAATAAATGAAAAGAGCGAAGCGAGAAGGTTAAAAGTCACTGGCGTATGAGCTGCAACAACAAGCAAAACAAAAAAAGCGAGTAGAAAAACCAAAAAAAAATAACAAAATGGTAAACAGAGTAACAAAGAGAGAGGGGTAGCGAGAGAGAGAGAGAGAGAGAGAGAGAGAGAGAGAGAGAGAAAGTGTAGAAGGATGCTAAAAATTAGAAAAACATGAAGCAGCTCGCAATGTGTGGGTGGCGGTTGGGCGCAGGGGCAGGGGCAAGGGCATGGACAGCGTAGATACTGCAATGCAGCTTACCAGCCAAATGCTGTTTGTATCAGCTAAAAGCTTGCACATACATGTATATACATATAAGTTGCACACACACACACACGCATACACACATATACATATATGTACGAGTACATACTTAATTTTTTTTTGTGCACTCTTATGACCTGCTCCAGAATTTGGGTTGTTGTTGTTTTTTTGGTGCTGCTTTTGCGGTTTTGTTTTTAATATTAAGCGCTTTAGTTGACGCTGACACTGCTTGTTTTCTGTTGCCACTTTTTATAGTTTTTGGCAGGAGACCAAAAAAAATAATAAATAAAAAAATATAGCAAAAAACCAAAAACAACTTTTAACCCAATGCGAGTGTGGTGAGGTGTGTGTAATTGTATGTGTGGGTGTGTGTGTGTGTGTGTGTGTGTGTGAGTGTGCTTGAGTAGAGTTTTGTGAGCTTTGTGTAAGCTATGGCAAAATGCGAAAGTGTTTAGCCAGCAGTCGCCACCAGCCACCCAAACCCCCAAAACAACATAAATAACAAATGCAAAGTTGAAACTCAGTGTGACGCCGTAGAGAGAGGGAGAGAGTCGAATGAAATAAAATATAAATAAATGTGCTCGCAAAAAGGCAAATCAAAGGGCGCACATTATGCATATTGCATGCCCAATGCCACATGCCACTGTGCCACATGCCACATATGTTGCCCAGGTGCCAGCCGCACAATCTTTATATGCAACGGCAGCCACAGCTGAAACGTGCGCATAAATTAGTAATTTGCCACACTCAAACTTAACTTGCAACCCCGCAGCCATTTCAGTTCCCATTCAAGCAGACAAACTTTTCAAAAAAAAAAACCCCCCAAAAATATTCTAGTGCAAAAAGATTGCAACACTACTTATGATTAGGAATGTAAACTTATCTATGTATATGAAGAGATAAAAAATGCAACAATTCATAGATTTTTCATTCTCCAATGGAAATTCACAAAAAATGTATCATTTTTAAAACTTGCACTCGACTCTCCACATTAAAATACACGTACATTTTATCATCATACATTCAATGTCAGGCAAACGTATGGTTTAAAAATTCACTTTGTTAAAATAAAATTGTTTTTTGCACGATTTTTTGTATCCAGTACAAATTTTGCTGCATAAAAAAGTAAGTTTCAACAGCCATAAGCCAATTAGAATTTATGCGAAAAATAATCAAATTCATTTCTAAATCGTGACAGTTTTAAATTCATTTAGAAATATTTCAAACAATAATGCCACTCTTTAATAGCAGCTCGAAAATAATTTAATTAAAATATAAATAATTTAAGCAATTAAATAACAATGACAATTGTAATATTTAGTATATTAAAATGATGTATTGAAACATTTACATACATAACTGAATGTAACTCATCCACATATGTATATATTAATGTAAATAATAATGAAATTAATCAATATCACAATTCAAATACTCTCAATAATTAGTTGTAATATTTACTATATTAATATTAGATATTCAAACACTTGGTACAAAGCTGGAGTGCCCAGCATCTATGCTTTGTCCAAGTTGCTAATAAGTATTCAACTTTTAGCTAGCTCCTGTAAATAAATAAATATTTGCATTATCAATGCCAGAAGAGATTTGCTTTCATTCTTTCAACTAACACACTGTACAGTTGTTCCTTATGACTTTTTGTGTGCGACTAATTCACATAAAGTTACTAATCCCCCGGCTTAACTTTAACTGCAATATTCAACATGATGTAGCACAGAGCCGGAGGTGAGGGGAAGTGGAGAAGGGGAGAAGGGGACTCTTAGCGGGTCTTTAGATGCGCACAATTGCCATTTAGCGTCAGAGGCGCAGTGCTCGTCCTCGACTCATTTGGCCAACACATGTCCTGGCACTGCAGTGCCTTCTTGCCTGACAGCCCCGCTCAGCCCCTCTCTCTGCCTTATTGCCTGCCTGCCATGTGAGATAATCATATTTCTTTGCTCGAGTTGCTCTTAAGTCCCATAGTTTTTTTATTTTCTGCTGCTGGCGCTGCTGCTGCCTTTGCTAGGAACTGTTTTTCAACTAAATAATATAAAATATGTACAAGCCAAGCTGGCAAATTACGAGCTGGGGGTATCCTTATGCAGCACAGTTGGCAGGACTTGCCAGCTGGCAGTGCAGCTGCCAAGCAGCAACAACCACTCCAACAATTGGGGCAAAAGCGAACCGCAGCAAAACTAAAAAGAAAAGTGCAAAAGTAGCTGGCAAAACGAGCGACAACAACTAAAAACAAAAAACATCAACAAAAAAACAAAAAAAATAGCAATGGAAAAGTCAAATTAAATTTCGCATAATTTTGTCATTGTTTTTGTTGTTGTTGTTGGTTGCTGCGCTTTCGTTTACTTTTTGAGAGAAAAGTTTATTGTTTTTGCGGCTTGGCACAACTTTTTTCTGCCCAGCCACATGTCGCATTTTGCTGGCAATTTTGTTAGCATATTTTATGTTGTTGTTGTTGTTGTTGTTGTTGTTGTTGTTGTTGTTGTTGTTGCTGTTGTTCTTCTTGGCGCAGTTTTGTTACTACGCTTATTCTTCTTCTTCTTCTTTGGACTGCTTCGACCGCATTTAAAATTGCAGCGCCGAACTTGAACCAAATACGCAGAATGCATCATGTAGCATGCAGCATGCAGCACTCCTGCTCTGCACGCCCCCTAGAAACAGCAGTAAGAAAAACGCCTGTGGGCCAAAAGTTTGGCACACAGAGCACAAATCAAAAGTAACTAAATGAGGCGCACGAATCTAATTAGTTTGCTAGCGTCGACAAGCCACAACCACCCTGACCCACCACCTCCACGCTTCTCACATGTCCAGCGGAAGCGGAAGTCTGACTGAGACAAAGAGAGAGGGAGAGGCAGAGTGAGAGGAGGAGAGAGTCAGCATAGCAATTAGCCAAACACTGGCAATGTTCATGTCCATGTAAGCAGGCAACGCGCCATTTAAGCCTAAATGTCACCAGTCGACCCATACCAAACCCAAACCCACCCAACCCATGTTGTTCACCTGTTCAGCGTTGGGAAACAATGGTACAGAAGCAAAAACAAAAGGACTCCAGCGCTAATCTGCACTAAATTGTTGTTTATTTTTCGGCTTTAAACGCTATGTTTAGTCCTGGCCAGGACACACACACAGTTGCCCGATTTGCGTGGCAATCGGCCATTCAGCGAGTACGCTAATTAGTCCGCCGCTTTTTGTCCACTTCTCGAATAGTCTGGCAAAGTGGCAGCCTGGCTAACTGGCAGGCAGGAGCTCAACTTGCCATCAGGCAATATTAAAAATTAATATGTAAAATCATTCGCACATAAAAGGAAAACACACAGAACGCAAATGCATATTTATGAGCTGCTCAAATTTGCTGAAGTCTGTCTAAGCCGCAAAACTCGATGTTATTAAGTTCTCCACTATTATTATCATTACAGCATAATGCAAAAATAAACCTATTGCATAACAAGTGAGTAGTAATAAATAAGAAGTAAGTCAAATGAAACTAGCTATAGATTAAAATAGAGAAACAACAAGACAATAATAATGCATATCAGTGTTAATATAATATTCCTTTTTAATTATTGTTTATTGTTTATTGTTTGGTGTAGTCCATTTATAAACTAAATATGTTTTTCGATTGTTCTTTTGTTAATTTGTATTTACTCCGATATATTTCGAATCTCGTCAGGCTTCGTCTGTAGTTCAAACACAATTAAACTTTTATATATATTTTTTTTTGTTGTATTCTCTATATAATTAAATTACTTTGATGAAGATAACGTGGTATACAATAAAGTTTTCATACAAGAGCTCAGCTATCAACAAGGTTCTCCTATATGAGGTATTTGATATGATTGCCAGATTGTCCGATTTCAATTACATTTTTTCCAAGTATGAGGAGCTAAGGATAGTAAACACATTGGGTAAATTTGTTACCAAATATATTTTGAAACAAAAAAGTTCTTTAAACAAGAACTCAAATTCCAACCGATTGTTCTAATGGAAACTGTGGAATAAACTTAATTTTAATGACAGAAAGGAACAGAAAGGCGGACGGATAGTTATATCGACTAATGATTCTAGACTTCTCCTTCAATTCGTTACAAACCTTACAACAAAATTAGAATATCCACTACATTATTACAGTATTAAAACGTAAGCTTTTCAAGCATCTGCATACATTTTATAATTAGATATGTATTTCTTTTCTGAATGCCTATTCTACACAAGGTAAACTATACATTTAGGCCCAGGCTATAAGCAGCAGTCATGTATCAAGACTCGTAGAGGCACCGCCTAATAGCCTTGGCTAAAACAGGTTGTAATGCATGTTAGCACATGGAATGTTTCCATTCAGTTCAGTTGTCATCTAATTTTTGCACTTTGTCAACCATACAAAAGCCAAAGCCGCCAACGGCAATTTACCAAATGAGACAAAGGTGAAAAATATGCTGCGCTGCATTTCTAAAAGGAAAGTCAGTTTGTAGTGGCTTGGGAGGGAATTAGTCGAGAGGGTAATGTGTTGCGATGTCAGTTTGCTATTAATGCTTTTGACTCTTGACTGTAAGTAGAGCATCTCGTCGCAATGCAGACTCAAAGGATAGTTCGGTCGCTTTGTTCGCCTCTTTTTTTTGCCGAAATCTTTCACCGCATTCTTTTAGGCGACACTCGAGAGTGGAGGGTGGTATTACGAAAAGGGAGACAAAGTTGCCTTCAGCGAGGCATAAAATGTAATTAGTTGTAATTGATTTAAGCACAAGTAATGTTGATTAAACGCGTGCACCAGGCAGTCTTGTGGCAGTTGATGTAAGAACAAACAACAAACAGACGACAGACGCAAAAGCGCGTTGCCTGCAACATTGTGGTAAGCTTGACAGCGCAACGCAACATGCACTACTTATTTTTACGCGTGTGCGTGTGGTGTGTGTGGGTGCAGATCCTGGACCCTAACTTAGATGCACAGCAAATAATCATAAGCACTCAGCGGAAGTCAGAGTGGATTTGGAATCGAATTTAGCATTGGAATCACTTTTTTTAAACCCAAGTTCCGCAATTTTATATGATCCTCGTTTTTATACAGGCAAATGGTCGGACATGGCTAGGTCGACTCGACTGTAGGTATTAATCTGAAATATATATACGTTATGGTGTCGGAGATACTTTTTTCTGCTTTTTACATTATTTTTCACAAGAAATATTATAAATGTTATTTATAAGTATAATTATTTGAGCTCAAATATTATATTTTAACTAGTAACTGGTAAATGGTCATCCCGTTTTTTTGGCGTTCTCATTTTATAATTTATAAACTTCTATAGTTTTTTTAAGTGTAGTTACTTGTGTTATTTGTGTGTATTTGATGTACCCTTCACTCATATAGTATTTGTTGCTCACTGAGCTCTGAGCTCTGAGCTGTCAAACAAAGTTGCTTGTAGCGCCAGTTGACAGTGCGCAACAAAAGTCGTGACACACTGACAGCCGCAATAGCAAAACAAAACACAAAGTGCAATTGTTGCAGACGCCCCACAGATCCTATCCCAGGAGTGGCCCTGCTCGGAACCCATTCATTGGCAAGATGAAGATGACACACGCTCAGCAGGCGCAGGCAACAAAGATGCGACTCAAAAGTCTTCAACTGACTTCAGGACAAAGTTGCATTTGGTCACTGGGCTGGGCTACTTAGGTGCAAAGCGCACTCTTTGCATATGCCTCATCCCCCATCCCCCCACACGCTTAAATATCAGACTGGTGGCAGCTGGCATTTGTGGTATTTGTTTGGCTATCTTTAGTTATTTGTACTCGATGTGCGCTAATTTGATTGTATTCGTGAGATAAACAATGCTGGCAGAAACGGGCAGAACTCATCTGGATTGGCTCAGCTCAGCGCTCCCCCGATTAAATAAGGGTCGGCAACCAGCAACGCCACAAATGGCAAATAGCGAGCACAGCCACATGACGCCTCCATGCATACATCCGGTGGCAAATAATGTTTTTGGGGCGTTTGCAATAGGATTTTGCGATTTATTTGCCAAGTGTAAAAGACAAAGAGCCAACAGGCAAGCCAGCCTTGAAGTCTAGGCCAAAATGTAGATAAGGCAGGCCAACGCTGAAGCAATCGAGCCAAACCAAGTCGAACCGATTAAAGTAAAGTATAGTAAAGTAGTAGACGAGCAACTGTGTAAAGTAATCAAGGAAACGTAAACGGAAAGCGTCTAGGCACAAAAACACGATATCTTAATGAAGTATCGATTGCGTCACTGCAAATGCCACCAAAAGGCAACCAGGCTCTATTTCCAATTGCGCCTCAGTCTTTTCCCCTGCTGCTGTTGTTGCCGAGAGCAACTGTGGAAGGTAGCTGGAGGAGCGGCGCGGATGCATGGATTGAATTGAAAGGTTTTTTAAAATGACATTTGCAAGGATGGCACAGTAGAATCGAGCACCACAATTTGCACATAAAACTCAATTATTAGAGAAAAGAGAAGCTTTTAAAATGTATCAAAAGTTATACTTATTTTTATTGTTAGATTCTGTTCACTGCGACCACTTGGATCAATATCGCATCTGCCTTATAAATGAGTTATAGTTGGTGGATTTCATTAAAACTATTTTTGTTGGCTTTGGTACTCAAATAGAGTGTTGCGCAAAGACACATTGCAATGATTTTTCTTATTTAGATTTAACTTGGACTTATTACATTTTTTTCCATGAATTTGTACGTAAGCTAAAAATATAATTTGAAATGACTTTTCTTTTTGAGAATTGACTTTTATTTATTACATATTTTCATGATGTTGTGCACAATCTAAAAATAAATTTGAAATGACTTTTCTTTTCTTGGTTATTTACATTAATTTATTAAATTACCATAACTTTACATTATTTATTACAAATCAAATTGAGTGGTTAGTCTGCATTATCTTAATCAGGCATAAATGATGTTAAATAACAGCCATTAGTTGTTAGTAAACAGCATTTAATATCTTACGCACAATTAAATCAATGCATGTTTACATAATATATTCGATATTAGTTCCGATTAACTGAACAGACTATATACTAATTTTGTTCCACAGTATTGTCAATGTTTGCTCCGGGCACACTTCGAATTTCATTTGCTTGTTTAGCTCTTATCGGATATTTGGCTCCGTCTGGCCCCGAGCAGTTGGCCTGTCAGTCATTCGTCGACGTTGGCCTATCAATGCTGCTACAAGATTAGGAATGCTTCACCCGAATTGCCAACGTTTGACATTTGCATGAACGCCCAAGCGCCAAAGTGGGCGTGTCATCTAAATGCAACCCGCTCAGCTCCGCCCACACTTTATCTTTTTTTTCTTCTCTTT
Source organism: Drosophila grimshawi (assembly GCF_018153295.1). Taxonomy (NCBI): domain Eukaryota; kingdom Metazoa; phylum Arthropoda; class Insecta; order Diptera; family Drosophilidae; genus Drosophila; species Drosophila grimshawi. Next base: position 27,602,531 of record NW_025063098.1, read on the forward strand.
TTTTTTTTGTTTAATTATTTAAAGTGCCAAAAAGTTGACGTTGACTCTTTGCCACTGCCTGCTCGCAAAAACACGCATACGAAATCCCAAATGAGTTCATTCAAAAAACAGAACGAGGCACACACACACACACACACACACACACTGCTGGCTGCCACTCAGTAGTCAGTAGTCCGTAGTCCGTTGTCAGGTAAACGCGCAGTCCTTGCTAAATATTCAATAAGCGCCAATTTTTGTAGCATACAAATGGGTGCATTAGGGCGTAATTTACAATCGGCGCCTGAAAACGTAGTTTGAGAGTGTGTCTGTGTGTGTGTGTGTGTGTATTGATGTGTGAGTGGCATACATCAGCTTTTACTGTGTGTGTGTGCATAACCAAATGAGTCAAGAGGGAAACATTAGTCATACCAAAAATATATATATACATATATATATATGCAAGCAGGAAAACAGTCGAAAAATATCTCCATATATATATATACATATCTGTTGCGAGTGCTAATACTCAATAATATACCCAGTATACCCAATAATCGGCTTTGGGCGCTTTAACAGCCCAAAAAAAAAAACTGCAAAATGCTATCAGCACACGGCTTTCAATTAGTGCAGAAAATGAGCGAAGATTTCCAAGAAAATTCATTAAAGCTGCGCACAGCCAGCTGGCAACGCATCTGTTGAAATTGTAATAGAAATACCAAGAGGAGGCCAAGGCAAATGTAATACTGGGCGGATGGGTGGTGCTGGTGATGCTGTTAGTGATGCTAGCTGGTTGCCGGTTGTCCCACCTGGCGGCTGCTTTTGGCCTGGCTCTAACTTTGGCGCCTTGTTAGTAGGAAACAATGTCAAACTCATTAGTGCTCCCAAAAGGATTTCTTTTACAGTGCCGTCAAACAGTCTAAGTACATACACCTACACACACACACACACACACACACACATATATATATACATATATTTATACATATATATAAACTCAAAAATTTGTAGATGTGCTTCTACAGCAGCGAGCAGCAGCAGCTTTGAACTTTTTTTGCTCCTCGCATTTACTTAATGGATTAATGAGATTTTTTGTTTGCCAAAGCCAACATCATTTTTGGGTAGAAAGAGGAGCAGGGCGGCGACTAAGTAAACCAGTCGCAAGACGTAGGTGACTTGAGTTGGTTTTCTTCCCCCCCCCCCCCTGCCGCTGCCCCATCTTCATCTTCTTCTCTCTTCTGGGTAAACATATTTCATGTGCAAGGGTGCAAAATGCAAGAGCAAAGAGTATTTCTAGGTTAAAAGCCAACCAACAGCACACGATTAGGCTTCTTAATGCCATCTAGCTTAGATTTCGATAATAACTTTATGACATTTGTAAGAAAATGAGATTATTTATATCACATTACTTTCTGATTATTTGACCCTGAAACCATTGAAAATGGGTATAATGAAATTGTGAAAAAGTATGTAGCATGCAGAACAAATAATCTCTGACCTCATAAGATATATATATATTCCTGATCAGTAGCACCACTCAGATCGATCTAGCGATCTCCGTGATTATAAGAGATAGAATGTCAACTTGTACCTAAAAGCACTTATAGAGAATAAAATTTCAATATGAATCGCTTTCATTACTTTAAATGCAGTATCAAAGAAGGCGCTTTTAGTATCCCGTAGTCGAGCCCACTCATCGATAGCATTCGTACATGTTGTAATTAAATATTTTTTAAACTTACTTAAAGAACTATAACACTTGCTGGAAAATAGCAGACTAAAGCCTTGGCTTTACTTAAGCATTTCAATCCTCATGTACTCAACTTATTTGTCATATCTAACTAACGTAACAAATCCTCTAAGCTGAGCATAAAGCAAGAAAAATACAAGAGTCTCTGCATCAACTGAGCACAATGTACAAAAAGTAACAACAGTGCAGGCAGCCTGACTAATAAATATCCTGGATGTAAACAGTACACCGCCAGTGATATAAAGACTTCACCCAACATTTAAAAATATTAACATTAAACCTAATATTTACTAGAGCTATAAGATGTAAGCTTCGATGACTTGAATAATTTTCCACACTTATACATTAGAATCGTATATTAAAAGAAAGGAAAGGTTTTCAGTTTGCAACCCATTAATATAAAGTCAAAGTCCTTAAAGCACACTTGAAAAAGGTGTCGAGGTGTCTTTGAACTACAATCTCTTAACTTAAACAGACATGCAGAATTTCCCAAACCGAAATTGAAGAAGCTCTAAAGTCATAAGCTTAGAAATATGGATCATAATCCACATTTATGCAAAAAAGTTTTACATCAAAAGAAAGTCATTATTCAGCTTTATCTAGTAAAACTATTTCACACGAATTTTGTATTAAAATGAAGTCAAAGCTCTATTACCAAACCTAATAACCCATCTAACAAGCGTGGTAACAGGGTACGCTGGAGACGTGCTACTTTCGCTGTCCGCGCTAAACGAATGCGTAAAGCGTTCTTGACACCTTTTGCTGCCACACGAGCAAAGCCAAAGCCCAAAGCCTCAAGCCCCGAGGTCTCGTGCCCCATCCCAGCAGAGCGTCTGCCCCTCTTTAGTGTCATAATCACCAACATGGTAGCACGGTTAGCTGACAGTTTTTCAACACTTGGAAGTCGCAGTCGCAGAAGCAACGCTTTGTTGAGCAGCTACCCCCTCCCCCCCCCCCTTACCCTTCCTCCAGACTGCTGTGGACTTAAAGTCAGGTCACACACAAATGACTTTGAATTATTTGTTTACCTGGGCCCAGTTTGGCCAGCTTCAGCTTCAGCTTCGTCAACAGCTTTTGTGGGCAAGGCAGCCCAATGGTGCGTAACAAATCGTAGCCATAAACTGGCTGAAGGGAGAACGTGATGGTGACTTGCAACGGCAGCAAAGAAGGAGGACCGGAGGGGGGGGTCCAAGTGCTGCCATAATAATTCACAATTTTTCACAGTTAAGTGTCATGGCGAGGCGGCTAAAAAGAAATGCCAAACAAAGTGTTGTGCACAATTGTCGGTTACTAAGCGGCGCATTAAATCAAGCAAGCGACCAAAAAACATAAAAATAATCCCAGACTTAATGCGGCGGCTCACCCTGCGTATGCGCAACGTTGAAGCTAAAAGGCGGTAAAGTCGAGAAAACTCAGGTGCAGCTGCTTGCAGGACAACCAAACATAATTACACGATTATGCATTTGCGTGAGCCATTTAAATGTCGTGGCCAGGCAACAATCAAGTATGTGCCAAGTGGCCAAGTGAGCAAATGAAAAGTGGCAAGTGGCTAGCGCTGCTTGTGGCATGCTGTCGGCATTTATATGGACCGCTTTCCGGCTAACTCCATGGGCGCCACTTCAAATGTCAGCATACAGACATCAAATGCGCCAGTAAACAACAGCAGAAACCAGGAACTGGAACAGGACAGGAGGCAGCCAACTGGCCCATGCAACATGACAAGTGAAAGGCGGCGATGTCGCTTCACGGAGTGCAGCATATGTTGGCTTTGGCTGCCACACACACACACGCGCACACACGCACACACACAATTGTGTGCTTGGCATCCTTGGTCCAGCAATTGCGTGTGTGTGTGTGTGTATGTGAGTGCGCTTGATATGTGTTGTTTGTGCAACGCTCTCTGTTGCAGCTATTTGTCATAGTCTTGCCTTTGGGGCAGCAAAAGTTATGTTTAGTCAACATGACAAGCCGAAACGAATGGAAAGGATTACCCAAATATATTGATAGCACCATGTACAAATTTATTGACACAAGCTAAGTGATTTATATTTATATATATACATATATTTATATGCTCGACTCTTATAATTTTGGCAGGACTTCCTGCACTTTGCAAGTGAAAATGAATGCTCAACTGAAACCAAAATGTATAATTGACTTTTAGTCAATCAACTTGATTATTATTATTATTATAAAATTTTTAAAATCATTTCAGCCTTATTTCTTTATTTATTTGTACTTAGAAAAGGACTCAAGTAAAAAAAGAAAACTTGCTGTAGAAAATCAATAGCCAAGAAGTCATTTGAGTTTTACACTATTGATAAATTTACAATACTTACTAATTTTTTTCAAAATAAATTCCCAAATAAATTGAAAAATTCTATGGAATAGAATTCTGACGAAATAGTCTTCCCCTTAAAAATTGCATAGAAATTAAAAAGATAGAAAGATTACAAAATCAAGCCAAATCAAATCAAAGTTGAGGAATTGCATTAATTTCGTTCCAACCCACAAGCAAATTAAAATTTGTGTGTGTGGGTGTGTGGGTGTTGGTGTGAGTAAGTATTGATTTCTAGAAGTAGGCAAAATTCGATTAGATTGAGAAGGTAAAATCTAGCAAGGTGCATTATTGTTTGCCTCAAAGTTGCTCTCATGCCGAGAGTCACTTAAAAATATGTGTGTGTTAACGGTATGGGTGTGTGGGTGTGTGTGTGTGTGTGTGTGTTCCTCATATTTGGCATAGTCATACACTCATATACTACTACAGGTTCAATGGAAAGTTTCCTTCGCTGGCTCGATGCAAATACCAAAAGCAAAAGCGAACAACAAAAGCACCTAGTTGGAAAAGTTGGATGGAAAGCTGCTTTTGTTTCACCTCGCAAACAATGAAAGTCAGACAACTTTACCATAATTTATTATGAAATTTTCTATGCAATGCAATGAAAATGCACTTGGCCAAGTAATTTACAGGGGCCACGCAGCGTATTAAATGAGGCAAGTGCGGTGTGGCAAAAGGAAAGATGTGCTCAGGTGCTTGCGAAATAAATGTGCCATAAAATTGATTGAAATTGCATTGTGTGCAACAGTTTGTGTGAAACAAATAAGTTTGCTGCAACCGCTTTGGTTGTGTGCGACAAGCAAAAGCAAGACCAAACGGAACCGGAAATCAGAACCAGTGTGTGAAAGAGACCGAAACAGACAGCGGACAGAGACAGAGAGAGGGAAAGGGAAAGGGAGAGAAAAGGGGTAGCGCCCCTTTGTGCTATTTGTGGCGTGCTGACAATTTTGCTGATTTAGTCAAGTTTCTAAAGTTGCCACAAAGAGCCGAAGTGGGTAGACAAACAGTAAGCGAGACATAGCCAAATAAAGCGAAAAAGCAGAGTGGATAGAATGAGAGAGAGAGAGAGAAAGAGATGCTTGCTGTTGCTCCCCCCTCACCGCAACCACCATAGCTTGGCTACAACTGCAAGTTGCAGCTTTTAAACATTTTCATTAGCGTTAATTAATTTGAAATATGCAATTTTTTTTTCGCCCAGTGCGCTACGCAAATTACGCGTCGGACAAGAGGAGAGGGTCGGGCGAGGGGATAAAAGCGGAGAGGGTGAGGGGTATGCGCTGCGGCGTTCAAATCAGATGAGTTGATACCTCTTATGCTCTGTCTAAAACTCAAAGCGCAGCAAAAATGGACCACAGCAGACGTAGCCAGCACCGAAACTACCCCTCAATCCCCAGACCACCCACCACCGCCAACTCCTCATCCTCCCCTCATCTAACAAAGCCGCGAAGTGAAGCGAGTGTACAGATGGGCGACCATTTAGTTTGGGTAGCCCAAGGGGGAGTGGGCTGGGATGTTTTAGTAGTATAACGTTCGCCGCATTTTTTAATTACGCGAAAAGCGGCTGAGCCGCGCAGTTTTGGCTTTGAGCGTTGTTGGCAAGTTAGCAAAACCGTTGACGTTGTGGCTGAGCACAAACCTGGCTAAAAAGCACTGGCCGAACGGAAAAACGGCCAAACCGGCTGAAGTCAAAGTCACGGCCGGAGCCAGCCAGTTGCAAAGATTTTTGCCACAGGCATAACCATTTAATAAGGCAGTGCAAGAGAGTTTGGCATGAATCGGTTGATGTTTCCATCGCCCAACTGGGTAGTCTTCCATAAAGATGAATACGTGCTGCGAGATGGATAGACCCACAAAACTCGACCCTTGCTTTAAATGAAATGCTCAAATTTGTAGTGCATTCATTTTTGGAGATATTAAAACATAAAAAATTTGAATAATTGCATAGTTCTTTTCATAAATGTAGGTTAAGCAAGCTGGAAAGTTGAGTAAAAATTCTACAATTTTGAAGGATTGATATTTGGGTTATTAAATAAAAGGTTGATTAAAAGTATTAAGGTCAGGCGACAAACGAAGCTTATTCATCAGAAGCTTAACAATGCTTCTCAAATATTGCTATAAAAAACAACAATTTTTCTTATGACAAATAGTAAGTTCATCTGAAAATTAGTTTTAATTCGCAGTTTTGAAAAACTTGACTGGGGAATAAATTAAACGTCTGAAAAAGACATGGATATGACCAAGCACACTTAAAATAGTGTTAAGCCAGAATACTGAATAAAAAGGGATTAATATTAATTGTATTATATTTATCATTCTTTCACATTATAATGACATCAATTTAGTATGTAAGACACGAGTCCAACTCTAGTTAAAAGCAGGCAAGAACGGTTATCATATGCAAGCCGAAGATTACATACCCTTATAAATAGATGGGCACTCTTATTGACATAAAGAAGTCTGATCTCGTTAGTTATCTTTGACATATTTTAGAACAGTTTGGGTAATTTGGATGACTTGTTAAACAAACAAGTTTTTCAAAAAGAAACTCCTCCTTCGACCAATCCTTCCTATGAAAGCTATATAATACAGATATCTTACCCGCCTAGGAAATATGTCTTGCCTGCAAAATAGAGGCACGATTTTGAATACTCGACTCGGACAGTGATGCTGATCAAAATTATATATACATTATGGGAGACAGAGACGTCTGCTTAAAGAACGTTACAAACTTCACCGCAGAGTCATAATACCCTCTGTATAATGAGGCTGGCCAAGTGACTGGCAGATTAAATTCTGCGGTTGTGCGTCGGTTTGAGCAGAGTTGCTGCTATCATTGTTGTTGCTGTCATTGCTCTTGATGCTGTTGTTGCTGCTGCTGTTGTAGTTGCCATGTCTTGCATATTTCATCCATTTTACTTTCAGATGACAGCAGTGCAAGTCGTAAGACTAAGTCGTCCGAGTCCTGAAGCTGCGCTGTGCTGCGACATGCATTGAAATTCCAGTAAAATTATGGCTATTATCAACACTCAGGTCTAAATTGATTATCCAACTTTTTGCAGCACTTTAAGTTTTATGCCCCAAAGCGCAACGGGGTTGCAGCTGCAACTCCCCCTCTTCCTCCCACTTCCCCCGTCTTCCACTGTTAATTTACAATCTTTGTAAATTATGCGCATCTTCTCGGCCAACTGCACAGTGTTGGCCATAGGCAATTGCCATACTTAGCCGCAGTTCTCTTCTACTCGAACTACCAGGGTGAAAAATTATGAACTACTTCAAAAATATAAACTTACAGGACGTTAATTGCACGACGGTGATTCGAGACTAACCCCAAACCACCCGTAACCACCAAAGAACCACTAATGTGAATTACGCATGTGAAAGAATTTGTTATGTTTTTCTTTTAGCGTGCTTCACTTTAATAAGTCAAGTGACAGCGAGCTTAATTAAAGCCAAATTCTGTGGCTTTTGTAGGCGGGAGGCGTGGCGACAACTAATGCAGTTCGTACCACAGTGGAATTAGTATTAGCGGAGGCATTTACACCACAAACACACACAACTAAATTATGCTGATAAAAATTTGCTTTATGTAAAGTCACGTCATGCCCAGCCAGGATAAGGAATCGGGCAATCGGAGTGTCGGGGAGTCAGGAACGTTGAGATATGCACAACTTCCGCCTCGCATCCGGTCCAGAGTACGTGAGCCTATATGGGGCCAGTGCAGAGTTTAGTTTAGGTTTTAGTTGATTTAACTAAATGGCGACAAGTTTAACGAGTGTCACAAATGAGATTCAAAGCGGAGCCAACAGCCACGTACACACACAGATTGCTCCCAGACACACACACACATACACATACGCACACTCACAAACATATGGACGGATGGGCCACTTGAGTCGCCTCTCGTTCATGCCAGTTGCCAGTTGCCAGTTGCCATATGCTAAGCTCTGGCCTGGCCTAAACAAATATAGACAGACACCATCGCACGGAATGGGCAAAGTTTTGAATAGCAAAACGCCCACATATTGAAATAAACGCTTTCATATGTGGCAAGCTAACAAATTTATAGTTTGGCATCGAATTAGCATTGCTACTGAGGGACAACGGAGCCCAGAGGGACACAATGCGGTGCGGTGGGTAACATATACGAAATACACTGAAAAAAAGAACACAAAGTGTATACAGATATCAGTTGTATAACCCAGTTGAATCTACTCTACCTCATTCTGGGATTATAGCTCCTTCTTTCAGAGCTTTTATGTCTTCTGAGCTTAAGGTATTTTTTCCTAGGATACTACATCTTCGTCTGTCTAAGGCAGCGCAATCCGATTTAATGTGCTTTGAGAACTCCTACTCATTATAACAAAATCACACCTAGTTTAGCTAGATGACCTCTTAGTCTGCAGTCCGTTGTCAAGGACCCGGTGAGTATTTCAAGATTGTTCTTCACCATGGATATTACTTGCTTAAATCATCAATCTGATTATAGGCCTATAGTCCTCATTCCATCTTGGTGTTTGCAAAAAAGATATATATATTTTTAATCAAAAAGCGCATTCAACAGATTATTATGATTATATATTAATAATTCCAACTTTTACTTAATAAATGTGCTGAATACTGATGCTTAAAATAAATTTGGTGAATAATATTGCAAGAAATCTAAGCAGAACCAAAAACAGATTGTGTATTATTGATTATAATTAGATTTGAAATCAGATATATATTTTTTCTATAAAGTATTCAATATTTTGGTTTAATGTGTACTTGTATACTTATTAATTATTTACTAATAATATTAATGGAAAAACTAATAAATCAATTTTTGATTGATTCACACATTTTGCCTGCAAGTGTAGAATATCCGCTCCGAAAGAAGGGCGTTTGAAACATGCGACAAGCAAGGCCAATTTCAATATATGAGCAAATTGTTTGCATGTAAGCACACATAACTAAGTAGTATAAGTGTGTGTGTGTGTGTGTGTGTGTGTGTGTGGGTATAAAGCTGTATTAGTATTTGAGTTCTCGTTGTTAGCCTTAAAACTTTAAGCTGATTGCGAGCCCTATGCATATTTAAATCCTTTATCTATGTGAATACAATTTGCACAATTTCTCGAACGCTCCTTGATTGCGTATCCTTCGATTGTGAATGCTTTTTTAGCAGCTAGATTGAAATCAAGTTCTTACACTTTGTGTGTCGTTCAATTGGAATTTCATGTTTGTTTGAAATGTGAGACGTACATCATCGCGTATGCGTAATGAGGCATTAACAAGGCAATTTGTGTATCATGCTCACAATGGGCAACATTTATTTCTAGATTTTAATTCATTTTATTACACAAAATTAGCTCGCTTATCGTCCGCTCAAATCGTAAGCCGTTAACAAGGACAACACTTGGGCACATTAATGCCAAAGGATACGCCGCACAGGCCAAGGGTGAAAGTGAATGATGAGGTCAAATCAAAATCCAAAAAGCTGAGAAAGTTCAAAATGCCGACTCCAAGGAGGCATGGGACAGGGTGCCACGCCCCCTCGTTCGTTACGTGCATCGCGATAAGCAAAAGGACAATGCGGCGGCCGTGAGCGGATGCCTTGGCGCGCATCCTTTAAAATTCTATAAAAAAAAACAAACACAATATGCGAAGCAAGAGCAAACAATTGTGTCTTTGAGTGTTGTTGTTGTGTGTGTGTGTATGTGTGTGTGTGTGTGTTTGTATGTGTAAAGTAAAGATTGAGGCCTGGTGCGAAGGCTAGATGAATTCGAAGAACGCTACGATGGCGCAATTGGCGCTATTTTTGACGGCTCCCTCGACTCGCCTCTTGTTGGCTTTGCTTGTCCTTTTCGACTGTCGTTTCGCCTTGATTTTTATTTAGTCTTCCATGTCCTTGCTGGGCATTTCAGAAGTGTGGCCAGAAATGTGAAGTGTATTGGAAAATGCTTTTTTTCAAACTTGGCAGGATGAGCTTACCCACCTCTACCTTTTTATAGTAACTTCTTTTGTTGTGTAATTATGTCGATGACATTTTTTTGTGACACAAAAGAAATATATATTGACGTGTTTAAATCGGGTAACTATATCATGTAGGTCTATCTGGATTCATCAATCAAAAACAGAAAAATTGCCTAAAGTAAAGAAAGAATTTTAATACCGACGCTCTACATAAATTGTATGACAAAGTTTTGGAGGATTACCTGAAATTTATTAGATTAATACAAGAAATTTAACAACTACTATCTTCAATGACAAGATATTTAGTAAGTATCGCATTAGCATATCACAGTCAAGGGTATTACATTTTCGGTATGCAGATTACAGTTGTATTTGGTCCATTCTTTATTTTTGCGTATTTTTTTTATTTAGGCCAAAGGATTATTTGCTTGGTTTAGTCCCTTGACTGTATGCAGGATGTTTTGTCTTTGGTTTGTTTTGCCTTTCGGTTTGGCTCCCTTGCGGTTGTGGCCCTACGAGTTTATCAGCGAACGAGCGCGTCTCAAAGCACGACCTTGGATTTGGATTTGTATCTGTGTATCAGTATCTCTATCTGTGTGTATGCCTATCTTTATCTGTGCGTGTGTGTGTGTGTGTGAGAGTCTATCTGTGTATGTGGCTGTGTTTATTTAGGTCGCATTTCAGAGGCTAAGTTTAGAGGGTTTGAGCCGTTCTGGCGCCAGCAGCAGCTCAGTTAGTTTGGTTTATGGCTTAGCAGCTGTTTTTGGTTTATTAATTTCGCATTAAACTGTGCAATATTTTGTGTCTTTACCCCTTATTTTCTGCTCGATTTTTGGGGAGATGGCCGAAGACAATTGGCAAAATGTGTCTGGTAGGCAGACAAAAGCTTTTGGGGAAATGCCCATTAAAAGTTGATCTAGAATTTGCGGTACAATCTTTATATGCGCATTAAATCTTCGCATATCCAATGTTGAATCTTTTTGGCCAAATGCTTAAGCAACTTCAGCGCTCATTAAATGCCTGACTTTCAGATTTCATAAAAATGCAAATAGTGAGTGGAGGAAAGCGTAAAACCAACTTCCCGTCATTTAGCAAAAAATAAAAAATAAAAATAAAAATAAAAACCAAATTGCACGAGAATTATGAGTTTGGATACAGTCAGGGTTTGAGTTTCTTTCTGTAAGTGTGTGCGGGGGTTAACAACTCTAGAATTTTGCCGCCCTCAGCGCATTTTATGCCATAGATTTATGAGCTGAGACATGAAATGATGACCCACGTTTTTAACGTTCCGATCTTTCATTCTTTTTCAACGCTCAGTTTGCTGCTGCCTGGGCACTTTTTATGGTCCAGCACCTGCGGTCAGCCCAAAAAGGGCTAATAAACTTGAATACAGTTTCCCAAACTGATTTACATAAACCACCCACGACTTGTTATTGCCATTGCTATTGCCCAGCGCTGTTTTCATCAAAAGGTAATTGGATTTCTGGATTTCGGTTGACGACAACACGACGCCGGAAATCATTTGATTAAAATTGCTCCAGAATAGACAAACAAAATGCCCAAAGAAAACAATAATATTGATAAACAAAAAAAAATGAAAAGATAACATCTAAAAAAACATGTGCGGTTTTCACACACTCTATACAACTTGTAGGCAGTGCGACCTGTGCGGTAGTTGAAGCTATGTTCAAACTATTATTTGCATTGGATTTTCCAAGAACGATAGAAAGTTTTAAACATATATATAATGCTTATAAAATTGTATCTGTGTATAAATAATTATTTTTTATTAATTACCTATAGGAACATTTTGTGATATTATTTAATAACAGCACAGTATAATTTTAACGGGCAGTTTACATAATCTTTGTATCTTAAAATATATAACTATTAATATCAATGTATATAACTATAACATTACATCATTAAAATCTCTTTAATGACTTTACAATGAGATTTAAAAACAGTTGCTATAATAAACCTAAAACAAGCAACAAAATATTTTCATCTATAATAATTTCTATATTTCTTTAATTTAACTATAACAAAAACAGTATGTAAAAGCAGTTGCTTATAAGACAGTATAATTAAAATAAATATTATAATTTTATATATGTTTGCATCTCTACTAATTTCAAAGTTATGCTGCCAATATACTCAACAATTGTAGCACATTTAATTCTGCATATTAATGTTTGTCTAATTTGCTTTCTAAACTTATTTAACTTGGTGCACCGCACATAAATAATTTGAAACACTGAGCATCCAATGGTCGAACTTACACCTAAATGTTGATAATAAATTTAAAAAAAACACGCCAGTGGCAACAATAAACAAAGGTGCACAAAAATAAAAAGCGGCATAGACAGAGTACACCGAATTGGTGGCAATTGCTGGCAGTTGTGGCACGCGAGTGCCACGCCCAACTCAACTTGGTGGGCAAGCTGCCGCCCACACCTGGTTAATGCACCGTTAGCCCCAAAATGGCCGCCGGCTGTTGGTCAATGTGGCCAGGTTGGCGTCACCGAGTTTTTCATTATATGTTTCCTTTTTTTTCTGGAGAGAGTTTGTGTTTGTGTTTTTTTTTACTTTGCGGCTGCTTTGTTTTGGCTGGTGTCCCTTTTTGCGCTTACGCCATTCTCGTTTATTTATTAGCAATTTTATTAGCTATGAATTTGTTTGTTTTTATCGTAAAAACCCCACCACACAGCCAGCCACAGAATACAAACAAAACAAACAACAACAATCGACCCATCCACCCATTCACCCATCCACCAGGTCAGTCTCACTTGCACCTCTCAAAGGGTATGTGTATGCGATATTCTGTGTGTATAGAATGGATCTGTTGTTGTTTTTGCTGTTGTTTTTTTGTTATTGCAGCCAAATGAATGTGATTTATATATTCAATAATGAAAGTGACTACCACCGCAGCCAGAGTTCCGGTTTCCCGTCTGCTTAAAACATTTAAATTTAAATATTTTTCTATGCCTTGATTTATTATTTTGGCCTGCAAATGTTTTTTCCACAATGTGACCCCCCCGCCAGCCAGGCAAAGACTGATGAGGGGGCGTGGATGGCTGGCTGGCTGACTGACTGTGGGCGTGGCATTACTCGTTTCACGCCCGAACACACAAAAGATGTGACTGGCGGCGCATTTATTTGTCTTGACTTGTCAGCCTCGGTGATTAAAACTTTTGGTAGCCTTTTCTTTTCTCCAGCAAAATGTTACAAAATTGTGGCAGATAATACGGCAGAGTTTTGTGTTAAGTACCAGGCATAATAGTAGTAGTAGGTGCCACAAGGTACACAAAAGCCAATAGGTATATACCCAAATCAAAAAAGAGAGAGAGAGAGTGAAAGAGAAAGTTTCCAATAGATTAAGACGAGTACTGGAAGGCTGGAAGCTAAACAAAGAAAAGTTGTTTAGCCTTTGGGAAGCCTTTTCCTCCATACTATTCCTGATATATTATAATAATTATGAGCCATCATTATAATTTTAAAAAGTGCTTTCGTTAAAGCGCTGAAATAAATACTGAATACTTAAAAACATTTGTATACTTAAAACGAGACTTCTAAGCACTTAAATAAATACTGAATACCTTGAAACACTCAAAGTACTTAAAAATACTCTGAATAACCAAAAGTATACAAATTACGTGAGTGCGGAGCGATTAAACTTGAGTGAAGAACTGAAATGCTCATATAAATCTACTTTCAATGGTTTAATTAAAATAATAATAATCATAAAAAAATTATTTTAATGCATGCGCGCGTCCTCAAAAAAAATTGCATAGCCGCTGCTTCCTGCACTTCCACCACCACCCCCCTTATACAGTTTTGGCCACTTAAGCGGGGTAAGCCCAAACCCTTAAAAAAAAGAACCCCAACTCAAACACATTCTCCCACTCCATTGCCCCATTCATGACCCGCAAAACTCGCGCATTTTGCTTTTATTTATTTTTATTTAACTTTTTTTTGGTTTTTTAATTTTTTATTAAAACATGCGCTAAATGTTCCCCTTGCGGCAATTTAATAAAAATAAAAGCCAAGCCGAACAACTTCAGAGTCGGCACAGCACCTGTTTTAAGCCCACAGACACACACACGCCCACACACACACACACACTCATACACACACACACACATACACTAATAAAACCTTTACAGGTCTTTCAGGTGAATGCGCGCGCTGCGTGCATTAAATTTTCACTATTCATCTAAAAAAAAGGTAAAGCGGCAAAATAAACCAAAAAAGAGGGGGGAAAATACAAGCAAAGTGAGAAATAAAGGAAAAAGGAAACGTGGCGCCACAGAGCAGATATACTGTTGAATGGTAGGCGCAACACCAAAAGTGTTGGCCATAAGTCAGCAAACATGAATAACAAATCAATTCAGTTTTAACGGCACTGCAAATTCTTGAGCGCCCACACACAAGAGCACACACACAACACACACACACACACAACACACAGGACATGAACAGGTTTCATTTGAAAGGTGCGAAAACGAGCTGTTGAAAGGCGCGCATAGTAGAGCAAAGGCGTCGAAATATACACACACACACACACATAAAAGCTGGTGCTTAAGAGGCCACCAAACAAATGTGTGTGCTGATGTGTGTGTGTGTGCGGTTGTGTGTGTGTGTGTGTATGTGCCGCCTAGCTCCGTGTTAATGGCAGGCAGGCTCTTGTCCGCTTGGGCGTCGGGCATTTTGAATTTTTAATACAGGCCTGCTTAGGTTGCCACCAGCACGAACCCCAACCTTCTCCCCCTCCTTCCCCACCCCTCACCCACAAGTCGAGCTGTTCCAAATTTTTTTCCTTTTTTTCTCTCCCTCTCCTTTTTTTTTTAGGCATGTTTGCATACACTTAGGTTGCCCAGCATACTATGCATATGCATGCTGCTATGTATGTGTGTGTGTGTGTGTGTGTGGGTAGGTGCCCCATGCGCTTGTCTCTCCCTCCCCCACCCCTCTCTATCCCTTTCTCTCTCTCTCTCTCTCTGTCATTCTCTTACTCTTTTTTATGCCTGGGTAAAATTGTCCGGTAATAAATTTTCAGCGTTTCCTGCCGACAAAGCGCCGCACTTTACAACACTTTTGGCATAAACAAACAAACACCAAAACACGCACACATATGCAGTTGTCCATGCGTGTGAATGGACTATGTGTGTGTCGGTGTGACTTTGAGTGTGTAAGTGCAGCATGGCGTTCATGTAACGGAAGTTAAGTACACACTAAGTTGAGCTCATGCGCTTGTAGCAACGTTTCCTTCATATGTTTTTTGATACTCGCCACACACACACACACACACACACACACCCCTTCCCCTCCACACCACCTCTGCCCTTGGCCTGCAGGTGAAAATGTTTAGAGTTTATTTCTTCCTTTTTTTTTTGTGTTATTATTATTGTGTACACAGTGGCGCTGTCCAAAGGCTTAAAACAAAACTTTTGCGCTATGCCATCAAAATGAATGTCGACATCCTTTGCCGCTGCTGCTCCTGCGCATTAAGGCGCCTGATGAGCTCCTACCAATGTTACTTTGCATACATGTGTATGTATGTGTGTGTGTGTGTGTGTGTTTTGCATATTTTCTGTTGCTGTGTACTTATGTTTATGGTGTTAAGTACGTTCCTCAAGTGTTGCATGTTTACGCAGCACCCGGACTAAGAAATTCTCATGAGTGCGCCCAAATAAAGGACATGCTCAAAACTCAAGAGTACAACACATTTTTGGGCAATAATCAGCACAATTACTAATAATTTAAGAAATTTAATCATATTATTTATTTAATAATATATATTTTTTATACCAGCTACAAATTTAATACTTATAAATTATTACACTAGCTACAATTATTACAAATAAATGTGACAATAAAATCATAATTACCCAATACAATTAATTGTTCACAATGTTAAGTGATTTATTCACATGATTTATTTATATGCCAACCCTTTGTTATTTTAATGAGGGGCTATGAAATGCGCTTCACTTCTTCAAAGCTGTTTGTTCGACAAGCGATTTTATAACTAGCCAAAAATAATTTACTATTTATAAATAAATGCAGCGATCAATATAAGCTCAATGTATATTCATAAAGAAAAAAAAGATCTTCATCGATATTAGTGTAGAATTTCTAATAGCAAACTAAAAAACTGAACAAAGTTATCTGGCAACCCTGCTGTCATTGCCCCCTCGATACTGCTGAGTAGCAAATACTCGTAGTGTTAAGGAACGATAACAGCAGATTATCGATATCTTTAAAATATTGATAATTCCCAAGCGGAAGTATGTGGAGTTAGACAGCAAGCGAATGAAACGGGATTATGCAAGCACAAGCAATCCATTATAATAATAAATAAACTATATAATAATAATATCTACATTAACAAAATTACTTGAATTCAAATGTGAATTTCGCTGTTGTAGGCTCTGAGATTGGCTCATTTCAAACAGATGGGCTGTCAAGCAGTCGTACATACACATACACATTGCTACATTCAGTCGGATATTGATACCGATAATGAATATGCCGATATATGTCATGCTTTCTTTGCATTCATTCACAAATCTTCATCATTTTCAAAATTATTAACTGAATTCCAAGAATAGTAAGAAAAATATAACAAAGACAAATCTGTCTGTCTCTGATAGTGAACTCATTATAAAGTATACCTACTATGCAGCATGAATGTTGCATATAACAACGTGGCATAATGTGAGCCTCTATTGTGTGCCGCTCTGCCTAACAGTTGTGTGGCAACAAACAACGAGAATCGAGAACAAGTGTTTGTAGGCGTCCTGCTTGTTGCTTGTTGCTTGAGCTAATAAAACACTTACTAACACTGGCACTCCAAGCTAATTATGCGCTGCTGCTGTGCGGAGACGTGGGGGCATCAAGTAGTCAAGAGGAGGACGAAGGGCGAGGGGGCGCGGTGTGTGCATATGTATCTAGGTGTAGTGGCGTCATTAACTGTCATTACACAATTTCCATAAACAACAAATGTTCGCCAGTGTGTGTGTGTGCTGTGTAACGTGAGATAAGGAGAAAGAGAGAGAGACAGGTAAGGAGAGGAAGGGAGAGCTGCAATAAAAGTTGTGGCTGATTGTGTAAAGCGAGTATTTTAGCCATTGTTTGTCTTTGGAAACTTTCTAAATTGTGTTAAATATTCCATTAAGCAGAAAGCTTTTTTGTTCCCAACTGCAACTGCAGCAGCGATGCCTGACTAGATAAATTCAATGGGTAAAATAAGCCTTGGCCACCACGAAAGGGGTAACAGTCTGTTGAGGGCGCTCTGAATAAAAGCCAGCCATTTTTATTATAATTCTATGTTCAAATGTCCGACATTTTCTGTATATATATATATATATATATATATTTATATGTACGTACATAGTATGGAAAAGTTTTCCTGTCCGCATTGATTTTATTATGGGACGTCCAGTGGCTGGCATAGATGAGAATTAATGAAGCTGGCAAGCTTTTAAAATAATTGCCAACATGCAAGTTTAATCGCTTTTTATATGTTGTTCAATAGCTATCGAAATGCAGCAATCAATTGATAAAAAAAACAATGCAAGTTTCTAGGAATACATAAAAGCTAATCATGATTGTGGGTAGTATGTTTTAGTATAATAGTTACTTGGAATTCTAAAGAACGATAATTCCAGGCACATTTTATATAGACTGTGTATAAGTTTATTCTTATATATGGTCGTAAATTAGAAAGTTTTGATTACAGAGATCATTGCAATTTAACACCATTTCTTGAAGAAAATCTTTCAAATTGTAATATGTTTAATTTTTAATGGCATTATAGGAATATCGAAAATAATATATAGGATATGTTTGATTAAAAGAAAATAACAAAAAGCATTAACAAATATACTTTTAACATGTATGTGGAGAGCTCTTCTTACTTACATAATTTAATTTGCAAAAGGTAATTTAAATTAAATGACGCTTAATAAAATTTTGATGGAACCAGATAACTTACATAATATTTCTCTACTTAATAAACTAATAAATATTAATTAATATTTTTGATAAATTGCCATTTATATGCTTCTTTCCGTTATTTACAAAATTCAAATCAGTCGCTACAAAACGCCACCTATGGCGTCGACAGCGTGGCTACCATGCGCACCGCGCAACACTACTCACACACTCAGTCGTACACGAATTTTTCGGTATTTTTTAGCAACTAAAACCCAGTTAGGGTTACAGCACAGCTAGAAAAAAATAAAAAGCGAAAGAAGAAGCAAAACAGTCACAAAGTAGGCGCAGTGAGAATGTATAATTTAATTTAACTTAATTACAATTAGTTGGCCGCGCTAGATTTCATTTGACGTTTTCCCACAACGCCAGCCAGAACGCAGCTAACGTTGAAAAGCTACGCAAGCGGGCACAAAGCGAAAAACAAGCGCTACCAAAAAAAAAATAACCAGCGCTTGAAGCAACCAATAAAGAAAGAAAGAAGAAAAAACACACACAAAGCAGAGCAAAGCGAAAGAAATGCAGCAAAAATTTAGCCGGGGCCGCGCAGCGCTGGCGCTGCTGATGGCTTGCTGCTGTCTGCTTTCTGCTGCTGCCGAAATCGACGACTTTGACGACGACGGACTCGTCGAAGATGTGCAGGTGAGCAAAACACACACACACACATTTCTTTATTTATAATAAGTAAATATGTATGTATGGCAGCCGGCGCACAAAAAAGTACACGTCAGTAGCAACAACTTTTGTTGTTCTACGGGTGGGGGGCGTTATAGGGGTTAATACTCATTCATATGTGCGAGAGAGCAGTTTACAACACTGACTCCAATTCACATCGGCTTGCAAGGTTTACATAGATGCATATGTATGTTTGTATACAAAATATTCATATGCACGGATGTAAACTAAGCCAACAAACTTACGCAAGCCCCCCCTCACGCCACACATACACAGCCCTGTCTAGATGTGTGTCTGTTACTCGCTCGTTCTTTCTCTCTCTTGCACGCGCCGAGAAAAATATGTGTCAGCCGCGTGGTTTTTTTTTACTCCCTGTACTAAGTGGGTTGAAATTGTATTTCGAATTATGCCAAAAAGCGGAATAAAGCATTTCATTTATTCGTCTATTCATTTACTCCAATACAAAATGCTATATTCCAGAATATTAAGCATCTGTAAATATAAATTTATTAGTTATAGTTAGGGTCTTAAAATATGCACTTATTTAGAGCAAGTTTTTTATATTAGAGAATATTTAAAATGTGATAAACTTCAATTAGCTCAAGAACAATTTCTTTCAATTTCAACTTATATATTCTTCATCAGCTGCCATCTGTTCTGATCTGAAACATAGTGAAATTTATCAATAATATTCGTGGAAAGAATAGATTTATAAATACTCCTCTTGTTTCTAAGTGAATATGTCTCGTAGATAAAAAACTTGAATATGCACAGCATGAAAAGATAAAGTAAATTTGATTAAACTCCCTTCTCTTGTCTAAGTCACCCTCATATCTTCTTATCTCTGTTTGGTTATCTCTTATCGTTATCAATATCTCAACATTTTCAGGAGGAACCTGTTGACGTAGCCGGCGAGGAGCTGAACTATGAGAGTCCCATCATCGAGCCCAGAAAATTCCACTTTGCCGATCATTTTGACGATATTGAAGCATCACGAAAATTGTGGGTCAAATCGCAGGCCAAAAAGGATGATATTTCGGAGGAGATTGCCAAATACGATGGCATCTGGAACTGGGAATCCCCGCTGCGCATTGTGTGGCCCAAGGATAAGGGTCTGGTGCTAAAGTCCAAGGCAAAACATGCTGCAATCTCGGCGCGCCTAACCAAAAAGTTTGACTTCAAGCCGGAGAAACCACTCGTGGTTCAATATGAGGTCACAATGCAGGTGCGTTAACAACAACAACAGAGAAACAACCCCAGCCGCCACAAATGTGGATTGCATCAGCCTAGCACTCGCCTACGGATTGGCTAATCCAATTAATAGTCAACTGTCAACTAATCGACCCAATTTCTCGCTTGCTCTCTTTCTATGTGGTTCGCAGGAGGGACAAGAGTGCGGCGGTTCCTATCTAAAGCTACTGTCCGCAGGCAAGGAAACCGAAGATCTGACAACGGTAGGTGAAATGTGAAATGCACAAATGTGATACAGTGCTCACTCGATAAGTAGAACAATTTGGCTTTAAAAGTTATTCTATTTTTTATACTCTTCAACTTCTGTTTAGGACTTAAAATATATGTAATTAGTCAATGCTTTACTTAACAATATTTAGGATCTTAAAAAATTCACATTCACTTCTGTGAAATGTACAACAATTCTATATTTGAACATTTTTAGGCTTCTCGGAATATTTCATTTATTTTGTGTACTTTTTCTATATTTATTTATTTTCTTTGCATTTCAATTTCAATTGCAAAAATGGATCTAATTTCGGAACGAGCACTGTTTGACCTATATACACATTTATATACTTATATTCTAATAATTGTTTACTATTTTGTGTGTTTTTGGCGGCTATAGTTCAATGACAAGACACCGTACACGATTATGTTTGGACCGGACAAGTGCGGCAACGATGTGAAAATGCACTTCATATTCCGCCACGTAAATCCAATTAACGGCACCATAACCGAGAAACACTGTAACAAACCAAAGTAAGTGCCTCCTGCCCCCATACGAGATATATATTTATATGTGGGCATATGCCACAGGCGATTGCAACCACCGTTTGCCGCTATATTTGCTTTGCTTTTGCTTTACTGTGTGCAGATAAGCTGTGAATATTTTATGCATTTAGATTAACCCCATGTGCAACAGTTGCTGCTGGCTCTCGCGGGTCATTCACTTGTTCACACTTTCCATTCCCCATTTTGAAATCACACAGGTTCTATATTAGGTGGCACAGATGTATAAATGTTGTATCAAATCAGTAGTCTGTCTTTTGATGTAAACAAACAAATAAATATAGATACATAATAATTATTAATATATACATATAGATATAAACCCTAGCCCTCGATCTATGCTCTCATTTTCACTGCGGTTTTCCTCATTATTATTATTTAAGGAACCGCTTGGAGGAGCCCTTCAAGGACAAGCTGCCACATTTGTATCAGCTTGTGCTGCGACCGGACAACAGCTTTGAGATTCGTTTGGATCACAAGATCATTAATGAGGGCTCGCTGCTGACGGACTTTAAGCCCGCTGTCAATCCACCGGCCGAGATCGATGATCCCTCAGATCAGAAGCCATCCGATTGGGATGAACGCGAAAAGATACCCGATCCAACATCCCAAAAGCCCGATGACTGGAACGAGGATGCACCGCCCCAAATACCCGATGCCAGCGCTGTTATGCCCGATGGTTGGCTCGAGGATGAACCCGATATGATTGCCGATCCCACAGCGTCCAAGCCCGACGATTGGGATACCGAAATCGATGGTGAATGGGAGGCGCCTCTCGTCGATAACCCGGTGTGCGAAAAGTCTGCCGGTTGCGGCAAATGGAAGGCACCACTCATACCCAATCCCGAATACAAGGGCAAATGGCGTGCAGCCATGATCGAGAATCCCAACTACCAGGGCAAGTGGGCACCGCGCAAGATAGCCAATCCCGATTTCTTTGAGGATCTGCAACCCTTCAAAATGACGCCAATTGTAAGTGCATGAAATGATTACTAAATGTTTATTCAATTATGCAAATAGTTTTAAATGAAAAACAATGAAAATTCCAATCAATTATAATCTAAAAGTAATTCGAATTTTAAAGCAGCTTTAATTTGTACAATTTTAAAGTGGTTTCCGAGTTTTATATTTAAAAGTTTTAATGAAAAAAATAATTCCTGTGTAACCATTGTATTTTGCTGTATTTAAACATTATATTATTTTAATTGCCACAATTTGATGTATTTAATATATAATATAATATTTATGACACTTAAACGCTTTATTTTCTAGAGCGCTGTTGGCCTGGAGTTGTGGTCCATGTCCAATGAGATCTTATTTGACAATCTCATCGTTACGGACGATGTGGAGGTGGCACGTGACTTTGCCGCCAACAGCTTTGACATCAAGCGTCGCTATATTGATCGCGAATCGGTAAGTTGGCTACGGCCCATATCCCATAACCCACATCCCAAAACTCAAAACCTACCCCCAAAATATGCATAATATGAACACAACATAAACAAACAATTGAACTTTGAACTCTGCTACGAACCGGAAGAAAACGCTGTGGCATCGAATGATGCGTCACATGAACTACAAGCCCGGCTGGTGGGCATTATATTTTCTATATCTGCTGATACCAGCCAGCTGCTATGTCTTCTATTTGTATCGACGCTCCAAAGAGGTTTCATGCGACTTTACTGATATATATATATATATATCGTATAGAAATGTATCTGCTTAAACACCAAAAATACACACATTGCTTCACATTTGCCTTTGCACTTTGCACCGTTATTGCTATTTGCTACTTTTCATCTCATTTTGTAGGACTCATTGGTCAACAAGGTCACTGAGCTAGCCAAGGCATATCCAACGGCCTCGCTCCTGGGCCTGGTCGCCTTTCTTATGTTGTCTGTCACCGGCATTTATCTTAAATTTGGCAAAGCTAAGAGTCAGGTAACGCAACACGCTAGCTATTCAAACTGTAGTCTCATTTTGAAGCAGTTAGAACTGTTCTAATGCCTATTATGGTTATATAGGATTCGGCGGCAACAGCTGCTGCTGCACAGGCAAAGAAAACGGATGCCCCGCAGCCCGATGATGAGGAAGAGCTCGCTGCTGCTGCTGCTGTTGATGATGAGGAGCAGGATGAGAGCGAGGAGGATGTGGATGAGGCACCAGCACCGAAGTCGGCTGTTGATGATGACAGCAAGACCTCAGAGTCTGCCAGTCCCAAAAATAATACAAAGTCTGATTTAGATATTAAAGAGGAATTGCAGCAGCAGAATGATGATGAGCCTACACAGACTGAGGTAAGTCAACAACAACGAATCTGCCCAATAGTTTGCAATCTAATCGAGTACTTGTCTTTATTGCCACAGGAATCAACTACAAAATCCGCTCGCAAGCGTACCGTGCGCAAGGACTAGAGGGCGGGCGCGGGGCACAATCCAAAGCAGCTCTCGCATTCACAAATACTTGAAACTTAAACTAATTCCAAATAATGTTTAACAGCAACACAACAACAAACCACACATCATGTTCAAGATTCAATTAACACTCGAGCTAAAAAACACCCACGAAATACCAAAACCATGTTGTTGATACTTGCTACACACACACGGGCACACACAGACACACAGGCACACAAAGAGAGCATAGTTCCATAGTTGATTATCGCATGCAGCTGCTAATTTAATGAACTCGTTTATTTGTGGTTTTTCGGTTTAGTCTTCTTCTTAAATACGTACGGTACATTTTGTATTATCATTGTATTTCTGTTCGTCTACTCTCCCTATACATATACCACACACACACACACATAAATATATATATATATATATAGCTCTATACATCTGTTTACGCCCAGCCCCCCCAAAAAATCGTCTGTCTCATTTGGTGTAGTTTTCTGTTCACACACACAACAACTTTTGATTTATGTCCTTTTTCAACTAATTCAAAACGAAACTAGGCAAATGAGGGAATCAAAGATAAACAAAATAAACCAATAAGCGATACAGGCAAAGAAACTCCAGTAAATGAGAGAGAGTAAGGGAGATCGAGAGATAAAGAGAGAGCAACGGGAAAATATCTAGTTTAATATTATGTAATTTAAACGAAATTTTATGAATACGCTAGTTATACTCAGAGTTTAAACAAATTTCATTTTGTTCATGTGTAACAATGAAAATTTACAGCGAAAAATAAAAACTAAATGTCAAAACCAACAACACAAATCATTATTTAATACAATTCCCAATGAACCAAGCAACAACAACAGCAACCGACGCCAAACAGCGGCCAGGAAGGACTAAACCCACAAACATTGGTATCGAGTCCAGCAACCACCAAAATGATGCCTCCTGAAATGTGTTAATTTAAATTGTCAAACCCTTGTAAATTGTGATGGAAAACTTTTGTTGTGCAGCCAATGTTGGGCATCCAATTGGATTTGTGCTTGGTGGTGCGTGCAGCGACAACCACCACAATCAGCGGTGCAGACGAGACGACGACAACGCGTCTCTGCATATTTTGTGGTTTTTAGCCACAATTTCCATAATGTTGTGTGGAAACATTTCGCTTTGCAGATTGCTAAATGTGATTTGCGATAAATGCCAACATTTTGGCCGACTAAATTTCTCATTTCGCATTTTGAGATTCAGCAACTAAAAGGGGCGGATTTTGTATATAATTTTTTACTGCCGGAAGAATCCAAATCTAAGATAAGATGTGTAATTTAAGTGTGCTTAAATGGAACCACAAATGATTTAATACATTTATAAAAATCACATTTGACCAACTGGAATTAACGACGATTAAGATACACTTCAATCCATTCTTGTTTACTGAGGAACAATTAAGTTTAAATTTGCTACACAAAGAACATTTTCTGGTAACTATTGATTCCATTTATCACAACTTTAATTAAGTAGTGGCCTCTGCCTTCTTTAGTTTCCTATGCTTTTAATTGTAGTTTCTACTTAGCCATTAAGTCAGGAGTTTGGAGACTAATTGCTACCTTTTAACCAAAACTTTCGACACAAATATTCATATTGTTCTCATATGGAATTTACTTTCATTTTAGAAATGATTATTTTCTGTTTAGAAAATCATTTGCTCGATTTGAGAACCACAAATTTTTCTATATATCTCGATTCACCTGATGCATTTCTGAAGAAGATTTTTAATCAGCTCGCAAAGTTTTCATTTTATTTATTTATTTAAAGTGGACTTAATAGATGCAGATTGTTCAACTATCAAAAAGCATATTTAAACATTATAGCAAATTCAATTTGAATAATAAATTCAATTTATACTTAACATCAAATTCTTTATCGTTAAGCCGCAGAAGAGTTTCAATTTGTATAGTTTTTCAACTATCAAAACGCGTATCTTTCAAATAATGTAATTTAAGTGATTTTCAATAATAAATTCAATTTCAAGCAAACTTTAAACGGTTCTTCAAGTCTTAAGCAAATATCAATAGCAATTTAATTCATTTTCCCAAACCCATAAATATGCCAGGCCAGACAGTTTCTTGGCTATAAAAGCGGCAAGGCAATTGTTAATGAAATTGTTATGACAACCCGAAGGCCAAATGTATGCAATCATATATGTACATATATATAGATATATACATGTATATGTATGTGTATATGGGATTGGAAAATACTCTCTATTCAAATTAGATTTATGCCCGCCAACAGATGTGTGCGACTCGAATTCCGTCTAGAAATCAACCCGGAAACCTTTTTGGGACACAAAAGATTAAATGGTTAGCATGGTGCGAAAGTAAGGGTTGGGGTTGGGGTTGGTGTTGGTGTTGGGGGATTGGGGCTTTAACTGATGTCTGCTGCGATATCGACGCACTTAAAAGGATTAACATTTTTGTGCTGACTGCGGCGGGCAAACGTCTCGTCGCATATTAAAATAACATGGCACAAAACGAGGGAGTGGGCGACGAGCTTGCAACCATAATTCATAGACAGACACACAACAACAACAGCAGCAGCAGCGCCCCTCGTCGTCCTGCTCATATGCTGCTGCAATTATATTGGTTGGTGTCCAGTGCTCTCATTCTCCTCAAACTTCGCCGAGTTTTGCCATGCGTAAGCATTATAATTTTTAATAAAAATGTTTTCTTTTTTTTTTCTCTGCCCATACTTTTGTGTCAAAGGCAGGCAGAGGGTAAAAAAATATAACTTTGAACCCTTCAAGCAGACAATAAACATGCGGGTCCAGACACAGACCAAACCAAGCCGAACAATTCCCCTTTGAAGACTTCACAAAACGGCTGGCTTCCGAGTGAGCGCTTTAAGTAGAATTAGTTTAAACGGGTATTTTATTTATATTTGGGGACTCCCACACTTTTTGGGGGAACTGGAACTCATTGCAGCAGCAGCAACAGCAGCAGCAGCAGGCCTCTCGTCTATGCCAATCGATGCGTAAGCCTGACTGCCACATGCCATATGTAATGTTATTGCAAGGGAAACCACACCTCCCCCCACTCCTCCCCCCCTTGACAAGTTGGGGTTGTTGGCTTTGAGGGTTGCAATTTAAGTGCCTTATGTGTGGTAAGCGATTTTGGCAAGTTCCGTGCAATTAAGTCGTGCATATATCTGATCGAATCGAATGTTGGACAACTACCAGTGAACACGAGAGTCCTGTCGGGACATTAATTACGCATTGGGCACATTGCAGGCTCGATTTCAGCATAAAGATTATAGATAAATATAGCGAAAAAAAATTAAAAGCAAAAATAAAATTCATAAAACTAAATTGCTTTTTGAATACGCTCACTCAGAAAGATTTATTCGATTGCGAAATTACTTTTATTGATTTCGTGCAGCGACAATCTTCTTATGTCCCCATTCCCCCTTCCCCTTCCCCAATTTCCCAACCATTTCCATTTCCCCAATAACCATTTTTCACTCAAGTCAATTGCGTTTGTCAAGGGAATTGAGTTGACTTGTGAAAAGGTTTGATGTCATTTCAAATACTTTGAATTTTGTAAACAGATTTGCATATTTTAGCGTTTCTAATGAATGTCCATTCGTTTTATACTCAAATGAGTTGCGAGCGGAAGACCGAAAAGGACACGTTATTGTTAGTCAATCAAATATTTAACATGTTCTGCAGAAACTCAGACTCCATATATATATACATATATATATATATACGTAAGTAAGATGCCGATTTTTGAGCAGTATCTTTTTAATTGGTTCGTGTGGATTATCTTCTGGTTTGGCCCACACCTCATAGAGCGTACCCTTCGAGACTTACCTCTTTAGTTTTGATACCGAGAAACTCTCCTCAGAAACCCTACTCTTATGCTATATAATCCATTCAATCTGCTCGATTCTCTCTAGTCGACTTATTGTCCCGATTGAAGCTTTATGTTAGGCGAGTCTTCAGCAATTTCATTCCAATGCAAACTAAATAATAATTAATACTTACAAAATATAACTATAAGAATTGCATGCTCCTCGGGTGGTGAATGATGTTGATGATAGTCCTTAATCAAGGCTCGAGCAGTTAGTCACTGTCTAAAAAAGAAGAAACTGCTTCGATCCTTCGACTGTTTTACTTAAAGGAAAGTGCTGATGGCAACTGCAATTCAGCTTGTGTTTGTTGATACTCTGATTGCCTGTCGTCGGGTTGTCATTTTCTGTGTTGATCTACAATATATTTACATATAATTTTATTTATTATTTCTATACACAAGTAAGAATTATCTAATGTTTATCTCATCACAAGTCGTGACCTCTCCGCACTTTTTAGTCAATTTCACAACCTTGCTTCTGTGTTAATTGCTTGGTGCTATGTGCAAATATATGAAATCTTTGCTAAGTGACAAAAGCCACATGATTTAGCTGATATGTTAACTGACAAAAGCTGATATTCTTTTACAACTATGGTTGGTGACTAAGTAAAGCAGGTTAGAAAATCCTACTCAACGAAATTAAACATTAAACGAAGAAATTTCCCAAAACTTGACGATAGTAAATACAACGATAGATACTACCTCGCATTCAACGAAATGACTCCGAAAGTGGAATGTAAGTTTTAACGAAAGTATTTTTTGGAAGGGAATTTGTCAAACATTAAACGAAACGACCCGTTCTGGAGAATCAACGAAATAACCGTTTATATGGTAAGGAAGGGAAATTTGTTATGAAGGGAACATATAAAGGGAAGGGAATATATATAAAAATCCTTTGGTGGACAATGAACGAAATAAACGCTTTTGAAGTAAGTTCTCCACACAACAAGAATGCGTGTAATCCAAGTCACGCACCGCCAATACGTTAACAATGGCTCTTAAACTGTTAAACAATGGCTGAGCATGTGAAAAGTGAGCAACGAAAGTGAGCAACGAAAGTGAGCTAACAATTACAACAAAACTGTTAAGCAACGGCTGTTAGCATTTGAAAAGTGTGCATGCACGTTCCTGTCGCAAAAGTGGCTAAGAACTGTTACATATGTGTATATAAATATAGGTATTTATACATATATTGATATATATTTTCAATATATTGCCTTCATTCGCATTGTTCAATCCAAATGCTTATAATTAAAATTAATTTCTGCCAAGATAATTTTAGTAAAGGAATTTTCAAACGGGGAAGGAATTTTCCAAGGAACGGACACAAATCCCGCATGTGTCCTTACGTCCCCTGCCCCCATCCACTGTCTGCATTAATGTCCTTGACCAGTTGCAGGCTACTTGAAGGACACAACGCAATCTGGCGGTGTAAAAACAATATGATTTTTATTGTAAATCGTTTATCTTCATTACGCGGGCAGCGTCAAAAAACTCACAAAATGACCACAGCAACAAAAACAACAAGAAAAAAAAACCCGTTTGGATTTGGCAATAAAAAAAATGCGCCGTTGACCGTTTTGAAAATGATTGCATTTATTATGAGCAGTGTGCTTCAAGTGTCCACCCCAAACAGGAAGAAGAAAAATCGGATATAGTCGAAGAAATATGGTATGCAACCCTTAACTTATGCATTGGATATTGCAGACTGACCCTAATTAAATTTGCTTTGTGTGAGGCAGTTTTAGTTTGTCTTTTGATTGCCGATTGCCTTGTTCTTGGGATTAAGCTTTTGTTTTTCCGTTTAACGCTTAATTTCAACATTTTGATGGCCTAACACGATTTGCGCCAGGTCCGCTTGACCCCTTGTTATCTAACTGTGCAGGATCGCTTACAGCAACAGTAACCAGATCCCGAATCCCTGATCCTGATACCTTCCGCTGACCGCGACTAAACAAACAATTTGAACGGGTTGCTTCCTTCGCATTTCGCATTTGACTTACATAATTGCATTAAGTTAAGGCTGCAACGGGTCGACCGACGACAGACTGACCATCGACCATTGTTCGACTCTTGTTTATTTTATGGCACCCGAAAAAATGCTTAACCTTTTGAATATTTAGCGGCACTTGAGCAGCGTCCTTTTGTCTCCTTCCCCCTCCCTAGTTCCCTTTTTTTAATGCACTTTCCGGTCAGTTGATGGCACTGAATCAATTCCTTTGTGTGGCAAACTAGCATATTGTTAAGCGGATCAGTTTCAGCTAACCACAAATCGGCTACAAATATTGGACTTGCTTGGCAACTATCATCGTCAGTTCATTCGAAATGCATTCGAATTTGTTTCAACATTTTTTAAAAACATACCGAAAAGTTTGTGAATTGACTGGCATGTTGAATTCTTATTTTTAAATGTGTCTTGTATTTTTATGTATTTTAAATATAATGTGAATTATTCGAGAATTGTATTGAACTACTTTTGAATCAAGAATTTACATTTTTGGAGCTATGTTAGTTAATTTTCATATTTTTTAAATGCAGTCTAAAATGTATGTATTTTAGACTTGAATTTAAATTTTTAATTTAATTTTTTGAATATTGAATTCTAGTAATATATACAATCTAAATACAATCTGAAAGTTTTTATAATAATTTCAATTAAAATTTAATCTATAAATCTAAATTTAATATCTCTCTCATTTAATTTTTTTCAATTTTTCCAGTAATAAATTAGGCACTGTAATAATATTGATAATTTTTATGGTGTTTGGTGATATTTTTCTCTTATTTAAAAATATTTTTAAATAACTAAAAATATAATTTTCAGAAAATTGATTTATTTGCGAATGAGAATCAATTGTGAAAATGATGAGCCACCACAAACCAGCAGGAACAAAAAAGCGGCGCTTGAGATCTCATTTACATGGCCAGCTTGCCTCATCTTATTTTGTGGTAATTTTTCGGCAATTTTCGTAAGCCAACTGCCAAAAATTCTTATTATGATCATATCATTATTTCGTACGTGTGCTGCACGCTTTGGTGGCCTCAACAAAAATTGATTAAATACAGATACAGATACATATATATATATATATCTATATATATGCAAGAAACTGGGCACGGCATCCTCAATCTGAAGTTTAGCCTTATCCTCAACTTCTGAGCCTGCTCGCAATCTTGCGTGACTTTTACGTGGGCTGCACAGCCATCCCCCCATCCCCAAAAATTGGCTGTGATCAGAGGTATCATCATTAGTACATACTCGAATTGCATTCACCATAAGTGTGGAAGAGCTCGAAAATTGCTCAATATGCTCAAAGCGCTGAGAGAGTTGGCGTGTTGCCAGGAAGAATACGGGCTGAGGCAACTAGGAGCGCCAGTTGTTGCAATTGAAGTCCCTCCATCGAGTGGGCGACGAAGACTTCAAACTGGGCGTTACATTCTGTGGCACTCGGTGGACAGGCAGCTATATCGCCACATCCAAAAGATACAGCGATTGTGCAACCTAAACAGGAAATCATTCGCTGGTGTAGAATATCAGCATGTGTCGAGGCTCGAGGCGTAGGCAAGACTACAATAAATTAACTTGTAGAGCTTCCTTCGGATTTGTCTTGAAACGAGTTGGCGTCCTAAATGGGACTCTACTACTCTAGTCAGTCATCTAAAGAGCGGTAGGTGGCATCGTCTTCCTCTAGTAAGTGATAAGTAATTTATAAAACAAAGAAAGATAAATGCATTCTAAAGTGGGAGCAAATGTGGCTTAAATTGCATAAATTAATGAGAGGGTAGATCTTTTTAAGAGTAAGATTAAAGTAGAATAATTTAAAACAATATGGAAAGCAATTTCAGTTCGAAAACAGAACTTGAAAACGGAACTAATTTAGCTGAGAATCCATGTGGAAAATGTTAGCAATGCAGAAAATCTATTAAGTTTTGGGAGATTAGAAAAAAAGGTTTAGTTTCTTCTGAGTTCAACGATAGCTTTTGATAGCCAACTGAAAAATAGTGTGCAATTAACTAATATTTAATAACAATCACATCAACCTTAACTGCTTTAATGGTTTCTAGCACTGAACTACTAAGTTTGGGATTAAGGCAAAAAAGGCTTAGCTTTAAGTTGAAATATCGCTTTGAAATAGAAATGAAACTTCGATGTGTAAGTATGGTTTTCGCTAGTCAGCTGTAACATGTTGAATACCTTACATTCAATACACAAATTAGGGTTTCTAACACAACTGCCACACACCCATCAGCTTTGCCATATAAAGTTATTTAAAGTGGCACAAAATGTTTGACTTTCATATTAAAAGAAAACGCTTTAAATTTCAAAGATCGTTTTCGCTAGTCAGCTGTTACATATGGACTATTGATGACGTCGCCTTTAATTATTTTAGTGTTTCTAACACACCTGCCACATTGCCACACAACCTGTTCTTCTTAAGCTTTCAAGCAAATCAAATTTCACAGTTCGTCAACAACAATGAAATATTTCGTACAGGAACATGAAGTCAAGACCCCTTGCCAAAGAAATCCGCATGATACGGTTCAAGTGTCAAGTGGCACTCACCTACCCCCTCCCCCCACAGCTAGCAGTAGTACAGGAAAGGAGGAAGCAAAAAGCCGCGCGCTTTTGCTGCCCACATGCGAAAGAGAGCGAGCTGGTTGTGTGTGTGTGCGTATGTGTGTGTGTGTGTGTGTGTGTTATACGGTTCGACGACTCGTAACGCTCATAGTTCCCCTTTGAACCCGGCCTGGTTTATGTAGTTGCAACAGCGAAAGAAAGCCACAAAGAAAACAGAAAGGAACACCTGATCAACATTTCAAATTATTACAACGAAATGGGCCAACACCAAAGAACATAAGGACAAAACGCAAAACGCTCAGGCATAGCTCGTGCGCGAGTTGTTATCACACACACACACACACACAGAGAGACACATATTGGCCTCAACTATGAGCCATGAAAATGCTTTGGTCTAATGAGCACCACACACACTAAAGAATGAAAAACTTCCAACTTGCTAGCTGTAATTACGACGACCTAAGAAAATTCAACTCTGGGGTATTTTAATTTTTCTTGTTTTTGTTATTTAGTTTTTATTTTTTCTTTTTTCTTTTTTTTTTTTTTGGTTTTCGGGTTGGGGTCAGTCAGAAATGTTACATGCATGCACCTGACACCGCCGACTCATTACTTTGGGTGCGCACCCAGCCCAAAGGTCGAGGAAGTTAGAGGCAAATGCTGCCGTTTTTGAGGAAGTGGAAGTGGTTCTTGAGCGCGTGCTGTTTGCCCATGTTGCAAGTCGAAGTTGAGCTCGCAGTTGAAGTCGCTGTCGAAGTTGAAGGCGAAGTCAGCCAAGCGCTGCGTCAACTTCAGCAGCAGCGGCATAATTTGGTCGCGGTTCGCTGCTGGTGGCAGTGCTGGTGTTGTTGGTGGTGGTGGTGATGGTGATGGTGGTGGCAGAACTAACAGTTTTCCCTAGCGACAATGACCAGAGCACAGAGCACAGAGCAGAGCAACCCTTGTGTGAGTTTTTCCTAGTTTTTGGGCGCCAAAAAGTGCAGCAGTCAATGACATTGTGGAGAGACATATGCGCCAGTTGCTTTGGCTCGTGCCAACACACAGCACACATCAGCATAATAACAATTAAACATATAAATATGCACAAGGATAACAATAACACTGGCCCAAATAGTTGGTCATGTGGGCGCGTCCTTTGCTGCCTGGCCTTTGGCTGGTTTATCTCTGCTCTAAACTAGAACAGGGTGGCTTTTTGGCCAGCTGCAGAGTCTCGCTACCATTCAAGGGTTAGCTTTGGGCAGACCA
The DNA here is from genome assembly GCF_018153295.1 of Drosophila grimshawi. NCBI lineage: Eukaryota > Metazoa > Arthropoda > Insecta > Diptera > Drosophilidae > Drosophila > Drosophila grimshawi. The sequence goes on from NW_025063098.1 coordinate 27,635,367, forward strand.
ACTGACGCGCGTTCGCGCCCACATTCTTAATGCATCATATAGCACCGCTGACTCGACTCGTATATAAATATATATATATATGTGGCACAGGGTTCGTAACGGTCACGCACGCAAGGATCTGTCTCACATGTGTTTCGTTGGTTATCCTCGAACAAGGCTTGTTTGCTTTGTAGCACCGCAGCATTTTGAAGCTTCACGCCGCGTTGCCCTTTTCTTTGTGCAACACTAGCCCAAAAACTCTCTAAAAACTCGGTAATTACAGCAACAAATGTGACCAACTGACTCATTCGACTTTTCAGACCGAATAGTGTGCAAATATGCTGGGCATGTGTCCATCTGGTGGACATGCGGCTTTAGTTTCTGCTCGTTTTAGTTCCTGCCTGCTGCCCACTCTTGACTTCTGTCCTTTTGTTTTCTCACTTTTTTGCAATTATTAATTCGAGAAACAGGCGTCGGGTTAGTGTTAAGGTTCATATACTACATGCCACATGCTATGTCCACTTCAGTTTTCTGCTATTGTTCTCTATTTTTTTGTGGGAAATTTTACAATTTTTCACCATGGGTGGGCGGGGTTTGCAATTGGGGGTGCTTGGCTTGTGAAAGTTCTAACTTAAGAACATTTAATAGTAGGATACAATACACATGCCATATGCATGCTGAATTGTATTGCTCTTCAAAAGATTAAGTAGGAATCTTAAAAGACATATGTTGATCTATTCAAAATTGCGCCTGCTCAGATTCCTTAGTTGGAACAGAACATAGACTTGCCAGCATTTATAAACTAGTTTTTAATTATAATAAAATATATATTTTAAATTACTTATTATATATATTTATATACATCAAATATTTATAAATAATTATTAACCAATAAATTAAATGTCATTCTCAATGATAAATGTTGGTTGTAAGAAATACTTAGTTGATCTTCCTCAATATTTTATTTAAAAAAATATATAAGTAGAAATAACCGCAACATTGTTGAAGTTCTTATGGCGCATAAAGCAGAGCATTATTCTCATTACCATAAAACGGGTATTAAACTCAGGCTTCATCACAATATTCCCACATTAAATGCAATTTGTTGGTGTTCTTGTTGTTGTTGTTGTTGCTGCTGTTGCAGTAGCAGGAAGCTTGCATCAATGAGCACTTGGTAGGATTCAGCTTGTGAGCACGTAGCAGCCACAATGAAACCATATACTCCAACAACATATATTGTATATATATATATATATATTTATATATTTATTGTCGGGGCTGTAAAGTGCAACATGTGCACATTTAAAGTGGCCAAAGCTATTGAATTACGCGAGAGGAGGCAGATGCAGGAGAAGAAGTTGCCACATTTTCCACAAACATATATAGAACTTAAATAGCTCGATCGTTAAGATAATATGGCGTTAAGATAATAATAAAAAAAACCAACTAAGAAAAGTTGCCTGTGTGTGTGGCTTCCCACGAAATAGGGGCTGTTGCCATTTAGCAGAACAAGCGCAAAAATATTGATCTGCAATAAAATCGAACAAGTGCACATAAAAATCAAATTAATAGTCCTTGTCGGCAGGGCCTGTCAGTCTGGCACTTTGTTTTGGTCCGAGCAGTGGGAAACCGGCAGATCCTTTCGTGCGCACAAAAAGGACCAACTCGATGGCAATAAATTGCCGAGACAATGGCATACACAAAAAACAAAAAACGAGAAGAAAGAAGAACAAAAATCAGTTTGTCTTATCGCACAAATGCAATCTCTCACCTTTCAGTTTGTCAATTAGTTCAAGTGCGCAAGGACTCGACAATCTACCTGCGGCTGGCTCTGATCCTGCCCAGAAATCGCTATGCTTTTCTGCTGCACGTCGTGTGTGCAGATTTATTGAGCAGAAATCAATAAAATATTTTTATTGTCTATTACGCAACTTGGGCGTGGGCGTGGGCGTCTACGACAGGAGCAGTTTCTCCAGCACATGTTGGGCGGCCTTAGCTGGGAGCATGGCCCAGCAACAACTGGGCGTTGAAGAACAGTTAGTCTTTTTGGTGCACACCATGTGCTGGATGTGCGGCATGTCCACAAGTGCATCTTACCTTTTCTGGGCTGCGCAATTAAGCAGCCAGCACGCAGCAAGCTGTTGGCGATTAGATTTGCTGCAAAGGAGTGAAAAATGTGAGTGTCACTCTGCAAGTGTCCTGCGAGTGCGCCGAGCACAAAGCACTGCAGTTAATTGCAAAGCCACCAACTGAAAGGCAGACACGCAACGGGATAGGCGCCAGCCAACCAAACGCTTAATGAGCTCGATGTCTAGGACACCGAGCGGCAGGACAACACGAGCCCAGGAGCACGCTGCGTGGGTTAGGCGCAGTCCATCGCGGGGTACGCACAGACCGTGCGAAATTTGCGAGAGGCTCAAGCAGTCACATGCTGACAATTTGACACATTCAGTTTGCATATGCCATATCTGTATACCTATATATATACCCATATATGTCCTCGACTTGTGTGGTGGCAAATCATAATCGTTTCCCAACTCCTTCACGCCGCAAAAAGCACTTAAAGAACGCGCGTCTCTGGGTCTCGCCTGCAGCCAAAACAAAATGCATTATATAAATAAATAAATAGAAAATAAATAGATATGCCCATTGTGTTAAAGCCAAGTACTTGTGGCCGAAATCTGTTTGCCATCTTTCGCTCAGTTTTCTTCTTTATCTTATATTTGATTACGTTTGTTATTTCTCATAATATTTTTGCTCAATTCCGCCGCTGCCAACTCGTTTGTGTTTAGCTTCCAGGAATTTACGACCACACAGCCAACAACAGATTTCTTATAGAGGCGCGGCAAAACCTCAAACACAACAACCGCAACTTCAACTTCAACCTGTGTGCATTTATGATATAGTACTTTTTTTTTGGGCACTGCGGCATGACGCAGCACTAAGACACCATCGCCTCGGCGAGGTCCTTGCTCAATGTTTGTGTCCCTATAAAAATTTGTTGGCTGTGGTCATCTTTTGTCTTTGCAATTGTTTGGCAATTGAACATATTGATTTCCCGGGAGGTCTCAGTCTCCTTGTGGAACACAATCTTCGATCTACTCCTCCGTTCGCAATTTCATGGCTGTCTCAGTTGCAAATGGGCGGCACTGGCTTTTTTTCGCGTGTCATGTGTTTTTACGATCTTATTCCTGCTAATGATCTTTTCAAGGCTGGGATCTCTCTCTGGAGAGTTTGGCCCGCAACATTAATGGGCATTGTTGCAGGCAACATTAGCTAATGCTGGCGTGCAACAAACACAGCCACAGTTAAATAGTCGTATCCCTAATGGCAATGTTTCCTTGAAAGTTTCGCAATTAAATTTAGTTATGGAATGCATGGGTTTGTTTAAAGAGCGAATTCCACGAATTTCAGTAAACCCTGAGCACAAATAGAACCTGAACCATCTGTTTTTTACATTACATTCTCAACTATGTATAAACTTCAAAAGAATAAACCTAAACAGTTAAAATGCCTAAAGCATCCCATAGTATCCTTTTGGTATCCTACTAGTTATTAACGAAGAGCTAAAATATTCATCTTTCTTGATTTTAAAATCTACCCTTACAAAAATCGCCCTGAAAATGAGAAAATTGGTTTCTATATGTAATTGTTAAATATGTAAATAAACAAATTCGCAAATTAATAAAAGTTGTTTTAATTTTATTAGAACTGCTTACTATTATAAGATATTTAGAAACATAACCCCTTATTTTTAGAAGAAATACTTTCTTAAATTCAAAAGATATTTAAGAACTTTGTGAACAACTATAAGAAAAACTTGATTAGACATCTTCTTCCTAAATTTTAGAAGAATCGACTATGGACTTCTTAAAAAAAAACCCTCGGAGAAATATACTTAAAAATTAGATTACTAAGCTATTACTACTAACTTTCTTTCACTAGTTTCATATAAATATCAAGTTTATTGAAGGGTATAAAAAAACAATAATAATAATAATAATAATAAAATATAACTTACCCTTCTGCACTCAAAGAGCATCCCAAAATCGTACATTGATTTTTATACATGGCTTGAGTATTAATTTTCTGTGTTTACCTGGAAATGTAGTCAAAAAGAAACAAAAACCGTTAATGGTCAATAAAATAACCTTGATAACATTTAAGAATATTAAAAAACAACAACAGATGTTGTCTGTCAAATTTAGTGGCTAACGACGAGTTTCAAGCGAATCGATAGCGTTCATTAATTAGAATGCACTTGAGTAAATCGCCCATGAAATTGGAGCAATCTTGCTGACAGCTTCCAAATCAGTTGCCACACACACACACACACACACACATACACTACACTATATGTATTTACATATATGTATATATAGTTATGGCTACACTTAAATTGCTCAATCAATACCACATGCAAAACATGTTCTGGTTCAGTTTTGGGATCAGGTTGAAAACCTAATACAGTAAATCACTGACGGCATATGGTCAAAGATGATGACGACGACGATGATGCCGAAGATGCCGAAGCTACCCCTGACGGGTTGACCACTTCAAGGGTCCAGGCCGCGCCAACACTCTCGAAGGCAACTCGAATTACACGACATTTGGGGTACTAAGCTAGCCAGCGCCTATTTAATAAACACGTAGTCATAAACAAGAAAAGGCCGCAGCGCCAAAAAAAAAAAACAGAAAAAAAAGGATCGAGTGAGAACCGTTCGAGGCTACCAATTGATGTCCTGGCTGTCGTTTTTGTTTTGATAAAATCTCAAGTAACTCTAGCTAGGTCCTGGCCAGGCTGCTGACTGCTCATTAGCAGGCTGCGAGTCTTGTTATTGTTTGGATGCAGTCGCGACATCGTTAGCATCTGAATTATTTTGTTGTATTTAATAGTGTCCTGGGTGCTGTAGGAATGTTGGAATTATTCTTTTGGGTTTTGTTTATGTCGACTTCGAAATTACGGCTCATATAATCCACAGCACTGTCCAGACAACATGTGTTGCAATTCTTTATTTATGTCAGAACTAAGAAAGAAGTGTTAACTTCGAAATGAATCTATGATAAATATACACAAATACCTTGGTGAATAGCATATCCTGACGTTTGGAAGACAAAGTAAGGTCCGACTAAATATTATTAACGATATTCGTCAATTTTTATTAGAATTTTATGAAGAAAAGTTTATGAATAATTTTTGGATGCGTTTTTGTTGATTATATCATAAAATCAATAATTACAATTTCATGCAAATCTAACAAAAATATTTTAAATTTACTTAGGCCTATTTCAAGCGGCTAGCTTAAAGGTTTTTGTGCCTACAAATTTACGCTGAGATTAATTAAATTTACCGAATAATCACGGAGATCTGTCTTTCAATGCATATCAGTTTCCATTGTAGAATTAAAATTCCATTTGCAAGAGTATAAAAATACTTTAAAATCATCGCCCCCAAAAACGAAGATTAGTTTTTAAAGGCTCATCCCAAGCTGCATATCCATAAGTCTTTGTTTATGGCCTGACTTCAATAAATACGCATTTGGAGCATTGATTTTTCCCAGGCCGCGCACGAATGGAGCCACATCACACATTTTCCTTTGTTTCTTTGTTTGGGCTCAAAGAATGGGTATATAATTTGGTAATCTGTGAAAAAGCCAAACCCCCATTAAACCACAGGCACTCTTAACTCGTTTCATTTATTGTTGTTGTTCGTTTTTTCTGTTTTCCTAAGGGGGCAAAAGAAAAAACACAAAACTCGTTAAAGCGCCTTGAAAAGGCTTCATCATCAGGCATCATCGCAAGCCGATCCTCAACAGCGTCCACGTGCAGGCCGCGCTTCAGCTACTGGCTCCTCCCCCGTACACCTCCTCTACTCCCCAGCTATGTATGTGCATTGTACCTGTGCTCAACCTGTTTTCTAGGCATTTATCAATTTCCATTTACTCTATTCTCTATTCCTTTGGCTTCATCTATGCTTGTGCCTTCTCCTTCGCCTTGTTTGTTTTCCATTTCTTTGCAGGAAATCTCGACGTGTTCTTATGGGCTTCTGACTTCCAGTTGGACTTTCCCCTGCAAACAGGTTCTATTGTTCTGTGCCTCGTCGTGTGTCTATTTACCTGTATGTATTGGATTTTCCTCTATGCACTGATATTCGTTACCTGTCCTCCATCTGCCATCTCCCTCGCACACTGACTGCTGACTGCTGTCAGGGGAAAATTATATGTTTTGATTTTTAACGGAAAATTGCTGAGCCAGCACCTCATTTCAAACTTGAGGCGAAGGGTCCTCTAAGCCTGTAGAACCAACTATATATATATCTATCTATCTCCTCTGTCTGTGTAGAGCAATACAAACAGTCAATTTTAATGACACACTCAAAAGCAATCATCTAATTTTTATGTAACCTCTTCAAAACTGATCTAATGAAGGGTTGTATTCAACTTTTCTCACGGGGCCGAACGGTCAATCACTTGTGAGGTCATTCAACCAGTTGCTTTCGAAAGGGATACAGGAATACAGGAATACATACCAATAATCTGTGAGTCTTCACAAAAATAATTGCTTTTTCATAACTATTGGATTTATGCCATTAGATACTCAAGAATTTCACGGCTTGTTGGACGTGGTCCTTGCTCGAAGGAGTAACGGCCGAAACGAGGCGTGTGCATAAAATATCTGATTTTGATCTACAGATTGGTAAGACACACTCCCCACGGCTACTGCCTGTTGCCAAATCGATTGGTTACCGCTTTGCTGATGTGTTCCGCCGTACTCCTATTCGCTCACTGATGATATGATCATTACAATGCACGTGTCGGCCTGTTTCAAGTCTCGACTACTGCCCAAAAAGGGTAATTAATGATGGCATCCTACAGTTGTTTATTTTTTTTTGCATAAGGCATGGAAACCGCAATAAATTGTGTATCCTATCGATTTTTGCACACCGCTTTTGCTCATTTACAACTCATTTTTTTGAGACTCTGCAAAAGGCAATTAACATGCTCGCATGATTTGGCAGAATTTCATTTGAGGCTGGGCCGTCTTTGAAGTACTGTTTGTGGGCCGAAGTCGGTTCTAACAATGTGCTCAAATGTGCCGACTGCTTTTGTTAAAACTCTATTTACAAATGGTGCCACAATGGAAAAGTTTCCTAACTGAGAGCGTTGAAGATGGTTAATGCCAGTTAGGAATAATATCAGATATTATATTTAAGACTCCCTTTAAACTCTGCAATTGCAACTAATTCCAGTGTATTCACTTGCTCATATATCAAGCAAACAGCTAGAGTTGAAAATGCCCCCACTGAATTCTGTATAACACCTACTACAAAAAAAATAATACATTCTTAAGACAAAACGCATTGAGCGCCTAACAACTCGGCATGTAAATATATACAGAAACATAATAAGAGACTTGATCTGGGCATAGTTTGGTTCAATGCATTTTAGCGGCAGAGTGTGAAAAAACCATTAGCATAGACTTTACAAGCAGGCCGCTCTGAAACAATAAAAACTAAAATCAAAAATCTCTAATGCAAACATTACGTAAGTCAGCTACTGTTGAAAACTTAGGCGGCACTTCTCGAGAAAAACATAAAAACTTCCGGGCAATACTCAAACATAGCACTTGTGCAAAAAACAAAAAAAAAAACTGCTGTAAACATTATCTGGTTTCCAGGAAAGTGCACAATTTGTGCGTAATTTGCATAGCACGAAAAGCAGAAACCGAGTTCAGATTTCGAGGCTTAGGGGCGGCAACTGTTTGACGACATATTGCTCAATGGCATGGATCAATATGATTTGAATGGGAACAGGAATAGAATATCTGGAAAAATAAGTGCAGATGCTAGATCTTTTACTCTTTCGCTAGACAAAAATGAGATCATCTCATGTGTGCACAAAAGCATTTCGCACATTTAGGCTTCCAAATGAATGGACACAGTAATGGAAAAAGATGACCAGACCAGAAACACGCTTGTGTGTGTGGTCAAGCACGGAGATCAGGTTTGCCAGTTGTACCTGGATGTAATATGGCACAGCTGTGCCTTATATACTGCCAGCTAACTGAACAGCCAAAGTTGCAGTTTGCTTAATCAATTTACAATGGAGATGACCCGCAAAAGGATGCGAAACTGCCGCTGCTAAGGATAAGCCGACTTTAACTTGAAAATATTGCTAGAGCTCTGTATAGTTGTAGGGCTTTTGTTTTGTCGAATAACTAACTTGCATATTGTTTTGTTTGCATATCCTTAATGAATATAAAGCAAGCAAGTGTATCTGCATGTGTATGACTGTGTATGTGTGTGTGTGTGTGTGTGTGTGTGTGTGGGGTGTGGCTGTGTGTAATATTGTTTTTAGCAGCACGTACATACATCCACATGCCACAAGCAATTCTAGAAAATCTTAAGCCGCTCTTTGAGCCTGGCCAGCGGTCATGATGTGAGTTTAAGATACCAACTACGAAATGCGCACAACATACACACACACACACACGAGGACACACACACACACAGTCACAGTCACAGTCAGAGTTATTGCCTTTGGTTGTGGCGCGCAAAGTGAACAGTTTGTTTCGGAAAATCCTTTTTCAAAGGACTCACAAATACATATCCTTCCACAAAAAAAGAGCGCCAAAAATACGGTTTCCTTTTTAGTCCTGTGTGTTAAGTGTGTGTGTGTATGTGTGCTACCCTAGATAACTAGTACATATGGATTTTGGAAAACAAATTTGGTGTAGATGCCATCATGCGCTCGACTGCACCTCAAGTGCAACAGATACAAATGTATCTGAAGCAATCAGCAGTCAGCTGATGGATGCCAGTGCAGAGTTGACCGTTAGAAATCTCGTGCAGGTTTCTCTTTTGTTGACAGTCCGGTGCACTGAAGCATTTATCAACTCGAAAGATAGGAGAGTTCAGATAGTCACCGAAAAGAGGAACAAAAATTGAGTTTTCCATTGATATTTCTTTTTGTCGGTCGACTTTCATTCGGGCGCAACTAATCTGAGTTTGCAATAATTATTATTATTTGTTTGGGCATCCCATTCTGGCAAATGGAGTTATATGCTAGACGTGGCATCCCGATAATGATGATGCGCAAAATGTTTTGGTCTTATCACTCACGATATCTCTCCATTTATTTGGCTGCCTGTGTCCTTTTCTGCTCGCTTTCCTGTAATGTATACGGATTTGTGTGCTGATTTTTGGCCAACTTCGATGGCGGTCAGATTATAATCAATTAGCCATAAAATAAAACAGCTCATTCTAGTTGATTTTTGTGTGGGCCGAGACACTTGAGTTTCTAATTTGAGCTGGCCTATCTTTAAATGTGCATAGTTCATCTATGACAGCAGCCTGGTGATATTTTAATTATATACTAGAGAAGACGTAAGACTTCGGTAGATGATGGTTGTATGTGTGACTGATTTGTGCACAACTTATAATTATTAAAAGTATAATATCCAATGGCTTCTACATTTATATTCCCTGGCTTTAAACTTTATTTACTAATAGAATGAAGCGTTTCTTCTGGAAATATCTTAAATCCCCTAAACAGAAATTGGAAAAAAGGAGTACAAAATATTATAAATGTTATTCCATATAATCAAGTTCATATTCTAATATATTCTATAAGTTTAAAAATCACATATTTCTCAAATTTTCTAAGTAGATAATTAAGTTGCACTAATTCCCATTAGAGCCATCTATATTAATTATGGAAGGCAGTCCGAACGTTTACAGCCTTTTTTTATTAGGGTTAATTTCCCATAGAAATTCCTATGCTTATCATTAGCATATTAAAATACATGAATCTACGTTTTTCACTACCTGTAGGAGTTGTAGTTTCTCAATTAAGCCTTATTTCCGATACTGATGCAGCAGAGGCATTGGTTCTCGTAACTGTTTAATATTTTCAACGCATCATTGCTTAGAACTTCCTTCCGCTCATGTGACAACAAATCGGCTTATGAAATGTTTTCTTATTATTCTGCATTTCTGTTCTTTTTTTTTTTGTGTCAATCTACAAGTTGGGCTGTGGTTCCTTGGACGATGAAAGTAAACAAACCTGTGGCGAGAGGTAAATAAACTTGGTGACTTGAGCCCAAGGCTTGATCGACGCCCAGATACGACAAGAAGGAAAACAGCATTCTAAGAAATAGAAGAAGAGCATGGGGCAAGGGGGGGTGGAGGAGGAGGTGGGCAATAAAATGAGGAGATACTCGTACTAGACAAACCAGTTGGCTGCGTGTCAAGCCACAACAATACACACAACACACACACATCGCGAACACACACATGAAGGGGTGCCCCTTGGAGAAAAATCAGGAAAAACAGAAAGAGGACTGTACTTTTGGGCTCTGGATAAGACCAACACAGGCAGACCCCAGGCCAATGGATGCCAGTACCAGTTTGGAGCCAACAAACAAATAAATAAGCGTGCAACTAGACATAGAGAGAGAACTGAGACGGCGACGACAACTGAAACTGAGACGCAAACAGCGACTGAAACGCAGACTGCGACTGCGACTGCGATAGCGACTGAGGTATGGCTTAAGCATGATTACACAGTAAAAATGCTAGTTGAGGCAGCGAACGGATACGAGTACAATCGGCGCAGCAAGCGCGACATGCCTGGCATAATAAAGGGGTACGAGCTATTGGGCAGAAGCAGCAACAGCAGCAATCCAGAGTGCTCTAGTCGACAGTGCTCGACTGGGACATACCGTGTAAGCAGCTACAAACATTCCCAAAATACGAAAATGTAGCAGTCGGTAATCGATATTTATCGATGCTTCTTAATTACTCGCAGTTATTTATATTAAGCAAATACGAAAGTTCAGCAGTTAGTGGTCGCATATCGATAATTATCGATATTTCTTAATTTGTTTTAGTATTTTAAAAAGCAATTCACAGTTTTGGAGGCATGTGGCTGGTGAATAAATTAATTTGACGAGCATCTGCAAGAAGCAGACGAGGTGGTCTAGAGTATTGCCCTTCCACGAAACCTTTAACAGCCGGATAGTGGCGATAATTTCAAGACAATTACTTGGAGAATTAAGGGTCAAAGGAATCTACTCCACAAACACCGCTTCAGCCTCCTACGCCTAAAAGATCGAATAGGACGCCTTGTAAGATGGTTACTCCGTCATATATAAAATGTAAAAATATGCAAATCTACATTGAAAATGTTAGTTATCTTTTTCTTATAGTACTGAAGACAGAAACAGAGGGGAATCAGCATATACGATATATATTTGTATGATTTATAGACAATACTATATTAATAATACTTCATGATAACCTTTTTAGGAATTATTAAGAATTACAGGGTATATGAACAACAGCAAGAACAAGAACAGCAATGTTAATGTTTATGTATCTATGGGATACGGCAACGATCGCCTAGGAAGCAAAAGGTGACTGATCTTTACAATTCGACACTTTGACTTTACAATAACAACAACACCAACAAGAAAAACAACGAACAGCGCAATCAAAACAGAAAAAAATTCATCGACGTTGAAAACAAAGTTGTAAAAAATCGAAAGGTGAGCAGAGGGCAACTCGAAGAAGAAGAAGAAGACATATAAAACAAGTATCCAAACTAAAGGATGCACGATTCGATACCGGACAGTCTAGCTGCCCATATTTATATACATTTATATATTTATATATATATATATATGTGTGTGTATGGTGGAGGCAGGGTCAAGGTAAACAAAGATTTACCTTTATGATGGATTTTGCTTGACTGAGCGTGCTAATGGATTTTCTCTCTTTCTCCCTCACTCTCTCTCGCTCTCTCTCTCTAAGTAACAGTCAAATTCGAAGGCAATCAAAATCAGCGGCAAAGCTGGCATTTAGAAAAATGAAATGTACGTCCCTAAGTACAATAAATGTAAATGGATCTCGGGGTTTAGGTTAAACCGAAACCAGTTTCCAAAATCGAGAAAATGTATCTACACAGTGCACTGTGTGGCAAATGTAAAAACTTGTTGTAACACAGCAGAGTTGGGCAGCTGCCTCCAGACTCAGGCCACAGTCGTTCTAGTCGTAGCTTTTAGTTCATTTCCAGAAAAGCTAAGGCAGTTTGGGGATGGAGAAGCAACCCTTTGACACTCGGGGCTGGCCAGCTTGTCAGCTTAGGTTGCATATGAAATGTTCGCTGAGCAGGCATTTTTATGATGGAATTATTACATCATTCATCTTCATCAACAACGACACAGACTCAGACTCAGACTCAAACTCATCACTGAGACACAGACTCCTGGAATAGTGAAACGTGCTTATCAACTTTCATAATTTACATAGCTTTATATGCATATCTGTAAACTTGTGGCTGCTTTTTGACCAGCTACAAAATTGTCATGCGGGTTCTTTTTTTTCCCTGGTTCTTGGGGTTGTTGATGGGAAAAACTAGTCTGCACTGATATGCAATCAAATTAAATTTCTTGTCAAGCCTAAGCTGTTTAGTTGTGAATTTAAATAAATGTCAACAATCAACAGATCAAAAGTATTTTTATGTGAGTAGTGTGTTAATCTTTCCCAGATTGTGAAACCAGGTTCATCAAAGGAACTTTTATTTATTTATTTGGTGTAGTTTGCAAAATTGAAAAGTTTAAGAATTAATAAATAAATTCAAATAAAATATATCAAATGAAATGAGATGTGATGTTTAAATAATGCTGTCCACAAACAAATTAAAAATTAAATTGAATAAATTGATAAATTAAATGAGTTAAGCTCAAATGTAAAAAGTAATAATTAAAATAGAATGTCAGAAAATAAATTTATTTATTTATATTTAAAGCTATAATTAAATACAATTTTAAATCAGGTAACTTACAGTCTACATCCTTAAGACAATTTATATTAAAAAGCAATAACAGCTAAAGTCTTCACCTCTATAAATTAGGAATATACATAAAATATATAATATAAATATAATCTCAAATCAGAGCTAAGGATATCAGTAAGGGCATTCACATTACTAATGTTTCTTTAAGAATCATTTCTATCTATTATCTATGGAACTCAATCTAATAAAAGACAATACCAAGTTGCAATTTGCGCAGTTTCCCACAATGTTGCCAACTGTTATCTAACAACTTATACTCCAAGCGTAGAATTTCCAGTCTGTTATTCATTTGGCCCCATAAAAGAAACCGGACTCAAAATCAGAGATTCTCACTATTTGTCCGGCCGCACACAGCGCCGACCAATTGTAGGAAATATGAAACGGAAGCCACGTCTGTGAAGGACAACGGCAGCGCCACTTTGCACAACAAGGATACAAAAAAACAAAAAATTGAAAAAACTTGTATAGGAATTCCTGAGATAATCAACGGCATTATCTGTCGATTATGTGTTGAAAATTCCATGAAAATTGCACACAAAAAAGAAACACCGACTGACGCTTGCGAAAAAAAAATAAAACTGAGCAAAAAAGCGAAAGAGAATAATAAAAATTATATTGAACTATATCCGGATGATCGTCAGATGATGATGTCGTTGATGAGGAACACCCGAGTGGCGGCGCATCCGCTTCTCCTTTTGCAAATGCGAGCTCATCAAACCCTCGGTCACTTGAGGTTTAAGCCGGGCCTTAGCCAACATTAAAAAAACCTACGAGAAATGCCGCAAAAAAATAAATTTAAGACATGCACCCAAGTGTTCCATGAGGAGTGAAAGAGAGCGCGTGCGAAATGAACGTGAGAATTTCTTGGTCGAATGTCCTTTAAATTTGCCTGGGATTCAGCGCGTTATAACCGCCGCTCAGGGCATTGTTCATGCTGAAGTACTTGTATAGATTTGCTAGTTGTGTCCTTATTATCCTGCATCGGACGCATTGTTGCCGCACAATGCCGGCATATATATATATATATATATATATATATGGTAGGAGAGTATTTTTTACGACGCTTCCAATGAATTCCGTTGAATGAGTTCATTCCATGAATGAAATAAACAACTAATTTTTTTTTTGCGAATTTGCGGTGCTCTCTTTTGATACCCTGTAACCATTCAAATTCTGTGTTGGAGGTAGACTATAAATACGATTTGGAGTACTTGTGTACTTGTATGCATCTACATAGATAATTTTATCAGCATCAGTAGAAAACTTGTTTAACTAATAAAATATCTTAAAACTCTTTTTTGCATATTTTCTACTTATCTTTAAAATTTAAAACATTTAAACTTAAACAATATTTTGCATATATTCCTTTCATCTTAAAAATTGTATATCGATTGTGTTATTTTCTTTTAAGTTTCTTAGAAATATATTTTCATTGGGAAGCATTTTCAAGCTGAGTACAGGGTATATGAAAGTCGTTTCCCTCACCATACCCACTTATATTTCCTCTTAAAAATACAAAAAATGGATGAAGCACAGGCGTGAGAAGGAATTTGCGGCGTTGTCGACAACTTCATTACAACACTTGTGCAATATTTTAAGGTGTTTTCCTTTTCTGATTTTTTTTGTTGTTGTTCTTATTGTTGGTTGCATAACGTGGGTGGCAACTAGCAAAACACACACACGTGACATGCCGACAGGAAGGATCTGCGTGAAATGCCGCACATGTTGCACAAACAGGAAGTCCTGATTTTTGCGCGCCAAAAAGTGTTATGTAAATATTGCCATCGATATCCTTTATGAGGCACATCCTGAGGCCAATTGCCTTGACCCTTTCGGTCGACTGCAAGGCATGTGTGAAAACTGACTGAAAATGTGCAGTGTATGCAAATGCCATTTTTAGTAGAAATCGCACATTAGACAAGGCCTGCCAAAGCGGCAGTCAACAATTATGCAATGCAAAGCGAAGGTCGCTGAGGGGGCGTGGCTTCCACAAGAGAGAAGAGTAAATTACATCAACGTTGGGTTTTTATGGAGGTGCGAAATGACACATTTTGGCCGGGTCACAAAACCTGCCGCGTCATTCACACCGATTGCGGCAACAGTGACTGACTGCCAGTCTGTTTGTCTGCCTGCTGTCTCAGTGTGCGTGCCTGGCCAAAAAGGAAGGCCTTGGTTAACGGTTAGTGCAACCTGTTGTTGGGCCAAGCCTTGCAATTTGTCACCTGAGGCGACATTCAAACGCAACAGTTGCCAGCTGAGTTTTTGCATTGAGCCAGCCTTGTCACCGTTTTTTCTTTTTTCCTTTTTTTTTGGCTCATTGAGCAAAATCTTTAGCCCGTTACTAAACAGTTTTCATTCACGATTTTTCTTCTTTTTTTTTGGGCCACTGGGGAAATGGGCTTGAGTTTTGATTCAGCCTTGTCGGAAATATTATAAAATATTTGTAAATTTCTGGCGAAAATATTTGTGATGAATTTATTTTTTTGCGATATTGCCAAATCATTTCCTGTGCGAAAATAAAATTGTAAGAATCAAAATGAGATTTATGCAATTATTTTGAGCTGCTTGAAGTTCCCAGCGTTGTCTATTAATTGTGTACGTGCCCAGTTGTGTATTGGCTCTCTTTTGAGAAACTAAACCATTTCTCAGCTAAGGGATTTCCTGGAAACGCCAAAACTCAATAGAAAGTTAATTCGAATTTCTAAGAGACATTTTTACACTTGTCCATTCATGGAAGCTGGAATTTGGCCAGAGTAGAGATAGAAGGGGGGACACTTCAACTGCAGCAACCTGTCAACATAATTAATCCCCTGCTGCCCCCTGTCCTTAGATCTACAAATCAGCTGATTGTGATTGTATGTCGGCTTGCCTTTGAGCCGAAGTCTTGGCCACAAAAGAGCGTAGCAGAAAAACTACAAGAATTATGAACAATTCATAAAAAAAAGTAGGCCCCTGCTCGACATTCCCAAGGATGCCTGTGTGTGTGTGTTAATTGTCGAACGACGAGGACGATGACGAGAACTGGAACAGGCAGGGGAGCGGGAACAGGAACGGGGACGAGGTCGTCATCATGCCAAGAACTGCGCCATTAACGGCAGCCACATCGCTCCCACGGCCTGTCGCCTCGCCTTGGCTTGATTCTCTCTCTCTGTGTGTTGTTTTTTATGCCATTTACACAGAAATCTTGCAACAAATCACGCGCTCCTTTTTGTTGGAACGATCCTCAGCTGAGCCACTAATTTTTTGTCTTACCTTGTATAACTTGTATTTTGACCTTTATTTGTTTGATGTTAAAAATAATGCTGCTTTCGCCCCCCCAACACACATACAACAATCAAACTCTAATGGCTAAGTGCATTTTGGTTTGATTCAGCGAAGGATCTTAGGATCTGTAGATGAACCTGTGACGACGCAATTCTATTTGCCATTATCAGAGCTGCTGGGGTCGTGCACTAGTTTCCATTTTATTAGGATGCTAGAGGGCACTAATTGCGGTGTGGCATTTACCGAGGCGGCATTGAAGTTAATCATTTTTGTACCTGCGGCTTAGACACTCAAAGACAAGTCAGCAACGGCCAGTGCAAACATGGCCAGAGCCCGGGCAAATGGATATATTTTTGCTGTCTGCTTTTTGATTTTCACAACCCAATTTGCCGCTTTTGTTACCTTTTATTTTATTTTTGTTGTGTGGATCTCGCTGGATCGTTATCAGTTGTTCTTCGTCTCAGTGCTTTCCAGGTTTTTATGGCAATGGTAGTTCATACTTCCTGTGAGAAAATCTATAGTTGATGACCCAACAACAACATACGAATTAACTACATCAATAACATCAACAACAACAACACCACCAATGACAATAACAACAACTATTTTCTGTTGGAGTGGGGTGTGATGGGGGGAGGAGAGGAGTAGGGCACATAACACCCAACATGAAATCTACATAATGACAGGGCCAATGCGTTAAGGGGGAAACTAGTTCAGCTAGCAAATTAAGAACCGGTATTTGGCATACATATAAACATCTGTAGTAGCTGCAATTCCCATACAGGATATCGCGCATCCTTGGCAACACCGCACGCCGCGGGGTAGCGCTGAGGTTGAGCTAAGGTCACGTCAAGGCTGCAACAACTTTGCATAAAATATTTGAAAATGTTTTCATTATGGTAAATAGATACACACAAAAGCCGAAAACGCTGACTGCACTATCCTAGAAAACCCGGCTGGATTCCCACAAACCAAGGGTTGTCTACGCTCCGTGTCCCGTTGCCGGTTTGGTCCTTAGAAGTTGCGCTATATTGGTGATAAATTAGTTTAATGGTCGGGCAACAAAAAAAAAAAAAAAGAAGTCGGCAGTCAACCGCAGGCAAAGCTCGGCAACTTACCCGAAAGACAAAGTTTTTTTTTGTTCATTTTGGCGGCAAAAACGTGGCCATCTTCTGTCATTGGCCCGAACGTGTCTTTAAATGCGCTCCATGCTTGAACAATAGCTAAAGAGCCGACCTAACTACACAAACGACTGCCCAATAATGAGCTGGCCAAACAATGCGCCAACTTTTCAGTTAAAAAATCCGAAAATAAAATAAAACCAAAAAAAAAGAAAAAGGGAAAAGCAAAGATATAAGACAAGAGAATCACGTTCTAGAAATATTCACATCGCTGATTCCATACACCGAGAGAGAGAGATCGACTGGACAGTGGACAGTGGACAGTGGACAGTTTACATCCGTGTACTACATGACACAATTGCATTTTGCGGCCCAATTGTGTGCCGCACGCACGTGCAACCAGGAGTCGAGTGCGTTTGCTGTTGTCGCAACTAGGCCCATTGTATCACATATCGATACAATTAAACATATATATATATATGTATATAGACTGCGTATAGAGTCTTTTCGAATGTGACACTTTTGAATGAGCTACGAGCTACGAGTTACTTTGAATACACTCGCACTCGCACTCGCACTCATTGTCCTACACAGAGCAAGTGACTGTTTTAACCTGACAATGCTTCTTTTATCTTCTCCCATTTGTAGTCCTTGTTGTAGTTGTCTATAAAAGGTAAAACGGGGCGGAGGCGTTTCGTTGTTGCATTTTTAGCGTAATTTTATTGTTATTAATTGTTTGGAATTGGTTTCTAAATGTCCCTTGTCTTTTGAGACACAGGTGAGCAGCATCGCACTGAATGGAAGGGAGTGGGAGTTGAAGACAGCAAATATTATAGTGGCTCTTAAATAGCCCAATAATGAAGAGCAAGAATATCGATATTATTATAAATATAAAAGCTTATCGAGCTCTTAATTTCTACATTCGGAACATTTTATTAGTTTAAACAGCAATATTCATAATTGTAGACCGTTTTACGAATACATAGATATATATAATATATACAATTGACAATACTATATTATAATACCAGCTTTGAAAACTGAAGTGGAAAACAAGAAGATAAAGAGGTTCCGGGAAGCTATTGAGTAAACTGCATTTATCGAGGCCAAACGGCAGCTTTGCTAATAAAGGATCTCTTTGTTGGCAGTATACCTCCTTCTAGGCAAGCTCCCAGTTTGCTTTTGTGGCTTAAGACCCTTACAAATTCTATATTACTATAGATATTGCCAACTTTTTTTGGCATGCCGCCTTTGACAATTTTTGCACAGCGGTAGTTTTAGCTGCCGTTTGTTTAACACCTCCTCAAGGAAATGCGCACTAAAAAGTTGATTTTTTTACAGACAACACTTTAAAAAAAAGGAGAACAAAGCTAACCAACCTGTTACAGTGAACTCTACAATAAATATTCAACCGCTTACATAAAAGAAATGCGTGCAGCGCTCAGCGGCAGGTAACTCTTCAATTTCGAGGACATTGCAACAGTGAGGCACAGCGGAGGCATGACCCAAAGCCTGAATACACCTTATAATTCATATTTTCCAAACAATAATTTCCCAACACAATTTCAACACTTTTGTAAGGCCACTGCTACACATAATTTTACAGGTCAGCATCACCATTGTTAGTGGAATGCATAATAACATTTTCCCCAGAGAGCTCTGGCCCGGTTTGAAGTGGCCGCGAGACGCAGTGTGCACTGTGGGCAGCGGATTCGCGTTTAGTGACAGTGGAAACTAAGTGCCTTCCACTTCTGAGAACAAGAAGCCATTCATTGAATGATTTTTTGGGTTTTTATTTTTTTGTTTTCGGGCGCGTATGAATGAGTGAAAAAGGAGTGCCTGCAACCGCTGAGGCAATAGACACAAATCAGAAACCATTCAGAGATACGAGAGCATATACTATGTCTAGGATGATAAAAGGTATGCCGGAATGTGTGTCTTCAACTATTTATAGATCGCCGACAAATTTCTCAGAAGCGTTGTGTACGTATTGAAGTTTTTATCATTTCAATATTTGAGAATTGTACACACGTAAATGGACGCAGCTGTGTGATATGAAAATATGCAAAATAAAATAAAAAAACCATCACAACATATATTTATGTAAGTCAATTTACGGTCAGCAAATAGAACGCGAGTGGAGAGCAACATATTTGAGTACCCTGCACAAATCTAAATAAGCAAATCAGTTTATACAATGATACATAAAAGTCTTCTTGATGTACAAAATCTATTTGATTTCAGATATAATAATGAGTATGTAGGATTCACTTTTCGCGGTTGATAATTGCTTCGTAATAAAATAAATAAAATGGTTATAAATTGATCCCTGGAATATATCGGAAAATAAAAAAGCACTTGACCAGGAGCCAGTGAGAGACATATATAAAATAAATATAACAAAAATATTTGATCTTGTATCTTTTGAAATTTTTCCTTAAGATTATAAGATGCAAATGAGTTTATTCAATGAGCTCGCGTTAATTATTTAATTTATTTTAGATAAAAATATATGTAAATAAATATATATAATAAAATACAGGTGAGAGTGCAAAGTGTAATAGAAATAATCCTAGTCAGCTTTTACAATTATTAAATCAAGTAAAAGCAAATAAATGTCTCTTAAAATAGTCAAAATCAATAGGCAAACAAAATTTGAGTTACAAAAAATGCATTAATTCCTAATTCTATATTACCCATCCAAGCCATTGTACAACTTTCAAACCATTCCCAAGGAATATCTATTAACTTCAGAGTTTCTTAGTTAATTCTTAATTCAGTATTAACAATCCACACCATTGTATACCTTTTGAAAGTTCTTTACAGACCCTTGTAGAGCGTTCAACTTAAATCGCAAAATAAATATAATTGTGTTTTGCAACTATATATATTGATATACGGCAATATACGTTTGTGTATATATATGTATATAGGTATATGTATGTGTGTACATATGTCTGCCCATATTTATGTAGAACTATACACGATAACATTTAGGCATAATTTGCTTCATTCATAACCCGAGCACGCGCCGTGTCTGGAAAATATTGAAAAGAGTAAATAAAATCAAATAAATATATTCACATGTAGATATGCATACATAAACATACATATATATATACGTATACATATATATATATATACACATGTATATTATTTGTACCGAATTTTGGCAGACGATTTGCATTACTGTTGGAAGAGGCACGTCGCAAGCATTTCCGCAGTAAGATCAAACAAGCTACTCTGCCACCAAAAATATTGTACAAATATATATGAGACATACGTCTGACACACATACAACATGCCAATGTGCATAATCAAGTATATATTTAATATGCATACTATACACATATTATTATTATTATTATTATATCCATTCCAAGGTCAGTGGCAACGTCGACTTCCCAGCTTTCTTCAAAAGACTTTTGTGTCAGCCGGCCGCCGCATGCCGATTGCTTGCTGCCCTGTGATAAGCAACAGCCGCAACAACAACAAGCCGCAACAACAACAAGTCAGTTAAAGCTATTGAAATATCCGTTAAATACACAAAAAGGCAATAAAAAAATCAAATTCATTCATAAAATGCGCTTTATCAGTGCAGAGTGTGTTGCTGGATGCGGGTCTTGAAGGGGAGGGGAGGAGGCGTCGTTTGTGACGCGATAAGTGCTGTGACGTCAAATAATTGCAGCTGGCGCTAATATTTCAGCAGGCATTTGCAATTTCCGCTGCTGCCCAGACCCGCAGCACATGCCACCGTCTGGCTGCAACTTGCCACACTCCTCCCTCAGCCATCGACTCATTTGGCAGTTTCTGTTTTTTTTCTTTTTTGGTTTCTTTATTATTGACTTTTGGCAAACAGATAAGTGACATTTATCGACTTTTTACGCGCTTTTAAATAAGCTGAAATATGTTTGCGCATTTATGCATGCAAACACCACAAATGTAGCTGCGGCTGTATAAGTATCTGTAGCTGTAGCTCTTGTTGCTGTATCTATATCTGTAGCTGTATCTGTAGCTGTATCTGTATGTGCATTCAGTATCTACGCCCGCTGTTTGTTGTTTGTCAAACAATGCTGAACACTTTTTATCAGCATGTCCCCTAATGCTGATTTCTTGCTATCCTCACACACACAATATTCACAATTTTACTTAAATGCTGGACAACAATAACAATATTATTATTTTGTTTTTATTTTTTTTCTTGTCATTTTATCTGCAGCGATATGTGGATGCCCTATCGACCGATTCCCGCCTTATCGACGGCCAAGTGAAATTTTTGGTTTTCGTTTTTATCTGTGGACGTGCAAACAGCGGTGCAACAAACTTTCAAATGTTTGTGCAGTCTTAGCAACATTGTTGCACGCACCAAGTCCCTTGTCCACCGATTTCCTTTCAATTTTTCATTCTTGCAATATTTGCCATTGATTTTCGTACCTCTCGAGTTCTTTTTTACATCGATTTTATTGATAATTTATGATATGCTAGCTTAACATTCATTTAGTGTTAATGAACTTGACGAACCCGGTCTTGAGAAATCTGTGTAAATGCTCGTAAGTGTCCTTAGAGATTGTAAATCATGCTTTTATCAGCCAGATTGTGTTGCAACAGGTTAGTGAGCCAAGTGTCATAGAGATAATCGTAGAACGTGTCTTTCAGTGGGTTCCTAGTCAAATCAAACGAAAACTCTCTTTAAATATTTTATCTTTAATCTGAAAAGTGTAAATAGGAGTATGAAAGATACACTTAAAAATTATAGATAAACGGAAAAGGTAAAGGCAATATCAAAGTTAGCTAAAGCTAAATAAATTCAACTGTGATTAAGTGTATTTAAAAATGAAATGATCATAATAACTAATAATTTATTATTGTTTTAAAATGAGGCAACTCAATTGTAGTTCATATTTTGCACGATACTATTATATTGGAAATAACTGATAACCAAAATGCAAATGTACAAAACCAAAAACCATTCTTCCATTTACAATCGATAAAGGTCTTCCTAAATTTATAAATAACTTTAATTATAAAATCGAATTATACAATCATCTCAAGTGGAAGACCTAATTTAGTATTTGTGATTAGTAATTTTGTAAAATAAATTAATTAGGCAACATTTTCACATTTTTAAGGCACTTCTCTCTATCTTTAATGCTACTGCTAATTTATAATCTCATATTTTACCACACTACTCATAACATGCAATCACAAAAACAAGTGCCCCTAAATCGCCCTTTCGCTGGAGAATTCAAGTTGACACCTTACCCAAAATCATCGTGAGAAACTCATAGGTAATATTGGGCATTTGTCCCTCTGCCGGCATACAATATTATTTATTGCGTCATGCCCACGATTTGCCCAGAGCAAAATTGACTCCCATGCACGCCAAAAGCAGCTGCACTTTGGCCAGATTTCCCATCGGAGAGCAGGAGGTGGACTAGAGTGGGTTACGAGGGACCTTTCACTGGCTCAAGTGTCCGCACAAATTAGAGTGGCAGCGAACAAAGACAATGCAGTTCCCAGCGCTGACCACTTGAGGAAGATTTTTGTTTTTTTGGACGCATGGTAAACGCGTGCACTTTCCTTGCGGCACAGTGGGTAAAAGAGAGAGGTAGGCGAAGAGTATATACAAAAAATATCAGAAATTTGGAAACATTTGTCTAAGACAACAGACAGTCAGACAGAGCCAACAGCAGCAACAACAAAAAGTCGACTGGCGACACTTGAACCGTTTGACAAAGCCCAGACAATTCCACAATGCCCATTCCCACGATACTCTCTTTCTAGGGGCTATCTAACGGTCGCACAATGCCCAAGCAATTTTCTTCTTCTTCTTTTTTTTTTCTTCACTTTTTTGAGTGCAAGTGCAGAAACTGGAGATCTTTCTGCATGCATCTATCTCACTTGCTTATAGCTCATGCTCTATCCGATCCGATCCGATCCGAGACTGTGTCGTTTTTAGCTTGTGTACACTTGATATCCTGGCGTGTTTACTTTTCAAAATACTCTTTCTTCCTCTCGTCCACCGACTATGTATTTTATTATTATTATTATTATTGTTGTACCCATTTTTTTTTTTGGTTGATTTTTTCTTTGCAAACGGTTTGCCATTAAGGTGACTTTGGGAAAAATCTTCACACACTCCCCGGGTGTCTCTTTTCTCGTCACGTGTGTGTGTGTGTGAGTGTGTCATTGTCTCAGGACTGGGGCAAGTGACAGCATCGTTTATGGGCATTGCCAGCAGGTAATTTTTCGGCTTGACTTCACTTCACTATTCGAATTACCAAATTATTCGCACGTGCATTGGTTTAGATTGAAAATTGATGGGCCTTGATTCCGAGAACTATATCATGCCTAATGATGAGGCTCGGCATACAGACAACAATGCACTGCGAATTACTGCATAATTATGCAACAATAGAGAATAAATAGAAACCAAATATTGACAATTTTAAAAAGATCAAGGCACGTCGATAATTACATACTAAATTACACTATAAATTTGAATGAATTTATAGATTGTTCCTATATCGGATATATGATATATAGTAGACCGTTGATGGGTATTTTGTGTCGTAATAAGTAAGTTTAATTCGGGTATTTCGGTGAACAAAAAGGTTCTCAAACAAGAGCTAAAAAGTTTTTCATACAAATACTCATCTTCCGACCGATCGGTCCTATGGCAGCAATATGATATAGTAATCCATTCCGGCCAGTTCCGACTTATGGACTGCGGATTAAATGCCCACTTTCATTAACTTAGCTTTCAAACTGGTAGACAGGCAGACAAAGACGGGCATAGCTATATCCTTCCCAAAGCTTAATTACATAAATTTGCACTGATTTTAAGAAAAATATTGCATACTTTCAAGCGCTATTAGTAAGTTCAGATCAAATCTTTATATAAATTTGAGAAATTCCTGAAATTCACACAAAACTTCAAAATGGAATAGTTATTTAAAAATAATATGAAAAATATTGTAGAATTTCTTGGAGTATATTGAAGAATCTAAGCTAAATAGAACATTGAAATAATGTGAAGCAAACCCAAAATTGATATTTGAAAAAAAAAACTTTAAATTATTTTTAATTATTTGTTTGGTGACCATTTTGTATAATTTAAATATGTATTTGGCTGGCATCAAGTAAATTATTTTCGAGTGTGTATATTTATTATATTAGTTCTTGCTAGCTTTAGTTTTAGATAAAAACGTGACTTATATTTGTATTTACTTTTGAATAATGCATATCTAATATAGTTAGCGCAAAATGTGCTTTGGTTACAGATAGCTCTGCGCCTCCAATTCGTGAATTCAGCATTCTTCAACAATTATGAGGCCAGCACAATGAAGCACGTTTCCGAGAATTTATCAGACCGAACTCCATTTCCTTTTTGGCATGTCTGCAGCAGGGTACTCCCCCTAAACAACCAGTCTACACTCAGCTGAACTCAGCTCAACCCGAATCGACTGCGACTGCACTCCAAACTAATCTCAATGCTGCTGATCTGTGTCGTATGTTGAACAGACCCCAATTGCCATTAACCAGAGAGCGAACGGAGCACTGAGCATCACACCCCAACTCTTTTGGCACAACATAAACCATACGACGACTTCCTCATTTCCGCTCAATGTGGGGGTGTGGGGTGTGTTCTCAAAATATATATATATATTTTCAATTTTGCCAGCACATTAATCATAAGAGTCCCCCCATTGAGGCTGCCAGTCAGACGAACTCAGACCCCTTTCATATATACGCGTACGCATCTAATCTTAAAGATATTTTTGGGTTTTTCTTTCTTTTTCAATTATTTCAGTTTTTATTGCCTCAACATCGAGACTAAAAGTTGACACTCTACACTCTATATGGCAAAGGGGCAGGCGGAGGGGCCGCCTCGTGTGGCAGGCAGCCAGGCAGGCAAGTCAAGGCAAGACGGCATTATTTTTGTGTGTCTCTGTGTTCGTGCCACACCGACAGCAAAAATACGTTATGTTCGTTTATGTTGCGCCTTGTCTGACGACTGCGCTCGCGCACCAGCTCACGTTCTCCCTCAGTCTGTCTCACTCTCGCTCTCTCTTTCTCCCTCTCTCTCTCTCTCTCTCTCTCTGTCTTCGTTTCCTCTCTCAGTCTGTCTTTCTCTATTTCTGTGCTACTCAGTTGTTCATTGCACCAGCCACCAGAGCCAGGCAGGGGGGTTTATTGAGCACGAGCAAGAGACTGAGAATGAGAATGTGCCCATATCGCATTTTATCAAACATAAACACACAACAAACACACTCTCGCACACACACACACACACACACATACTCGATTGTAACGGACAAAATGTTTGTATGCACCAAACGCTGCTGTTGCCGTCGACGTTGACGTCGTCGTTGGCGTTGACGCTGACATCGCTGCTGGCAGCAGCAAACTGCCTCATGCTGAAATTTGTTGAGCCGCTTGCTCAGCATGCCCGCCCCGTCCCGTCACGCCCCTCCTTGACTGCCCGCCAGCCAGCCAGTCCGACCTTTCTTTCTTAGCTATTTACATAATGTTTCGCTTATTGAGCGGGCGTGCTGACTGACAAAGTTTTTGTTACTCGCTACCCATTCAAAGTTGTAGGGAAGGGGTATAATGAAGTAGTGCTAATGAATGAGACAGGCAGAAGGCAACTCAGTAACCACATCAGCACGTAACCACAGCAGCAATAGCACCAACAGTCGAAATGTTCTAGAAGCTATATGATATAATGACCCGATCCGGCCAATTCCCACATATGTATGTAATACCTACAGCAAGCAGACAGGGTACAAGTTCTCATAGAAATAGCTAGATAAACAAACGGAGATGGTGATGCTGATCAAGAAATTATATCCTTTATAGGGTGGAGTCGTCTCCTTCAATACTTTACATACTTCACTTATTGAAACCACAAAACTAAAATACCCTCTTCAAAGTGGGAGACAAGTAGACTTATATTTCGCAGCAACTCTATCTTATTACAGGGTATCTGAAAGCCACGCAATCTCAAGCAATGCATTCCATTTTTTGGCGCAATCGTTGAGAGATGATCTGAAGCGTGGGCAGCCTATTGCCTGGTGGTGGTCCTAAGAAACGTAGGTGGAGCCGCTTCCCAGGACAATAATTCTGCAATTGTAACACCCAACAGAAAATAGAAATGGTAACAGACAAAGCCAAAAAGGGAGAAAAAAACGTCGTTATTAGGGTCGAGGTGTTTTATGTAGGGGATGTGTCTATCAACCTGTCTATAAGGCCAAAGGCCTTTGACTTTATTGTTTGGCTAGCGTGAGATCAGCACACGGCAGGTATACTTCGGTCACTGCCCACTTGCCACACTCGCTCGTGCAACAACTGATAAATGATGTTGCAATGTGAGAGGCTTTGCCAGAGATTTTTCCAACATCATCAACGAACGGCAGCACTTGATGATTTGCTTGGCCTTTGTTGGGCTGGGACACAAAAGGAGCTCAGACTAGCCAGCAACAACAAGTTTGCCGATCCACCAAAAAGAAATAGAACAACAAAAGTCAACAACAGGTTTAGCTAGCTGTTCTACCTTCAACTAAGATGCGTCGTAGGATCCCAAATTGTTCCCACATATATCCCGGCTGAACAGCTGATTGCACAAAAATTTTCCCAGCACAACTCAGCTGACTCTGTGTTCACTTCACTTGTTGTTTGTCTAACAGGACAGGACAGGAGAGGACACCACAGGACGTGGCGGCTGCGCAGATTGTCCACAAATGTCAAACTGTCTGTCCAACAAGGGATATCTATAACTAGCCGTAAAAAAAAGTATCTTTTTGCCGTTGTTGCACTTTATTTGGAGTGTCAACTGCAGCAAAGTGTGCGCTCAACAGGATATTTGTCGATCCAATGCGATCCTTTGCCCAGCTACTCGGGCTCATTAATTGACCAGCGCACATTGGCAATGATGAGAAAATTGGAAAAATTGTGGACAAATTTTATGCTCAAGTGTCCATTCAAGTGCTGCGCTTAGATTTATGCACAGATAGGACACAATGGCTCGCATCGTTAAGGACCACTTTCCCCTAGGTATCGCATGTCACAAGCGACTATCTCTGTTTCTCTCCATCCAAAACTGTCACCAGACCAACAATTTCTCATTTTTTTTTTTTTTTTGCCAAAGACAAACGATGGAGGCGCTTAGCTGAGCACTTTGCGTTCGATACGTTTCCCGGAATCGAGATCCGGTGATTTGCGCAACAAGCGGCAACTCTATTAACGGTTTGTCAGAAACAACCACACACGCAGGTGCCACGCCTACTGAACTCAGGTTTTCTGTAGTGTTTTCCCGCTAAAACAACACTTAGGCAAATCGGGCATTTGGCAACCTTCTTGGATTTAACTGTCCAACGTTCCGCTCCCGCCCCTGTCCAAAAAGTCGATTATGTAACGTAAACCGAGAACCGGGACAGGTCCTCGTCGATGCTTCGACTCATCGACCATTCGCAACGTCTTCAAGCGTATTGAGTTACGAGCATTGTCAGCTCAGCTCAACTTCTTTGGTTTTTGCGGTCAATCGATCGGCGTGACAGTTTCGAACTTTACTTAACGGTCGGGAACACTCGAGAGTCGATTGACCCCTCAGGATGTGGTTTGTTCTCCTTGCTTTGTTTATTTACTTAGGATTGGCAAGTTGTACAAGTTATGCATTTGGACACTTTCACTGCATCTAAGTAAAAACACTTCCTTCCCGGACAGGAAAGCGATTTTGAGGAAACGGAAGCGTTGTCGACTAGTTCCTGCACAGGTGACGGAATTACTAAAAAAAAATCTACAAGGAAACGTGAATAACAAGCACGAAATAACGGGATTTTAGGCACGCCAAAAATTATGTAAGATTATAATTCAGTACTCGGACATATATAGCTTATAAGCAAGAAAAGGATTTCATACAAAAGCCCATATTTCGAGCGATTGTTCCTATGCCAGCTATATGATATAGTGGCCCAATCTGGTCGTCTCTGACCCTTGGCAAATGGGTGGATATATACCAAGTTTGAACAAAATAACTTCAAAACTGAGAAAATTAAACTTATTCATGGCAAAAATATAATATACTCTACAAGATAAGACAGTTATAACAAAAAGAGGTTCGTTTCAACTTATTATGAATAATCATGTAGCTCCGAAACCCGAACCGAACCTGCTGAGTGGCATCAGTTGCGATAATTACCAAAAGCCAAACAATCTTTTAAATAATTTACAATTTTAGCTTTATCATATTTCTAATAAAAACCAAACATGTTTGCTTAGCCTTAAGATAGATATTTTTCTGAATATAAGATAACTCCCACACTCACACACACACACACACGCGCAAACATAATCGCTTTAGAGCGTGCCCCAATGGCACACACCAAAAAGCCCAAAAAGAGACGCCAAGTTTCGCGCCAAAATTGCGTCACACAGCAAGAAAAGCGCAAAACGTTGGCTTTGCCTCTGCACTTTGGCGGTCTTCACACACACACCCAAACACACACACACACACACACACATACACATACACATGCATACATATAACCAGACAGGGAGCCACACACAAATAAGGATCGTGGCAAAGCACGATAACAAAATTGAACTTCCCATTCTGAACCGAACACGAGTGGGAGACCGTCGAGAGCAGCAACGGGGGGGGGGCACGAGGAGGAGGCAGGTCTGTAGCCGTGGCCAAAGAACCGAATATCGAAATCTCGCCACAAACCAATGCCAAAAAGAAAAAGAAGCCAAGCGGCTCAATTTAGCTCTCTAATCACGCAGAGAGTTTGCACTGCAAAATTCCATTTATTGTTTGTTGCTGTTGCTGTTGCTGTTGCTGTTGCCAACCTTAGAGCCTTGTCTGATTCTGTCTCTGTGTCTGCGGAACCTGGTCTGGACGAGGTTCTTAGCTTTCCATGTGAGAGACGACGATGTCCTGGAGTCCACATGTCCGCTTCTCCACCTCTACCTCCTTTTGCTTCTTCTTCAACTGCCTGTTAAAAACATTTCGCCGAAAATGTGTCTGGCACGTAAATGGCCCAGGTAACTTGCAGTTCTTCTAACCAGACAGCAGACAGTGCAACAAACACAAACACGGCCAACAACAACAACGACAACAGCAACGACAACAACAATAACAACAAATACCATTGATCAATGGGCTTAGGTCGTCTTTGATACGTCCGCGATGGCGATGCTGATGCCGATGTGTGGTGTGCATTATTTTTGGGCTTTGCTTTCGCTTCGGCTTTTGGTGGATGTCCCATGGAATGCTGTGCCACCAGTTCTCTTCATCTGCTGCCATAAGAAGTTTTGCGGCACAACATCAACAAAACAGCAGGGCGAATGTCAAAGTCACAAGTGCTCAACTATGGGGATGCCCTAACTAATTTGGTTCAAATATTTCATTACATTCTTTCTAAAAGACTTATCATTTCTTCGGCATATACAAAATTTTAAAATTACCAGAATTTATTGTAAATTCAAATTATTTAAGCTCATGTTTCAGAAAATGAATAGTTTTCTAGCTTTATACTTATTAAAAATGGAAATTAGTAAAATTTATTGTAAAAATACTTTCAAATTTTGCAATTAAGAAGTAAAATGTGCATTTAAATCACTCAAAAACTATAATAACCATACTTACTACACCTTGATAACAAAAAGCATAACCCAGCCACAACCTTAACCTTATCTTAGATTTCTTAAGATACAATTTCAAATATTAAATTGCAGCGAACTCAACGAGCTGATGGCCCTTTGCTGCTATTGTACTTATATATAAGTTAGCTTAAGGGTTTTGACTACATATATATTTATTTATTTATAAGAATAAAACAAGAAATTTATAAGATCATATTATCAGCTCTTTTTTAGACTAGTCGATTTTAAATAGAGTTTTGTCTTATTCATAAGAAAGCAATCAGTTGCAACTTTAGATTTATTTCTTAGCTTTTATTCATGCATAAACATTTTGGTAAAAAAAAAAGCTCAGATGTCATCTATCTTTATGCTTGATTAACGATCATATATCATATATATAATGCCATATTATCTACTCAAGGGATGAATAAAAATTAGTTTGAAGCTTAGGTTTTAAGGATATCAATTGAGCTGCTATGAAATTCGTTAGTTCTATCTTTACATTATATCATTATATAATTATGTCATTATATGAATTTTGCTCAATCGACGAATAATCACAATCTACTAACGATCATTATCTCAACCTAATATACTCCACCATCCCTTTTGCGAACAGCGTATGAAATGTTCCTGGGAAAAAATGTTGCACAACTTTACTACCTGCCTTAGCCATCCAGTAAGCGACGACAACGATCACATCCAATCTACAGCGCAGCCAGCACTGCTGCTGAGAGGAGCTGCCTCCACACCAAAGCTCCTGCCCCGCCCCGCTCCGCTCCGGCCTGTCGTGCAACTGCATCGGTGTTCCCCACTCCTCACCCCGCTTAGATTCATTAAGTGAAAAATTTAAAGTCTCAAATTTTGTTCGTTCATTCGACTGCTGCTCAGTGATTTTTATGGGACGCGACTAAGTTTTGCGTGTCTCAATGGGCACAAAACGCACGAGCAAAATGAATACAAAAAATTAAAATAAAAAATGAAAAATAAAAAGGAACACATTAGTCCTGCAGCTTTATTACAAATTATGCGTCGCCTGCTTCCTCTCCTTAAAATTCTCAAAGGTTTTCAATCTTTTTTTTTGTTTTTAGAATTCATAAAGTTGTGTGCACAAGTGTCTGTGTGTGGTGTGTGTGCGTGTGTATGTGTGTGGTGTGTGTGTGTAGGTTGTATGTGTGTGTGGAGTGTGTGTTTGTGTCTGTGTTTTGAGAGGTGCGCTATAAATGTAGATGTAGACCGCTTGCTGTCTGACTATCTGACAGGCAGTCGTTGCGACGGCGCCGATAAGCGACACACACTCTCGGACACACACTTGGACACACACTCGCGCACACACACACACACACACACACACACTGGCACACATGCTGAGAGCAGGCGCAAAAGCAGAAAAAAAGGCGCACAGATTTTTGCAGGGGCAAAAATATGCAACGCAACTGGTTTATCAACTTGCATTTTGGCGCCAAAATTTCTGCAAATCTTTTTCATGCCCTGTGCTTTGCACGCCCTTCGTGCCACACACAAGCACATACGACAAATATATATATATATATATATATATTTGTGGCATACCCTTTACGCATATAATTTTCGTTTTATTGGACAAAATTAATTGGGCGCCAAGATAGAGGCATTAAAAGCCACTTAAATTTGCGGACGCACGCACACACACACAACTGTTTGTGGCAGCTACAATGTGTGCCATTTACTAATGAATTTATACAGCAAGAAAAGCTAGCAAGAAAACCCACCCACACACAGAAAAAAATGTATTCAAACCAAGTAGAAGTGCTAAAAATCTGGGCATCCTTGAATAGTTTAGAGTTTAGACAATAGAGCAAAAGTTCTGAATCCAGAAAGCTTCCTTAAACCCCGATGATATCATATAATTAAGAAGAGTAGGATTGTCCACCCACACTGTGAAAAATATGTAGAATTGTGCACTCAAAGCAAGTTCGAATGGTTTAGAATCTAGACAATGGAAGGAGAGTTTTGATTCAATAAAAATTCTTAAGATATTCATGTTTATAAATGTGAATTTATAAATTTTTCGTGGTTTAAAAGTAGGATTGTCCACCCATGTAGAAATGTAAGTCAGTTTTGGTTTAAGAACAAGTTGTTGTAGTTTAAGAAGAAGTTGGATTGTTCTCATTTCACAAGTTCTTAATCCCAATATTCTTGACTTGGGTTTTTAGCTTTTATTGTTGAGTACTAAAATCAAACTTCTTATGATCATAAACTAATATCTAATCAGCTTGAATCAAAAATTTAAGTTATTAGATTAATTACTGGGACATTTTACTCTTATTTTGTGCTTGACTGAACTATTTGAAGTGGCAATTTTGAATTCAATATTGATTTATGATTGCTAAAGAATATTCAAAATCAAGTTATAACTAAAACAATAAGGTGGCAATTCTTCTACTTGAATTTTAGATTATAATTTTGTATTTATTTTAATGAAATAATATAAAAGCGGTTATTTACAATATAAATATAAACCTAGTGTTCTTTAAATAATTGTGAAGAATTGAAATTACCATTACTTAAATGAAGCTCAGTGGATAAATTCATGAAAAAATAGAACAAGTGCAAGATCTGCTCGAGACAGTGGTCCCTTTACGTACGTAAAAACTACGTACGTAGTTTGCCTGGGGGAAATGGAACTTAAAACATAATTTTTCTTTGAGTGTAGTTAATATGCGGTGAGGGCATGCGTTGCATGCACAGCTTCCTGTCTGATTATTTGCGGTTAGCCTTCGGCAAATTTGCAACAATGTTGCGCACACCACACGATAATGGATCATTTAATGAATTGATAGACCTGGGATATATATGTATATATATATTAAAACCACTGCGGTTAGCACTGGCTGTCAGTCAGAGCCAATCTAGCCATTTGGACACCGTAGATCCTTCTTGGCCATTGTGCCAAAAAAAAGAAAAGAAAAGAATAAAGATAGATTCCTTTGTGCATTCACTTGCTTCCTGTGCATATCCTTGTGTAGCGTTCAGCAATAAAGAGATTTCCTTGTTGTTTCCTTTTATTTTGCGCACTCGGCCAATTAGTGGCCAGCGGTCACAAGGTGGTCCTTGCAGTCCTTGTAGTGTTCCTTGTACCTGTCTCTCACCCTGCGCACCGGCCGCAAAAACCAAACAAATTATGTGATTAACAAATATGAAAAAGATACGGCGAAAGGCGCTTTTGTTTGCACAGCCAAAGAGAAAGAGGGAAAGGGAGAGAGACAGTAAAGAGAGAGAGTGAGAGTGAGAGGGAATAGGGGGAGAGGAACTGTGAAAAACTCTGCGCTTATCAGACAAAACGCGTTTTTTAACGCTTAAACAAGCGCCCATTTGATATTAGTCCACAACAGCCAGCCACAATCGCTGCTGATATCCAGCGAGTTTTTTATAGTTTTTTTTTGGTTTCGTTTTGAAATGCAAGCAATGCCTGCCTTTTTGCCTTCCAGTCATCCCGTGGGAATAATAACAGAGCCAGCATTCAGCATTAACTCATGTTTAATATGCGTCCAACGTTCGCCGGCACTTCCGAAGCCGCCTTTCTCTGAGTTATTTATGATGAGGTTCTTCTCGGATCGGATATTCGCCTCGCCAATTTTATAAAAGCGAATGTTATCCGTTTATCCATTATCTAATTTATATATAATATATATATATATTTCTGCTTAAGGGTTTTATTCAACAAGTTCGAACTGTTTAACAAGTTAACTTAAATTATTTGAGAGTTCATTTGAACTATTTGAGTATTAACACATTCATTTGAGCTGCTCAAGAGTGTTATTTTACAAGTGTGATTTAATAAGTTCATTTGAACTGTTAGAGAGTGTTATTTTACAAGTGTGATTTAACAAGTTCATTTGAACTGTTAGAGAGTGTTATTTAATAAGTTCATTTCAACTATTTGAGAACGTTATTTAACAAGTTAATTTGTACTGTTTACGAGTATTATTTAATAAGTTATTTTGAACTGTTGCATAAACGCGTCGTCAAATGGTAAATAAATATATCAAGTAAAAGAAAATTGTATATTAAATAAAAAGTAAAAATAATAAATAAATGTCATATTTTAAATAAAAGCACGAAACACAATTGAGATTTAATTACCTGTCTGATTAGCTGTCAATATCCAACTACAACTCTAAGCATTAAAATCAGTTCACTTCTCAAGTGGAATCATTAAAAGGAAGCAAACATTTAAATGTAATGTCATTAGATAAGACATTAGATAATGCGGTCACAAGCCACAGATAACCTCGCAGTCAAGATAACTTTACACGCACAGCCTCCCCCACACATTTCCACTCCCCAAGAGAATATTTAACGCTAAACGCAGAGCTAAAAATAAAAAGGAGCAAATCAAATGCTTGGAACGCCAACGCAACGATGGAAAATGGAAGATGGAAGAATTGAATGGGGAATGGGGAATGGTGAGCTGTGAGTTGTGAGCTGTGTGGCGAGAGCGATACATAGAAAAGATGCAGGACAAGTTTGGAGAACAACTCCCCACACACAGGCACACACAGGCACACACACACACACACACACATACCCAGACAGTGATAGATACATGGAAAACTTGTATTTTTGCCGCGCAAGCCAAAAGGTCAATGCATTTAGTTAATGTACTACAACTGCATGTGTGCATATGTGTGTGTATGTGTGTGTGTGTGTGTGAGTGTGTTTGTTGGAGCTGCAGCCCCCACACAGATGCGACAACGATATAAATACAAGCCGCGAGTCTACGCCAGCTTCAGCCAGCAAAAAAAACAGCCCCCTCTCAGCTTGCATCTAAGGTTCAAGCAACTCTACACACAACACTGACTAGAAGAGCAGTGGAGACTTTTTGTTCTTGTATGTGGACAACAGCATCCGTAATATACATGCACACATACACATATGTACATATGTAGATCTCATCGTCGGCTGCCTTCTATTTTGTAACGGGCAGTTGAGAAAGCAAACTGGAAGCGTCGAAAGTCCATGAAGCAATTTAAGCAAATTAAAGAGAGTTATGTGATGACAATGGTTAAATACTCTTGCTTGATCTATGGCAATTGTAAATATAATATTGATAATAATATATATAATATTATATAAAATATTATAATATTATATATATAGAGTGATTCTCTAATTTATCAGTAGGTTAAAAATTTCAATCTAAATTTACTTTCAATGAATAAACCAAAAAAATATATAAAAAGTGTTTCATAGAAGAACTTAATTTTCTGAAGATAGTTCTCAAAACAGTTATATTTAAATAGAACATATTTAAGTCATCAACTTTTTATTGTTATCAGAATTATTTGTGTTATAATTATTTACTATTATTATTGTTATATTATTATTATTATATTTTATCCCAATCCTCAATTTCATCCCAATTTCAAACATCCAAATTCAACTTATGTCCAATGAATGACATTTAACACGACCAAATTATGGCAACCGCTGTCAGTGTATAAAAAGTCAACATTTAAGCGTTGGACCCCCACGCGTCCATTTGGCAACCCTTTGTGTGTCCGTCTGTCTGAAATGCCGCCAATATTGTTGTCAACACAAATAAACATCATCATCTGATTATGAACCCAGTTGGAGCCCCAGTTGGCTTCTAGGGTTTGTTACCTAAAACAAAAAAAAAATAAATAAAATAAAAATAAAAGCAAAAAAGAAACAAGCGCTTAGGATATTCCCACGACAGCCACAGACGCCGACGTTTGTTGCTACACTAAAAAAAAATTAGAGAAATGAAAAAGATGAAGAAACAGAAGAAATACAGGCAAATCCCAACTGTAGCAACATCTATAAACGCCGATTGGCAAATATTTAATTATGCTGCGTAAACTTTAAACAACTTGACAATTTCACACTCGCATGTGAAGATCACTAGGCAGCTATATCCCCCTCTCTCTCGCTCTCTGTGTGTGCTGCTCTATGGATCAGTTAATGTTGTTTTATGATCTTTAAATATGCTCTCTCTCTCTCTCTCGCTTCTCTTCGTCTGCTGCGCTGCTCGACTTGTTGGCTTTGCGTGGACGTTGAGCCCTTGGTCCATGCACCGTTTCATTCCACTCCATTCCATTTAGGCGCTCTTTTTCTTTTTTCTGTTTTTTTTTTTGTTGTGTTCTACAACAAAGTAACAGCAACAACAACAACAAGCACAATCTTCAGTCCCAGCTTCATTTTCTTTTGCATGTGTGTGTGTGTGTGTCTGTGTGCTGTTGATTTGTCTGTTTTTGCCATATTTTTTGCATATTCAGAATAACTTGGCACATATGACTGTTTCCGTTCGTCAGCTGGTTTCTCGGCTTGGGGTAAATTCCAGTGATGCTTTCGTGGAACGCACTTAGACAAGAACAACAACAAACAAATTGTTGTTTAACTTGAAGAAGGCTTGCAAAATAGTTTCGTTTTCGATTTTTATTCTGTTCTGTTTCACACTTTACTAGGCGACGCTATTCCTGCTTCTGCCATCCCCCCCGCTTTCCCAACAGCTTCTCACAGTTGACGAATTCATTTCCCATTTCTGTTTATTTTCGTTACTTTGCTGTTAGCTTAAAAAGCCAGACATACGAATACATGCATACATACATGCATATGTGTATGTGTATGTGTATGTGATGCTTGGGTGGCCTAGTGATTTGTCTGCAAGTATTGCTGACAAGTAGAAGTTTGTTACTCATTCCAAATAACGGCATCTATTCTATGAATTGTCTTTATCAGAGTTGGAGCTGTGACCACAGTTTGAATATTTGTGAAATGCAATCAGTTAAATCAACTGGGAAATAGCTTCTAGTGCAGTTATTAAGGCAAGCTAGACACAATTACACCTTATATCGTATTGTAACTAGAACTTAAAGAGAGAAGTATTTTTATAGACAAATGATGAAATGATTGTAAAAGTAATTGTCTGCATAAAAAACAGCATTCCAAATTCTGCACTTAAAACCTTTACATTTATCAGATCAACTACAGTCTGTGTAACTGAGTCCAAGTATGTTTTCTGCATATAAAAAATAATACTCCTAGAATATATATAAATGTATATATACATATATATTCTTGCATGTCTGTTCAATGGCTATCATAACATCCAATTAACACTGTCTCAAAGGTCGTGGGCTGAGCTAAGCCCTACCACTTCCATGTCAGTATCAGTATATAGCACCATATGATATTCAGACATATCGCACAATCTTTGTTCATACAAAATAAACTACTATATATATATATACATATATATACCATGCACAGATACATATGTATGGATCTATAGCTGTATGTGTAACTGCATCGCACCCGTAGTAAGTGAGTACATAGAGGCCGTCTCCATCCATCTGTATCTTTAAGTACACTCGAAAGTCACGAAGCATTACAGATGCAAACAAGCTGAATGAACGCCGCAAAATACATAAATACAAAGTGCCCACAGTTTGTTTTCATTTAAATTGAAATTGAAGTCTTCGCACAGAGCCCCAACAAACTCCAACCAAGTCCGACTTCGACTTCGACTTCGACTCAAGAGTGGGCGCCCCTTCTCCAAAAGGGGAGGTGCAGTGTCATTGAGAAGACGCCAGTGCCAAGTCAAGACGCAGACTCATTGCAAATACGAACTTCTCCACGGATCTCAATGGAGGAGACGACACACAACAAAGTCCGACGAGTGGCCGATTTTCATTGTTTTGTTTCTCTGTAATTCTCGCGCTTTGAAAATTGCATTACACACAAAGCATTCAGCAAAATAATAAGAACAAACAAAACTTTGGTGTTTATCAGCCGACTGCGAATATACCCAGTAATCAATGGAAATTCTATGGAAAGATTACATTTTCTTCTTTTTTTTTGATAATTTTTTTAGTGTAGAATATATTGCAAAAATGAATTTTACCAACTCCCAATCGACTTTGCTGTTATTTTATCAGCTACTTTTATAATCCTTTCATATAGAAGCTATTACTTCCCACATAATTTTTGAGGCTCTTTGCCACAATTTATGCATTTATTTTCAGATTGGAATTGAAAATGACCTGACAGCCTTGTGCCTTAATAAACTTGGTCTAGATCTTAAAAATAAACTGAGCTTTATATATATATTATATTTCATATATTTCAAAAATTTGCAAGCTCTGTTATATACCCAATATATTTTATAAGTTATTCCATCCAGCAAGCAACAATTCTCTGAATACAATTCAAAGAAATGCCAAATTTATGTTATAAAGCTGCAATCCAAACTATTCTCCGTCTCTTCAGTTTATTTTTATATAGATTAATACAAGAAAATCACGTTTAAAAGTAGAAATCTTCATGTTTTCTTCAGGTTATTGTAGACACTGTTAATATTGACATATAAATTGATATTTATTTTTCCTAGTGATGCAAGTTTATTATTTATGGCACAGAATATGGATGATATTTAAAATATTTATGATATTGAATATTTAATATGTTTAATTAGATATTCATTTAGTTTGACTTAATTGAATTTTCATATTCTTATCATTTATGTGGCTCCATTAAGATGTGCTTTTAGTTTCATTTTAAGAATGTGTTTTTTAATTTATATTATGAGTTTGTCTTCACTTCTGGTTGTTACACTCCCTGCACACACGCACACCCAATCAATACACCCTGTTGCACAGTCGTCTCGATCTGGTTTATTGCGGCAAGCATGCAAAGATTCCAATGCCGAACTGGACACACAGCTGTGTGCTGCAAGGGATTAGGTATGTGGAGCTCGGGGCATCGCATGATGCCAATGCACCTCTCATTCTCTCTCTCTCTCTCACTCTCTCTCTCTCTCTCTCTGTTGCTCACTGTCGCTTGGTAGAGCAAAAAGCATTTTGCTGTCCAAAGTCAAAGTGCGTTTCGCACCAATTCGCGCCACTGCTGCTGATGATGTCGTTCTCCGTTCTCCGTACTCCGGCCCCGATAATCATGGGCAATGATGCGCTCTGAATCGGGTCTCGTATGGCAGTAATGATGCTGCCCCGCTTCGCTCATAATTATAATTACGCTTCGGCACCGGCAACATTGCTGCTTCATCTGCCCCAAAGGCCTGCTGCAGCGTGAGTGGCTGCCACAACTGTGAGGGACGGTCTCCAAGGCTTTTTGGTCTCTTTGATGAAGCACTGGAATTTCTTTTGCGATTTGCAAATAACAAGCAATTGTCGTTGTCAATGTTCATTTCCGTTTAGCTCCCTCCACGCCCTCCCCCGCCCCCCATCGAATGTTGAGCTGAGTGTGTTGCAGTGCGTGTTAGGTTCTCAGCTTCATCTCAGCAACTTGCTAATTATACCCTGTAACTCTGGGATTATGGGTAAAAGACAGTTTTGAATGTTGAATGTGTGGCATAAAAATGAATACGATTTTAATTGTTTATCACGTCCAGATTAAAAGTCAATAAGCAGTTGGAGCTTATAAGAGATTGCCACATTATAGTGATTTATAATATTCAAGTTCAGTTTTTATATTCAGAGATTGACGTTCTTCTATATATATATTCTTGATCAGCATTACTGACCGTGTAGATATACCCATGACAATCTGTGTGCCTGTCTTCACTTCATATACCCATTTTTTTAATAAATTGAACTTTCCCAGTTTTCAAGCTATCTTGTTTAAACATACAATATTTATTTAACTTTGAGAATTCGTTGTCCGATCGGATTGGACCACTATAAAATAAAGTTGAAGTAAGTAAGAGTAGAAATACACCTAATCCATTCTGTTGCAATATAACTACACAAATGTCGAATATTCAGTTCGCAGCTGGTCGTAAAACAGAAATCAGCTAAAATTGGCTTAAAGAAAATCTACAAAAGCATCATCGGACTAAAATTGTTTAATCAGCAGATTATGTCCAATCTACAAGGGTATGTAATCCTCGATATGCCAAATTTAATAGTTGCTTCTTGTTAATTGTAAAGAAATAAACTTGATATATATGCTAATGGGTATCTCTCAGTCGATCACACTCGACTAGCGCACACTTAAGTGTCTTTGAGGGCATTTGCCATGCTTTTTGAGTGATTTTTTACCGCTTACTCCCGTACAGTTATTTACTAATGAGTGCTAATTGAGTTTGAAATGCTTCTAAATGCCCAAAATGCATGCAATTATTTTTTTTAAATTCTTTCTTTTTTTTCAGCCCCGTTATTTGTTTCATTGCTTTCATTTAGCCGGCCGCACGCATTTCTGTAAATGAAATTTAACAAAAATAAAGCCGCATTGCATGAAATGTGTGTGCGTATGTATTTGTGTGTGTGTGAGTGTGTGTGTATGTACTTCACAGCTCAAAGCGGCAGCTGTCATTCACTTGGCTTGAAATAAGTGACTGTTGATGGGAAGAGCTCCCCAATTGCTGAAAATAAGAAAACAAACCACAGGCGCTGACAAAACTGCCACAATTTGTTACAACGCCCCCGCACCCCTCTCTATCTCTCTCTCTATAAATAGATCAGAAAGATGCACAGGGGAGTTGAGGAGAGAAAAACCACTTCCGGCTGTGGCGCGTGCTCAAAACACCAAGTCCCGAAAAACTTGAAATGAAAATCAAACTAATTTTTTGGTAATTACAGTCAACGACCGCCCCAAAAAAAAAAAATAAACGAAAAGAAAACACTTGGAAAATCAAAAAGAACAAAACAAAAAACCAGATATAGCAACTGATACACAAATACGAAAAGAGAGCTCAACTCTCTCGATTCTCGTTCAGCGGCGGCTTTTCATAAATTATTAAACTTTAATGACGTCACTGACATTTATGGCCGCCGCCGAAAGTTGGCAAAATAGGTCAAGTAGCCGTTAAATGATGACGCAGCCTCCTGAGCTCGCCCGAGGGGCTAATCCGCGTAAATCACAAACGAAAATAAAAATGTCCAAAATAAGTGTCCACAAAGAGGGCACACACACAACAAGACTTGTCCGCGGGCCACTCCAGTTGAAAGAGATCCTTGGTCTGATCCTGATCCTGAGCTGATTTCAAATGCAAATGATGCTGCTTTCTTCATGGCTATTTGATTGCATTGTGTGTGTCTGGGCTAAACGCGAATGTCCTGCCTGTCCATTGCATCCTTTGTGCACGGTCATTAGCCGCATCCGTGACCATGACCCGCGCTCACAGATGCTGCACAAGATGCTGATGCTGCTGCTGCTGCTGCCGCAACCTCTTTCCCAGCACAAGAAAAAATAAAACTTCATTCGTTGCAACCCCTTTCAAGGGGCAATCAAAATGTTGCCAATCGGGAATGGGACATGTCGTGGTCCAGTTTCCTCCCATCCTGCATGTAAATTAGTGTTTAACCCTTTTCTATTTTATTTTATGTATATATATATTTTTTTTGGTTCGTAGCCAACCCAACCCCGCTGATCATTACGCTTTCAGCATTTTCCTGCGCTTTTTTAAGTGTTTTGTCCCGGAAAAGCGACAGCTTCAATTTGCATCCAGTTTGAGGAAGATGTGGAAAAGTGTCTTAAGCTGCTTTATGGGAATTACGCGCACATTTACATGCGCATGTCAAACGTTGGCCAGAAACCGGGTCAAAGGTCGCTGCAGCTTTCAAAGCATCAACGAAAGTTGTCTCAACTTTTTGATGTTAAAGGCGGGATGCTTCCATTATGATGTCCCAAAAAAGGGGCCGCCTTTTTTGGGCACAAAAACACAATCGTTTGTGAAA
This sequence comes from Drosophila grimshawi, assembly GCF_018153295.1. Classification (NCBI taxonomy): domain Eukaryota; kingdom Metazoa; phylum Arthropoda; class Insecta; order Diptera; family Drosophilidae; genus Drosophila; species Drosophila grimshawi. The sequence continues at coordinate 27,676,932 of NW_025063098.1, forward strand.
AGAAAAAATAAAAAATGTAATAATAAAAAGGAAGAACTATAAAAGTGAAACAAATATAGATTGTTAGCTTAGCGGGGATAATGGTTTGACGGTTTTGTTCTCTCGGCCTCAACAATGACGAGCGTGTGAGCAAAGACAAATGGCAAATGTTTACGAGTTTTCCTCATTTTCCTTTTTTTGGGACACTCTCTGCAAGTTTATGACACTGAAATCTAATTGAAAATAACGGAAGAAAAATCATACTGCTGAGCAGCGAGCCAAATGAGCTTGATTGGGTTGCCTTCTATAAATCCAATTCATTTAAGATTGCACAAAATATAAATAAAACTTGTTGGAATTCTTGGAATTTCTTCTTACGATGAAAGAATTCACAGAATGATAAGGCTTAAAGACTCTTTAGTATTATTCCTAGTGAATTTGTATTACTTCAATTATTTATTTAGTCATTTTATTTATAAATTTATTTATATACTTATTAAAGGGAAATTAGGATGATAGAATTCATTGCATTCACTGTTAACAGACTATTTTCTTCAATTATACAATTATTTATATAAATTATAATTCGATTTATACTATTGTCTTTCAGATAAATATAAGAACCACCAAGTTTAGCTTTGTTCAATGGCAACTCGTATAAATCAATTAAGACAATTCCTACACTGACCCACTCAAGCACTACCCCCATAGGAAAACAAGGCAGTTCCGATCTAAGGAGCTCGTCTTTGATGTGTGTTTCTCATGATTATTGTTTGGCTGATGTATCAATTAGCCAATCCCTTTGTGCATTGAGCCCAATTGCTGTTGATGATCTCACAAACAGCCCACTTTGAGTACGGCTCCCTTCGTTTTCGCTACGCCCGCTTCTTGTTGGTGCGCGTCCCAAAAACCCAGCACAATTTGAAACTACTCGAAGATCTTAATCATAAAACGCGCACAGCACTCGTCTCAACAAAAAAAAACGACACCCCAACAATTTGAACAAACATAAAGATCTTTATATGCATACACACAAAAACATGTATATATATATAAATATATATCCATAATTGTAGTTGTGTAAAACCCCCAGGCGCCTGGTACGCAGCGCCGCATAGACTGCAAGCTAATTACACTAAATCATTAAGAAACGAAACAAATTTAAATATAAAAAAAAAACAACGAAAAAACGAAAAAAACGACGAAATCTATTAAATGCTCCAGCATAAATTTCAATTTATGACGCCTATGAAAATAAAATCATAGAATATAGAGCAAAATGAGGCCACAGACAGTGCGAGTCACGCCAAGAGTACAATGAACCGCCCATCTCCACTAATTCATATGAAATGGGAATAGAACTGCGAACCGAGCTTACCCCCACATATATATAGAAACAAAACCCGAATACAACAAACAGAAGAAGAGCAGCTCAATGATGAAGTTGTCAAAGGGGAGCACAACACAAAACACAAAACTTTTGGGCAACATGCATAAATGTGAGCAGTACTTGAGAAATCCGATAGCTCTATGAGTACTTAAGATCGACGAGCTTGATGTTTGCTGGCATTCTAATTGTTTTCGTTACGACAGCCTCCCTCGCTTTTATCGCTTTATAATATTTTGTTTTTGTGGTTCTGTCTATCGATTATAGTACAAGGGTAGGCAAAAAAGAAATCTACTCGTATACTATTATTTACGAGCTGCTGTAAATGGGTTAGCGGCACGTAATATGGCGACAAGCATTTCCGTTGATTAATCACAACCTACTATTGTCTATACACTTAGAAAACAAAACAGAGTAATTAAGTACGAACGTTATTATTACGCAGCACGAAAATCTAATTTCAATATAAATTATATGAAAACCAATACATAAAAATAAAAGTGAATAATTAAATTAGATATAATAAATTTGAAGAAATTTATATCCAAAAACTATTTTATTTATTTAATTCCTTGTACAATTAAATTACTTTATTCATTTTATTTATTTGTAAGGATTGTAAAAACCCAGAGAGATTAGGAAATTAGTTCAAAAATTGATGGGTAATAAGAAGAGTAAAACATTAAGGACGAAGGGAGAAAGAGAGAGACAAAGAAGAAATATGAAAATTTCTGTTTAAGAAAAAAACGGCTGGAACTCTTTCTGGTTTCAACTTGAGTTATGAACAGCGATTTTCTCTCAGTGTATGTATTAGAGCTGCGCACTTTTTTCCTAGGGAACAAGTGATATCTCCACATGGTTTTAATTGCGTTTTAAGGATGTGTCTCTCTCGAAACTGAAGTGTCAGCACAGGTGGCTAATGCACTATAATGGAGCAGCAACCAACGTACCAACAGATGCATCCAATCAAAACTAGTTTCCCTTTTCTTTGGAACGACTATGCAAATGCTGTTGAGCCCGGCAAATTGATGGGTTGCGTTTTGCGCCGCTTTAAGCATGGCTCATAAAGTATTGTAAAATATTCATTAATTTCGGGCTGGGTGTGTGTTTTTCCCAAAACGCGTACATATTCAAATGAGATTTTTCCAAGCGATTTTTCGCACTCGACGCCTCTGCGTAGCGCCTGATAAGGGTATCGCCAGTAATTATTATGCAGCGTTCTTTTTTCTGATTTTTTTTTTTTTTTGTGCCAAGGCGTCAAGTAAAAAATGCAACGTTACCCATCAACCGACCCAAACCAAAACCCGACCCGACCCCTACCAGAGTTCTGGGGTGACGGCAAAAAAAAAAAAAAGAAGAGAAGAAAAAACATTCTAGTGACGCGGCGTGTGAAATCTTTTGGTTTACTTAGCTACTCAGTGCCAGCGCCGGCTGCCTTTAGATGGTGCTATTTCTGGCGAGGACCAAGATCATCATCAAGCAGGCGACAGCCAGTGTGGCAGACACAGACACAGAGGCAGAGGCAGAAGCAGAGGCAGGGTGTCGCTGTCAAGGGGTGGTGCCGGGTGGCCTGGGTGAGTGACTGACTGCGCCAGGTTGTGCGTGTGTGTGCTGAGTGTGTTGTGCGTGTGTGTGCTGAGTGTGTGTGTGTTTGTGGTGTGTGTATTTCTCAACTCTTTGCTAGCTTTTATGTTTTCGTTTGGATTGCAGCCGCTTCGTTGCATTCACAATTTGTAGTTTGGGTTTTGCTTTGGGTTTGGGTTGGGTTAGGTTTTTTTTTGGGGTATCATGATCATGACGTTGCACACAATAACACAAACAACATAAACACCAACAAAGCGCACTGGAAAAACAAGCAAATAATGAAGCAAACTTATTTCTCTTTTTTTGCTTCTTTTTTGACATTCATTGTAAGTTTTTCTGAAGAGATCTTTTCTTGGGGTTGTATTTTTTCTTCTTCTTGGCAGTAGTGCGCTTTATTACAAAACACTTGAAATTTTCAACATGAATTTACCCTTTTTTCTTATAATTTATAACATAATTTTGACTGCTGTTTTTTTTTTTTGTGTTTTTTGGTGTCATTGTTGCACGGGACTATCAATGGCAAACGCCTGGGGCGGCAAATTTTCTTTGCAGCAGAGTTGTAAGAGACAACAAAAAACCAACGGCTGGGCTTGGAAATGTTTTGTTCGCAATGGGATAAAAATTAGCTTAACAAAATGCTTTATTTGGATGGCAAAAGCGTGTTACACAGCAAAACGTCTTCAAAGGAAAAAAATATGCGATTTTTTTAGTATTATATTTGAATTTGAATGTGTTTTTAAAATGCCTGGGGCAACAAAGAAAGTCGATGAAAAAAAAGAGCTTATAACACTCAATTTAAGACACATTTTTTTGGCTTTAAATAATTTTCATTTTAATGCGTAATATAAATAAAATGTTTAGTTTGGTAAAAAAAAACGGATTTATTCTTTTTTTTTTTTATATAAAAATTTGGCTGATTTCTCTATTGAAGTTCGTATTGATAGTAAAGAAGGTGGCAATCAACTCTAGTAAAGCCCTGTTTTTGCTATATGAATTGATAGTGTTCAAAAATATTTCGTGTTAATTGAAATTAAATAAAAGTCGAAGCTTGTCATCGACAAAACATAAATAACATCAGCAGATATGGTTTGATCCTATAAGTGATATTGAAAATAGATCTCATTGTATTTAGCATAGATAGTCGCTAAGATATATACCTAAAACCCAAAGATACTGATACAGATATTATGTAGCAAGTTGGCCCTCCACACGTATATTTGTTGACTCAAACCCACAGTAAACCCTCGATCAACCCCACAAGCACAGCTCATTAAAATCCGTATTCAAGCAAAACAAGCGCCTCAAATTCAAATTGTAAATTGCGAGGCAGACAAATCGAAGATGAAATCAAGAAACGCAATAAATTATTATTTGCCAAGGTATGCGAAAATCGAGGCAAATTCAACGCAATTCAAATGAAAATGCCTAATGAAGGCAAATGCAAAGCGAAGGGTGCCAACAATCGATGGGAAATCGAAGGCGAAGGATGCGAAAATGCACCCCATAAATATCTTAAGCAGCTCACAGCCCAATCTTAGGCAAAAAAGACTCTGAGGACGTTGAGGTTGAGTTATGGCGGGTTTGGCATTACGTGAACGGTATGCGAAATCATCCACATTGTTGTTATGTTGTTGTTGTTATTGTTGTTGTAGTTGTAATTCCTGCCACTGCAGCAGCTTCAAGCAAATTGCAAAATTTGTGACGCATTCGGGCAAAGTTCCCCTTTCAGGGAGCGCATGGGAATTGGTTCTCGACATTAACCGTAATGTATGTTCAATAAATATTTGGTAATTAAATAAATAGCTAGCTGTAGGAGAAAACTGTAGCAGCTGTGCAGCTTTTTCCTCTTTTTCGTTTTTCTTGGGCGCATGCGCGACCCTTTGGAGAGGGAGAGTGCTACAATTTCACTTTTGCTGCTTTCGTCGTGGGATTCCTAAGGGTTCTGCTGATAGGCATGGGAGCGTTTGCAGAAGCGCACTGATATGGCTAGGGTTTTAGTTTAGGGGATAGTTGTCTTCAAGTTTGAGCGATCGTGTGACGAATTCTTGAATAAGTTATGTGTGCCTTGAGACGGTACGGTATGGTTTCCTAAAGTAGGTGATCCAACCAGCTGGATAACGGTCACTCACAAACTTCAACTATTCGTTCTCAGATGTGCATCCAATTCAAGACAAATGATATCAAATTGAATAAAGCACTTTCCATAAATGAGAGTTCTCCAAATCAAATATATAACGAGACAAGTTTATATATTAAACAAATCTTATTTCTACATTTCTAGTTTACCACAAATAATTATATTTTATGCATTGCTAATTGAGTTTAAAGTTGATCTGTTAAGTTGAAATTTATATTATATTAAGTATAGAATATGTTTACATACATACTATATATATATACCCTTAAAAATTGTGAGTATAATTTCTCTTTAGGTATAAATCACAACTGTTGTTAAAGTTGATCTTTTGTTTTGAATAAAAATTTATAGTAAATTTTTATTTGGTTTAGCTCCAACCTTTGAATGAAATAAATCATTCTGATTTTAAAGTTGGTATTTCATATTGAATAAATACCAAGTATGGCATACCCATTGCATAATATTATTTATTTTATATAGAGAACGTTATTTTTTCTTATCAAAAGGAAACTTGCACAATACACTTAAGTTTTATCGATAAATGGGGCGTTGCCCTCCGGTTCCATTCAAGCCGAATTAATGCCGCTGTCAGTGACACTGAAAGGTAATCAGACAAAAAAAAAAATAGAATCCAAACCTTATGCGTAGTCTTAGTGTTAACCTCCGCCTCCCCCCTGCACTGCACAAAGATGGCATGCCACGCCCATTTTGACATTCACTGGCATCTCCTGTGACTTTTTCCAATTTTTGCACAATTACCCTACAATCGATGCTTTCTCCGCAAATCAATTGCAGAAAAACACAAACACAAACCCCATGACACATTGCTCAGCAACCCGAACCTGAACCTGAAGAAACCTTACCTTACTTTACCCTACCTTACCCTGCCCCCTGCCCTACTCCCTGCCTTAGCCAACCTTACTCAACCTTGCCACACCCGGAGTTGCACACACACAAAAGGGGTAGAGAATAGTCTGGGCAAGTAGTAGGGTAAAAAACCAAAAGACGTTTGCAACAAATCTCTTCCTCTAGGCACAGAACTACATCCATTTATGTATGTATGCATGAATAAGTACATTTTTTGGAACGGGTATACGAAGTAAAAAAAAATGGAAAAAATATGGAGTAGGGGGAAACCAAAGGGATTTAATTGCATTTTTTAGCGCGCGCGCTCTTTGCGAAAATTTTCAGCTGTGCCTCAGCTGGTTCAACTCAACACGACTCGGATTGATAGGGTGTCGTGGTCGGGTTTGGGTTCAGGTTCGGGTTTGGTCGAGTTTCAGGTCGATCGATCGATCGATTGGCAACTACTGCGCCGCAACAGTTAGCAACGCTCTGCTGGTTGCCTCAACCTCAGCCACATCTTGAGATCTGTTGCTCATCATTGTCATGCTAATGTTGCGAAATGTGAATTTGATTGCCTCCTGCCGTAGATCAATAAACACACTAATGAGCTAAAGGGTTGCCCCAGGTACCCTCGACCATCGATCCTAAGCCCAATTCGATTTTTCGCAAAGCCCATTTGCATTTCCCAGCAAGCGAATTTTCATTATCGAGTTTGCATTTTCCGTTTCGTTGGCGCTGAATGCCGCGTGTGCCATGAATTTTCTCGATGGTGGTACTCTAAGTTCCGGGGATCCCGTTGTGAAAGCTACTTCCCAAAAGTCCTTTCACATTCAAATGTGGCTCATGTAGTGCACAAAATGCCCTTAAGGCGTTTTAAGTTGCTTACTTGGTAGCAGTTAATTGGTTTGAAGTTTTACGCCGATTTGCATTTTCAATTTGAATTGTGCTCATAGAAAGTTCCTAATCGATTGCGACAGGCAACGGCTGCTTTGATTAGGCAAGTTCATTGTTTAGCTTCAAAAGTGTTGGCAAGTTGGCGGGCGGCCTTTTCTTTTCTTTTTGTTTTTTTTTGGCTTATTAGGGGCGGCTTTCCACAATGTCAAACTCATTTGGGGACAAGTTGTGAATGGTATTAACCTGCTGGGTTTGACTTTGGTTATGCTGTTTACATTATAATAAATTCCAATTTCTATAAAGAACTTGGTTGTATTCAGAGTTCTCTTGAACTTAGAGACTAAAGGAGCACAGGACATTAAGCTTGGTATGTTGGTTCTCATATTTTATACAGAGATTTAATATTTGATTTTTTATTAATTTACGAACTGCACTAAAGGCTTAACTTATTTAAAGAAATGTTGAGATGTTGTCCAATTTGTGATGTGGGTTCTCATACGTGATAGTTGAATATTGAATTTATATTAATTAATAAGACTAAGGATCTGGAACACTAGAGGATTACTACGTTTCTGCTAAGTAAACTCAAACTCTTAATGAAGTTGAAGGATATTCTCAAGCCAATTCGCGCCTTGACACTTCTCCTAACCACACACTAATTGATGTCCTGGCCGTTTAAGCCGTCTGCTCCAAAGACAAATAGCAGGGATGCAAGGAGTTTGGCAGCTTGCCGAAACCCCACGAACAATGCCAAAATAATTAGCTGCTATTGATAACCAATGGTCACCAATGCCAGGCGACAACCGGCGGCATCCTTCGGGGCGTGACACGTCACAATATGTGCACAAACGCCCCTGCAAATCTTCAGCAAGAAGAAAGTCAAACCGGGGAAATAAAGTCAGTCGCAAATGTAACAAATGATATTTTGAAGCGCACGGGCCACAAGGACTCCCTAGATTATCAATGACAAGCAGCCGGCGCTGTGGCAGCTTCATAATTTTCAACACTACAGCAACAACAGCAACAACAATTTGCAGAGTGCAGCAAAGAAATGCAGCAGCAGCTGCGATTAGGGAACTCAAGAAAGTCGGAGCACAGTCTGAGGTTGCTGCCCCCCAAGGAAACGCGCCCGAGTCCTCAAAATATATTGATAGCGTCCTGTGTGTGTGTGTGTGTGTGTGTGTGCAGGCATGACTGAATGTGTGTTCGAGTATGTGCGAGTGTGTTGTGTGTGTGTGTGCAGGCATGACTGAATGTGTGTTCGAGTGTGTACGAGTGTGTTGTGTGTGTAAAGCGCACTTTTTTGCACACAAACACACATTGGCATATTGAGCCATTCTTGCACTTTTTGACTGCTTATCATTTTGCTTGCTCAACTTTGGTTCTTTTATTTTCTTCTTTTTTCAAGATTTTTTCTTCGAGATTTTTGCATTTGCGCGCATTTCTACATACCAAAAAGCACCACCGGCTGCTGCTGCTCCGACTGCTGCTGCTCCGACTGCTTTGGCATCACCTTCCTGGAGGATGAGGACGTCATCGTCACCCCAATTTAGTTGCTACCCATGGCCAACTTCCCATTATTCTCCCTGTTTGTGTTTTGTATTGCCATTCACTTATCCTTCTCGCTTTGCTTGCCTTGCGTTGCCTGCCTGTTTTTCTTGCCTCCTTGCGTCCTTGCTTGCTTTTTTTCTTCTCCTTGTTGCCTCCTTGCGTGTGCATTTGCCGCATGTAGCTCGCGCCAAGAAAACGCATATGCCACCTCGATCGCCCATAAGTAATCCTGCTCCTTGCCACACACACACACACACTGCGACACACACAGTCGCATGCAATCGCATTTGAAATGAAGCAAAAATTTAATGAAACGTGGCGAGTAGCAGGAAAAACTCTCCAAGTCTGAGCTGCCATTAAGCAGCTGCCTGGGCTGGCTGGCCAAAGGAGGGTTCAACTTTATGCTCAAACGCTCGTATATGTACTAGAGTAAAGCACCACCAGCAGCAGCACCACCACCACCACCCGATCGATCGACTAATGCCAACGCATGGCTTCCACACACAACAGCAACAACAACAACAACAATATGCAACATGCAACATTGGAGTGCATTATTCTACGACACCCAAGTGCCAGCAGCAGACAGTTGCCGACATTTATGAGACATTGTCTTATATAAATAAACGGAAGAAGACACGTCGTGACAATGACCCCAATGTTATTAATATGGCTGTTGAGCTCCTCGAGTTCCGTTAGAGGGAGGCACTCGCATCTTATCATATCAAATGCATACACATATATGCCTCGTATATGTGGGGCACATCGATTTTTATCTATGCTCCTATCTTGAGCAAATGAAAAACAAACAGTTCGTTGAACTTCCTTAGCATGTGCCATTTATATGGATTTCCTTGTAAGCAATAAAAGGGTAGATAGCCATATTGAAGACTGGGCTTTAACAAATATCACGGCATTAATAAACAAGCCCAAATGTAAATAAGCAGCTTAAAATTCCCTTCAAATAACTAGCGTTTCAAAACTAGTTGAATCATATATAACACCAGACCTTTCTTAAAAAAAAAACAACGTTTTTTGTACTGACCGAAATACTTAAATAGATTTTTATGAAGAGTATAATGAACTAAAATGTGCGACCCCATATAGCATATATATATAGTCCTAATCAATATCAACAGCCAAGTCGATTAAGTCAAGTCTGACCGTCTTCAAATTTGAAATATAATTATTTGTTTACCATTAACATTGTTAAAGATCTAGTCTCGCAATTGATGTGTGATATTCCAAGAAATATTATTGATCGATCATTAAGAAGATTGCAGTAGTAGGATATGATTTAATTAAACAAAAAGTATATTAATATTTAACAAAGTTAATATCAGCAATTCTACTATATATTTAAAAGCTGACTAAAGGATATCTACGAGTCCAGCTGCCTCGACTAGAGCATTTGAACTAATGTTTGAGTAGTTATATTATATACCAGTATTGTTTATATAAATTTGTAAAGCTTCCATTATGTAAATTCAAGCAAATGTTTTTATTTGCCTGTTTTTTATTTCGTAAAAACAGCCAACTGCCAATGACTAATAATATTTATAGATGTTTTGCAAATTTTGTTATAACTTCATTTACATACGAAATGCAAGGCAGTTATTAGCTGGTCAATTTTCACCTTGAGCCCATTAAGTATTTATGAAATGAAGCTAAACATATTTTCAAATTAAAGTCAATTATGCAAAAAGCAAAAAAAACTAAAGTTCAATCAACAAATGGGGCAGCATTGAAAGACCAACTTCAAATGGGGAGCCAAATAGCAACCCTTAATCCAGAACAGTTAATGAACTAAACACTGCACTTGGCAAGCCATATTGGTAAGCCATAAAATAATAATATTGGGGAGCATTGTGGCATGGTGGCACCCCTTTACTCTGTGCACTTACCAAATTTGTCAGTCAGCGATAAGGTTTGTTGTTGTTATTGTTGTTGTTGCCCCAAGCAGCCAAATGTGTCGCATTAAAACGGCACAAAATATGGGACAGATGTTTGCTGCTCTAGGTTTTTGGCTTGTGCCACAAATGTAAGTTGAAGGTGTCGAGAGTCAGAGGCAGAGGCGGCGATGGTGGTAGTGGTGGTGGTACTGGTGGTGGTTGTAGCAATAGCGCCGGCTGCTTACAGCTAAAGACCTAGGCCAAAGAAATGGCCTCATTACATTTGCTGCAGCATTTAGCTTGGCTCGCTGTTACAGTTTTTCTTCAAGAAAAACCCCGCGCGCTTTGGCACGAGCTAAGGTATGATCAGCTGTAGACGAAGGGGGATGAAAATATATATATATATATCCAGGTGGCAGCAGCAGCAGCAGCAGCAGCGGCGGCGGCGGCGGCGTCTAGCAACTACCCCTAAGACAAGGGCAGCGGCAGCAACGTCTTGAGTTCATAGTCGCATTGGAAATTGTGCAAAATCGATTACAATGATTGCATTTGGCGACAGCACGACAAACGGAAGAAGGAACAAGGAAGGGAGTCCCAATGCCACCGCTGTAAGTGTTGCGCTGCATGCAGCAGTCGCACAATGAATGTGCGCCGGAAGAATAATGGCACAAACATTGCCAGCAGCAGCAAGGGGAGAGAGCGAAAGAGAGAGTGAGAGAAAGAGAAAGAGAGAGAGTGTAAGGGGCCCGGTGTTGCACTGATTTGCTTTGTTGTCGCGCATTGTTGATTTCTTGATTTTGTTCTTCAACAATTTTGCACACACAGCCTGCGCCGCATTGCGCAATGATTGCAGCTCCTTGCATTAATGTCCCATTCGGGTCCGGTAATTTATATGATTTCTGCTGGACATTTTTAGGGACGTTGTCTCGTGCCGCCCCAGGCCCGGTGCGTCCAACAATGCTGCTGTGGTCAATCGCTTGCCGTGCTGTTGCGCAAATTTGCCTATTGTCGCCTGCCGGCCATCAAATGCTCTTCTCAATCTTAAAGCAGTCTTACTGCCTGGCATCACAGCTGCGCATCGAGTTTGTTTGGACTGGGGCAGCAGAGATGGGCGGGAAATTAACACAGATTACAATTTGGCTACCAGTACCAGTCAAAAATCTAACGAATATTTGAATCATCGTAATTATTATCCATTTATCAGCTAGATTTTTGTATTGAAAAAAAGCTTTGGTATTTATCAGTAGAAATGGTAGATTTTTATCCTATAAATAAAACAGGGCATTGGCTTTTCAAAGAATAAAATCAGAGACATTGCATGAGAGTTTGCTGACTTATTAAAAACAGCTCCAAGTTAGGACTCTCTTCAAATTATGTACTTTATAAATAGATGATTCTCCCAAGGTTGAACAATAATTAAATTCCATAAGAAGACTTATGCTTGAAATCCTTCCACTAGTAAAGAATTCAATTATGCACAAAGATCTTAACTGTAAACCCTTTATTCAATTCAGTTTTGGAAAATACTTAAGATATTTCCCACAAATATTATATATTAGTTATATTAGTATGCCTGTTCTTTCATCGGTTGGCTAGACTACATTTTAAGAATTTTCCAAATTATCCAATAAAATAGAAAGTTATATGAATCAACCAAACTATAAATTAGCCAATTTTCAAAAAATTTTATAGGATTAAAAAGTACCACATAAACCAGGCTGTATCCCTTAAAAGAAACCACAACACGTGCCCAACTCTAACTGTAACAAAGCTTTCGCAGCTGCTATTTTAGCTCGTGCCCCGTTTATATGATTTATGTCACCCATGTAATCAGGGACATTGTGCATTGATTAAGCTAGCGGGTCATTGACTGTGCCACAGGCAGCTGCGCCCGTACACAACAACAGCAACAAGGCATAACAACAACAAGCAGGAGCAAGAGCAGGAGCAGCATCACTCAAATGAGAACACCACCAAGCAGTATCATCAACGACAAAAACTCGAATCAAAATCACCAGCATGAGGCGAGTGTTGAGTGTTGAGTGCCAGCCAGCACCTGCCTGTTACAACTTACAGGGGCCCGTGCCACATATCCTGGGGGTTGCAAGCAGCCAAATATGCAACCACCCCAAAAATATATACCAGCTACCACCAGACTAGGCCAGCAGACACCAGCACCACCCTCTGGCTTTTGCTAACGGTGCGCAGCCGTTAGGTTCACACACACGCAGGCGCATAAGCGTGCATATCCTGGGCGCAGGACAATGCTGGCTGCGCACTGTACTTGCCACGCCGTCGCATACATACAGGCTCATTCGACGAGCTGCCACGCCAATTAAACCATTTGCGGAAATGGCGTCCACTTGTTTTCATTCCGCTTCAAAAAGGGGGCGCTGAGCCACCCCTGCTGCACACTAATGCGCAGGATCTGAACGCACGTGCGACTGCGCCACACTTTCGCGTATTTCGATTTGAAAAGGATCTGCTCAAACACACACACACAAGCATACACTCAAGCACACACACAGTCATACACTTAGAAAAAATCTAATTGATTTTGACGCCAAGAGTTCCTCACTTTATTATTCAGGAATCAAATTACTAAAATTGAAGATCGTTGGCTTAAAACCAAGATTTACATTTCTTAATTTCAGGCTAGTTTTTTGTTTAAAATTTGGAAAAAATGTATAAAATTTGCAGAGGTAAGAAAAGTTCATAATATTGGATATTTTGTGACTAGACTCTAGAGTAGTAAGTAACTCAACTCTAATATAGTAATAATAAAATAATATTTTCATTTTCAGTTATTCATGATATGCGCTCGATTTTTTTGCTGAGTGTACACATAACATACACACACACACACCCTCTACCAAGGGCTCGTTGATGATATCCTGATGCCGGCATAACAATGCCAATGTTAATGCAAATACAATCGCATCCTTTCAATTTGAGAGGTCCTTTTGTAACGCTGTGTATTAACAATTTTGGCTAAATATTTCAAATACAGCAAATGCGGGCGCCGTATTCAATGTGTACCCCTCCCTCCCCTCTCTTCCTCCTCCTCCTTTTAGCACGCTCGCTTTTCCCATTTGTATGGCAAACTGTTGAAAATTTGTATCCGGCACACGTGCCAAATGAAAGGATCTAGGATGTGCTACAATATTTTGGGCGTGAGGTGTATTTTCCATATTTACATATGATTGAAAGAGTTATTTGAGTATTGTTGCTCAAGTTTCTTAATGAAAGAAATAATACATTTTGGTTATACCTGGAACAGACATCCTAAGTAGAAGAAGCTATCCTTCCTAAAATGATCAAATTATCGCCTTTTACCCTCTACTTTAGTCTGCTTTGATAAACGCATTCTAAATAAGCCGCAATCCTAAATAGCTGCTGAAACATAGGACACCGACCTCTTTCAAGTACTGCTTGCCACCGCTTTCCACTATTCGAACAACAAAACATCATCTTGATAACATCAGTTCACGTATTTATAGATGTTTCTTCACTTTAATAACAAAAGGGAACTAATCAGAATGTATTCAACACCTTCTTCAGAATTGACCGCCGATTGTAAAAAGAGCGCTACCATTTTCTATGAAAACCTATTTATCAAAGACTTGTCTACTAGGAAAAAACACTCTATTTTGGATTACGTATAGAGAGAGAAGCTGGTGTAAGGAAAACCAAAAGAGACTCAAAGAATAACCACCACAGAATCACATCCAACTCGACCTTAAATTTATTTAGTTGCTGACACTCATTTAAATCTAGAATATATAATAGATTACATAAGTCTCGCTAGATACGTTTCCCTTGAAAACTTTTTATGTAATAGTTTCAACTAAAGTTTTGTATACCTTGTATTTTATTATACACTTGTAAATTGTATTCTAATTTTGTTGAGATGATTATGATTCTCCTTACTATTTGACAAGAAATCATTAATATCGGACTACTATATTATATAGATCCTATGGAAACAAATCGGAAGAAAGATGATACAATCATGTATCTAATCTTTGTTTTCTTCATTTTTTACTAATAATTTCATTAGCTGAGCTTTATCAACAGATTGCCTTCCAGCGTAGAGCCAATTTGTAGAGCTCTATGCCAAAAAGCAGACAAAAATTATATAAAGCACTTTATCAAAGCACTCACTCAGCAGTTGGCTGCTGATTGCTGACTTAAAGCCAGCCAGAGCTGAGCTAGCCACTCATATATATATATATATCTATATATATATATATAGATATATGTATATGAAGAAGTCCTATGCATTCCACAGTATCTGACAGATACACAGAGGCGAAAACAGAAACACAAAAATCTCAACAACAACAAAAAAATGTAAAGAAATGAAATGCCATGCAAACCAAGTTATTTTTAAGAAATTCAAACCTGCAGTGAGTGAATTATGAGTCGGAGCGCTGTCAAGGCTATGTTGGACTGATGCTTGGCAAGCGACACACACACGCTGGGCACATAGGGGCACGGGGAGCGGGAAATAGGGAGCGGGACACCAAGCTCACAGTAGGCATAGGTGTGATCGAGAGGAGAAGCAAAAAAAAAATAAAATAAAGGCAGCAAGGCAACACCTTACACGTTGCACAGAACAGGTTGCAACACGCTCTCAAACAATAGGTAGATAAACTCACGTACTCATAATTTGTTGTTGTTGTTATTGTTGTTGTTATTATTGGTGTTGTTGTTGTTTCTAACATTTTGGAAATCTGCGCAATCTGCTTTCGTATGCACGGGCTAACAGTGGCTGTCAATATGGCTCTAACTCTGGCTCGGACTCGGGCCTACGCCCAATGATGATGACGATGATGATGAGAATGGGAATGGGAATGAAGATGAAGATCTTGGCGATGACTAGGAAATATTGCCTTTCCTAAGAAGGATTTGTGTCAGCAAACGTGACTTGAAAAATAATGTGGTGTGTGTGTGTGCGAGAGTGTGTGTGTTGTGTGTGTGTTGTGTATGTGTGTGTATTTGATTGTTGATCCTTTGTGTGCGCTCGCATGTCTATTGTTTGAATAGTTAATTACGGGTTGGATCAGAGTGTACACTCCTTTGAGCCAGGCCGATTGCACAGGTTGGATGCCAACCAAAAAAAAAAAGAAATCTCTTTTTTCTCTCACTTATTGTTTGGCACTTTTCCACCGTTATTGTTTTCGCCATTTTTAACCGTAATTTGGGAATTAGTTTTCAACATTTTTCGTATTTCCTTAAAACATTAGAGTTGCTTATCGTCGTTCCGCCCACTCCAAACCACGTGTGGGCGTGCCAGCGTTGACAACTGCTAACAATGACTTCATTTATGTGTGCATTTCGCCAAACATCTTGCAGCTTAATATTTGCCAGTTGTTGAAACCACATACATATGATGGATTGAGCTGCGGCACTTGACTGTGTTGTTGATTGAAATTCAACTACTCATATGCGTCATGCGCCTTTTGTCTTTGCCACAATGTGTTGAATGTGCAATTTGCTAGCCATTTAGCCAGTGCAGAGAATATATATATTCTCTATTCTTGATTTTCTATTTAAGATTGTTGTAATCTTTTAATGAGTTGGCAAGGCGGAGTTCTGAGTAAGCATATGATTGCCGGCGAAATACTATGAAGATGTAAGATCAAATTTCAAGTAGTTAAATCAAAAAGATTTTGAAAAAATTACAAATTCCCCTTTAATTAGAAAATAATGTTCTCGGCTCAAAAATGGAAATATGTGTGAAGGTACAAGCTTAGTAGTATATTGGAAAAGTCTTGCTAGGAAACAAAATTATAATTAAATCTTTTGAAAAATAACATCATATTTTGTATATATTTGTAACTTTATTGAAGTGTGAATTAAAATGGTTTTAACAATATACAAATCTCACTTAAACATATATTTGAAATGTTACCACTTTTTCAAATATTTCAAAATTTAACACTTTTTCGAGCCTTATCCAATTTTGAAAGTATTTTTGATAACTTTTTGTTATATAATTTTTAAAATACCTATAACTATAATGAAGTGTGATACTGAAACAGATTTCTGCAAGATCTACTACAATAAATCTATATCTGTTTATATTTTTTTACACTTAATGCGCTTATTTTCCCATTCTCATTTGAAGTCAGAAGAATATTTTCGATCTAATTTGCTGTTCAAGTTCTTGATTACACTCTCACATATGCAACGATTATAATAAATTTACCTTACCCAACCCCTGCCCGACTGTTGGCAATGCATTCATTGCCAATTGAAACCGAAGTGAAAGCATTAAGAATTGACATGGACCATTTGCGATCTTCTTCAAGTTCACCCGAGAGCCGAGCAAGTTTCTATTCCACGGATTTTGGGCGCTGCATTACAAAATGCACCCATGTCACATAAATAAAATTTGTATATGCGATTAAATTTTGAAATTCAATCGTAATGCATTCGAAGACGCTGCCAAGGCATAACTATGATTTTTGGGTTGTCAGTCAGTCTGTCAGTTCTTTCTGTCGCTCCGTCGGTCCATCGGTCGGTTGCATCCCTAACCCTCCCAGAATGACACCAGGAGCGTGAGACGAGAGCAAGGCACAGCTTGAGCTGTGATAGACAAAATCTTGTCATAACTTTGATGTTGTTAGTAAAACAAAGCAATTGCTGTCCTTAAGGTAAGCAGCAACGCATCATCCCATCTGAGAAAGGGAATCCTGCGAAATTTGTCTACTTACCAAACAGGAGGGGTGCGAAAAACTTGGCAGCTGCCAACTTGGGCTATGGGGGGAAAAAGCGAGTTGAGATTATGAAACATCAGACAGACACACATCGATGCCATCTAATGTGCTGTGTAATTCTTGCAGACGTTTTGAAAAATTGCTGGACCAGGAGCAGACATCATCTGAAATGCACTCTGACTGTGGTTTATATACATAACTTGGCTAGCTGATTTGACTGATATTCCGAGTGCTTAAATTGCGTTGTTCTGCTGCCCATGAAATATGGGCCCGCTGTCAAAGTCCGAGTTCTAAGAATGTCAAAAAAAAACAACAAAACTGCGCGTTAAGATGCAGATCAAAATCAAATTCTAAATTGAAACCAACCAAATACAGCTCCAGAGATGCATGAATGAAATGCCCGAAACCCATTGTCCCGGCTCTGGTCAGGCAAATAGATGCAACAAAGGGTTGCGCCAGAATCACTCTCAAATGTGTTGAAGTCTCCGCGAATGTAACGCGATAAGATCGGCCCATCAATCCAGAGACGAAAAAAAAATAGAAGAATAAAGGAAATGCTATCCTTAAGAATGTTAATCAATTAATTACATGCTGTGTGTACAACACAAGGGGTAAAGGATTGCCCGGCAAGGGTTGTGGCCCAGTGATTAATTCCAACATATATCCCAAGGCTATCTATAGATTGGCTGCAGCATTATATTGTGGTTGTGCTTAGAAGAAGCATAGATCCCCGGAGAGAGACAAAGGAGGAAAATTAGCTGCGAGCATTACTAAAAATTAAATGACCAGTGGTCGGTTCGTGGGTCAGTCACGTGGCTGTTATTAATATAAACACAAACATTGACCATTGGTCAAGGGAATTATAATAGTCTCGAAGGGGGTTCATATCAAAAACGAATCTCAACTCATCCATGCAAAACTGACAGAAGTCATTGATCTTGGCCGAATCATTTGCATAATCTGTTAACAAATTTGGCTCAAATGTATTTTGAATTTATTTACACCCTCATTTCTTGTCCATTACCAAGTTTCTACTAATTATGGATAGTTGGGCACATTATTTTCATTTTTAATCTTTTGATATTTGTTAAGCTTAAGTTGAAAATCAATAGAATTCTTAAGTAAATTATGTAAATGGCATTATTATTAACAATTTATTTTAAAATGTTACGGTTTAATATGTAATATACATTAAGTAAATAATTAAAATAATTATTTATGTTAAAAAAATGGCTCAAGAATTAGCTCAACTAATATTTCTGAAAAAAAAAACGATTCTTAACTTTTGACAAGTTTATGAATACTATTTTGAGAAGAGTTATAAATGGAACAAGGTCTTTTGCGAAAAAAAAAACATAAAATGCAGGCACTTGAGAAGTCAGGCAAACAAAATCATAAAAAAAAAAAGGAAAAATAAATTAAATTGCCTGCTGTGTGGGAACCAAAATGCTGTGCAACATGTGACAATAACGATTTTGCACTGCCTGCCTCGACTGCCAGTTGCTAGAACGGACACAAAAAAAAAAAAAAAATCAAATGACCAAAGATTGTTTCAATGTCGGCACTTGTTTTGTAGCATGTTGTGACCCAAATTGTTTGCAAAAACAAAAACGACGAGTGGCAATGTGGCAATGTGCCGAGCACAAGGCGATTGGCAAACCACTTGAGCCAGGACAATGCAAGAAACGGTTGCCATTATTCAAATTATATAGAAAATTGCAAATAGAACACAAACTAATTGTTAATACACTGCAATTACAAAAGTAGCCAAGCTGTGGGGGCCTTGGCCTGCTGAGCCTGGGAAACACACAACACTCAAGTGGCACAAACAGCGGGCAATATGGCAAACAGATGAGCCAAATGTCAAGCAGGTCGATAAGAACCTTATCGCCCAGTGACTATGCCCCAGTCTATGCCCCACTAACCTCAGCATATTTGTCACTAATTTGTCCCAACCATATCAGAATTCAAATCGAAACGCGCGCGAAATTTGTGGGCCACTCATAAAAAATAGCAATAAAATATTAAAAAAAAAAAAAAAGATTGAAAAAATATCTGCGAGATGATGCTGTTTAAATACCCTTACAGAAGTATGAAATATGCAGGATCGTAGATATTTCAAAGGGTATATCGAAGTACACATGAAAATAAACGATTTAATTAAGTGTGGATACAATATAAGTTTCTAATTTTTCTAAAGAAAATCTTTACTAACAAAAATATTCAAAAGTTTTGTGCGATTTCTTCGATACTGGGTGAATGATAACATCCATAAGTAGTAAGATTATTTCTAAAAAGTAGTAATATAATATAGTAATAGTAAGTAATATTTCTAAGAAGTTTCTATGGAAATATCTTCTCTAATCAAGCAGGTGTAAGTGTTAAATGCTGCCAAGAATGCCTTCTTCAATGCCTTACACACATTTCATGGCAAAACTGAGATATCTCTCAGCATATAAAGGGTATAAGGAAAATATGTATAAAAAATATCTAAGCATGTCAAGAACATTGTTCGCTCATTAAGAAGCAACAACAACGACAACGACAACAACGGCAACTATTGTATCTCCCCCCTAAACACCCCCGCAGCCAACACTCATAGTTTCTTATTTACCCACATGCAATACCAAGTTTTGTTGTGTTGCTGCGTCGAGCAATGTTGATTAGTACTTCCTGAGGCTGCCATATCATTCTACACACTTATAACACACACACACACGCACACTATATACAGATACACACACACATGTGTATTTAACTTCTTGTATATATAGTTATATACTCTGTCGTATAACTGCCAACCGCCTATTTGTTTCGAGCTGTGCAAACAATGCAAGAAATGTCGCTTGGGCGGTCTGCAAGAGGGGAGCTTGACAGGGGGAATGGACATTGGGAGGCAGCTCAGCTTATCAGTTGCTGGGCACGAGCAGTGGCCGTTAGACGTTGGAATCATAGCAATGCTCTGACACCAGGTCTGCTCTGCTGTCCGAGGAGCAGTGTAACGCTTTGATGGGGGCTACACAATGCAAACAACACATGAAACGGGCATGAGGAATTTCAGGTGTTGTTTCCGGTGCTGGCAAAAGCTGAACGGTAAAAGTTAACGACAGACAGGCAGAGAGAGAAAATGTAATGCAATTGCAAAGGCAGATTCTGTAAGATTCTTAAATTAAAAACATCTCTGGTAATATTTAATATGCTTATAATATATAATACTTGTAACATTTGGAATGCTTTTATAAAAAAATATATATTTTTATGGAATCTTAATATGCTTTTAACATTTGGATTACTATATATAAATATATACACATATGTATAATATAAATTGCACAGCAACAGGCAAATAAAATCGTAAATCTGCTCTGAAAAAAATATATATCTCTACAACTTAATTATAATATAATAAAATGTCAATGTTTACAATACTGAGACAAAGATAACGGTCATTCTATTATGCAATATAATTTATACTATATACATTTATTTATCTCTGCCCAATTTGTGACTTCATGTTGAACTTGAGTTGCCCAAAACAATTAACTCATTTCCAATGACGAATTAATCAAAAGATTTCAGATAACCCAAATTGAGCAAGTTATAAATCTATGTACATGGAATACACCTCCCACAATGAATATGCAGGCTTTGTCACGGGACACCAGATCTCTGTGGGTGTCGGGTATATATAGAATATATATGTAGTATAGTGAATTGCTTTGCCGTTGCCTTTGCTTTTTGGAGCACACAACTTCGACAGCGGCACATTTAAACTCTGAACCCGGTAATTGATTGCCGCAGTGAAAGCTTCATTTGGTGAATGTTGTTCTGTGAATGGTCGTGTGAGTATGAGTATTCGTATGAGTGTGAGTATGAATGAATGCGTTCTCTAACATCGAAATGAATTGCTTATTTTGACATTTATTAAAGCTTTAAATAAAATTTATGCAGAGAATCAATTAGTGGGCTGAGTGTGTGTTGTGTGTGTGGATGTGGATGTGAATGGAAGTGGATCATAAATGCGGGCAAAGGGGCACCATGAATTCTGACTGTGTTCTGGAAACGGGTGGTCGCCAATGGACCGAGAGACAGACAGAAAGACAGACAGACAGAGAGAGAGAGACGAAGGAACACGCACAACGCAGCGCAGCAAAAAGTCAAGTAACGAGAAAAATATTTCTCACAATCCGTTTGTAGACAACGCGCTCTCACAAGGAGAATCAAGAACTCGGCGAAGGCAACAACAACAACAAAACGCGGCGCTGGCCAAAGCGAAGGCAACAAAAAAAAAAGACACTACTACTAACAAAAACAACAACAATGCACATAATCAGAGGAGCGACAAAGAAGCGCTGCAAGAAATCACAGCAGCGACTGCAGCAGCAGCATAAGCATCTCAAAGATAAACAGGCAAGCAGCAGACAGCCAGACACAAATACACATGTATCTAAACACACACACACAAATACATGCATCGCTGCTGTCTGCACTGGAGTCCTCCACACATAAGCACACACACATCCTACTGCATACAACCTTATTTTGGCGCAAAAATCAAAACGCGTTTTCCTCTTCGCACGCTCATTCACATGCTCTTCACCTACTTCTTCTACTTCACCATACACATCTTGGACTGCAAGAAATCTCAGCGCCCCTGCCCCCCACCCTTCTTCCACACAAACGTTGTTGTTGTTGTTGTTGTTGGGCTCGTGTTAAGGAATTTTGCGCGCGCGTTGTCCTCGTTCCCGTTCCCCTCACTGCTCGTGACACACACATACCACAATAACAGCAGGACTAATTTCTTGCTACGCTCTGTGCATGTCCTTCGTGCTCCGCGCCGATCAGCTGACTGGAACATATGTATGTACAGACAGAAGGAAAAAGAAAAACTGGATTGAGCATGAGAACTGAAACGGGACCGAGCCTCATTCTCCGCACCGATCCTTTTCTAACTGTTTGTCCTGCGTGTGCCTGTGTGTGTGTTTTTTTTCTTCTATGTGTATTCTTTCTGATCAGCATTTGGCTATGTTGTGCTGCTTCTTTCTTATGTACAAATGTACATGCCTTGATTTCCCCTACATGTCGGAGTTGAATTAGCCCAAATTCTGTGCGAAGTTCAAATACCTTTTGCGCGAAAAGCCTGCCTGTCAACACCTTTGTCAATCTCCAATTCAAATTCCGATTACTTTTGCCTGCCAATGGGGGCGTCATACAAATATTCACTTAAACAAAAATGCACACTGGTATAATCTACTAATAACAAATAATGATTAAAAATATAAATGAATTATAAATTATAATCGAAAAAATAAGTTTTGACGTTTCTCGAGTTGAATTAATTTAATGCTTATTTGTGACCATATAGAATAATATATGCACAAATTTATTATTATATAATATAAATACTAAACTTAATACTAACTTTTATTTTTATTAGATTAATTTTCTTTTGAGCCGAAACGTGCTTATCGGGAACCACTGTGCTTATATACACACACATATACACACACATATACACACACGCACACATACGTACGCACGTGCATGAGAGTTATCGGCATGCAAATGTATTAAATGCTCATAAATTACCTATCCATCAAATTCCTCTATCTGCATTTGATTGCACACTAATTGTACGCCTCTCCCCCTCCCCTAACAAAACACACTCTTCGACGGTGCCTTGGTTTGTATGCACATCTTGCCCGGCACCGCCCTAACACACACACACAAAGAGACTAACACCAACACACAATCACGTACAACCTCAGCCTGCTATGCGCAAGAAGCTTTTGGCTTTCGCGCGCGCGCGTAAAAGTATCTCAAACGTTTTTATACAATTTTTGCACACTTTTTTTTGTCGCCGTCGTCGGTCGTCAGGCGCTTAAAAAAACAGCCAAATCTCACACCTCACTTCTTGGAATTTCGATTTACAATTTAGTTCTTCACGTTGTTCATTCCTTCTGAGTTTTTTTCTTCGTTTTTGGCTGTTTAAGCTGCTGCTGCTGCTCCCGCTGCTATTGTTGTGCTCCATTCCCATTGACGTTGTTGCTGCAATTTCATAGTCTCAATGCTTGTTTGTGGTGTGTGTGTGTGTATGTGTGAGTATGCAGCCTATTCTTTTGCTCGCAATCAAATTCACTCGATGCGCGTTTGTGTGTGAGTGAGCTTTTTTACATTTTTTTTGCATATCATTTTGATTTCTCGGCTTGCCCTTTTTGTGTTCAGTCTTCGTCTTTGTCGCCGCACCGTAGTATGCAAGTGGTAATCAAATGCAGTCGTCAAGCGTTACAGCGAAATTAATTATCCAACGAATTTCGAATTTAAAGACAAAATAATATGCGTTACTAAATAGTACTTAAATTAGCTCTATTCATTTATGACATTATGTCCTTTTGCTTACGCCATTTCTTATGTTTTTTAAATTAAATTTCATTTATAATATTAATTTTTTAAATTTTGTTTAGTTTTTTTGACATTTAATAAATTAATTAAAAAAAGCTCATGCTCAGCCCACTGTGAAACAGTATGAATGAGTTTTAGTTTATTTTTTATCCGCATGTTTTTAACTTGTTCAAAACCACTTTATGATTTCTGCGTCCTTTTTGTTGTATTTGTTGTTCATTCTTTCTAAAAGATGATCCTCTTCCTGCAGCAGCACAAAAGCCCAATAGCAAATTCAAGCGAATGAAACCGTAGCTCATTTAGCTTTTGAGCGAATTTTTGGTTGGGCCAACAATGCAAGCCGAGATCATTTATTCGAACTAACATATGATTCGCATTGTATTGGGTAAATGATGTTGCATTGTTGTGGCCGCCAAATGTAGTCGTTTCATTTTGCTTGGATTTTCTTATGTGTGGAATCTGCCAATTCTTTTTTGCACTGCAATACCCAAGGGTGCGCCGCCCCCTCTGCTCCGCCTGTCATGAACGACACGACTCCCGCAGGGACTGCACCACATACACACACACACAGACAGCCATATGTAACTCGATTTTTGCTTTAACTTTGCCGCAACTGCCCACACACATTTACGCACACACACACACATAAGCAGCGCTGCTCATTTAACGACATTGGCGTCTACGTCTGCAAAAAAACACAAAAGAGCCAAGTCCCCCACGGCCCGCTCGATCCCCACAAAAGAGAGCAGTGTTGATCATATGACTGCGAGGCTACGACTACCTGCTGATGACCAGAGCAGCGGGCGTGCGGGAAGGTGTGCGGGCAGGCGTCGTGGAATGCGTGGATCTCACATTATTACCTGCGAACGACACAATCGATGCCGATGCCGATGCCATCGTCGTCTTCGCCCTCGCCTTCGTCTCCAACTTTAAAGATTTGCACGATGCTCGACGAAGTCGCTAGCAGGCTCTTTGCTCTGCTCCCAGCCAGCCATTCTGCTGCAACGTAAATCACATGTGTTTTTGCTTGCTCGTTCGTTCGCTACGCTTCGGCTCCACTCGGCCCCCCTGCCACTCGGCCCCCCTGCCACTCGGCCCCCCCCTGCCAATCGGCCATCGGTTTGAACGACGCGCTTCGCGCTATAAAAGCTCGCGCGCCAAAATTTGCGCCTTCAATCGTGTTTTGGCCGTGCATCGGGTAGGGGAAATTTAGCAGTGAGATCTACCTGTTGCTCTGGCATCAACTAACTGCACACAGATTGCCTCGACACTTTTTCTATCCCACTTTTGTCTATGCTATTTGCAATGGAAATGGAAAATGGTACAATACATATGTAGCTCCCGCTCCCGCTCCCGCTGCCGTTGCCGATTTGGCTCTCGCTCTTGCTGCAATCGCTTTTCCTCAATTCCTGCTTTGACTCCTGCTCCTTGGTTGGTTGGTGCTGCTCGCACAAAAGAGCAGCGACGTCGACAGCAGCAGCAGCAGCAGCGGGGGTTGCACCGACGTCGACGGCGGTCTTTAAAAACCAGCTGCGCTCTCATCGAGCCTCACATTTGTATTCTGTTCGTCGTCGTGTCAACATCTGCGCCTCTCTCTCCACTCGCTCTCGTAAGCCTGTGCATTCAATTTGTGTGTGTGTTGTGTGTGCTGAAAACGATTGGATATAAAATTATAAATAATACACCACAAAAAGAACTCACAACAATGTTAAAGCGGACTCCAAAAATATGCAACAACAAATGCAATATTAGTTTTTAACAACAATTTATCATAAATGCAACAACTACAAGAAAAACATCAAGAAATCCAACCAAGGACTACAAACGAAAACAAATCGAACGAACAAAATTAACTGTAAATGTGCCGCCAACAAAAGAAACGTGCGAAAATTGTGTTTTAGCAATTTTCCAAAACGACAAAATAAAATTTTAAGTCTGGACAACATTCTGCAAAATAGTTAAATAAATTAAAAATAAAACGACCAACAAAATGCTGTGGGAAACAATTGCCGAAGAGAACAACTGCACCATGGAATGCAATATCAGGTAATTAAATTACAAAGAGAAATAGAAAAAGGAAGTGGAGTAGGCAGAGCAATAGGCAAACACATACGAATTATAATAAATGAAATAAAAGTGCAAGTAAAACTAACAACAACAAAGCGACGTGCTTGAACTTGAACAGCAACAACAACAAACAAAAAAAAGAACACAAAAGCAACTGTGAACAGCGGCACACACAGCAAAACAGCAAAGCGTCGACTGCGCTGCTTGCTGCTTACCTTACTGTTCAACAAAAGTAAGAGTATTTTTTCTTACCCACTTTTTTTTTGGATTTTTTTGCATGCTCCACGGCACCTTTTTTTTATATTGTGTGTGGCGCTCAGCTGTTGTTGTTGCTGCTGCTTTTTCATTCATTAAACCGGCTTCCGCGAAGTTTGCGCAGCTCGAACAGCAACAACAACAATAAGAAGAGGAAGCTTTGCAACTGTATTGTCAGTTTTTGTTCTGCGTTGCGTGACCCAAAAGTCGTCGTCGTTCGTCCGAGGAGTGCAGATGCAGTTGTTGTTGTTGTTGTTGTTTGGCCCCCTGAGCAAAACGAAAACAGTTCAAGCAGAACATGCAAAAGGGGAATTCCGCTTAAAGTACCGCAAAACATAAAACGTGGAAGAATAAGAAGCATTCTAATTTCAAATTCCCAATTTACAAGCATTTCATGCAGGAGAGAGGGAGAGAGAGAGTGCGAGAGATATCTGAAATTGAGCGCAGCAAACTACCCCTCAGCTCGTCAGTCTTCCTCCTCCTCCGCATCTTCCTTATGTTAGTTTTGTTGTTGTTGTTTGTACACCACCACCAACGCTGCCGCCGTCGCATATTTTTAGCTGGGAGTTTAATGACCCACAGTTTAGGCAACCAGCACCAGCAGCAGCAGGCAGAAAACTGAGAAATACAAATGTTATTTTGTAACATTTTTTGCCTTACAAAAATCGCATTAATACGTTTTTTAAATAATTATATCAAGTTTGCTATTTATAAAAAATTATAAATGCGTTTATTTGTGACAATTATGATTTTATTAAGAAATAATTATAATAAATACACAATTTTTGCATAGGTTTTAATTAAAGATATTTAGTCAGAAATATAACCAAGAAATTAAAATGTACCAAACGAAAAACTATTAATTTAATTATTTAATTTTATTATTAATATATGATTATAAAAAAATTAAAACATTTTGATAGGTACATTTATACCAAATGTAAACAACTAATCCACAACTCTCCCTCTCTCTTTCGCTCTCCCTTGCAGCTCCAGCAGTCTGAACAAAAGCAGCTCAAATCGCCGCGTTCGTCGTGCGCTGACCTCCAACAATCTCATCATGGATGCCATGGATGCTGATGTTGAGGAGGAGTTGTCCTTCTACAATGATGACGATGTGCTTGCCCTGCCCCAGGAGCGTGCGCTTAGCCCGGAACTGTTGGGTCTGCTATCGCCTGAGGGTTCGCCGCAGCGTTTCCAAATTGTGCGACAGACAAAGTTGCAACAGCAACAAGCTGTAACATCCACAAATGCAACTGCAACAACACCAGCAGCAGCAACAGCAGCTCCGACTGCTTCTCGCAGTTTTCGCATCTTCAATAGCCTATCCTCCGCAGGCTCCATGGAGTCCTCCATGGACGATGATTACATGGAGCTCTTCGAAATGGAATCCTTTGCGGGCATGCACCAACAACAGCAGGAACAAGGACAACAACATCAGCAGCACAATTCCAATCTGCCCAGTGGACTCAACTCACTGATTAGTGGACAAATCAAAGTGACGCCCAAATCCCCCACCATCATGATGAGGCGGCCATCGGTGCGACGTTGCCTCAGCATGACGGAGACAAACAGCAATCAGCTAGCACAACAACAATTGATACAACAACAACAGCTGCAACAACTGCAACCAAAGACGCCAGAGACTGCCCGGGATTGCTTCAAGCGTCCCGAACCGCCCGCATCGACCAGCTGCTCTCCGATTCAGAGCAAGCGTCACCGTTGCATCGAAAAGGAGAACTGTCCACTGCCCCAACCGCTGCCACTGCCGCTCACACATGCGCCGCCGCTGCGAAAATGTATTTCGCTCAATGATGCAGAGATCATGTCCGCCTTGGCACGCTCCGAGAATCGCAACGAACCCGAGCTGATTGGTGACTTTAGCAAGACTTACGCCCTGCCGCTGATGGAGGGCCGACACAGAGATCTCAAGTCCATTTCCAGTGAGACGGTGGCCAGTCTGCTGAATGGTGCCTATGACGACGAGGTGGCCAGTTATCGCATCATCGATTGTCGTTATCCCTATGAATACGATGGTGGGCATATACGCGGCGCCAAGAATCTCTATACCCATGAGCAGATCCTGCAGGAGTTTCTGGGCGCAGCACAGACTGAGCTGCAACAGCAGCAGCAACAAAATGCGGATGCATGTGGCAAGCGCAACATTATCATCTTCCATTGTGAATTCTCCTCGGAGCGTGGCCCAAAAATGTCACGTTTCCTACGCAATTTAGATCGGGAGCGGAATACGACTGCATATCCGTCTCTACATTATCCGGAGATCTATTTGCTGCATAACGGTTACAAGGAGTTCTATGAGACGCATCTGGAGCACTGCCAGCCGGAGGCGTATCGACCCATGTTGGAGCCCGCCTACAATGAGGCCTATCGTCATTTTAGGGCCAAATCCAAGTCGTGGAATGGCGATGGACTCGGCCTCGGCGGTGGTTCTGCTGCTGCTGCTGGTGGTGGTGGCGGAGCAACTGGTCGCCTCAAGAAATCCCGTTCCCGACTTATGCTTTAAGGGGGAAGGGGAAGACTGGGTTATGTACACTGGCAACGCCACACATTTTAATTCTTTGGGTTAGTGGCAACGCCAGAAAAAAGAAGTTTTGTAAATAAGAGAAGAAGCTGCGTATTTATTTCATTTTAAAACACACAAACACATTTTTAAGTTGATTTTGTTGATTTTCGTTTGTTAATTTAATAGAGCCTAAGACCTAAATTTAACACACACACACACACACATACACGCAAAAACAGACAAATTTACACTTTAAAATCTCTCCTGACTTATATAAGTTTACCTCTTTTACGTTCATTTTTTATTATTTGTTTATCTATGGAAATTTTTTGTTTGATATAGTTGAATTTATTAAGAGGTTTAGTTCGAATTTTATTAACGTAACAAAAATGTGCATTATAATCTAAAAAAAAAAAACAAAACAAATTGTAAACGTCCTAAAAATTGTACACCTAAAAGCCGATTACCCTTAGAAAACCCACCTTTAGTTTTTAAGCAGTAACAAGAACAAATGGCTAAACACACACAAACACACACTCTCACACACACACACATTTATAGATAAGACATTTTTAAGCATAAGAGTTGAAAGTTTAAAACTTCTGCTAGGTACAATTTACGCTTATTATTTGTTTATTTTTATGTAACTCCCCCGAAAAATGTCCCCAAAAACAAAAACAAAAAAAAAACACCAATCGCCCTCAAAACTTTAGTTTTAATGATTATCTTAAGCAAAGCTTATTTTTGCATCAAAAAAGGCAATATTATTGAACAAAAAACGTACATTTTAAATATAAATCGCGAACCTTGAACTGAAATTTTATTTATTTTATTTAAATATATTTACTTAGTGAACGGAATCATAAATTCTATATTAATTTGACTTTTGGCGCCAATTGTCTTAATGTTGCCAGACTGCGATAAAAGTTGGTGTATACAATTCAATGTTTGCTGGCGCTAATATGGTGCTTGTCTTTGCTTTGCTAACAGTGTCATGTTAATTCACATAGTAGTTACTGTTAATAAGCATGCGTCTTGACTTTCATAGGTTCCTGTCCAAGCTAGGTGTAGTAATGTTAGCTTTTCTTTTAGATAGTGCTATGTTCTAACAACAGGTGGCTCCACCTAAAAAAGTAGTTACTTATTTGAAAGTAAGAATAAATATTCCGAATACTTTATTCATTTTTCAAATGTTTGAGTTTCAGTTTTGATACACTAAGCTGAATAAACAACTGAATATGCCGCTTTGACTCCTAGAATAATACTAAATTTAATTCAAGGACTTTGTTGGGAGAAATCAAAAATTTTCAGAGCCATAACTGAAATCAGTTTTTCTCATTTTGACCTAAATTTAAGTTGAAAACGCGATACTGGGTTTCTACAAATGTCAACTTATTTGCACTAAGTTGTTGCTCAAGAGAGAATGAGAGAGGGAGAGAGAGAGACAGAGAGAGAGAGGGAGAAAGTGAGGGAGATAAAGACGACCATTAACGATAAGAGGTAATCTGGCAATTAGTATTTGTGGCAATTATTGTAAAGCTCAACGTTCTGCTTAGTTAGTTCCGACTAATTAATTACCCCGCACCACGCACCACACCAACCCCACTAACCTCACCACCCCCCATGCACCACAACTAAGTCAACAACCCTTGCATTTGCACAGAGCACTTTGCACAGATACCATTTAAAGATTCTACCCGCATTTTGCCAATTACAGCTGCAGGGTGCCCCCAAAAATAATATTGTTGTTGTTGTTATTATTGTTGTTGTTGGCAGACTTATCTGTGTGGTTCGGTGGCTCTGTGGTTCAGTTGTGGTTCGGTGATGGAGTGGCGAAAAAACAAAAAAGAAAAAGTAAAAACCGGGTTAATCAGCGCAATTAAGGTCAAAGACACGTTGGCGTCAACAACAACATGCCACCATGTGGCATCTTCAAGCGGTGTGTGTGCGTCTATTACTGTTTCAGTGTTGAGCAATGCCGCAGTAACAGTGACTAAGCATATTTTGTGATATATCGCGAAAAGATACTATATTTCTCTGCAACATAAATGATATAAAATTAAAACAACTAATTTATTGCTGCAGTTTTATTTCATTTATTTTATTTATTCATTATGAGAGAAATGCTTTTCACACATAAAAAAATATAACAAATGAGTAAGAAATTTCAAAATTTGTTAATCTTATTTTTTTATGCTAGATTTCTTAATAGAAGAAGCTGCTCTAAGAAATATTCACATAAATATGTAAATATGAAGCAGGGACAACCAAATAGCTTAAAGCCTGCGAATTAACTTTTCAAATAATATTTTGGCTCAAAATGGGCGCATTAAATCCAATAATAATTACTAAAAATAACTAAGGAATATCTGCTTGATCCGAGCTCGAATCGAATCGAGTAGAAGCAATTTCACATTAATAATATTAACATTTGTAAATATGGCCAAAGTCACAGTCACCGTCACAGTCACGGAGTGGCAAATGTTGCTCATCTCTGATGAGCGTGCATTAAAATTCAGAAATTGCGCATACGACGCGTAAGCCCTGCCATTAGATACTGCAGGCAATAATAGCTCGACTGCCCGCTGCGTCTGTGTATACATGTGTGTCTGTGTGTGCGCGTGTGTGTGTGCCATACATAAATGATTTTTTTTGTTTTGCTTTTGATAAAGGTTCTTGAAAAGCTTGAAACTGCGCCGACGCCGACGCCAACGCCGAAGCACGAATCGCACTCGTCTAAGTCGCCTGCTGTTGCTCCGAGCTCTGCGCGCTCAATGTGTGTGTGTGTGTTTATGTGTGTGTGTGTAAGTGAGGTGTTCGTGTGCTTGTGTGCGTGCAGCGTCGGGCCCTATAAGATAAAAGCGCTTCGCCTGTTAATCTTTAGATTGCCGCCGACCAGTGAGCGGTTCGCATTCGCATTTTATTTTGATTTTCGGTTAGTTCGATCTCTCTCTCTCTCTCTGTCTCTCTCGCTCTCTGTCTCTCTTGCTCTCTGTCTGTGTGTGTGTGTGTGTCAAGTAAACAAAAATAATCACCTGAAGTGCTCTTAAATAAACAAGAAGAGGCACAGCCGAGGCCTTAATCAAACACAATAATAACTATAATTTGTTATAAATAATTATGCTGCTGACTATAAAAATAAACAAAAGTTTTGAAACCTAAAACTAACAACAAAAGAAAAATGAGGACTTTGAACCTTCTCAGGGGATTCCTGTCATAATTGTAATCGTGGTATTAAAAAATTGCTTTGTGCTTAAAATAACGCCCAGCAATAAATATGATATTGCAACTGAGTAAATATTAATAACAATTGAATTGCAATCACGAACTAAACACACACACACACACACAAATATATATATACAAGTGTACATACATATATATATATATATGTATATATATGCAAATCAATTAAGTGTCTGAACAATAATATTCATAGGCACAGCGATAAGTTCAATTGAAATGTCAATGTCATGTGTTAAAATAAATAATTCTAGTTTAAAATCAGTGCAAAAAATCTACAAATTTTAATCGACGATTTAAACGAAAGCAAGCGAAAATATACAAAATAAATAAATATAATTTACTTATGCATAATTTGTTATGATTTAATTGATTCATTTATGAATATTCGAATATTTCAATATTATTTATTTTGTATAAAAATAATGTTTGAAAAATGTTTATTTTGTTAATTTATGACTATTTGAACTTTAATTATTTGTTGTGCACTTCAATTATATTTGTTAATTTATTTATTATGTATATTTTTTTAATAAGAAGTAATTTACTTTATTCATTTACGAATATTTGAAGTAGGGTTATATATATTTTCTTTATTTCATGTTTATTCATTTTTCTTGCATCGTAAATGTGAGTCCCAAATTAAAATTCAGCAATTAAAGCATTTTATAATCTCAAGCGAGCACTGGTATAGTAATTGATAAATCAGAAATATATACATATGTATAAAGTACTTATGCATTCATGCATGTCAATTGAATACTTTCGAATCTACTTTCAAGTTGTTCTCAATACATAAGTAACTATGTGTCTAGGTAGAGGCAGATCAGATCGTAGATCCAAAGAGTTCATTGGCCGCACCCACACTCAGATATCGCTACAAGTCTCAATACATATATATATATATATATATATACATATATTTATGAATTAATATATACATATATTCGTATTCCCAAGCGTTGAGTTGGAAAACGAGTTGCAAACTCGCATCTGGTTAATCCAGTTGTTGTAGTTATTGTTGCCGAGTCTGTTGCTCTCTATTTCTCTCTCTTTCTGCAAGTTGTTTAACAGATCTGATTTTGCTCTATAAGTCTACGTTCTTCACAACTCAGATGCAATCGCATTCAGTTTTGAAGTTGAGTTTATTTTTCATAATTTGCACACTAGACACGTGACTCGTCTGTGAATTGATTAAGAGCACTTGATAGTGCAGCACTCACTACACAATGAGCATAATAATAGTACACATTAACAATATCATAATAATAATAATAATACTAATAATAATCACATACGTCAGGGCAGCTCACACAAAATAACATTCAATCCGCAATTCAAGTTTCATTGGCCCAGACCTTAATACGTGTTCGGCATACTGCATTTGTTAAAGAAACAATCAACAGCCCGACAAGAAATATGCATTAACAAATTAAATAAAAAACAATACAAATAATAAAATCTACAAAGAAGATGGTCGAAGTTTAAATACCCTTCCATGCGTATTCAATTTTGATAGAAAATCTATTTTAAAAATCAGTCAATTCATTTTAAAGACTACCAATTTAAAAAATAGTCTAGTAAATGATGAAAGTTCTTGATGCAAGTGTGGCTTAGCTTAAAATGTTATAGATCAGAATACATATTAAGATTTAGATTTATATTTAATTTGTTTACACTATATTTAGTATTCTATTCTCAGAATTCATTGAATTAAATCGTGATTTTCTCGAAGCAGTATTTTCAAGTTTTGATCAAAAAATTAATATACTTAAAAAACACTGCCTAACTTTGAATATAACTTGATCGTAACATTTATGGCAAGGATATGGGAATGGAAATTTTAACTTTTCTTTTTGCTTAAAGTTTTTCTTTCCGTATTACTTCAACAATTATTTGTCTGATTACATTAAATGTTGCACCATTTTATATTTAAAAATACTTTATTTTATTTGTTTTTCAATTACAATTTTTAACTTTTTATTTTATAGCATTTAATTGTAAGTTAAATTAATAAGCTTTCTTCATTTTTAACACACTTTCTTAATTGTGTTTAAATATAGATTGATTTATAGTTTGGCATCCACTTTTTTTAATTGAAAAATGTTTTTCAAGTAATTTCTTTTTACCCCAACATATATCGAATTCCGTCAAGATTCATCTTCTCCTTGACTTGTGTATATCTATGAGTATATTGTGAATTGAAGATTATAAATTATCTTTCAGTGTATGGCATAGTTATAAGACCCAACTCTGGCAAAGAGTGTAATCGCAGTCACTGATTGCGTTCCGTTTGGATCGTTTTGTAAATTGATTTCAGCATTAATTCAGCAAAGTGATTTAGTTAATTGATTCATTCCGCTCCACATTAATTCGCTGATTTCTGTATTTATTGTTTTTACTGCTTTTTTTTTTTTTATTGTTTATTGCTTGCAGGGTCAACATGAGGCTGCTTTTATTGCTGGTGGCCAGTTGGGCTGTGCTTGGCGTGACATTGGCCGATTCCAGCTATAACTATTTCCGTTTGCCGACTGCGCTGCGACCACAGAAATATAATTTGCGCGTCCTGACCCATTTCGAGGATCCCGACCATCTCAACTTTGCGGGCACTGTGAAAATCCTCGTCGAGGTGCTCGAGAACACAAGGAATATAACGCTGCATGCCAAGAATCTGACCATTGACCAATCGCTCATCGAACTGAGGGATACGTCGAGTGACAACAAAGAGAATTGCATCTCATCCACGGAAGTGAATCCCATTCATGATTTCTATGTGATGCACACTTGCAATGAGCTCCTCGCCGGAGACATCTACGAATTGACGATGCCCTTTGCCGCTGAGCTCAATCGTCAGCTGGAGGGTTACTACAGAAGTTCCTACAATGCTCCGGCCACCAATAAGACACAGTAAGTTCTAGGAATTTTAATTAGAAAGTGAAGCAGAAGAGCAAAGTAATCGAGTAATAAATGATCATCTGGCAGCTATTTTAAAGAATGATAGTAGTCACCAATCTCAATGACTTTTTGTCCAAATGAAAGGAGTAAAATAAATAAATAAAAACTAAAACAAATAAATTTGTATATTTCAACCGATTGATCATATGAAGTTATATAATATAACTAGTGAGTTTTTAATTAGAAAAACTTTTTAAATATAAAAGTTTTTCATATTAGAACTCATCTTACGACTGAGCATTCCCATGGCATATATGGTATATACTCGTAGTAGCCCGATGTTGAATTTGGAAACAAAATTACTGTTTTCATTTGAAATTCATATTCAAAAAATGATAATAAGTGAAGAAAATAACTTTGTAAAAACTATAAAAGAAAGATGAAATATAAAACATTGTTTAAAATCCTCTTCAACAATAAATTATAATTAAATCAAAGCATTGATTTTCAGATGTTATAAAGCAAACAAGCAAGTCAGCTAATATGAGTTAATCCATCTATATAATTGACGTTTAATTAGTTGGCTGTCCATTACACAATTTGAGCCGGCATCCGCACGTTTGGCCTTCCCCTGCTTCGATGAGCCCAATTTCAAGGCGCCATTTGTGGTCACATTGGGCTACCACAAGCGTTTCACCGGCCTGAGCAATATGCCCGTTAAGGAGATCACGCCCAAGTAAGTCAAAGTTGGCCACTTATATATATATATATATATATGTATATATATAAATTTGTAGTGAGAAAATAGCGGACTACATTTGGTGCGAGTTCGAGGAGTCTGTGCCGATGTCAACCTACTTGGTTGCCTATTCGGTGAATGATTTCACACACAAGCCATCAACACTGCCGAACAGCACCCTCTTCCGCACCTGGGCGCGACCCAATGCGATCGATCAGTGCGATTATGCGGCGGAGGTCGGTCCGAAGGTGTTGCAGTATTACGAGCAGCTCTTCGGCATCAAGTTCCCGCTGCCCAAAATGGATCAGATTGCCATACCCGATTTCAGTGCGGGTGCCATGGAGAATTGGGGTCTGGTTACCTATCGGGAGATTGCGTTGCTGTATTCATCGACACATTCGTCGCTGGCGGATAAGCAGCGTGTCGCATCGATAATCGCTCATGAGTTGGCCCATCAATGGTTTGGCAATCTCGTTACGATGAAATGGTGGACAGATCTCTGGCTGAACGAAGGATTTGCCACCTATGTGGCTAGCTTGGGTGTGGAGAACATCAATCCCGAGTGGCGTTCCATGGAGCAGGAGTCGCTGGGCAATCTCTTGACCATCTTCAGGAAGGATGCACTGGAGAGCAGTCATCCCATTTCGCGACCCATTGAGGTCGTCAGCGAGATCTCTGAGAGCTTCGATCAGATCTCATATCAGAAGGGCTCCACGGTGCTGCGCATGATGCACATGTTCATGGGCGAGGAAGCCTTCCGGTCTGGCATACAAAACTATCTGCAAAAGTACTCCTACGCCAATGCCGAGCAGGACAATCTCTGGGAGTCGCTCACCGAGGCGGCACACAAACACAGGGCTCTGCCCAAGACCTATGACATCAAGCGCATCATGGACTCATGGACGCTGCAAACTGGGTAAGTGCTTCCAATTATTTTAGATATCATCTCCAGCTTTTAGATACTATCCCTACTAATTAACAACTAATTATTTATCAATGTTTTTAGTTATTAAGGAAATTGTACATTTTCGAAACTGAAATGGCAATTTTATTGGATTAGTTCAGTTAAATCATGGAAAATTAATATAATCTACAGGCGAGGTCAAAAATTTGTAGTCCACCAATTTATTTATTTATTTTAATTATTGTCAATAATTTGCCGTTTTTCAGAATAGAATTTTTCTGATTTTTTTTGGCATTTGTCTTCATACTGAAGATTTTTAAAACTGTTTCGATTTTCAGGCAATTTATTACCAAAAAATCAACAATTCTTATGGTATGGTTTTAAAGAAACAGTCAACTTGGCATGGCATAGGTTTAATAAAAAAAACTCGTTCAATTTGAAATATATTTATTGTCAGATTGCCAGACAAAAAAAATAGGTAAACTTAAGAAAACGGGAGTTGGTATATATATCGAAGGAATATATATATCCAACGAATATAAATATGAAAGGGGTTATGAAAATATTC
Organism: Drosophila grimshawi; assembly: GCF_018153295.1. NCBI lineage: Eukaryota > Metazoa > Arthropoda > Insecta > Diptera > Drosophilidae > Drosophila > Drosophila grimshawi. The sequence goes on from NW_025063098.1 coordinate 27,713,524, forward strand.
AGAATACGCTTTTTATCAAGCATCACTACTATTATTTATTTAAAATAATAAAGCATTTCTTATCACACAACTGATGATTAAAGTAAATTTTACCTTTTTTTGAGTTGGTGAACTACAAATAATTTTATGCGAGATGAACTTTATCCTAAGCATAATTTTAAACTTTATAAGCTGTTAATTGCATGTTGATTTATGCTCTCAAATTTTCCCAGTTATCCCATCATCAACATAACCCGTGACTATTCGAGCGGCATTGCCAAGTTGACCCAGGAGCGTTATCTGCTCAACACTCAAGTCGCACGGAATCATCGCTTGGGCTGCTGGTGGGTGCCACTGAGCTATACGACCCAAGCGGAGCAGGACTTTAGGAACACAACGCCCAAGGCTTGGATGGAGTGCGATGCGGTGAGCGGTGAAGTGCTGCCCAAAACGATAAGTGGCCTGCCCGGCAAGGATCAGTGGATCATTTTCAACACACAGCTCTCCACGCTGTACAAGGTGAACTACGATGAACGCAACTGGAAGCTGCTCATTGAGACGCTGACCAATGGCGACTTTGAGCGCATCCATGTCATCAATCGAGCCCAGCTGATTGACGATGCCCTGTACCTGGCCTGGACCGGCGAGCAGAACTATGAGATTGCCATGCAGCTGGTCGACTATCTGAGGCGAGAGCGTGAATATTTGCCCTGGAAATCGGCCTTTGAGAATCTGAAGCGTATGAAGAACATTATTCGTCAGACGCCCAACTATGAATTCTTTAAGGTTAGTTGAGTTGATCACAGTGCCACAGCACGACTAATTTTTATTTGCCACTTCCCCCACACCATGCGGCACTGCCCCCTCAAAATAAAGTTGTATTTCTTCGTAAGTCCTTTTTTCTATAAGAGATTTAAGTGATTTGAAAATTTCCATCAGGAATTTTGACATGACCCAAATTCCTTTGCACTTTAATAACAAATTCGCAGCCATTAACTAAAAATGCACTTGAAATAAAATCTTACAGCGTTATCTGCAAAAACTGATCGAGCCCATTTACCAACATTTGAACGGTTTGAATGACACATTCAGCGGCATCGAGCAACAGGATCAGGTGCTGCTCAAGACAATGGTGGGCAACTGGGCGTGTCAGTATCAGGTGGATGATTGTGTGCCAGTGGCACAGGCCTATTATCGCTCCTGGCGCAACGAAGTTGAGCCGGACAAGAAGAATCCGGTGCCCATCAATCTGAGACAGACGGTTTATTGCACCTCGATACGGCATGGTAGCGATGAGGATTGGCAGTTCCTGTGGACACGCTACAAGAACTCCAATGTGGCCGCCGAGAAGCGCACGATTCTGTCCTCGTTGGGTTGCAGTCGGGAGGTCTGGCTGCTGCAACGTTATCTGGCCCTGGCCTTTAACCCGCAGGAGGGCATACGCAAACAGGATTCGATGTGGGCCTTCCAGGCTGTGGCCTTCAATGAGATTGGCTTCCATTTGGCCAGAGAGTACTTTATAGCTAACGTCGACGCTATCTACAAATTGTAAGTGCAAGCACATTATGGATGACTATTTTTGATTTATGGAATAATGAAACATATCTTTGCCCTAGCTATCATCCCATCACCAAGGACATGTCACGCCTGTTGACCCCATTATCGGAGCAGACATTCCTGCAGAGTGACTTTGAGGACTTCAAGAACTTTGTCAACACAAACAGGGCCTCGTTGAAGGGTCTGGAACAGGCCATTCAACAGAGCCTGGAGACCATGCTCACCAATGTCCAGTGGAAGGAGCGCAACTACCGACAAGTGACCCGTTCCGTCGAGGCTCTGCTCGATAAGTAATCAAATTTGCATTTATTGTTGCAAAATTAAGAAATTGTTCTAAATGCCCCGCTTACATCAGCTCATTAAAATCTCTTGTATTAAGTATGCCGCACATTTACAAAACAAAAATTCAAATAAACTATATAAAACAATTACATAAAAATATGTAAAGTAAATGGATTGATTTGTTTTAAATCACTTTTGGTATAGGGAAAATAAATATACATTAAAAAAAAACAAAAGAAAATTTGAAACTGGAAACTAGAAACACGATTATTTTTCAGATCAAGCAATTGAAACAGAGTGGATAATGGAACAGTAAATAGCTCTCAAATGGGTATCCATGAATCTAATTTGCTGACTCTAAGTATTATTTCAATTAAGATCAACATATTTTATACTTTCTGACTTTTAAAATATACGACAGACTACAAATTTGTTGTCAAAATTAAAAATATAATTTCAATTCGATATCATTTTGATGGCGGGTAAAAATACTTTAAAGACTAACTTAAATATTAATATATTAAAAACAGAATTTGAATTCGAAACTTTTGGTGCCTTAATTAAATGGAAGTTACAAATATAATAAGAATCAGTTTATGGGGCATGAATATGCTTGCTACAGAAATGCAAAGTTTTCTTATAGCCCACAGGCTTCACTAGCTTCCATAGACTCAGGGGTCAAAGAGCTGTAAAATGCACCTTTAGTTACCCATTCGAAAATTAATATAATCCAAAAATATACTTAGGATCAGCTCAAGCGAAATGAATATGCTAAATATCAACTATACTTATAGCAAATGGGCTATCCTAGCTTCTATAGACTCAGAGATCAATGGACTTCAGACAGCTAGCAAGTCAGGCAAACAATGAGCAGAGTGTTTAACGATTTTGGTCACGTGCCAGACAAGCTACTTCAATATGTTAATAAACGAAACCCAAGCCAAGAGTTGAATAAATCAATCCTGGGATTCACTCCTGGGAACTGATAAGCTGACGGCAATGACAGGTGATGCATCCAAAGTGACTGTGAATGAATCTTGATTAGAGATATACACATAGATATATAGTATGTATGTTGTATATTTCGTATATTTAGTTAAGCATATTCTATAATGCTAATCAATAATAATAATAATAATAATATTAATAATAATAATAATCATAATTGGAATTAAGCGGCGCTTTTTTAACACAACTCGTGTCGTGTTTACTGAGAAGTTGAGTTGAATTTTCTTTTTTTAAGGATTTGTTTTCATTTGTTTTTCATTGGAATTGTTGTTAATATTACAAGTTACAGTTACAATTACAAGCTAAATAAATATGTATGTGTGTGTGTGTGTCTGTGTGTGTTTGTGAATGTATTAATGTTAATATCACTAAAGCAGCGCTCCTGAAAAAGAAACTAACTAAATTGTTAACTGAACAGATAAAGAGATTGCATAAAGTATTTATTGTTATTATTAAATGTATTCTGTTTTTATTTATTACAGTTAGCGTATGTGTATGTGTGTGTGTGTGTGTGTGTGCTTTCTTTTTCTTTTACCATTTCTGTTTGCTATTTTTTTTGTTGTTTTTATTTATCATATGAAAAACATCAATATAAACTATTTTATTAATTTTTATAACAATTATCTGATTGATTTTCAATTTGTTTTCTGTGTGTGTTTGTGTGGTTGTTGCTGATATTCTCAATTGGCCAATTAGAAAGGCTTTTGCTTCTGTATTGGTATGCAGTTAATTGTAACAACTATTTAACACTTGATATATGTACGCATGGGCCTATATGTATATGTATATGTGTATATATCCAGATGCATTTGATATCCATTTAAATATGTACGTATATATGAATTGTATTGTTTATTTATTATGTATGAACAAATATTTAGCTATCATTTAGAGATGTCTGTTCCTTTAATTTGTCATTATGGAAGTATGCACAAAAACTGAATAATATCTTTATCTATATCCAAGGTATTCTTTTTTTACTTTAGTACACATTGAATTGAGCTTTTCTTTGATTATGTTGTTGTTTTTTAATTGTTTGTTTTGTGTTTTATATTGAGGCGATAGGCGCAAACAAATATTTCATTAGCGTTCTTAACGTGTTAAATTCGTGTTTACAATTTTATTCAGTTATTCTCCTTTCGATTTGGTTTTGATCTCGTTTTCAAAAATAACTGGCAGCAACTCGTACAACAAACGAATGCCAAAATGAGAAATGCAAAGATGCCTTAGATGTATTAGAAAAACAAACGAAAAATATATATAAATTGTATGCAAGGAAAAAAAATAAGTAGAACTTTATTCAAAATACATTTTAAATGCCATGTGTCAAACTAATTCAATTCGTTAACGTTAGCATTCAACTGGGATCAACTAACCTACACAGATGCCCAGCAAAGATCCCCCACGATGGGGTCCATCCAGCCGAGCGGGTTTTACACATTGTTTTCTTTTGTTTTGTATCTGGGGGAGGGAGTGGGTTTTGTTGTTGCTTGTTTCATCAGTCAAAAGGTTAATTAGCTTTAAACAAGTTTCCGTATTTAGTTATTAAATTGTAGATTTGTTTCTTTTATCATTTCTTCTTTTTTTTTTTTTTTTTTTGATTTGTTTTGTTTTTTATGCATGTAGATAAACGATAAGAGCTTAAACGTGTACATTGTTTAACAAACAGACTTCTGCTTCACTCGTGTGACCTAATCTAGAGACGTATATATGTATGCATATGTATATTGTGTGTAAGTAGGTTTCTATATAGTACCACCTCAGTTGCAAAAACTACTACATAGATCTGCTTACTTTATATGCTGCCACCGGTGAGGGGCACAGCACGTTTCAATTTAATTGCCGAACGCAGCGTGGCAAAAGCCTTTCACATTTTGTGCAAGCCACTTTGCAGATTATCATTCGACCAAGAGCTTTGTGGTTGCTGCTGCTGCTGCTGATGTGACGCTGTCGGTGGCGGCGGTGGCGTTGACGATGCATTCGGCTTTGGTGGTGTCGCCTGCGCCGGCTGCAAATCGAAACGGGCATAGAATAGTAGATAGGGTGTTATGGTTATTTTGCGTGTGGGCGACAGCAGCTCCTCGAAATCGCGCTGTGACATCGCCTTGACCTTGTCATCATCGCACATATACCAAGTGGGCTCGCTGCTGTTCGCCGCATAGTTGGCCTTGACACCGCCGCGACCCGTGCTCCCATACCCCACCGGATATGGCGGACAATTATTGCTGGCGGAGCTGCCATAGCTAAGATTACTGTTGCTCCCATTTTGCAGGGATTCCTCACTGAAATCACTGCTGCTGGCACTGTTGCTGCCCGCGGCACTTGCCTGTTGGCTGCAACACAGACGCATCGCACAACAATTGACGCCATGGCATGTGGTATTCATGCTCAGCTTGCCAATGCCATTGGTAATCGTTTTGCTCGTAAAGCCATTCAATTGTTTAACATTTTTACTCATATCGCCGCTGCTCGACGCCTTGCTGCGACCAAATTTCATCTTCTTAATCAGACTGGTGCCGGACGAAGCCAGCGCTGAGGCAGCCGCCGAGACGGGTGTGCTGGCAATGCTGATGCTGCCATTGTTGCTGCTAGGTGCAGTGTTCTCATTGCCACCGGCCGATGATGACGCCTGCTGTTGCTGCCCACTTGCCGATGATGATGTATTATTGCGACGATCCTTGGGGCAATTAACATAATCACTGGCCAAATCCAGAATGCATGTGTATGCTATGTAATGGCCCACTGTCAGTGTGGCGCCCACATGTGTGATAACACTATACAGCTTGTAGACGTGCAGTTTGTTGGCATCGCTTAGCTCACAACACTTGGCACAGAAGCAGGGCAGCGTAAATGTTGTCGGCACATACGTGCTGACCTTCTCCATGCCACCCGAGAAGCGATTCAACTGGATGACCAACAGACGCGGCAGCACTTCGTACGATATCGAGCGTATGGCTTCAGTGTAGCCCGTACACTGATTACAGCTGTACTTGTTATCGCCTCGAAAATATTCACGGGTTATGCACGAGTTCTGCAAGGGGACAATATCAATTAGATAAAGGCAATAAACCAAAAATAAACACAAAACAAACACCAGTCGCAAAAGCCAGCACGGTAGCCAAATATCAATATTTAGTAGTAATAATTAATAAGTTCTGTAATCTACATGTTTGTTTCGATTTGGTAGATAGTTAGAGGCTGGCTGATAGTGGCTGCTGTTGGCTGGTAGCTGATTAGGGCACTTGCCTGTATATAAGCGCTGGGTTTTTCCTGCAACTCGGCAGTATCGTAACCCGAAATCGGCACAGGTACTGAGATATCGAGCATGCCCTGCTTCTGACGCGTAATCGTCTCACAGCTCAGGCATTTGGTGGTCAGCACCACAATGCCCTCGAAATCTTTGTTGAAAAAGTTCAAATTCAGTTCACGTATACGCTCCTCCAGGCGCATCTTATCCTTGAGCTGAATGGCTGAACTTATCTCATCATCACTGGAATATTTAGCAGGCGCAGGTGCATTTGTCATTGACACTGAAGCTGATGGTGTGGCTGTGCCTGTTGTGGCGCCGCTAGCGCCGCTGAGATCGACTGTATTCAAATAGAAAAGACTATTGGAGGCGGCATGCGCTTGTGGTGGCATGCCACTAGCTGTTGTCGGACTGTTGTCCTTAAGCGGCGACTGCAAGCGTGTCGCCTTCGACGATTTCACATCATCTTTTCTCTTTGACTTGCGCGAGAAGAACGATGTTTTTGTCGTTGTGGTATTTTGACTTTGACTAGTTGCTATCGAACCATTCCCAGCAGTGCCCAACATTGCATAATTGCCGCCCGCATCAGAGCGTTCCAGGGCATCTACTGTGTCTGCATCATCGGGATTGGCAATGTAACTGTTAAGATAAAGCGGGTATTAAGTGAGTAAAATAGTTTCAAATGATTGCCAAGCCAAAACAGATTGCCAAATTTCTATTTCAAATTTAGTCCAATTGACTTTTGCCATTATTTATGAAATTTTTATACACTTTAATAAGTTATTTTTAATATTTGAATATTGAAGCAATACTGTATTATAAAAATACATATTCAATTTACATTCAAATTACTTACTTTTAATAACAATCTATTCTAATTTAAAATTGTTTAGAGTTGGCAACACTCAAAGGCAACAATTATGGGAGAAACTCACCCATTTGCAATGACTTCGGGACAATCGGCAATGGCCTTGAGGAGCGACTGATTCGTTTCACGTATACAATTGAGGAGACACATGAGAAACTCGTGCGCATCCTGCTGCTGATTGCCCTCGAACGTGGCATTCACATCCTGCACGGCATGGAGCAGGGTGTCCGCATGATACGGTTCACTGGAATCGGCCATTTCATTGCCATGCAGACTGTTGTACAATTCATGCAACATCTCGCTAACCACTTGATGAGATGACTTTTTATTGGTGCTGCTTCCGCTGGTGTTGTTGCCATTGTTGCTGGTGTTGCTGCCATTTGTGACGCTGACGGTGCTGTTGTTGTACGATGGCTCTGTGGTGGCCAAATCCTTGCTGCTCCAACTGCGCGCATGCTCTAATTGAGCAGCTCCGCTCACATTGCGTCCTAGCGATGCAGATTTGGCGTTGTGCTGTCGCAACATCGTCTGCTGCACCACATTCAGGTCGTGGATAAGATGGTGCAGATTGTGCAGGAAGTGCGGGGCACAACGTAGCGTATACACCACAGAATTTAGATAGCATGTGTTGCCAATGTTGCACAGTGTGCCCATGGCGGGCACATGATTCAATGCTGCTGAGCCGCTGCCACCACCGACACTCCCATTGAGTCCCGAGCCAGTGCCAGTGGTTGCAATGCTCGAGCTGCTGCTGCCCCCCACACCGGGCACATAATAATGATGGGTAATTTGCAGATCTGCTGTATCGATGTCACCGGCACCGGCTGAATTGCCCGCTCGCAGCCCATTGCCACCGGCATAACCGTTGGCCACCCGCCGCTGTTCATCGTTGGACGTCTGGTAGCGTCGATCGTATAAGGACATGTTGCCGCTGCTCAGTTTTCGCTTGCGAAATGCACGTGACACCGGCTTGGCCGAATCGAGCTCAATTTGGGCCGCCGCTATTGCCGCCGTCGTCTCCGGCGAGAAGATCGACGACGTATCGAGATCAGGCCGGTTGCGACGCTTGCGATTCCTAAAACCGACGGCGCCGCGTCTCTTGCGTCCCGTTGGCTTTACCTCGGGCACCTCCTCAATGCGATTCCAGAACTCGGAATTGAAATGTTCTGCAAAAGTCAGTCAGTATTTAGCTCTTTAATTACATCGAATGGTTGGTTACATTACACTTACCTGGCTTTATGTAATAACTTTTATGATCCTCGATAACCTCGGTGGGCGTTGGCGAAGGAGTTAGTGGTATTTCCGGCAGAGGAATTACCTCGACGGGAGCCAATTGCCGTGAACGTAGACTGGCGCAACGTGAAAACTCTGCAACATAAACGCGTCGCTGTCGCCTACGCTTCGGTACTTGGACCTCAACTTTGGCTTTGGGTGGCTCTACGATTGGATCTGTGTACTCGTGCTGAGTCGCTGGATATGTGGCCGAGGAGTATGAGGACGACGGCGACAATTGTTGCGGGTCGTCAGTTGCAATTAGGTTTGTGGAAGCCTCCTGTTGTGATTGTTGTAGTAGGTGTAAAGTTGTTGTTTCTTGCCTCGGCGATTGAATATGAATTTGTTGTTGTAGTTGTTGTTGATTATTGCGACAATTGTTTTTGCTGCTTGTGCTGGTGCTGCTGGTGCTTGTCGGAAGACGGGCTTGTTCCTCTCTCAGCTCATTTATGTCATATTCGTGCATCTTTCATGATCCTGCAAGAATTGATTCGCAAATTTCACAATTAGTTGTAACATTTTCCGCTTATTATTTTCCGCTTATTATTTTTTATTAGCATTCGAATATCCAAAATTGATTTGATGAAATTTCACTTTAATTTCTTATAAAATGAGTAACAAAAAAGTAATGTTAATTTTTTGCTTAGTGCACCCACAAATTGAGGGACACACTGGTTGGTGCAAACATTGGTATTTGTCTGCATACCTCGCCTGAAGTTTCAACAGCATCTGCTGAACTGAGCTGTGCTGAGACACGCATCTTTCCCTTGCAGGGTTTTCAGGCGTAAGCAAATATGTGCGACAATATTATTTAAGACTTGTATGCTGATTGCGTCGTACATCAAAAAGAATTCTAAAAAAATAAAAGTGGAAAACAGTTGCCTGATAAACTGATAATAAAATATATATAATCGACCATTAATCTCACCGGCAGGTGGTTATGAATCATTTCAACAGAAACAAAAACAATGACGACGACAACGACGGGGGCTTACATAAATTTCAGAAATGCGCATGGTAAATATTGAAAGCCTTGACTATTTATACAAGTGCTTCAAATTGAAATTGGTCAATTGGTTTGGTCACATGATTCAGTTTGTTCACTCTGGTCAATTAACAGTTCTCCGGTCTGGTAATAACATTTGTTGTTGTTCCTAATATTTCCAATATTTATTGCATATACGGCTAATTATGTAAAACGAAATTCAGGGCCGGCTGTTATGGATGAAGGCGACAGGTGGGCGGCGGGGCGGCGGGGCAGCTGGGGTGCAGCAAGGCAGCTTTGGTGAGGTAGGCCAGGGCCAAAAAGCAAAAGATGAGCAGACGGACAGAGAAGAGAGTATGAAAATCAACAAAAACATATGTAGATGCAAACGAGTGAACGTTCACGTTAACTATGCATATTGCTATTGATTTTGTTTGCTGGAATGAAGGTCACATGTCACACAAGCTGCAAATACGAAATGACGAAAAGAGCGCATGATAAATGTTAAGGTTACATTTAGAATAACGTTAACAGCCACATCAAGAACAACAGCAATCACAACTGCAAAGTAAACAGTTAAACAACAATAAAATATGTAAATCTCTTCTCCCTTTTTTTTGCTGGATGCTGTGACATTTACTTGTATGTATGTATGTATGGATGCATATGTGTGTGTGTTGGTGTTTGAGGTTTGTCGCAAAAATATACACAAGGCAAACTCACATATTTCGGGAACAACATTTGCGGGCAGTTGCTAGATTCTGTGTAGCTGCTGCTGCTTTGAGAGGAAAATAAACAAACAATTTCATTTGCCGCTGGAAAGTGTCGCAGAAGAAATTTCACTTGCAACGTAACGTAGCGTAAGACGTAAGACGCACAGACACACACACACACGACACGCACACGCACACACTCATGCAACGTACTCGCTAAACTGAACACCACTCGAATTTTCACTTTTTTCACTGCGGCAGTTTGCCGTTGCCCGACGTTTTTTACAGCCGGTTAAAATGATTGTTTGACTGCTGCACGTCTAAGCATGGCAGCGATGCTGCACTTACAAATTAATTTGGATTTGAATTCGAGTTTCAAGTGTATATAGGCACGGAAATTCTGTAAATTTATGCGCCGTAAGCTTACGGCCGCTCTCGGTGTCAATTGTACACTCGCTAGAGAGCTACAGAACAATCGATGTCACTACCGATAATACAGATAGTTTTGAGCAATTGGTCCCAATCGATTATTCTGCACTATCGATTGTTTTCTCTCTGGTGTTTAGTGAACTAAAAGAACCGAAGCAGCCGACGATATCAAATTGGTAACATGAGCAGAAAAATACAAATTTTTGTTACCCAAATAAATGAATTCTTTAATCAATTTAACAACTATCGATGGTCACAATTATATATCGTCTGCCAGCTCTAGCACTCGTTCGATTTGTAATCGCTTCATTTTACGTTTTAACTCCTCGCCTAACATGCTTGTGCTCCACACATAACAGCAACATGTAATGGGCTATGGCAACACTGTCTGTGTCTTCTTCTTTCTCTCCGGCAGAAATCACGATGTCGACTGGAGTAAGTAAAAAAATATGTCGCTTTAATTCGCCAATTATTCTGCAATCCTGCATTAATAATTAACAAATTATAGCTCAACAAGTGCACAACATTTCTGGGAACACACTAATAAATATCTCTCAACTATCAAATTTATAATTACAGACGCTTTACACTTATCCCGAGAACTTCCGCGCGTACAAAGCCCTCATTGCGGCCCAGTACTCTGGCGCTAAGGTGAAAGTGGCCGATAACTTCAAGTTTGGCGAGTCCAACAAATCGGAGGAATTCCTAAAGAAGTTCCCAGGCGGCAAGGTGAGCATAACAGACAAAAAAAAATACATATACATTTGCTGCTTATCGCTTTTGGGCGTGGAGAGCGACCTTAAAAAGCCGGCAAATGCGCAACGTCATCAGCGAAAGAAAATTTCGTCGTTGCTAAAGTTTTGCGAATGTTTGTAGCCAGGCAGAGGAGAAAATGATACACGTTGCAGAGGCAAGAATTGAGGTGGTTGTTGTATTCTCTGTTGCTGGAATTTAAATGCTTTGCTTTAGCATTTAGGCAGATGTATATCCATATCCATACATAAAATCTTTTTAGCCAGTTCCAAATTCAGAAGATTATAATGCGACCAAGACAACTATATCTGTAGAAAGATAAAATCTTTCTAGGCAAATCCAGATTGTAATGCGATCAAGAAACTAAATTTTTCGAAACATAAATTCTTTTTGGCAAACCCACATACAGATTATAAAACGACCAACACAACTATATTTTTCCAAAGATAAATACTTTGTCTCCTCATTCTTATCTATAGCTATTTATACACAATTGAACTATGTTCTCTTTGCGTCGGCATGCCTAAAATAGATGTGAGCTTATTATATTTTCCTTTCTAATGTATCACATGTGTTGTGCTTGTGTTCCAGGTGCCAGCTTATGAGACCGCTGATGGCAAATGCCTGACCGAGTCGAATGCCATTGCCTACTTTTTGGCCAATGAGCAGCTGCGTGGCGGCAAGTGTCCGCTGGTGCAGGCTCAGGTGCAGCAATGGATCTCATTCGCTGACAATGAAATCTTGCCTGCGTCCTGCGCATGGGTGTTCCCACTGCTCGGCATAATGCCGCAGCAGAAGAATGCGAATGTGAAACAGGACGTTGAGGTTGTGCTGCAGCAGCTGAACAAGAAGCTGTTGGATGCCACTTACCTCGCCGGTGAACGCATCACGTTGGCCGACATTGTTGTCTTCTGCACCCTGCTCCATTTGTATGAGCATGTGCTGGATTCAAGTGTGCGCAGTGCGTACGGCAATTTGAACCGTTGGTTCGTCACCATCCTCAATCAGCCGCAGGTGAAGGCTGTTATCAAGGACTTTAAGCTGTGCGAAAAGGCGCTCGTCTTTGACCCCAAGAAGTACGCTGAATTCCTGGCCAAGACTGGCGGTGCCAAGCCCCAGCAGGCGCCCAAGTCCAAGGATGAGAAAAAGGCCAAGAAGGAACCGGCACCCAAGAAGGCTGCACCCGAACCTGAGGAGCTCGATGCTGCCGATGCCGCTTTGGCTATGGAGCCCAAGTCCAAGGATCCGTTTGATGCCATGCCCAAGGGCACGTTCAATTTTGATGACTTCAAGCGTGTCTATTCCAATGAGGAAGAGGCCAAGTCCATTCCCTATTTCTTTGAGAAATTCGATGCTGAGAACTATTCGATCTGGTTTGGCGAATACAAATACAACGAAGAACTGACCAAGACTTTTATGTCCTGCAATCTGATCGGTGGCATGTTCCAGCGTCTCGATAAGATGCGCAAACAGGCATTCGCCTCCGTCTGCCTGTTTGGTGAGGATAACAACAGCAGCATTTCCGGTGTGTGGGTGTGGCGTGGACATGATCTGGCGTTCACTCTGTCGCCCGACTGGCAGATCGATTACGAGGTCTACGACTGGAAGAAACTGGATGCCAAGAGCGAGGAGACTAAGAAGCTTGTCACTCAGTACTTCTCCTGGCTCGGCACCGATAAGGCTGGCCGAAAGTTCAAGGAGGGCAAGATTTTCAAATAGAGAGAACCCGAGAAAAAATGTAGCAGCAACAATCAGCACCAGAACATTTTCTGAGATTCGGAATGCAGCAAGTGCTACAAAAGCAGCAACACGAGGATGCCTATTTCTAAGTTCCAACTGATAAATGTTTAAGCGTCGTGCTGTGTGAACATTATTTAAAAAAAAAATTAAGAAAATACAATTACATATTATGTCCTGGCTTTTGCTCAGCAAAACCAAAACAAAATTTTTGGTATTTTTTAAGTTTGTCGCCGCCTGCCTTCTGCATTTCTGTAACCCCCGAATAAGAATTGTTCTGTAATCGCGTTCAAAACACACACACACAAACACTCACAGCCAGCAAATAATTTTTACGGGATTTAAAAATAATAATAAAACAAATTATGCGTTTTCTACTACTTGAAAAAAAACAGTCCCAAAATGGATGAGAATTTCTTGATTTTAATATCTGTATGATTCAATCATTCATTTATTCAATCTTTTTTTATTGGCTTCATTTGAATTCCATTAATATTTTTGTATTTGCTTACAGTAGGAATAGCTTGAAAAAAACTAAAAAGAATTAAGAAAAGGAGTTCGGCTTTTAACTTAAACGAAGCTCTTCGAGAATATCAACAAGGAAATGCTAACTGAATCTGACAAACGGTGATGATATTGGTGCATCATCTAGCCGAGGAGAGTCAGAAAGGCGTTTACTTCTTCTTGCTGACCACAACTGGGCCAACATTGTCGCCGGTCAGCTTGTTGTGCTCGCCATGGCTGCCATCGCAATAGGGCCACTAAAAGCAAAAAAAAGTTCAATTTGGGCTTGGAGTTAATTATAATTCCTGCTTACATTCTTGGTCTTCCAGCAGCGACAGAAGGCGGCCTTCTCTGCAATGTCCTCCACATCGATCATGTCGACAACTTTGGCCTCGTGTTTGCGTATATGATTATTGCAGCGAGCGCTCTTCGCGCTGCACTGGGCAGCGGGACAGAAGGCCAGGTAGGCGGTATACCCCAAGCCGGCAAGAACAGCAGTGGGTGGAATGAGCGCCAACCAATCCTTGACTGCAATGGGAATAGATCAAAATAATTCGCAGCTGCAATTTGTATATATTAAAATGGTGGCTCGGAAAATGTAGAAACACCTTTACTATCCAATCATTTTCAAAGTTTTCTTAAAGACAAGTCACACAATTTTGAGTTTAATAAGATTGTAAGATTGGCACATGGCGCGCGGACAATATTGGGCCCGTGCGAAACCGGTATATATGTGGTGAAGGTATATTTTAAGAAGATCGCCGATCTAAATTGGAAATGAACTGTAACCGGCACAAGGTCGAGCAGACATAATTAAAAGTCCAACTGTGCATAACTTTCACTTATCAAATTGCCCACTGTTTGTTTATCTCAACTGGCCAGATAAACCCAAACCGAATCGTGAGCTTTTTAATTATCAAAAGTTCGACAAATAGTTTTTGTAGCAATGGCGCGAGTTTGACAGCAAATGTTGCATAATAAGTCAGCTTAGCTGAACGCACTGCAGATACGACTGAAAACATTGCACAAATAATGTTTGCACAACCTAAACCCAATCGCCACATAAGCACAAAATATTTTAACACTTTAACGTATGCCACTTGATGTCTACGTTTACATTATAAAATAATCAAGTCGGAAAAATTTATTTGGGGCGCCCTCAAGTTCAATGGACGACTTACATGACAATTTAAACCAGCCGCCTAAACTGTCGGGCACCGGCAAGCTGGATAAATAGTTTGGCAAGCTTGATTTTACTAAGTGCGATATTGGTTCCATTTTTTAATTTTTTCTCTTTGCAGGCTTTTCTTTTAATCAATTGAAACGAAATGCAGTACACAAAACGTCTGTAAACTGGTTGTTTTCATTGTTGTTGGTTGGGGAACAGTGGGACCACAGCTTGCAAGCAAGAATGCTCTAATTCTTACCATAAAATACTAAGCCATACAATGCCGTATTTACAGTGCTTTTCAATTTCGCTAAAAATTTCAATGGTACTGAAATCAATATGTAATAATAAACATGCAAATTTACACAATTTATTCATTTGTCAAACAACACAAGCTAATAATTAGCGGCCTGCAGTAAATATTTGTAACGGCGACTTTGTAACGATGACCTCAACAACAAAAAAATAGTTGTGCAAATTTCACTGTTACTGAAATCAAAATGTAATTATAAACTTTCAAGTTGGTAGAAATTGCCTCATTTTTACACAATTTATTTATATGACAAACAACATAAGCCAATAATTATTGGCGATATTTGTAACGACGACTTAGTAACGAGTACCTTAACAGCTGCTCACCTCTAAGTGAGCTGCAAATATTTGTAACAGTGACTTAATAACGAGTACTTGTCAATTTGCACATCTCTAACAGTGGCGAAATAAATGTTTTGCGGCAATTAGACAAAAAACAATATACAATATACTCAAATGAGCCGCATTCCGCTCGATGCGTGGTCGAAACGCGAACAACTCTGTTTGGCCTCGGCCGTTTCGTGCAGTGGCGATCAGAATTGGATAACGGTCAGTCGCACCCTGAAATCGGTGTGCGGCAACAATGGAAACACTCGTCCGTCGGATTGGTATTCGCAGAAGAACTGTGCCGTCCAATATGGCCACCTGCTGGAGACGGTGGAGACGACGAAGCGCAAGAAGCGCACCAACGAAAACAGCGGCTTCTCCTCGCCGGCAACTGTGGCCGTTGAGACGCCCACAGAGTTGCTGTTGCGCCGCTTGACCGAGGAGCGACTTGTGGAGATTAAGGCACAGATGCGACGCGATCAGGAACTCTATTGCAAGATGCAGCGTGAGATTGAGGCGCTGCAATCGGATGAAACGACAGAGGAGCAGCTGCAGCAAATGTGGCATGAAATCGAGAAGGAGCAGGAAACGAAGCGCATCGATGAAATGAAGCTGGAGAATCGAATGAGAGAGCGGGAGCAGCGCAAGAAAGATGCTCCAAGCAACTGGCGCAGCAACAGTGGCTCCAGACGCTCCAATATGACGGCAGACACCACGGCCGTCGATATGGATGTGGAGGATATTGGTATAATCATTGTTATAAATCTAAAATATATAAAAATACATTTCAACCATTTTTATCAGGCATCATTCCAGCTGCTGGCAATGCCAAACAGCAATCGGTACCGGCGCCTTTGCTGACATCGCTGCTGATAACGTCAGGTGGAGGAGGCAACAATGCTGCCACCACCAGCACCTCAACCACAGCTGGCACTCCTACAACTACAACTCCGACTCCAACTTTAGCTGGAGCTGGCACTGGAAGCGTGGCACGCGCAACAGCAGCGGCGCCAACAATAACATCGCTGCTGACAAGCGGCGCCGGCGCTATACCCAATCAGCCAGCGGTTATTTTAAAGAGTCCCAATGACCCAGAGTTTATGACGCGGCCTATCAGTGGACCACCTGTTGCCGAGGTGGCCATAACCCGTAGCAGTCCCTCACAGGCAGCACCAACGCTTTCGATGCTGCTGGAGAAGAACAAAGCGTCGACGGCAGCCAAAGCAAATGAGACAACAACCACTGTTAAATCGACGGATGCTGAAGCAACGCCTAGTCAAAAGCAACCTGCGGCTGATAAAGAATCGACGGATGCAGCTGCTGCAGAGGATGCCGTTGCGGACGAATGGGAAGTGGAGGAGAAGCAGCTGCTCGAGGCACTCAGCGATATTATGGAAGGTGTCATCGATGAGGACATACTCAAAGATGTGGACAACGTTGTCTCACCAGCAACAGCAGCAGCAGCAACAGATGCGCCAGCCAAATCCGACGTCGACTTTGAGGACAAGCTCGATGCGCTAAAAGTGCGCGACGAAAACGTTGACGATCGCAAATCGCCATCGTTGCCGAAGCCGGTCGAGGTGGTCATTGGATCCAGCGATGATTCCAATGACAACATACCCCTGGCAGCAGTTGCTTCGCAGGAGAGCAGCAAGGAACGCAGCCAGCAGTCTGTGGACGATGAAGCTGCTGCCGAGGAACTCAACGAGACAATCACCATTGCCAGCAGTTCCAGTGAAGAGAATAATCGCGAAGCAACTGCTTCGACTGATGAAACAACAGCTGGCAAAGATGCGGTGGCAGTAGCTAAAGAAACTACAACCCCAGAGACCAGCACTAAGGAAACGGCGGAAACAGCACAAACGCAGACGGCAGACGCTAAAGTCGAGAAAGTCGAGCCCAACAACGAAGGTAAATTCCGAATGGACAGAGGCACCAGATCTCAGTCAAGGCAAATGTCGTTTGGGCGGCGATAATCACAAACGATTTAAGCAATTAATAGCCATGGGAAAGAACAGACTTGGGATACTTATCGGTCTCCTGACTGCACATTGCAGACTAAGAAGTCAGCTATCTAAGCTAGGGAAAAGATGTAGAAGGGAGACAATAGATAAGTCGGGCAAGAATAATAATAATAACAAAAACAAGAGGAACCGGAGTCTGCCTGGTCTCTTATAGATGACATTTCTATTGGAGCCGTATGATAGATGCATTGGTCAGGAGATAGTTGCAATGACAACTGTAGGCTTTATCAACTACTGCACATATGTCTCCTTCCATCAGTCTCCTTATGTATATTTTCTAATTCTTTATCCACTCATTTGCAGCACCCAAAGAAGACACAAACAAATCCCGCACCCCGGAGGCAACAGACAAACCACCAGCCGATGCAAAAACGCCTACGCCTGCAACGGCAGCCAGTTCCGTGCATGATACCGATGAGGAGTCCTCCACGCAGACGGACAACAGCAGCAAACCGGATGAGCCCGCCACACGCAGTCACAAAGCCAAGCAACCAGCCGAACACAAGTTGGAAACAGAAACGCGACAGACTCCGCCGAGGGCTGCAAGCATAACGGTGACACCAGCAGCAGCAACCCCAACTGCGCCTGCACCCGCACCCGTTCCTGTATCCACACCCACACCGGCACCCGCTCCTGTGCCGACACGTGCGCCAATGTTGCGCAAGTTGCCGCATCGCGATCGCTCGGAGAGTCCAATGGTGGATGATGATGCCACAACGACCAGCGATCATTCGACGACAAAGTCGAGCTCAAGACGCCGCTGCTCCTCGACGCCACTCATCGATAGCATACCGAACTCACCAGCGTCCAGTGATCACACGGATGATCGACGTGAGACGCGTGGCGCCTCCAAGAAGCTCTTCCTCAGCATCTATGCAACGCTGCTGGAGAGCAAAAATGCGACATACTTTCGACGCGCCTTCCACGACGAACATCCTCACAAATCCGCGGATCTGTGCCTGCGTCCCATGGATCTGCCAACGATCAAGCGCAACATCGATTCGGGCCATTTGCGCAGCATCTCCGAACTGCAGCGCGATGTGCTGCTCATGTGCCACAATCTGTTGCTCATCTACAAGCCACAAAGCGCACAGCGTAAAACCGTGCGACGCTTCATGCAGGAATGCCGTGCGATCAAGGAGTTTGCAGCCACTGCTCCAACGGATAACACTGCTCCGCACAGCATCACTGTCGCCCACAAGGTGGAGAAGGAACGCACTCCGGCTGGCAACAAGGCGCGCAGTGGTTCGCGCAAGAGCCAAAGGCATCATTAGACTAACACACACAGCAAGCAGCAAGCAACAAGCAGCAATTGAGACGACACTTGAGGATTCCAACTGATTCCATTTTCCGGTTATAACTTCTGATCCTTCTTTCTACAGTCTTTCAATGTCTATCTTGACCACTTACAACTTACTCCATTTGGTTGTTTTTTGCTTAATATGCTCCTATGGCAGCGACAATTACATTTTCATCGTTTTCTAATTTAATAATCAAAAATGTATCAATGTGTCTTAGCCTAAAATAAGAATAAGCTTTTCACACTTGCTACTTGCAACCAACAACGAAAATAAAATTGCAAATCCGTCACAAAAATCTCTTTAAAAAAAAAAAAACAAAAAAATAATAATCTTTTTTTGAGACAGTTTTTAAAATCACGTAAACTTTAACAATAAGGAATTATTACGGGAATACAAATCAAGATTTATCTTTTAGCAGACTTATCATATTAGAGGAAGACTGGCAAATAAATTGATTCATCTGCATTGAGGGATCAAATCTAGGTACTCTAAGAAAATGACTCTGGTATTTTAATATTATTTAACATCGATCATTAAATATTATTTTACTAATCAATTTAATTGAAAAGTTTTTAACTGACATCAACAATATGAAAAACAATTGAATCTTGCAGGATTTGATTTATTTTACCTGCGAGAGATATTTACGCAGCTCACAACACACGTTAATCAAAGAATATTAAATTTTGGAAGCGTCTGGATCTGGAGGAGCGGCACACAGCCCGTCGACTTGGACAGTGGAAGTTGCGGAGGCAGCGGGAGAGACGCAAGTCACACTGGCAGAGACGAGCCGCACAGGAATCGGGGGCGCCCCACTCGCCATGATCGATGGCACAGAGCGGTTTGCCACGATAGCACTTCCACACGTATGGGACAAAGTATTCGAGGTAGGAGATGCAGTTGCTCTGACCGTAGCACTTGTCGTGCAGACGGCAACAGCGATCGATGCCATCGTTGGGCACACCATGTCCCCCAAACCCACAATAGCAGCCGTATCCTTTGTAGATCAGCGGATCACAGTTCGTGGAGCACTTGATCATCGAGTAGAGCTTGGCCACATCTCGCTTGCCCCGATCCTTGAGCTGGTCGGTGTCATTGCTGAAAGCCCACTTCATCGAGTAGCCAAAGGGATCGTTCGCTCTCGCTAAATACACGTTCTGTTCATTCATCAGATCCTCCCGTTGCGCCTCCAACTGATTGGATGGCATCACACGTATGTCCGTCACACGTCCATTCAGCTGGTAGCTCTGCAAATCCAAGAGTATCTCATCCTGTGGATAAGCCCCCAACTGCCAATTGGGCGGCTTTGGCGTTGTATCCCTGTGGGAGATTTGTAAAATGGTCTAGAATTGGTTGTGGACCTTGACAAGATCCCATCCCTGAGTGCTACGCTTACTCACTTGTGTGACTCCTCCAGCCACTGCACCGGTGGCTTCAGTTCACCCGACCAGCCCTGCAAGCCCAGTTGCTGCCATTCCGATAAGCTCGACTTGACATGGGTCTCCTTCTCCGCTGAAACGTCCACAATCCTAATGGGCTTCGTGGTAATATTGGGAAAATTGGGTTCCCCAAAATCGGAACGTTGCATTTTCAGCAACTCAAATTTGTTGCGTTGATTCGGTGCTGGCATTCTGAAGACGAAGGTGGGATTCGGATTGGACATGCTCGATCCGTACATTCCGGTATGATGTGGGCGAGGAGCGACGTATCATTGCTAACAGCTCTGAAGGCGTTCCAAATGTCGTTGACGACCATGTCCGCCGTAGACTGCACGGTGAATAAGATTAATAGCAGCAGTAGACGTGCCTCAATTATGCCCCTCATTTGTTGACTCAATCAAAATGTTTGTAAACAGGCAGGTAAACAAGCGATCCGCATGAGTCGAGCGGCAATCAGATATTGAAACTGGTGCGCAAGCGAAATGCGGTAGTTGCTATTTGGCTAGTTGGCCACCAGCTGCTCAACGGCGCCAAGTACTCCCAGCAGCAACAACAATAAGAAATTGTAGCATAAATTTTTGAAAATCGTGTTAATAGCAATAATAACAATGGCCAGCACCGAAGGCAGCCGCGGACAACGTCGACGGATTTGGTGGCGAAAAGTAAACGCATTAAGCCATAAGCACAGCACAACACAGCACAGCACACAGACAAAAATAAACTGACAGTGGCACAAATACGTAGCCGTTAGGTGGGTCAGTAACCGTAACCCACATTGTGTGTAGCCCAACCAGACCAAGAGTGCCAAAAACACAAAGAAAACATACAAAAAAAAACATACAACAGCGGCAAATTTAAAGGCAAAGGTTCGCAGCCTCCAAGTTCCAGTTCATGGCCATTATTTAGGGTTTTCAGTTACCAAACAAGAGTACAGTGCTCACTCCATGGAGGGAAATTATACAATTTATACAATTGAAAGCACTCAGACATCTTTGGAAATTATCATATTTATTATTTATTAACATTTTTTTTTCCGAATTTAAGGGAAATTGTAAATAATTAATTAATAAAGAAATATTTATATATTAGTAGCAATTATAAGCAATTGTTAATCATTTTGAACATATATATTTACCCTTTAACATATAAATAGATTTAAATATTTGTAAAATTTATTTGCATTATATTTAACTTCGTCTAACAATTTTTAATTAGTTAAAATATAATAAGAAAAAGTTAATAATCTGTCCAACATTTTTTATTAGAATTTATATAATTGATTTAATTTTTCAACATATTTCCCGCATTGTTTCTTAAACAAAAGACTAATTTTTAACAGCATTGTGTACAAAATTATTAAGAATTTCTCACTTTTTTTTGTTCAATAGTCAAAAAACATGCTTAATGCAAACGTCTCAATTTTAACAGCGTGTGCAACCACAAAAATATAAACGTTTTAACAGTTTCTCATAACGTGTTCTGAAATAATATTTTTAGTGTTAACAGTGGATATTCAAAGTCAAATTATCGAGGATCCACTGTGGGTTTTCCAGGGGTGGGTGGTCCACAAAACTCGTTGCAAGTCAGTCAAAACAAAATTGGCATTATAAAATGTTCGGCCAGCTTATGGCCATGATGTAAATATAGACATTCATACATACGCACACACAATAATCACACACATAACTACATAAACGCACACACACACAGATGTATGCATTTATATTGTTTACCTGTTCGCCATTGCACATGTAATTTATTTGTTTTTTTGCCTGCAAAACGCCTTTGTTACGTCTGCTTGCATCTTACGTGTGTGTGAGTGTGTGTGTGAGAGAGAGGAAAAGTGGCAAACAGCAAATTTAAAAAACATAAATACCACTTTGAAGCAGAAACTCAACTTAAGGTGAACACGAACGAACTTGCAACAATAACACACTAATAACTATGTTGTTTAATAGCCTACATTAATTATATACACACGCGCACTTTTCACAAATTTCTTAATCGTTGCTCTAAATACATAATTATTGCATTTTTTTTTTCAAAATCTGTTAGGTGCGCGCGCAACTGCGCATTTAAGTTTGCCTATCGATATGTTAATCGAGTGTGGTGTAATCGACGTGTCTATCGAATATACGCAGTGCTGTAAAGCGCCGTCGGCAGCCGTTTTACCGCACTATCATTTAATCGATCTTGTAATCGACAGTCGCGATTTTTCTCGCATTTAATTTTGCCACAAACTTTGTGGCAGTTGCAATAGCGCAAGCCTCACACATCTGCCATTAATAAGTGCAACTTGTGCCCTGTGGGCAGATGCATATCCATGTTAAAGCTATTTCCTCTGTTACAAATCATAGACAGACAAATGCTTATATAAATTGCACACATATTTTATTTTTGATTTAATAATACAACTTCAACTGCATGCTGCAAGTGCAGCATCCTCACCGGCAAACGGAAATGCCGCGCATTGGAACGAGAAAAAGCATTTTTCCAGATGCCGTTGGAAGCAGCAGAGTGTCGAAGAGACGACTTGACCAAAGTTCAAGTTGCGACGCGTTCTGCTTTGCTTTAATCGCTGCATTGTCATCTTTTGCTTGCGGCAAACTATTCTTCTCTCATCTCCCCTCTCGATCATACTCCTTGGCACATAGTGCTTGCTTGTTGTTCTACTGGTTGCCGTTTGTTGTTGTTGTTGTTGTGTGCTCGTTCCCACAAACAACAACAAACAGCACAAAGCTATTTTCAAATTGGAAAGGTTTTGCACTTCGCCAACGCAGCAGCAGTCGTCGTTTCTTTGTGTATCTCCTTCCTCCTTCTCCTCTGCTCTACCTCCTCTTCCTTCTCCTCACATCTTTGCGGCTTCGCTTGCCGCTGCTGCCAACTTCTTTCTCGTTAGTTTGTTATTTTAACTATTATATCAATTAGTTTTCAGCGTTTGACGGCTTCTCGCCGCTGGATTGCGGATGGAAGGAAATGGAAATGGGAAAGCAGGCGACGGCAACGTTGACGTCGACAGCGAAGTTCGAGGTTGAAATTTGCGCCGTTGCAATTCACTGCGCTTGGCTTTCACGCTGGGGTTGAAACTTCAGCTCTGTATGTGTGTCTCACTGTGTGTGTGTGTGTACCTACAAATGACAGCAGTCTCGTTTTGAAAATATGTAAATTACCCAAACACACAACAAAAATATGTTGCTTATTTATTGCAGTGCGTTGGCATTTTCATCCAAGTAGCGTGAAAAGAAGGAAATGCGAGAGGAGGGTTAAAAAGTGGTACCGACATGGCCTGAAATTATGCTTGTAGAGAAATTTAAATGGCAGCTGTTACAGTTAGACGCGCTTGCTTATTTTCTATCGCTTGGCAGCACCTAAAACGAAATAAAGAGAACAAAACAAATTAAACCCGTTATTTTTCGCTGTGACGCATGCGAATGCGAGACAACAAAAATATAAAATTAAATAAATAAAATTATCAAAAACAAAACGCCTGCAGTCGCAGCACAACCCCCTCGCAGCTCCACCTCGCCTGGTCCTCGACAAATTTCACACGCTGACAATAGAATAAAGGCAACAAGCTGCTGTGTCCACAAAAATTGATTACAACGCTAGGAGCGTGTGTTTGTATTTTTTTTTTGTCAGAGTTACGATTCGATTTTCAATCGCGTGTCGCCTGGCCATAAAATAAAACAGGCAGAGGCAGGCAGAGATAAAGCAGCAGCCGCACACACAAATCAGGCTATGCCGCCAAGTAGAGGCAGCAGCAGCAGCATGCGGGCAAAAAGGGGGCGTGTCAGCCAGCATGAGTCGATCGTCGTCGTCTGCCCGTTTGTTTGTTGTCGCAGTTTGGCTTCTGCTTTTGCGGTCAACTTCTGCTGCTGCAACTGCCAGTGTTGAAAAGGTCAATAACTTTATTCTCATATTTGCTGCGGGTGAGTGTGTATTTTTGTGTGCCTTTGCTTGTCATTATGTGGGTCACGGGTCAATCATGTAATATAATCATCTATGCATACATAACTGATTGCTGATGATTAACGCTCCCCCTTCAGGGCAAAAATTTTGTTTATACAGTAGTTTCTTTTATGCTGACCTCCTTCCACCCACAACAAGGGTAGACCAAGGGCTGGGAAAAATTTGTATGCAATTTTCTATTGAAATTGATTTTTACAGTATCTATATAAAATTAATTGCGAGGGTTGTTTCAAGGGAATTACATTTAACATGTATTGGGTTTTCAATTTAGAAAGCTTTATATATGAAGTTTAAATTTTAGACTGTAAGCTTATTCATTAATTTATTATTCATTTATAGTTGGTCGATCCTTCGAATAATCGATCTGTCTGAAGATTATCATCATAATTTTAAATGCATTATACGCATTTTCCTTAGTTATTAAATTTAAACAATTATTATTATCTTATATTGCTCCCAAACACATTTTTTTAAGCTCTACAAATTAATTTTTTTTTTTATATCTTTGAATTGAATTTGGTGATTCTACACATTATTGCAATAAATAATTTTATTTTATTTATTTAATTCGTATTATTTTATGCACTTAAAGCTATTTAATGTTATTTTGATCAGCTTCTTGAAATGTTATAAATAAATATACATGTTTTATTTATATTCTTTTTTATTTATGTATATATTTACCAACAATTTTCGCAGTGTCTAAGCTTCAAGTTATTAAATTATGACCCAACAACATATTTTTAAGCAAATTAATTTTTGTAGCGACTACTCATGTTTTACCAGTTTGAAAATTGTTTGCAAAATATGCCAGCTATTATTATTATATCAATATATTTATACAAATATATATAAGCATTAAAATGTCGCGCTTTCTATTTGCATTCCATCGCTTTACGTTTAATACTCAGTCAGTTAATACTTTTTTTGATCGAATCATGTACGATTAATTTAATGTCCGTTCACATTAAAAAAGTCAATGCGTTTTTCGTCCAGTTGATGTGCATCCCACTCCACCCCACCCTCACTGCTTTGCTTTGCTCTCCTCTTTTTTTTTTGTGTTGTGTGTTGACCCAACTTAATAGACGAGCATGAAATCTAGTCACGAACTTAATCATGAACAACCGTGCACTAGATCCATGTTCGCCGACAAAATAGAGTCAGAAAAGAGCAGCAGTTGCAGTTGCAGTTGAAGCTAGAAAGTGGGCGAGAGACAGAGAGATAGAGAGCAAGCAAACATTTCTCTCTCTCTCTCTCTATCTGTTTATTATATGTATCCTATTCCAACTCATCCCACCATCATCCTTCCTGCAGAGCCAGCAAGCAATGATTATTGCCAGTGCACGATTTTCTGTGGCATTTGACTGTTGTTGCCTTCTCCTTCTTCTTCTCCTGCTTGTTGCCTAGTGATGGGCTTGGTTCGGTTTTCAGTTTTTTTTTTTGTTTTCGGTCACTTTTCGGATATCATTTCATGTCATTTTTTTTTTTTGCTCGTGCGCCTTGGCAACAATTTCAATTGGTGCCGTCGTTTTGATCGGTTTTCATAGCTCAATTGACTTTCCCCCCTCCCATTTACCATTTTGATCTCTCGTATTTTGTATGAACACATATTGCATGTCTGTGTGCGTTTTTGTCTGTGTATGTGTATGAATGAATCAAGCTTCGAATTAAGGTTTATTATTTGTACTTTTTTGTTTGGCTCGCCGCCGCTGCCTTTTTTTCTTTTCTGCTGATTTATACAATAATTTTTGCAACGCCCCCCGCCCAGCACCGCCCCTCACCCTTACTGATTGTTTAAGAATCGTGGCGTCGTTGCAGTTTATATTTCTGCTCAATCTGCACAAAAAAAAAACAGTTTTCAGGCCACAGAATTCTACGGAAATTGCTGTTTACTCAATAATGCCTCCCTCTCTCTAGTTGTCAACTTAATACATACATTTACAAATATATAGGAGAGCGATATACGAAGTAGGAAAATAAACTTCTAGGAATTTACAGTAATTTGTTCCGGTAGCAAATTATTATTATAGTTCGTTAGAGAGAGACGGCGACAGAAATCTGAGCCCAGCTGGCGAGCAGCACAAGGCAAGTGTTGTTGAACTCTGCTTTGCATATTGACGAAAAGCAGAGCACTTAAAACTCAAAAAATTGCCCTCACTTCAAATTCAAATTAGTTTTCCTCCACTTTCAGCGACAAGCGCAGCACAAAATTCATTTTTAAACATTTTGTCTGAGAAAAAAATTTTGTTTGTTTTTCTTTTTGTGTTGTTCACAAAATCATACACATTAGCGTTAATTTAGTGCGTATAATTATTATATTATATTAAGAAACCAAAAAAAAATGAAGAGAAATCCCTGAGAAAGAGACGAACAACATTTTCGCTTCTCTATCCTTTTTCTTTTTCTTCCCTCAATTACACACAAACACACACACAGTGACAGCTGCGTTCTGTGTGACTGGCTTTATTCTATCCGAGTGCGGCATCTTGACTAATTACCTTGCTCAAAAAAAAGTGAGGGGGGAAAAACAGGTGGATAGTTTAAAAGAACACGTCGTTTCCGTTAAGAGTAATCGCCAAATTTAACTTGGCGACAACTCATTCGTAGCAATCCAGCATTGTACAACTTCCGTTTAAAAATATTTATAGCTCACACAACTTGATTCATTCAATTCTCCGCTTACAAGTTCCCAGTATTTTAACGAGATTGTAAATACACTGAGATTGAACACGTGCAATTTTCGCCTCCCCTTGATTGAACTACAGTTATCAATTTTTTATATTCCCAGTATTGTATGTGATACAAATTCCCTGTATTGTATGCCAACAACACAGCGCATTGTAAATATCACCAAGCAATCACCACACGTGCATAGCGTGTCATGCAATAACTGTTGATTGAACTACCGTTTTTAATGAGTGTGGATCTAGTCACAAATACAAATAAACAATGTGAAACACTGGACCCTCACCCACTAAAAACAGTAATACGGTTATCCATAAATCACTTCCCTTATTCTTGTCTTACCATTATTTTTTTTATTTTTGGGGCGTCCACTTAGTCAGAACTGTGGAATTTGGTTTGCTTTTTAATTTCAATAATTAAGCGATAGTGCAAAATAAAAATAAGAGAACTGGAACAGTAAAAACAAAACAAGGGCGACACACAAACAACCAACTGTTGTTGTGTTGATAACGACGAACGACAAGCGGAGCTGTGTTCTCCTCCTCTCCTTTGCTTCCTTTCTTCATTACTATTCCGCCTTATCAGCAGCAAAATGAACTATACACATA
Organism: Drosophila grimshawi; assembly: GCF_018153295.1. Classification (NCBI taxonomy): domain Eukaryota; kingdom Metazoa; phylum Arthropoda; class Insecta; order Diptera; family Drosophilidae; genus Drosophila; species Drosophila grimshawi. Next base: position 27,740,691 of record NW_025063098.1, read on the forward strand.
CAACACACATGTCTTTTTTTTCTTATGTACATACATACGCTGTGTTTCGCGCCTAAACGAAAAGCATCGTTGAAATTGAAAAGTGAACTAGTTTTGTGCAATGTGGCAACGCCACGAAAGAACCGCTTATTTGCAAACGCAAAAATATAGGGAGCGCTCACATTCTAAATACATGCCGATACACATACATACGTAAAAAGCAAAGCTTACACACGCGCAGAGCAACAGCAGTGTCAGTGTACATGCAGGTGTGGTGGTGAGTAACGACGACGGCTGCGCTGATGGCTCAAGTTGATAGCAGCGGTTGTTGTTGTTGTAGCTGCTGCTGCCGACGTCGCTGCTTTTATTTCACAAGTATTCCTTGCCTTCATCGTCGTCGCCGTTCTTGTTCTTGTTGTTTTGTGGTCTCTTTATGTCTGCCTCTTCGAATTGAAGAAGTATGGCGAATTACATACACGTACATATTCATACATACGTACATACACACACGCACATAAGAGCGAGCACGCACGAGGGCAAAAAAAACTCGACTATTCAGGCATGAGAAAACATTGCCCTCTCTCTCTCTCCCTTGTTGTCAATTTCGTTTTGCAAACTCAGTTTTATTAAATTGTTATTGAAATTAAATCATTTATAATTAGACGGGGCCAGAAGACTGATCCAACTGTAAACGCTTCTCGTGCATCCGCTCGGGCAACAGATATCTGCCCATTATTTCGGTAAATATGTCTGTGTGTCTGCCTCTCTGTGTGAATTTTTTTTTGTCTCTGTGTGCGTGTCAGCCGCAGTGTAATCAACGGCAATTTGAAAAAAAATTGCAGAAACTGGCAACGCCACATACAGACACACACATATACATTTTGTATGTATTCTCTAAGCACGACTTCTGTTGCATTTTTTACGTATATTTATTTGTATTTAAAATCGTATATGAAAATGTTTTACGCTCAGTTTGTTTTACTTTGCAGACGAAAATGGCGGCTTCCCTAGGAATGAATATGAGGCAATTAATTCAACATAATTGCAGAAACTGGCAACGCCACACACACATACATAACACATTTTGTATGTACTCGCTAAGCACGACTTTCGTTGTATTTATTACGAATTATATTTATTTTAGTTTAAATGTTTTACGCTCAGTTTATTTTGCTTTGCATTGAATTGTGACAGACGAAAATGGCTGCCGCCCTAGGAACGAATATGAGACAATTAAATCAACAGGCTATTTTTCCACTACACTTTTTTGCGGTTAGTTTGAAATTTCGGCAGTGTACAGTTAATTATGTTCACACAACCATACACGTATACACACTCACACATACACCCGCGCAACGACCGATAGATAAAACACGCTTTTGACGTTAATTCTTTTACAGTTGAGAATTATTTGTTTATAATTTGTGTTGTGATTGCTGGCGTGGAGTTTTATTTTCTTTTACTTTTTCCTTTTATGGGAAAAATTGTAGTCGTTCGGCGTGATTGCGCCGCTTGATCTAAAGAAATGCACCAGAATTAAAAACAACCACTCGCAAACGTCGTTCTTTTAAGACTAACTCAAACCTAAGCCATAGACACGCTCTATAGTGCAGAGAAGCGATCGGCGTTCTGCGGCCACAGCGCAGCAGAGGAAAATCGTACACATGTACTGCGAGCAATGAGCGGATAGAGAGCGCGGGCAGAGAGCAAGAGAGCCATTTTTCAAACGAATGATCGTAACTCACCAACACTTTGAAACTTGATCGGGGTGCTGCCAACGCGTGAAGCATAAATTGCGCTGTTGTTTACTTCAAATTTAATAATTTTTAGACACTGCGCCTGTCAACTAGACTAGACTACAGAAATTATTAAAGCAAATTAAGTGAAGCAACTGCAAGTAACCGTAGTTTTAGTTTTGGTTTTAGTCTTGTATTAATATGTATATTTTATAGAGTTGGCAGCACCAACGTGGTGGTAATTGAACTCTTTCTATACACACACACACAAACGAGCAGAGCGGCCCACACACACGCACACACACATGCAAGTACTTGTATGGTTGTGCTCTCGAGTTGTGTATGTGTGTTTGTGTGCAATCGTGTGCAAATGATACAAAGAAGAATTATATCAAAAGCGAAAGAAAATAATGATGACGCAGTGAAAAAATTATATTAAAATAATTACAACAGCGCGTTCAACTTGGATGTTGGTAAAGACGTTGACGTTGACGCTGACGTCGACGTTCGACAACGACGCGTTTGTTAACGTCGAAGTCGGCGGCTGCTTACTGGTCGACGCGCGCACCTTTTAACTGCTGCTGTTGCTATTGTTGTTGTTGCTATTTCTTTTCAACTATCGTTAGCGGGGTGGGTTTCTTAAAGAATTGTAGTGAAATGCTTGGGAAAGGTTTACACTACATGCAGACATACATATACATACAAAATGTATACACATACATATCGAAATGCCTATGTTTGTATTCAGATTAATACATAAATACAAATGTACTGTACTTTGTATGTATGTATGCATGCTTGTACATATGTTTCCTCATTTCTCTTTACGCGATTTTACGTTATTTTTTTTCTTTCAATGCTTTGCCAAAAACTTAGGGCGAGTTTGAGTCGGGAAGGGTTCTGTGACGTCAACGCAGCTGTTGCTCAAAAATCACTCAGTAGTCGTATTCGATTTTTTTTGCGTCTCCTCCAGATCCGCATCCATTATACAAAGTACTTAGCTGGCGGGCACGTCCCTAATTTTTTTGGTGTCTTCTTCAAGGTGACACAGTTTGGAAATCGTCTTCAGCTCTGCGCAGTCAATGAAAGCTTGCAGAAAATGTATAAAATATAGAAATATTAAATATTTAATGATTTTTCCCTTTCCGGTTATTTGAGATTCACTAACTTGTACATCTCGAGTAACTAATTGGAAATTCTTTTGGGTGTCGAAACTTGTTTGGGCAATTCCTTACACTTTAAGCGGTTTTTGATATAATGGGAAATAATGGGATATTGGGATTTTTCAAATAAGAATTTCTTTCGAAGTAATAATACATTATGGACAACAGTATTTTTAAAATAGGAATTTAAAATTGAAATAAGAATTCAGAAGCATGACACGTAAAATTATATATTAAAAAATGTCAAAGCTAATTTTAAAATACATTTAAATACCGAAATACAAAATGCACTAATGTTGTTAAAATATTTGTGCTTTTTAAACTATTTAATTCTGATATCAGATATCTGATTTTTATAGATAATATTTAAGTATTTATACGGAACACAATTTCTAAAAATAATCAATTTATTTAATTACTTCGTTGTTTTTTTTTAATAAATTAAATAGATTATATAATAATATACTTAAGAGTTAGAGTACTATCTACAATGTTATATAACTTATATTAATTGGAAATTAAATTGCTTTTGTTTTATCTTCATTAGTACCTTCAAAAAAGTACGCTCAATTGAATTTCTCAATCGCTGGCGATATTTATTGTTCCAATCAAATGCTCACTTCTCTTCCCACAGTTTGGCCTCATCAGTTAACCCAATATAAATATAAAAAAAAATTGCATTGCACAGCAGCCCAGCCCAGTTCAGATTAAAAATCACACACATACACTGTCTGCGGCTACTTGTCATTGCGAAAAATTCGAGGTGTGTGCTGCGAGTGGGTTGTCGCCAGTGCCCCACAACCAAAACACAGGCAAACAACCAAAAAAAAAACACAAAAAAAAAACCAAAAGCTAAAACCAAATAAAAAATCGTCGCCTGACCCATGCGAATGCAATAATCTCAGCTGGTGGAAATTGCAATTGGATTTTGTATCTTGTAAATGTCAATGCGCCGTTGCCCAACTGCCAACTGCCAACAGCCAACAGTCCACGTCGGCGTTTCACTCACATTAAATTACATTACGTTGCACACTCCTTTTGTTTGAAGATATAAAATACACACACACACACAATATATATATATATATATATATATATATATATATATATATATATATGTATATATATTTAAATTGCCCAAAGAGAGATGCGAGCCCATCTAATGGCTCAAAAACAAATGGCAAAGTTCAAACGAGGTTAACAGCATTTCAAATGCTAGCTGGAAAGGAGAGCTCCTGCCCGAGTCCAAGTCCGCACTCGAGAGTATTGGGGGCCACCAAAATGGATGCAACTGCAACTGCAACTGCAGCCAGCTAAAGCAAACAAAGCAACAAACAAACAAATCGAGCGCACAACAAAAAAATTGCATTTATATATTTATATATATATATATATATATACGAAAAGCAAGTAAGAGTGCTCTAGTCGAGAGTGCTCAGCTAAAGCATGCCCTGTACTTGCATCTGATTTCAAAATAAAATGCATTTAGACTTAAATTCATTAAAAAACTCATTCGAAACTGCCTTCGTAATTGGTCTAATTTCCAGACTTTGAAAAATGTCCAACGCATAAAGATGTTATTTTTAATTGGCAGCATGTAGGCTTTATCGATTTATTGGCAACATCCAGTATAATAAATAAATGTAATAAAAATAAATCACAAATCGAGTTTCAATTTAATGGACTTATCTTTTAGCTAGTAGCTAACATTTTGGCCACAATTTGCATTCACTAATCAAATTTTTGGCTTTGCCTTTCTTTTTGTTGGTTTGCTTTGATTTTGTCCCAAATTCCTGGCAGTAAAAATTGATACTTTACTTTTACATAAGTTATTTTGGTTTGGTTATTATTATTTAAACTATTTTTTTTTAACATTAAATAAATAATTGAAGTCCATCAGATAATGAGGAACACTTTACGTGATGACCCCTCTCACCCCAAACATTTGCACATCTTTATTATACCCATTAGAGCAAACAATAAATGGGTATAAGAAACGGCCCAAAAGCATCTTAAACGATAGGCACTGGTAACATGACCATAGTAAGATAGTTACTAGCTCTCCACAGTTCTCCAGCATCAGTTTTGCAGCTTCAATAAAAAGACATGCGCACAAATCTGTGGACGTCTGCCGATGTGGAAGGCAGCACATATAAAAACCTTTCTAACGATCGTTTACCTCTCTCAAAATGTAACAAAGGAGTCGAAGTCGGACTCGGAGTCGAAAACTTGACTAGCCTGGCCTAGCCTGGCCTGGCCCGGCCTGGTCGGGCCTGACCGGGCTAGTTGCTGATGCGGGCTAACACACAGTAGGCTGGGCCCAGCTTAGGCCAAGCGCCCACTTCCTACTTGTTGCTGCTGCTGCTGCTGCTGCAGGCTTAGATGCCAAACACATACACATACTAACTTGGCCAACTTGGTCCAAACTAAGATTTTGATTTTTATATGCTGCACACAATAACCATAGTTGGAGGATAGCAGCTGCTGCTTTAACTTGGCCATAATGTGCCGGCCAATTGCCCCTTTGCATACGCCACTGAGCCGAAAAGCCAAAACCGCCGCCACCACCGCCACTTGGACACTTGGACGGACCACGACCAACAGACCGCTCACCTACCCAAAAACAAAACAAAAAAAAATTACAAAAACAAAAAAATGAAGAAAAAAACGGCAACAGCAACCGAAAACGAAGTTCAGGCGAACGGGGGAAAATACTATATAAAAGAAAAGAGTAATAACCAGTTTTTGTCTCCCAAAAAAGCCAAACAAATGAAGTCAAGCCGAGCTGAAAACAAGAATTAATGTCTGTTAGAGCAGCCAAAGAATAAATACTCTCCCCCAGAGTTGTACTACAGAATCACACAGAACCGATTCCGATCACTTTTGAGCCACATTAGAAAGTTTATATTACTATTTGGAGTATAATGCAATCGCCTGAAAATGTTAAAAATAGTTTGTTTTGATTTTACTAAATATTCTAGTCTCTGAAAATATGATTTCTTATTTTTAATGCTACTAATTTCCAAATTGTTCTAGTTTCTGAAAATATTTTTTAAATATAATCGAATTAATAATTAATGCAAGATTTTCGTATAAATAGTTCAAAGTGCTTTTAAAACTAGTTTGCTAATTCTTTCAAGGGTTCTAATTTCAAATTGTTCTGATTGCTGAAAATATTATTAGAATATTATAAAATGAATAATAATGGATAATAATATCTTTGTTTTCAGTCTATAGTCTTGGATATAAAATGATCAATGCCTTATTACTGACTGTGTTTCTTCTCTGATCGAGTTTATAAAGCCAGGTGAATAAATAGGCATATATGAATCAGCTAAGCTTATTGTTTATTGAATCCTTGAGTGCGTTGCACATTCAGTAAAAAAAATGTAAGTACCTTCCGTAAGGGTATAGGAAAAGAACGTACCTCATGTTTACGGGTATAGAAGCAAACCAAACTTCAAGCCAAAAGCAGCGAGCAGCAATCGAGCGTACCTCGGCCGCAGATGGGGCCAAACTGAAGCGAGAAGACGGTTGGAAGGGGGTGGTAGGGTAAAGGTGGTAGTGGTAGGGGAAGGAAGAGGGATAGTGGGAAGGAGTGTAGCGAGGGGGGGGGGAGGGGTACACCATGTGCCGGGTCGGGTCGGGCGCTCTTCAGCTTTAACTTTAACGGCCATCATCAGATAGAGCAGCAGCACAGGCAGGCATTCAGCCAGAGTCAGAGTCAGAGTCGGGCCAAGAAAAGAGCCAAGAGGCCCAGTACAGTTGAATTGAAGTTGTGGCAAACGGGTATTGAGGGAGTTTTGTTGGCAGTAGGTCTTGCATTGCCTTGGCTTGGTGGCTTGCTGTCTTGGCTTCGTCTTGGCCAAAGTCTTGGTCTTTTCATGTTGCTGCTGCTGCTGTTGCTGTTGCTATTGGTGTTGGTTTTGCTTGGTTTTCGTTTGGTTTTTGTCTCTGCGGCAACGTTGTAGGAGTTTTGGCTACACAGAAGTTTAGTTACATGCTCATTACATAGATACACACAAACACACACACACACGCACATAGAAGTGGTACAAAGACGTGTACAATGTATATGGCAAGCTATAGATACATACAATTTATGTATTGCAGATACATAGATAGAAGTCAAGCTTCGTACTCGTACTTGGCCTGAACTGGCTTGGATGCTGCTGTTGTCGTTGTTGTTGCTGTTGCTGCTGTTGCTGTCGTTGTTGTTGCTGTTGCTGCTGTTGCTGTTGCCTTTCTAAACTTCTAGCTTTTCCGATGCTTATCGCGGCTAACAAAAAAAAAAATACAAAAAAATTAAAAAGAGAAACAAAAAAATGAACTGAACTCCCACAAAAAAAAAGCGAGCGCACCATTTCTTTGGCCTAGCTTTAGCTTGGCTTTATCCCCTCACCCCTACACTCAGAGAAAAAGATGCTCTTAATTTAGAGAATGTGAATTTGTAAAGTGAGTGGGTTTAAATTGCTAAGAAGAAGTTTTCATTGCTATTTACAAGTTTTGATTTTTCTAAATTTGAGCATTAACAATAACAATTATTTATAAAAAAAAGAAAATAGAAATGATCTTTTTTAATTCAACTCAATCCATTTTCTACTTTTCAGTAAGGTAAGGTCATTCAATTTTAAGAAAATATAATTAACTTCTTTAGATCAATTTTAAATATATTTTTTTGTATCTTTTGAAACAATTTGTAATAACAATTTCCAATTCTACTTGTCAAATGTTTCTTAAAAGTGTTTTTACTATTAACCGATTCAGCAAAATGTATTTCTTACTTTCCGTGTGATATTTTAAATCGATGGCCATAGTTTTTTGCTGAGTGTAGGTGAAGATCTTTCTTTTCACATGCATAAATTGTGTCCGCAGAGCAGCAGCGCTAGGAGCAGAAGCCTCTTCTGGATCATTAGTTTTGAAAATTTTCTGTATGGTCTGCACTATATATACACAAATATACATATATATATATATATATATATGCCCGATTGGCGATTGTTCAGGACTTGATTGTAGACACGACTGCAGCTACAGATTTGCCGCCAGTTTTTAGCCTGTTTCCTGCTCTGTGTAATTGTGAAAACAATTTAGACGAATTTTCCAGTTCAATTGCGCTTTTAATTTAAATTGCAGCTAACTTGGCTCACTTGCACGCTATTTGTTGATGTTGTTGTTGTAGCTGTCGTCGTCGTCGTCGTCTTCATCAATTGTCAGTCTTGGTTTTTGTTAGTTTTTTTTTTTTTTTTGAGTTGGAAGCATCATGCGCGAAAATTTCCTAGTTCATGGGCAAAATGGCAAAAGCGGCAAATGTGGCTTGAGCTACATCCAAACTTGGGCAAACTTAACTGGCAAATTTATTCTTGGCCAGCGCATGTCAATTGACTTGGCTGAAGTTTAGACAAGAGTATAGTTAATTAACGATCAGACAATTGATAGGGGCAATGTCAGCGACGAGCTCCACAAATGGCGATCCCCAGTCAAAGTTCAATGAGTTGAAAGGTTAATATAGGGCAGAGCACTGAGAATGTAGGTTTTCTACATTTGCAAAACTATTATGTACTAAAAAACCAAAACAATTTTTATTGCTAAAACTTGAGGGCAATGAACTTCAGTTGTATTTATTTTAGATGAGTTTTTTTTGCAGCTAAATTAAAAAAAAATTAAATTAATTAGAATGACAAAGTAATTGAAATATTTTTGTCATTCTAAAGTATCTTTTAATGTATTTTTCTTTATTGTATTTCAATTATTTTTATTAATCCATATTTTTATGGTTTCAATAACAAATCATTTGATCATTTTGTATCTCCTTATAGATATATTGCGCCTGATGAAAAGCAATTGTTCAAAGTCAATTCAAAAAATGATTTTTCATTTGATTTTTAGTAATAAGATTGCTATATTAAAGTGAAATGTTCTTAAGCTATTATTTGTGTGTAGTATAGAAATTAAACAAAGTTTACTCAAACGATTATTTTTATGAATCTATAATTTGTGGTTAGCATGTACATTATTCAAATTGAACTTAACATATTTTTTTTAATTAGATTTCTCAGTTAATGTCGAATAAATGAATCTATAATTTCTTAGTAAATAGTTTTTTTTTTTCATTTCATATTACTTTGCAACTTATAATTTGTGCGTATTATCCAATATCCAAATATTTGCCTACCCTCGAAGTGAGCTCAACTTTGATTCTACACAGAATTGTCTAATACCATTTTTGTTTGTAGAATGGAACGAACTTTGATGCCTGGCTGAATAAGCAAACATTTTGGGGGCACCCTCTGCTTGAGAGAGTGTGAAGTGACTGCAGCGATGCGTATTAACCTTTCTCCATTTGCCATGTAGATAGACATGGACATGGACATGAACATAGGTTTGGGAAGTGTGTTTGAACTTGTGAACTGAAGTGAGCAGCATTAAGTTTAAGAAGAAGAACAGCGGCAACAATCGAGTGATGCTAAATTTCACTGTTTATTTCTTGTACTCCAGCTTGAAATTAAAAGACAATAAACAATCGTGAGAATGGCACTTGAACATGTTCAAAACTATAATGGCCTTAAACGTAAATGTTCGAGAAAACGGGCAACAACAACAACAACAACAAGAGCAGCAACAACAGCAAGCAAGACAAATCAACAAGCCGCCAGAGACAGAGTCAGAGTTAAGCCAACAAACGGAGCGAGCCGTTGGCCAACGGACAAGCGGCTAAATGAACAGACAGTCAATCAACTTTAAGGCAAAAAGCACCAACGACGACGACGACGTCGACAACAACAACGACAACGGCGACAACGTCAGCTGCGACGTTGGCAGCGAAGCGACGGCATCAAAGAGATTGCTTTGGAGCGTCAGGGATACGGGAGAGGGATGAAGATGGAGATGATTTAAGGAGCGCGCGCGTCAAGAAAGAAAACTATTACAAAATGTTGATCCACAAACAGCTCAAAAAACGAAATCAAATCAGTGTGCGAACTGGACCTGAACCCAGGAACCTAAATGCTGATGCTGATGCTGTTGCTGATGCTGAGGCTATTCCGAACGATGGTGATCGTATCGGATTGGATCGGTTCGAGACTCGATTACAATAATTACAATCGGCTACGCGCGCTCGATTCACCAAATCACAACAATATTACTGAGCAGATCACACACACACACACACAGAAACACACTCAGATACACAGATAGAGCTGCACAGATGCACAGATACAAATACGGATAAATCAGCTATTACGTGCATATACAATTTTTATAAGAAATTGAAGTCAAGAAGCAGAATTAAAACAAAACTCATCAGCAGCATCGAAGATACAAACACACATATACACATCTAGTAGATACAGATAACTACACACACACACAGACACAGACACATGTCATGACTCAGCTGTGTGTGTTTGTGTACACTCAGAAAACAAATGGATCAACATTTTTCTTTCTTTTATTCGCCCTAAAGCGCAAAGTTTGGCTTAAGTCGAGCTCAGATTTCGACTATTAAGAGAATGTTTTCTTCTTTGTTCCACATAATTTGAAATGCCATGGGATTTATAATCATTTACCAGTAGTTTCATAAAATCATTTGAAAGTCAAATGAATCGCAAAAATATAATTTTATGCTTATTTAAAGGAAAGAAAAATGAGACTGTTAGGATAATTCAAATTAGTCCAATTCCACAGAATTTATGTATCTAACATTTTAGATATAGTTGTTTATATATTTAAAATTTGTTTTCTGATATTTTATTTGTTGCAGTGTAGTACTTAGAACACAGCAAACGGACAAAACGGACGGCAGATTCATCTTCAGATTCAGCCTCATCAAAGCATCGCCAGCAATTTTCAGTTAACAGCTCCTCAGCTCAGCTCAGCTTCACTGCTGCTGCTGCTGTTGCACACTGGACTGCGCTGTAAGCGTTGGAAGCTGTATGTATCTATGTATCTGCTAGAGCAGGCATCATTGCCGCAGCGAATCGGGCAAAACGAGAAATTGAGAAGACAGTTACAACGTCATAATGAAGCTAAAGCGATGCCTGGCAAACTTTACTAAATCGACAGCAAACCGCAGAAAACACACACATACACAACACACACACAAACACACACACATACAAGCACAAATAATCGTGATGTTGTTGTATATACAGAACAGCAGGCAGCTTTTGCAATGTTAATGTTAGCGAGAATAAAGAGAGTGAGCGCCAAGAGTTCAGTTATTTTCTCGCATGCGAGAGAGAGAGCAAGAGCGAGACAGAGAGAGAAGGAGCGAGAGAGCGCGTTGCGCTATTGATAGCGCGTCAACAGTAGCGCGTGTAGCGCACGCATTGCGCGTTGTAATTGCATTGGCAGAGCGTTTTGCAACACTGTCAGTCGGACAGATGTAACCATTAAATAAAAAGTGATCTCGTTTTATGATAATAAAATACATACACATTTATATACATATATATTTATATCTATATATATATATATATATATATATACACATATAAGTAAATGGCATTTTCTTCATCTTGATGCAGTTGCTGACACAGCATCAACTAATACACAAACACATTGTGTGTGTTTGTATGTTTTTCAAGCAAAATTTATTGATATTCATTGTTTGTTTGTTGTCGATCGTCGTCATCGTTGTCGTCGTCGTTGTTGTCGTCGTTGTTGTTCTTGTTGTTGTCAACTTTGTCGTTGCTCGCTGGCAACTGAAATCACAATTGTTGGCTTTTAAGCAAAGAATGAAGAAAAGCAAAAATAAAGAAAAAAAAATTGCTGATGCTGCCTTCACTTCTTCTAGTCACACACACACACACAGACGTTGTTTCCTGCGGACACCTATTTGACAGTGCTGACAAAGTATCGAAACAATAAAAAAGCTAAAGCGACAAAAATAAACAAAATTGGAGATATACAAAATGGTTTTATTTTTTTTTATTTTGGAATCAAAGAAATGAAGAAAATAGATTTCTATGACTAAGATATAAATAATATTATTATTCAAAGTTAGATGCCAAAAGTTTGTGTTTTAATTTTTGAAAATGTAACAGTTTTTTTGTTGGTAAAGTTTTCGTAAATTGTTTGTATTTCAAGCTATTAAATAGCTAAAAGGTCAACACTGCTGTGCACACACATACAAACACATTATCAAGTACATGCATATATATGTAAGTGTATGTGTGCTTGTGTGTTTGTATGTATGTAACTGAGGTTTACTTGCAACTGGCTTTTGGTCTATAATTCTTGTTTCTGGCTTTCGTGTGGCTGAAAGATAAGGAGCCAGGAGCAGAATTGCAAGCAGCGGCCAATAACAACAGCAACAAAGTTGACGACGAGGCCAGCAGCAGCAGCAGCATCTTCTAGCAACAACAGGAAACTGGGAAACTGCCGGGCGCTGTTCGGCTCCCAAAGGAAGCGGGACCAGTAATATTTACATTTATTGCAAAATTATGCATATGTTTTTTTTAGCCATTTTTTCCCCCTCTGCATGCGCCCATAGATGTGTACATTTTATGGTTAAATATACGTTTTGCAGGCCATCATTTTTTTCACAATAGGCTGCATAGAATTTGCACACATACATTAATATATTGTCTACATAAATGCAGCAATTGCAATAACGTATTTGCTTCTTCTTCTTCGACGATGTCAAATTGTGCATGCATTTTACAGCACTGGCGATGGCTTCTTGCTTTGTTTTCACAATAAGATAATTATTTTTCGTATGTGGAGTAAAATGTATTTCTTATTATGAATGGAGCGTCTCGCATAAATATCAGAATGCTACATTATAAATATGCTCAAAGATGGTAATTACAATAGTTCAAGTTTCTCGTTTCGTTACAGATATTCAAATTTGAAATTTAATGCATTTATAATTTGTTTGAAAATTTATTAGAACGTGAACTCATTTCGTTTTTGGGGGCCTAAGCTCTTGTAAGCTGTATTTCCGTGGCTAAGAAGTGAAAAGCAACTGGTGTGTCCCAAAAGATTTTCATGGAAAGTTGATGTGGTCGCTGCTAAGACAATTTACCGTGTTGCCTGCTTTCTTGTTTTATGAACATTTTACGCTAGTCGCAAGAATTATTAATTGCGCAGCAACAGCAACAACAACAACAACAATAACAATAGAAGCAGCAGCAGCAACAAGCAACCACCGCAGAAAACAACAACAGATGCAAAGTGGGAATTATGCATCGCTGCGCAGAAGCAGAACGAAATAGATAGACACACACACACACACACACATATATATATATATATAGGCAGTTTTCCAGTGTTCCCAGTGTGTGTGTAAGCGCGTGTAAAAATATGGTAAACATGATAATACGTAATAAACAAAAAAAAAAACAACAAAAAAAAAGTGTAACACAAAAAAGGGAAATATAAAAAAGTCAGGTACAAATTTTCACCAAAAACCGTTTGCGCCGCTTGGCCGCAGTTGTTGTAACTGTTGTTGTTGTAATTGCTGTTTTTATTGTTATTGTTGTTGTTGTTGTTGCTAAAGCTGACTGGCTGACTTCTGACGATTTCGTGGGCACACAGTGTGAAGAATGGGCTACACTAAAAGAAATAACAGGAACAATATCAAATTTCAACTAATTAGGCTAAATTAGAATGTTTGCATTACAACTTCAATTTTTTGGTGAACTCTTTAAAATTATTTTATTATATTTTCTTTTTGTATTTTGAGCAAATTAAAATGCATAAGGCCAAATTCCAAATAGGGTTTTGTTATATTTTAAGAATGTAGAAAGTAAATGAAAAAAAAGAAGACATAAAATAATAAGTGTAATATCGAGGATTAAATATAACTTATCTTAAAAACTAAATTGATGCCTTAAAGGTTAAAAAAATGGATATTTTGGGATTATCAATTAAATGAAAAACAAGCGAAAAATTAAAAAATTTCTTATTTTGTTTTCACTTTTGCTTTTCAGAAACATTTGTCTCAAATGCAAAATGTGTATCTAAAGCGGGAAAATTAAATTATATTTTAGGGATTGTGTATTAAATGCAACACAAATAAGAAATTAAGTTTATTCATTTGGATTTTTTTGTAAAACAAACACATTTTTTTCATATTCAACTTTCCATGGTGTCTTTTTTCTTGAGTGTAGGATAATGATTGTATGTAAGCTGCAGTTGTTGTTGTTGTTATTGTTGCTGGTGGGCTGTGTTACAGATTTACAGATTATGGAGCCACGATAACAAATGAAAGGGCCTGCATTTGTTGTTGGTTTTTGTGTGGCACGAAGATGGATGGGAAGTGAATGAAGAGGTGGAGGCAAACAGAACCGAACGCTATAGTTGCTGCCACAAATGAACTAGTCTTAATACTCTTTTTGGCCTGCAACAGCAACTCCGTTTGACATATGATATATGCATGTATGTATCTGTGTGTGTATCTGTGTGTGTGTGTGTGGATGTCTTTTTGTATGAATGGATGCGTTATGAAGTAAGATCTTAGATATGAATTTTTGTGTGTAAGCTTCGCTGTGCTTGTGAATACCAGAAAAGTCTGCTTTTGGCTATTAAAACACAATTACGGTACACAAATCAAGTAAGGGTGCTCCAAGCACAGACTGCCAAATACCCTGCACACACAGCTACAACTTAAAAAAAACTATTGGTAGATAACAGTATTTTTAAAGATTGTTGTATTAGGAATTTCATTAATTTGGATTCAATATTTTGGATAGAGCTGCTTACCTGGCTATTCCCAACCAAAATCCAATCCAAATTCAGTTAGCAGAAAATTAACATTGGAGAAAGTTTAGAACCATTTGTCAATGCAATTTTTTACAATAGCTTTTTCACTTGAATTTCGATCAAAAATCATAGTGAATCACAAGCCAAAAGAAAACGTTCAAAAACGTTTTAACGAAAAGCCATTGTTTTGAAAATCGGTTCAGTTTTTGTCTAAAGTGATGACTGTTTTATGAAAGTTTTAACCCATCTTCACACTTTTACACAAATTTCACTCATAAAGTTTTGGCTGTGGAAAGTTTTGCGCCTAAATGCGAACTTTTAGTTGAATTTCAATCAAAATCGAGTGCTCAAATTAAAACACTCCGTTTAAATCTAGAAGACAAACTATAAACTAAAACAAGAAGCCAATGTTTTCAGCTCAGATTTGGAAAATTTAGAACTATCTCAATTTATTTGAATTGTCTCAATGCATCCTTCAAGTGTATATTATTTGTATACTCCAACACTGTCGATTGTCTTGGCGA
The DNA here is from genome assembly GCF_018153295.1 of Drosophila grimshawi. Classification (NCBI taxonomy): domain Eukaryota; kingdom Metazoa; phylum Arthropoda; class Insecta; order Diptera; family Drosophilidae; genus Drosophila; species Drosophila grimshawi. The sequence goes on from NW_025063098.1 coordinate 27,755,802, forward strand.
TCTGGCAGCTTTATCTAATCGCATTACACAGCACTGCTGTGAAACTGTCAGCGTGAAAAGTTCGCAGGCAATAAAAGATGGCTAGCAAATTGTTGAATTTCGGCTCCAAGCTGTTCAAAAAGACAACGCAATTAATTATAAATGGAGCCCACAATAATAGACGCAGTGCATCGACAAGTGCTCGAAATTGGATTGAGAAACACCCAAAACTGTTGGCATTTGGCACGTTGACTGGTGCCGCAGGACTTTTGATGTTCGCCTTGGATGTGAGTGTGGAGGCATCCAGTGATCTAGTGCATCCGCCCGCACAGAACTGGGGCCACAAGGGACTGCTGTCGGCCATCGACAAGGAGGGTGTGCGTCGTGGCTATCAGGTGTACAAGGAGGTTTGCTCCTCGTGCCACTCGTTGCAGTACATCGCCTATCGCAATTTGGCCGGCGTTTGCCTGACGGAGGAGGAGGCCAAGGCGGAGGCGGAGGGCATCACGGTGCAGGATGGTCCCGACGAGGAGGGCAACTACTACGATCGACCCGGTAGACTGTCCGATTATTTGCCGCGTCCTTATGCGAACGAGGAGCTCGGACGATCGGCAAATAATGGCGCCTATCCGCCAGATCTGAGCTATATTGTATCGGCCCGCAAGGGCGGCGAGGATTATGTGTTTGCCCTGCTGACGGGCTATTGTGAGCCACCTGCGGGCTTTGCTCTGCGTGAGGGTCTTTACTTTAATCCATATTTCTCGGGTGGCGCCATTGCAATGGGCAAGCTGATTGACAATGAGGTCGTCTCCTATGCGGACGAGGAGGTGGCTCCGTCGGCCAGCCAACTGGCCAAGGATGTGGTCACATTTCTTGTTTGGGCCTCCGAGCCAGAGGGCGATCTGCGCAAGATCCTGTTAATTAAGGTCACTTTAATATCGACATTTTTAATCGGTATCACGTATTATATCAAGCGTCTGAAATGGTCGGCTCTAAAGTCGCGCAAGATTTTCTATTTGCCAGAGTTGCAGGAGAAGGCAAGTAAGGCGGCAAGTAAGGCGGCAAGTGAAGCGGCAAGTAGCAAGAATGATAATTGTAAAAAATAATTATACTCCATGCTATATTTATACAATAAAAATATAAAGCAAATCTTTTTTAAATGTCAATTTGAAAAGCTGGTGCGCTTTAGCCACCTAGCGTGAATATTTGGATTTATTGCTTGCGGCGAATTGGCGTAAACATAAGAAAGGCGGATAGTGGCAAGAATGATAGCTGTAAAAAATAATTGAACTCCATGCGATATGTTTAATAATATTATAATAATATACTTACAATGAAAACTTAAAGCGAAATTCGTTATAAAATTTGAATTTGAAAAGTTGGCGCGCCTTAGCCATCTAGCGTGAATAATCGGTATCATTGCTTGCGGCGAATTCCCATAACGTACACGGTTGATTTTCTTAAATCATATATAACTATCGATAGTAATTGTAAGGCGGTGAGCACGGCTACGAATTAAATCAGACCTATTTTCATATTCCGAAATTACAGTAGTTAGTCAAGGCATATATTATTGGGTGGGTGGCGTTTTTGAAATATTAACATTATCTTGTAACGATGACAATCGATATTTATTAACGATGCCGTTCAGTTTCGCCGTAACAACAGCTGATTGGGCCGCAGCGGAAAGCAACCGTTTGAATGGCATCGCTGGATTTTATGAAGAGTCTGCAATTTGCGGCACAAAAACATAGCAAACAGCGTCGCAAGGATCCGGAAGGCACTCCATACGTGAATCATGTGATAAATGTTTGCACCAATCTGGTTGAGGCGGGCATCGAAGACGAAGCGGTGCTGATGGCAGCCCTGCTGCACGACGTCGTCGAGGACACGGACACGACCGTTGGCGATGTGGAGCAGCTATTTGGCACCGATGTGGCCAGTCTGGTGCACGAGGTGACCGACGACAAGTCGCTGGAGAAGGCGGAACGCAAGCGCCTGCAAATCGTAAATGCCGCAAGGAGCACGCGAAGAGCCAATTTAATCAAACTGGCCGATAAACTTGATAATCTGAGAGATTTACAAATCAATACACCACACGGCTGGACAGAGGTAAGTAGCTTCTATTGGACTCCAACTTAATTGCTAAATTCCCTAACCAATCCATAGGAGCGTCGCGAGGAGTACTTTGTCTGGGCCAAACAGGTGGTGGACAATTTACGTGGCACGAATGAGCAACTGGAGCGGGAACTGGATGAAATTTTTAGTCAACGCAATTTGTTATAAATAATAACGCAACCTTTGGGTAACATTGGATTAGTTTTTATTGTTCTCGTAGAAGGCAACCATGAGCTTGGCCAGCTGCTGTGTCTCCTCCAGCGTGATGGCATTGTAGAGAGAGGCGCGTATGCCGCCCACCGACCGGTGTCCCTTCAGCTGAATCATGCCCTCCGTCTCGGCTTTGGCCAGGAACTCCTTCTCCAACTGCTCGCTGCCAGCAGCGCTGCCAATGCGGAATGGCACATTCATGTGGGATCGCACCTGCGACTGCACGGGACAATAGTAGAAGCCATTGGATCTATCGATAATGTCATAGATCAGTTTCGACTTGGTCTTTGAGCGCTCCTCCATGCCAGCAACGCCACCATTCCGCTTGACCCACTTGAAGACCAGACCCATTACGTAGACACTGGAGAACAAATGTGTATATTAATGCGTGTGTTTAGGAGTGGTCGGGAGTGCCTAACTATAACATAATCTTGTGTAAGCTTCGAATTGTCCTCTGGCTATTATAATCCTCTAAATTGATGTAAATTGATATTTGAAGTCTTGAAAGGAATTGTAATCAAATAATTCATTAATAATTCTAATTTTAATCCTAAATCCCTTGATAAGAGAAGAGAACAAAGGCTAATCTTCAAATCTGTATCCTTAAAGATCTCTAAAAAGTAGTATGGCTAAATTGGCCAAGCTCCTCATCCACATCAATAATAGATTAAAATATTGGAAATATTTTCTACTTTCTAAATAAAGCCCTGCTGCAACAACTCACCCAAAAGTGGGCGGCGTATTCAGCAGCGAGCTGTTCTTGTGCATCAGCTCAAAGTTGAGTATGGAAGGCGTTGTCTTCAGATGCTTGCCAATCAGATCGTCGCGAACAATGATCACAGTGACGCCCGCCGGGCCGATGTTCTTCTGGGCACCCGCAAAGATCAGGCCAAACTTCTTGATATCGATGGGTCGCGATAGGAAATTCGAGGACATGTCGCAGGCCAGTGGCACATTTGCATCCACCTGGGGCACAAAATCGAATTCGACACCCTCCACGGTCTCATTGTCGCAATAGTAGACATAGGAGGCATTCGGGTCCAGTTTCCAGGTGCTGCTGCTCTGCCTGGGCACATCTGTGTATTTCTCGGCTTTGGCCAGCACCGCATTCACTTTGCCATATTGAGCGGCTTCCTTGGCTGCCTTTGCTGACCATGAGCCGGTGATAATGTAATCCGCGGAGCCAGTGCGTCCAATCAGATTCATGGCAACCGCTGCAAATTGTCCTGTGCCGCCGCCCTGCATCAGCAGAATCCTATAATTCTCGGGCACATTGAGCAGCTCACGCAAATCGGCAATTGCTGCATCTTGGATTTTTGCATAGTTCGCAGAACGATGCGACATTTCCATCACCGAAATTCCGCTGCCATTGCAGTTGACCAGATTTGTCTGGACTTCCTTGAGCACCTGGAAGAGCAACAAGTACTCGTTTATAACCTAACAATAATTTTACATTCCATTCAATCGCAGACCTCTTCGGGCAATTTCGCTGGGCCGGCGGCAAAGTTGATAACCATTTCGCTGTTGATCACTCGAACCTCCTCAGTCAGCCGTTCAAATGTAACTGAGCGGTTGAAAGCAGCGACTGCGACGCGCTCACTGCTGATATTTGAACTGCGCCAACAACAACAACAGCATCAAGCTCGTATGTGTGTGTGTGTGAGTGTTTGAATATGACAGAGTGTGCGAGAAAACAGACTGGACAACGAACTTTTAAGCCAGAGGCGTGCTTCAGTCGCCGTTGCTTTCCAGCACTGCTTCCGCGACAGAGACAAAATCCAGACAAAACAGAGGCGGCGAATTTGATCATAACAAGTTGATAGCGTTGTTGCCAGCGGTGGTGACGTTGACGGCGACTGCAGCGTGCGAAAACAAAACACGCGATTTACCCTGCCTCACTCCCCGCACCTATCATTCGCGTTGTTGCCATGCACTTTGCAGGAAAGGCGTAAACAAGTGCGATAAACAAGCTTAAAGTATAAATGCAAATACAGCGAAGCTTGACTAACGCAGAACTTTGTCACGTCAAATCTTGTTATTTAAAAAGAGGGAATTTTATTTTATTTTCTAACAAATTCCAAGTTATGTTTCACTTAGAGTGGCATACAGAATGAAGCGAAGTTCTTTTTATTTTTTATAAATTCGAACTTCTAAATTGGGATTTAAAAATCTCTAATTATTAACATCAACGAACGGTAATAATTCCAACTACAGAAAGTTTTAAAATTTTAATTTTCAAACGCAACGAGGAATACATCATAGCCAGAAAAGTCTGTGCCTTACTTTGTTGTTTTCCCAACTCACAGTCATCTGATCTGTTGATCTGTTCCTGACACATACAAAAAATACTTGATTAAGCTTTTACTGACGCAATTCGACTCTTCTCAATAATATGCCAATGCAATAATCGAAATTAATATTCTGTGTTCCGCTTTAGCCAAGCCTATCTGTATAAAGACAAAAATATTGGCTGATTCAAAGCTGAGCCACCCGTGCAAATGGGAATATATTAGTTTGATGTGCTTATAAGTTTTATCTTATTGATTAAATGATATTACTGCAGGCACTACGAACTCTCTCAGATTTGAAGTAGCCCTTTGGCATGTATATACATATATTATTTATTTATTTATGCCATGCAGTGCGCACTGCTCTAATTGCTTTAGAACGTATCAGAGGTGCTCAAATTTTACCAATTTATTTGTATGCCGTCTGGGCAACGGCGAATTTCCAATAAGATGCAGGCGACGTGCCTGGAAATTTAAACGTGTGTGAGTTCGAGAGAAATAGAGACAGAGAGAGAGAGAGAGAGAGAAAGAGAGCGAGTTACCGATACGTGGGTGTGTTATAAGTGCGAGGGAGAGAGAGAGAGAGAGAGAGTGTGTGGATGTGTGTGCGAAGTTGATTGTGTGTGTGTGTGTGTGTGTGTGTGTGTGTGTGTGTGTGTGTGTGTGGGTGAGTGGTCATTCATAAACGTTAAGCTAATAATTTAGCGTTGTTTGGCAAGGGGCTTGGCCCCTATGCTGTCTTTAATGAGATTTTATACTAGTAGCAAAAACAACAGCAACAAAACTTGTCTTTTGAACTAAATTATTTGCTTATGATTTATTGCAAATGCTTTGTATACAATTCTAAGACTGAATTTATGTTTTAAAATAAATGCAGCTCATTCCGGCTGCGTTTGCACCTTGCCCACAATGTCGCTCCAGAAATTGCCGTAATCTTTTAGGACAGTGCCGCTGTAAGGAAAATATATATATATGTATATTTATATACGTTAAGTAATTTGTAATGTGTAACAAAAGTTTTTAATTGAATGTAAACAGTGGCTATAAATAGGCATAACCGGATGAGTTGACAGTTTTAGTCCATATGCTCAACACTGCGCCATAAAAGTACTTTGTCAACTTGTTTTTTTTTCTGTTAACGTTGAGCTTTTTAGGCTTTTGTTGTAATTTATCAAAGCGGGGTAACTTAAGCCTAGGGTAGTATTAACTTGGGCAGCCCCATTCACTACTTATACTCCCATAATTTATAATTCATTTGGCACATTATGCGTACGTGAAGTGAAGTGAAGTGATTAATGATGGGCACTGTCATGTTGCACACGAGGATTCGTGCATTTTGAGGGAGACATCAACAAAAAACATTTTTGCCGACGTCATTGTCAGCGTCTTTTTGTCGCAATACTCTTTTTGCTTTACAAGCGATATTTCTTTGGAGAGTTTTTTTTTTTGCTTCTTTCAAGGTAGTAATTACATAAGACATTTTCTTCGATTATCCGGCATTTTGCTGATAATTATGTGTGCATTATGTAATGTGGGTCAACGTGGCGTATGATTAATGACGATACAGTGACAATGATTAGGCCAAAAAGTTGTTTTTTGCTGCACTCGGCACAAACATGAAGTGCTTTGAAGAACGCTACAAATGTTTAATCACTTTGAAATCACAAGCAAACATTTTTTTTTAATAAGAAATTATTGAAAATTTAATGAAATTAATTTCATAAAGTGATTTTTGGAAGATGACCTCTTGAAAAGAAAGATGACCTCTCCTAAAGTGTAGGCCGGTGTTTTTTCTGAGTGTACTACTTGAGCACCCAAGTCCCAAGTATTATATCCCCATCGTGATTTTTATCCTTTACTTACGTAAAGTAGACATTGCCGCGTTTATTTTGCGGCGCCTTCCATATTAACTTGGCACCCAACTTATCACGATTATCCGAGTGCGTTATGGCCGAGCATTCGGGTATGGTCTTGGTATTATCGCTCTGCACCCATTCGCCAATCCACTCGTTAGAGCTGGCATCACGCGCCTGCAGAAAGAAGCCACGGAACGTCGTCGACTGATGCTGCTGCTGCGGATAAATGACCACAGAGATTTGCTGGCCGGGATGATAGTTCTGTGCGCTGGCGACCACCTCAAATGGATTGGTTTGCGCCGGCTGGGTGCGTGCCTTGCCATGATTGGGCTGATTCGCACGCTGCTTAACACACGTATCGGCGGGTGCACCATCCGGAAAGCCCAACCCATTGCCGAGCAGCTGCAGCAGGAGCAGAACACTTGCCAGCCATCGTTGGCAATTCCAGCATCGATTTGCCATTGCGATTACAGTTAGTCGAGTTGCGCGCGCGAGTTGCGTTAATCAAATGTTAAAACTCTGGCAGTGGCCGGCGGCGTTGGCGCTTTTAAAGCCTCGCGTCCAAAAAAAAGCTCACACTTGGCCTGGCTTGGGCGGCTCAGTGGCTCGCTTGTCGGCTATATGCTCGTGTCTTGATTTTTGGATACCCTGCAAATGTAAGTAAAGTTCAGAACGGGACAACTTCAGCATGCTTACATTTCTCGGTTCGGTTCGGTCTGCCGAGAGAGGGCTTATTCTGCACTCAGAAAAAAAATCGACCTGCATTTTAGGTGTTTGTTGTATATATTATAATTAAACATTATTATTTATAATTCCGAAGTAAAGAAAATGGACGTTTTTAATTTTTAAAATTTTTTTGAAAACTAAAACAAATTTTCTAGTTTGCTGCTAGTTTTTCTGAATGTAACAATCAATATTTTGATTATTTGTGTTTGGTTACGTTTTCAACTTAAATGCCAATAATATAGCTGAGTTTGATTGGTATGTTTTTAAATTAAAATTAAAAATTCCATTTCCAATTGACCATGGTACAGGGTATATGCTCGTCGACCTCAACCTCTCAACCAGAGCACTCTTACTTGTTTGCCTTTTTTTTTTGATTATTTTTTGTTGGTTTTGCTAACCAGTTTTTAATGATCAAAAAGCCAAATAGTTATGCGCAGTTCCATTCCTGCAGTGCTCTCAAACTGGGTCAAACATTAGCGTTTGATGCAGCCGCCTCGTTGCTGCCCCCCCAAAACTCCCTCCCAGCGTAGATGTAGACTCCCAAGCTCACCATCCAGTATGAGCTCCAGACCATTTGCTTCGCATGCGTTTTATTTGGTTTGGTATGTTTAAGGCGCTAAGTGCTCCATTACGAAATTCTATGCTTCTAATCGCAGCCCACTGTTGCTGATGTTGTTGGCCTTGTTTATTTTATGTCGCTTTTCGGTTTTCGGTTTTCGGTTTTCAGTTTTCGATTTTCAGCTTTTCGCATTTTGCTCTGCGCCTTAATGTGTTAATTGACAGGCGCTGGCGACTCTGTTGTTGAATTCTTTGAGCTTTTGATTTCAATTTTGCACCATTTGCACAGCTCTGACTTTAGTTCCCTTTGTTCAGCAATTTAAGGAAATAATTATTAAATAAGAATCATATAAGAGTGACTTGTTGGCAACATTCAAATACAAATTAAATAAATAAGAACATAAATATTCAAGCCAAAAATTGTTGAAGTTTTGACAACAATAATCAGAGTTGGCAAACAGATTGGCAGCTAATTTTACCATACAAAGTTTCCATGTTGTTTATTGTGCAAACTTATAGCTATTAATTATAAATAAATATGCATATGTTAATAAACATTTCTGAAATATTTTGCTGAGTCTGTGTATGGTTTTCTGTGTGTGGGTGTGTTTACTTGGCAAATGAGTTTTGCCGGTGCAAATAAAGTGGCATAGCACCTGGAATATAGTTTGCTTGTCTACTATTAGTCAGCAGCATTAATTAACTTTTTAGTGCAATGGTACTGGATGCAAATGTTTCGGTAAATATTTAACACAAATTGTTTAACTTTGCGGAAATAGTGTTAGTTGCTGTCTGCCACAGAGCCAGTTAACTCAACGGCTAGCCGGGCCCAATCAAATCGCATTCGTGCAGTCGCCCAGTTAGTCATGTATTATAAATGTGGCCACTGCGAATTTCGAGCTGCCCAGCCAAGGCGTTAACAGGAGTAGCCAGGAATATACACTCGCAAAAATATCGATGCATATAGCAACAAGTAGTCTGCAAATAATTAGTTATTGCCTTAGTATGAAAATTCTAGTCAAAAATGATATATGAATAGAAAATGCATAAGTTTCGTATAATTATTATTAAGTATAAAATTAGATGAGTGAAAATGTATAGTTATTATTTCAATAATTTTTGTTATTATTATTATTATTATTATTTGTGCTTATGAAATTTATCTCAAGTCTTGTATTATTTTTCTAGGTGTACGATGTACAGCATAGCAAATGACATTTGTGCCACATCACGCCCAAAGCTTAGCAAACAGTGGCAAACCAGGCAAGCCAGCCAATCCTCACCAGCTGTCGCCCCGTTGTCCTTTCTACCAGGCCAGCCTCGGCAATGCATGCGAAATTGAGTAAGAAGCACAGCACAAGCGGTTCCTTTAACCGATGGTCGATGTAAATAGTACAAACAGTTTTTATATGCCTGCAAGGGGGGCGGGGGGTTGGAGGTGGTGTGGAATAAATCCACTTCATCGACGGTGGCGCGGAAAAGTGTGTCACCTGCAGGCCGCCAAATGCGCATGTCCTGTGAGTAGGAGCCAGCCGCCTGCTGGTGAATAATTCTACACCAATGCGAAATTGGCTTGAGTTGGACTTGAATTTCGTTTCGGCCAGGCCAGAACGCAGTCAGACGTTGTAGCGCGTTGGTCGTGAGGCGTGCCAAACACGGAGAAACCATAGAAATAAGAATTCACATAAAAAACCAGAACAACAACAGCGACTAAAACTAGAACAACGATTGAACAGCAGCCAGGCGAACGAGAAAATTGTGAGCAATTTGTAATTTTTGTATAATTCACGCGCGCGTTTCATTGTGTGAGTGTGTGTGTGTGTGTATGAGTGTGTGTGTGTGTGTGTATGTGTGTGTGTGTGTGTTTGTGCAAGTGTGTCTGCGAGTCAGTGTGTGTGTGCGTGTTTGAGTGAGTGAAGTCAGCCAGTGGAAAAAGCAAAAAAACAACTACCAACTACCAGCCAAAAAACAAATGCCCTCCAAGCAAGCGTGCAAAGTTTTGTCTGTTGATTTTTTGCCCGAAAAAGAAACAAGTAAAGAGGGCCGAAAAGGACCAAATAACAAAATGCCAACACAAACAACCGTAAGAACAATACTCAAGTGAAACATAAATTACAACTCAAGCTCCTGGCTCATAGTATATATATATGTATATATAAGTATACCTTTGAATTAAACATTGAGGCCTAGATTGTTTGACCAGAACGTGACGGGTTGTACATAAGTGATGAACACTCCCTAAAAGCTGAATCAGAATCACAAACTGAGAATGAACATCAAGGCCTCTTGCGAAAGGCAAAAAAGAACTTAAAACGCTTTGCATATGTGATATGCACGAACGGTACAATAATAGCCGTCGACAACGCGAACAGCGAGCAGCAAAACTCAAATAATAATAAAGGGAATTCTCACGTGACGCATAAAGTCGAACCACACACACACACACACACACACATAAAAGAAAATACTATATTATAGCTTAAAGCCACTCGGCATGCACACACACACACACACACACACACGCACACACAGCAACTGATTATGTTGCGCTGCATACTTTTGGGGGCAGCAACAAAAATGACAAACCAACAGCATTTGTTGCTGGAGCTTTTTGCATACATTGAATATAATGAATATAATGAACTTTACACTGTGTGTGTGTGTGTGTATATTTATATTGGTGTGCCGTGTTTTGCTTTTAATAATTTAGCACACTCTGTAGTAAATGGCGCGTTTAAAGCATGAAATGCCAGCCGACCCCAACAAAAAATGCTTTTTAATGCTGTCTGTGTGTGTGTGTGTGCGTGTGTGTTAGTGTAACTGTGTGCAACAGCAACCCCAGGCAAAAAGGCCCACTAACACACTTTACTCCAAAACTCTGTTACTGAGGACTACGTCATCCTAGCCAGCCAGCCAACCAGCCAGCCAGAGAGGCAGCCTGGAGCTGACTTTGGCAACGTCGTCACATTTGCGCAGTCACAATCACATCGCGTGGCATAGGCCTGGCCTCCACACACACACACACATACATATATAAATAAATATATATATATATATGTATATACACTCAGGAACTTGCAAGTGTGTAGCATGTGGAGTTAAGTGGAGTCGCCTCGAGCGTTTGGATCGATTTGGGCATAGACATTGCGGCAGCTGCTGCAGTTGAGTTACAATTGCAATACACGTCATCAATTTTGCAACACAGCAAATCGAATTTATAACCAAAAATATAATATTGACAGTACATACATTTATATATATATATATATATCTGATAGACTTAAATATTCAGTGAAAGGTAGCCGGCGGCGGTGCTGGTTCTGCTTCTGCTATTGCTACTGCTGCTGCTGCTGCTGCTGCTGCTCTTTGATTGCCCTGCCAAGTGTTGCAGTAAATTGCGACATTATCAAAAAAGGCCTGACCCTTGACCTTAGCCAGCGGCAACAGCATGTGACTGTAGATGCCACGAGCTTTTAGGCAAATACTATTTATGCCCTTTCCGGGGGTATTTTAATTTTGTCACGAGATGTGTAAGACACACAATATCATAAAAGCTGACAGAAAAATAATTTGTTTTTGTGCGCTCTTTGGAAACTGACATAAAAATTCAAAATCTGACCTCTGATAATATCTATCGATGGGTAATTGCTTCTTATAAGAAAGTATTTGTTGGTTTTAAGCGTTATCCCAACCAAATGAATTGGATTTGAGTGTTGTTATTCTTCCAAGATTCAATATCTACGTGAATACTATGTCATATAGCACAAGTTAAATGTAGATATATTCAGGGCATTTCCATTCTACAAGAATATCTCAAAGTTTTATACGTTTTGTGGGATTTCGTATTGGAGATAATCAAACGAGAAGTTGTCAATTTCATCTGGCAGCCCTGTTGACATTGTCCCGATACTATTGAGAGCAAGTAATCGAGTCAGTAGCGATATCAGTGAAATATCGATAACTGATCAGCATCAGTGAGTTGAGTTCGGTTGCAGCCAGCGCAAGTTTAACTTCATTATCAATAAGCACAAACATACCAATGTTTTTCGCTAAGCCGTCCAGTATAATACAATAAATAAATTATATAACATAATATCTACACTAATGTATCCTTAAACTTCATAATTCAATTTAAATGCAACTTGAACCAGGGCATCTCCTTTAAACCAGATTTTTCCACCAAACTCATCTGACTTGAATGTTCTTATCCTTCTAGCAGCATAACTGCCTACGAAAATATCGCTTAATTATAAAATTTATAAACAATTAGGCCATCTCCATTATACAAGGGTATTTTGAGTTTGTTGTGTCAGCAACACTCATTTTTGTTTTTCGATTTGCTATCGTCGTCGCCAACTGTAAAACGATTTGCCATCAAATCGCATGTCGCCTCCTTGCGAGTGCATATCCTTGTCGCAGAGTTTGCGTTTATAATTTATATGACTTGTTCGTTGCCATTGTTTTAGCTGCGCTTGGCCTTGTCTAAATGTGTCTCTATGTATATATGTGTGTGTGTGTCTCTCTCTCGGCGTGTGTGCTGCTGTATGTGTGTGTGTGTGTGCACTTGTATCTGAGACCTTTAAGTATGCCCAGTGGCATTTGGCGCCTTTGTTGGCCTTAGGGACGGATTTTAGGCCTTTTTACGACTATTAAAATATGCATTTAAATATATATCCTCTTATCCATGTGTGTGTGTGTGTGTGTGTGTGTGTGTGTGCTTTGGTATTTATCTGCCTATGTGTTGAAAATTGAAACTGTGCGGTTATTTACTGAACGTCTTGGCGTTGATTGCCGTTACGCCCCATTGCCTGGTACATGACTATAATAATGATTGCCATTTTATGACCCAACCAGGATAAATTGATGTGTTGCCTGCCTAACTGCCGTCGGTGGCAAAACTTTGTTTTATTCCTTCGTTCATCAATCCTTTTTGCAAAGCTGCCCCGAATTGCTTTCGTTTTGCTTGGAATTTGGTTGGAGTATTTGCTTAAGCCGAGTAGTAAATATCTGTCATATATCATCTCAAAAGTGCCTTATTTATTTTAATAAAATAGAGTACAACTTGGGATTTATTTGAAAGCCAATTGTGTCAGTTAAGTATGCAAAAGAAAATGAACATTTGTAAACACTTTCACATAAAAATATATTTTTCTGTGGCAGTAGATTTCGCAAACAAACAGTTCAAGTAGACTTTTGTTACAAATTTTCCAATTTCATATAATTGCCAAGTGATTTATTTGCCTGCAACGAAGCAGAGAATTGCAATCTACTTATCCACTCCCACCAAACTTGGAGCAATAAATGAGTAAAGAAACAAAACAATACAGAATACGTCATTGCCCCCCATTCATCCAGCTGCTGTTTATTTAAGAGCTGTAATTAATTTGCCTAAGTTGATTCTGTAAATTGACTCAGTTAGGTGTATGCCACAACACACCACACTCGGTGTGTGGCATGTACTTGAGTGTGTGTGCATGAGTCTGACTCTGACTGGGACTTGAAGTCAATTCAGAACGGCGGTTGGCCCATTTAGCTGATGACACAAAAACCACTTGAACTTTGCACGTAACTGGCATTCGAGTTGTGCTCATTATGGCCAACAGATGTGCATATGTTTGTATAAGTGGGTGTATTTGTGTGTGTGGCTGTGTGTCTCTGTGTGTGTGTATGGGTGTGTGTGTCTACAGACTTGCACGTGTAGAATATTAAAGCAGAAGATGTACAAATATTTAGCACATTTTTCACGTAGACTTGTGGTATGTGGATGCCTACACAGAAAAAAACAAAGACAGAATAAATTTCAATTTTATTCATTATAAATTCTCGCATTCTTAGTAAATTAGTTAAGCTTTGCATGAAATCCTTAAATTTAGTAGAGATTTTAAGCAAGATTTCATCTATGTACATAATATAATAGCTGAATAAAATGGTTCAGGCCTAAAGCAGTTTCCCCATAAAAATTACCAGTCTTGAAATAAGTATTTTGTGCTGGCGATTGGGGAATTTCTATACCGAATTTCTGACACAAAAACTCATCATTTTATTTACATACTTGATACTTTACTGTGCATCTAACAAATTGAACTAATACAATTTTGTATAGGTGTGTTTACTTATGCCTAAGTTCAAGGTGTTTCAGGTGCAATTAAAATGACTAAGTGTTGTGGCTTAATCACACAGTCGCTGGATGACCGTTATCCTGTCCAAGTGCGTACTGTGAAGCCAGCGAGAGCCGTTTAGATTGGTTGGTTGACCAAATACGGACACGGCAAGGGGGAAATCGGTGAAAGCGGATGTTATGGATTAACGGGTAAATGTATTAGCACGTTGGGGCAGCCACGCTGCATTCGAGGCGTATGAAAGCATTTCGCATAGCACACATAAAGACACACACAAACACACACAAAAACACACACAAACACACACACAAACACACACACACTTACACACGCCCAGGCAAATAAGCATGCCGCATTCACAGCCGCATTCACATCCGATGCAACGACAAGCGCCACAAAACTCAGAACAGTGTACTCGTGTCTATCTACAGTGTGTGCACTCAGAGAAAAACTCTGTTAAAAATTCAAGTACAACCCGAAATGGTTCTTCAATAATCCCAAATAAATATTGTTTGAACTTTATTGAATAATTGAACCGCACTCCTGCATAAAGTTTAATTCATTACAAGCATTGATGTAGCTAAAGTCAATATGAATTTCAAAATGAAAACCAATCTACTTCAATCTATAAACAGTTTTATTTTCAACAACTTTCTTGAAATACGAATATCTTACTTAATTTTTAATTATTTCTTTGTTTTTCTAGCTTTGTAATTTTGTTCAAGTGCTCATTATGGCAATCTAATATTGCCTATTGCGTATTTATTTCTTTGTGTGTACTCGTTGCAAATATAACATACATATATATTCAGGTGTATTTGTGTATCCTTAAAGCCAGGTCATTCAGTTGGGCAATTTGCAAGGTAAATGCCGTACGGATGGGCTTTTGAATTGCTTGTGTGCACCTCATGCGAAGCGAGCAAAGTTTAATGAATTCAGATTCTTTATGGGAAATTGAGTTTAAATTGCCCAGCTGCGAAAGGGGCCAAAGTGTTCTTAGCCAGATCCTATGACCCATTTGCCGCATATATATGTATATGACAAACGGTGTGTCAGAGCACTTATCTACAGCCACATAAATACGGTATATAAATTAATTCAGGATTATCTTCGAAGGTTGACATACAAGTGTATATGCATTGGCAACTTAGATTTCGATAGTGCCGTTGAATGTTTAATTGTGCCAGAGATTATCGTTGCTTTCAATGCATGTCACACTGCGAAAATAGTGAAACAGATTTAATATTTATAAATATATACATACATAAGACACTGTATGTGGACTTTATAGGCAGAGTGCTATAAAGTTTTCAACTTATTTGGTTTGGGCTGAGAAGCTAGGAAAAATATTAGCTTATACTTTGCTTAACGAATTAATAATGGGGATAACATTTGTAAACAGTCAAATCGCTTTTCATTTTCTCGTTTGCATTTCAAAGAAATTTACAAATATTGTACCTAGTAAAAAATCGATGAGTTTAAATTTGTACAATGAACTCCAATGCTTACATTATTTATAATTTTAGAGCTCGAACTGATTGCTAGCCTAAAAATGTAATAAACTGCTATTATTTGATTCTGAATTTGGTTTCAGCAGTCAGTATTATCATAATTACAATAACTTGCCACAAGTTGGCGTATCTAATTAAATCGCAGTTGCGCGCCATTGCTGCTTGCGTGCATTATAAATATATTAACAGCGCTGACCTCAACTTTGTTGCACGTGGCGTATGCGTAATGCATTACACATACACATACCACGAACGCACACAATGCCAAAGAAAAGCCACAAAACAAAAACCAATGCTCGCCATATCAACCAATCCATAAAGCATACGGCATATTTATTAATGCTCTGTCTGACAGCTAAAAGGTGAAATGTTGCACATCGAACGCCATATTACCGATCACATGAGAAGCCCGCTGCGCATCCGTCGCGGAAACGGAAATGCACAACATCAACCACGACAACAGCACCGCCGAAACAGGACGACAAAACCAAAAAGAAATTGTAAAGAATGACAGAAAAACAGAAACGGTGACTGGTTATGCATCCGCCTTGGTGTCCCAGCAAATCTTGTACAGTTGTCAGCTCATTTGCGGGAGGGGGTGGCGCTGTTCTTTATGGTGGGCTAATTGGACACAATGTTTGGCGTACAGTTTACATACGAAGGTGGTGCAAATGGCGACAGTTGTGGGGTGGTTGCTCTGCCGGGCTGAATTGAACTGAAGCCTTAGGAACCGTTGCTTGCCACGCCATGTTTCGTGATTTGGGAATTTCTGTTTTCCCCAACCCCAATCCTTGGTGAAAGCAACGCCTACATGGCTATACAACTCACGCCACATCCGCTTTCGTTTCGTTTGTTTTAGTTTTGTTGTTGTTATATTGGTTGTTGTTATCCACGCGTTGGCAGTTTGTTGTTGTTTTGAATTTGTTTGCTTTAAGCATGGAACAGCGACAATGCCAACTAGGCAATACTTTATTGTTTATTCGCATTTTTCGCAATTTTATTTATTGCCCTTCACGTGGCAACGGCGGCCGAAACCGTTTGCCGAGCGCAGCAGCAACATTGAAGCCGCTCACGACCCAAATTGTGGCAACCAACAGCAATCAAGAGTAACCCAGAACTGGTGCCACATAACCTCTATAATATTGTTCTGTACAAAAAGAATCATAATTCATTATATAGCATGTTAATTGCATGCTCCGCATTTACACTTAGCGACTTCTAAACCAAAGTTTCCCCAATTTCCATTCATCCCTTCGCCCTTTCACGCAAATTTTCAACAGTCTGGGAAAACTAAATGAATTCACAATAGGCGCACAACGTGGAGCAGACTTTCTCCCTCCATTTGGAGTCATATTACTAACATGCGATATTTAATTGAGTTTGAATATATATGTATATGTATAGCAATATATGTATATGCACATTGCGATAGCCATAGTTATGCATGCATATCGTCATGTGAATTAATCACGAATACGTTAGACAATCACAAAAAAAACCATTCGCAGTATAAAACTGAATAAATAAATAGGCAGAGGTGTTGGCAAAGCCCAACGACAGAATAAATGACTGCAAATGAATCAGAGTACAAGTGGCGACACAAATATTATTATTCATATTTGAATAAGTTGCAAGGAGCTGAAGAATACTTTATCTTCCTTTCGATCCTTGAGGCAGGCGCCTTTTTTCTGCAATCAATTACTTCTGCAGGGAAGTGAAGTATTTCGCAAATTGACTTATTACATTCATTACTTTTACATATACACATAATAATATGGTTATTTAGAACGTTTGTGACTTGAGAGTTTTTGTCATAAAATAATATAATTAATTTGTAATTTATAGTGTATCTTCTGGCTATGTCTGGTAAAAGATGGGAAAGCTCATCGAGTCGCTGTGGCCTGCTACAAATATTTGAGATATCACCTAACAGTTCCTTTTCATTTTAACAAAATTCAAATTAAAAAACCAATTACTTAACTAACAAAACAAAACGAAACTGACACAAACATCTAATTGCTGTTTGGATCTAATGGAGTCGATCATTAGCAAGTGGTGTAAAATTGCATGTGGCTATAAAATTCAGATTATAGACATAATGATAAAATAAACAGATAATGAATATAATTGCCAAAAGTATTAAATGACCTGATTTCATTGGGAGTTAAGCACTATGAATTAATGTCCACAGCAATTACGCCCATTCAATTTGTTGAAAAATTTCCAAGGTATGTTTTAGCCAATTCATGTGTGCGAAAGTTTAGTCCTTTGACATCGCAAACATTCAATTTTCTCATTCAACAGTTTAGTTTTGCGAAATTCGTCTGATTTGGGTTAATTCTTAAAGATAATCTCAGTGATTATCTGCATTAGTTGCCATTCAGCGCATTGACCTCAATGAGTGGGTCTTCAATTCTCGTCCTGTTACAAATATCCTTCCAAATTTAAGTATTTCCCTTAACACCAACTGCGGCTAGCAAGCCACACAAATGATTTATGTGGTTAATGTTCCAAAAAAAACCAAAAACTAAAAAAAAAATTCCGTATAAATGATTTGGCATGCAATTTTGATTAGTTTATTGGCAATTTGGGAAACAGCTAGATGAGTTAGACCCATGGGGACTATAATTTGTAAAGGATGCGCCTGTCAGACTAAGGCTGCATTCTGGCCGAGTTCACAGGACATCCATCACCACTTGGCGCCATGTCTATTGCAATCCGTGGGACGCATTTCTCGAACTTAATGCCAAACCATTTGTTCAACGTCGTTTTGTTTGGCTGCCAGTCAAGACACACACACACACACACATGTACATTCAATCAGCCTGAGTATAAAAGGATATTGTATTGCCTAAATGAGAGCCTCTTAAGATATGCGAATGAACTGCGTTAGTTTTGGCACGCTGCTTTGTCGTGGGGTGTTAGTTAGTGTAGATTCTGCATTCAGATTACATACATCAAGCAATCAATAAAGTAAAGGACTAACAGATAGCTATACTACATATGAGATACGGATTTCAGTTGTTGGCATTTAGCCAGGGTGCGTCTTTAGCTTTGTGCACATTGGTGTATAATTGCCCATAAATCGTTCACAATTTAGAGAGTGTTAGCAGACATAGAAACCCTCATCGCGATGAAGAATCCTGCAGGAGGAATTAGGATTGATGGAAGAGCAAGAGGCTCTGAAGGGGGCACAATAGTACTAAAAGGTCGTTGTCTATGAAGCCCCCAAATAATAATAATCCTCAAAATCGATGTTTTGCTTGCGAAGCAAAGCTTTGTTTCCATTAGTTTAAATGTAAATTAAGGTTATTTTTAAGCAGCTGGGCAGCTAATTTGCATTTATAATCGGTTTATGAAGTAAATTTAATCTCGTTATTAAAGTTTTACATATTGTTTAAAGGTTGAGAACATGTTCAAAATGTATATAAAGCTGACAGCAGTTGAGAAACCTTCAAGTAAGTTGGTTTTCTTCACAAGTGTGAGTGAATTTAACAAGATTTCCAAGTTATTATTTTAAATGGAATGCGGTATTAAAATATGAAAGAGAGTTTTTAAACTTTAATAAGGTTTTCAACTGTAAAGAATTTAAAAGTCATTTGGATGGATTTTTTCTTCAGTACGCGTTATGCAATAAAGATATAAGGCAGAGATGAAAGAGAATATTTTGATAGCTTTTTATGGTCTTTTCATGTGCTTATTAAGAACTACTTTCAGCATGTTGATACCTTTGAAGTCGCACACATTATCATAAAACCAGAGACACTGTGCAGCGTCTCCAAAAGCTTGCGTTTTGCTCGGGATTTGTGTTGGGTGCTCATTGTTTGTCTATGCGAGTGCAGTGTTGTTGCCACTCTGTAGCGACTTGTACTTGTACTTGTCACACACACATCACACACACACACAATACACACACACACACACACAAAACACACACACAATACACGCACACAGACACATGTGAATACACAGATGCTTAAATGTAAGGCTTTCTCTATTGTTTGCAGAATTTATTGCACGAATTTCTGAATTGGTTCTTTGGCCTAGTATGTGGTTTTATTTTTATATGTACATATATATACATATATATATATATATGTGTGTAAGTATACTATATATGTGTATATGACTATATAAAAGGACGCTTGGCTCTCTGCTCAGACACTCGGCCTTGGGTCTTATGTTAAAAGAATAGCCCACCCATAAGTATTTATTGGGTCGTAGTGCCGCATTACGCTTAGGCCACGTTTAAGCTGGCTGGTGTTATCCTTTATGCTCGGCTCGTGTTTGTTAATTAGCATTCAAATTTTGTAGTGTAATGTGCCCCCGCCCCCACCACCCCCGCCCACTAAAAAAAAGCAGACAATACATCGAGCTCCACTTGCTTCATCCTCTGTGACTGAATGAAAGGAAATTCATATCCTGGGTTATTATTGTTGTAATTTCCTGGCGTGTGGGTTTGTTTGTTTTTTTTTTTTTCATTTTGGTGGGTTTGCCATTCATGTGTCAAGCGATTGTCTCATCAGGATGAAGTCCCATTGCAGGCCATATATTAATATTGCGTATACGCAGTATTTGACATTTATTTATTAGGCTCGCTTTTAATGCCGTCGTCACATAAATTTATGGAAAGCCCGAAAACAATTTGTACATAAATATATTAAACGCCGGAGAATGCGGCACATACAAAGCATGCAACACGTTTCCCGCTCATCACTTTTGGTTGCGTGTGTCGCGTTTTATGAGTTGCTTCATGGGATAAGCGCCGCCTACTGATGTGCATGCTGGTGAACCTATATGAAAATGGGATAAGTGTAAATGCGTTACATGTTTGTGGCTGGCGAATAAATTAGCTACGGATTTACACTGTCTAGCTGGGAACTTTTGCACAGAGCCAGGTCTCTTGGGTGCAAATATACCCAAAAATAACCACAAAATCCTATTTGACAGAGTGCCTAAGTCCTGGGTAAACCCTTTGGGTAATCTCTAGTTTCACTGCGTCAGATTAAATATAGATCCTGGGTTTAAGTCTTATACAAAACAAATTTAAAATATACACAAAAATGTGATATGTCTTTTTAAATTCCAACAAGTCTCACGCACTTTAAATGATTTTCTGAAGTTGCGCACCCAAAACCTAATATTTATTTTAAATAAAAGTCGTCAATTGTAAAGATATTTTTGAAATTTAAAGTCATGAAACAAATCAGTATATAAAGTAAATTTTAAATAAAAAAAAGTATTAAATCTGTGTAATAAAAAGTATTCCAATGGGACCCTTAAAACAATGCAAAATAATGCGGCCCGTGAAGGGTTTCGCAATGTTATAAGCAGAAATTTAAATATTTGAGTGGGAGAAATTGAAAAAGAGTATTCTTTTAAGAGCGCTCTCAATATAAAAATGCGACACATAAAAATAATTTAAGGATAAAAAGGACACAAATTGAAGTGTCATGTTCGTCAGCGTATTCGTGACGTGTATTGCACTACGTTAAAGGTATTCTTAAAAATTGCTGGCAGATATGTCAGGAAAATGTTGGCTGCTTTTCACGCCTCTTCTTGATGCAACTCACAAAAACACTCACGTATAATTAGTTGCAGTTGCATGACTTATAGTCGCAGGCGACAGGACATTTAAGCTGCATGCGTTGCATGTTTAAAATCGTGATTTATTGCGTTGATTCTTTGGCAGCAACACGCCGCCATTAATTGCTGAAACCATGTAAATGCAGACAACACAAAGCAAACAATTAAATCGAATAATTGAAACGATATTTAATTAAATGTTTAAAGGCAGTTAAGAAGCCAAAATATGGCCAAAAACAATAACAATAACAATAACAATGAATTGGCTACGGGCATATGTAATGGCCTTGTGTGTGTGCTTCTGTGACCTTAATCCAATTAGCTGCCCTCCTGATGGTCAGTGTCAGCTCGACATTGCTCACAAATGATTCCCCAATTTACTGTCAGTCAATTTAATTTCGTGCCAAGTTGTCACAGAGAGAGAGAGAGAGAGAGAGAGAGTGAGAGAGAGAGCGAAAGCGAAAGCGAAATGGCAAGTCTCGCCTGATGGACATCTGGGCTGAGTTGACCAGTCGGGACTCGGCTTCAATTTCATTTTGCTGGCCATTTGCTGGCACTTTCGGAAATTGTTTCAACGTCGGTTTGTAATTTCACACGCAGTTAAGTGATTAGCCCCGCTTTTTTAGCCTCAACCTCGTTAACTCAACCAGAAACCTAAACAAAGCAAATGAGAAGCTACAGTCGTCCTCCTATAATTCGAACTCGTTTTAAATCTGCCATCCAAATCAATTCCTCTTCCTGAGTGTCCCAAGAAAGCAGTGACAATCATTATTTACTAGAAGTCCTTGTGCATTTTACTGAGCTTTTTTCTAAGCGGATCATTATTTTGAAACTAAATAATAAAGTACAAATACATATGATAATTTTGTGATACAGTATTTATAATTGCTCATAGGCTTTTAATAGAGTTTTCATTAATTTTTTTTAAATATTTCTCTGCGAATATAAATTATAAATTTAAATATAATAATCTTTTAGAACACATATCTTTTCAAAAAAGAAAGTTATTTAAGAACAATAAAAGCAAAAAAGAACAGAAAGATTCGACTTATCGAAACATCAGAGTTAGACTTATAAAGACAAAATTGAATTTTGAATTTTGTCACTCAATTTGAAGTTCGAGTTTGAGAAGTTCGACTGTATTTTAATGTGCGTGTTTATGCTTTGATTGCAGTTTGGGCGATTCCATGTGAAGCAGCAAACGGAGCAGCAAGAAGCGCTCGAATTCAAGGAGTCGTGGGCAGCAGCATGGATGAGGAGCACGACGACGACTATCGAATAATATGAGATTAGATGGGGCTTTAGAGCCCCGTCACGGTGCTGCGACGCTGCAGGGCCGCTTTATTGGCGTTGCCAAGTATCGGCGCGAGACGCGTGTAAAATGTGAGCAACAGCAACAACAATGCGCTGACGAAGACGACGAGGCAGCAGCCGAAGCAACAGCTAAAGACGTCAACAGCAGCAACAGTCTAAGCCATAGCAATAGCAGCAGCAGCAGCAGCAGCAGCAACAATTGCCATTGGACAGCGTTGGAGCAACAAGCGCGACACTTGTCGCCCAGCCAGGCGCCAGGCACAACAATAACAATAACACCCAAAACAAGCAAAGTCAACTTGCACTTAAGCATTGAGGGCGCCACACCAACACCGCACACAGCAACAACAGCAACAGCAACAACATCAACAACAGGAACAGCAGCAGCAGCAGCAACAACGTCCCCAAAAATGCGTGAGGAGCAATCGTTAATGCTAATGGGGCGTCGGGTCAGTGGCAGCAACTACCGCATGGAAAACATGAAAAACATGGGGCGCCACACAAACACAAACAGCGTCCTATGCCTGATTTCCGTTGCCGTTGCGGCATTGCTGCTGCCCCTGCCGCCGTTGGCTTTGGCCGATGACGGTGACAATTTCTTTGCCGTTAATAGCTTCAGCGTGGGACCCGAGACAACAACACCCGAGTTTGGTAAGTGAACACCACACGGGGTACGGTCACAACAGGGCCAGAACAGTCAGCTAGAACAGTCAGAGCCTGGCCCTAATGCGCTCACCGCGACTCAATTGCTATGCATGCAAAAAGCATTTGCCGCAACAGTAATCAAATATGTACAAGCGTGACGTCATCAGGTTGCACATGTCCCACTATTGCATAATGATTAGATGTATGTAGATTGTTGCATGTTGCCTTTTGCAGTAGCACGCCCAATAATGGTCCCGTGTCGTGTTTTTTATGTGACACTGTAGCCTCCAGACGATTAACGAACTGAAAGTAAAGAATTCTCACATTTGTCACTCTAATCGTGTTGGTCTTTTGAATCAGAGTTGAACAAAATAAACATTTTTTTTTATTTCAAATTATAGACTAAAAATATCGTAGTTGAGATAATTTATTAAAATTAAAATTGGTATTAAAAATAGCAACAATTTACCGATCTTCATTTCGAACATTAAAAAGAAACACCAAAAAATGTTGTCTTAGGCAATTTCTCACTTAAATTATATTTTTTGAACAAACTATTTCAACTTCAAAGAAAGCTCGGATTAAATAAAATTCAAACGTACGTGCTTAAAACAAGTTTTACGTTTTCAGTTCGTGTTTGGTACAACAAATTTTGATACGTGCCCATCTCTAAGCCCAAGTGGTTCTTTTCTTTTTTTTTATAGCTTTGTGACCCTTTTGCAGTGCGCAGTGGCACAACGAAAATTTCCATTTCTATTTCCATTTGATGAGCTGCTGCATGGGGCATGTGCTAAAAGTTTGCCCTGTAGAGGACGTGAGAGCATTGTCGAAATAAGAAAAGTTTCTAATTATAAATACTGTCTGCAGCCCCGGCATCTTTGTGTGAGCCTGTTAAATGGCTGACCATTAATATTCTGACATTTGCAATCACTTACGAACCCATTTGGGGGTCTGCCAAACTAAATTTTGATTTGTGAAAAATGAGCCAAAGAAACGTGCCACAAGCAGCTACCCTCAATGAGAAATAAACGCTGTGCTCAAGTTCAAGTACAAAGGGTAAAGAATTTCTTTTCATTCCAATATTGATTTCAAATCGAATACAATAATTATGCTCAGTTAATTTTATTAAAAGGGAAAATCAGAAATTTCATTACGAGTTTGAATAGTTTAAATATAAACTAAATATCAATTAATGATTTTCTAATTTAAGAAATATTGGAAACTGCTGTAAATTGAAGACAAATCTTTCTTTAATCTTGAAATGACTTAAAAAATGCTTACCGCAATCATCTCATTCTCTGACTTGGACTGCTCGAACTTGACTGGACTTGAATAATCTTTTATAATTGATTTGAAAAACATGCAGATTCTTTGGTCTAGAATTTCCGACCTTGACCGGACTTGAGCAATCTTTTTAACTGATTTGAAGAATATGCGGGTTCTTTTTCTGAGCTGGACAACAAAAGAAACCCCATTGGTAAACAAAACTCTGACGTTTCGTAATCTCTTTTTGAGATGGGTATTAAAGGGCAACAATACAAGGGATAAGCGGGCTGTGGCATATTGGACAGGCGGTGTGCACTTTGTCAACACTTTCTGAAAATTTGCTCGGTTGCTGCAACGTTGCTTGCCACAAAAAGTCTGATGCTATGCAGCAGCAGCAGCAGCAGTAGTAGTTGATTTTTTAGCTGCATATTGTTGGGCGCTATTCATAGCAAGTCAGTGTATTTAAAAATAAACTGCTGGCAAATAGACTTGAACACACACAGAGACACACACACACACACATGGTGAGAGGGAAAACCATAAATGTATACCACAAAAAATGGCGCAACCTTTTGCAAGCGCAGCCATTTTGTTTTGTCTTTTGCGCTTCCGTTGGCTTAAATGCGAGGTCGGCGCACATCCTTTTCCGTTTTCCCGTTGCCTGCTATCGTCATCATCTGCCTCAGTTTCACCCCCATTCGCAGTCTCAGCCACGTTCTGAGCGTCACTTTCATCGGCATCATCATCATCATCAACATTGGCAGCAGCAGCGGCAGCAGCGTTGCGGTTGCGTTGCCTTGGTAATTATGGCGGAATATCAACAAAATTAGTGCGAGTATGGCATATGCCGCAACATTAACGCTGACGCTTAACCCCGAACTGCCGTTGAGATTTTTTTGCACACATTGTTGGACGCCAGTTCCGGCCGAAAGTTGCTCCCAAGTGCTTAATTAAGATGTGAACGCAACTCCGCTCACTTTACATGCTGTTTGGCTTGTATAGGCGTCTATGTATGTCTGTGTGTGTGTCTATATGTTTACATTTCATTCAAACTTAATGAAGAATTCGCCCCTCAAGCCACGTCCGACAAGTGGCATGTGGCTGTGTACCGGCTGAAGTGCCTCCACTTGAGCCGCACTCCCGGCCCCTTGAGTACCTGCGTAGCCAGCAACCAAAAAACATTTCAGGGCACAGCTGGTTCAGGTGTATATATATATGCACTCAAAGAAAAGTATGCTCGACAATCTTTGAAAATCGCTTTAGCAAAAATTAGATTAACGATTAAATTAGATTTGAGCTTAATCGACTACAGAATATCTCATATTCTATATTTTTAGGAACGTTGTCTTGGCTTTTAAGGCAATTCCTTGTAATTTGAGAATAATAAACCCGATGCCTTTCATTTTTGCGAGTGTAGTTATCCCACATACAGGTCTACTAACCGAACTCGTACTTAACTGACAGAAATGCTCAGTCAGGAGGCTCAGAGATTTATACATGAATTTACATTTTAATCTGCCACTAAGCCGCTCGGGATTCAAATACTTTTCACTTTTGCTTTGAAATTGGTTTTCTTTTATTTTTACTGTTGCTTGGATTGAAAGTTTGTTGCGGTTTTCATTATAAATTTGTCGCTGGGGATTAGGCAAAGAACATATGTGAAGATTGCAGTTGGTTTTTTTTTGTATAATTTTATTTATTTCTCACTCTTCTATTTGTTCATAGATTATGCCAGTCGTGGGCAGAAGAAGTTTGGCGACAAGTGCGAAAATACGTTGGAATGCGGCTTTCCCGGCTCCATATGCGATCCGAAGAAAAAGTCCTGCCAGTGCACCGAAGATCTGCAAATCACCAATCACATTGATAAATGTGGCAAGGGTAAGCGTTGGGTTGGACACGGGGTGGATGGCGAAGGGGCATGCTGCACACAGGCAGACTCGGACAGCCTCGCTTGTCAGTCTGCCAAGTTTTCATTAAAATGCATGGCCAGCAAACAAATCCCCCAAAGCCTTACGTTGATTACCGGGGCGCAGCACGAAATGCTGTAAATTGAAAAGGAACCAAAAAAAAATAAAAAATTAAACGAATAGTAAAATAAAAAGCTTGGCAGCTGGTTGCAATTTTGTGAAGAAAAACATCGAGAAGGCGGGGAAATCACGATTACAAGCCCCTGAATACTTAATCTATATTTGACATAATTATAATATAAATTCCCCGAACGCAGGGCACATTTAATACCTTAAATTAAAATCGATTTGAGCAATTATCGTCCATCGATGATTGACATATTAACGACCAAGTCATTTATGAATAATATAATGAATCATCGCGCATAACGATATGCGCTGAACTAAACTAAACAAAACGTTAGGAAAACTTGCGAAATCATAAATATGATTTCTGTATTAGGTAGCTGAATCATGATTCACCAGTCTGCAGTATAATCAATTAGTGATTATGTCCCGAAAGTACTATCTCTCTGATAATAATAAAGAATTTATATATTTCAAGGGAATTTTTGTGGTTCTAAATTGTTTACCTACAAAATCTCAATAAATATTAAGAACAATGGCTTCAATATTAATAAAATTAGCAATTTTGAAACAAATAAAATTTAGACAATTATCTATTTACTTTATTCATGTATTTTACATTTAATTCTCAGACATTTTCAATGCAAGTTTACAGGAGAGTAAAATCAAGAATAATATAATGCTAGGCGACTCATAATTAAGTTATACGTGTTATTGAATAAAAGATCTAAAGAAAAATTTCAGACTGTTAGACACACCGTTCCTTTTCCTATCTTTCGCCAATAAATACCAGTGACATTGACCAAGATCATCAGACAGAATGATAAGGAAATTTGCAGACATATATTTACACACATGTTAAATTATTCAAATACAACGCTATATCGCCATATAGGGCATTGTAAATAGTCAGACGACAAGGTGGGTGGATTCCACTTGCCCTCCATAATCGCCCCTTTGCCTGCCCCCATAAAAATATTTGTCTGACAGCCATCAAAGTGACGCCAGTGACAATTGCGATGGAGTCACAATCCCAACTGTGCTGTTCCCGCACCGACGACGGTAGTTGTCAGCATGTGCGGAAACAATGAAAAGGATATATATATATATATATTTGTATATAGACTGTACACATATGAATCATGTAGACCACACAAGGATTTCACTCCTTACACTTCCACTTTTGCAGCGGCTGCCATCAACGAGAGCTGCTTCTTCAACGAGCAGTGTGAAGCGATTTACTTTCAGACGGAATGCCGGGATGGACGCTGCATATGTCGCTTTGAGATGTCGCCCATCTGGGGCAAGGATGGGTCTGTCGAGTGCAAAGGTCGGTGTTGAACCTGCGGCTTTTGTGTTTGTGATTAAAGGTTGAGTAATGGAAAGTGTTTGCTTGCTGTTTGCTTGCAGGGCGCCAGGACAAGCGAGGACCCGAGACGTACATTGATCCGGCCATGATTGGAGTGCTGGTAGGAATGGCATTGATGTTTATTATTATTTGTGTCGTCCTGCGATTGTTTAGCCAGTGAGTAAATTGCAATGCAAATATTTATCACCAAAACACACACAAACATCAGATTCACAGTAGAAGCTCAACTGTACCAAAATCAGAAATCAGTTCCAGCGTTGGACGGTTAGGTTTTGGCGTTGGGTTTGGCTTTTGTTTGCACTTCCATAACCTAATTGGGTCAATGGGCTGGGTGCTGGATGATGTGCAGTGAGTAGATGAGGATGGGGATGGGGATGGGGATGAGGATGTGGACCGGCTGTTTCATTAACGCAACTCAACTGAACTTTTTAGCTCGTCGTTGCCCTGGCTGCCTGGTTGCCTGGCCAAATGATACATAATTTGATCAGCAATTAATTTCAGTTAGATGAACAAATTTTTTGCATTAATTGGCATTAAACGCAGCCAAGAGCAACAGCAAAATCAATGTGAATATGGTTGAACAACGCCCAGCTTTTGCACATGTCATCATTGAGCAGAGAGCATGGGCGTAGTCCTTGTGACAGGACAACCTTAGAATTCAGATGAAAAAAAAAACAATATTCAAAACAAAATAATAACGATTTAGCGAAACGACTGATTTAAAAAAATATTTAAAGGAGCAACAATTCCAAAATTAAAGTTTTTAGAATAAAAATCTGTAAATCTTTTGTTAATTCGTAAATTGTGCATTTTGCTGAAACTTTTTTTTATGTTTTTGGGTTAACAACAAAAATACAAATTTATACTTTTTCTAGAAAAATAAGAAGAGGTGTTTCTAATATATAGACTAAAGCTGCTTTTTAATAGCATTACATTTTAATTACATTTAAATACAATAAATTAATATGCAGTGGAAACTTGTAAATTTAGTTGATGTTGCTTTGAACACCTATGCCCCTGCACCAAATTGATTCACATTTTGCTACATTAACTAATTGAACACTTTTTTCCTTGCTTTCTCTCTCTCTCTCTGTCTTAGGGCACGTTGGCACGAGAATCGCACCATATTTAATACGCCGAATCCTCGCTTGATGAACGTATCCCTGTTGCGGGACAATAAGTTGCTGCATGGCCAGGACAGGCGCGGCTCCCGGATGTCTGTGCGGGCTCCATCGCGACAACCGAGCATGGCATCGCTGCGTCCACATTCGCCGAATCCGTCGCTAGGTAAGACAGGTTTGTATTCCATATGTGGCTTCTTTGATGGCACCCCCTACAAGTAATAATCTAATGTAAACTGTACGCATTTTTTTTGCTTTGATTTTCAATTTGTTTGTGTGTTTTTTGTCGTTCATTCTAATTTTGTTTGGTTTTTGCAATTTGGTTAGAGAACTTGCAGAACTTTCTGCACACAATAAAAATAAAGAACTCAATCAATCAATCAGTCAGTCAGTCAGTCAGTCACCAAACAAACTAACCAAACAAATCACAACTAAAAGCAAAACAAAATCCGACGAAAACTTCGTGGAAGTGTGCAAAAAGTTAAGCTGTTGCTAAAACAACAAAATATTATTGAACAGATACACAATATAAATATATATCTTTAACACATCCCTTGATTGACATTTGATAATAATAACAATTTACAAATAGAAGTAAATATACTTAATGCATGTATTTATGGGCAAACAAAATTGCGATTTCATTTACAAACCAATAATATCAATTAATGAGATTCAGCCAGTTGTCTTTTGCGATATGATACCATTATTTATTAGAGAGATTTGTTCGTTAAGGAAATCAGTTTAAAAATGTTCTAGATTCAATTAAGTTTTCCATTGAAAATCGATTGGTTAATGAGAATTAGGAATTGTGAATTGATTTCATATTATTTGCATTAAATATCGTTAAATGTTTAAATATTTTTTTGTTCCCAGAAGTTATTTATTTATCTTGAGCAAAGCCTTAAATATAGTAACATAATATTTGTTTACTTTGATTGAAGCAAAACTGATTGAAAAATAATTTTTTTGTATGGAGGCATTTGGATTGTCATTGAAATGTGAAAGACCTTTGACGTATGAAAGTTTTAACTGACTTGATATAACAAACAATCAATGAGGAAGAGCACCTTGATCAAATCAAAATGAAATCGATGTATTTCGAGACCACTTTATGCTGCTTAAAGACTTATTATTAGAAGCTTACAGGTATACACACATATTAGTTATAGAGCTCTTGAGGTTTACCCAATTGAGTGGATCGTGTTGTGATTGAGTTTCTGTACGCAATCGAAATTGTAATCAACTACAAAACAAAATAGCGGCGACAAGTTCAAGTGAGCACGGCCAAACTCTTTGGGGCTCAATCAAATTGATTGACGCTTTAAGAACCGTTCAATTCGGAGCTGGACTATATTGTTGTTGCCGTTTGCTGTTTGGTTTTGTTATCTTAAGCCCGGCGGACAGACAGTTGTTACCAATTACCTTTGTGCCCCTTCCTTTCTCCCCCCGTACTTTAATTTATTGTTATTTGTGTTTTGTGTGTCGCGATGCCAAACAATAAACATTTCCTTTGCTCGCCGCCTGCTCTTTCTCCTGCAACACTCAACACACACACACACACAATCACTTACACCCACTCAAATACTACATATACACACACACGCACACGTATGCGCACAACAACAATTGATGTTGCAACAAAAAAAAAAAAAAAAAACAAAGGTCGCATGATACGCTCGAAGAGCAACACGCGCTCGAGCGACTCCCGTGTCAGCGATGTCTCCAACTGTTCGCGACTGCTGGAGCATCATCCGAGCGCTGCCAGTCAGTACAATGTTGTCCATAGCCATTTTCTACCCTACGTGCCAACAACAACATCAGCGACCGCCACAATAACGAATGCTGCCCCAGCCGCAACGACGACGACGACGACGTCAACGCCGATGCCGACGCCGACGCCAGCATCATCTATCACCGTGACGACTACGTATGTGTCCTCGCCAGGAGCGGCTCCTGCTTGCGGCATGACTGCCAATCCGGATGCCAATAAGTTTTAGTCATAGGCCAACAATAAAATAAAAAATAAATAATATACATATACAAATAAATGCAATGCAGCCATATCAGTATCCAGTATCCAGTATCCAGTTCCAGTTCCAGATCCCGAACGAGGTATGCAGCAGCCAACGTTGTAGTTGCCTCAATTTGTTGAATGTGTGTTGTTAGCTGTGTCCTGTAATTGTAGTTGCTGTCTTTGTTGTCGTTGTTGTCGTTGTTGTTGTTGTACCAAATGTTGTAACTACAAACCAAACATTAAACGCAAAGTTGTAGTGAGAGTTGCCGTTAACTTCCAACCAAAAAAAAAACAAGTAAATGCTCTTACCCATACCAAATATAATATTTACTACTACTGCTACTGCTACTACTAACCCATGTATTGTTCCAAAACAACCGTCAAAACACTGCCAAACACCCAACACGAAATACAAATAACAAGCCAAACCAAAAGATTACACAGAATTGCCGTTCAAGTTACAGATTTTAGTTGATTAGTCTGCCTACTCTATGTACTACTTATAGACACTTCAACTGGATCTAAAGAAAACTGTCATTATACTCGAACACTTTCTAATCCATAAACTCTAAATTAAATAGTGCTCTAGAAGCGTTTGATTTTCATTTCCATTTCCATTTCCGTTTCCGCTTATGCTTTTAGTTGACTTCATTTTGAAAGCACGCCCGATTCCTGAGTTCCTTTTTTTTTGTATGATTTTAGTATGCTAGATAAATGATGTAACTGGATTACTTTCAATAATTTTGCTTAGTACTATTAAGTACAGTGGTCGCTCGGAAATTAAGACTTCCATTTAATAATGGACCATAAATCCTAATTTCAAATCATTACTTAATTTTTAAAGCGGAATTTAAGAATTTTACAAATTAGATATTAATTGTTGTGGATTTGAATTTCCAAGCGACCACTGCATTAGTAAATATATATATGTATGTAGTATGTATAACATGTTTCTATGTAGTCCTTGTGCTCGTTCGGATGCATTTTTCAATGTCTGCGGATGCCTCACGTTGTCCTGTTTGCAAGGCACAATCTGACTTCGCTGAGTGTCATCTTCACCGGCGCCAAAGTGAATGCTGGCTAACACCTATATACACCTTCTTGTTCTTATTGTTGTTGTTGTCGTTTGCTGTTCTTTGAACGAATTCCGGTTATGCGTTTTATATATTTTGCTGTGCTCGATTTCAAACTGCAAACGTAATAAACATTTGCCACGTGCTCCTCCACAGGCTCCCAGTCGGAATCTCATGGCAGTGCCAGCAATGCGTCAGCTACATCGGTACGCTCAAATCGCTCAAATTCCGTGGCACCTGGCAAGGTGTCCAGCGGAGGTGGTCATCATGAGCGACACGGCTCCGCGCACCGACAGCACCACTCGCACCATCTGCAGTCGCCGCAGGAGGAATCGCTGATTACGAACATTACCACAAATCCCGTAGCCGAGAGCGTGACCGTTGAAATTATCGAACCAGGACAGAAGGACACAAAAGCTATGAAAGTAATTACATAAAAAAAAGAAGAAAAAATTCAAAACAAACAAACAAGCAATGAAATGAAATGAAATGAAAAGAAAAAAACAAGTAAACAAATAAACACAGATAAACGAGTCAACAAATCGTCGATATCGTCGTTTAATATGCACGCGATAATAAGGACCCGTTTTGACACGGGCCCAGACATAATGCCATTGTTAGTAACTTTTTTTAAACCGACAATTTTTGCAAATTAATGGACAATTTTTCGAAACCATATTAAGCGTATAACAAATTTTTGCAGAACCACACAAGACAACAAAATGCTAATTAATTAATTACACAAACATATATATATTTATATATATAGACACACATATATATATATATATATATACATATAGCGGACAATGTATATATTGTACGGATATATGCAATTACACCATACAAACAAAAAATGTTCGAAAAAAACCTTGCATAACAAATTCATATTACTCTTTTTTTCAAACCAAAAAAAAAAAAAATGAAGCAAAACAAAAATAAGAAAATAAATCATTGAATTGAGATACTTTATTAATTTATATATAAATATTGTACGCAGATCTAAAGCTTTGGGTTCAACCGCTTTAACCGAACCTATGCCTAGGCACCCAAGTAAAAATTTCGTAGAAATGAAAATGTTTTTGTAGGCATGATTTAATAAAAGTAGAATATGCGATTTTTGGTAGAAATACCTCTTCTTACAAAAGGGAAAGCGAAAATCATTGCCAAAACAACAATTAGGACTCACAAACAAAAGCAACAACAAAATGAAGTATAAAAAAAAATGATGATGTACAAAGTACATACGCACAACGCCTTATCTTATCTATATATTGTATCTAGGAGCAGCTACCAATGTGGTGACGGCTAGTATATATTTAGATATATACACGCCTACGTAGAGCGCGAGTTTTGGCCACGCCTGCAATTGCTGCTGCAGTAGAGCCCAAAAAGTATGGATATTATTATTCTTATAGCCAATAAAAAAAACACACACAGAAAAATGCTAAAAACAAAAAGAAGAAGATATGAAAAAATATTAAGAACCTCGGGACCATATTTTATAATCAAAATATGCGTTTCAAATAACGAAAGCACGCACGTTTAGTTCCCAACTAACATTTTGTCAAGTGTTTGACTTAAAAATACTTTTAACTACCATATTGTTACACATTGCTGGCTGAACTAAAGTTTAGGGAACACAGACACAAGAGAAACAAGTTAGCACAAGTAGTGCCGAGTAGTTAGCGCCTAACTAAGTATAAACTAAAATATGAGTAGATGCTAGTAATCTAAATTGACTTCCAGTTAATAATTACAACAATTGAGTTCTTAACATTTTCTGCTAAATATTTTGAGTTAACACTTTTAAATGCAAAAATCTCACTCCCCAATTATTTGTTCCACTATCCTCTGGAATCGGTCGGTCTGATATCTTTGAAGTTGAGCACTGGGCGAGCCAATAATAGGGGAAGATTCTTAGTGCGTCCAGTGCTGAGCCTCACATTAGCTGATCAGTTATACAACAAATATATATCTAGTCTTTTGTGTATGAATATAAGGTTTTTTGGTTTTCAGCAAGCCCCCCCTCAACAAAAACTCTCATTTGCTTTTGTGCTCAATCAAAGAAGCTTAACTGTGAGAATAATAAAGTGAATACAAAATGTGTTTATACTTAAAAAAAAAATAAACAAAATAAAATACAAATAACATCAACCTTAAGTAATAAATAGCAAAAACCTAAAGAAAATGGTACGTACAATTTAGTAGAGCGAATAATCTTAAACTTAAACAGGATAATTACAAATTCCATAAAAACTAAAACTAAAACTAAATAAAATGCTTGAAAAAATACAAAACTAGCTAAAAATACGAGTAACTATAATTATAACAAAACAATTTTATCCAATTGCATCGAATTTTCTTAAAACGGCAAACAAACAATCTTATTTCTAGGGCATCAACAAGTATATATTCCAAAGCACAAGAACAGGAATTATAGTGAAAAAAATGTAAAAATCTAATAAAAGACAAAAAAAAATAAATAAAATAAAAAAAACGACTTAAGCATTGAAATTTGGGGAAGGATTTCAAGGTTTAACTTTGTTTTTATGACAACACATAATTTTAAGCACTGGTAAAGCTAAAGTTAAATTTAATAATACATGTATATTAATATATATATATATAGATATATATAAATATATACATTCATAAGATTTATGAACATTCTCAAAACACTGATTTTCTATTTACATCAAATAAACAAAAACGTTGAAGGCAGACTTTATGTAAGCGAATTTTAAATAAGCGAAAATCATAAGAGAAAAATATTAACAAAAAAAATTATATACATCAATATATATGCTTTATTTACTTTAATAATTATACAAAAAAGAAAACTACATCTAAAAGTTAAAAACAAAAACAAGAACTACATGATTATATATACACTTGTATAAAAATCTAGTGAAAAATCTATGCGATATATTCATTTACACTCTACCAAAACAATTTTATACATACATATACCAAGCAAAATTTCGTATATCTAACAAATATAAAATCTACAAAAAAAAGAATAAAAGAAACATAATCGCACATCAAAATCACACCTAAAAATATATATTAATATATGAAAGCTACAACATCAAATGACAAAGTAAACACATAATTCTCCAGATTTCTCATGTGACTCATTAAATACTAGCAACACCAACAACAACCACAACCACAACAACTAGGAGTTGAGCGTAGTTATAGTATTGAAAAAAATCAAACAGTAGCCAGGAATATAAAGCGCTAGTTTAATCGTTAAGTAAATAAATACATTGCATTCTAAAAACAAAAATAACATCAAAAATATACTTACAAAAATGAAATGCTTTTTTTTAAAACGTTAAGAAAGAAAAACAAAAAAACCAAAACGCTACAACAACTTCGTATATTATACATATAATGCATATTATGCATATATATATACAAAAATATATAGATTTATATTTAAAATCAGTTCACTATAATAAAAACTATATTACCATAACTTACAACTTAAAACATAAACAAACTACAGTCTTTTTATAATGTGGTACCCTTGAAAACGCTCAACCTGCCCTCGCCATGCACCTGCACCTGCTGATTTGCTCCTGGCAATCGTTTGCTCAACACCCGTTTATGATAGCTCTGCTCGGCGACGTAGCGCAGATGCTTCGCACTTGCTGCTTCAGTTCGCTCCACGAAGCGATACAAGTGTCCATTGCGTTGCTGCAACAGCAGATGTGGATGCCCCAATTCAACCACACGACCCGCATTCAGCACCAGCACCCGATCCGAATCCATTACTGTATGCAGCCGATGGGCAATTGTTAACACCGTGCAGCTGGCGAACCTGGTGTGTATTGCCTCCTGGATGAGCTGATCGGTGCTGTAAGTAAAATAATTAAAATCTATTTAAAAATATAAATGACATCTCCCGAGTTGATTGCAACACAAAGTTCTCACTCAAGCAAATAAAGACTTATTTTCTTTGCAGAGCTTTAAGAACTAGTTTGTCATCTTGAAAACTGAGGTTTGAGCTGACTCTTAATCATTATTAATTATTAAAATATTTACCTAATTTCAGCTGTGACTTTTAAGTCTAAATTATATATTAAAAGTGAATTGCTTTTTGGACGAGTCCACAACTTTCTACTACCAAAACTTTATCAAAACTAACTCAATTTTCTCTAGTTGAATACTACTTTTCAGCTTTTAAGCCAATTTCATATAATTTTTCATCTACAAATTTTCTTTTCACTTACTCGGGATCCACATTAGCCGTTGCCTCGTCCATGATGAGTATATTATTGTTCCGTAATATGGCGCGTGCCAGACAAATTAGTTGTCGCTGACCCATGCTAAAGTTGGCGCCACCATCGTGCAACCGGTAGCTGAGGCCTCCATCGAGTGCACCCACAAAGGATTTCAGCTTGACGGCGTCCAGCGCTTGCCACAGTTCCTCGTCCAACTGCTGCTCAAAGGGATCCAGATTGTAACGCAGTGTGCCCGAAAAGAGCACTGGATCCTGCGGTATAATCGAGATGCGACTGCGCAAATCATGCAGTCCCAATTTTCCAATATCAAAGCCATCGATCTCGATGAGTCCCTCATTGATGGCGAGGCGAAAGAGTGCCTGCACCACAGAGGATTTGCCTGCTCCCGTGCGACCCACAATACCCACTTTCTCTTTGGGATGTATGGTGAAGCTAAGACCCTTCAACACATAAGGCCCATGATCGCTGTAGCGCAACCGCAGTTCCTGAAAATGTATCTGGCCCGGACTAGGCCATTTCGCTGGCAGATTGATAGCCGCATCAGTCTCATAGGATGGTTCCGAAGGCAGTTGAATGTACTCCAGGACACGCTCAACGCTGGTCATCTGGTTCTCCAGTTCGACTGAATGTCGCATGCCCCATCGACAAATAATGCCCAATGATATGGACTGTGTTATGGCCAAGCCAACATCACCGCTATAATAACCACGATCGAACACCAGAAAACTGAAGGTTACCAACAAAATGTACACAACACATATGAGATCCGTCCAGAAGGCAAAGGCCCGATTTACACTCGCATACAAATAAACCGCGGACGTATTCTCATTTTGATAACCATGGAAATGCCGTTCCAGACACTTCGTTGCATTCAAGGCGCGAATGGTGGTCAATCCCCGGAATGTTGAGTTTGTGTGCGAATAGAGAGGACTGCGAGCTGCGAAGGGAAAAAGAATCAAAAATTGATACTTACTCAGCAAATTTTATAGAGATCACTAAGCAGCAGAGAGTCAGAATGAATATAAACTGAGTTTTCCAAGTGAACATCAAATATCCTTTTCTACCAAATCCATAAATAGTTTTGTCTACTCACATATGGTCTCGATGCGCTTGAGACTTCTGCTGGCGCCAATGTAGAGACTCCGAGAAAAGTAGAGTATGGCAATCATGCCCACAGCGGGTATAAGGAGCCAATAGTTGGCGGTGCTCACAACGATGAGCACTGCGAAGCCATTCACAAAGAACTCAAGGGTCTCCATCATTGACTGCGGCAAGCTTATATCGATGGCGAGGATGTCGCTGGAGAAGCGATTGAGAATGCGTCCCGAGGTGGCCATTGTGAAGAATTGCATGCTGGCCCGTATGATGCCATGGAAAAGGAACTTATGAACTCTTATGGAGATGCGCAGGCATATCATAAAGAAGCCAAAGGTGCGCAGGACATACAGGCACAGGGTGCACACGATCAGCACGGCATACAGGATTAGCAGACCTGTGCGAGTCTTGCGGCGCTCAATCGCCGGCTCGGTATCATCCGGTTCCTTTTCCTCCCAGGTGGCCCTGCGAGTTGAATAAATAAATATTGCGCTCATTAAAAAAATCGCTCAACATTTTATGAAATTGCCGGTTTTTATAGATTTCTAAAAATCATAGTTTGCATTTCTAAATTTCAAGCTGGATTTTTCCAAAATCTACAAAAAATATTTATAATTTCCAGAATGTTCTTTTCTAGAGATATTCTATTAGCTTTCTTATTACTTAAATTATTTCTACTTATTTTGTTATAAAGACGAGCCAGTAAATTTCATAAATTGGTTCTGAATTTTTTTCTTCTAAAAATTAATATTTGAATTTCTAATTCTTAGTTATTATAATAATAAATTATATTTCTAAAAGATAGAAAAATACGTTCTTTGGGATTTATTTAGAGCAAGCCATTGTAAATTTTGCAATTTTCTTTTTCTTTTTTTTTTGACAATTAATTCTAAAAACAAGCAATTTTTTTTTAAATTTTTAATGCGATTTTCATTTTGTTGCGATTTACTACAATTTGGAGAAGTTTTTTTGTCTGAGTCTAGTCTAGAAATTTCAAAAGTTTCTGAGCTGATTGTTATTAGTAAATTATTTCAACTTACCATTTGGATAGGAAAATATCCATGCAGGCCTCAGATCCGCGTGCCAACACAAAGAGCACCAGGATAAGGAGCACCATTAGGGGTAAACCCAAGATGACAAAATATTGCTTGTAGGTGCTAAGTTTGACATATCCCTGGAACTGCTGCTCCTTGTATATGTGCACGTGCTCGTCCAGCTGCCGTTGAAGCTGCTGTTGTGATAATGGCTCCTTTGGCGGCATCTCCTCAAAGATGCTTTCGCTGCGCACGGCACTCAGCTTGGACACTTCACTCTCATTTGCGATGGACATGCGAAGGCGAATGAGCTTCTTAAGGGATTCATATCTGCCCTGGATGGAGGCATGTCCGCCCTCCATGAGCACCATGTGATCCGCATGGCGCAGCAGCGGCACACGATGTGTGACCATAATGCGAATCTTGTCGCTGAGGAAGTCATTCAGGCAATGGTGTAGGATCAGTCGACCGACTTGCGTATCCACCGCAGACAGTGGATCATCCAGCAGATAAATATCGGCCTTGCGGTAAACAGCACGAGCCAAACTCACCCTAGCCTTCTGACCACCACTCAAACTAACACCGGATTCACCCACAATGGTGGCATCGCCGTGTTGCAGTCTCTCGATATCCGTGTCCAGCATGCAGACTCGCAGGACATCATTGTAGCGTCGCTCATCGTACGGCTCCATGAAAATAATATTTTCGCGCAGACTGCAGCGATTTACCCAGGGCTGCTGCGGTGCATAGCTAATAACGCCATTAAGTTCCACGCTGCCACTGATTATGTCCAGTTCACCCAGGAGAGCCGCTAGGAGTGTGCTCTTCCCAGCACCGACGGTGCCCAAAATGCCGACAAATTGCTGTTCCTCGGCCTGGAAACTAATGTCCTCGATATGCATCTGGCGCTTCTCCTGGTTGGCCTGGTCCCAACTAGCAGTCAACTGTCGGAGCGTGACGCTCTTCCTCATGGCTATGGGATTGTGTATGCGTCCAAAATAGTTGCCATGCTGCAGATCATCGTCCACATCATTGAAGTTGGCTACACCTCCATCCGCAGGATCCTCGTGCTGCATGAGGAAATCGAGAACGCGTCGGGCGACAACATGAGTCTCCGCCCAGGTGTTAACCGCCAGTGGCCACATATGCAGCAGCGAGCTATTCAGATGATCGTAATAGCTGGAAACGATGAACACCTTCTGGGCGGTCACAACATCACCCGTAAAGACGTACGTCATCAGGCACAGGAATAACGATAGCTTCGATATCATATCGGTGCACTGGACCGACGCATAGATGAACAGGGAGCCCTTGATGGCACCCATCTCTTTCTTGCGCACTCGGGCTATCAGCTTGGCAAAGGATTTCTCCCACGCATACATCTTGATCACCTGCATCGCCGAGATGATCTCATTCATTAGTTTCACTCGCTCGTCGCCATATTCAGCGGAGAGTCTCTTAAATTTGGCCGTCGCCTTAGCGGCCCAAACTTGCAGTGGTATAAAGACTATAATAGTGGCCATGCCCACAAGCGCTGACCAGCCAATAATCTGATAAATGATGTAGCCAAATATCAAACCTTCCAGCGGACCCTTCCACAGCTCGTGGAAGAAGTAGAAGGTCTCATTGAACTGCGGCAAATCGGTTGCCATTATGGCTATAGCATACCCACTCATTCCACTATTGTCGGCAGCAACGGAGACACGCAGGCACTTCCTGTACACCAGGCCGGCACAGGCCAGCCGGATGCGAGTGCCCAGCTTGAACAGATGGAACATGTATGGATGATAACACAGGGCCTTCACCAGTGAACACAGAACCACGCCCATGGCATACAGATAGGCCGACTCCTTGGATATATTGTTAACATGAGAGCTCTCCGAGAAAAAGGACACCAGCTTGCCAAGCATCAGCGGTTGCATTGTGCTGCAAAAGGAATACACTTCATGATGAATAATTGAGAGTGCTCGATTAGGTGATACCCTGTTTTCAGATAAAGCGTTTAATTTAATCAAGCATCGATTGAACATTTATCTGCTGTGTAATCCAAATACCAAATTAGAAAGTTTATAAAAAATGCAAAATGGTTTTTAATCTCGGATTTAGTTCAAAACAATCGGAGCCTAAAATCGACCTGAGATTATCTAGTTTTAAACCTGCAATTCATCCTTGGTATTTATAGCTCGTTTAATTTCAGATTTGACATGATCTTGCTATCCTACTACATACAATCAGGACCAAAGGCATTATATATTTTTCTATTTTCTGTTATCTATTTTCTTTTACACATTTTAACTCATATAAATAATGCCTTAAGCCTCAGCAAAACAGTGACTTACTGCAAGGAGATCTCCACCAGCGAGTAGAGTATGCAAAGGGGCACAAAACTGGCGCCATATGCCTTGAAGATCATGTGTAGCACATTGGGATGCGGTCGCTTCAGCTCACGTTCCCAATAACCCAGCAGATGTTGCGATACAACTTGGCTATCCTGGTTGGGTAGAGTTGCGTACAGATCTGCGGGATCAATGCTTTTGCCATATCCTTTGCGCAAAATTTCACGTGACCAGCTGCAAAACGAAATTTATTTGTTATTCTTAACTGATAACATGTCATGGCATGTTTATAACAACAAGCACTTGTTGCACATTCTCAATATAGAAATTTGACAGGCAAGCGTTGCGACACTGTCATAAATCTGGAAGCGCTTTGCTCTTCAAACTTTATCTTATCACCCAGGCGACAGGCAGACAGACAGACAGGCAGAGAGACTGGCAGGCAGGAGTTTGATCGCGGATGGCACAAGCTGTAACAGTTAACTCGAATTCCATTAATGTTCAATTAAGTCACAAATTACGTATACGTATAGGTATAGGTATAAATTCATTTATCTTTGATTAGCTAACTAATCGCTTCTGAATTTATGCTTTTATGGTCACTTTATACAATCATGTACTGTTGTACTGATTTACTGATTAATTCGAATTTTCAGAATTGCGCACACTCACATAAAAAACCACTTGGATAGGAAATTCGCCTTCAGCACTGGATTCGGTTTGCGTGCCACCTTTGTCGCGCACATTTTTTAGCATTGGCTTCACAAAAGTCGCCAACTTGCAGCTGCCTTAATTAATTGCTAAATATCTTGGCTATCACATAGGCATTATTCATTTATATAGATATAGATATATATATACAAATATATATGTTAGATCCTTTGGCACTATTACCGTATATGGCCGCTGCCTTTGGCGTTTCGCGCGTAACTGATTTGTTGAGTGGGGAAACCAGTTGATTTTTAACTGAATATCGCTCTATGTGTCCGGAATCATCGTTATAAATCAATGATCCGTTGCTGGCTGGCCTATCGCACCACTTGCTGGTTGGTTTTATCTTAATGCCAGCCTGACAGCAAATCATCACCGGCTGCAGTGGCAGCCACGGCGCGCGAGTCGCGGAGACATGGCCATTGGCCATAAGCAAGACCCAAATACAAATGGTGAGTAATTCATAATCAGTTATTTCAATTTTGTTTTATTACAATCTGCATTGCCATTGACAATTTCGATTGGAGCTTTCCATCACTTCGATTATTCGTATATATATATATATGTTTGTTTTTGGAGAGACATTTGTGTAAATATCTATTAACAGTAACAATTTTAATTAATATTTTCGTTGTAATAATTCTCAGGCACTTTATTGAGATGTTGTACGTAAATACAGGCGTACATAAGTACAATGTTATAAGGCTACATTATATAATAGATTTCTACTACATTTTGTATAGTATATATAAAAAATAAATAGCACTTGGCATTGGTTTGATTTAAGTTGCTTTCAATGTTAATTTGTGCAAATTGCTTTCTTTAAAGTTCTACAATTGTAATGAAGACATAGCGGAGGCATACAGATAAGATATATACTTAAAAAGAAGTCTGTTTTGTATTCATCTCTGAGCATCACCATTGACGTTTAAGTAACAAGAATTAACAATGAATCACGCTTACATGCATACATACTGTACATATTACTTATATGGAATATAGAACTTATACAAATTATAAAGTACAAGTGCAAAACAGATATTAAGGTTAAGTACAAACATTTCAATGTACGCTCATAATAATACTTTCAGTTCCCAATGCAATACATCTTAAGTTAAGTGTTTGCGGGTTTGTTTTTGTTTTGTGATGAGTTCCTTTCTTTTTTGTTATTCCTTTGTGCTACTCCGTCTTCTCGTGGAGCGCATCCACTGTGACATTTAGGTCCTCGGCAGGCACTCTGCCGTCCAGTAAGCGTTTGGTATAACTTTCCTCGGCTGCCTGTTGGAGCGCAGATGCCGTCGTCGTGCCCGTGTTGTCCACCAAATGGCGCAGATAGCCGCCCGATCGTTGCAGCAGCTCATAAGCATGTCCCAGTTCCCGCACCTCGCCCGCATCCATGACCAGCACTCGATCCGAATCCATAACTGTGTGCAATCGATGGGCAATTGTGAGCACTGTGCACTCGGCAAACTTTGAGCGTATCGTTTGCTGAATCAACTTGTCCGTTCTGCAAAAGGGGCAGTCATTTAATAAAATAGAATCAGAGAAGCGTACTACAAAAACCTACTCTGGATCAACATTGGCAGTGGCCTCATCCAAGATCAGCACACGATTATTGCGCAGAATGGCGCGAGCCAGGCAGACTAGTTGACGCTGACCCACGCTAAAGTTGGAGCCACCATCGTACATGCGACAATCGAGACCGCCTATCAGTGTGGAGACATACGAACGCAGCTCGACATCGCCCAACGCCTTCCACATATCATCATCGGCGCGCTCGTCCATTGGATCCAGATTGTAGCGCAGTGTGCCCGAAAAGAGCACCGGATCCTGAGGTATAATTGAGATGCGACTGCGCAAATCATGCAATCCCATGTGCTCAATGTCTACATCATCGATCCGTATCATCCCCTCATTGCAGGCCAAACGGAATATGGACTGAATGATGGACGATTTACCGGCACCGGTGCGTCCAACAATGCCAACCTTTTCGCGCGACTCAATGGTGAAGTTCAGATCTCGCAGCACAGGCGCCTCTTTCGGTGAGTATCGCAACTTAAAGTTGATGAACTCAATGCGTCCCTTGTTGGGCCACTCGGTTTTTGGTTTGAATTTCTCTGCTGTCTCGAGGGGTGCCTCTGATGGTTGCTCTGTGTATTCGAGGACACGTTCGACACTCGTCATCTCATTCTCCAGCTCGGCTGTTTGACGCATGCCCCACTGGCACATGCCCGTCATCGTTGTGCTGTGCAGAATGGCCAGACCGACATCGCCGCTGTTGAACTCGGTGTGCAACAGCAGAAAACTGAATGTGACCGCCGTCATATAGACAATGCACAACAGGTCCGACCACAGAGCAAACGCTCGGGTGCACGAGAGAAACAGGAACCAGGCCGAGGTGTTTGCATTCTGATACTCGTGAAACTCAGTTTCTAGAGCGCTCTGTGCCTGCAGAGCACGTACCGTTGTCAGGCCCTGAAACGTTTGATTCGTCAGCGAGTAGATGGGACTGCGAGCTGCAAAAGAAAATTTACATTTAATAATAATCAATCGAGTTATGACTTCAACTTACATATTCCCTCCAGTCGCTTAACACTGCGACTTGTGTTCACATAGAGATAGCGTATGCAAGCCAGAATAACGACAATAACAACAGCGGGCACCAGGAGCCAAAAGTTGGCTATGGCCACGATGACCAGCACACCAGACACATCGATGGCGAACTAAGCAAATAGAGCAACATTAAACACATATAATTAATGAATAAATAAATCAATAAATTTCACTTACAAACAGGCAATCGAGCAGTGTGTGCGGCAGATCCGTGTCCACGGTGCGTATATCCTTGGAGAAGCGATTCAGAATGCGACCCGAGGAATTCGTATTGAAGAAATACATCGTGGCACGCGTTATGCCCCGAAAGAGGC
This sequence comes from Drosophila grimshawi, assembly GCF_018153295.1. Lineage (NCBI taxonomy): Eukaryota > Metazoa > Arthropoda > Insecta > Diptera > Drosophilidae > Drosophila > Drosophila grimshawi. The sequence goes on from NW_025063098.1 coordinate 27,799,947, forward strand.
GATCGTGCAGACGCAGCGAGATGCGCAGACACATCCGGAAGTAGCCAAAGGTGCGTAACAGATAAACGATGAGTGTGGCAGTGAGGATGACAGCGTAGAACAAGACCAGCTCTTGACGCACAGCATCCACAGTGTTCTCAGATCGAAGCGGTACGGATACATTAATGGTATCATTTACAGGCATCGGAGTCGGCAACTCCAAAGTGCTGTTGACAATCGATGGCAGAGCTGTTGTGCTGCCATTGAGCGCAATCTTTTCCTCCCATATGACCCTGACGAAAATAATTAAAAGAATATTACATTTGTTGTTTATATTAATTGAATGATTAATTATTATGCTCACCAGCGCGACAAAAAGTAATCCACGCCCGTAAGCATTATCCTGGAGCAAATGAAGAGGACCATAATCAAGCCAAGCAGAAATGAGCTCTCCAACGCCTTGAAATAGGAGGCATAGACGCTAAACTTGACCGCACCCACAGCCTGCTGTTCCTGGTTGAGTTCCTCAACGGTTTCATGGGGTTGCAGCAGCTGATTGTGCTGATGGTCCATGCTCTTCTCGGAGTCGCTGCGCGACATATGACTGTTGACGCTGTGCGTATCGATGCCGCTCTCGTCGTGCGTCTGCTCCAAGAATTGAAACTGTCGCGAGCGTTGCAATTGCTGATAGCTGCCCTGGGCGGCCACTTTGCCGGCGGACATGAGCAGCAGGTGCTCCACATCGAACAGATACTGCAGCTGATGGGTGACCAGAATACGGATCTTATTCGACAGAAAGTCCCGTATGCACTTCTCAAAGATGTGCTTGCCCACGTGCGTGTCCACCGCGGAGAGTGGATCATCCAGCAAATAAATGTCAGCTTTACGATAAACGGCACGGGCCAAATTCACACGTGCCTTTTGACCGCCACTGAGACTGACGCCTCGCTCCCCGACAACCGTTAAATCGCCCCTGGGCAGCAGTTCGAGATCACGTTCCAGAGCGCAGACTCTAATCACCTTCTTGTAACGCCGCTCGTTGTAGTCCTCCACGAACACAATGTTGTCGCGTATGGTGCCCTCAAAGACCCAGGGCTCCTGTGCAGCGTACGAGACTTTGCCATGGACAAGCGCTTCGCCCTCATCGATGCCCACCTCGCCCAGCAGGACATTGAGAAAACTGGATTTGCCAGCGCCGACGGGACCAACGACTGCCGTTAAACTGGGATCCTGTATATCGGTGGTAAAGCTATCAATGGCGCAATTGGAGAGACCATCTCTGGTGCCCCACGACGCTGTCACATTCTTCAGCACCACACACTTCTTGGTCGCATCGGGATTGTAATCCCTGAGTCGATTGGGCTGCGATTGCGGCTGTGCCGGATGCGACTGACCATTGGACAGCAGCGAGCCATTCAGCTCGACATTCTTCTTTTTGTCTTCGTCGTTGAGTTTGCGCTTGTTCTTTGGCTTCTTGGCATCCGCTTCCAAATTGATGGGTGCCTCCGCCTTATCGCCATCCAACAGGAATTCTTTGCATCTGCGCGCCGACACCAAAGCCTCGGCTATAAATGTGATGGAGAGAGGCCAAAAGTGCACCATAGAATCGTTCAGCATGTTAAAATACGAGGAGACCATGTAGACCTTCTTGGCAGTGAGAGCATCGCCCAGATACACATATGAGCAGAGCGCAAGGAACACCGACAGTGGCGAGATCATCGAGGTGCAACTGAGAGCGGCATGAATGTAGGCCGTGCCACGTATCGCCTTCATTTCCTTCAAGCGCACTTCGGCAACGACGCGTGCAAAGGATTTCTCCCACGCATACATCTTAATCACCTGGATGCCTTGGATAATCTCATTCATAAGCTTGACACGCAAATCTGTACGCTCTGCGGTCATCTGGCGATAATACGCCGCCTTTTTGGCAGCCCAGGCCTGCAGAGGTATAAAACTGAGCATGAAGGAGACGCCAATCACAGCGGATATGCCCAGTTCGCGGTACATGAGGAAGCCAATGAGCAGCGATTCCATCGGTCCCTTCCACGTGTCATGCAGAAAACACAGTGCCACATCGAAGCGACCCAAATCATTGGACAAAATGTTAATGGCACGGGCACGCAATCCATCGTTGCTGCTGCTTTTTGAGACCTGTAAGCACTTGCGATAGATGAGGCCGGAGAGCGCGAGTCGCAGTTTGGTGCCCACTTGGAATATGAAGAATATGAAGGGATGGAATGTCAGCACAGGCACCAGCGAGCACACCACAATTCCCATTGCATATTGGTATGCATCCGCCTTGCTTATCGTTGTCTGATCCGCGGCAAAATAACCAACGAGGCTGCCCAGAAAAAGTGGCATTAGGGATCTGCAAATTGAAATCAAAGTTTAGCAAAGTTGATCTCTCAAATTGTTGTTTATTTTACATTTTTAATACATACTTGCAACAGGATTCGACGATAGAGAAGATGATACCAAGAGGCATGAATACCCAACCATATGCACGGAACATCATGCGTACGACACTCGGATTGCTGCGCTGCTTCTCATCTTCCCACAGATGACCGAATTTGTTCGTCACCCGTTCGCTGTCCAACGTCTTTCTATGCTGGTACAGCTCCTCGTCCGTGAGTGGACCTTGAAGTCCACGCTTGAACATATCTCGCATCCACCTGTAATTTATTTGCAACTCAGTTAATGCTCCCTGATATCACTTAAGCTAATTGCTTTGATAAGAGGCAAATGGTTTATTGTAAAGTTTAATAGGCTCTTACACAAGCGATAACAGCTCTTACAACAGATTCACTTTTTTATTAGCTAAGCTTTTAAATAGGCATACAAAGCAACTTTTTTATACAGTTTTTTACTCATCTAAAATTGTCATTAAAAACAATTCTGGCATTCCAAATGGCGATTTGCACATTTGAAGATATTCTGATTATTGTTTGATGCAGTGGGTTAAAGACAGTCAATAAAGGCAGTCAATAAAAGCAATTGAAAAAAATTATAGTTACAGAGATTAAATTGTTTTACACTTGAGTACTACACGTGCATTTAAGAATCCAATCCATTAGTCTATTCTGACTACAAAGTTGCAAATTTCTTGATAATAATAAGGGCACGCAAAATGAGATTTTTTTTTCTATAGTATATTGTTATTGTTAATGTTAATTATTAATGGATCATAAATAAAGTTATCATCTTGGCCAAGCTAATAAATTTGCAAAATTTTGTAACAACATTGTGTGCCTAAGATTATAAAACTTATCAGGCAAGTGTATTTAATCTTCGCCAACCCGAAAATAATTCTTCCTTATTGATTTCTGTCATACACAAAGTAAAAAGTCTTTGATTAAAGACAAAGCATGATGAAAGAGAAAACTTTTGTGATTTTTGCATTATCATTGCAAGCAACACAAGCATGCTGTATTGTTATTTGGTATATACGATACAAAAATATATACACTCAATGCTGTTTTCTAATCAAAGAGAACATATGCGCAGCGCGGCTGTATACTTCGTTCATAGAATATAATCGCATTTGTAAGTAGTGTTTGTGTGTACTGATAATACATTATTGAGTAGCCTTGGCAGCAATACTGACATTTAATATGAAGCTTTTATGTTGCGTACTAAAAGCACAAATTTCAGACAGATTACAACCAAAAAAAAAGTATGCGAGAAGTTTAATAACTTGTTTGATTAACCATTTTGGGCACCCTTGAACCTAACCCTTATTCTAATTACTTTTTAATCATTATCAACATAAACGCAGCTGCTTTGTGTGTTTGCTCGATAATGAGAACTTCTGAATTTATAAGTATTATTCATAACTTATAATTTCTAATATGCAAAGTATGGTGTTTATTTAAAAAATATTTATTTTTAGTCTGATAATGAGTAATGAATTATAAAAGCAAATTGTGCAGGTACTTTTTTTTATTATAAAATGAACTCAAATTAGAATTATTATGGTGTCCTTATTAGCGATAGTTCACTGCATGTATTTACATAAATATGTCATCAGTGTATGTATATATATATATATATATATGTGTGAGTGTGTGTGTGGGTATGTATTGATTTGAATTTAATACGCCCCACGACACGTGCTATCGAAATGGGAAAATAGAAACTACGGTTATGACTAATATATGCAGGTGAAGTAAGGTGGGGCTGTGAATAATTAACTATAACTTACCAGAAACTCCATCGTGAGAAGTAATTTGCATTTGTGTAGGGATTTTTTGGACGTACGATCTTTCTGCGAGTGCGGTTCATAATATAATATGCTGCTCTTTAAATTTATATTTAGGTTTAGGCACAATTATCACAATTATCTTTGGCGTTTACCGTTACGGCAAGTAAAACAGTAAATCGCGCTGAGTTTTCTCTCCCCCTCCTTTTGCTGTTGTTATTCGTTGGTTTATAAATAATTTAAGCACATACACACACAGCAGTTAATTCGATGTATTTTAACCAATCACCGGCAACAACAACAATACTTTTGTTACAATGTGTGCCTGGGGTCGAGGTCTTTTTTTATTTGTCTCCACTTTTGAGAATTAACCGTTTGTTGCAGTGATTGACCGACCTGGCAACAAATAGAGCGAAGCAAAGCAAAGCGACGCCAAGGCCAAATGCAAATCGTTTTTGATCCGTATGCTTATATTTATTTCAAAAAAACTTTAACTTGTCTAATTGTAATTAATTACAATTCACAAAATTATTACTACGTGAAACGTGAATTCGTAGAATATTTGTGGAATCCCGCTGCGAGTCGTCACGCACCGACTTGTGAAATGGCAATGAGAAACCAGTGAAGAGCGATTAAAGAAGAAAACTTGTGAGCACGCCGCGGCCAAAAAGAGCGAGCGAGCGAGAGCATCGATGCCTGAGTGTATGGATGTATTGGTGTGCACCAGCTGTGCACTACTACTCTTTTCTCGCGCCAGACTATTTTTAGTCTGTGGCGGAGTTTGTAACGCCAAACAAATGGTGAGTGCAAGAGAATTATCTGCTGAAAATGTAAACAAATTATTCTAAGCACGAATACTGAGCTATATATATATCTATTAAATTCTACGCAAGTGCGGAGTGCTTACAAATAATTTAATTTTATTTTTAAATATAAATAACAAACAAAATAAGGACTTTTGTGTCAAGATTAATTTGTAAACACAACTCTGGTCTCACCACAACCAGGCTTAAAGGGTAGGTACATTTCGGCTTGACAAACACATTTCTCTATTTTGCCTTTGTTTGAATCAGCTACTGCTCTCTTTCTCTCTCTCTGTATATATGAGGCATGGCGACAACAAAACCGCTTCAAATGATTTCTGAGCTGTGCAGCTACATAAGAGAGAGCGAGAGCGACAGCGAGAGCAACAAATATTTGTTTGCCGTAATTTTAAAAGCTGAGCGGGAGCAATTGCCAAGCATTGTGAAATAGATTATTGACATACAAAACTGAAAGCGTCTTTTGAATTAAAATTTGATGTTTTTTTTGTTGCTCTTAACGTCAACAATCAAAGTGCAAGCCGGCAAATGTGATATTTAAATTGATAAGATGTGTATCATTTCAAAAAAGTCGAAATTCTTTTGTGTTTGTTGACACGTGCGTCAATTGAGATAAAGTCCCAAGAAATGATGATAGTTAACACAAATAATTTTACATCATGAGTGATGAACATTTATTATTTATTTATGGATTAGCATTACGTTTGTGTATTTTTTGTTTGTGTTCGTTTTAGTAAATTTTTGGGGGGAAAATACATGTATTGAAAATCAAAAGAGGGGGATTCACTTAGATAATGACGAATAACATGCCCATCATTTAATCCTCAATGTATTCGAATGGCTCTGGCGGCTCGGGCTCCTTCTCATCATCGTTCATTGGCCCGAAAGCGGCGACAGGTTCAACCAGTTCCTGATCCTCAGCCTTGCCCGTGTGCTGGAATACGATGATGCCACCGATTGTGACATCCTTCATGGGCTCAAAGTGCTGGCCATCGATGACGCTAAGGATCTTCAGTTGCTGGCGAAGAACACGTGCTGGATTCTGGAGGATTTCAAAGTTCGGCTCCGGCTCTTTCTTTTCCTTCTTCTCCTTCTCTTTGTCCGCAGAACTTGCTGCACTGGTGCTCGGCGCTTCCTTGTCCTTGTCCTTCTCATCATCTGTCTTCTTCTTCTGCTCCTTCTCTTCCTTCTTCTTGGGCTTGGTCTCCTCAACGGTGGGCTTCTCTTCTGTCTTGGCTGCCGCCGTCGTTTCAGATTTCTCCTCATCCTTTTTGCTGCCAGCAACGCCGCTCTCCTTGCTATCCTCATCTACATCCATCTTCTCATCCTCCTTCTTGTCGACATTCTCGCGGCGCTTTTGCCGGGCAGCAATAGAGAGCACAGCTGTAGCCACCTTCTCACGCTCCTCGCTTTTCTTCTCCTCCAGCGGCGCTGGATATGCGTATAACGATGGCTTCGCCGCCGATCTGTACTCCATTTTGGGCATCTTCAGATCCGAATTGAGACCGATGACACAGGTCGGTGTGAAGGCCAACGATAGCGTGTGAGCCAATGGGAACCAGTACCAGTACTGGGTGAAGGCCAACATGCCAACAACAGCCTGCAGATTGGTGTGTCCAGTGCGGGATTGCAGCGAGAGCGTCGCATTGCGACCGCCAGCATCGATGATGCCTGCAAGTTAAAGATTTATTAAATATCAATCAGTTATTATTCAGTTGCGAGATAAATAATAGAATCACTCTCACAAGAAATGCTTTCAGAATTGTAAATTTATGAATACGTTTTTGGAAATGAAATAAGGCTCATAAAACAAGTGATAAAATTACAACAAACATTAAACAATATATTAATAATCAACATTTAATGAAAAGTGCAAAACAAATGGTTGATATTTTTATCAGTAAGAACAAATGTTGTAGTGATCTTAGATCTTTGAATTTGAATAATGAAAAACAGATAATTGCATACTTCATCTATAAATATCTTGGACTCACCTTGAGCCAGAATAGCTCCATATTTGGCCATGACATCCTCGTGCTTGTTGCTGATGACCTCGGCGTACAGCTGACGGAAGAAGGTGCTCTTGGGGCAGCTCTGATCCGTGTGCTGTATGAGGATCATGGCGGATGCAATCAATGCGCCCTGACGCACAAAATTCACCGGATCGAACTTGACCATCGGTTCGAGGAGCGCAATAGCCTCGCGCAGACCGGTGCCGGCGCAGGCAATGCCCAACGCCATGGCGGCACCATAACGCACATGCGGATTATAGGACTCGGCGAGCAGACTAACAACCGATGGACACTGTTCCGGTGTGCGGAAGAGTATGAAACCAATGGCGGTGACTGCAGCGCGGCGCACATCATCATTGACATCGGAGACGGCAACGTGAAGGAGCTTACGAATGGCCTTGTTGCTCCCAGAGCCATTGTAGGCCATTGCGAGGGTGTACATGCCGGAGCGACGCAGCACGGGATCCTTGTCCGTAGAGAGGCTGGTAACGAGGGGATCTGCCTCTTCGAGGCGCGAGAACATGGTCAACGAAATGCCAACGGCCAGGCCTCGAAGGATCTTCTCGTGTTGCGTCTCCTGCGCATACGACACCATATCCTCAATGGCCTGAGCATTCTTCGAGCCCAACATAACCATGCCCATGGCAATGCCAGCCGCTTCGCCAGTGACCGCATCATCCTGATACAAATTGAACTTCAACTGTTCGTACAGATCCTGACGATGGGTGCCCATGCCGGCCAGACCCAAACCCAGGCAGCCACCGTGGCGGACATTCTCGTTCTGGGCATCTTTCAACTGTTGCAGCAGATAGTCAATGATATTGGCGCCATGATTCGCATGAATCAGACCCAAAGCGTAAAGAGCACCACCCTCAGAGTAACCAGAGCTCGGACCCGCCTCCTTGGGCAGATAGCTCTGCATCAGCGCCAGCGAATCCTTCTCATGCCCGCGATGAATGACACCCAGTGAAGCGGTCGCTGTCAACTTGGCCCAATTCGTGGCACGTGCCAACCAATCGAGATTATCGCGCAGGAACTGATCGGAGGTGGTGCCACTATGCATATAAGCATTAGCGATGACCGTCGCCGTGTGGCAAATGGAGACACGGACGGCTTCCTTGGTGCCGCGTAGCACCTGCAGATCGGCGTGATTGCTGCGTATGAGGAACTGCAGCTGCAGATCAATGGACACCTCACCGGACAATATCGAAATCAGCTTCTCAATGTTCTTCTGATGCAGCTTCTCCATGTCGTTGAGGGAATCGATGGTACGCTCGATCTTCGCATCGCCTGCACGTAAAAAATTGCAAAAGAAATTGTGGGTTAAAATAGATAAGGAAAAAAGAGAGGCATCTTTGGATTGCTGAAGATTTCAGATTGTAAATGGCAATAGCTATATACATATATATATATAATTCAGCGAAATGACTCAGCAGATTTCTTTAATATGTGATATTTTTTAGATGGTTGTGGATTGTTCATTTATTAGAATTGTATTAAATTAACTAATTTATCCACCCCAAGTCTCACAAGTATAGTCATATAGATCTATTGATTCGTGTTGGAAATGTCTCCTCAAATGAATTATAAATTTCTATATATACTCTCTGCACGCATATCAAGAAGGATTAAAGAGAACCATGCTCCAAATGTAATGCTCACCTTCTTTATCGTCACTGCTCTCGTCGCTAAGTAATTTGGCCTTCTCATCGTCGGATTTGGCGGCAGCATCAGTGCCACCAGCTGTGGTGCCCTGTGGTTTAAATGTGCTGGGCAAAGCGGTTGGGATGGGCGCCGTATCCTTGAGGGCCTGCAGCACATTGCCCAGGAATTCTTGTGTTGCCGACTCGTAAAGATCGAAGGCGATTTGATAGGCCATCAGATTGTTGGCTTCGATGGAGGAGCGTGTGAGCTTATCTAGCATTTCGGCAACGGCCAATGGATCCTCCAGAAAGATCAAGCATTGACACATGTTCACATAGTCGGGCACGCCCAGATCACGATACAGTCCGACCAGGCAGCGCAGCACCTGATTGCGGAATCCGCGATTCTGTAGCAAGGACATGGTCACATTGTAGGCATAGGCCAACATTCCGCGGACATCGTCGGATTTCATGATCGACGTCTCGAAGATGTCCATGCGACGCGTTTCCAGCGCAATGCCCAAGGCCTGACGATACTGATTGTCGTCCAGGCAGCGTTGAATCATACGATTCACAATGCCCTCGAGGCGATCATCTACAGGCTTCGCATCCTTAGGATTCTCAATGAATTCAACGCGTTGCGCTATATAGAAATCAATGCATTTGGCAATAATTGTCTCCGTGTACTCATTGCGGGCATTCACATCGAATAGATCGCCAGCGCCCAGCGCATATGTTAAAGCATCCTCAAAGGAACCCAGATGATAAAACACCTTTGAGGCAACCATGCCAGCCAGTTTATTCTCCGGGAATCCACGATCCTCATGCAACATTTCTATTTTCTCAATGGACTCGGATATCTCTGGCCAGAACTCGTCCACAATGTTGTCCAGCTTCTTCAGGGCGAACACCTTCAGTTCGGGCATCGGCTCATCGAGTAGGGAAATTATCCCTGCGGCGGATGTGAGACTCATTTTCGTGCCTTGACTTTTTCCCCAATCACACAATAATGTTCTATGAATACATATGATACATATCAATAATTAACATATCAAAAACTCTATGATTTTTGTGTAAACAAGTTAAATTTTGTAGTACTAACCAACGATTGCACCTTTAAATATTTCACAGATTTTCTTCTTTTATGCCGAAAAAACGCTAAATCACCAAATGTTCGAGTGTTGTACAATGCCAATCGTGTAGGGTTGCTGCAAATACAACGATATAAATATATTTTCCAATGCTTATCGAATATATTCACATCGATATTTTATGAGGTATTTTCAATTATGTTTTTGTGCGGTGCCCAATTTTACTTAAAATTAATGTGTAGGATAAATTTGTACAAGAAAACATTAAAAATGTTAGAAAAAGGGTAAATTGTGTAACAAACCGTAAAGTAATTAAACTACATGTAGGTTATAACATATTCTACAAAGCTTTCCATTTTGTTATTTAAATACACTGCAAAGCACTTAAATAGGAATAATATCGATGTTTGTTAAAAATATCATTACGTACGTTGGAGCTGCAAGTAGTAAGTAATCGTGTTGCTGTCGATAGCTATCGATATGTTTGGTTCGCATCGCATGCAACAAAAACGCGCGAAGAACTGCTCCAAGCGAACACAACACAAATTTGGTTCGCTGCGTACGCTTCTCTATTTTCTCATCAAAATATTTGTATATAATTAAAACTAACAGATGTTGTGCGAGGATCAGGCAATGGCTGTGGATCCAGCGACGCCACTTAAGGGCGCCCTTAGCCTCAATTCCAGCAGCTCCTCCATCTCAATGGATGCGAAGCCACTAAATAGTTGGGCCCAAGAAGTTCGAGCTGAACTCGGGCAAAGCGACGAGGTAAAACCTATAATTAAATTATCATAACTTATAAAAAAACTAAATAAGTATTTTATGTAGACATCATCGTCATTGAATAGCAGTGCCGGGAGCACATCTGCTGCTGCTGGGCAAATGAAGCGGGAAATAGCAATTGAGTTCTTGGATGGCAGCAATGAGGAGAAATTCGAGCGTCTCATCAAGGAGGAGAAAATCAAGACACCCTTCAAACGGCGTCACTCTCAAACTCCGCCCAGCACACACAGCAACGAGAATAGTCGTTCCAACAGCCCAAACGGCAGCACATCCTCCAATCCCTCCTCCAACAATAACAACGATAATCAACCTAATCCCTATCTCAATTCGCGCCAAGTCAATCAGGCTTCCAAGGCGGCACACAAGGAGGGGAAGCGTATGCGTCACAATAGCTACACCTCGTCTACTTCCTCCTCATCCTCGTACACTGAGGGGGATCCCGCGGTGCTCTCACGTCGTCAGAAGCAAATCGACTATGGCAAGAACACAGCTACCTACGAGAGATATGTGGATCAGGTGGCCAGAAATGAGCGAACTCGCGATCATCCCCGCACCCCCAATAAGTATGGCAAATACAGCCGACGCGCTTTCGATGGCCTCGTGAAAATCTGGCGCAAACAGCTGCATTTTTACGATCCGCCTTCGGCGAAGGATGCGCGATCTGCCGAAGCCGACTCGGACTCGGATTCGGATTAGGATGTGATATAGATAATTTAGATGGGGTTACGTTTCTCCGGGGGGATTGGTAAATAAACTCAGGCAATCTTGAAGTTAAACATAAATATAAATATATATTGTCAATTTGATATTGCCTTAGAAATGGTTTGCACACATTTTTTATGTTATGTTAACATAATATCTAAGTTGAACATTTCGAGTCGTTTTAGAGATACAAATATGCATTTTCTTTGTAAGTATAACGATAAATATGAGAAACCATATCACGCAGATCAAGAATATTTGGAAAGGCAGAATAATTGAGAGTGTTCTTGTTTTTTTGTAAGAAAAACTTTAAATTTCCAATCAAATATGATTGTTAATATGTTGAATCATTTATTTCGTTGAATTTAAGCACAACTCAATTATATTATTTATTGATTACAATGAGAAAGACGCCATACAAATAAAAATGCTTGCACGAAAAAATAATTGTTTAAAGTTCGTGTAAAATTTGACAATACAGTAGAAATTGAAAACAAATTGTGTTTATTTATTTATATTATTTTATGCACAAGCTGCCCAAATGTTTATTAAATGTATTCTAATATAAATTCATGTGCTTAAGAACACTGGCAAGTGGGCATACGGATCAGCTGATTTCTCACTGGGTGCCACGGCGTGCAATTGCGTCCATTGTGAACTAGTTCCTTAGTTTTTATTTACTTCGATTGTTTGGTTTACGTACGCAACTTAATAAACTAAAAGGAAAAGGAAACAAAGCAGCCTGTACATGTTTCTCAAGAGCTACAGATTAAAAAGCAGTGCGGCGCTAAAAGGCGCCGAGGCGAAGAAGTTGCGCGCTCGTTTGGAATTGGCATTTCCGCATATTTCGATGGAGACTTTGTTGCCGGCAAAGGCAAATGTGACGCAGCTAAAGATTCTGACACATGGCGGAATTGCGAGCATTGTGTATTGCGTGGAGAAGCAGCCGTTGTTCTTCGAACTGGATGGCGGTCAACTGGTGCCCACTGTCTACACAATGTGGGCGGAGCCCCACATATTGCCCTATTTCACCACACACGAAGGCGTCCTGCCGAAGCTCTCAAATGGTGCGGATTTGATGCTGCCCGGCGTTGTCCCACTGGGCGTCGGTCTCAACATGTTCGGACACTTCAAGAAGGGCCAACTGAGTGAGTGCCAAATTGTGCTCAAACTAAGCCAATAAATATTCAATATTTAATTACATTTATTGCCATTAGTTGCCGTCAATGTGACCAACAACAATTCAGCGATTGGCGTTGGCCAACTTGCCCGGAATAGCGATGAGTTGTACATGTGTGGTGGGCATGGTGTGGCTGTCAAGATGCTGCACATGTTTGGCGACAAGCTGTGGGCGCATGAGCCGAGGATGCTGCAACAGATACCGCTGCAGCAGGCGAAAACTTTGACCAGCGAGGATTTTCCAGCATTGGGCGCCACAAAATGCTCGCCAGCCGAGCAGATTTGTGTTCCGGAGGTATGGGATGCGGAAACAAATGAATTGGAGACCGGCACAGCTGGTTTGTCGCTCGAGGAGAATGGGGAGACAGAAGTGACAGATGAATCCACTCCAGAACTGCTCCTCAAGAATGCATTTTTGGCTGCTCTCAAAAACAATGGCAAAAAATTGCAACTGCCCCTGTTGACGAGCAACTTTTATCGGCTCTATGTGGTCCCCGAGGCCGAGGAACAAATCGATTTGAAGAAGACACGTCACAAGAAGCTGTCCAATTTCCTTGCGGAGATGGTGGATCAGGGTTTCATTGTGGTGCGCGAGGAAACGAAAGGTGTCGATAAAATAATCGCCGTTGACTTAGAGCATCCCGAGCTGGTCAACTTTATAACGGATGTGAAGAAGGGCGACAGCAGCGGTGCAGCTGCCGAGACGCCCCTATTCCACTCCGAGCTGAAGGAGATGTATATCGTATCGGATGTCACAGCGGCATTTTTTACAAAATTAAATTACAAACGGGGCGAGGGCATTCCGGTTAATCAGATCAAGAAGATTGTACGCGAATATGTGAGCAAGCATTGCCAGGTGGATCCACAGACGAAGTTGACTAAGCCGGATGAGGTGCTCCAAGAATTGTGCGGCAATCGATTAGGTTCGCTCAGCGAGATCACCTCGATGATCACCAGCAAAATGGAGCACTCGTATCAAATGTGCAGTGGCAAGGATACCAGTGGCAAGCCACAGATCCAAATGTCTCTGGCGACGCGTTCCGGCAACAAGAAGGTGACCCTGGTCAGCAACATCGAAGCATACGGCATCATCATGGCCGAGTTGATCAAGCTGTGCAAACAGGGCGCCGCGGCCAGCACCAGCATTGTCAAGTTGCCGCATCAAAAGCACGAACAGCTCCAGGTGCAAGGCAATCAGATCCGATTCATCTACACGCTGCTCACCGAAACGTACAAGGTGCCGCCCAAGTGCATCCTCGGTCTTGATCTGGCCAAAGATGGCAAGAAGAAGCGCAAGTGATCCGACTAAGAGTCTGGCATGTCATCAAACGCCCAGCGGAAGCAATAAAATATAAAAAAAGTTCCACATTAAATTGAGTCTTTGTCTTTTGTTAGTCGATCGAAAATTATAATGTTCTGCAAATGTGGAGCGAATTTAATATGTATTTATATCTATATATGTAATATATATATATATAAATATATATATAATATAGTATATATATATATAAATATATAATTCTGTTCTTAAATCCATGTAGAATATTCTTATAAAATGTATAACCCAATGGAGTACATCCCAAATAAGTCATTTAATCTGTTAAAAATTAATTTTATGTTTTTGAAAATACATACAAAAAAAACTCAAAGCTTTCCTTTTTGTTATCAAAATACAATTCAAAGCAGTTAACTAAAAATAATATCGATGTTTGTTAAAAATATCACTACTGAGTACGTTAGAGCTGCAAGCAGTAAATATTCGTGTTGCATACCTGCCTATCGATAGCTATCGATATGTTTTGTTCGCATCGCAAGCACAACAAAAACGCGCGTAGAACTGCTACAAGCGAACGCAACACAAATTTAGTTTGCTGCGTACGCTTCTCTATTTTCTCATCAAAATATTTGTATATAATTAAAACTAACAGATGTTCTGCGAGGATCAGGCAATGGCTGTGGATCCAGCGACGCCACTTAAGGGCGCCCTTAGCCTCAATTCCAGCAGCTCCTCCATCTCAATGGATGCGAAGCCACTAAATAGTTGGGCCCAAGAAGTTCGAGCTGAACTCGGGCAAACCGACGAGGTAAAACCTATAATTAAATTATCATAACTTAAAACAAAACAAAATAATTTTTTTATGTAGACATCATCGTCATTGAATAGCAGTGCCGGGAGCACAGCTACAGCTGCTGGGCAAATGAAGCGGGAGGTAGCAATTGAGTTCTTGGATGGCAGCAATGAGGAGAAATTCGAGCGTCTCATCAAGGAGGAGAAAATCAAGACACCCTTCAAACGGCGTCACTCTCAAACTCCGTCCAGCTCACACAGCAACGAGAATAGTCGTTCCAACAGCCCAAACAGCAGCACATCTTCCAATCCCTCCTCCAACAATAACAACGATAATCAACCTAATCCCTATCTTCATTCGCGTCAAGTCAATCAGGCTTCCAAGGCGGCACACAAGGAGGGGAAGCGTATGCGTCACAATAGCTACACCTCGTCTACTTCCTCCTCATCCTCGTACACTGAGGGGGATCCCGCGGTGCTCTCACGTCGTCAGAAGCAAATCGACTATGGCAAGAACACAGCTGCCTACGAGAGATATGTGGATCAGGTGGCCAGAAATGTGCGAACTCGCGATCATCCCCGCACCCCCAATAAGTATGGCAAATACAGCCGACGCGCTTTCGATGGCCTCGTGAAAATCTGGCGCAAACAGCTGCATTTTTACGATCCGCCCTCGGCGAAGGATGCGCGATCTGCCGAAGCCGACTCGGACTCCGATTCGGATTAGGATGTGATATAGATAATTTAGATGGGGTTACGTTTCTCCGGGGGGATTGGTAAATAAACTCAGGCAATCTTGAAGTTAAACATAAATATAAATATATATTGTCAATTTGATATTGCCTTAGAAATGGTTTGCACACATTTTTTATGTTATGTTAACATAATATCTAAGTTGAACATTTCGAGTCTTTTTAGAGATACAAATATGCATTTTCTTTGTAAGTATAACGATAAATATGAGAAACCATATTCTGCAGATCTGTTAAAAATTAAGTTTATGTTTTTGAAAATACATATTAAAAACTCATCAAATTGGGATAGATTTGTTTTACTTAAATTGATTTTGTGTGCAATCAAATTTTTAAAACAATTCTATTTATGGAATTTGATACATGACAATAAAATTCTTTTGAAATAATAGAGAATTACGTTTGTTTACATATAGAGATATATGTATATTGTATGTATGTCTTCAGCGATTTAAACAAGCCTTAGTTTTATTGGTATAAATAACATCTTTGCTCCAGGCAGATTATATGTATATATATATATACATAGATATAAATAAAATATATATATTTATAATATGACACAATAGCTCAGTTGTCAAACTATATGTATGTATATCATTCTATATAATTTTATATATATATCGTAAATGCATTTCACCATCAAACACAACCCTTTTTTTTTGTTGGTTTTGTTATAATAAATTATTTATTAACGGTAGGGAGAGGGGGATTGTTGAACCAATTAAAGCAACAATAATTACAACATTAAACAGGAGGAAATATATGCAGCCTCTAGCCGACTATAATAACAATCTCAAGCAATTGTGCTTCTATATTGTGCCTATTTTGGGTAGATTCTTCTTTGGGATTAGATGGATTTACTTGGCCTTGCCCTGGGCAGCGACAGCTTCGATGGCCTTCTTCACGGTCTCCTCGTCGCCGAGGAACTGCATGGAGACAACTGGCTTGAAGTTTTCATCGAGTTCATAGACAAAAGGAATGCCAGTTGGCAAGTTCAGATTCATGATGGCATCCTCCGAGAGATCTGTGCGAGGTTAACAACAATAGTTAGCAATCTAATAATTAAATTTGTTTCGACTTTCACTTACTATCTAAATGCTTGACAATGCCGCGCAGACTGTTGCCGTGGGCAGCGATCAGAATCCGTTTGCCCTCCTTCATTTGTGGAATGATGACATCGTTCCAATACGGCAGTGTTCGCTCAATGGTCAGCTTCAGTGACTCGAACTGAGGGAACTCCTCCGGCTTGGGTCCATTAGCATAGCGGGGATCCTTCACAATATTGTCATAGTACGGATGTCCCGGCTCCATTGGTGGCGGTGGTGTATCGAAGCTACGTCTCCAGATCTGCACCTGGGCTTCACCATACTTGGCGGCGGTCTCCGCCTTATTCAGCCCCGTCAAACCGCCATAGTGACGTTCATTGAGACGCCACGTCTTCTGGATGGGAATCTCCTTGTGGCCGCTGGCCTGCAGGATGCTCGCCAATGTGACCTGGGCACGGGTCAGCACCGATGTGTGCGCCACATCGAATTCAAGTCCGGCATTCTTAACTGCTTTGCCAGCAGCCAAAGCCTCCTCTTTGCCTACACACACACAACATTTATCGATTATTATGATTATGATTATGTGATAATACAAATTTACTGCATTTTTTTGTTACCTTTGTCACTCAGATTGGCGTCGTACCAGCCGCAGAATTGATTTTTCTGATTCCACTCGGATTCGCCGTGGCGCACCATAACAATTTTATATTTGCCACCCATATTCTTTGATAATCCAAATAATTTGCGGAAAATTGTGTCCTACTTTCGACAATGGCGGTATTTTTTCGACTGTCGCTTTTCTTGCGATCCACTTAAATATGACCTACAAGGGGGCCAATCAAGGTCGTAGTTGTCAAAACGCCCAAAAGCAACACTGTGACGTAAGACTCAACGTAAGCTCTTAAGTGTTAAAGCAACTCTGTGTTTTCTTTTTGCAGCAGGTGGACAGCACTGTCTAATCTGCGTCGCAGAAGAAGAAGACAATAACAAAGAATTGTTGATTTTTGTTTATTGGTAGTTTTAAGTTTTGATAATAATATGTCTGAAAAGGTGAATGCACGTTGCACATGGGCACAGACCGCTGGCAAACCCCATTGGCAAACGACACTGGTCCCAACGCGCCTCTCCGACGACGACGTCTTCCAAAAGTAAGACAAAGGATGTTCTGACAAAATACAAAACTAGCTTATAAATTTATATATATATATTATTCTTCATCAGGCCCGATTTGGATGACGTTATCAGTGAGGAGCGTGCTGTGCTTTTGTCCAACAATGATTGCCCCACAATTCCGTGTGAGATGCAATTTCAAATAGCGCCCAGTTTTAAAATTGCCGCTTTGACGCTCGTTTGCAGCGCACCCAAAGTGGAAATCTTTGTGGGTCCAAGCCAGGAGTACCTGGAGACTGTCTACGGCATACCCGTGGAGGAGGATGATGGCGATGTACCCATCAAGCCGTATCGCTACGATGTGGAAATCGATCGTTCTGGCATTGCTGAAATAAATCTCAAATTGCTTACCTCGGCAAAAGAGATTTGCATTTATGGTGCCATGTTGCACATAGCACCGAATCCCAATGGGATTACCACACAGCTGCAAAGGCCATTTGATATACAGAAAATACAGGAGCTGCTGAACAAAGGCGGCACCAGCACCAGCAGATGTGCTCAAAATCCCAGCGAGAACAACGATGAAAAGATGCAGAAATTCATGTCCATGATGAAGGGATATGTTGGCCACATCCAACCACAGTTGCCTGTTCCTGCGTCTGCTTCTGCTCCTGCTCCTGCTGCTGATGTCGCTGTTAACAGTCTCAGTCAACATATCGACTCCAAATTCGTCGAATTGGAACGCACAATTTGTAAAAGGCTAGACGAATTTGAGGCACAGCAAGCAGCCAAGTTGGATCGTATTATCGCTTTGCTCGAAGACAAAAACTGATTGATCTAATCATTATATATAAATATACCAATATACAGTTGTCGCTCGCAAATTTCAAGGCTTCCATTATACTCTGTAAATGATTATGATTTCGATCTTTATCAAAGGAATAAGCGAGATTTAATTTGCGAGCAAAGACTTTATTAACAGAATTTAAAACTAAATCGTAGTCTATCTTTAATTTTTTTTAATTTGTTTTCTATAGTATTCTACTGAGAGTGTTCCTTGTAAACTGGAACCTACGAAAAGTCTGTGAAATTGTAATTTTCCAAAATATATATAAATGTATCTAGATATACTAGTAAAACTGATATTTATTTAAGACAATTAGCAATTTATATTATGTAAATGTTTTACAATTAGCAGTTAGCAATTTGGCAGGCGTATGTTAAATTTGGCCTCGTATTTGCCACAGAAAACTGCGTCAAAGTTATCGCTTAGATTGCTCTGATCGTCTTCAACGTAAACCTGTAAAAATATAAGAGTTATGCTGATATCACTTTTGGCTTGTGCTGACTTTATACGAACATGATCAACTGCAATTGCTGGAACCCCGTGGAATGCCACCTCGGCAGTCTCATCACCATATTTCTTCAATATATCAGCTATGCTGCGGCTTTGCTTGCACCTCTTCACATCGCTCACATTGATATTAAAGCGAGTGGCGCACGAGTCCAGCCTATTCTTGAGGCCACGCATCATGCAGGCAATCAGCTTGAACGCCACCTCGAAGGATTTGTGCTCCAGAATGCAGGCGTGCCACGCATTCAACTCGCACTCATTCACGCCGTGCTGACAACTAACATCGCCATCATCAATTAACTAAAGTTGTGTGTCGTAAAAATATGATCAACCAATCACCAATATTAGAATCATTACAAACAGACCTTAGCATTGCCGTAAGGCACCAGCATTAAGTCCGTGTATCGCAGTCGATCCATGCGCAACATTGACGGATGCAGTTGCTGGATAACAAAACGCCTGCAATACGGACAAAGTGCTTCGTAGTATAAAGTAATGGGCAGCTTTGGATTATCTCGATGATTTTGCTGCAAATAATATTGGCTAATTAAATGACAATCTCTACAGAGAGCCAAAATTCACTTGCCTTCGCAATTCCACACAAAAAACCAAAAGTGAGTAGTAAAAAATAAAGAAAAAACGACTTCATAGCTGCGAAAGTATTTTAATCAGAAAAGCAGCCTTCGAGCGATGGCTTGACACTGACTTGAGAATATGAATATGAAGTCAAATGTGGTTGTAATCTGCCTCTGAAATTGTTTATTGTGTTTCCAGTAGGGAGTGGTGGGCGTTAGGCAGATAAAGATACAGAGATTGTGGCTGAAGCAAAGAAAAGATTTCAATTCAAGGCTGTAGGTTTATTTTTATATATTCGAATTAAATTATCGGTGGCTGTGGAAGTTGTAAATGGCGAGTAATTAGTTTATTTATTGCAATGAAGTACAGTCGAACTTCTCTAAGGCGAACAGCTGAAAGCCAAGGAGCTGAATTGCTAGTAAAATATAATTTAATTGGAGTCTGAGTTATTTTTTTTTTATTTACACACTTTGTTTTAAGGTCAAGTTTAGTTCAACTTTCGCATGCGATATGCCTGTTGAGTCAAAGAGCCATTTAAACTCGTAAAACTTTTGTTTTATTTCTCATAATATGTCATGGTTTTGTTTTTATTTTTATCTTTTCATTACTTATCATTAACACTATTACTTTATCACAAATATTTTAAGCATTTTTACATAGATAGTTACAATCGTCGTGCTTACGTTGGTTTTATATATATATATATTTTTTTTTTATGTATTTATATACAATGCCTTTGCTTGCCCCTCTTCGAGGCCCGTTTGATACAATTCTTTTTTGTGTCATGATAATTAATGTATAGTTTGTTTGTAGTACTACATGATTTGCGTTTTGTTCTTTTGTTTTGAAAATTTCAACTACTCGTATTGAATATCTACGGCTGGGGTGACAATTAGCTTATACACTTTTTTTCTTTTTGGAGGAAGCTTATGATTTTCTGACAGTTTACCTAGTTCGCATTCAATACAAGTTTTGCCTTTTCTCTATAAGTTTTGTTTTTATATATGTATATTCACAATTTTAATTTTGGTTTTTGGTTTCTTCTAAAATGTAGTTTATATTTATGATTTCACTAGACTTATGTCTTCAATAATATTATTGGTTTTTTCTTTTCGTTAGAAATGCAAATTGTAGATCCTAAAAAACAAAAATGATATGATTAACATTGTTGAACACTTATACATATATATAAGTTTAAGTCGTATTATATATGCATTTCTGATATGCGAACATGCCTTGATAACAATTGCCAAATGCCAAACGGCATTTTTATTTCTGAAAATTTATTGTATTCAAAAGATTTTTGTTTTTACATAAAAAACGCCAACTATTTGAACTACCCAAAAAAGAAGAAGAAAAAAGAAACTGCCAACAGCCAATAAATTGTACCTAAATAATTCGTTGTATTCTCAGGTTGAACTTGGAAATTGCTTGAAAATTGTTTAATGATATTTATGGGATTGTTAAAGTCATGTTTCTCAAATTATCAAATCAACAATCGCGAACTGTGTGGCCTTTTTGGTTAATAAACCAGCGTTGAGTGCGGCACACAATTTGTAGCTCTATGTTAGCCATATAAATCATTTTATTGGCTTATTAAAAACTTTTCCATTTATTGTCATCATTTTGCGCTATCGTGCGCACAAATCCGTGCCCAGTTTTTCGCCAGTTTCTGCCCAGTTTTTCCACCATCCCCCGCCCCCTTATCCTTCAGCTTTTATTGTGTTTCATGGCCATTCAATCGTTCGTGAGCTTATTATGGGATCCACACTGGGTGGTTATCCCATATTTTTCTAAACTTTTCTTTATTGCTCACTTGTTGGTTGGCCATTGCCCGCCGCTAATAGCAACAACTGAATGACTGCCTGCACTCGGAAAACAAAATGTTCCTTTTACTTTGGGGGTTTGAAAAAATTGAAAATATTATTGCGTTTTTAAATTAATTTCGTTATGCGTTTTTTGGTGATGTTTTTCATATTTTGTTATAAATTAAATAAGTAATTTCTACATTTATATAAAATATGAAATGAAAATTGAAATAAAAAAGACCAAATTAGCACTCTTACTTCATTCTAGCTCATATGTTTTTCCAAGTGTAGTGCTCTTCGCCCAGGCCAATGCCCATTAAATTTAAATCTTGCCGGGCTGCTGTTGCTGCTATTTCGGTTGCGTGCTTAAAAGTTAAATAATGTGTGTAGCTCTCTCTGTCTCTCTCTGTCTCTCTCTCTCTCTCTTTCTTCCATACTCTCTCACTCTCTCATTCTGGGCACGGGACATGGCGCAAGACGTGTCCAATATAACTTTGTCCCTTGGGCTGGCCCAATGTGAAATGCTTTTGGCTTTGATCTTGGGCAGGCAGTTCAAATAGCTGCGGTTTAGTTACGGTAAAGGCTCGGTTAGACAGAAAAAGGATATGTTTTTTGTTTGTTTCGAAATCGAAAAATGAGGAGAAAAACTGATTTGACAACACTTTTTTTTGTCGAGTATTTGATTTTGGAAGTACACAGCAATTTAACAAGACGGTTTATAGTTGAGTCCCTGCTTTCAGCATTAAGTATGAATATTTTGAGACACTGTGATTCAGTTGTTGAGTTTAAAATACCTGCGAAGAACCGATAAGTAGTTGGTATAAGTGGAAAACTGGGATTTTCAAATAACTGAGATATGCATGTGTAGAGGGGATAACTGCTGTATATCAATATTATAATTTTGCAGTAATCATTTTGAATAAGTCGAATAGTCATACTTGATGCTGACAATGCAAGTCTTTATATAGCACGCTATATCCTGTATACTATATAATTATGGGAATGTATATGTGGTTTACAAGTCTAGAAATACATTTACACTAACATTTACAAACAAACGGACACACATGCATACACAAATACACATCCATGGACTAAGTTTAAGAACTACTCCAATTTTGTTTTCCATTTTTTTTTTTTTTTTTTGTAATCCTTAAGTCTAACAATAAGAATTGAATGCTTAGAGAGAGATAACGTCGCAGGACCTTCTGCTAGTTACGAATAGTTTTTGTAGTTCTGATTAGTTAAGATCTACGTATTTCATTTTCACTTTCAACTACCGATTCTTATGCTCTTAACTGTTTTCTGTTTCTTTAACTGTTTCCGATGTGCGCCAGTCTTTTGTTTTTATTTTCTTTCTTTTTTCTTTTTTGTTGGATTATGCTAAGGAATTTTGCCGATAATGGATGCTTTAGACGCAGCTCTCCGGGCCGGGCAGTGTGTCGGTGATGATGTGATTGCGTCCAGCATTCGATTTCTGTGTGATCGTCGTCAGCTGCGACGGCGACAGATTTGCGCTGCCAAGTCCCATGCTCTTGGGCAGGGTCATGTGCGTTGGCAGTGACGCCGCTGCCTTGCTCAGATTATAGTCAATCAGGCTGCTGGTGGTCAGATAATCGGCTAATGTCAGCGGATCCCGACCGCGGGGCAGACTACCCGACGGTTGTTGTGCCACACCATGCGGCAGCGTGTGATGCAAATGTTGTGCATAGTGGCTGCCCCCATTGCTGAGCGCATTACTCGCCGAATTTGCCACGCTGCTGGCCGAGCTCAATGTACTATTGCTGCCAGCACCACCAGCTCCTCCGCCTCCGCTTCCGCCGCCGGCTCCAGTGTAGCTGCCCATGTTGAGGCCGAGCTGCTCGTACCGACTGCTGAGCGTTGGCATTGCATCGTAGAGCAGCGGTTGTGATGCCGCCGGCGGCTGATAACTTTTGGCCACATGGTCACTTTCCAGTTTCAGTGTGCTGGACTGCGAGGGCGGGCTATTCAGGTGCGGCGCATTCACGTCCTGCTAAAGCCAAAATGGTAAATGTTAAATTAGCAATGTCAGCTCTGAGGAACGCCCCCTGCTCATCTGCACATGGGCGTTGCCAGAGGGGTCAAGTTGTGTCCACCCGCTGAGAACTAGGACATGCTACACTTTCGACACGTAAACTTATTCAGCAAAAAACGCTTTAAACTTAATTAAATATGTTGTTTTTTCTTGTTAGATTTAACTAAACTTGCTGCAAGGATTTAAGACCACATCATTTAAATAAGGGAAGTTTCCATTAGTTCAAAATGTAATCAATTGTCTGAAATGGGTTTTTTTTACGTGCTTAATCTTTGTAATAATTTTAATTTACGATTATTATTTTTTAAACTAAAACACAAACAAGTTTCTTACTTGTTGGAAAGTTATGTGTTAAATTAAGTCTAACTAAACCTGCTCTGTGGAGTTAAGTCCATATAATTTACAGATGAAGTTTCTCTTCGTTTAAAAAGCAACGAATGGTCTGATTGGATTTTTTTCTGGGTTTCCGCAATCGTAGCAATAAATTCATTATTTCCCAGTAAAGTAAATACAAGTGATTAAAAGTAAACACAAATTCTACCTAAACAAAAATGTTTTTTGTTATTTTTTTTTGTGGGATTTAAGACTCTTTAAGTATTTATTTCTGCGTTTTGTGCCTTTGCAAGGGATGTGCTGCCCCTAACTAGCTGAGGATTAGTGTCTACGCCCATGTGCATAGGTGCATTCAACTGACACTTACATAATCCGCAGTTTTATGATTCGCAACGCTGCTGGGCGCGGCCGCTGTGCTGCCGCCCATAAATAAACCACTCTGTCGATTTCCCAGCGGTGACGATGTGTCACTGCCAGTTGCGCTTTTCTGTGCGCTCAATATGTCCGGCTGCTTTTCAATGCCCTGCTTCAGTGTGTAAGCCACAACGAGCCGCTGATGCCCGGCGCCCGTTTCCAGCGGTGCTGTCACCGTCACATCCATGCCTGCAACACAAAATCAAAAAAAAAAATATTTAAAAAAAATACAAAAAAAAATCCATCGAAATTATATTAGCTTTGGTGAACATCATCTAATGCCTCGATCCGGCTTTACTCACCCAAATGCTTGTCCTTATCATCGCACAAATTGCGGGCTCCCTGGCAGCGACGCCGTCGCACCGCAATAACAACCACAAACAACACGGCAATGCCCACGGTGAAGAGTGTTCCGGTTAACAAAGCGGCCAGCGGCAATATCGATAGACCAATGCGACCATCTGTGGAATGCGAATGAAGGCATATGAAATGCGTTAGGGATGTATGGATTTATCTTTCTCGGTATAACCATCTCCAATATTACATTTCAAATAGAGCAAGGCTATAATATTTCAGTTGAAAATTCGTTATGAGAAATTTCAGTCAGCGAAGGATTTTTAATAGAGGCATTGCTATTGAGAATACATTATACGGGTAAGTGCCTAAGCCCAAGGATTGTAATGTTATATATATCTCTATATATGTATGTATCTGTAGAGTCTTTACTACGACAAAGTAGACTTATTTTTGGTTAACAAAATCTGTGTTTCTTATCTTCTTGCTGGTTAATAATATGTCAGTGTTTAATTGTGCCATTTGTTGCTATAGGAAATCGATTAATATCGATATCTGCTTAGCGTGGGAATTTATCGTTCAAATGAAATCAATTTTATTTGAGAGGCTATATTCCAAATTTAAAGCCTCAAGTTCTTAAAGGTACTCGGCTTTTTAGGTACTACAGATCAACATGGCTTAATTGACTCGGTTGCATTGAAACGGGTGCAGTTAAAGATAAAATGAGAAATGATAACAATGAGGTTTCCGAATTAAAAGTCTTCAGCTCTTATAGTCTCTGAGATCTGCCTGTTTACACAACCAGTCATCCAGATTAATCGACACGGCTACTGATCAATAATAAATAGTCTTTACGGGGTCAGATACAAATTATTCCATTTTCAATGGATTCACTACATGAATCAAATCCAAATCGAAATCGAAGTCAGGTCAAACTTGAATGAGATTTTTCAATTACAGAATGGGGAAATGTATAAGACTTAGTTGTGTTTTAACAAAGCAATTCGCAACTAGCTTTTGGCTGTAAGCCATTGAACGTTGAGCTTTAATTAAAAGCTGATTAATTTGTTGGATTTATTGACTGCTGAAAGCTGGCGTTGACATACGCGTAATTGAATATGCATTACAAGGCCATAAGTATTTTGCTTACGCTAACAGGAAGGTGGACGTGGACTGATGAGAGACGTGCGGGGGCAAAGTACGACGGGGTGTAGTTCAAATGTGTTTAACATTCAACAAATCATGCGCGCCTGCGGATATGCAACACAGAATTTCAATAAGCAAACATGCCAAAACCTGGCTAACTGGCTGAATGGAGGGGGGGGTGGCAACGGGGGAGGCTAAGCTATGTGTATCCGCAGACTGTTGCTAATTTATAAACCTGCGCCTGTCAGCCAAACGTTGTCGACAGCAACGCCAAAGTTGCAAATCAATAAATATACGATTTTTTTATTTATTTTTTTTTTATACCAAATGTTGACGAAATTGCGCTGCGAGCGAAATTGTTCATTTATGCATGGCTGCGCTTAGAAGCACAAGTACACACTAACACACACACACATACTAGTACACATACGTATATATATACGTATATATATATGCTATATGGTGTATTTGTAAACACGCATGTGCATGTCCAGTTAAACTTGGTGCATGTGTTGTAATAGTTGGCACATGACTTTTCAAGAATACAGCATTGAATCACAGAAGAAAAAAGAATAGAATACTATGCCCGATTTCAATTTGAGCGCATTGCTCACATTTGTATATATGTTTGTATATGTGTAATCACCTATTTTAGATATTTGAACCTAATGTGTGCTCAGTTTATTTAATAGATTGGAATCGCCTTACCGTCAAGGCTTGGCAGTGAATACAAAACAAATCCCAAATCGCATAAGCCCGAAACCCAATATACACACACACATACACAGTGTAAAACATAAAAGAATGCAAAAATTAAATAAAAAAGCAAATAAATATATGTATATACGATATGTATATGTTCAATACCAGGAAAACACTTGAAACTGATGCCAAGCAGCGGACGAGTTGAGCTGCACATCCAACCAATGAAATAAGAAAGGAAAGAAATATTGACACGCCGAAGTTCAGATACCCTTTCAGAATGCAGTAAGTAACTGAATAATTCTTTGAAAAAAAGTGCATAAAAAATAAACTAAAAACAGTTGAGTTTTATCTTAGAAAATACAAAGGTTTTTCAAACAAGAAATCATCTTTAACCGTTCTGAATATATCCAAAGGTGTCTCCTTCAACGCGACAAATTTATAATGCTTACCGCAAAGGTATCACAAAAATCCGAAACCAAAAAAAAGAAAAGACCAACAAAAAACGAAGAAGAAGAAGAAAGTAATTTAAATATAAGCAGAGCGGCGTAATGAAATTTTCACACTTGTGCAAATATTTATCAATAAAACAAGCAGCAGATAGGACTGAGGCGGAGGCGGGGGCGGTAAAGGCCTTGGGGAGCCGTGCCGGGGACATGCACATGCCCGAAGTTAAGCAGATAACCCAGGCAACCAAAGAGCCAAAAGCGACACCCGAGAACCTGTGCTGCAGCAGGAGTAACCACAGGACCACATCACAAACATTGCCCAGGCAGCGGCTGCTGCCTTCTGCCTTCTGCCCTCTACCGTTTTGCGTCCTGCGTGTGCCGCTCATAAGCCAATTGTTTGTATGCGTTTCATTTGGTGAGTGCAGGACGAAGCAATTCGTCTACTGCTTTTGGATCAGATCCTCCCCCCCCATTGGGGAGTGGGTGTTGTTGGGGGGTTGCACTGGGCTAGCTCTTCTTATAAGCTTAATTCAATTTAATGCTCTCCCGTTTGTGATATAAATGATTCGATGAAACGATGAAAAAGTGGATTGGTTAAAATGTATGGGGATTACGACAACAACAACGACGACGACGACGACGACGCTGCTGCTGCTCACATGCCAGTGGTATCGACTCCGGTTCCCGCTACGCTCTTCTGAGTGAGATGGGAATGCGTTTACGGTTACGTTTACGTTTACACAAAGTAAGCATAAATAAAATCATGTGTATGCGGGCGCTCTGTGTGTGGATATGCGAAGACCAAACAATGTAGTATCTGTATCGCATACAGCATACATCCTTGCCGCCTCATCCTTCACTCTCCACCCACCTGCCACCTGCCACCTCCGCCTCTCTCTCTCTCTCTGTCCTGGCCGTATCTGCTGCAGCTGCTGTTTTCATCAGCGCGCGCAGAGGCAAACACTTCGATCTGCTGTATATATAGGATATAATTTTATTTTACTTTACTTTCAGCGCCGTTGTCTTTTGGGATATTTTATTCAGATAAGACATGTTTAATGTATATTTTTCTTGTCTTACAGTAATCGTTTATATTTTGTGTTGCATGTGGCAAGGTGCCTGAATGGCTGAATGCCAGGATGTTTGGGCGTAGGGGGTTCAGACTCGGTGTCTGTTTCGTTTCCGCCGCTGTCGTCTGATGCGTTGTTACCTTGATGCCACAGATGCGGCTATATATATATATATATATATATATATTAAGTGTAGCTGGTGTGTGTGTGTGTGTGTATGCTAGAGTTCTGGCATGCTCAATGTGGATAATGTAACTCTTGGGGAATCTCTGTGTGTCAGTTTAGCATAACAAGATATTTCTTTTGTCTGCATTCCTCTCTTCTTTTTATTTTATTTTTTTTTTATTTCGGCTAAGGTAAAACATGAAATTGATTATATTTACATTAATGTGATGGCGTCAAGCGTTGCCATTGCAAAATGTTTGCTACCAAATTCCCAGCTGCGAGAACACCCCCTTACTCTGTCCGTATATATGCATGTGCCATGGCAACATTTCAAAATTTAAGTGTCGAATGAAATGCTTTCAAATTTGCCAAGGTGTAAATATTGACACTTGACGTACATTGCATCTTGTGTGTCATCTTTATATAAAGTGTCATCTATATCATATAATACACATTTTTTGTCACACATAAGATGCACTTAAGAAAAATCTTTTTGTTGCCATTTAATTACGAATTTCATGAGTTTTTTATATTATTAAATTTCGCATTTGCTATTTTCTTGGCTGAGTTATCAATGTATGTCGAGTGTCTTCTGTAAATTATTAAAATATAAATCCATTTTAAAGATACTTTTTAAATAAAAAACAGAAAGTACTTAAAAAAAACTATGACATTTTTTGAGAGAAAATTGTGCCGTCAAAATGTAAAAAAAATGACGAGATATGTTCAATAAACTTTGTAAATATTATTAAAAATTCGAATCCATATTAAATGTCATATAATTTTTTTCATTAAATAAACCAACGCTAAAGAATATATAAAAAGTACCCACGATTCTCACAAAGTATGAAAAAACCACAAACGTATTTTAATAGTCGGGTTTTCAAGACTCGGGGCCCCTTTTTTGCTTACATTTTTAACCGATTTTTGACCAAAAATTGTGTTTCAAAATTTAAACGTGGTATTAATCTACATAATAGAAAATGCATATATATATATACACTTAATATTAAAATATATACTTTATGGGGTCATATATAATTTAAAGGACATCTACTTGAATGTGTTGGACACATCACGACAATATTATAATACCGTCCACAAATAAAATGTCGCCTTTTTCACAGAGTTCTCGTGCACACCAGTTCCAGCTGTGATACCTAAGCGCTCCATGAAACTAACTCGAATTTTTGTTGGCTATCTCTGCTCCACAAATTGACCAGTTGACCATCCACGTATGTGTGTGTGTGTGTGTGAATGTGCGAGTGGATGAGTATGTGAAGTTTTGGGGTATACTGCTCTAATGCGTATTAAAGAGATGATTGAGTGGATTTGTTGTTCATGTTGAGTGACTGAAGCGTACAAATATATCATTGCCACACTACAAAATATGGTGAGTGCAGAGATACGAGTACTAAACATTATTGGCTAGACAAATCCGCACTGGATTTCAGTCAACTTAATAACGTAATAACCTAATAAATCAATGTGCCTGCTATGACTAGTTAACGTTGATAGAGACAGGTGCATAAATTGCTGGATCTGATTAAGCGGCTCCGTTGTGTAACATTTACTGTACACAATTTGTAATTGAAATGATGGCAAATATGAAATCAACTTGTGATGCTGCTTTTAACAAGAGTTTCAGAAACTGGGATGAACACAATATTTCATAGCTCGAAAATACATGAATTACAATATAAATAAACAAACGCACAACAAAGCAATTTATGTTTCAAGGAAATATGTTCCGTTTTTAGAATATTATTAAATTACTTGTAATTATGTTATTTTCGTACTAAGAACATAATTAATTTTGTGATTAAAAAATGCTGGTAAATGAATATTTTGCTCATGCCTTATGCAAAAATACTACAAGCAATTTAACGCAACTTTGATCAGAGCAATTTATCGTAAAGTGCGTGTGAAGCAAGCTTCACAAAAACCATTTTGCAACCAATTTTACAGTTTTTGCCTCGTTGATTGCGGGTGAAAGCGAAAAAAAAGGAAAATACTTTAAAAGAAAATTAACGTCAAAGTTGAATAACAAAGCATGAATAAGAAATCTTAGCAACACTCCGCGACGCTGTTTGGGTCAGGTAGCGAAGGGAATGGGAATGGGAACGGGAATGGGAACGGGAGATGACACAAGTTGGAGCAACTGTCGCCCTAACGTAAACAAAACTCGTTAAATAAAAGAACAATTGTACTTACAAAAAACTAAAACGGTTAAGCAGACTATGCAAATACTTGAATGACTTTTTAAAGGTGAAATGGCGCTTAAAAGGCAATAAATGCTTTACCGACTACTCCACCCCCCATAGAACTTTGCATCGTGTTGCATACTTTGAGGGACCGGCGACACTTCTTTCGCCAACAACACACACTTCAGGGACAATGCGCAATGCAAACTTTGTATGTTGCAATGCTGCTTGTTGTATTTGTTGTAAATATTTTATTCCTTAAATAGTAGCAATAGTACAATTCATAAAGCTGGGGGACAAAAAAAACACCCACCTGAACGCTTGTCCGCCTCATTGATGGGCACATTCTCCAGAACTATCGGCTCGGAGCGTCCTTTCTGGTTAACGCTGTAGACGACCAAATGCAACGCTGGATGTGCATCCGGATAGTAATCCATAGGCGTCAGATCTGCAAGAGTGATAAAAAGTGGTTGGTGGGTTTTGTAATTCCATTAGTTGACCCGAACATTAATTTAAAACTTGCATTTCGCAAACTCCATTAGGTAAACAGGCATTTAATTAACACGTTGCTGCCAGGCAAACTTGTGCCATGAAAACTTTCTCGCATATCTTTCGTTTGGTAGTTCTTTTTGTTGCTTTTTTTTTTTTTAAATACTCACATCAAAAGTTTTTTGTTTTTACACCAATAGCAGCTCATTAAAATAGCAACAACTGCTTGTTAAGCCCGGCAAAAGCTTAAGGGCCAACCTCAACTCTAGAAGCCAGAGTCGTTAACACGCCTGTCTAACTAATCGTGACTTTACGCTTCGTTTGACTTTGCAAATATCGCAGAATGCAAAAGCCGCACCCGCAGCCGTTATCCCTCTTACTGCCGGTTATGCCCACTCTGCTTGGAGGTAGACATCAGTTCATCGATAGCGAGTTACTTGAAAATCTGCCAGGCAGGATGCTGTTGCAGATCCTGGGGCATCCTAAGGCGTTGCCAAGTTGCAATCCAAAATGATAACCGAAATGTGGCTCATTAACTTTGACTCTATTTTGGCTTTTTGGCACTTGACACTTTTGCATGCCTAGAATCCAAATGAAGTATGATAATATTTCTACAAGGTCTTCCCCACTCTGCTCAAAAAAAACAACAAATAAAAAATGTGCCTCTGGCTTGGGCGTACAAATAAATCTGGTTTTTCAACAACTTAATTCAAATTTGTGCCACTTCTGCTCTTGCCACTGTTGCTGATGTTGCTGTTGGCCCCTACACTCAGAAAAATAGTGGAGACCATTTGACTCAGGTGTGATACAAAAGTTATCAAAGCTCCAAGAGCAAGAAATTAAATTCATATTTCACTATAGACTATTGGATAAATCCAAAATTAATTAGTAAAGTTTTTTAATCAATCATAATATAAACTTAATCAGCTTCAATCCATAGTATTAGCCCCTTTAGAACCAATTTGTAGTGATATTATTCCGATTGAATTGGAAGTGCATTTTTCTGTTAGTGTAGCAACTGGCGACTATTGCCAGCGGCCAAATTCCTCCAGCTCCAACTACCCATTGCCGCTGCTCACCCACCTCCATTGGCATAAAAGTTTTGCTGACTAGCTAAAATTCATTACAACAAACAGAGGCAGCCGCATGTGCCAGATGGTTGTAGTGCTTTTTGGATAGTGGGGGTGTACGGGTTTCATGTGGCCCTGGCAGCCTCAACTAATTAATCTGCGTGGCACTGGTTCAGTTGTTATTTTTGTTGTATTTGGATAGCTTTGCACCCATTCCCTCAATGGACCAAGCACGCCGCGCAATTTGGCTTGCTTAACTTTTTGCACAGTTTGTTACTTTGATTTGTTTTTGTTTTTGTTTTGGGTTTTCGTTTTTTGGCCGCATAAAAGTCGGAGTCTTTAGTTTGCGGCTTTTTCGCAACAGTGCTGTAAAATGCTTTCTTTGCTAAGCCAACAAGCCTTAGCGAGGCAATCTGTTAATCCAACCATATTTAAATACAATAATGAATGAATCAGTTTTGTGTAATAAACACAATTCCAAATTCTTGGACAATTGTAATTGGTTTTGAATATGGATGTGTGAAAAGTGTTTTCCTACAGGTGCCTTATCTTAAATGGAATCTGGGTACTCAAGCTGAAAATTTAAATTGGTTGCTTGTTCTCATAGACACTGTTGCTACCCCTCTTCATGTGGCAATCGAAACTCACCAGACAGATCGATGCGAAAAACTGGCACATCCACATAGGTGCTGCTCATGTTAAGTCGTAGCTTTTTGGTCTTCGAATCATAGGCCTCCAGATAGAACTGCTGCTGGAGACCACCATCATAGCCGGGCATACACTCCAGCTCCATGGTGGAGTATATTATGTTGTCATAGTTGTCAAAATTGATGGTGCCACCAGCACCAGCACCAGCAATTGCGTTGCCATCGTACCCATTTGTACCACCTCCGATTAGACTTTGGGTCACGACGCCGTTGCTAAAACTGTACTCCATGCGTGAGTAATCGAAATGAGGTTGCTGCCATTCAGCTGGCAGAGCTGTTGGCTCTGTATGCAATTGTTGCTGTTGCTGTTGTGATTGGGTTGTTGTCTCTGCGGTAGACAGTGCCACGCTGGCAACAAAATCATCATCGCTGACATTGTAGATATCATCATCGGCATCGGCATCCGCATCCGCATCCGCATCACTATCCGCCTCATCATCCTCTAATGATTCCAGGCCCAGTTGATGCTCAAGGGATGAAATATCAACATGCTGTCGTTGCCGCTGTTTTTGTTGCTGTTGATTTTGTGGCGCCTCATCTGTTTCATAGTCCGCCAAGTCGTTGGGCTCATCTGCCATGTAGTCGTCGTCTGTCTGCAGCTCGGCAACATCTTCGTCAGGAATAGCATCGTCATCGTCATCGCCGTCGCCGTCACCGTCGCCATCGCCTTCATCATTGTCCTCATCATTGTCCTCGTTGTCGTTGTCGTTGCTATTGTTGTTGTTCATGTTGAATTTGTTATTGTTGTTGTTGGCGGCATGCTCAGTCCTTGCCAGATCTGTGGACAAAGGCGTTTCGCTGTCTTTGCCAATGTTTGCCTTGACAACATCTTTGTGAGCAGCAACTGCAACGACTGCTGCTGCTGCAGCAGCTACTGCTGCTGTCTTCTCATTGTTGCCACTAATTGCTGCTGCCATTTGTTGAGCTGCTGCCGCCGGCTTGTTGCTAATTTGTGGCGCATTTGGCGGCAACAGTCTGTTCTTGACTTTCTCATTGCCAATCACCTCCAAAGATTTGCGTGCTCGCATTGTTGCCAGCATTGTGTCAATGTCGCCAATGCTGTTGCTGCTGCCACTGTTGCTACTGCTACTAGCATCATTCTCAGCTTCACCAACAGCTGCTGCTGCTGCTGCTGACTTGGTTGTTGCTGTTGTGCCTGCTGCTGCTGTTGCTGCTGCTGAAATGTCATTTGCTGCCTGCCGCTTTCTTCGCTTGGCTGTTGCAAAATGATGGATTATGTTGTGCTCGTTTACCTCGCTACTTTCTCTTTGTTGCCGCTGTTGCTGCTGCTGCTGTTGTTGTTGTTGCTGTTTCTGCATGTTTTTCTGTCGCTTATTAAAATACTTTGCTGGCAGTTTGCCGTTGTTGTTTTTGACATTGGAGCCGGCAACTATTTTAGCCTGCGCTATATGTGACAATGATAAATTTGATTTTGTTGCACGTTGCTGTTGATGTTGCAGCTTTTTGCTTTTTGTTGATGTTGCTGTTGCTGTTGCCGTTGCTGTTGCTCCTACTGCTGCTGTTGTTGGCTTAAGCAGTTGGCCGTTTGCAGTGCGCCGTAGACGACGTTTAATGTCCTGCTCGGGATGTGGCAACTTCGACTTGGCCAGCAATCCATCAGTTTTGTTATTGATGTAGGCGCTTGACGTGGGCGGGGCAGTCGACTTGCCCGCCGGCAATTGTTTTTGTTGCTGTTGTTGCTGTTGTTTGGCCTGTCGCTGACGCTCGATGGCTGCCAATGTCTGCGAGGGTGTAAATGATGTACGTTTCTTTAGATGCTGCAATTGTTGTTGATTCAGGTGATATCTTTGCTCGGACTGCTGCTGCTGCTGGTGCTGCTGCTGCTGTTGCTGTTGCTTGTTATTAGATTTAACATGGCCGGCATTCATTTTGCCTTTCATATTTTTATTGCTGGCCCCGGCTGATGCGGGCACATTGTTCCGGCTCTTATTGTTGTTACCATTGCGCTCACGTACAAATTCCATGTGCGGATAATTCGCATCGTGTCTGCCGTATTGTGTTTGCAGCATTTGATTGCCATGCATTGTCGTCTGATTCGATGAGTTCAGCGATGCGGACGTCACCACATATGGACGAAGCGTACAATTTCGCAGCGCACCCGGCTTGGCTATAAAAACCAACATAATAAACCAAAGAAATTTAATTTCAATTTACAAAATTAATTACGTAGCCACATACACACACACACACACACACACATACACATACACAGAAAACAAACTCACCCGCTGGCACCACCTGGAATAGACAAGGCTCTGACTGTTTGCCAATCGCATTGCGTCCCCAGCAAGCCAACGTTCCATAGTCCCTCTCCCCCTTGGGAGTATAGATCAGCTCACTGACTGTTTCCACTGCAATGGCAAAAATTGGAGTCAATAGAATCGAGTCTCTTAAATGGATTTCATTGTGTAGATGGACATGTGCATTGTATTTGCATTAGATTATGGTCGGGTTAAATCAAATAAATTCTGTGAGCTCAGTCAGGCCAACTGGGGCTGCACAGACAATTTCATTTACTATGTGCATAATAATGATAAAAGAAAAAAATAGTAGGCTTCAGTTTTAGGTTATGCTCTACCTCTTAATTTCTAAAATGTGTTCAGGCGCAAGCAGATGCAAATTGAATTTGCATGGCTAAGGAAAATGTCAGTCAGAACAGAAATGATTAAGTTATCGATGATTGAATATCCTATAATAACGCACGATGGTACACAGTGTTTATAACTTAAATTCTTCTCAGATTTATCAATCACACTATTCATATAATATAGTAAATTAAAGTTGACTACATTTTGAGTTTGGCTAAGATACATTTTCATACAAAAAACTCAATTGCACCTATGGGATCTAATTGTAATTGATGAGTTTCATTTAGATAAAATACTCTAAAAAAATGTTTCTTAAAACTTAAAGTGGTCATGGATTGTCACCTTTAATACGCTGTATGAAATAAATCTTACCATAGCTCTCAAAATGAGTATCATTGGATTCCACAACAGTGCGCCTGACATCGCTGCTGGTGGTCATGGTTGGGTCCTGTATGGTGGCATAATGTCCCGATGGCACCTCAAAGTGTTCGCCGCTGCTTGAGAATGTCCACTCGAAGTCGATTTCCGGTGGATCGGAGTTGACGCGACAGGGAATGGGCACCGCCTCCTCCAAGGAGGCGCCAATGACACCGACAACGTTGCTGCTGCAAACGGGCGCATCTGTGGAGTACATAAAATGTTGAGAATTCAATTCAGAGACAGAACAGGTTAGCAAAATGCAAAATAATGAGCCAGCTGCAATTCACTGACAGCTCTACCAATGTCTATAAACCATCTTTCGTATATATATATCTGTATATATATATATATGTATTTATATATATGTATTTCTATGTATATTTTTATTTATATTGCCAGGCATTGAATTGACAGCTTAGAAGTGGACAGCATCACTTGAAATTGACAGCTTTGATTTTCAATTTAACTGCACAAGCTGCTGAGATAAGAGTAGAAAATAGAAAGAAAAGCGCACCTGTGTGCGACCCGACTTCGGCCGGAAACAAGTCTTATGCATTCAATTTAAATTTAACTCTGTCAAATGTGACAAATCCTTTATGTATTTTCAGCTGTTTTAAGCAGAAAGTTGGGCTTTAACACTTGGCTTATGATTTATTCAAAGTATTTTCATCGTGTTGCACTTCCCCCAAAAATACACACACATGACAAAAACTTTGGCGTCAAGTTGAGAGCTGTTGCCGTCTTCGTCATAAACAAGCCTTGCATAACCACACAATGACACTAACACACACACACAGACACCCAAACACACTCACATATACACAGCTTGACGAACAGTATCCAGACAAGGACTTCTTAGTATAAGTACTTGATGTGGTTGTTATTTTTTCTTTTCTTATTTTATTTGAAAAGTTTCTGCCGTATACAATATAATGTAGAGATTTTAGTATTTCTTTTCACTGCAGCTGTGGCAAACTGCATTTTCCTGATCCGCTTGTGTGTAAATGTTGATAGTTCTCAATATTCGGATTTTAAGCTTAGCTTTGAAAAGCTTACTAAATATTTGAAATCTAAATTGATCTACATTTCGTATAAGAATTTGAAATCATAAATAAATCATTTTAAAACACATTGTCATCATTAAGCTATGTAGTATGATAATACTCTGAAGTTTGTAGTATTCTTAAAATATCTCTACAATGTTGATACTATGTAGAATCAGTATTCAAAGGTTGTTTTTTTGAACTGTTGAAAGTCTTTTGCATAGATTCGTTTGTAAAAACTGTAAAATTGTAACAAATATTGCGTATTTACTTAAATTTATTATCCGAGAAGCTTACAATGTGTGCGACAACAACTACAATACTCATAAATTTATATGGCTCCGTCAATTTCTCAATCGTAAAATGTCACTTTTAACATTTTGTGATTAATTTCAGCCAAGATACGAGCAGCCAACTGCCATAAATTCATTTATCTCAATCATAGTCGATGGCACACAATATCGCATGCATCCATACCGAACCAACTGCCAGCTTATACACATTTGACTGTATGCAAATGTTAACGCGGTGTATACGTAATGGCTGTGCGAATAGGTTGGCAGCTCTGTGATAGTCGGTGAATCCTTTGCGTTGTATTTGCTTTTAATTATCGCAATTATCGTAAAGGGGTAACTCAATGCAATGCAAACAAGGTCCACAATCCATTTGCTGATGTCTTCGATTTTATTTCACTTTACTTTTGCCAACATGCTGCTGATGCAGCACTTTTTGTATTTGGTTTTCTGTTTTTGTTTGCGTTTAATTGCTAATTTGCGTTAATAACGTTCTGTGTATGTTTTGGGTTTACGGCATTGGTATATATTTTTGCGTTTCGTTGCATATTCAATTCAATTAAAACGCAATTCAATTCAAATCAGTCGACCGCAAAAATCAAGCATAATTAAATTTTTAGTTAAATAAACTAAATAATATGCATAAATGTCCAGGCTAAATGTGTACTCGTTGCCACTGCGCTCCACAATTGATTAAATAATTTGCGTTTACTTGGGCTGTTAGCAGCAGCAGCAGCAGCAGCAGCAGCAGCAGCAGCAGCAGCAGCAACAACAAGAAATTCAACAACGACGAGCAGAAAAACTTATTTGCATATAAAATGTCATTTTTGCAACTGCATTAAATATGCACAATAAAAATTGAATTTTACACAACAGTAAACACACACACACACACATATACACATACAGGGACATCATGGTAATTTACTATATATTCCATAGTTCGATGTGTGCTAACCTGCCCTGGGTTTATGCTGTGTGCGGCCTGCTGCCTCGGCTGCTGAGCCCATAATTATAAATGTTTTTCCAATGACTATGTGTTTCAATAATAAAAGCATATCATTCATTTTTATTATCCAAGCTCATACCCTTCTCAACCGCTGTCCAGCTGACACGTCAGCTTGTTCTGTCCGACCGTGGTCGCCATATGAATATGTATACTTATTTATGCTCATACACACACACACAGGCACACACACTCGCACACTCGCACACACTCTGACACACTCGCACATTGGCACATTCACGCAAACTTGCCCTTGGTCGCAAAGCAATATTAACGTTCTATTTATACATATATTTTGTATTTAAGCATCATTAATTATTTAGAAAAACAGTCGGAAGTAAATGCTCTATAACGGTAATTGAGACATTTTCAATATGTGTATACAAAAGCCTGAAATCATTATATGCGCCGTGCCCATTGTCAGGCAATGAATTTATATTGCACTTTGAAATATGCTTTCGCCCTCCTTCCCTCTCTGTATCTGTGTCTGTGTGTGTTTTTTGCGTGTTTGTGTAATTACATGTGTAGTTGTTAACGAGTGTCAACAGCAAATTGAAAACAGTTAATTATGAAATGTAGCAGTAGCCAATAAATTGCTGGACTAGCTCGATAAACCAATTTGAAAATTTAACAATTGAGATCTAACAATTATTGAGCTGTACTCACTTAAAAGACAATTTATGATATATTGATATAATCATAATAATCAAGAGCACTTAGTCTCAAATGCCTCAGACGGCCTCACAACAAATATCAGCAATTTTACTTAGCATTTGCTCAAGTCAGTCGAGAAGTTGAAGCCAAAGAAGCTTATTATAAAGTAAGTATAATAATAATTATTCAAACACAATTCTAATCACTGATACTTAAAATGAACATCTGAGTACAGAGATTACAATACACTAATTTGAGAAAATACTTTACAAAATATGTATCGATTAAATACGTCTGGGATATTTTACGATAGAGTAGCAATTTATTTAATGGTTTGGCATCACATAATTAACTATAATGTGAAGTTTGCTTTGAATGCCCTGTATTTTTGTGTAAGCTTTGAATTAAAATTAATAAATATATTTATCGAAATAGCTTTCTATATAATTATTTATTTTCATTTACACTTAACCTCATCAAATAGTTTTAGAATTAAAATTTCATTATCATAAAACAGTTTAATTCATTCGTATTGTGTTTGCCAGATAAAATTTCATACATATTCGGTATATTATTATGTTGCTTTGGGAAAGTCAAAAATGTTATATTTCTGCCATTGCAAAGAGGTAGAAATGAAAAAACTTTAAATATAAAACACACACACACACACACACAAACTATGAAACATTGTATTGTTTAAATTACGGCATTTTGCACAAAATATTTTGTAATAATTGTTGTTGTTGTTGTTGGTTGGTTGCCGGATTTGTTATTGCTGTAGTTGTCCAACAACGGAGGTTTTTGTGATTTTGTGAAGCGAACTGTCGAAACGCTTCAAGTGGACGGGTGGCGCCTCCACACTGGACACCGTGTTGCACACTGTTTGTGTGGATGTGTCTGTCTGTGTGTTTGTTGTCTATTCGATGTCTATTTGTGCATAAATTTACGCATATGTACATTTATTACTTCGCTCGAGTGACACCAACTGTCAGCATTATTTTTGCGCAAATTTTGCTGTTACCAACATCATTTTCATTCCATTTAATATTCATAAATTTATAAAACATGAACAGGTAGATCTCGCATAGCCAATATATTTTTCCATTGTGTTTGTTTAATATTCTATATTCAGTAAAGCGTTGCAATAAATATTTGAAGTTTGCCACCTGTCACCAGTCAAGCTGAGCTATTCTATATGTTTATATATGTATATAGATATGGATATCTTAAATACTTACAGCGTATCCTTAAGTTGACAAGAGCACTCTGCGTCTCGCCGCGATCATTGGCCGCCGAGCAGGAATAGTAGCCGGAATGGACGCGACCGACTCGCTGCAGCACCAGGGATCGGGTGGAAATGATGATGCCCCAGGAGACGTTCTGATTGACTGGCAGGCCCTGCAAATCATTTCGTTTACTTTGGAGACTTGGACCAAGGCAATTTCCTGTTTCAGATACTTACATCATGCGACCATGTAATGCGATGCTCCTTGGGATTCGCCTTTATGTGGCACTCGAAGTAAACGTCATCGCCTTCCTTGATGTCATCGGGTCGCAGCGTGGAGCCCAGCGATAATGTCACTTGTGGTGGATCTGCCATTATGAAATTAGTTTTTCTTATAAATTCGAACAATTAACGTAATTGGTAATTGGCTGCTTTTTAATAAACATATTTTCTTGTTGTTGTTATTTGTTATGTGTTATGGGTTGTGTCGCACGCCTTAAATTAAAATGTGTTTTGCTTGGTCGTGCGCTGTATTTTTATAGCACGGGCCGTGATATAAAATATAAAATCGAAAAATATTATTGCTTAATAAAATGGGGAATTGTAAGACGGCGAGGAATGGCCATAAAAGTTAACAGCGCGACGGCTGAACCGCTTTATAAGCCGGGTTAACCCTGAGCGTTGCCCCTCAAACCACTGGGTATATGACAAAATTTTTAAATTAAAATTGTTGCCATCCTCATGAAGCTGTGTGCGGATGTGTGTATGTGTGTGTGTGTGTGTGTGTGAGCTGGGAACACGAATACCGATGATGGATCACATAAAAAATTTAGTGTAATTTTATTTTTATAACATAATGATTATTTATCGAAAGGTGGGCTGGTGGTAAAAGTCGATATATACAAATATATAGGACGGGTACAGGTCTGTGGGGTGTAATACATTTTTGTATGCATAAATTTAGAACGTATGGCAAAGTTTTAAGTGCTTAAATCAAACACCTTTCACTAAAAGAGCAAATTTGATTGACAATAAAATACTCTCGCAGTGTTCCAGTTTCAAACTCCAAAACACATTAATAAAAAACACTCGAATGATAATTAAAAGTCAATATACCAAAATTATGAACTATAACTCTTTTCTTTCACATTAACGCCATTTTACAGTTGTCGTGCTTAAAGATATCCTTCGTCTTGTTTATGATTGTGAACTGAATAATAAAAACGACACTTTCCACACTTTATTTGTCTAGACAAACAGAGTAATTGGCATCTGCGATTATTTACATAATAACAAACAGAATCTTGTCCATTTAATCATACCATCCAATCTTTTATCTTTTGTGAGTAACTAGTCTGAGTTTATATTGGCATTAGGCTGTTTTTGTTTATTTATTTTATTTATTTTTTATTTATTTATAAGTCTGCTTTGCATATATGTATGCGGTGTATCTCTAGATTCCCCGCATGGCTGACTTTAAAATTCAATAAATTTATGATTATCCTTGCTCGCTTGCAAATAACGAGAAAAGCAACTCTAAGTGTTGAAAATGGCGAATTTGGGCAAACTAGTAAAAGACCCAATCTAAAATGTTGGTAAGAGCAAATTTTCTTCTCTTTATTTTTATGGCTACGAAAACTGAAAAACTCTGTGACCTTTTTCTTTTTTAGAAAAAAAAAAATAAATAAAAAATAGCTGGGCGGTATTTGGTGTTGTGTGTTGTTTTATTTTTGTGAATTTTAGAAATTGATAATCATATAAAGAAAAATTTATGGCGTTCTGTTGGCGTTGGCAAATAAGAACAGGGCATGTGGCAGTGTTGGGGGAGTAGGAGAAATATGTTGCTGTCCGCCTTTTTTTTTTTTATTTCCTCACCAAAAAGTCGGAGAATGTAAATATTGACATATGAGCAGCAACTGTGCAAATAATGTTACATAATTTAGACTTATTTGCGCTGGCAACTTTGATTTGTGAAGCTTTAGATATATTTATGGAAATTAGAATGGGTTTTCCCCAATCCAATATAGTACGCATCTATATAGTACACTTACACATAACGTTCAGCAAGAGCGAGTCCTCGATGGCTGAGTTTTGTAGTCGAGGATTTGAACCCTCGCATTTGAGCATTGTGCCATCGTCTTCAGGTTGTGGATAAAATGACAAAGTGGATAAAACGCGTCCATTGCCTTGGCTCGTTGACAGCTGTGTGAAGAAAATCGCACCCGAGGCAAGATAGAGTGAAATCGATTAGAAAAGTGGGCACACTCAATCCAGCCAGGTGTGTAAACTACAAGTGCAAGATATCAAAATGTCAATGACAAGTCATAAATATGACAGTCGCTTGACACTTGGAAATGGGGTTGTCGAAGTTGGGATTTTGCAATCAGCTTACCATGCCCCGTTTGAAGGGTCGATTATTTTGTGTCCATCTGATTTCCGTATCGGGCACCGAGCCGGCCACAATGCATGTGAGATTATATTGTGTGCTCGATGAGAACACCTTCAGCTTGTTGGTCAAATTGACGGACGTTGGCTTCACTGCAAGTATTGCTCCAGTATTAAATGTAACCATAAATTAAATACAATTTCACTTACGTAACATTTCGATGCGTATGCTGC
This sequence comes from Drosophila grimshawi, assembly GCF_018153295.1. Lineage (NCBI taxonomy): Eukaryota > Metazoa > Arthropoda > Insecta > Diptera > Drosophilidae > Drosophila > Drosophila grimshawi. The sequence goes on from NW_025063098.1 coordinate 27,842,040, forward strand.
GCTCCACGGGCGCTACCAGCTTGGTGTTTGATGCCTGACAGCGATACGTGTTGTTCAGAGCGGAGCGCGTTATTTGTGGCACCTCCAGTCGATTAACGGTAACATGACGGCCCATCGATACACCGCTGCCCGCCTCCAGCGTCCTTGTGCCATTCAACCATGTGACAGTGGGCTCCGGTCGACCTATGAATATAATATAAACCCAGCCAAATAGTATTATGCAAATTGCAGACAAGCAATTCCAGAGACTAGACTCGCACACACACACACACACACACACAAAGTTAAACATTTAATGCAAATATCAACTTTTTTTTTGTTTTTTTGTTTTTTTTTTGTTTTTGATTTGTCTGATGCGGATAAAGTTTTCACTCTCATGCATTATTAACTCGCAATAACTTATTAAGCAGCTGCCAAAAGCAGCGGCGCACTGGAGAATTTATGACCAAAGAGAACTTTACACATTTTAATGATAATGCGCATTTAGCAGTGTGTACCCAAGGCTTTTAAAAAAGGCTTAGCCAGCTTAACTAGCAAAGTTGTGGGCATCCCCCATCCCCCATCCCCATACTACCATGTCCAGTTGACCCTATCAACCAAGAAAAACTTTGGATAGACAAACGCCAAAGCCTGAATGTTAAATGAGCCAAAAATTCAACAAAAAGCGAAAATGAATGCAAAGCTTAATGTTTTTTTGGCTGAAAATTGGGAGAACAAATGAAAAAACCAAATAAGATTATTATAAATACAACGGTGAACTAATATAAATGTTTTATAAATCTCGTTCTAATCACATTAAGCAGCAGCAAGATAAAATCACAATCGTAATCAATTATTTTCTAATTGTACAATATATATTAATAAAATTCGCAATAATTAGATTAACTGATAACATTAAAATAAATTGCATTGTTTCCTTGAAAAATGTCGAATATCTTAAATTGTACCACTTTTAATAAATAACATTTCGTATATGGGATTATGCATTCCTGATTTAATCCAGGCTCTAAATTGCAGCAACTCTTTTGTTTAATCATAAATGAGTTGAAATGTTTTATGATATTTCCACAATAAATACAGCATAATAATCAATACTGGATATCTTGAAAATGACCAATAATTAATATGCTATACGATTGTCTATGTGTTCTCTGCTTTTATGTTATCTAGGCAAGTAACTGGCTTCTTTAATTTAACTCTGTTGCGAAATGTAATCGAAATCCTCGAACCTTTTTTTGTTTCTCTCCACCTCGAATGCCTGGCACCCTAACTAAAAGCATTTTATCCGCTGGCTCACATATCAAATGCACAAAATATTTTTAATCCGTTTAAGTGCCCCCGAAATGTTTCGATGTGGCGCTTGACGACAGAAGGGTAAGGGTAAGGGGAAGGGCTAGGGGGTTTTGGCAAGCAAGCTGCTTACTGCTTACTGCTGGCTGCAACTTGGCCATTAAGTCAGCCAAGTGAATGTGGCGGAAATGAGCAACAATAGCAACAAGCAGCTGAGACATGGATGAGCTCAGTGCTGAGTTGGGGTTGGCTTTAGGGCTGTCGGGTGCGGCGTGGGGTGTGGGGTGTGGTGGAGGATGGATGGAGACAAGCAGCAAGTAGCTGATAGTTGAGTGTGCTGGACGCCAGTTAGGGAATTTAGTGCCCAAATGTTTGCTGATTGCAAAGGATACGCAGCGACGACTACATTGGCGACAATAAGCCAAGGCCAGAGCACATACGACGACAAAGTGCGCAAAGTGCGGCACGAAAAGTATGCGGGGATAATAGACAAATAACAGTTGCCTTGTGGCATTTAGCTGCTCGCATTATACTCGCATATAGTACACTCCAAAAAATGCGGAGAGCTTTCTCTAATCAGTTCAAGTACATTGCCAGTCCAAAGACCAAAGTCTGAAATTCCTATTTTAGGAACATTTATAAAATCCTCGACTTGTGAAGGGTTAGATTATTTTGGAGAAAGTTAAGTACACTTGTGCTCAAGTCTTGATTGCTTGAAGTATGATTATTATGATTTAATAACTCAAGCTTTTATATCAGTCTTGGTAATGTCCGCAAATTAATAATTAAATTAACAACTGGAATGTTATACTATTACTTGATTTATTGTGATTGTACGCACATTGAGTACATCGTTTTTCTCCGAGTGTATGTGGGGACACACTCATCTCCCCCCTCTCTAATCCCTTCAGTAATGAAGACAGCACACTGCTAAGCCATACTTAAGGTTGTCGACAATTGGGGGCTGCCAGCTGGACGCACCACCAAAAATTATGCATAGCTGCGGCCTGGCCATAAAAATTGCTTGGACTGAATGGATCCGAGCCGAGGGTTTTATGGTTGCGCTCAGATTAGCTTTTTATTGCCTGGTATTAATTGCTATTAGTCGAAGTTAATAAAGTTGATAAAGCAATTTGGCATTTGGCGTTTATTGTTGGTGCGCCCAGTCGGGCTATGATTAGTGCCTCACAGCCATAAAAAAAAGCTCGCGTCCAACATTTGCATGAGCTTAACTCTCCTCTTTCTGTATCACTGCTTCCACGCGGCATCGCCTAGAAGCTAATATTAGTTAATTTGGCAAAGCGCTCAGCGGGTTGTTAGTCGACTTCAGTTGCAGGTGGAAAATGAAATATGCATTGTTGGCTGGCTGGCTGCTTGGCTGGTAACGAAATTGTTGCATACAAATCACAGCCAAGGCGAAAGGTGTGTCGCCCAGCAGGTGTCAAAGTAGCAGATGTCGCCGCCCTCCCTGTTGACGTCGTCGTCGTTGCGGCACATGCGGCTAATCAAAGCAGCTGGCGCGTTTGAGTACGTGACGCATCGCCAAAACCAAAACAAACCACATGGCAGCAAATGCCAAAAGGTTGCGAGTCCGGAGTCACTCACACAACAACCGAAAAGCAAAATCCTTTGCATGCAGAGTGGCGCACGTAAATATCAGCAGGAGCTGCCATTGCCGCCTGGCAGCGTGTTACAACCCAGGTGCACAAAGCTGAGCCAACTATTTGTGTAGTTCAAAGCAACGATTTTACGAGAGTCGGTGTGCATTGAAAATGCTGCTGGTGAAATCATTAATGCATGCCAATCCTTAAAGCTCAGCCCCATTCCCTCACAGTGCCTGTTATGCGCAATATAAGTTGATTAAATTTCAAATTGATTAAATTGGAATGCCCTAAAATGCCCTAATTGAATTATTTTAGATTGTAAAGATTATTTCATTTATTTCAACTTAAATAAGGCAAATATTTTGCAAGTTAAAACAAAACAACACAATCAATGACAACACCAAATCAAATCTATAAACTTATACTACAAAATAATCGAATTGGCTCTAAGCTGTTAAGCATTCTTAACAATTTTCCTGTATTTTTAGAATAACTTGTTAGCCAAAAAACATGCCCTAAATAATTTTTACTTACTCTTAGCATCATTTTTATTCCATCAGATTTTTTCATTAAAAAAAAGTTAAATAAAACGTTCCAACAGAAAAAGATACTTAATTTAAAAAGCAGATGAGACAGATGAACTTCTCACCCAAAGTGCAAGAAGTGGCGAAGTGCAAGTTAGCCTCCAACAAATTGCTTGAGTGTGCCATTAAAGTTGCTTACACAAATACCCTTTCAGTCATTTAAGCTGGTGCACTAACATTTAGTCTGCACTTCGTCCGGGCTCCTCCCCGCACCAACGAAAAAAAAATATTGTTGTCAGAAAGTTAATGATTTATAATGGTCGCAGCGATGCGGGGCCCCTCGAGCTCACAGCTCAGCGAAGCGAGCAACTTGTACAAAATTTTCACACTTGCCGGGCAAACAGTGTAAAAAATTTTCTATTTTTTTTTTTTTTGCCCATGGACTCACCTTGGAGACCTTTTTAAAGATTTACGATGCCGCATATGCCTACAGGTCATAGGCAACGTTGGCGCAGCTCCGTTCGCCTTGCGACAGAAGCCAGACGCTGAAAATTGTTGCATTTTTCAAAGTAAAGTGGCAATGACAGCCGCAGTCGCAGCCGCAGCTTGACTGTCTGTCTGGTTGGTCGGTCGGTCGGTCGGTCGGTTGGTTGGTCGGCCTTTCGCCTCGTTTGCTCTCTCTCTCTGTCGGCCTCACAGTCGTCGGTATAGTCACCGCAGACTCTGACATACATTTATTTTTATTATTTACGACGACTTGAACCATGCTTCGACTACGCCTCAACCTCAACCACAGCCTGAGCTACACACAAAAAAATTGTAGGTCTCTTTAATCAATCAGTATTATTAGCTGTTTAATAATTGCAATGGCACTTAAAATGTAGCATGGAAGTTATAATTTCAAAGACATTTTTTGGTAGTGGAAAATTGGTGAAAGGCTTGGCTAGTTTTGATCTATTTATTTTCTGTTGGTGTTTTTAATATAAATAACACTGCTGGGTGTACAGTAAGCCATCGATTTTGTTATGTGTAGCGCCTGGGCCTTGGGCAGCGTGTGCGCTCCTATCTGCAATGCCTCATCTTTAATTCTTTAAATAGACTCAGGGACCAAGACAGTCAATGGGGGGGTCGGGGGCAATGTTGCGTGTGTGGCATTGCTTGTCATCCTTGCTTGATAGCCTTTTGTCTGAGTGCTACATTTAAGTAGCTGCTGCGTGTGTGTTTCTTACTCACTATACACAGATGAGTGTGTGTGTGTGTCGCGTCTGTGTCGTTTATCATGATTTACTTACCGCCACGCACTTCACATGTCAACACAATATTATCGCCCTCGAGCAATGGACCCACAGCGCCAGCAACATCACGGCCCGAGGCATCGTACACGAGTATTTGATGCGGAGGAACTGTGAAAAAAAAGTAGTAGGGCGGGAATTATGGGTGGGAAAATGGAGTTGAGTCTTTAAGTTCAAAGTTCGGCTGCCAGCTCACCAATAACCGTTAAATTAATTCTATGATTACGCGTTGGCGAGTTCTGAAAGTCCACGCGGCAGCGATAAACCTGTTGACAGAAAGCCAAAACAGAAAATGCATTAGCAAAATAATAAAGCATACTTTACGGGGTTCCGAGAGTTGGGGAGTAAAGTACTTACGCCCTCATCATCCAGCTGTATATTTTCCACAGATAATTTCGCTGGCTGTTGACCGGTAACAAAATACGCACGTGGCCCAAATGAGTTCGTATCTGACCAATATAGCGCCTTCTCAAACTGTCGTCCACGCACATCAAAGCTGCAAGGGGGAGAAAATGTTGAGGGTATATCAAAATACGCAAATATATAAATGTCATCAATATACAGTTGTCGCTCGAAAAGTGCAAATTTCAAGAAATATTTTGACAAGAATTTTGAAATTGAATATTTATATATATATCCTTGACATTGCATATAATACCAAAATTTGTATGTCTATAAATTGTATGAAAAACATGAAGGAGGTCTTATAGAGAAGCGTCCATATTTAGGGGGCGACTACTGTATTATTTATCTAAGTACGTATTGGTGATAAGTTGTCTTCGAAGAGTGCCGCACCATCTATGTCAACCTCGTAAATTTAATGTTTTCGTGGAAGCGCCATTGCTGCTACAGACAGCGAAGGGTGGGGATGTTTTCACAGAGGCTGTTATTCGCTCTGCGTCTTTTACTGCAGAGCATTACAAAAATGAGGCTCCGCAATTTAGCACATTTTTCAATTCAAACATTTTGTAACTGCCGCATTTGTCGATGGGGTCTCCACCATTCACTCAATGTCGCATTGCTAGGCCAATAAAAAGAATCGTTATAAATATATATAGAAAAAAAAGCAAAAAAAAATTGTTTGAAAGTAAAGTAGGGGTTCGAAATTTCACGCGTCTACAAAATGACCCTTTTCCTGTGTGCTGACCGAAGAGAAACCTTTGAGCATAAATTTGCACGCAACTAATTTCTTCCGTTTCGCATTATTTTCACCGCTCGGGCCTCGCCAACGTTTGCAATTTTGCGCATTAAAAAGCCTGACGTGCTATCTTTGGCGCTTTTTATTGTATCTGTTAATGTCGGACCACCACCACCCAACCAAACAACCAAAGAAGCACCCAACCATTGACCAAGCCAACCAGGACGTCGAGCATACAGCGCCGAATGCCGCAAATGACTTGGCAAAAGCAAAGACAGACCCTGCAGACAGCGCAAACTTGTGTCCTTTTGTTGTTTCCGTTGTTGTCGCCATTTGTGTTGCTGTTGCTGTTGCTGTTAGTGTTGTTGCTATTGTTGCCCTCTTGCTTTTGCTGCGCTTGCGGTTAGTCGAGCGGTTTGTCATTGTGCCGACTGCCTGCCAGCAGAGTATTGTTTGCGCCTTTAAGTGGTTTTTTATCATTTTGCCGCTGACACAATTTATATCCGGTGCTCATATTTCTTATGCTTATCACGAGACGTCTTTGCTCCTCCTGCCCCCCATTACCCCCCTTCCGCAATTCCCTGTCACCCCTATGCTGGGACTGCGTCATGTGTTGACCAGGCAGACATTTCTAATTATTGTTGAAGTGCAGTAACCCATGCGGCGCATAAATTACTAACGCAAAGCCGCGCTTAAGCCGCTTTCTGGCCCAAAGCACGTACCCTAATTAGCTTAATTAAATATATATGCGCGAGTGTGTAAACAAAAGGCACACAGTAACGATTTACGCACTCAACAGAAAATATAAAAAGCAAAGCAAAAATATAATAAAAAACACACACATACATTTTCAAATACGTTCGGTGAGAGTGCTTGACTAGAAGTTCGCCTCTAATCAGTTGGAATGTAATCTAAAATTCAACAGCGAATAATTTGGTGAATAAAACAAATGCTGGCAATCTGAACTTTTTTCTATTTTTTCTTTGGTTAATAGTGAATAATTTATATGGCTGCTTGTTATCCGAACTGAAGGATGTTTTCTGTGTCCATTACATACAAAATCACTTAGCGATACCCTATTTATTGCAACAATTTCTTACAGGGTAGACCAAGTGGCTTCAAAGGATGTATTTTGGGCGGTTTGTCGCCGCTGGTTTTAATTTTGAGTATACGCAAACAATAGAGTAACGCCGACTAGTCAACAATGGGAGACAACACAGCAGCGATAAGACAAGGTGCGGATTGCTGTCTAAAGGTACATTCCATCCCATCCCAAGCTATCCTGATGCTAGTCCAGGCCAGCCCATTCTGACCCAGCCTAGCCACTGTTGACGTTGTGTTTTCTTGCTGTTGGCCTTAGGAAACAATAATGCCAAGTTTGCACAATGAGCAAGGCAAAAGGCAGAAAGAAAGTAGCAAAAAAAAAAAACAGGAAAAAAAAACGCTGAACGTCAAAATGCTCGAGCAGTAAAAATTGTAAAGAAAATGGCGGCCGAAAGGAAAGAAGCGAAAATAGAAGTGGGCCAAGCGCTTGGCTGGCAGGAAGAAACGAACACACGACAACAACATTGTGGCAGTTGCAGAAATGTTGACTGTCGTCGATTGTGGCCAAGTGGCCAAGTGGGTGATGCCCTCGCCTCAGCACATCTCGCCTCGCCTCGTCCTGTTCCTTCCTGTCCATTTTGAAGAGTTTGCCTAGGGTCCAACCTCAGCTCTCAGACTGATGCTCGTTCATTTCTTTTGTCTGCGGCTGTCCCCGCTCTTTTTTTTCCAACAATTAGTTGAGTTTTATTTATTTTGCGTTAATTGGTAGCACTTTATCTTCTGCCCGAATGAATGAGCCACGTTATTTAAACAAAACGAGCGAGCACACAAATCCTTCGAAGACCTTCTGGACATGGCTTGGTAATTACGTTGTTTCTTCTTTTTTTTTCTTTTTTGGCAACGCCCACTGTCTAAACGCATATGTCCCTACCTTAATCCAATATATATATATATATGTATATATATATAGGGCAGGCTTCTCATATTGCCATTTAACGTTTTTTGCCTTTTTCTTTTTGCAACGCTTCCGAAATGCTATTCAAAAAAAAATTGCAAAAGGGCAAAAAGGGGGAAGGCGAAGAACGCTGCAAAATAAGGGACCAAAAACTTTTAACTCCATATGTGTTCGCGTGTGTGTGTGTGAGTGGTGTGTGTGCATGTGTGTGTTGATGACGTTGACAATAACCATTGAATAATTTTATGACAATATGTGTCAGAGCGTGTCCCCGTCCATGTATCCTGGCCTCGTTGTTCGTGTTCCTGATGGTATTTTTTGACAGTTTAAACACATGTCCCCCTCCACACACACACACACACACACACCTTTAAAGGTAGGAAAAAACTGTTGACTTCAATTATGCAGCGCCAGACAAAAGTCGGTAAACTATGAGGGGGGCCCAAAAGGCCGCCAGGACACCAGGAGCAGATGCGTGTGGTGCTGTTTGTGGTGCCCGTAACTTGCGCAACTTGTGCCATATTAGGCAGGTGGAAATTGGTCGGGATTATGACTGGCAGCCCGTATCAAAAACCAAGACTAAAGAGAGTGACACAAAGATAAGGAGAGATAGAGAGAGAGAGAGAGAGAGAGAGAGAGAGAGAGAGAGGTTGCAGTAACTGAAATGCCAAAAAGTACGCAATGGGAACTCGACAAAACTCGAAACAAATTTTAAATTGGTTTGCTTGCAAAAAGACAAACAGCACGTCTGCGGCGAGAAATATGAATGAAAAAAGAGCTGTTCACGCCCTCATACACAACGCACAACACACACACACACACAGACACAGACACACACACACACACACAGACACAGCATACAATACACAAGACACATACATATGCAAATGGTTTTACTGGCCCTTTGTTTTTCTCTTTTGCCCCCTTTTTTCTGTGTGTATTGGTATTATTATGGAGCCATGCTGTGTAATATCTGTAAATTTCTTTTGTTATGGCCAACAACAGTTTTTCCCGAATTTCCCTGCCCCCTCCACAACCAATCCAGTTACAATATCTCCGTTGCTCCTCACGCTAACAGTGTTGACATTTGTTGGCATCATTCCGCACATTGTTGCCGCTGGTGTTTTTGTTTTGTTTGCTTTTTGCTGGCTCTTCTTCTTTACTTTTACTATATAATTTGTAGCATATGAATATATGAAAAACAAAGCCAACAAAAAATAGAAAGAAGAAGAGCACACACTCACACACATGCAAAACAACAACGTAACCTCCTCCGTGATGGCCAAGTTCAAATTTATGCAGTGTTGCCCAATAAATTTGGCAATAAATTCAAAATAAAACTTTCATCTTGGTGGCCCATTTCGTTTGCCTTTTGTTGTTTTCTTTTTGTTATTGTTGTTGTTCTTCTTCTTCTTCTTGATTGTTGATTTTCAACAAAGTTTTGCATGATCTGAAGGAATGAATTCATATTGTTGTAAATGTTTTTGTTTCAGCTCTACACCGCTGTTTTATTATTTTTTCATCAACTTTTTGGTAAAGATCTTGTTTATATATTGGGATAGAGTGTTGTTGCGTTATTTTTTTTCATTTGGGATATTCAGTTTTCTTTTTATATGCATATACAGTTAATTCAACATAAATATGTTGTTGACTTGTGCGGCATATATTTGTTTTCGTTACAACTATTTATTTTTGCAAATAAATAATGCTTTGGTAATGTTATTTCAGCGCATGCAAATTCAATAACTAGCTCAAGGTTTTTTTTGGCAATTCTATATTTTATACCGTAATCAGATGAGAATGCTCTAGAAACTTATGCCACTCAACTTTACAGTCGCTGCTTACAGTCTGCTGCTTAAGCAATTCACTTTTAGAGCGAACATTTTGTAGCGGAAAATCAGAACAATGAACCATCGTTTGCGAAAAACCACAGAGGCCCATTAGAAATTCTGAGTGGGGGAGGTCGTAAGCGTTTCTTGGCCACAATGGCAATGAATGAATGCAATAATGCCAAGTCAAAGTTTAGTGCCTGAAAATCGATTTGCATGCGCTCTTTGCGTTTCCGGTTTTCACACTCACATTTACACGCACGCACACACACACACACACACACACACACACACACATGCATATATGTGTGAGGACTTAATTACACTTTTAAATAACCCATCTAACTGGAATTTGTGAGCAAAGTGCGGCACTGTTGCGATTGCAATTGCCGTTGCCCCATTGCCAGACGTTTGTTGTTTTTGTTGCCAGCCGCTCGTAAAACCCCGAAAATGCACTCGAGTTAATTGCCATTGGCACGACTTTTGGCCAACTTGCCGCCTTCATCGACTGCTGCTGCCACGGCTGTCGTTACTGCTGCTTTTGCTGCTTTTGCTGCCTTTCTTTGCTGGCTGCTGCTGCTGGATTTTATTGCCAGCCATTTTGAATACCATTTCGTGGTTTATTACTTTTGTGGCCGTCGGATTCTCAAGTAGAGCGCCAAGTGCATGGCATATACAAACGTGCACAGCACGAAGTGAATGCACTTTCGATGGCCGACGCGTCGCACCGTCTGAAATGTTGATTATATATGTCTCTCTCTATATGTATTTGTGGAGCAGCAAGGACCATATAGCGGCCACCGCTGACGATTACGGCAGTTAGCCTCGGCCATAACATGGATTATAGCTCCTTTTTGACAACCACAACAGCTGGCAGCGAAAACACGCACAGTTGCACTGAGAGAAATGCCCAGTTTTAAACTCAAGTACATCCTTAAGAAATATATGATGCTTTAGCATTAATGAATATTACCATAATAATCATTAAGACGATAGCGCAACTACTTTAAGTATTTGTACAATAGGTTCTTGATTTAAAAAATAACTAGACATGTTTTAAGTACGCAACTTAAGTTAGTTCAGGTCACTCTTTCATACAGAATTATTTGAGCACAAAATCTCTGAGTGTAGCACATAGCAGTACAGCAAATTTCATTATTTAAGACCCAATCCTCGTTGCCGAGCCTGGCAACCAAGCTGGCTTTAAAAATCAATTAACCTTGATTGCGGCCCATATTCGATGAGCGTTCGTTTTTTATGGATGTTAACGAGCAGGCCAAGCCAGTGCCAAAGTTGTCTTTGCGCCCTTTGTTCTTGTCGATGATGTTTTTGAGCTGCTCTTGGCTTTACTCTGCCTGCTCTTTTATTAATGACTGGCAATATTGAACATGACGTTTGGCAAAACTAAATGTCTTTTACTACAGCTGCCCTGTCATGCACCCCAAATGCCAAATGTTAATTTTAATAATGCTGCTTGAATAAAATCCATAACAGTTGAATTTTGCAAAAAAATAAAAAAAAATAGGAAAAAAACAATCCGATGAAAATCGCATTTTAAGGGTCAAAATTCGCCGCACACAAAATAACAAATCCCAGCTAGGTGAGGACCATAAAAAGGTCAAAAAAAGGGGCTCATAAATGTTGCTAACTCTAAAAAAAATCCTCAGCTCAGCTGGTCCAGACAACAAAGCAAATTTTAACATTATAATTTTTAATATTTTTGCCTTACGGCCTTGTGGGGCTAGGTGGCAGTGCTTTTTCCTGCTGTTGTTGTTATTTCGTTATTGCTGCTGTTGTTGTTTCTTGGTGTGAAGCTGTCAAATGCAGAGCACCCTAGACAGGGCTCTAGGTAAGGCTTTGGCGTGGTTCCGGACTGCAAGCTGTGACATCCTTACAAAATGTGCCAAACGGAATGAACACACAAACACACACACACTCACACTCACACACATACGAAAGCATATATACACACCGACCGAGACACACATGGACACATACAAAGGGCTCGCCTACTGCCTTTCAATTTTGGCGTTTTATTTTTTGGTCTCAGCTCTTCGGCTTTCGTTTCATTTCGTATTTTTTTTTTTTTAACTTGAGTTGGCTTCGATTTCACGCAGCGCTGGCAATTTTATGCCAAGAACCCAATCCCTAACGCTCCAACCTGCCCCACAAGCGCACCCAGGCTGTGTCGTAACCTTTGTGCCTGCTGCGGCTTGGCTTAGTCGTTGTTGTTGGCGCTGCTGTTACTGTTGCTTGTTTACTGTCTTTTATTTATTTGGTTGTTGCTTCTTTTTTGCAGCAGTGAAGGGAAATCGAATTCGAATCACTTTCGGATATTTTGGTTATAAAGTCGGAAATTTTTGCGACATTATTGTTTTCGACATTTTCCTAGTTTTTGGCAAACATTTTTCTCTCGCTTTCTCTCTCTCTATCTCGGTCTCTATCTCGCTCTACCTCATTGTCACCCTCTTTTGCGCATTGTCTGTGCAACTGAAATTTATTGCTTCCAATTGAGTGCACGAAGCAGCAACAACAACGAGACGAGTTGCGGGGGCAAGCAGCAACAGCTCGTGAACAGTTCGCGTTTGTCCTTGATATACACGTGCGTTCATATCCTTGTGCTGAGTCCCTTGTGTTCCCTGTCTCCTGTCCATTTTCGGTCCTGCTGCTGCTACTGCTGCTGGCAAGCATATTGGAGAAGGAAGCACACATGTAAGCAAAATTGACAAGGCTAAAGGATATCGATGTCTGCTTATAATGTGCAACATATTAAACCTAAGCACACGCTCACAGCCCTAGCTCTATAAATAACAGCAGGAGGAACAGCAGCGGCAGCAGTGGCAGCAAAACCATCGTCCTGTCAACCCCTCGTCCCCTAAAATAATCAAAGTTGCCGCCAAAACAGTTTTCACTTTGGCTGCTATTATTTTGCTGCCCCCTAAACCTGAGCCGAGGCTGACTGCCGTTGATGTCCTTTGCCTTTGCTTTGGGCCCTGCGGCTAATATATGAGTTCATGTCGCATCGTTTGGCCTCGCCTCACTTTTATTTTGACCCAGTCTTTGCTACTGGCCTAGGCACATCAGTTCAGTGCCTCGCCTCTTACTCGACTCGACTCGCCTCGCCTCGACTCGACTCGAGTTGAGTTGATATTGATGATGTTATTAAAATAATAAATTATTTCAAAATTATGAACTGGCGCCATTTCTCATGACGTGCAGAACAGTTGCCCACTTCCTGAGCATAAATCAAAAGCTAGGCACAACTTTTAGTGAGTGCCACTCGATGGGACAACTTACTAAAACTGGCCCCACACTCAGATCAGATAGAAGCAAAAGGACAAAACTAACCACACGGCTTTTATTTAAAATTGCTTTTAATCTTCTGCAGAGAATAGTATAATCTTGAAGGTCACAATTCCGACCCCATAAGGCATCATCAACTGTGGAATCAATCTAGCTATTTTCATCTGCAAAAATACCTGCCTGTATTGATAAATTTGACACCGATTCAAATTATGCTACAGGCGGCTGAGTCGTAAATCTATTCTTATAGGGGTTGTTCCCCTACACTAAAATACTTGAAAGTTGAAAATAATTAAAATAAAATAGATTGCTGTTTCATTAAATTAAAAGGGAACTTTTCTTATAGGCGAGTAACTAAGTTGATCCGAACAATTAATAATTAAAATTGACCTTTGCCATATACGACAAGGATAACTGTTTAATAATAATAATAAAATTTAAATTATATTAGTGGTAAAATACTCCTTATATATTATCAGCATCTGACTTTTGTCAAAAAACAAATAGATTATAATAAAAAAAATAGAGATAATAAAAAAACTGTATTTTTTTTATTGAGCTACTGCATTTTGGTATGAATATAACACATCAGTTTATTGGATAATATACTGGAAACAACATAGGCAATACACTGTTCGACTTTTTAGACTTTGAGATCGGCACTTACCTGTAAAGTGGTTTGCCAGCGCTCTCACGGAACCAGAGTACCATGTAGACACGATCGTCCTTTGCTTCCGGCTCAATGTCGCAGGGCAAGGATGCGGTGCGTCCCAGCACGGCCTCCACAGCCACAGTAGAAACTGCAAAAAGAGCAACGATGGAAGTGGGATAAGTTAAAAGTCAATTATATGAAACATACACAAATGCAGGCAGCCGCTGCCTAAGTGTAGTTTCAAATGTAACAACATCGCGACGTCTATTGACAAAGTCATTAACACAATATTCAATTGTCTGTTGTTTTTGCTGTAGTTATTGTTGTTGTTGTTGTCGTTGCTGTAGTTGTTGTGTAGCTGCAATTACTTGACTCCTTCTTCGATTCCTTAAACATCAACAAATGTCAACAAAATGCTGCCTTTTAACTGTCACGCCAACAGCACGCAAGGCACTAAACAGAGAAGAGAAGCCAAACCAGAAACGAAAAGTAAACCGCACGACAGCAAGCCAGTCACCGCTCCGGTACTCTTTGCCCCACCTCCAGCATAGTGCCTGAGCACGCCTTCAACTTCCAATTCTAAAAGCCCACCACACCCTGACCCAGGCCGCAATCGTTGCCATCGCCATCATCGTAGTCGCATAATCACAACCAAGTACGTGAGTGGGAATATTAATGCTAAATTGACGACAACTACGATGACGTCGACAACGGCAACGACAACGACAACGACAACGACAATGAAATGATGATGATGGCAACGGCATTGCCGGCGATGAGCTCTTTTTGTGGTCCTGCTGCTGCTACTGTTCCTGTTCCTATTCCGGCTCCAGCTTCTAGTCCATTCAACCGTCAGTCAGTCTGTCTGTCTGTCCGCTCAACCGCTGTCTAGCTGCGATTTTATGGCGGCCTCATCTTTTGCATTTAAACTGCCAATTGATGTCACTGCAAATAGATATACGCCAAGGACACCAGCCCGGTAACGGAGGCGATATCGTGCTGCAAACTCTGAAGCCAATCCCGGTAAATGTCAGTGGTTAAAGCGCGCTGTATTTCATCTGCCTGAGGTGATTGTTGAATGGCCTAACGAGGCTTTGCCCTGACCGCAGACATTTTGCCACAACCTGCAGCTGCCAATTGCATATGTGTATATATGAACATATATATATATATATACTGTAATTATACTGCATTTATATATATATATATTAATCTGCAGTGTAATTGCAGTGGTAAAGTCGAACTCAAAGTAAGAGTTCGAAGCTTAATCTAAATTTAAGCTGATATTCAGAGACCTGCACCTAATTATTTATGTTTGGTGCGATGTTATTAATAACACGGGCTCTCACAACTTTTATAATATTGTCGTGGCCTCGTATTTCGCCTTAAATTAAGTGTTCTTAATGACATTAAGCACGCAGACAATAAAGTGGTAAAAGCAACTTATTTAGAGGTAAATTATATTTTATTGCCAGATTTGGAAAACACTCTTCTTCTAATTTACTTTTGATGAAGGTGAGAACTTTGAGGTGGGTTCTTAACCCAACAAGACATGTCAAGGAGACATGGTCGGACCTATGTATGCAGAGCTCTTGAAATTTATTGACCCATCTCATAAAATATGCTCACATCGATCTCAGCGAATTTATTTTTGGGAATATCTTCGGCTGTAAAATAACATGTATCCCGACGAATTATGTCCCAACCTATATTAACATTTATGGCTAGTTCTTCATTCCTATCTTCAGCTTTCTGCTTTTATTTATACCCAATGACCGTAAATTCCACTATCTATTTTTATTACCCATTAGTGGATTGCAATTTATTTACAGTACTAAAAAAAAATGGCGAGAAATCTGAAATTGTCTGCACTCAAACTACTTTTGAGATATGAGACTGCTTTGGACTTTGTGCGTCATTTTTATTAAAGCTTGTCCAATTGTTGATGTTCTACGGTGTAGTAATATAATTAATGTAATCGAAAATATGTGTTATACGAGACACCAGATTATCATTATTTAGTTGCTTGTCCATATGACAAACATTGATATTATGTTTGCTTGTTTATTAGATAATACATATTTACTTAATAGTAAAGCAAGTAAATAAGTATTAAGCGGTAAATGTATCTCTGTCAAAATTATCCATTTAATATATTGAATTTAGGCGTTTAGCAGTTGTCAATTCTTGCAAGCTGATTGATGATTGACAGCGATTTAGGCTACAGTTGCCGCTAGACAGTACACCTGACAGCTGTTTGATTCAAAGACACACACACTCTTACGCACACACACACACACACACACATGTAGAGAGATCCATCAAGCAGCACAAAGCTCATTAATACCCAAAAAGGGGCCCCGCAATGATGTTACGCGTAATTTAATTTTGGGACACCCGCCAGCAACAAATTCCTCACGCATAATTTCAGTTTGCACTCTTCTTTGTGTTGCGTACGTGTGACTGCTTGCTTATGTGTGTGTGTGTGTGTATATGCGCATGTGTGTGTGTGTGTGTGTGTGGGAGGGATTGGTAAAATTTTTGACATTTATTTAATATGCGCACGTTTTATAGAAAAGCAATTCCC
This sequence comes from Drosophila grimshawi, assembly GCF_018153295.1. Lineage (NCBI taxonomy): Eukaryota > Metazoa > Arthropoda > Insecta > Diptera > Drosophilidae > Drosophila > Drosophila grimshawi. The sequence goes on from NW_025063098.1 coordinate 27,858,258, forward strand.
AGTCGTGTAATTTATGGCACACTACAAAAATTTGCACATAAAAATGGCGACAGGAGAGTTGAAGAAAGAGAGAGATAGATACATAGACAGAGAAAGAGAAAGAGAGACTAACCAGCGGACAGAGCTATATATAGATATGCATATGTACATATGTATTTGGGGTGTCGCAAAACATTGTAGCAATTTTTGTTGCGTTTGTAATTCCCATGTAAGATGTCAAATTTCCATTGAGCTGAGCAGAGCAGAGAACAGTAGACCTAGCACTAATATACACTCACACATACACATACACACTCACACATACACACTCACACACACACACACATACACTCAAATACTCTAGGCATCTAGGCGTCTCTTGACGGCAGGGGCATCAGCAAATTGACATAATTTGTGATGTGCCTCGCTTCCACTGTCAAGCACACTTAGAAAAAAAAATATGGCTTACAAAGTTTAATTTTGAAAATCGTCATTTTGTTTTGGAGTATGCACTTCTACAAAAATTTTAGAATATAAACCAAAAATATTTTTCCTTTTTTGGATCGATATAAAAATAAGAAAGTATATCTGACAGGCCACTATTTTTGATAGCTGAATTAACTATTATTTTGTTAATTTATAAATAAGTTCATACACAAATAAAATGGTTTGACTTCAGGACGATTATTTACAAATAGAGCATATTTTTTTTGAAGTACATAGATGCTGTTCAGTTCGTCAGCGAACGCGCTGTGCGCGCAAGCGTAAGTGTGTAATGAGTGATTTGCCCATGAGGCGCACGTGGCATAGGCAGAGATAGCGGGCTCCAATCGGCAGCACTACCCCCACACACATACACGCCCAGTCCATCATAAGCATACCCACTGACAGCACTTGGATTTTGGCCAAGTGAAGCGTGCTGCGGCTTAGTTGCCCATCTGCTTGCTGCGGCGTCTTTGGCATAGATTAGTCTCAGCGGTGGCAGGCAACAGTTGACAAATGTGTTCTAGTTTACAGCTGTGTTTTTGTGGGCAAATAACTATAAAATATACAAACAAGTTTAATTGAGCAGGGGCTTAATTGTTACCTTGTTTAACTTAAATATTTGCAATACATCATATTATTTTATAACTCATTCGTGTAATTGCCTTTGAAATATATACAATTTATGTTTGTTTTAAATATTTACCAATTAGTAGCAACCATTATTTATGCTTACTTCACAATGCAACAGCATTTAGTGCACCTGTTCAACTTTTAATTCGGGATTATTTAAATAATTTATTTTATGTTATAAGCCTTTGATACGTCATTTCGTCAAAATTGATTTCTATGTCATAATTGGAAATTAATATGTACGAAAAACTTAAAAAATAATCCTGAAAGTTTTATTCCTTTCGTTTGAAAAATAAATAAATTAATTATGCTAAAATGACCTAAACTTAATTTCACTATAATATAATTAGCAGAACTATTATTAACTTAACTTATGTATAAAAGCAGTATTTAATTTCCACTTGATTTTTTATTAGAAAAAGATGCACAATTAATATTAAAACTTTTAATGTTGCTTCACGTTTGTGTTTTGTACTTACAATAGAGATTTAAACTTTCAAGTTGAATCAAGTTTTGACTTTGTTTTAATATACGCAGAAAAACGTGGCCGTTTGAATAAGCCACAAAAGAAACAAGAATGTTAAACTTTTTGAAAATGCAATGAATGTGAAATCGTAACTGCGATTGAAATTGGGAATTTGTGTTTTCATTTTCAAACGAAATGAAAAAATTCCTCTAAATGCAATATTGGAAATATGCACTTAAGTATAAAATATGCAAAATGCATGTGCAATATTCATTGTATGCAAATATCCTCATAACTAGAATCAAATATTATCATAACAAAAATCATACTGCATTTATATTGATAAATACCATTTATGGTTGGAATTCATTTGCATTAATGAGTCTTAAAAAAATATTGTTAGTCATAACGCTCTTGGTAAAGAGGTTAATATAAATATAATATATATGTGAACTTATCAAAGCACAAATTCCACTCATTTCCCAGCAGATATAAGACTTAAAACTTTATTATCCTCCAGATACGTCTACTTACTTATTAAATGTGAGATATTAAAAGTTATTGCAAACTAGATGCTTGGGAGAACTTTCTAATTTTAGCATCTGCATTATTTTCTCCTTTTTTTTTGTTGTGCTGCTACAGTGCTCTTTCCGTGCCGCGTTTTGCTGTCACATAAGTTTTCTATTACACAATGTCATTTAAAAAAAAAAACAAAAAACAAAAGAGAAAAAAATGTAATTTCACTTTTTAAGGAGCAGAGTGTGGGGTAGATACAAATTTCATTTGCTCGCCTTGGCGGCTGGGCGTTGCCGTGTGAGCTCTGCTGTTGTTGTTGTTGTTGTTTTTGTTGTCGTTGCTGTTGCTGTTGCTGTTATTTAGCTTAATTTTTTTTTCCTGTGTTGCATAAAACTGCCAACAGCTCGGCAACACATACTTAACCCATACATATACGCATAGAAAAACATAGTGAGTGGAGGCAGCTGGGTTATGCACATAGTATTTATATTTATATAAGTCGTCTTTATATAAGCGAAAGAAGCTGTGAAACTTATGCAAATTGCATTTCAGTGTCTGCGCAAAAGCAAACTCGACTCGACTCGAAACACAAACGCACAGACACACATACAACACAGTAACAGCGGTGGGGCAGGCAGCGGCTAAAAGTATGCAATGCTTACGAGCTGCGTTGCAAAAAGTGGTAGAAAATGCGCATAATGAAATCCAATGCTTTGGCTACGTCAGCTTCTTAGCTTGGCTTGCTCGACTGTGTTTGGACTAGGATGTGCTGGTGGTGCTGCTGCTGCTGCTGCTGCTGCTGCTACTGCTGCTTGCCACTTTCACGTTCCACTTTCCAAGCTGCTGTGGCTGCTTATACATCTTCTTCTTCTTGTTCGTCTTCTTCTGGTTTTTCTTCTGCGCTCTTTTGTTGCTGTTGAGCGCGCCAAAGTTGTTCTACTCATTGCACGCCACGGCCACAGGAATGGCAGCGACGACGAGGACGATGCGTCCTCTGAGCATGGTAATTTTCGCATGGGCACAACAAAACTTTACCCGTGTGTATATAGATGTATGTCTGTGTGTGTGTGTGTGTGTGTGTCTGTTTGCGTGTGCTTAACAGTAGACACTTGTAAAAATAGTGTGTGCGACTATATAGCAGCCACTGTCGCCGACCCTGGCCAACGGCAAAGCAGGTCACGTGTGGCGTTGCGTCAGCTCTGCTGCTGCATGTTGTTTTGTCTTGGGTGTTAAGAATATTCTTTAAATAAATATATAAGCAGATATATACATATATATATGTATAGCTGGTGCTTAAATCTAATATCTGTATATCTCTATCTCTCTCTTGTTATACCCTGTAAGCATTACAAATTGTTAAAAAGGGGCATGTTAGGCCAATGCGATGACTTATAATGAGTAAGTTCTTGGTTAAAGAGTATCTGATTGTCGAGTACACTCTAGCTGATTCTATATGTGTGTGGGTGTGTAAGCATGTGTGTGTGTGTGCCTGTTTGTATAATTGAGATGAAAGGTAATGACTCGCATAGCATACTATGAGCGCCCAAATCGCGGCCGAACAATGCGCCAGACAATTCCAAAGCACACACAACACATACATATATATATATATACATATACACATCTGTACCTCTGCATTGTGTCTAGGTGTGCGGGTGAGTGTTTGCTTGAAAGTGAATGGCATCAAGAAAGCAGTGGCACTGTTGTTGCCTCTAAGTGGCACAAGGTAAAGTCGACTACAGCAGGTTTGGGCGTTTGACGCGGCTGCCAAGTTTGTGCGTTTGTGTGTATGTGGTGTGTATGTGTGTAAGTATGTATGCACTATTTGCACTAATTTAGTTGAAAACAAACAAAGTCCTTTGTTCAATTTTCGCCTTTAGATTGAAGTACCCACGGTAAGAGAGAAAACGAGAGCGAACTAAAGGGGGGGCGGTAAAGGAAAACTAAGAATGGAAAATAGAGAAACTTAGCCGGCGGCTAAGCAGCTACTGCTTGGCGCAGCAGCAACAACAACAAAATAATTACAACAACAGCAAAAAGCAACGAGTGCCTTTGGCAAGTGTTAACCCATTTTTAGGCTACTCACTCTAAGTAATTAGCCAAGTACATTTTCAGCTTATAAATTTTGCATAAGCTGCAATTAGGAGCAACTTCTTGCAACTAGCTAAATTTGTTGTTGTTGTTGTTGTCTGTGTTATTTTTACAGTTGTTATCTCACGTGCGCACAATTAAAGCCAAATGTCGATACTTGTGCTCAGTTTTGTTGTGCAGCCTTAAGTTGGCTGACAAGCCAGAATCAACAAATTCAAATTCAATTGCCGCATAATAAATAATATGCCAGGCCACGACAAAATAAGAAGCCCGATTGACTGACAGTCATAAAGTCATAAGCGACTCAGCAAGCGATAAAACAACAAACGTAAACACACTAACAAAATACCTAATAACAAATACGTCAATAAAAAATCGAAATAAATATAAAAATGCAAAAGTAACTGGCAGGCCAAATAAAAAAACATGCTCGTTGCTTACAATTCTAATTGACCTTCGGATGGGCGATTGGTGCCATTGCCCAAGAAAACAAGGGTATTATGGGGCGGGTTTATTGATTTGTCTTACTGTCGTAACAATCGATTCTTAAACGGCGCAAGTAGCTGCCTTAAAGCCAACTTATTTATTGCCAGCACTCAAATACAAATACAATGGCCAATGCCGATGGAGGTTATGCTTGTGAACGAATAATAATTATTTCTATAAGTCACATTTGAGTATAACAAAATTGAAATTGTTTGAAGAAAACATTTTTTTTCGCAGTTCTAATTTGCAAGAGGACTTTACGAAAAATATTTTGAAAGGCACAAAAAAGCGTCACAGAGTAAGTCTCAAATAGCGCTGGCCTCGGTCCAGGGACAGGGCCTGACATGCGAGCTGCAGTGGCTGGTAGTGACTTTTGTGCTGATGCTCTCAAATGTTGCACACAATGCACAAAGGTTAGAAATCTTGATATGTGTGTTTGTAGTTTGATGCCTGTCTTGCACCTTTGCACTGAAATTACATCAATTACAGCGACTTGTCTTCAACTAAGCTGACCGAAAAAGTAAGAATAACGAGCCGAGCAACGAGACCTTGCGGCTGTCCAACAATACCCATTCACACACGTTTCGATGGGGATGACTGGGAGGGAGGGGGTGGTGGTCTGGCATTGGCGTTTGGGGTTGGCAGTTTGGTTGGTTGGTTGGTCGGTTGGTTGGTTAGTTGGTTGGCTGGTTGGTTCCATGTACATTTGAGAACGTTTGACCTGAAGTGCATTGGTCATCACGTGTGGCCATGAGTCTGCATTTGAGTGCACTTTGGTCAGCAATTATTTTACGTTGAGGTCACATTAGAGGGGTCGGCGCCAGTGTGGCCAGCTCAGTTGCCAAAGCCAAGGCACGTTTCGAGGGATGCTCGAAATTATAAATAGAAAAAATATATATTTTAAAGCCACTGTGTGTTGTGCTAGCTAAGACTATGGAAGAATAACTTAAATCACAAATATTGTTGATTCTAATTTATGTGTAAAAGTTGTTATGAATTGCAAAAAATGTATAATAACTATGAAGTAATTCGAAGCTTTTAGAAATGTATCATAGAGTATTTTATTTTGATTGACAACTTCATTTTGGATAATTTGTGTAGCTGATGATATTAATAAGTCGTCGCTGAAACGGTTTTACACAACCTGCTTATTCCAACTAAAGTGCTTAAAAGTGAATCAGAATCATTTATTTATTATTATGGTTTGAATACATTATTCATAAGAATTTGCCAAGCAGGTTCCTTGGCACACACCCTTAGTGTTAAATGATTTAATTTATGCGAATTCATTCGCTCTCCTTTTTCAGTAATACTGTCTACATAAGCGTTAGCAAGACATCCTTGGTGGGCATTGTACCAGTGCTAAAAAAATATAATTTGTGCTGAAAAATAAAAAACCCCACATTTTTGATTCTGATAATTGAAAATTCTTTCAATTACCTTTTTTGCTATTTTATATGCTAAGAATATAAGAATAATAAAGAATAAAGAATATAAATAATTTTTGTATTTATCATCCCAAATTCTATTCAGTTTTTTTTTGTTAGATTACCAATATAGTATCCTTGGCTGAATTGTGCTTGAGATACCCTCGCAGCAGAAGCTGAATAGCTGGCAGTGGAACGAGTGTCGGCATAGCGTGCGAGAGAGAGTTGCCCAGAGCTGCCATGCAGCGTAATGGGAGTTTTGTACACATGGGATCGAAGAGAAAAGAGTTTTGGAGTTCGGAGTTAGACACAAGGCCCGTTAGCCCAGAGTCAACAGTCGATAGTTGGCAGTCCGCATTTCGCAGTTCGGAGACCATCCCGCCCGTGGCATATTGAAGTGCAGTTCGACGCAAACATTTTGCAGCCGCATTGTCATGTCAACCGATAAATTCACACATACGTGTGTGTGTACGCGAGCAAACAATTGACACCTACGGCAATCCATTTTTTTTTCCATCTTTTTGGTCACGTTCAAAAAGCAAGTTGCAGTTGCCGTCTGCAGCTGTTCGACTACAGCATGCAGTATCAAGTCCAGACTTGCAAGTCCAGACTTCAATGTGCAGTGAACCATTTCGTTATGGTCGCTGACAATCAGGCAGTCAGGCAGGCAGGCAGGCAGGCAGCAAGGTAACACATGAATTGCATAAGCTGCGTTTCCGCTGCTCAATTCAGCCTGCTGAGACTCTATCAACCGAACGTTTCTTTATGCTTTGGGTCATGCAACGTGGCGTGCGATTGCCACTATTTTAAATGTGCTGCATGAGGACCAAAATGTTAAGTGACAGCTTAACTCATTTCGTTAACGGCTTAATATTATGCCACATATATAAATGCAGGAATTTATTAAAGTCGTTTACTCTGCCAATTAAATCGGTATTACAGGGGTTAACACACTTTTGAATAATTGTCTGCAATAAATTTAACAATTATGTAGCGCAATATTGCATCATTGACTTTTCTACACATTTAAACTAACTGTTAAGAACGTTTTCTGCAAATATGTATTTAAATATGCATTCCACAAATGAGAAACAATTTTCTATATATTTCATGAAGCATCTCCGACCCCACAAAGTGTATATATTCCTAGTCAGGAGCAATCAGCCGAGTCGATATTGCCATTATCGTCTGTTCGTCTGTGTGAACTCTCGGATCTCAGGGACTGTCAGAGCTAAAGACTTAAAATTTGGAGTATAAGTTATCAAAATCATATCAATTACAAATATCGAATGTGTCAATAAGACCATAATATGTTTAACACCTGGTCTCAGTGTATATAGTAGTTGGACTCACTCGACTACATCGTTCTTAGTTGTTTGTTCTAGCATATGTGGCAAAAAAACGGAATGCTCAGCATGGTATCGTGTTCATTAAATCAATGATAGGATAATTTTAATTTTGATCGGCCTGCTTCCGCCCAACCCGCAGCAGCCACAAAACGCACCGCATTCACACCACCATGCAGTGGATTGCAATGTGTGCAGAACGACCGCATGCAGTGTGGCCAAATAAAAAAGTATTGCATACTTATGTGCGCTTCAAAGTTTTGCCTGCAAAAATGTCTATGCGCAAACATTTTGGCAAGGATTTTCGCAAAGCGCTGCGATTTGTAGACAGTTAGACAAGGCCAAAGTTTTCAACAAGATTCGTGTGTGTGAGTGTGAGTGTGTGGCTGCAGTGGAATTTGCAATTATTGCCGCTTAGCACAAAATTCTTGGGATGTTTGCGCACCCGCCTTAACAGTAGCAACTTGCCAAAACTTTAGTCAAGAGTTTTAAGATCAACACATATGCATGCAAACACACTTTCGCACACACACACACACACACACACATACACACACACAGCCACACACACCGCATTCGCATTGACAAAAATGAATTTTAATAAACTTGGCCAAATATTTGCATATTGCATGCGCGCTAAAAACTCTCATTGACAAACTTTTTGCCCCTCACAGACAATAAACCAATTCGGTTTTATACATTGCGATTCGCAGGCATTTGTCGATTGAAATTTGGTAAGTGGGCAACTTTCTGATGCGGGTCATACGCAAATTAGCTTTGACTTTTTAGCTAAAGTTAGGAGCTAATTTTATGTATACGACACGTTTCGCAAACATTGACTGTTTGCATTCTGGCATTCTGGCATTCTGGCATTCTGGCTCCCCACACTGCCTGCACGCTCTAGGCGCATAATGCTTTAAACTTTCTTAGCCAAATCAATTTGCATGCCCACGTAGCCTGTCGTAATAACTTTAAACTGTTTTAAAACACAGCGCGAAAAATTTCATTACCACCTTTGCGATTGGTGGGCCATGGGATGTGGGGGGAGACCAGTTGGTGGGCAACCTTTTTGATTATTTTGCGCCGCTTTCAAAGTAAATATTTGAGAAGAAATAACAACAGCAACAGCAACAGCAGCAGCAACGACAACAACAACAATCAAATTCGTCGTCTTAGACGTCGGCATTGCGCTGAAGCACTTAAAACCTAATTAAATTTGCATTACAATTTTTTTTTTTTTTGTGCTGTATTCTGTCGCTGTTTGCCTTTGCGTCTAATTTTGTTTTGAAAACAGCCACGAGCGTGCGCTAAGGGCATTACTTTGAAGCAACAGCCCAAACCAGACCATGGACACTCAACTGAACTGATTGACAATCAGGGTGCCTGCCTGGTCATCTCCTCAAGTGCGCCCACAGCAAAAGAGCAACAGAATAAATCTTCAATTGTCCGCGTATTTCTCAAGTAACTTGCATATTACAACTTTAACATTTTTGCCAAGCAAATTGTTACTTTGATGTTTCTGCTAAGGTGAGCGAGGTATATTTAGAATAGAATAATATAAGATTACTTATGGAATAAAAATAAAAATAAAGGATAAAAATTATTATTATGTATATTTAAATAAACGAAAAGTTTGTTAAAGCTCGAAAGAAACCCAAGATACAAATTACAAATTGTATTTTATAAGGTGTTAAAAGTCATGTTAATGGAATTTAAGTGATGCCATAAGCATACACATATTTTTTCAATATCAATCTTGCATTCATGTAGGAAAATAAATTGAACGATATCACATTAAAATGTGCCAGTATTTAAATATATATAGTTAAAATAAAATGGCAAACATGCCATAAATTTTTTAAGCAATCTCAAAAAGACATTTTTCAATTGTGACTTATCTATTTATATGTCTTCCTTATATATCTAATATATAATACATTGCATTATACTAGCGACTAACACTTTACCACTGCTAATAATGATTTCTATTTTGATAAGTGTTCAAGCTAATAATAGTAAACAAATAGGTTTTACGACTTCGGTGAGTAGATGGGTATGGATAGCGGTGACCTTTGTGGGTGAGTCAATTTGCATGTAGACCGTTGGAGGGATAACGAACCCTTTGCAAATTGGGATTGGCGTCATTGACAATGCGAGAGTTGTGATGTGAGTCGATTGTATTTTATTTCATCTTTCTGACTTATGGAATGACTGTAGAAGTGGAACATTGCGTTGTTGTATGATTGCATGATATATCTAATTTGCGCTTTGACTTACAGCCAATTAGAAGACACTTTAAAAGGTTACTAGGATTATGGACGTAGATTATGTGCGAAACTGCCCTCTTTTTTTCTCATCTCATCTCATCTCATTTACTTGACTTATTTTTTTGTATTGTGAGGGCTTTTCGTACAGATTATTTGTCATTATGGAGGAGCCAAGCTTTTGCATTGCATAATTGGCCACATTTCGCTTAGTTGAAGTTGCCAGGACTAAGCTGCCGTTATGACCTTAAAGTCGCACCATAAACACGTAGAATATTGGCTATTATGGCTGAGTGGTAGAGTGGTAGCTGATTGTTCACTGGCCGCTTTGGGGTTGACCTTAATATCGATCAAGCCTTTTGCCACAATAACATGAAAATCATTTAAAAGGCATTAAAATTTATTCGAGTGCTCGTTAAAATGTCAGTCGCGCAAAGAATAACCAATAAAAAGTGCGTGCAAGGCACCCTAAAAAAAAACACCGGAAAGAAAGAGAAACAGGAAGAAAACAAAAGGAATTTTTTTTTTATTATGTAAATGCTTAAGAAAACACGTGTAACACAATACAAAAGCTTGAAGCCAGTGTTTAAGGACGCAAGCCAGAGGGTGGACCCAAGCGGCGTATACGTAATAAGTTTTGGTTGGTGGGATCAGCAGCAGGCAGGTTGGAAGGCTGTAAGGCGGACAGACAGACAGTTGGCCAAAACTGCAGGCGGCAATAAAGCAAAAACTCCCAAGATTTATTTCTTCAGCAAGTTGGCCAAGTAAGCAGCACGACCAACAAGAAATGCGGCGATGCCAACGATGCCGTCTGCTATTTCACGCCAAGCTACGGCCGTAGTTTCACATGCTTTCCACAAAGTCCAGTACGGAGTGTGGAGTGGGCTGCACAAGCAGTCCATATGTTGCGTGCAAATCACGCTGCTGCTGTTCTCTTCAGGCTCTGCTTAGCTGCCTGGGCTGGCAAGCTATCAAAGAAAGTATACGTTGTCTTAGCCAAGATGCCGTCGCCGTCGTCGTCGTCATCCTCGTCGTAGTCGTCGTCGTCTTCGTTGCCAACAGGAAGTTTTGTGAAACCAAAAACGGAAACGCCAGTATTTATTATAAAAATGCTTATAGCCCAGGCAGCCAAAAGGCATATTACGTTAAAAGTGCAAAGCACACACATACACACCCACACCCATATATTGTCTTTATATGAATGTGCACTTGAAGAAATGGGCTACATTTAAATTCCAAGTATCCAAAGCAAAATGCAGTTTTGTACTTTGCAAATCTTCTAAATTGAAAGTTCTCGATTCAATCAGATATCAAAATAATATCGATATATACTTCATGGACTTCATCACTTAATATTCCTTCAGGTAAACAAGTATTTTCAATTCTATATATACATGATTTAAAAAAGCAACTATTTAAAGTACTTTTACACTTCGAGCTTACAGCTTCTGACAACGTTCGTCTTTGATCTGAGTACAAAGTTGCCCAAAATTTGCTGAGTGTATGTTTGCAGTCCGTGGCAAAAGTTGGCAGCAAATTGTGCGGTCCAACGGTAAAGTGAGCAGCTCTTAATTGCACATTTATTTAGGTCTGCCGTCTCGTTGTCTGCTGCTTAGTAGTTTATCATTTGCTGTGCTTAAATAACCCACACACAGATACACATGGACACACACACGCCTGCCACAGCTTCACTCTTCATATGACTCCCAAGTTCCCTCTTACTGTTACATAAAAACTTTATTTTTTCTGATGTTGCTGCTGCTGCTGCTGCTGCTGTTGCCTTGCGGCGTGGCTAAAGTTTTCGGCTCTTGACGCAAAACGGAAATCTGTATATTAAATGACTAATTATAGACATTTTATTACCTTGAGCAAGATAAATGGCCACACTGTGCAGCGCACGAGTGCGATAGTGTATGTCTGTATAGGTGTATGTAGTTGGCAGTGCCAGTTACTTAAGTGCCACATGCCTCACACCCACAACAGCGAGTAGCAACTGACTTGCAACATTTTCAATTAAAAAACATATCTTTTGCTGTTGCCGTCTAACCTTGGTACATTTTGTGTGGCATGCTGCAAATGAAAATGCAAAATGGAAAATCCACAAAATTAAAATGACAAAAGCGAGCCGTTTACTTTAAAATGCATTTCCATAGAGGCAGCAAGTGCAACTACAACTGCAACAATAACAACATGAGCAGCGGGAAAGCGGAATCCTTGGCGGCGTCGGCGCCTGCAATTTCCCCGTTACGTTTCGTTTCATTTCAGTTAGTGCCAGCTGCTCCCGTTGCCATTGCCTTTTGTGTAATATGCTGGCTGGCTGGCTGGCTGGCTGGCTGGCTCTGCTGGCTGGTTGCTTGGTTGCACCTCACCTCTCCGCCCACTCCAGCACACAGCATCCCTTTCTCCGTCATGTGTGTCCTTTCAAATGGCGAAGACCCTCAACGCCACCCCTTTCGTTGACAGCATGAACATTTTTGCAAATGTAGCAAATGAATTTTTTTGCACCCGCTCCTTTTTGCCAATCTTTTCTAGGCACTGCCTCCAGTTGTTGTTGCTTGTTGTGCCTGTTGTTGTTGCTGTTGCTGTCGTTGTTCCTGTTGTTGGCGAGCGCCCTTTCAGTGCATTTAGTGGCATCATGAGATGCTATTGCAATTTCCTTGGTTGTCGCACATACTAATTCGCACAGAGTCAGCCAACCGCAAGCCATCGCCTACCCTTACCCCAACCCCTGCCCACCCACATTGGATCGGGACTTGTTTTGTGGGCTGGCACTGGGAGAACAACAAGAGATGACGCCAAAGCAAAATGGGCGAACTCAAATGCTTTGCATAAGCGGAAAGTAATAATTTAACGCAAAATTTCCTTTTGCTGTTTGCTGTTGCTGTTGCTGAAGCTGAAGCTGAAGCTGCGACTGGCTTCTACTGCTCTTTCTTACACTTCAATTGGTCCTCGCTCCCATGTGTGTGTGTGTGTGGATGTGTATGTGAATGTGGGCGCCTGAGCGTGTAACTGCTGCCGACGCCGCTATTCCGCAAATTGAACTTTTAACTGTGGCACGAGCGTCTCGAAGCATCCGGTGGCAGCTGCGTGTGGTAGCAACAACTGCCTCTGAGCAACTGCTGCTGTTACTGCTGCTGGTGCTGTTGCTGCTCAGGAAATGACAACATGGCCTTCGGGCGTTGTGTGCTTTAAATTTGTTTAGCATCTTCCGCTTATGACTTGGCAATAGCCTGCAGATAAACATCCCAGAAATTGTCATAGTCCAACTTTTCCACTTATTATTCTTGACTGCGCACAATCGATAACTTCTTGCCTCTAATGCCGAGAGGCTATAACATACCACTTTTGTTCTTGTGCCACTACTTTACTACTACTGTTGCCACACGAAGCGAGAAGATGGAGAATCGGGGAGAATTCTCAAATTCGACCTGAGAAAAATTCGAATATTGGGAATGTATTTAGTTGACCAAAAGTTAAGTAATGTTAAAAGGTATTTGTGAAAAATTAGAAATCGATAGTTGATGGCTAAGATCTTAAGTTATTCATAATATATTACCTTAAAAAGAAAACTAAATTAGCTTGAATCAAGAAGTTTAGTTCTTCCATTCACAACTCGCTCGTCTTAGATTTATTTGAGGGAGACTTAGCCCTGTTGTGCTAGAATGCAGATATTGAATTTTCCTACAAATGTTGCATTGCAAATATGTATGTAAATCCCCACAAAATGCAATAACACGTGCTCCACAGTTTTTGTGCATTGTGCTCTTCTTTGCTTCATTGTGTGGCAAATAGTTCGTTTTTTTGTTGCGTCTTCATACTTCTGCGAGTTTACACTTTAGATGAATGGGGTATCACAGTTGTTTTAAATGTGGCATCGTGAAAACGGGAATTTGAGTTGAATATGCAAGCGATTTCTTATTAAACTTGCTAAATTTTAGCAGGGGTTCTCTTCAAGTGCTCTCTTTATTCTTTAAGCAGTTTCTCGCAAGTTTTAATAGATTAACATAAGAAGTTTTCTTTGTTTTTACCGCATGGCAGTATTCCCTGTGGTTTGCCAAAACTTCTACGTCACTGTCAAATGCAAATTTCATTTTCATGCGGAAAGCACAGCAAAAAAGCGGCGAAAAACAAATCAACAACAACAAGAACAACTGTGGGAATCCTTGGCAGCAAAAGGAACTGCCAAGAAGATTTCAACATGTCCAAACATTCTAAACATGCAAATTTTCCAGTCTGTCGCTGTTTCCCTCTCTCTCTCTCTCTGTCTCTCTCTCTCTTTTCTTTGTTTTGCTTTTTAAGTAGAAGCAAGTGTATAGAGAGAGAAAGAGAGAGTAAGTTGGAAAAAATAGCAAACCGGCAACCGGAAAAACGAAGGCAACGTGCGTGCGTGCGTGACACAGTTGAAGCGCCTAACGTAGCAGGCCCAATTCGAGGGCGGGAGAGGGTGCGTGGGCGGTGTGTCCGGAGACCGGAGTCCGGAGTCCGGTGTCCGAACTTGTAGCGGGCGCTTATCTCTCTTGCCTGCTCTCGAAATCGGGCCCTGAGGAATCGTTAGCCTGCCATTTTTGGACAGAGTGGTTCGGTGAGCTAACAATGCAAAACAACAGGCGCAATTGAAGAAGCAGCTGAAAAGGCAAACAATGAACTGAAGACAAAACCAAAACAAAAACACCAAGTGCCAGTATGACGTATACTTGATGCTCTTAACAACTATTTAAATTTTACCTTTCTTTATTACGTAGAATACTAAGGATTTTTTTTTTTTTTTTTTGGGAATTTACCTCATTGTTATTAAGGACTATAAAAATAAGGATGCAATCAAGTATATGCTCACATCTGTTAACTTCGCTATATGTGTTACACATATTCATAACAGAATCACAATACCCTTCGAAATAATAAGAAATGTTTTCAACTAAACGTTGGCAAGGACAACTCGTTGGTATGGAACAACGCACAGAAGTGATTTGCCGATTGATTTTGTTCTGCTCCTGATTTGCCTCCTCTGACATGGAAGAACCCGAAGAATGAGAAGAGTTGACAGAAAAAAAGAGCATTGCCCGCAGCCGGCGACAAGTGCATAAAACCCCATAACAAAATGGCAGTTGAGGGCCATGTGTACGCTGAGCCGGAGGATGGCCTGCAGTGCGTTGGGGCCGTCAGGGGGTCGACGTAAAATTGTTTGGAAAATTGATTTTTCTTACATTTAACTGAGCATTCGATTGCTTATTTTGCTAGCGTCGTAGAGCACAAAAACAAAAAATAAGTGCAAACAAAAATAAAATAACCAAAAAAAAAAAATGGGAAAACAAAAGAAACAAGAGAGAGAGAGCAGCGCAGCAAATGAAGTGAAGTGGAAATATTAAATTATTTATGTAGTTGCATTGCATTGCGTTATGTGCTTCCGCATCTCTGTTCCTTTATCGCTTGCTGTTCTCTCGCTGTTTGCTAATTTCTTTGATTGTTTTCCCAGCAACCTCCTCGGAACCACCAAGCAGCTCTTTTTCGTCTCTTATCTCGGTGCTCTTTCGCCTTGTTTGCATCTTTTGTTTACCAAGACGCTATTTACACAACGCTCGCAAAGACAAAGGCCAATGTCTCGGGGCACTTGAAAATTGACTCAAATATTTGGGAGTAGTTAAATTAAAGCACGTACTTACACACAACCCTCCGCACACTCACACAGCATTTTATAAAAAAATTACATTTATGTTCGAGCGAAGTAGACAGATTTTGGTCGTTGTGGATACCTGAGGTTATTTTGGGCATCTTGATATCTGTCATTCTTCATGATGTATTCATAACGAGCAACTCAATTAATTAACTAAAAGTAATACGATCTGAGTCTAGGTCCAGAACAACCTTGTCGCTGTTCTGATACTTATCACGCAAACAAACAATCAAACAAACAAACAAACAAAATAAGATATTGCTAATTATTTCACTTTACATTCCAGTGGAGCATGACAGTCGTACATCCCCTGAAGTGAGGGTGCTCGTTTCAATTACAAGTGAAACAAGAGCGCTGTTAAGGAGAGGCGGCAGAGTTCTCTTCTTTTATGATTTGGGCAATGTGTTGCCACAGCAAAATTAATAATTTTCAAAAGACAATTCAAGTATTGTGCCTTCAGTCATGTTTTTTGCTTGTCGTACATTACAATTGAAGGTGCTCTTAGGAAAGTAAGGCAAGCACGAAATATTTTTGTATTGTTTAAAAAGTATACAAATGTAAATTGTTATTTTTGTATGAAAGCAGAGATTTATATAAATTGACCCAGGCAGAAAGCTATTCTAACAGAACGTACTCGTTTTATATTGTGTGAACGAAAGTATCGATTTTTTGAAACAATATTTTTAAAGATGTTGCGGTTAAAAATCAAAATAAGATGATATCGATGTCGCCTGTGAAATTCGAACCACCGATTCGAATTCATATTTTTAGCTAACGATTTGATGTGCTTATCTTGAGTAAATTTAATTAAAAGTGTGTTTTGTTAGTCAAACCTATTTAGTTTACTTGTTTCTTTTACTTATTTGTTGTACTTTATATTACTACAATTTTTGTGCCAATTTGCGTACAATCTTTAATGAAAAATTTCTATATATTATAATGTTGTGCTGCATATTAACCTTTTGTTTTGGGGGGGCTTTTTACTACCGTGTTGTTATTAGACACCATTGGCAATTTTCTTTTGAGCATTTATTAACATCGTTGCTGATAAATATTTAACGGTCTGCAAAGGCAAACCGCACAACTTATTAAGGTCTCCAGAATTTGGCCCCATGCTGAGTGACACTTTTTCAACAAGCTCGTTGACTCGTTGTTATTGTAATTGTTTGGCGTTGCTGGTGTTTGTTGTTGCTGTTGGTTTTGTTTTTAGCAACATTATTAATTTTAATAGAAAACTTTACAGGCTCTGCCGCCTCGCAGCTCCGCTGCCTAGTCCCGGGTCCAAAATTAATGAGGGTTGTCCACTTGGCGCTTGTTGAATTTGTAATTTGTCGCTGCCCGGTTCCCATAGGAATACAGCTAGCTGGGGACACTTTGTCGAGCTGTTGCAAATGTTGCCAAGAGAGATAAGCGTCAGCCCAGTTGCACCAACAAAGTGTAAGCGTCGTAATTATTTGGTGATTTTTCAAGGCCCCCCCCATCGCCCAACTCCCGTTCCCTAATGCCTGCGGGCATGTTGGTTAGAGACAAAGGCTTGGCCATATCGCGGCACTAAACTTAATTTAATAGGCACTTGGCAGCAGTCGCTGGCTCATTTTTAAAGGCCACGCGGAGCACTCCAGCCAAGTGGCTTGCTTCCTGTCAAGCGAGTGAGTGCCCAGGATATATACACCCATAAATAAGCTCAGATAACTAATGTAAACATCGGCGGTCGCGTAGACTCTGCATTTGCATTTGGGCGCGAGAAATTGCCGCAATAAATTCCGCCGTAAAAATATATCGACATGTGCTTAAGGGTGCTGGGCGAGGTGGTGGTGGGGGGAGTGGTGTGTAAGCATCACAAGAAGTACTCTTAGCCGGCATCAAAGTGACACGGAAGCGCATTAAAGCGAAGTGCATACAATTACAAAGATTGGATGAAATCTGCCACAGAGTCGGCCAAGTGAAATAAATGTGAAAACTTCAAAAAGCGCTCAAGGTAAATGCCCCAGCCAATGCGCGAAGGCCAATATAAATTTTCAATAGCCTTGGCCAAAAGCCACATACACTACTCAAAAATACGTAACAAAAGTAGAAAGCTTGCCCCTTCTTGACAATTGTAAAATGTTATCTAATTCTACTTTTCAGAACCAATATTAACATTTAAGAGACCTTGGAATAATTTTATTGCCTTCGGCGAGTTTCTAAACTCTATATATATTTTTGTGAGTGTATACCTCGTCGACCCCACCCCATAAGCTGTTAACGCAGTCGAGCTCCACGGTTTTTGAGGTTAGCGCGAGCTGCTGTGTTTGATTTTATTACACTGACAAATGGCGTGGCGCATTTAAGCCAACCCCTTTTAAGCGTGCCATGGGAGGGGGAAGTGGAATGCAGGTATGTGTATTCAAAACCATTGGCAATGGTGGAGTAAAAATTTGAATTTCGGCTTACCAAACAGCCAAACATATGCGGCATTTGGTGCCTCTGCAGCTTATGTCGCATACTTTTGGGCTTAGCGTGTAAGGCACATAAATCTTGCACTGTCGTCTTCCGCAACCCACAGATCCCAGCGCCCAGCTCCCAGCTCCCAGCTCCGAGCTCCCAGACGCCATTTCCCGAGCCTCGATTTGCACAGCGACATGCCAGCGGGGCCGCTGTCCAACCAACAAGCCGCACACAAACTCGCTGTAAATCCATTTATTAGCTTTGTTAAAATTGAATAAAGCGCAGCTTGCGCATACCTAGACACAATTGATTTTTCTTCAAGGACTTCAAGGTTATGCTGATTCTCAGTTTAAAGTGTGCCCACCCACTTTGTGACTTCGTTGGGGCTGTTTAATTTGGCGCAAGGCGGAACGATGCCCGCTTCGTGCGGGGCATGCATCAAATTTTAAACAGCAATCTACTTGGCGAATGTACTTAAAGACGCACCACGCACTTGAGATTACGCTTTATGTTACGTGATAACGCATAACGCGTAACCTTTTCACAGATAATCTCCTTAAGCAGCGACAGCGCCTACGCCAAGGATAAAAACAGAAAAATTGCCACCCCCATAATTCGCCTATTATGCGTAGCAATCAAATACACAAAGGGGTATATACATACGCACACACACTCTCCGAAGTCAATGTGTACATGGCGAAGGTGACTCCCAAACTTTTCAAGAGATCAAGTTATGATCCAAATTTAACGAAAAACATGCCATACTTGTAAAGTTTAAAGAGGTTTTAATGGAATTTTGACTGTTGCCATTGAGTACGCTGTTTTTTCAAGGGTATGCTATGACTCGAGATTTGAAGTTACGAATTTTGCTTCCTAGAGTGTTGACGTCTAAACGCTTGGCGCTTTAGTATGCCACGCAACATTTGGCCATGGTGACAGGTGCCTTTAGATGGTTTGTAGCAAAAACACAAGGCCCAAAGCTCCGGTGTCATCAAAAATGTCACTCAAAAATTTATGAAAAGAAAAACGCATAGTCGCAAAGTGCTGTGCGTTGTGCGTACACAAAAAGAAAGAAGAAAAAAATCAGAGCATTTGACAGTTGTGTTTGGAAGTTTTATGGTAGAATTTGATCATTTCTTAATTCATGAGAGCCACCCTTGGCCTTCATCAAATCACAATCTTTTAGATGTATCCCGGAATTTAATAATTTAAGTTCTCATCTCTTTGTTATAAGTGTGGAAATAAATGAAGGTAATTTAATGTAATCGCTTCATAAAAACAGAAATATTTATATCACGTAATGCGTAGAGTAAAATTCCATCAGCCTTAACGATTTTATGGGTAAGCGCTTTTCGATAACGATTTCACAATATAACATCAGACTTTTTTTCATGTGTAGAACGGGCTAGGTTAGGGTCTACGGTTCTGAGTAAGTGAGCGCATGGAAGCAGAAACCGAACGCAATTTAACATGAACCCACTTAAGTCGCATGCATATTGATAAAGAAGCAAGAGGAAGTGGGGCAGAGGGCAGTGGTTGGAGGGGGCGATACAACTGCTATCAGTTACAGCTGCAGGAAGTGCGCATAAATGTGTCGCGTTAAGCCTTTGGCAAGGACAAACGTATGCGATTATGAATTATTATTGTTTGGCTTAAAGTGCAAGCGTTGTGAATAACAATCAAGCACGCAGCTTGTATCGATTGTCAACAGTTCAAATGGGGGCGTGGCAGCACGCACAAATCAATTTTTGATGTACGCTCAATAAGCCGCCACTTCCTGATTATCTGGGCCAGCGCCTCCATTGTTGTTGTTGTGTGTGTGTGTGTCCTTCGTCCTTTCCTCTCTCTTACGCAATATTTGTTCAGCTCTCATTTATTTCTTTTTTCAGCTTTTCACTTGCCATTTTGAGCACGTGCAGGTGAATTTATCTCGTCGGCAGCAGGTGAATGAATTTTCATTCCATGCAAATTTATCAAGCATAAAAAATAATAAAATGTTAAAACCGAATTGAATCACATATTTGACTTACACATGGCTTTTGGCGTTATCAAAGTACAGTAGCCAGCAATTAAAAAGTTTTTGCGCCTAATTACCAAACTAATCGCTCCACAAGCTCCACAACCCGTACTTTAGCTATATAGTATCTGTAACATTCATTTATGACAACAAATTTTTTGTAAATGACTTTTCCGCTTTTCATTTCTTGTGCTCGACCAAATGCTGATAACAAAACTTTTCAAGTACGTTGAAATGTCTTCCTGGCTTGATGCGCTGCCTGTTGGGTTGGGTTTGCGGTAATGGAGGAGTTGCTGGCTGGTTGAGCCTGTAACTTATACTTCGGATTATCGCATATTTTTCATAAGTGCGACGTGACTCCATTATTGGGACTGCGCTCCCAGCCGTGGTCGTACTCAGGGCACTTGTGAAACCTCATTTTGTGTCGTCACTGTAACTACCTAAGCGGGCGACCCTAGAGGGGTCACATATTTGCATTTAGAGTCACGGCCAAGTACCCAAGTGTGTCCCTCTATGTACGTGTGTGACTGTGTGAGCCTCTGGGTGTGTGTGAGTGGTCTGACATGTGTACGTATGTGGATTGTGGATTGTGCATAAGCTGGGAGCGTGTCGTATCTATTGATTAAGCTAAGCGCTTTAAATATATTTTTATTATTTAAAGCAAAAGTTCTTGGCTGAGATTAAAACGACTAAAAAACAAACGATTTGAAAATGAAGCCGACAATAAGCACCCTTTCAGAATACCGATATGTCGGTATAAATGATTATTTTTCATCAGCATTAAAGATCGAGTTAAATTTCCATTGCCAGATCTCCAAAAATAAAATTTTATTTATGAGATTTATATTTAAAAATTTTTACTTATTTTTTGTAGGCTTAAAATGTGAGCCACAATTTAATGTTATTTATACATTTTTATCTTTTTTATTGTTTGGCTTTAATGACACTAAAAATGCATATAATTTCAGTTTGAAAGTAGGCTGGCAGCTCAAGCATAGTTAAGCCTGTTTGCTCGACTTAAAACTATGAAAAACCAATTGAATTGTTTAAATTCACTTTGACTAAATTGAAGTATTCATCTATGGAGATGAAAATTTCTGATTGTGTATTTTAAAAGTGGTTTCCAACCAATGCCAAGAACTTGTGTGTCATTCGAGCCCATTTTAAAGCTGCAATATGAAATTAGTCATGTGCAATAAATTTGTTAGAATTTGTTCTTTAATTGCTGTGTCAAATTCAAACTGGTTGGGTCTCATGTGCAGTCAAATTACTGAATATATGCACCTCTCTATATATGCATGTATATATAGATGCATGCAACGTGTATGTAATTACAAAATACACTTTTCAAATTGTAATTGCAATGCAACTGTCAAAATGGGGACTGTAAACAAACCGAAACAACAGCAACGGGAATAACGACCACAATAGTAATGCAAACAGTTTAAGGACACGCGCTGAGGTGTGGAAGGAAGCTGAAATTATATGCCTATGCATCCGCATACACATACACGCACAACGAGCTCAAGTCCTTATGTGTATGTCTGCGTGTGTGTGTGTGTGGGTGCATAGGCTTTGAATTCTGAACACTGGGTCTCGGTGTCGTTGCCCACAGCTTTTGGAGCTTTAGATGTGGGTGTGTATTCGGGATATGGGCTTGTTCGCCGGGTCCTTGGTCCTGGGCTTGTTTTCATGTTTATTTGTTTGGCAAGTTAGTGTTAACTTTAGTCATTCAGCCAGATATCCGTCGCTGGCACTTCAGACATACCATTCAGCATGGGGCACGTTCTCATTATTCTAACGTGCTCTCGCCAGTGAATGACAACTGTACCTAGGCAACAATGGCAACAATACTAAGTGGTATACAGCATACACACACACACACACACACACACACACGCACATACCAATATATAGCACTTGCTGCCACAGCCACCATTGGCTCTTACACATGACCTCATTAGCCATTGAAACGTGACTTGCCATTTGACTTGTTTCGCGAGTGTTGTTTCGCTTTTTACCTCTCCTCGTATCTCATATGTCTGTCTATTTACAACTGAGTGCATATGTGTTTGTTTGCGAGTGCATGTGTGTGTACTGGCTTAAACTATAATTAAATTTGCCGTGCTGCAATTTCCATGACCCCGCTGCGCATATTTTGGCTGAAACTGTCAGTCGGATCCAAACAATTTTCGGGAATTTCCGTTGGGTTGACCTCAAAGTTTTTAGCATTGGTTGATGCTGCTGCTGCGGATCCTATTGCCACCGCTGCGATTGGTATTAGGTCACAGGGCCATTTGGGGCACTGCTATCTGAATTGCAAACAAAGTGAAAACAATCAATTTTATTGTCGTTGCATTTAGTTAATTAACACCGAATGCGGCAAGGCTCTGTTTATGTTTTCAATTCCAATTCCAATTCGAGTTAAATATGGGTGTCTACTTTAAAGCAACGTTGTGTTGCTCATCACACTGGGCAGGGGTAACTGCTTCCCAAATTAGCTTGAATTAATTAAAGCGCATTCATCACGAGTTGCGAAAAGACGGCAATTTCCACTGAATAGCCAGAAAAGATCAACAAAAGCAGGGGCTGCCGTTGGCCATTGGAATTGCACACGCTTTTTGCTCGGCTAAGTCATCGTTGGCTATTCAGTCCATTCAGTAGCTGCTTCTGCTGGGGCCTGCCAAAAAATCTCAACTTCAATGCTTGCCACAACTAATTATGCCACTAATTGAATTTTCGCATTAAGCGCCAGCCGAAGGGGCATGCGACCTCTCTCTGGCCAACACAGAGTGGCATAATGGCATGCGGCATGATGCCATGCGTGTGGAATGAAGTTAATTCAGTTGCCACATTGACGCTAGGCTTATTGATTTTTCTTTCTTCTGTATACCCTGTACCTGTGTAAATGAAATTGCTACTGTGTTTGGAATATATGCGACTTTTAAAGTATAATACAATAAAATAGAAAGAAATACTTGTTGTAAACTGAAAATGAGTTTGTAGTCAGTTAATATTGATTATAATGTTCAAGTCGTATTTGCAATAATTGTAAATAATTTGTTGATAATACTCAACTATTCTTGGGTAAATTTAAGAAATGCTGGCCTAAATTAAGGCAATTAAAATCCAAATCAAATCAGAAGTTTATTACAGCAGTGTATCAGATTATTTATAGAATCAGAATATCAGAATAGGTATACCTAAAATTTTAATAGTTGCATATGTAATTAAGATTAGTCCAATTTATTGGAATTTAACTTTGTTTTAAGTAGAACAATTGCATTCCATCCAGCAAATGGAATGGTATAAATCAGTATAAATAGTTGTAGATACAATAGGTAAATAATGTGACTAAGGTAAGTGCTAGTCAAGCACACCTTATTTCTATGCACACTTTAATTGCGGCAAGTAGTATTCAGCAAATGTGGCATTTACGCAATCTCAATATATTTAAAGTACAAAGCAGTCTCAGCAGAATCCATTGGTTGGGTACAATTTAAAATATGTTTCATTTGTTTATGTGTGCGTGTAAAAATTCACTTTGAAAAGCGCAATTGCATTTCCCTAGCATTATTTACAGTTGAATCATCGCCTGGCAACAATGCAAAATATTTAATTAACTATAATTGAACTTATGCTGTTGGGTCTAACTGAACATTGTTGTTGTTGTTTCTGATGGTGGTGGTGGTGGTGGTGCTCGTGGTATGTTTGCTTGTGGTTGTGAATCTCTGTGATTGGCCATTGTCCGTTTGTCCGGCTTGTTTATTTGTTTTAGCTTATGTATTTAAGTGCCAATATGCGACCATTGTTTGCTTCCAATGCGCTCTACATTTGACAATTTTTCAAAA
Source organism: Drosophila grimshawi (assembly GCF_018153295.1). Lineage (NCBI taxonomy): Eukaryota > Metazoa > Arthropoda > Insecta > Diptera > Drosophilidae > Drosophila > Drosophila grimshawi. The sequence continues at coordinate 27,881,915 of NW_025063098.1, forward strand.
ATAGCCGAATCCTCCGCTATTCGACTTCTTTAACCCTTTGCTGCTAAGAGTATCATGTGTTGTTGTTAACGTTAATTGAAAACTCTGATTGCAACACACACACAAGCACACACACAAGCACACAAGCACACTCATAAACTTGCATGCATGGCTAACTTACAGAATCCTTGAGCTGTCTGTGGTCTAAAGTGTGGCTATAAAATCCCAACCCCATCCCTCCATCTGCCCCTTGACCTCTTCCCTTTGCATGTAACTGCATTGCCATCTGCTTCCAGTTGACTCAACTCCATTTCGTTGCTGGTCGGCCATTCATTTCCGTATGACTTGGAAAATTTTGCGGCTTTTCACTTTGCGGTTATCCTCAGCCATAAACCGCAAATGTAAAACTAATGGCACTCACAAATTTATGAATGCACTATGTGATTCTGTGTATATATATGTGTATATGTCTCTGTGTGTATTTGCGTGAGTTTGAGTGGCACTATGCAGTCTTCTGATAATTATTTTGCCATTAGAATCCGATTAGTTGGAAAATTTCCCATTGCACATATGAAAATCGCTCTCTGTATGTGCTTGTTAACTTTGAGATTTATATTTATGTTTGGGTTGGGGTTGGCGAGGATAGCTAGCCCAGTCATTTGATTCATATCCGCTGCGCTATATGCGGCTCTGGTTAGTTGCCTGTCCGCAACTTGTCCGCAAACTTGTGCAGCTGCAAGTTGCATGGCTGTGTCGTCGTGCCATGTTGCATGTTGCATGGGGCTTTAAAATTTAACGTTCTACCGCCAGATAATCACAAGCATTATGAGCTGCCTGATGATGTACAAACAGCTAAATAAATAAGAAGCTACCGCTCAAGCGCAACCCGTACTTACCCCCCCACACACACACACACGCACACACCCAGACTCCTCATTGCCACTGTTTGTTTTGGCCCTGATCCTGGGTCTTGTCTCGTTGCCAGCAGTTGGCCGCATTGCCAGCTTAAATATTTTCAACATCAATACGTTCGCAATTTCGCCAGTCGGCATCAATAAACTATAAAAGCGAAATGCTTGCGGCGCTGTCTGTGCCTTTTATACCATGACCATAGTATGGTCGTAGAGTAGAGTAGACCGACCATGAAGTATAGGGTCTACTCCTGCTGCTGCTGCTGCACGATATTGCGAGCTGCGGGCTACTTGTAAATAAAAAATAAAAAATAAATAAAAAAAAAAAAACAACTGAAAATCAAGAAATAAAAGAAACAACAAATATCAGCCGTCTTTTGCAAGCTGTAGTTAACACCGAATCTACCTGTTCAAATGCAAGCTATGATATATATGTATATAAATATATGATACACTGATCCAATGATGATGTGATTTTTTCACAAAGTGTTGGTATTACGACAACACGCTTAAAAAAACGATGACATCTATATAATATATTCATCCAAAACGGTCTGAGTCTGACATATGCGATGCCTGCAGCGAAATATGAATTCATCAATCATTTTATCAAGTTTGAGATATAAATATGCATAAAAACACAAAAGCAAGGCTATTGATCAAGAATAGAGAAGTATTCGTTGATGCATTACACATTTCATGAGAAACTTATAATACCCACTGCAAGGGTGTACAAGCTGAAAGAAAGTAATCGCCAAGTACATAGACACAACACAGTCAATACAAGTCAATGGCGAGAGCTTCCTGACCGCACCCGACTCCAACATCACCTATTCCCCACATCCCCCAGTTCATGATTCCTGCTAGCCAGCCAGTGTTGTATAAAATTTATGACTTGAGCGCATTTCACAAAACATTTGCGCCTTGGAAGCGGCAACAACAGCACAAAAACCCAGCCAGAATCGTGGTAAAGTTTAGTACTTATTTACAGCGGCAGCCTTGGCTGCGGTGGATTACTAGAGGTTTACGGGGCATTGGGGGCTTGAGGCGGGGTGGTGGAACTGTTGCTTGCAATCGGCAGTTTATGTGCTGTTAGCAGCATAACTTGAGGCATAAATAAGGAGACCGAACTATAACTATATATATACCATATACTTATAAGTATATAAAAAAAACTATGTAAGAAAGTATATCTAGTTGGCAAGCTGAGAAGATTTCATTTTAAATTTTTGCTGCTGCACTTATTTTGTAGCCTGTCCATTACATTCTGCTCTAATTGGCTGTCCTCTTGACCCCATGTCTCGAGATCTTTGCTTCATATTTGTTTAGATGGTCCTAGTGAGGGGGAGGGGTAGGTTGAGCAAAAACTTGTCCTCTCCTTAAATGCTAATTAAAAGTTGTTTTTTGTGCAAAAGTTTATCTAGTGCTGTGCGATATGCATATGGCAAATAAACATATACATGGCATACAGAAAAAAGTCTACCAGTATTTAATTCAAAAGCATATGAAAAGTTTATCCTTTTGGACATAGACATACCGAGCATGGGGCAGAAGAACAAGAAGGAAAAGAAGAAGAAGAAGAAGAAGAGCAGCAAACCGGATGGAACAGGACAGAACATGATGTCTCTTAATAACTTTGGGCCCAGGCTTTTTGTTTGGCTGTTTGTCGTTTTTGTGCCGCTTGTTAGCCAAAAATAACCCCTTGGTTCTGAGCTCGTCCTGCGCTCGACTCTCGGCATATAAGCGGCTTGGGCGTGGCACTCAGCCTTTGGCAAACTGCTTTGACACTGTCGGCTTTTGGGTTGTCTCTCTTTCTCTCTCTTTGTCCCTGTCTCTATGTCTGTCTGCTTACGGCTGGGAAATATTTGGCGCAAATTAACTTGTTTCAATTAATAATCCCCCAGCAAATATGTCAACCACATGACCCACCCTAACACCCGATCCTGGTCACTGCTGTTGCTGCTGCTGATGATGCTGCTGCTGCTGCTAAAAGTCAAAAACTATGCAAACTTTTGCCTGACTTTGACATTTATGGTTATGCGGGAATTGGAGTCGGGCGTGGGTCAAAACTTTTTTGTTACCCTATTTGATTTGGTCGATCGCAGAATCCGAAATACGTCCACACGCCGTCGACTTTATAAGGTTTGGGTAAACATGCGTTTAGTTTTCCTTCATTTGTCTAATGAGTCAAGTCCAGGGAGTCCGAAACTTTATCCCCCACGTGCATTTAAGCAATATGCATTTGTTCGACTCAATAAAAAAAAGAAGTATTTTGCCAAGCTTTTAGCTTGAAGTAGGGAAAAATGGGTTTGCAAAAGAAAAAAATTATGTAAAAAAACACTAACTAAGTTGCCAAGTTGTTGGACAATGTGACGTTGCCTTATGGCCGCTCTGGTGCCATCTTTTTGGTTTAATCCAATTTATTTTGCTCAGAAAACTTTTGCGCCAAGCAACTTAAAAGTTTTGCGCTTAAATAGCGTCAACTCTAAAAATATAAAAAACAAAATGAGAAGGAAATGGGAAAGGAAATGCAAACAAATACAAAAACACAGAAACACAAAAACAAAAGTATGAAAATGACTTTACTCGGACTCTTGTAACTGTTTAAGTCAATCCTATATCAGAGCGTGTGCTAAAAATTAAATAAATTGCACATTTTGACACATTTTGCTGTGTTGACTTATTCGCCTTCTCTTCAGCATCCTTGTTAGCCGTTATCCCTAGAGCCTGTTGTCGTCGTCGTCGTCGTCGTCGGCGTCGTTCTACTTCTGCTCCTTTTCCTGCTCCTGCTGAACCTTGACGACAACACGAAGCAGCTATAAAATAGTTTTTGTCGCTAACGCATGCCGCATAGCAATTTTCTTGGCTGCGTCTCCAAGCCTTGCCACCCCCTCTATGCTACACGCTAGCTTTATTTATTTGTTTAGAATTTTTCGCACGCCTTACGGAACCCTTTTTGAAGACCTTCTCTCTTTCGCTCTCGCTCTCGGTCTCGGTCTCGTTCTGGGTTTAGGTCACTTTGTCGTCGCACAAAACGAAACCTAATAAAGTTGTCAAAAAATTGTTTAAGCATAATGATATGCTTTTTGGCCAAAAGTGTTGTAATCCTTTTGCGGCATAACCCGTTTAATATGTATTGAAATTCACAAAGGGCAACCCACATTAAGTGGCCTTGGGTTTCGAGTTTCACTGATAAGTTTGATAAGTTACCAAGTTTAACAACGGTTGACGGCACAAATTGGCCCAGCATAAGGCGCACAGACCTCGGCAGCAGCAACAGCAACAGCAGCAGCAACAGCAACAGCATCATCATCAGCAGCAGCAGCAGCAAAAAGATAACCGCATTTGAGAAAAGTCAAATATGCAAAAGTCAAATGCGTTTCCCACCCTCCTCGATATGGGAATGTTTGCTGTTGTCTATAGTCTGTTGTCTGCTGATGGTCATGCCAGCAATCATGTTACAAATTTCCAGTCCGGGTCAACTGCAAACAGTGCCAAACCGAGTCAAGTCGTTTGATGGGCGCAGCTGCAACTACAATTTGTATACATGTGTAGCGGGTGACGGCGATGCTGTCTCTCTCTCTCTCTCTCTCTCACTCTCTCTGTGTCTCTGTCTTTGTTCTGGGACTCTTCTGCTGTACAATGTACGTGCTTGAGCGCGGGGCTTTTTTTGTTTTTGTATGTTAACAGCAATTGGAAAAATGTTGCATGAAGTCAAGTCCGCCGACCGGCTGGTTTCTTGTTTGTTCCATGACCTCTGCTAGCGATTAATAAAAAATTTTTTACCTTAAGTGATGAATGTGCAACATGGCTTCGACTTTAAACGGAGCGTTGCACGCTACTGGACAATGATAACAAGAGTAACTGGTCAAAAGCTCAGCGGAGTTGTACTAACTCCTTTGGATGTCCAGATATAGATAGAAATAGTAGTGGGCTATCATATTTGCAATTGATATATTGAAAATGCAGTGTCTGACAAGCGAGCGATTTCTGGGCAACAACTGCCACATTTATCGAGATGCCTTTCTTTTTTGGGAATACGTGATGCGATTCCGGAAAAGACAACTACATTCTGAAAATAAAACTAACTTTTATCAAATAAATATATCATGTTTTATATGCTTACGAGTATATAATAAAATGAGGCACTGAAAGCTAGTTTCCTAATATTTTACATATTTCATATAATTTTAGTTTGAAGAAGTTATAAAAGAAGATAAGACTGACCTCCACTGCGCAATGCAATATTCAGAACCCAGTTGTAAGTTCAGTTATTTTTTCATTGTGAACAATTATTTTTGATAAAGGTCAGCAAATAATTAACTTCTCTCAGAAATAAAAAGTGTTTTTGATTGGTTTCTTATGCTCTGAAGCAAGTAGCTAAGAATGTTTGTGAGGCCGGCCACGGGTTAATTCCCATTGGGGTGCTCCCAACTGCATCCGTTTTACTTGTTTCAGTTTTTTTTTTTTTAAATTGTTTGTGTGTGTGTGTATGTGTGTGAGAGTGTGCCACAGAGGCAACCGTTTGACCATTTGTTTCAGTTGCCGACTGGCTGTTGGTTGTCAGGGTGGATGGGGTGGGGGAATAGATGGTTGGAGGGCCTGGTTTGCTTCCTTTTCATTTTTCCATGTCATGTGTCAGCGTCTCGTTGGACGCTTCCGCCTAGCGGCAATCACAGACGATGCACGCTGGTCGTCGTTGTATGCAAATGTGAGTATAAATGGATAGCTCCATCATCGCAATTCATGCCACTGCCAGTGCCATGGCCACGACTGCTGTTACAGTTGCCTGTGGTGCAGCTGCAACTCGCACTCGCAATTGTATTTGGGCATTTTGGGTGCTGAAGTAAGTAGCAGCCACAGTAGCAGTCGCAGTTGTAGTTGGTTGCCAACCGCGAAGAGACTGTTGCAACAATTGTGTTTGTGTGACTTCCATTTGGTGCCCCGTTTAACAATCCAACTGCAACCATCCTTCAGCAAAGCCAGACCCTATCTCTTCTATACATATTTTTTGGCTTCTGTGCTGCCTGCAATTTGGGCAACGGCTGAAATTATGCAAAACGGAAAAAATGGCATGCGAACTTGGCATAAATCAATAGAAAATTTATACGTTTCCACAAAAGCGAACAGTTTTGGACTGCAGCGAGTCTTGCAAACTGGTTGCAACTGAGATCATATTTCGCCTGATTTTCAAAGTGACATTTTTCATTTTTGTTTTTTTGTGATTTTGTTATACATGCTACTTGTAATTTCTGACAGCTCAGATTTAAGGCACTTGATAGTCGATTTGTTTCGAATGTTAAGAAATTCTGGATTGAGACATTTTCAGGGTGCCAAAATTTGAAGAGGTTCCAGAAACGTAGTAAAAAGAAATATCTAATATTAATTTGCCTTAGCATAGTTAAGTGTAAGCTAAAAACAATGTGCATGATTGGTAAACATTGATAAGTAATCATCCAAGTACTTAACTCGAGCCTCTGCTAATGAGTTATGATGCCAACAATTTGTTAAGATAACGCGTGGACATATTCATAGCCAAACATCAGGAGTCAACCGTCATAGCACACACATATATGGACATGAATGTAAATACGAATAGCTTGGAGCTTGGTTAATTATTATGTAACTGCATTGGGTTTTTGACAGATGACAAATTGTCCTGCCCTTGTTGTTATCGTGTCATAAATAAACACACATACCGCACACATATGCATTTCTGATTACGACTTGTGGCAATGCCAAGTATTTTTGACACAACATTAGGGCCACGCCCACGGGCGGCGAGGCGCCACCTAACAAATAAACAGCCCTTAAGTTAAACTTTTTGATATAAGCTCCGAAAAATTACCCAACACTTTGCCATAGGTCATTTATCATTAAAAATAACCACACGGCAAGACTGCGTAATTATTGGCTTTGGCTTCTGCGGCGGCGGCGAAGCGAACCAGGCCAAAAGAAACTGGCTAGAACTCAGCTGAATGATTGAATGTGTTTCATCAAATATGTAATATGAATTATAATTTGTACATATTCGCGTCTGCGGCTGCCTCATTTAACCCATGCCACCACTACCATCGCCACCATACCCATATCGGGTGTAACGGCAAATATCGCGTGTCTAAAGAAAATCCAACATTTTGTTGCGCCACAGAACGACAGTGGCAGCAATCAACGACGAGCGACGAGCGATGAGAGACGAGCGAGCGACAACAAAATGAGCTATAGAGCGCGCGTCTGAAGTGCCGATTTGAGGTTTGACTTATAAGGGCAATATATACCCACACACACACACACACACACACACGCTCCGAGTTCGTATCTAGCTAGGCATATGATTTTCTACTCATATCTACACTTGCAGGAAAACGCTGTACTAAATTTGAGTTCCTCTAGAAAATAAATATTTATTATTGTTAAATAAATATAAAAATAAATAAATAAAATAAATGTAATGTATTGTTCTTAAGATTTTAGCCGATTCAGGTACATTTTAAGATGATATCTAGAGGTTATTAAATTGGAAACTTAATGCTTTAATTACTCCAATTAATCAAAAACTTCATTGGCTTAATATCTAAGGCTGAATGAGTGGTGCATTTTATAATTTTGGGATTTCATAGAACGTTCCTGAAATCTGAATGTAGTTATTTTTGTAGCTTCTCAACGCTTGGTGAGTTTATGCGAGTGAACTATTTGTGTGTTTTTCTTTTTTAGTGCACTTATGTGTGCTCTAAAGTGAGATTTCACACTCAAACACACTCATCGCCAAAGAATTGGGGCATAACGCACTCAGCGCAGCATAAATTAAAATTTTGTTGTGCCTCAGTTCGCAGCTCGCAGCTCGCAGCTCGAAGTTCTCAACTCTCCACCAATTCACAGGTCCGATTCTGCCGTGTGGCAAGTGAAACACGCAAGGAACGACGCAACAGAGTGCGAGCGGGATGGGCACAGCCGGAGCTGGAAGTGTGTGTAAAAATACTCCAAATTTTATTGCCCTACTCAAGTCACGTTATGATTATGATTCGCTAGCCAAACAATCCCGAGTGCCCCAGTGGAGGAGCTAACGGTATTCATTTGCTAATCAAAACAAATGAAAACAACATGAATTATGGCCAAAAGGAAGCAGCGGCTAATAAGGGTTAAAGCCGCAGAGTTTAACATCAAACATTTCCAAAAAAAAGCATTACCCCCACATGTGGCACTCTATATTATATATGTGTGTGTGTGTTTGTGTGCGTGTGCCACAATTTTAATGGAATCCTTCAAATGTGGTTTCAGCTCCACATACATAGAAAATATATTCTCGACTCTGCGACATGCGTAATTAGAATATACGGCGCTGAGTTTTTAGCTGCCGGACCGGACTTCAACCTATTCGGGTGGGGCTGAAACTATTTAGACGGCAACGCTCTTTGCCATTTTCAAGCTCGGCTGTTTGATAATTAATGAAGTCATAGTACGGCGTATGTCTAAAGTTAAATTCTGTGCTATCACGCAATTGTTTGACAGAAAGGACCGCGACGCGGTTTGTGTCTACGCTAACACCATGTGACTGCTGTGTGCCACGCCCACATTTTCGCAACTTTTTATGTAATCGTAAAAATATTTTTATGATTTCATAATTTTACAGTTTTTGGTTGCAGAGAGTCAGTTGTTTATGACATCCGGCATCCCCCATAACGTGCTCAATTTTGCGGCTCTTTATACCCTCTATGGCCATAAAATATATAGACGGGTAGCATGACATGTGTACTCGTAGGACTAGCGTAACCATTAATTTAATATATAATAAAATCGGAAAACATTTTTAAATGAGCATCTACAATTTTATTTTTCTAGGTATAAGATATAATTTTCAACTTGACAGATTGGTTTTGGTTTTCCTTTTTATTTTGACGAAACTTGCATTATTTAATCTATTTTAATTGCGTATAAATCGATAATAAATGTGGCACCCACATTTCAAACTCAGATACCGTAGACCTTTTGTTCTCTGTATGTGTTATAAATTGTGAAATTGAATTGCAAAAATTAAATAAGAAAATATTTGTAAGCTTCTGCAATTTGTTTAATTGTCCCAAAGGCAGGATATATGTAAGTCTGCCCTGCACATGACGCTTACCTTTTTTTTGTTGCTGCTGTTTGTTTTAGACGCGGGCTTGATTATTTTTGTTTTTTTGTACGGCTGGTAGCATTCTGAGTTCTACAAGTTGCCGATTCGAGGCACACGAAGGCACAGTCAGTAGAGCTCACTAGCTTATCTCAGCCTTGACTCACAATGCCAGCATGTATTTCAAAAATTTATGCAAAATCATATTTTTCAAACGCAACGAAAGAAAAGAGGGAAAGAGAAAAAGTTGCTGTGTTGTACACGGCAAACCAAAATGGAATCACAGCGGGGCAGCTTCTATTTTGCTTTTATTTAAACAAGGCGCCCACCGGGCCAACAACTCGTCGGCTCGGTTGGGGGTACAACAAAAACAGCGCATCGCTGTGTATTTGTTCAAGGCCTGGTCTACCTCATAGAGAATATATACCAGCAACAGCAATAGCAACAGCAACAGCGACAACGTTAAAAGCTGTAACAGGGACAGAAAGGACAACGCGTGCACAGCTTGAAAAATGTTTGTTGTCAACATTTTGAGTTTGCATCGTTAGCTTAAAAGTGTGTACAATGGGCAAAAATCGATAAATGAGACAATGTCCGTGATTTTGGCACACAAGCAACTTTCATTCGGAACCACAAAAATATACATATATATATATATATATATATATATATATATATAATGTGCAGGCAAACGGTTATTTAAATGTGGCTGTGATTTGAAAAAATACCGCAACTATTTGAATCAATATTATTAATTCTATTCGTTGCCAAAAATTTAAGTTTATATTTTGAGAAATGCTTTCAATAAGTAGGCCAACATTTATTTTGATGTGGGTATGATTTGAATAAATTGAGCATATTTTCTGGATTTATCTATGCAATTAGTATGCATGTTTGTCAAATAAATCAACGAATGCAAACGTATCCTACTTAAATTTACGTTCGTGCCAAGTTTTATCATCAATAATGCTGTGTGAAAAGTTTTTTTTTTATCAGCGTCTATTTTATTTTTTATTTGCGTATTATCTACATTCATTCTACTTATTTTAAATTTTTCTTTCCATTAAGAAAGTTAAATTTAATAAAATAGTCGCTATAAACTGACACTTATAAATATATATATATATATACATATATATATATTTGTGAATATATGTATATCAATATGTCAGCTTATAAATCGATTGTTTTGTGTATTATCTCAAGTTTAAAATAACCATTTATTTTGTCGTTCCTGGTATCGATTTGGCATAACAAGTTTTATAACAACTCCCTGTGCCTCGAAGCACACGAAATTGAAATGCAAATAAATAAAAGTATCACCTACAAAGTTCTCCAACTCATCCACGGAACTCCTCTGTCTGCACAGACCCACTCGAGCTTCAATTCGCTTTGCGTTTGGCACACCCACGTACAGATATCAGCACCCGTACACACACCCGCGTACCAGTTATGCCAAAGTTACGCCAAACTCTTGCAATTAAACTGTCAGACTTATGAATTCATTAAATATTTAAACTGTAGATTTTGAATAATTAAAATTCCATTTATAGACGTTCATTTACATAAATGTGTATATAAATAATTGTATATATATATATATACAATTCCTACTCCTGCCACTACAAATCTCAAGCTATAAATCTGCTATTAATTAAAAGGCCCGTGCCGCATGGACACGGTAAAGCAGCCTTCCGGGGCGTATACGTAATGGCAACATAACTTAATTACAAAAACATAACCAAAATCCAATTGCAAATCGCTTCTGTTGCTGTCGGATTCGTATTATTTTTTTTTTTGTTTGGTACCCTTAAACTTTTTCCATCGAACCGTTGTCTGGCATTCGGAGTAATGTTTGAAATTTATGCAAATCACAGCGCTTAAGGTGAAGCGAACCGTGCTGTATGTAGTGCTCGGCTTTTGTTGTCGCACAATGAATGGGTTTTGTTTTTTCTTTTTTTTTGTTATAGCACTCACTCACCTGGATCATCGTCATCGTCCCAATCTATTTGACCGGAAGTTATATTGATATGCGCCGCGACTACGAGCAATGTGAATAACGCCAAATAGCGTTGCCAGATGGCGCTGCAACCGTGATAAGTTGTTGTTGCTGTTCGTGTTGCTGCTGCCGTTGTTACGTGCATTGTGGAAGTCCTTGCAGTGCGGAAGCGCGTACTCGTTCTAGTTCTAGTCGCAGCCTTGAGTTTCAGCAAATCCATTCTGTTAAATATTTAAATTTCAACTTGTCTTTATTTGCTCGCCTATTCGTTATGCGTTATTTGTTATTCGCTATTCGTTTCTGTTGCAGTAGTTTTTAATTTTAGACACACGCGCACTTAACTCACATATAGAGCATGCACACACACACACACTCACTTATACACACATATACACGTACACACACAGCCACACTCACAGACCGAGCAACAAAGCAACGAGCGCGCGCGTGAAAACAAAAGTGGCGCCTTTGGGGCAGAACGACTCTTGGCTCAGTGTTTGGTCGTGTTGCAGTTGCAGCTGAGGCTGTGGCTGTTGCAGCCGCAGCCCTTCTTGGCCTTAAACATTCGCGCTGGCACTAATGAAGCAAAATGAGCAAATATTTCTTAAAATTCGCGTGCCTGCCTTCTACTCTCTCTCTCTCTCTCTCTCTCTATAGCTATCTCACTCGTTCGGTATGGCTTTTTTGCTGAAACAACAACTAATTAAGTTGTTTCATGTACAGTAGTTTTTGCCTTGAGCATAACTCTTATGCTTATGCAGTTGCCACCGACGCCGCAGCAGTGTATTGAAGTGTGAGTCGTGGTGGGCAAATTGTTGCATTGTTCAGTCGAACTGTTACTGTTACTGTTGCAAGCAAGTAATCCTGCCACTGCCTGCTGCAAAGAGAGTGATGAGAAAAATACGAGTTAATTATGATTTGTTTTTATATGCAGCATAGAGAAAAACTAAGCCAAAAGTAAAACGAAACGAAACGAAACCAAATAAAAACATTCTTAAGTGCATTAGCAAACTAACAACTTGCCAGGTAAACACATTTTATTCAGTATACGTTCATGTTGTAAAACTAAAACTTAAACTAAAACCCCCTCAGGTGAATACATCAGTATTCTGTTAGAGCATTTAATGATATGTTTGATGTAGATGTGTTTTATTTTATTTTAAAATGGGGAGTAATTTGCATTTAACGCACTTAATCAGTTGTAAGCTAATTTGAAGAGAGAAAATAAAACAGATGTATACGGCTTATAGAGATATTAATTAATGTATTTAATACTCTTGTAGCAATTAAATTTGAAATATGTTTTACTATCATTAAAACAAATTTGACTTTTATTGTACATAGCCTCAAAGTCTGCTTGCAAAATCAGCTTAGCTTCTTGTGCAAATCATCGCCCTAATCAGCTTGCCTTCCTCAGCAGTATATAAGTATATTTATTTTATGAGCTCATATGCCTTTTTTACTGTCTGACAGCTATCGTGCCAAGCAGGAATAACACCTTGAAATAATAGATAGATACTTATGGAAGCCAAAGGATCTAAGACCCTTTAAGTTGGCATACACTTGACTGCTATCATTATAAAGCTCTTCGTAATTGCATACTGAACCACTTAGTAAAGAAACGAATAAAAGTTTCACTTTCCAAAGCACGAGTGATACCCAACGAGGGCTCTCTCTTGCTCTGCAAAGTAGACCCTTCCTCAGTGCTTGCAGCGAAGGGGTTGCCTACTTTTTGGGGTGCCATATGTACACCCCAACGCCCACTATGCGCAGCGACTAATTTGCTGTAGTTTGACTGCTCTCTGACGCTGCCTGCCTTATTATGCGCACTTCAAACTTTACACAACGAGGCAGAGGCAGAGACAGAGGCGGAGGTAGAAGCAACTCCAACTACAACCACAACAACAATAACAACTTGGCTCGGAATCCGCCACATTGTTGTTCATTTTTGGCAAGCTTCGCACGCCCCATTTGCCCCCTCAGCCCGTAGCCAGCCTGATTTTTAATGCAGGCAGCCACTCACTCAAATTTTGGAGTGCGCCAATGCCGCTGCACCAAAATGTTGTATAGTTTTCGTTTAATTTGATGGCATTGTTCTTGTTTTTGTTGTTCCCTTTGCCGCGAGCGAAACTGTGTCGCTAAAGTTTTTTGGCGGTAGTTGGGGCAGTGAACAAGCAAAAAAAAAAGAAGAAGAAAAAAATAACACTCTGGAAAAAATGGTGGAAAAAGTTGTCTCCCGAAATCAGCGCCACTTTTGCCACAGACATTAAGCGTTGCATGCAAAATTACCAACGAGTGGTTTGTATTTCCACTCTGATTGTTGTTTAACATGGTTACATTGTCCTTGCAACTGAATCCTGTTCGGCATTTATTTTAGTTGTAGTTGCAACGGTGGTGCATCCATGTGGCCACTACAGCTGCAGTTGCTCTGGCACCGGTTTTAGCCATTGCCTCCTGGCTGTGGTTATGCATCATATCATGCTCTAGTTGCAGAACTTTTGCTGTTTCGTTTTTATTTATTTTCAGTTTTTTTCCATTTACTTCGCTTTTGTAGAATTTTTTATCGCTTTATTTATATGCATATGGGACAAGTGGCATAAAAAAATGCAACTAACAGCTAAATATACATAAATTTGTTTTTATGAACAACATAAACTTTTTACATAAAAATATAAAAAAAAACCCACAAAAAAAAAAACCAAATATTGTAAAAAACAAAATGCAGGTGCAGCTGCAGCAACAACTAATTTGTGTTTAGACAAAGCCAAACGAACCGAGCAAAGTTTTGTAGCTTAACACTCGACCGCAAGAGCATGCAGCAGGATGCCGCATGCATCATGTAGCATGCTACACATGTAACTAGTTGCAGGTTTACTTCATCAACATTTCACGCTCGACTTGGCCATGCCGAGACTAGACCAGAAACGAGACTACAAGGAACGAGTGCGATGCCAGCCAGCTACGCAGTAAAAATATATGCCCCATGCCAAGTGGCACTCTTTCTTGGCAAACTGTTTGCCACACCTGGCCAAAACTGTGCCCTCAGCAGCAACAGCACCAGCAAAATAAACTCTACTGAACTGTACAAAATCAACTGGCGACCCAAAAGCGCACACAATCCCATTGCACGTGGTCCAAAAAAGTTTGCAATCAACTTTTCTTGGTTTTTTTTTTTTTTTTTTTTGCTCCGGAACACCACAAATACTTAGGAAACATATTGAGTGGATGGGGGTGACATTATTCTATCAACCTGAGCAATGGACTAAGTCCAAATAATGTGAGTCATCGATAAAATGAACTCGAGCTTATAAGTCAAATTTTCGTTCTAAATAGACTGGTCTTACCTTGTAAGGATATATAGATCTATTTGCATATATATTGAGAAATGTCCTATTATTTATAGGAACTACTTTGGGGCAGCTGCTAAACAGTTTTCATTAATTAAACGTCGGTTATCACTTAAATAGATCTAACAGTTCTGAATAGTGGGTGTCGAGTTAGGTTTTGCTACCTGTGCTTGCTTTGGAGTAAGCAAGTAAGCAAGCCTGGCCATTTCCAGCCGCACCATCGTCTGCCTTGGTTCTTTGATGGCACGTGCACATAAATATACATATACATACACATATACATACATATACACAGTCATATAAATAAATATATGTGAGTGCTCATGTGCGTGTGTGTGAACCTTGGTCAACAGTCGCCGTAGCCCAGTTTCCATTTCGTGATGCTATTTTGCCAGCAAGTTAAAGTGTTTCGCTACGCACTCCAATAAAAACATCTACACGCACACACCCACTCACACACCCACGCACATACACATACTGGCACACATACGTACAATACACATACACAAGCATATCCGCAGAGGGGCAAGTTGAATCGTTTGAGGGCTGCCACGTTGTGTTGTGTGCCAGTTTCGTGACGAGCAACTCTTGCGTTACGCATACGCTGTGTGGGCCCGCTGACGATGGTGGCACGGACTGCCAGACAGCCGGAGTGTGTAGTGGAAGTGGAGTGGCGTGTCGTGGATTCCGGAGTGGCGTACTCTTGGACATTTATTATGTTTATCTAGCATTCAATTTGGCTGTGGCAACCTGTTTACCAGCATTTGCATCAATGTTTGCTGCTCGTCTATGCGCCGTGTGCCATATGTTTTAAGTGTTTGACAGCTGAATGCCAAGTAGCTCTCTCTCTCTCTCTCTCTCTGTCCACCTCTCTCTCTCTCTCATTCTGTGTGTATGTATATGTATCTGCAGCAGCTGTCAAGTTCAATAAAATGGCCAACGCTGAGTTGAACCGTGAGATTCGCAGCCTGTGTCTATATATATTAAGCCATTAGTAACACTCCACTGGCTACATGGGTTTTAATAAATATTCATTGCATTAATTCAATGCTAATTAAAAACCGATAACAAATCCAATCGTGCACACGGCAAGACCCCATCTCAGAGACCGTCCTGAACAAGTGCGTAGGTATTTTGTATATTCCCAAAATTATTTTCAAGTTGCTAAAAATAGCTCATACCACTGGCAGCGTTGCCTTAAGGATTCGCACGGTGTCAGAGCAAAATATGTCAATGTTACTTAAATTTAAACATTAACATTTAAAAAACGCTCCGACTCCTGCTCCGGTGTCAATGGTGTTGCCTGCGTCAGGTAATTGCCGTCAGATTCTTGTTGCCTTTAGAGTCCTTGTTGTGCAGGACAATTTGAAAATGTGCGACTGTCTTCAAGGATGGCATTTAGTGGCACCAACCCGAACGGGGGCGGGAACAAGAAGAAAGCGAAACGGAAGAAGCAGATGGAGATGAAGTACACACACAGAAAATGGAGACTAATGTATTTATTCTAATTAAATACAAACTTGCGTTGTCAACACCGGTTCTTCAAGAACATTTTGAGAGTAGTTGTATTTTCATTCAATTAACTAAGTAGTGTAAGATATTCAGTTCATATTATGAGTGCTTAAGTTTACAATTCAATGCTGCCATAATCTTCAAATAACACTAAGTTAGTTAAATTTAAAACCAAGGTTGTTTTAAAATTTTTTGACTGTTAATTATTGGCTCATTCATATTTGAAAATATGGTAACAGTACTTGAAATAAGTAAAACAAAGTTTACGAGTTTGCTTTTCCCTAAGTGTAGCCGACAAGCAGAAGTAGAAAATTGGCGGTGACATTGATGGGGTGATACTGTTGATGCTGTTTGTGGGAGGGGCTGGTTTGTGTAGGTCTGCCAAGTAGTGGGCGGAACTCTGACAGCAGCCACATCGACACAGCTCCAGCTACAAAGTACACAAAAAGTTTTCTAATTATTTTGTCATTAAACGCACACAGAGACACAAGCACACACATATACATATATAGACACACACACACACACACACACACACTCACACAGCACATCAGAGCAGCCTTGTTTACAAGCATACACATGTTTGTCGAGCTATAAAAAAGGGTTACGTATCCAAGCCAAACCCAAGCACACACACACATACAGAGAACGAGTCCTTAGTCCTCGCAACGAGCAGCAGACACGAAGCAACTTTTTGTCCTAATTGTTTCATTTCATGAAATGAAGGTAAGAAATTTTGGCAGCTGTGCGTATATTGCCCTAGGTTGTTGTACGCACAAAGACGTACTTACAAAAACACACACAAACACACACGCACGCATACAAATAAAAAAGGAATACACACACGCACAACTGTGCTGCATTAAAGAAGACATCTACGCGCTGCACATAAAGCGATTAACACGGCGAATGCTTGAGGGCCTGATTGGGGTTGGTCGATGGTTGCTGAAGGGGTTGGCGGAGTCGGCACGGACTTTAACTGCCGCGAGACTGTGGCTGCTGTTGTGTGTGTGCCTCCTCATCTTGTTAAACAACAATTTGTTGAATTAATATCACACTCACACAAACATAGACAAACACACACACATTTGTTTATCTCAGTGTCTGTGTGTGCTTTGCTCACTTTGACGCCAAGTCAAATTTGTATATGTGTATATACTTATATGCTTAATATGCTTACACATATCATATTCTCATGTCTGCTATAATTTTGACATTGCCTTTGGCACAACACTCGCCAGTTGGCCTGGGCCCGGGCCTGGGCCTGGGCCTGGGACGAAATTAATGATGCCACATTTCGTAAGAAGTTTTTATTACTGATTACCAAAGCCAAACGAGGCAAGCATCTTCGCGTCAAAGTGGATCATTCCCAGAAAGAATTATGAAACTTTGTTTTCAACATTAAAATATGCAGAATTGAGCTGTCACCATTCTAATCAGCTTTCGTTCCTGAATTAAATATTCTAATTATATTTTAGTAGCGTAAGCTATAAAGTTTCATGTAAGATCCTACAATAAGCAACATGATAATATGAATTATTTAAAGAAAACCCAATATTAATTAAAGTTAAATTTTAACTTAATACATTCATATTTAAAGCTCTGAACTATCTTTGAATCCCTGTTTAAATGATCTGTAGCGATATTCTGCACATTTTTCAAATACTTGTCGAGTAAACAGTAAACAGAAAAAACTGTAATCCTAACAATTAAAATATGTGAAGCTTATTTTGTGGCTTTACCGAATCTGTATAAGTTTTTCAATGCGCTGCGCTTATTTAAAGGCTTAAAGGTATCCAACACGAGCTGAAATTCAAAACTCATGCACGTGTGTGTCTGTGTGTGTGTGCCTGTGTGTGTCTCTGTGTGTGTGTGTGTGTGTCTGTGTGTGACTTTCATATGCACACACTGGCAAAACTCAATTCACTAAATTGCGCGTTTGTAAGTGAAAAAGCTGTGCAATTACTCAGGAGAGCAACTTTCTGATTCAACTGCAACAACTGCTGTCAAAATGTCATGAATTGAGTGCTGCCTCTGGCCAGCAATAAAAACACAGAGAAATATCAAAAAGAAAAGAAAGCAGCGCCAAAGCCACAGCTGCCACACCCTTACTTAACTATTCTATTCGCTATAAGAAAGGTTCGCAAGAAAACCAATTAAAATTGGAGTCGGTGTCAAGTTAGCATGAAGTATTGCAAAATAATAAAACTTTGTGAACATTTTATTTATCGTAGTTGTTCAATGAAAACTTAGTGAAATATACTATTACTAAATTCCATTTAATTATGAAAATAAACATATTTTAAATATTGAAATATATATTAGAAAACGATGCAATTTAAATTGTTTTAAATATATTTTATACATCACATTCAAATTTATTTTCAATTTTAACCAAATAATCTTAGAATTTAAAGGGCACTTAAGTGAAATATAAACTGCAAAGAGGTCTCCATTTCGAGAGAGTGTATACAAACAGAAAATACAGAAATGAAACCAAAACTATGTGTATTGTAAGAGTGGGACACATTGACTTGGAGTCTTGTAGTAAAGCGTCCTGTCCGAAAACCGACAGACAATCAGACAATTAAAAAGCCCCTGAGTACGCCAACTGTTTGGCTGCATTCGCAGTGCTCGCAAATCTCTGGAGTTCGTTCATGATTTTAGTTTTGTTACCTCCCTGGCGGCAAATGCCGAGGCCGACGTCCCCGTTGTGGGTGACACGCAGTGGGGCCGGTAATGGGGGAGGCTGCATAGAAATTATTGTTAGTATTCATAGTGGGACTACAGTTTGCACGAAGGCCTCCGCTCACTCTTGCTGCTGCCTAGGACTTTTGGTTAGACGAGTAATTTTCATGGCATGGTTTCAAAGTAGAAGCACAGGCACAGGCACGGGCACAGGCAGGATCGGAAGCAGGAGCCAGAACAAAAGTAAGTCAGGCAATATATCGAAACATTTGCCAACGCTTTCAAGTGGTTCGTTCGCATTGGCACCGCCACAACTTTACTCAATTACGTTGAAACTGGTCCTCCCTCCAATGGCAGTTGCTTATTGTCCCCGGACCAGAACTCCCACTCAGAATTCACGTCAACTACTTTCGGGTAGACTTTGTGAACGAGTTGAGCTCACCTCTCAGCTATGAAATCAACGACTTTAGTGCAAACTTTGAACAATTTGCGTTTTGGCCACGGCCTGGCACGGCATCATCAGCAGCAGTAGCAGTAGAAGTAACAGAAGCAGCAGTAAAACCAAGTCGAAAGCCAAAACTTTTTGACTACTGCTAAAGGCATGTGAGGTTGGTGTTTTGGTGCCTGCAGGTGAGGAGTTGCCATCTAGCAAGACCACACACACACACACACACACACACACACACACACATACACACAACATACAGCACACGGCATTCAGGGAAAGTTTACCATTGCTGCTGCACAAATACCCAGCGGGCTGCTTGATAAAAGTGAGGGCTCGTTTGCCATTTACCCAGGGGGTCTTTTGTGGGGCAGACGACGCGACGCGTCGGCGCAACGTTTACATCTACATTAGTGACGCTACCGACGCTGACGTCTACATCGACACTGATATCAAAAATATTATGTACTTCAATATGCATGTATTGTGTATGTGCAGGCGGAAAAAAATATTAAGTCTTGAAACAATTGGAAGTGACGAACTACTAGAAATAAGTACGGATCGAGTGGTTAACTAGTTGTGTCAATTATTTTAATAAAAGCTGAACAGAACAATCTACAAATATATATGTAGTAAATTTACTTTAATATACTAAGTTATAGTTTAAAGTTTACTTTGGCCGAGAGCATAAATCAAGCTTTTTGAGCCTGCAAAATTGTAAGCTATTTTTGTGGATAACTGAAATTGTACATGGGAAAGAAGCCAAATGTTCGGTTGATCATTTTTAATACAAAAGTTTCTCATTTAAAATCTAAACAAAATTCATAATTATTTTCTCACTGTGTATGTGTGTACAAATGTAAGTTTGGGCACACATCTAACCAAACGCTATTCGACGAACTTTGATGAGCTGTTGTAATAATATTACGTCCGAATGTCGTCTGGAGTTATGGTAAATCAACGCACCGCCCTTCCCCTCCAGTCGGGCCCCTCACTCTCAATGTGCATGTGTGTGTGTGTGTGTGTGTGTGTGTGTTTGTGTGTGTTCGTTGGTATGATATTGTGCAAACAGTTGGGCCAAAAGTTGTAAAGCTTCCGACAGGCGCCTTCACCTGCACTCGCTGGTGGTAACTAAATTATTTTGAATTGTGGCTCGGTGGAGTTAAGTTTTTGTAATTTCGGTGCTGTTGCCAAAGTTAAAGCGACAATTATGATGGGCGTGAGTTCGCCTCCATCGCAGGCATCAATAAACTTGAAATGTTAATTAGTTTGGTGGTTTGGGGCTGGTTGCGGCTAAGACAGGTGATAGACTTTTAAGCTACTGCGAAAGTCCATATAAGCCATTTAAACTCATTAAATTAAGTGTTTGAAACTTTTACTGCCAAAACCAATATTTACCCGCTCATTTCAACCAGTCCAACGCAAATAATAACAAATTCAAATATTTTCAAAAAGTTTGATTTCCACTTCAAATCCATTCGCCCCACGACTGCCGTTTGCAGCTGCTCTGTGATGGATTTTCAGACAATTTGATTGATTTGTTGACACAATTAGAATCAGAGAGCAGACAAAGCGGAAACAAGCTAATTGCGCACTATTTGACACTTTCCAAATTGCTTTGTCTTCAACATGTACTCCGGCCCAACCAATCGACTAGAACGGAAATAGAAATGAGAATTTATAAGTGATAAAGAATTGAAATGAAACCTGTAGTTGAATTGGAGACAGGTGCATAAAAACTAGTCACGATGTTGGAGTTCAATTGCTGTGTGCGGTGGTGTAGGGGGTCAACGTATTTAGTTCTCTTCTGTTTGCCTATCAAAGGCAATATATCTATACAAGTGAGTTATTACTGACAACTGAATGAGGTATATCATCGTTATCATCCATCGTCATCATCATTCACAATGCCGTCTGACTGGCACTTTAAGCATGAAAATCAAAATCAAACAATGGCAAGCGATGTGGGCGACCATTGCGTGTTGCCAGCTCATTGTAAATAACAAGGCCAAGAGACCAGTGTGGCCAGTCCGTTTCCAGTTCCCCGGCTCCCATTGAGCACAATTGTCCGCACACTCAGAGAAAAACTATGTTCGAACATGTAGTACAACCGAGGAAGAACTTTTGCCGTAAGTAGCGAAAATTCGTCAATAAATTTACATTTATCTGGACTTCAAAATATAAATTTGAAATCAAATCTTTGTAATTTGAACTCATTTTTCTCTGTGTACATATACAGATGTATATATTTATATATATGTATATATTGTACCTTAACAATAAATGTTGAGCTCTATAGATACAATGCCAATGGAGAACATCTGATTAGCACACACTTGAATTGCTGCATTGTTATGCAGGACTCGGGGCTTCTCTATACTAATCTGGGATCCTTGGATATAATGGCCATTGTTAATGATCAACGAGCCGTTTAACCAGAGTTGGTCGCAATTTATAATTTGTGCTGCTTGGGGTGCAATCAAATTTTTCAAATGCGCGCTTTTGATTTGTATCAATTGCCAAAATGAACTCAAAGGACATGCGAGCCAACACCTTTTCTGGCTAAAAGGGGTTTAAACTGCTTAACAATGACAGTGACAGCTGCTGCTGCTGCTTCTCTCGCTGCTGCTTGTCCTGGCCATGTCCCATTGTTGGTGTCTGTTTTGCCTGTCAGTCGTTTGTTTACATTTTATTGTTATTGTTGTCGTTGATGGTATTAATAAATTATCTCTATCAAGATTCATGCTGGCCAAGCTCTTCAACGTTTTTAGTGCTAGATTTGTTAACGCTTCCTTTTGGCCATGGCCATTTGTCTATTGACTGACTGTGGCGCACATTATTTTCTAGCTGGTTAAATTTATTTACAAGCATAATGCATGCTAACGAGCTCTTTGTTATTTATATTGTTATCCATTACGATCATTTAAATGGGCCAAATAAAATGCATAATAAATTATTGACAAGTCTTCTGTGTGGCAAACTGAAAAGGCTCTATTATGGCAGACTTTGGGACCCTCGCATTAAAAATTCATTTATAGTTACATATACTATATATCAAATTTAGCATCCTTTAATAAATCTTTAAGATTAATACCTCGGTAACTCTAATTGTCTAATTGGTGTTCTACACAGATATAAATTTGAGAGATAATGAAATTATTTAAAATTGAACAATAAGTCATATTGCACTTTGAATATTTCATAAATAAAACAAATTAAATAATTAGAATGTAGCTTATAATTATAATACTTTATAATTAATGTTATCAATTCACTAAAAATGTAAATAGCCATTATTGCACAGCAGCAGGATACAGCAGCCTAATGATTTCAAAATTTGCAATGAATTGTTTTGTGCAATTAATTGTTTTCTCTTTAATTGGTAAAAATAAGCTGCATTATAAATATTAAGGCTATTAATTGATGTCTATGATTGACTTTTAATGGAAATTATTTAATTTAAGCTGAATAAACTGTATTTAACTTTCCTTACCCTACTTTCGCACAGCCTGCAAATGAAATTTGTGCAGAGTGGCGGCCATCTAATCTTATAAATCATTTAATAGTGCACATAAAAAAAATTGAATCAGTGTTGTCCTTGTGCGCAGCAAGTTTGCATCCGAGAGCCGCATCAACGTCAGTTTAACTAATGCAGTCATTTTATTCAAAAGGACATTGTAGCAGTCCTGGCGCGCCATTCAGGCGCTAATAGTTTTTAAGCATAATGCAATAAAGATGAAAGTCCAAATCATGCTTCATCAACATCAACGTCAACAATATAATCAACCCAACTGCATAGAAAAGGGACATCCAAGACCCTACTGAGTCGGATGCCGGCATCTATAGGGGCGTGGTCGTCAAGGGCTGTTGCGTAGCCGCTGCTGCTGCTGCCGTGGCTGCTGACAATTCAATGTCCTGCTCAATTTATCTGCACGCAAATGTGCACAGACCAGACCCAAGTGGGTGGCATGATCTTATTTGTTGCTGATGTTGATGCTGTTGTTTTTGTTGCTGTTCTTGCTGTTATTGTTGTTGTTCTGTAGAATACGGGCCCAGCCGGGTGTTAGGCTGTATGAGCTTGTGCGACTGCAGCTTAGTCACTCAAGTGCACAGCACTCGACGAACGGACGGACCGACAGACAGACAGACATGGAGGCAGGCAGGCAGACAGGCAGACAGACAGCCGCTTTGTCTGCTCCTGCTCATCCTGCTGATGTCCGGTTTAAAAAGCGCAGCTGGCGGCATTTGCCGTCAAGTCCGGGCACAGCAGTTGGTTGGCGGCCTGGCTGGCTGGGTGACTGGCTCGCCTGTCTGCCCCGGTGTCATCGTCCATGCTGACAAACAAAAGCGCCGACAACGAGCTTACGGGAAGAGACTGCAGTGACTGACCCGGAAACATTAAAGCCATGCCCCCTTCCCTCCTCAATCCGTTTGCTTTGTCTGTTCTAAATGCGCAAAGTCGGTCGATTTCAGCAGCATACTAAAGCAGCATAAATATTAATTGTTGAAAATTAATCAAAAGGCGTAGGAAAAAAAAAACGCATAAGCATGTAAAACTAGTTAATTAGTTTTTGGCACGCACACATGTGTATATAACGAACAGGTATTACATAAAATTGGCTGACAGCTGCCATGCAACAATTTGACCATTTTGCCCATTTTGGCCATTTTGCCCAACGGCTGACGCTGGCCAAATGCAATGCTAGAGTGGCCATTACTAAAATATTAACAAACTCAATTAAACCGAACACTAATTTTGCGAACACACACACATGCACATTTGTTACGTGTCTATGAATATGCATATAGTTTCAGCGCTCTGTAACTCTTGGCATGTGTCTTTGCAGTCCAATTTATTGCCTAGAAATAAATTAACAATATTAAATTTAAACTTCTGGCCAAATGACCGCAGGTCAGTAGCAAAATGAAATGAAATTATTATTTAGCCAGACTTGATTTTGGGCTAAAATTTAATTTAGCCTGTGCCATGTTTGCACCGTAAATGCATATTTAAATATGCAATAGCTTATGGCCATGTTAGCTGGCCAGCCAGCCAGCCAGCCAGTCAGCCAGTCACCCAGTCTTGAGCTGCCAGTTTGTTGACTCTGATAATCCCTCAAGTTTGTTGACAATGTGGCGCACAGCCTGCGACATTTTGGCCTCAAAAATATTGCGCATACGCCCCCAGGGCCATATAGTTCTTGCCAACATCTTGCAAACCACAAAATAAAAAAATGCACATGTCTTTGCATACACGAGCGCCAAGACAACCGCAAAAAAGCTTCAAGCAGCTTCTAGCAACTTGAGGCAAGACACGCCGCAAAGAGCAGCCACTTAATAATTACTTGAACATTTTCATGCAGTCTGTAGCTGAAGAGGAGCCGCCCAGTACCCAGTAACCAGCAGTAACCAGCACCATCCAAGAGTGTTTGCTCTGAGTCTGTGCTGTAAACATGTGTTTACTTAAGTGTTAAAAGTGGGCAATAAAAATTGATGCAAGAGCGGGTTAGTTAGAGAGTGCTCGACGGGCAGATACTTAGCACCATGTGTCAAAATTTTGAAGTGCCACAGACTTTAGCAACTTGTTGATCAACCTTCGAATTGAACTTTGAACTTAATATCATATTCAAATTGTTAGCATAACACAATGAATTTTATTTTCATTTTTACCAATTAGGCAGCATTCAGTTTATCTTTTTTGTATGCAAACCATTTCAGTTTCTATTTCCAAATTGCTGTCGTAATACTTGTATAACAATACATAGATTTAATTTCTTTTAATCGGCTTTTACTGCGAAATTCTGTTGTTGCACAAACAGATCAGTTTTGAATTTCATAAATATTCCATTTAAAATTAGTGCAGCATGCACATTTTAAGGATAATATTAACATTTTGTTAATATAATATTTAATTATAATATAAATTGATTAATTAGCAAACTTTTAGCTGAAACAAAATTGTGATGAAAATGTATTTTATGACTTTCACTTTCTGTTACCGATACAAGCACCCTTTTGTTAATATTTTCTTTATTTGACTACAGGGTATGGGAAACTAGTAAAGTTATATGAGCTTAGTGCTTCAACTAGCTGCTGCCAATCCAATGATGGAAAATATAATTAAAGTTGTGCCTTAAATTAAATCGTAATCGGCTGAAATTTGCAGTTAGTTTGCACAGTTAATTACCGCCTAGCTGTATTTTGTTGCATTATTAGCATAAATATTTATCGTTGTTGATTTTTATTTATTATTATACTTCTATTTGGCCTTAAGCTCACCAAAAACAAAGTTGCCTTGGGCAGCGTTATTTGTTATTCTTATTTTTATTTTTTTTTGCTCTTTGGTTATTTGTTTTTTGTTTTTGAGTTTCACATGTGCGTGTGTGTGTGTGTGTGTGGGTGTGTGATGTGTGATATGTGGAAAAGTAAAACAAGGTTGCTTTTAGCTACATTTAAGGCGGAACACGGCTTGTTGTATATGTTATACATATATGTATGTGTCAGTGTCTGTGTGTGTGTGTGTATGTGTTTGGGTTTTCGTTCCTGGCTGTAGACACACAATTTTCTGTTCTATTTAGTTTGGTTTGCTGGCGTTGAATAAAACATTCTCACCGCTTGTGGAGTTGGCAGCAGCAGCAGCAGCAGCAGTGGCAGCGACGACCCGCGAGCAACCTTCATACCAAATGTGTCTTGCACACGTAAAAACAAACGCCCTGGCGCAAACGGGACGTATGCTTGATGTGTTTTTAAAGTGTGTGTTTATGCGATGCACAATGGTCGACCGAACAACGACAAGATGTATAACTGTATGTGTGTCTGTGTGTGAGTGTGTTACTTTTGTATGATGTATGCATGTGTACGCCTTTTGTTTGCCACCGAAAATGCGATGATGGTAGTAAAAAATCCTTTTCATTGCTGTTTACAGATCATTGACGTTGATTGTTTAAATGAAATGTTTGCCGTGTGCATTATTTGCTTTTACTTTTATTTGCGCGGCAAATTTTGAGGCCAAAGTGGGCTGAGACGGTGCTGCTGACACCGCACCACATTTGTGGCTACATAAATTGCTGAGAATAAGCTAAATATAAATACACGACATGTGTATGTGTATGTGTGTGTGTGTGTGTGTGGGTCTAGTTAAAGTTATGGGCTTGGCGCACGCCCCACAAAGTAGGCAATGTTTTATTGATAGCCATTTGAAAATGCTTCCAGGGCCATAGACGGAAAGCAAGCTTATGTCTTGCTAAAATATATGAGCATTAAGCTATTAGCATTCCGCTGTGGGAGCAAGAATCTAAGATGCTTGGCATTAGCCAGTTCCATAAGCTTTAGCCAACTTGGTTACGCCCACAAAAGTGAAATGCTTGCGGCTCTTATACTCTGCATAATTAACGCTTCAAATCATAATTCTTTTGGTGTATTTTTAAGTTTTTTCTGTTTTCGTTCCCATTTTTTCTTCATGTTTTTCACTTAAGTTTTTTTTTTTTTTTTTTTTTTTTTGTGCTATGTAATTATGAGAGCTTTCGCAGCAGAATACAAAAGTTTAATTGCCCTTTGCGTATTTCAGCACAAAGGCGCGCAATTAGCTGACCAACGAAAGAAGCCAAAATCATGCCATGGCCCCGTTCTCCGGCAACCGACGAGCATTTAATAATTTATTGGCCACAGTCTGAACTTTGCACTACAATTCAGGTTGCGAGTACATATTCCCAATGTCAACAGCATTCTTCATTTCATTTCCATATATGCTTAATTTGTGTCCGGTATTCCGTCTCATTCTTAAAAATATATTCAGTTTCGGTGTTTTTGGAGTCGTTTTCTTTTGTTTTGCTTTTGTTTCGCTCCTCTTGAATGTCGGCAAACACAAACAAAAGAATTCATTATATTACTCATGTGTTTTTTTAATTTAATACAACACACGCCATTTTCACACACATCCGCTGAACACACACACACACACACACACTGTATATATATACATATATACAATTGTATACATGTGAGCCACTTGCAGTTGATTTTAATCGCACTTCTCGTGCGTTTTTGAGTTTTGCATAAATTTTCCTTCTATTCCATTTTGTTTACTTTGACCTGGTTTTTCGTTTCGGTTTTTACGGCCCACTGTGTTTTCATTCTCGCCATTTCGTTCTTTTCTCCGTTTTTGCCTTTTCGCTTCTCATTAAAATAGGTAAACAAAATTGCATCAAATTTGCTGATAGACAACAGATAACAGTTAAAACTTTGCGCAAACTGTGTATATAACTTAAGGTGTGTGTCTGTGTGTGTGTGTGTGTGTGTGTGTGTGTGCTGATAAAGTTACCGTTATTTCGGGGCAGTTTGATTAGGCAAATTGACTATAATGCTGATGGGCAGGAAAAACGGTCGAAAGCGTTTTGAACGGTCTTACTAAGTGTTGAGCATTAGATGCAGCAATTAAAGCCCAATTGTAGGCGTGTTAATTTTATACAAAAGGGTTACACGCCTTAGGCTAAGAGATTAAATTATGAAAAGTCGTTACACAGAGCAGTTGCGTAAGATCAAAGCTACGTAATTAATAAGCATGTTGTCAATACAGAAAAAACATAAAAATTTGTCATGCTTTAAATATTTGATAAAAATAATACATGTTTTCCCTGCTGTCTGATTTTAATTTGTTTGAGAATTGGGCGACTAAACGAATCCACTTGGCGAAGGATATTTTTTGGCTTTCAGCATAATGGATCCCAAAGGCATTAAAGCTGTTGTTATAAAACGAAGGTTAAAGCTTCAGCTGCAGATGTTGTGGCAATAAATAATATACTATTGTTTTAATATTAATATACAAATCTTATTTAATTTCTCCAAAAAATGTAAACACTCAGCATAATTATATAAGAAAAGAATACCTTCGAGCACAAGCAACCAAAAATAAACAGATTTTTTGTGTGAATCAAGAATTTATGAAGCTGTAAGGTTATATAAAAAGAACGGAGACATATTAGTAAGAGGGCTTGTTTGGCTAAGATCAAAGCTAAGGGATTCAAGAAATATGATGCAGCTTCAGCTGAAATGTTTCTCGTTTGTTTGATAATTTTGAACTTTAGCAAGAATTTCACTTAAGCGAACTTTTTAACACGAACGACACAAAGAATAATCACAAATTTTATGTGCATCACAATTTTGTAGCCATTTAGAATTTGCATAGTCTGGGATTCGGACTACTCCTAAATCAGCCTTAAAACCATAACATTTCACGACCTTTTGTACTCTATTTTTTTTTTTAGATTGTTTTTATTTTTTTGTTTTCTCTCTGGCCTGTGCAGCAATTGTAGGTCAACACAAATCAGCATAAGCTACAACTACATATCGGGGCAATAACATTTTTATGTGCTAAAGCTTTGTGACAAAAGGCCAAAATACAAACGGTCGACAAGCAAACGAGAAGAAACAAAAAAAAAAAACAACAAAAAAAAAACAAAGAAAGAGAGAATCTCGAAAGAAAGAAAAAAGTGAATGGGGAAAAGTTGGTGCAACTTTGGCATTGGGTTACTCCAGTGCCTGTAATAAATTTGGGTAGCTGTTCGCAAGCAACAAATAGGGAATAAGCGTAACAAACGGTCACTGCAACATGCAATTGAGGACGAAAGTCAGGACGCCTGGCCATGGGGATTGTGTACAAAAGCAAGTTTTTTACGACCAAGAAATAGAAAGCAGTTAAAATGCCAAGCCAAAGGATCACTTCGCAAGATGCAGCTGCTGGTCCAGTTTTTCAGCCAACTTATCCCACTGTACGTATGGATTGGGCTGTCCTCGGTACACTGTCAAAAATGTTGAGCTGCATAAACTTGCGTTGTGCTTAGTGTGTGTTTGGGTTTGTGTTTGTGCTTGTGTTTGTGCGTGTATGTGTAGATAGAGAAGTGGCTGAAAAAAAGACACACACACATACACCGAGAAGCTCACACATGGCTATGTCATTTACATTTTATTCTATCTCATATCATGGCTGAGCGATTTCATTTTCATGCGTGTCCTGTGTCCCGTGTCCTGTGTCCTGTGTCCAGGGACCTATGTCCTGTGTGCCTGCACTTGTTTGTGCACAACTTGTTGTTATTCTTGTTATTGTTGTTGCTACTTTTGTTGGTGTTTTCATTTTGTCCATTTAAATGGCAATTGTTGTGGCATCTGTTGCTGTTCCCTGCAACTCCTGCCAGTTCAGCTCGTCCTGCTAGTCCTGCTCCGTCATACAGCCTTCTCATCTGGTTTTCATGTTTGCTTTTGCCCGCCTACGTATTTATTTAGCTGCCTGCCAAGCAAAATAGTTTTAAATGTAATTTTTGGATGCGCCTACTAAGCTTTGCCACTAGAATATGCATTGCCCCCGAAAATGCTCCACTTGAGTGTCGAGTGTAATTTTGGCAATATACTAAGAGCCGCCGTACACAGCACGTTGTATCCACACACACACATACACACACACACACACACACTACCAACACATACTTCCTTGCGTTGCTGCTGGCTTTTTTTTTTTAGGTTTTTTTGCTTAAGCCGACTTTCTGCCAGAAGCTTATGAGTGCTGGTCCAGTTGGCAGGCGCATGCATAAATATTATAAAAACGTGCAGCTGCAGCTGAAAAAGGTGAATAGGTGCTCATGCCCCCATGATCCTGCTCCACATGGCCCATCCCCCCACTTCGCACGGAGTGTGGCCAAAGTACTTACCCTCTGCTCTTATAAATAAGCCAGTTTGGCTCGAATCCTTCCTATCTGCCTCTACATTCAACTCCAAATGTCTGTCTAGCAGAGCTTAGCTTTGGGTTTGGATATAACATTTTTCCTGTATTTTTATTTTTTTTTTTTGGCAATGGCTTTGACTTGTTGTAAGAGCCTTTTATGCATGCACCGACAGCTAACTGATTTTGCCTCGTGTATATGCACAGGTTTCTTCAGCACACACGGACATTTTTCACTTGCAACTAAAAATTGTATAAATTCTGTTGCAACTACCAAAAGGAGGTAATATTTTCCGTGCATTTGCTTAATAGCGCATTCCATTTAGCCTTAATTCTCTATCTCATCGCATTTTATAAGATACCACTAATCGTCTACTCTATACATGCACATGTATTTGAACTCTGTTCGAATTCGCATATTGGCCAAATATAAATATTTATCAGTTTGTTTGCTTGCAAAAAGCGCACCAGCCATTTAATTGGCAAATACAGCTGGATTTCTGAATTTCTTTATTTACTCGATAGCGCAAAACTTTTTGTGTGTCTATGGAATGTAACTCAGTAGCAACTGAACAGCTATTTTCCAGTAATTAAGCTGGGCGTGGGCATTTATGTGGGTGTGGCACAGTGGCGCACCCAAAGTGAGCGCCAGCCTGCTCAATTTGCAGGCACATTAAATAATTGCCCAATAACTGAAAATAAGCGCACGCTTTTAAATGCTTTACTCAAAGCAAATAAAAAATGTGAAAAAAAATAATAATAATAAAAATATTATTTGAGCTGAATAATAATTAGTGAACCTTCCAAAATCATCCATCTTGTGTGCTAAGGCAGTCAGTTTTAAGAGTAGAGCTCTTCAAACAATTTAGTCTGTTAAATAAATCTATATACGAAACACCTAAGTTGAGTACATTGGATTTGTAAATGGATAAGTAGTTTACTTAGGGAGCGCTTTTCCACAAGAGCAGCTAATAAACTAATATTAATATAATCTAATATTATGAAAGGGTATTTCACATATTATATTTGAATGGCAGAGTGAATTCAACCTGGAAGCAGGATTTTTCTAAAATAGCTGCTACGAGCAGTAAAAGAGATAAAAATAAATATATACGTATATATATATATAAATAAAATTGCTGATACATTGAATTGGGTAATAAACTTTCTGGTATTCGGATTGTAGTAAGGGAATATCATAATGGCTAAATGACGAGTAATTATGCAACTTACATGCACACTTCATTAAGAAGTGATTTAAATGCAGACCAAGCCGCTTGATAAACAATGATAATTACTGTGGGGCAGACGTGGCGTATGCTTGTTATTAATCACGAGATTTTTCATTTATCGGGCATGTTGTGCGTTAAGCTAGGAATTATATCCATTACCATGGATTAAACAAATATGTATGGAAAATTGCACGTCGTCAAGAAGAAACACACAATTTTTGGGGCAAGGCGAAATACATATGTATATAATTTTGATGTTGTATTTTTAAAAAACGTCCACAAGCAACGGGCAAAAAATGCTTTAAGTTGAACACGCTCGTTATTTTTTTTTCTTGTTTTCTTGTATTGTATTATTATTTTATTTGTTGTTTGCCAACGTTGTGAATTAACAATTTTAATAAAGTCATCCACACGCACGGCTGAAACAAGGACTCACTTCAACGCCAAGCCGAGCCGGCCCGGACCTTGGTGCTTGGTCCTTGTGCTCCTCGTGCTCCTCGTGCTCCTCGTGCTCCTCGCACTCCTTTGCGTCGCGTCGCGTCGCGTGGTCTTAAGTATTACAATTGAATGCAACAAGCAACAACAAAATTGTTGTGTCGAGCTGCATCAATATTTAATATCTATTTAACATTTTCAATCAGCATTCAAAATAATGGTTACGCATACATATAAATAATTAATTTTTCATTTATTGTATTTATGATATTTATTATGGTTGTGTTTTTTTTTTCTCGTGTTGCAATATGATAATTTTGGGGCAACAACAACACTCGCGCACTCCACGGAAAACACACACAAAGCATGGACAAGTTAGTCTCGGCTATTGTTGGCTCTTTGCGTTTAACTGTCGCTGGTGTTTTCAGGTCTTCTATGTGTGATGTAGCAGTTGCACTTGCCGCGTATCCTTGAGCACGGTGTATCGCCACGTTCCGACACGAATACGAAACTGAGCAGCGCCATTGGCAAAACTGGCACGAACACCAAAATATCCCCACACAGCCAGTCGGTGGTTCGCAATTGCCAGCGTTGAGCATTGCCAGGGATATTTACTTTTTATTCGTTCCACGTTCGGGTTTGTTAGAATCGCACGGTTCGTTTTCACTCAATTTTTCCGAATGAAAGTAAAATTTGATATGTGTGTGTGTGTGTGTGTGTGTGTGTGTGTGTGTAATGTGGGGCGAGGAATTGTGGCTTGTGGCTCGGCATTTTGAGTTTGTTTTGGTTTAAATTGCATTGGCTTGATGATGCTTGAGGCCAGCCAAAAGTGGGCCTATCCCAAGCACTTTTATTTTAACTCTGCTCGCCGCTCACTGCTCGCTGTTAGGCTTTATTCCTTTTGCCGTTTGCCGTTTGCCATTTGCCATTTGTTTTCTGAGTATCGCCGAGGATTCTTACAACACTTGAGTCAATGCAAATGCAAATACAAATAACTAGTTCAAGTGCCTGAATATTTTTGTTTTACACAGCTTGAATAGAGCCATAGAATGAGTAGTAGTACTACAAATACAACAAGTGCTTAGAGCTCTCACAGCAAACTTACATGCTTAAAATAAGTTTAACTCCCTCATTATGTGCACTCTACAGCTTAATTCAACTTTTACCTGATTATGTTAATCTTATTTAAACTTCTCGCAGCTGCTTTTTTTTTATTCCCCTGTCTTTAGTTAAATACTTTTGCACTAAGCGCTGCTAAGGGAGGATATCCCAAGAGTGCGGGACACTCTTTATTTACCACACATGCGCTCTGAGCGCCTTCCAGTGCGGTTGTGGGTAATATAAGAGTGCTTTGGTACTTTTGCTCTTTATTCAGCCCAAAAAAAAGTCCCAAATTTCTAGCGGCTATTCATATTTAATTGTGTTTGCAAGTTTGTGTTGAGTTGAAGTCTAAGGAAATTAAAAATTTGTCTTGATTTAGTTTGCTGTTGGTAAAAATCTTTTTCTTTTAGATTTAGTTCTGTTTTTGCGTTGTTTAAGCTTGATCTGTTTAAACTGTAAATTATATAGTTTTTGTAGAATGGAATATAGAATAGAATAAGAATAGATATATTAGTTAGCTTACCCAATTATGTGTATTTTTGTTTGGTTTTGCTACATTTTCATGATCTTCCAGATCTAAAAATTGAACAGACTTTATTATTTTTATTATATATCATCAATTTACCCTTACCCTATCGTGAGTATTCGGCAGTGGATTACGTACATCCAGAGCCGGTGTACCGGTTTTTGCATCCTTGGTCGGTTTGCTCACTTTGCTTACAGGCTTTGGATTTGGCTTTGGATTTGGGTTTGGATTTGGCTTTGATGTGCTTGGTGCTTGGTTCTCCGGCATTTTTTATTTGATTTATTTGATATTTTCTCTTTTGGGACACTTAAACAAAGACAACAAGCTAAAAATGAAATGTTTGTCGATTTTGTTGCATACATGTTTAGAATTTAATGTGCCGCCTACTATTTTATTTTATTTTTTTTCTGTCAGACCAGATAAAGATGTAACCTTATCATGTAAATATGAAACAGGTAAATATTATACATGTCTGATGCCCCGGGCAGAGCTAGTAAGCTTAGTCACTGAGTCAGCCAGTCATTCGTCAGACGCTTGTCAGTTGCTATAACAACACACTCACACACATACATTTACATAAACACATACATATATACACACATACGTAGTTACTCATATATATTACAATACATCATAAATGTCAGCGAGCTGAAATTGCGCATAAAGCCATATAAATGAGTCTACTTTAAGGCCGCACTATATTTATGTACTTTCCGCTGGCCATAAGCGCGAAAATTGTCGCACTTGCGTGAAATATGTCTATGGCCATATAGAACAGCCTTCTCATACTTACACTCACTCCCCCTCTCTCTCTCACTCTCTCTCTCTCTCTGTCTCTCTCGTTGTATTTTTCTTTTTAACTTTTTTCATTTTATAAATTAATTTGCATAAATTATGGCATATATGACGGGCGGGGATAGCTGTAAGCCAGGCCAAGCGTTTGCTATTTATCAGAGTGTAGACAATTCTCGAGCAAACAAAAAGCTCACAGCAATCATTCATTCAGTCATTCATTTGCTTCATTCCACTTCTAATTTGCATTTTTGCACGGGCCCACAATGAAACGCACTCCTAGCCAGAAACAACAACAACAACTGTCAGCAAGAGGATAGTAGTAATGGCAACAACAACAGTAACAACAACAATGTTGATTGTCTGCTAAAGAGCATCCAAGTCGTAATGGAGTGGTGGCAAATAAACATAAAAATCCCCATCGAATTGCGGCCGGCGCACAAAAGCCAAAAGATTCAATTCGATGAAAAGGAAATGCTCGCGTACGCACAAAATCTCTCTTCTCTAGCGTCAAATCACTTTATTTCACTTGTTTTCAATTTTCACTCACCAGCCCACTCCCACACCCACACCCACCTCCCTTCCCAATTC
Organism: Drosophila grimshawi; assembly: GCF_018153295.1. Classification (NCBI taxonomy): domain Eukaryota; kingdom Metazoa; phylum Arthropoda; class Insecta; order Diptera; family Drosophilidae; genus Drosophila; species Drosophila grimshawi. The sequence goes on from NW_025063098.1 coordinate 27,916,294, forward strand.
CCTCACCCCACCGCTCATAACAAGAATACAACTTTTGGCGCTCCTTTCGCTGTTTTATGTGCATTCTCTTCTTTTTTTGTGCTTTTTATGCCAATCATTCATGAGCGTAGCTGGGCTTTGAGGTAGTTGTAGTTGGAGGGGTCAAGATATACCCCTTTATTGCTCAATAATTAAATTATGCAAAATATATTAATATATCTTGACTGCTTCTGCCCTCAAATATGCCTTCAAAAAGAATTAAATCTACTATTATATAAAATTATATTTAATACTCATATTGCCCTGCTACTGCGTCCAACTCTGCATTCTACATAATTTCAGGCAACTAAAATATTCTCTTTAATCCCAGATTGTATAACTTCAGGGTGTAAAAAGTAAGACAAAACAAAGTAGAAATTTAAATACTAAAATGCTTTTCTTTTTGCGAAACTTGTGTGTTTCAAAGAGGTGTAACCCAATATCATAAATCTCCAGAATAATGTAAAGAGCATCCAAAATAGAAGGTTTAATTATATACTTCGAATTTATAATAAGTAATAAATTAACAGTTATATCAGCTCAGCTTGTCAACTGCAAAACAGTCAAGCAATTGTAGAACTTAGTTAAATTTGTCTTGACTTCATGTCTGCGACCTCGTTTGACCCTTTTGCAGCCATAATTCCTAAATCAACTCTCACTTTTGCACGAATTAAAGTCGGATTGAGGATTTCTATATCTTCCGAGCTTAAAACAACCTTCTTCTGGTAATCTGCCATGATGTACTTTGAGGATTCCCAATCATTGTCATGAAATTGGCAGATTCGGCTACTGTTTGTACCTGTTTTAGCTAGTTGATCTCTCAGTCTACAGTGACCTTATCAACAAACTTCTGAATATTTGGAGTCTTTTTAAAAGGTATTTGGCTATTCGGAGACCTGATGTCTCAGGCCATCGTCCTTCATTTCTCAATTGTTGTCACTGGTTTTTCTATTCCTTATTATTACATAAAACTTTATGTTATTTTCAGCATCAGCCTTAAATGGAGCAAGGTGTTTCCTTTAACTACGGCCATGTACTTATATGTACCGTGTCTAACTTCTGTCTCTGTGCTGTGTCTTTGTGTCAATTTTCATGTTCATGTTGTTGTCGTACTCAATAACCAACCCGACGCTGCCACAAAAACCGTCGAATAATTAAGCCATAAAAGGTTTGGGGCAAGCCCACTCTACGATTTTCTGTTTATTTTTTTTTTGCTCTGGCTGCCGCACAGCTTTGACAATTAACCAAACTATAAAATGTTTTAGTTTGAACACCTGAAAATGTGTGGAGCCCGCCGCAGTTACCGCCAACGAAGCCGCTGCCGCCGCTTTTGGGCGCTTATAGAAAAAGCTTACCCAAAGGACACCCACACACACACACACACATGAATAAACGCACGCACATTTAAGCCAATTAGCATTTATGTGCGACGCTGACAGCGACGCTGGCATTCGCTCGCATTGGCAACAGCAACAGCAGCAGCAGCAGCAACATCGGCAGCAGCAGCAAAAGCGCGTTACATTTTCATCAAACGCACGACACTTTGTTTTAATTTGAGCAACCGCACGCACACACACACACACACACACACACACACACACATACATGCCGCATTTGAACTAACACACACACACATACGGTGACAGTTTTGGTTTGGTTTCGTCACGGAGTCGGGTCTGGGGCTCTATGGGGTTTGCTGGCATAGGCATTCCCAGATTTTTGTTTGTTTGCCAGTCCCACTACCCTGCCAACCCTCCTCCACATAGCCAACCATCCATCCTGAGCTCCCAGGGGCCCTTGAACGGGATATTACATTGTTTTGGGCAATTCACTTTTACTGTGATTAATTTAAATGTGTACCCTCCCTGCCCCCCTAAGCACATACACACACCCGCACACACACACACACACACACCCGCACACACACACACACCCGCAGATATTTGCTGCCCGCACGCAGCGATCCGCAGCCGTGACAACTTTTTTTCTTCCTTTCCCCACATTTTTTAAGACAACGGTGTGCGTGTGTCTGTGTGTGTGTGTGGGTGTATTGTATATATGTCGTGTGTGGCATTCATAAATATCCTTGAAGCCCACATCCGCCATTTTAAATCGAATTGCTCATGACACTGATGAATATAATTAGCACTCAAAAGACAACACCCACAGTTGTCGTGCTAATGAGATATGTATATGCTCATCTGTACGTATTTATTTGGCCCGGACTGTGCTTCGGCGTTATGAACGATGTGGGGCGCGTTGCCTCAATTGATGTAATGGAATTGATTTAGGCATAATGTGATTGCATTATTAATTACCAGAGCTGCTTTTTCAATTTGTTTTCATAACTTTTTTTGGCTTTTTCTCAGAATAAGACAAGTGATATTTTTAATTGGACAGGAAATTGATAGCCGTAAAAGAAAATTAAATAAAATGTTCAAACTCTTCAACAGAAACTCTCAAGTTTTAAGACTGAAATTAGATTAAATGAGATAATCCCTTATCGCATAATATTCCATATTTACTTTACTTCACATCAGCTTTTACTATTTACTATACTATTAAGCTCGTCACTTTAAGACAAAATATTTTAGATTTATTTCGCATAAAAACTTATGAAAATATATAAGCATAAAGTAAATTCTTTGACATTCAATTTGAACCATTAGCTCGAAGATTTTGGGGTCGTTACAATTATGACATCCTCATACGCAGAGAGAGAGAGAGAGAGAGTGAGAGAGAGAGAGAGAGAGAGAGATAGAGAGAGAGAGATAATAAGAGATAAAGCCCCTACGCGCAACACTCTCTTTTCATCTTGGAATGGTAATTAATGAAATGCATCTGGGTTTTCCGACGCGTTCATTTCTCACCTGATGTGTAAATCAATCCAATTTCGGTTACACCAAACCCCACCTAAACCTAAACCCAGATAACGATACATTCCCCAGTGTATGCGAATGTATATGTATATATATATAAGTGTGTGTGTGTGTGTGGGTGCGTGATGTGGGCAAGTGTGCGTGTGACAATACGCAACATATATGAATACATGATCATGCATCATAATCCAACACCCAAAGCACACGAAAACTTGGCACACACACACACATAAATACATATATATATATATAAATATACATACATATATAGAGATTCACATCAGTTGGTTTGTAATTAATTACTTCACACATTGACGCCGGCCCAAAAACAAACACACACACAGCCACACACATAAATGTAAACTTTACTGACTGCTTCTAACGTACTTGTTGTTCCTGCTATTCATGTTTGTTGCTGTTGCTGTTGCTGTTGCTGCTACTGTTGTTGCTGCCACACGCTAACTAATATTGTTAGCAGCATTTTGGACGGTTAGCTGCATGTTTGGTTAGCTCTGCTCTCTGCTGTGCTGCTGCCTCATATCGTATCGTAAATTATTTGCCATTTATGCGGCATTGGATAGAAATGGAAATTTGTCCCATTTGTTGCGTCGAGACACTTGAGTATTCAGTATTCATATGGGCCACACCCCCCTTCCCCCGTTCCTCCGTTCCCCCACTACCATAACCCCAACACACCAACCCAACCCGCTCCACACCAAAGCCAAGCATGTTGTTTGGCATTGATTTATGAGCCCGAGTACATTTTGCCTAAAATATTGAATGAAATGTTAAGCCCGAAAGGCACGCTAGTAGATGGGCTTTAATTTAAATTATAATTATAGTAATTGTTCGGAAATATGCAGAAATATAGAGATAGCAACTTAAGTGAAATAGATCTAATCCAAGCGGGGGCCGCGAGCTAGTAGATGGGCTTTAATTTAAATTATAATTATAGTAATTGTTCGGAAATATGCAGAAATATAGAGATAGCAACTTAAGTGAAATAGATCTAATCCAAGCGGGGGCCGCGAGCAGGGTACACGTTTGTGTGGAGTGCTAAACTCAAAAAGGTTTCTCTTACTGGCAACCCATTTTCGTCAGGCTTTGGCAACCCCTTGGCTTAGCTTAGTCAAATAATGACGCCTACAATTAGACGAGCAAAACTTTGACTACTGCTTTTTCTTCTTCTGCTGCTGCAATTACGCTTGGGGGAAAATTGAGTTAGTGCCTCGACGTGGCAATATGGCAATGTTGCAATTGGCCCCACCCAAGGATTAGCTACAGAAAATGAGCGCAAGAAAATTATATAAAAATTAGTCTTACAACTGCAAGACGAACCGCTTGTTTGCTTGTTTGTTTGCCCCGCTTGCATCTCACCTGTTATTTTTAATGAGACCTCCTGCCGCGTGTTTACAAAAAAATAAAAATAAAATAAAATAAACCAGACAGAAGAGCTATATTTGGCACGCCGAAGCTTAGATATCCTCGCAGAACGAAGTTAATATTAATTTAATATTATTTTTAATAACTTGTTGTCCAAACTGAGAAATGTTTCTACTGACAATTATATGATCCAACTGACTGCGACTTCGAGACTAGACACAGATATATTTACTCGGTTACTGATGCTGACCAAAATCATATATGTTTTGAGAGCCGTCATCACTTCCCAACCCAGCTTGTAATACTCCATGCAAGGGTATGCGAAAATAAGAGAACTTGATTAGGATACAGGCAGCAGGTATGAGTTTAGGAAGTGCATTTAAAACTTGTCCGCTGCCACTTTAATTATGACTCCAGTTAAATATTGCTTTTAAATGAAGCTCACGCTGCACCGGCTCTCATCTTATTACGCAGCTCTGCCAATTTGTAATTAAACTTTCATGCGGTTGCCAGCAGACTCGAAAAAGTTGCACATTTGATTATGCTGCTAACCAATAAGCGCAATCATGTGCAGCAGCAACAACAGCAGCAGCCACATCAACAAAAATAACAAGTGCAATTAACTGGCGCATAATTTCATGTGCTTTGAGCGTTGCCCGAGTGTTGGCTGACCAGCAAACAAATTGTTGGCTTAAACTCAAAAGTGGCAACAATTTATGTGCAAAAAAAAACAAAACAACAAAAAAACCAAAAAAACAGCGAACATCAAAAAACTACCACAACAACAAAGTAAAACATGGAAATATTTGGCAGTCAGCTACGCATACTTCGCCATTTTGCACTTGCCCCGGTGGCAGCCACCATCGCTGTGGCTACTAAATTGCACCAAATATTGGTCAGCTTCTTTCTTTTTTTTTTTGCTGAAGTACTTTGTTTTACAGCCAGTTCAGAATTGTTGTCAACCTCTTTTACGCGACCGGTCACCGCATATTTCCAAACAAATAACCAACTAATATTCACAGCAGACAAACAGCATTTCGAATGCTCAAAGAGTGACTTACCGGAGTGACTTTTTATTTATAAATGTCTTCCAATTTGAGGAAAAAATATAACTCATTATAACTTCAAAAATAACTTTCCAACTGAATACATGAATAAACCTCCAAATCCGCTAGATGTTAGAATTTATTTATCAGTAGGATTTATTTATCATTACCATCCTTTTCAGTATTTAATAATTTATAGCATTAACTAACATATATTTTTTCTTTAGTATATATTACTATACGCTCAATACTGTTACACTTATTCCCATTAAATATCTGTAATCGAATCTTTATTTTCACAAAACGAGTAAATTTCTCTTGCAGAGATTTAACCAAATGAAATTAACTTTAACTGAAAGTGAACACATATAAAGAAATATTTGATTTTATATCTAGACATACTTTGATGTGGCGGCGAAGTAATATTTCAGTAATTTAACCAAATATTATCATTTCATTTTTGAATAAATTAAAGCGAAACAGAGCTCACCTTATAAATAAATATAACCTGTAGACTACATTTGTGCGCACACCGAAAATATACTCGTATTTAAATGTGATAATAATTACATTGAAGTAAAGTATTTAACAGTTGACTGCAGTTAAGCAGTCTCGGTCTGTGAGGCAGCTTCTTTAAATGCAAGCATTAATTTTGGGCGCGTTTCGTGTGCTGTGCTCTGTTGCGTCCCAGCTGTCTTCAGATGTTGCCACTAAAAATATTTTCACACAAAAATTACCCAGACTACAAGTGGCAAGCAGCAAGTAGCAACAAAATAAACGAAAAAAAAAAGAACCGAGAATATAACATGTAATTTTACATTCAAGTGAGCGGAAAATATAAATAAGCAGCAGGTGCTCATTTCCTGTTCCGCAGCAAACATGCTACAGTAGCACAAACACACACATACACTTATACTTGTACAAGCACACACTTACGCAGCTGGCCAGGCATATCCTGGCATTTGTACCAAAGACAGACAAGCCATACCACGACAGAGATATAGAGGCAGCAGTAGAAGCAGCAGCAGCAGTAGAATCAGCATCAGCATCAGCCACAGCCGCAGCGAGGGAGATGCATCCATTTGAACTATGGCCAACACACCTACACACACACACACACAGAAGCTACAACAGCTGCTGCTCGTGTGTATTTGTTTGAGTGTATTGCGAAAAGTTCATTTATATAACCGTCGCTGACATCGCTGTCGTGACGTGCTACGACATGCACACGCCCACCTTATAATGAGCTTGGGCGGTCTGCGCAAAAAAAAAAAATGAAAGCGAAAAAAAGCATATAGAAACTAAACAAGTCCGCAACGAACAAAGGCAATTACTTGCCCTTGGTGCTAATAACTTTTGCAGGTGTCAAATGTGTGTACATGCATATTACATAGATGGCGAAAAGTGTGCGTACAGCTCTATAATTAACAAATGATTAATTATGCATGACTTTGGCTCGCGCCCTGCTTCGTTATCAGCTCGCCACACGTGCTCTTGCTACACCCCTGCCAACCCCGCCGCCTTTGTTTCTGCTCTCAAGCTGTCTGGTCGTTGTGTGTGTTTGTGTGTTGCGTGTGCTTCCTGTTCCTGGTGGTTTTTGCCTTTGCAGCTGCCCCCCTCCCAAAAAATTGTTGCCCATTATTGCCTTTGATTCATTAACATTTGCTCCTGTGATAACAAGCGACCAGAGTTTAAGCGGCTTCTACATATCTGGACGAGAACTTATTTGTCCTGTGTGGCCACCTTAATGGACACTGCAACGTTTGTGTATGTGCCTTGTTTAGCATTTAACTGTCAGCTTATTTACATAGAACATGAGAGTCGACAACATTGTTTGCATACAATTACAGAGGGACAGAACCCTTGGCATGCATAGACGAATACAAAAAAAAACAACAAGAAAAAAACACAAGGTCTGGTCAGTAAAAGTAGTCACAGAGAAGAAAAGCACAACTTTAATTCATTGCATAAATAATGAGGGTGTTCAATAGCTCTAAGACAACCAACATGCAACAAATGTGTCAAAAAACAATATTTGTTTATTTTGTTTTTATATTTGTTTCTTTTATTTTAAGCAAAATTATGCAAATAGATCTGCAGTACGATATCAATATTTGAGATGAGATGAGATGGCAAATTATTCATACCCTTCTTTAAGATGAATTATTGAAATGGCACTTGAGAGTTAAGGAATCTATCAATACATATTAAGTATTACAAATGTAAAAGTTTGAGAGGAAAAGTGTTCACGAACAGGACTAAAATATATTATTTATGTGTTGTAATCTCAGTAATTTTTTGATAGCCTAATTGGATTAAGAAAACCACAAAATGATATTTTCTTTATTTCCTGACCTACATTATATCTTACGATCAGTTCAGCTTGGCATCTCTAATCGCAGAAAGGACTCAGGTTAGTTTTAGGTTAGGTTCAGGCTTGAGGGCAAGGGCTTGATGAGTAATTCATGTACGTGTATGTGTACGTGTAAGTGAGTAGAGAGATTCTTGTGTGTTGCAACGAGTTTGTTGAAGTTCTGCTAATGTAGCCGTGCAGCAATAACAATACTTGTATGTTGGCAACAGCAATAGCAACAAGAGCAACGAACAGCTCAACTATGCAGCAGCGTGCAACTTGCAACAAAGGCATGCAGGCATTAAACTATGCAGGTTAATTTGACTAGAAACGTCGTTTGCTGCTGCTGCTGCTTCTTTTTGTTGCTTTATTCACTGCATGTCATGATGTAGTTGCTGTTGTTGTTAGATGAAGGCGCCCGCGGGCTACTTGGACACAAAGTTGGCCCAGGCATGTCGCCTGCCCCTTTCATTATGCGGCGTTGCTGTTAGAATGTGAAGCAAAGACAATGGACAAGACTCCAGCGGCATAGTTATAATCTATGCACATATATACACACATACATACATACATACATATCTACATGCATGTATATATTTGTATATACTGCACACTTGCATTGCACATATTTGCCACATACATGCAACAGATTCTCGAGTCATTTTGGACATTGTTGTTGTTCTTGTTGGTGTTGTGATAATGTTATATGTTTGCCTGTGAAGTGTTCGTGTGAAGTTGTTTTCCACTTCAAATGCGGCTCCTTTAAAGTGCAACGTTGCGTATGCGCAATTATTAAATGCTGCATAAGGACGCTTCGCGCTGCCATCGCAACTGAATGTTGTAAATTGTAAATTGCAAATTGTGAATACAATTTTTTATGTAATTGCTCGCAGCCATTTGACAGGATTTGTCATAGTGTTGATCCCATTAACATTTACGAACGCTATAAAAAACTGCATCACAAATTAAGCATTGAGCAAAAAGGACATGCGATAAAAGAGTGAATCCAAAGTGGCGAATGTGCTGCAAAGAGCATTGAACATATAAAAAAGGATATAACAAGTGAATACTAATTATTAGAATTGCTATTAAAGCAACTTTTGCATGTGATGCACCTAAGCTATCAGTGTCTGAAGGGAGACACAATCTGGTCATTTGAAAAATTGCAGATTGTGAATGTAATCCCAGAGAAAAAATAATAATAATAATGATATTCATTCTCTATTATTCTCTACTGTGGAAATATTAATAGTTAAGCTTATCCTAGTTAATTTTACCAATCAAAACATTCACGACCATGTAATTTGCATCACTCTTTCATTTTAATTCTACAACCCACTTTTTAATTTAAATTTACTGCTAAATAATCTATTGCCAAAAACGACGATTAAGTATTCTAGCCTATTTTGTATTACTTCACTTTGCTGGTCGTAACCCTTCACAATCCCCAATTGTACATATTTTTAAATATTTCTCACCAGTTCAAATCCGATAAAAGCCTTGTCAAGCCTCCGTTCAGTGGCCAACACAAAAAAAAAGAAAAAAAATATATATATGGAGGCACAAAACATAATAAAGGAAGAGGAACAACAAAAAAAGTGGACACCATGCAGCACAACATCCGCAACTGCAGCGCAGCAGCAGTGGCAACACCAGCAGCACCAAGGGCTGATTGCTGGCCATGTCCGCCACACAAAAAGGACTTCAACCCAGCCTCTACCCCCAATGTGTTAAACCTTTGACGCTTCATCGTTGTCGGAATTCAGTTACTGTTGCTGCTGACGTTGTTGCTGTTGTTGTTTTTGGTCGTTGCTGCTGCACACTAATTTCATTTTTTATACAAATCGAGGAGAATCCTCGCATTTCGTTATCGACTTTTGTTTGTTACCGCTTAGCTTGGCGATTTTCGACTTACTCGTATTTTTTTTGGTTTGATTTTTGTTTTTTTTTTTTGATTTGTTGATTTTATTTTTGTATTTTTCACTTGCAATGGAAAACAATTTTGATGGTTGTGCAACGCGTTGCGGAATTTGCATTCAATGACAATTTATGCAAATCGTATTGTCCGCCAGCCATTGCATATTGAATTAACTGCCGCCGATAGGTGCGAAGAAGAGGAGGACGTGCCACACGAAAGACAAGACAAAATTGTGGCCAATTGGCTGGCGATTTGTTAATTATGCGAGTATTGCAAGTAACACACATTTTGCAGGCATCCTGGGCATCATGGGAAATTTAATTCCATTTGTATACCTTTTGCCCGGAACACAGTCAAAATATGAATGGGTTGGCCAAATGGCGAAATGGCCAAATGGCGAAATGGCCAAATGGCCAAATGACCAGCCGGTCATCCAGAAGACCGAAGCAAGTGAGTGCGCTGGACGTGGCCGACAAAACGAACAATAGACCGTAAAATAAGTGCAAAGGCAGGCAAGCAGCATAAAAAGAAAATGAAAAACTTTGAGAGTGAGCGCAGAAAATTCAGCGAAATGAAAAATGAACAAAGTGCCCTAATGGCAAAGCATGCTGAACGCAAGCGGGCGGGGGGCACTGCAAACACACAATGAAGAGCATGTTCCTATTTAAAAGCAGAAAGCGGGCAGTCGAAGGTAGAGGGACAAAAATAAAATGTAAAAAAAAGTCAGCTTCAATTGAACAGTTAAACTTCCATTAATTGTGCGCCAGCAGCAGCGCTCGGCATAGCAAACGGAGAGCGAGAAGCTGGCGCTAGTGGATAGGGGATGGGGGCTGTAGGGGGACTTCAGCACTGTGCCAACTGTGTCAGTCTCAAATTTCAAATGCATGAGATGCTTACGTAAACAGGTCAGCCACCAAAATGTTGGCAAGTTATTTGAGACTTGCCAATTGTAAATGTAAAAAATAAGAGTGGAAGGGGGAGAGGGGGATGGGGATGGGCTGGTGGGTAGGGGAAATCGGCTGACGGCATTCAATTACATGATTGTGCCATTACTGGCAACAATAAGGGGCCTAAATGAAATTAACCAACATTTGGGCAGCTAATTGGTCGCCTAAATGGTCCAAGCTGCTCGTGTGGAAATCCATTCGACAAGCTCCTGCTGCACAAGCCATACCCCAACCCAGCACACCCCACCTTCCGTAGTGACACCCCTGACAGCTTCAATGAAGCGCATCACGTAAAGTGTCGCCAGTCACACTTCATTGAAGACTGTCAAAAATTTTCCATTTAACAAATTAGCAGGACACCAAAAAAAAAGTAAAGAAAAGAAGCAGAAAACAGGCAATTGCGCTTCAGTGGGGCACAAAAAAAGGAATCCACCAAGAACTGGAGCAATGACACCGAAATTAGTCTTAAGTTGGAAATAATGATGATAGGCCGGATGAGAATCGCCAGCTGCTGATAATGAAATACTGTCAGCCAACAAAAGGCTCGCCCCACTAATCCGCTAACAATTATAAAAAATAAGAAATACAGAAAGAGAATAAACCATTTGCAACATTAAAGCGCAGAGATTGGCCGCTTTAAAGCAGATTTGGAAAAATGTAAAAACAAAATACAAATGGAAACCAATACGCAAAAAAAAAAGAAAATATTTCAACACATAAACAAAAAATAAGAAGAGGGAAATGTGAATGGGCAAACATAAATCATTTGGTAGGAAAATGAAAAGCTTTGCGCAACAAGTCCACTAAACAATAAAAATCTGCGTTAGAAGACGAGAGAGCAAACGGGGAGAGCGGAGAGAACGGATGGCGGTTGCAAGGTTGCAAGGTGCCATCCAGCGGTTGACCGAGCGAAAAGAAATATATGTTAAATTAATATATATTAGAATTGATGGGTATTGTGGGATGGTGGAGACAGCGTACGCAAAAGGAAGGCGACTTTGAATGAAAGATTCCGACTTAACTCAACTGAAAAATACTTTAAGAGCGTGAGTATCCTTTTAAAATAAAATTGATCACATAAATACCAGCACGTTCCAAACAATACTCGATTGGTATATAGGAAAATAATAGTGGTAGATTTAAATAAGAAGGACTTAATAATTAAACTCAGAAGTAGGTTGTATAAGATTAATAATAAATAAATAAAATGCTGGCAACAATTTTTTGTTAAGTGTTTTTCTTCTAAAGCACAGGTATAAATGGATTAAGCATTTTTGATTTAATTTGATTGATTTAATGTTCGTTCATTAACTGTTTTCGATACGCATGTCAATTAAATGCAATTTGCAAAACAAGCATTCAATAATCATTAATATCATATCTTGTATTTATTATATGGTAAATTTCAAGCGAAAAAAGATGTCGATTGGATAGGCAGAGTATTTTTTATTTGTTGCCCACTGAATCTGCAATCCTGGCAACCTTGGGCATACTGGCATCCTGGCAATTTGTGGTTCGTGCTTTTGTAGTGTGATTTATTTGCTCGTCTGTGGCACTTAAACACTTATTTAATTTTTTATTTATTTTTTTTTTGATATTGTAGTGTTATGTTTGAGTACATGTATGGATGAAATCCTTTTCGCATTGATACTTTTTATTGTGTGCCCAACTAATGACATCAGAGGTTTTAAATATTAAATTGCATTTGCTTCAGTTAGTTTAAGCACATTCAAAATACAAGCATAACATCCTGAGAACTTAACTGCAAATTTTACGAATAATTAATTTGAAGTGAAATGATGCTAAGAGCATAATGATATTAGCCTCTTGGCAAAATATATGGCAAAATATAAAGGAAACAAAATTGTTTTTGCTTCGACTAACTAGGTAGATATTTTTATTAGCTTATGGAAGTGTGCGCTGACTTAACTTAAAAATGTGCAATAATGTTACCACCACCACCTGTAAAGCTTAATAACCCAAACCACCATTCGTACATCAAGCATTTTTCTACATTTATTTATGAAACGTGTGCAAATTTTATATGTTACAATAAGTGATCACATTTGCTTCCCAAAAAGAATAAGCTTGTACGAATTAGTAGTGGGTTGGGTTGTATTAACACAAATTCCTTAAAGCATTACATTAACAACGCAGGAGCGGACCAGTTGGAGGCTTATGGTAAAAAGTAGTGCTAATAAGGGGAAAAAAAAGAGATTCATAAAATTAATGTAGTTGGCTTTTTAGGTTGATGAGCTCACCCTGGGATCGGCTTTCTTCCAGCACTGATGGAACCACCAGGCCTTGTGGCATAGCGTATCTCCCTCAGGATGTATGCAATGCTCTGAGGCTGCCATCATATTATCCCTTACTGAGTGGGGCACAGAGCTGAAAAGCATCTCCAGATGGACATCGCCTTTGTCATCCACAACTTCGAACTCATGGAACAGGCAATTCATGTAGCACTTAAGCTTCTCATCCTCGTGTATTTCGCCATCGCTGAACTCTTTTATCGCCGCTGTGTAAATGATTGCAATTGTTGCAATTAAAAGTGTTTTTTAAATTGCTTGCAACACACACCTTCACTGACGCCGGTTTGCTCAACGCATATATCGTGAAAGATCTTTGCCATTCTGAGTACGTTATTCGGTGGATACTGCAATTAAAAAATGCTTTACCTAAGTAGGCGTGTCCTTGCCAGAACACTTTATTAACTCACGTTCTCCTCACGCTGTGGCAGAGCCGGCGACATCAGCGCATCGCTGAGCAGCGACAAGACGATTAACAGGCAGGCTGCGACAGGACGACGTCGGCGATTTCGACCAAAGTCACTCAAAGCCATTTCCATGTTACTCGTCTGTAAAACAGCAAAAATTGTTTGTACGCTCCGAACGGCCTTGTTTGCCAGTTGTGAAAGGCGAAACAAAAGCGACGATGCATAACAACAAAACAACGAACAAAAAAACAACAGGAAATGTTGGGCATAGCCAAATTTCAATACACTTTATTAGTAACTCTCTAAAGGGAAATATAATTTGCTTTCTAACTAATGAAATTCTCTTTATTCCGAAGAAAACACAAACACACTCAGTTGAATTATTTGGATTTCACGCCGAGAGAATAGAATAAAAACTATTTCGAAGAATTAAAGAAATACTAATGCATTAAATAAAATCATATGTAGCCTGCATATTTTAAGATCTACTCTTTAAAACTAGTAAACAGCAAGTTAAACTATTAAAATAAAAAACTTCGTAGAACTTGATTTTAACTAAAAATAAATCATTTTCTTCTTAAAGTAAAACTACACTAAACTAGAAGCACTCACACCAATGGTAATTACCATGACTTCATACTGAGAGAATGGTGATTTAAAAATATTTCGCAATATTAAGGAACAGCAAACTCAGATATTCTCGGATCTGCTCTTTTTATTTGTTGCACGCTTTTTGGCAAATTTAAAGAACCCTTAGTTAGGGTATGCAATGCGAAAACAACAGGATGCAGAATGGAATTGGATGGAGAACTGGCACTGACGACGTCGACGACGACGTGCCACGCGTGACAGCTGGACAATGACAATGTATGTGTATATGCACTACATACGTACACATATATGTATGCGCCACAGTGTGTGTTTGTGTGTTTGTGTGTGTGCCAGAGTTTTTCTAAGTGCGCTTTTTTGTAATTTTTATATCAGGAAGCCCAGGAGAGATGTAGGGGATGGGGTAGGGAAGTGAAACGAACAAAAAATCATTTGTTTCTTGCTAGCTCAGCGCACGCTAAATTAATTCCAACCGCCACAGCTGAACAAAAAGCTCGCCAAACGGAAACGGAAATGTGGCCCTGAAGCGGGGCTTCAGCAGCGCAGTTGTCAACATTCTTTCTTCGAATGCACAATTGTCGTGTTAATTTTGACAAGCAGATGCCCACGTGCGATGCCTCGGTCCCCACCCCCCTCCTATAAGGCCCAAAGATATATATATATATATATATATATATATACACACATAAATATATAGCGGCGAGTCTAAAATTTGCCATTCGCAATTCGCTGGTTTTTTTGAACACAAAAATACAATAGGAAGACGTCAACTTGCGCCCAACTGTCACTTTTGTTTCATCAAATGTCAACGCAACAGCCAACAACCAACAACCGAAACAAAGCCACAAAACGTCGTTGGCTCACACACACTCACACACGGAGTGAAATTCACAAAGAATGAATGAAATTACAATAGCAGCAACAGTTATGATGGAATGTACACATATTTATGTATGTATGTATGTGCATCACAGTTGGCCATGGCAGCAACGATGGATGGTTTTTTAATTGCCATTTCAATTTTCGTTATGCGAATTGTTGTCAACGTGTTTTTTTCATGTTTTTGATGTATTTTGTTTCTTCTTTTTTCAGTGTATTTCATTGCTTACCTCTGTGTGTTCCCTTTTTAAACTATAAAAAATGTTTCGCGGCACACGCTAGCACAGAAATTGTTTGACAACCGCAGTTGAAATTGAAATTGCTTTATTGCCATTTTTAGCGGCCTGTTTTATATCGATTCTGGACCAAGTTTTAGCGCTTCAAGCTTTCCACAACTATGAACATCAAGTCATTGATGCTCAATTTATATAATTTGAATATCGATGTCCATATTTATCTATGACCTTATTATTAAATGACTTAAATGACTATATACATATGTATGCATTGTATATACAAATTTCCTGCTGCATGCAACAAAGCACATGTACCACGCCCACTTGCGTGTCTTCAATTGCTAGCTGTACAATTTAAGCTTGCTCCCTTTCAAAGAAATTCAATTTTTTGTGGGCTAAGCAAATGTGCAATATGCAAATGCCATAATTCTGGGCATTTTAATGATTTGGTTCCACTAATCTAAATACTACGGCTTGATTTTAAACACCAAAAATATTCTATTAAATCGCTTGCACTAATATATATTCGGCAAAACATAGACACGATCCAATTTACTTATTGATGGCTACTAAAATGCTTTCACTAATATTAGTAATTATAATAACTGAACAGAAATACCCTTTAGAGCGGAGTAATTTTGCTGACATTTAAGTTTTTGTCCAGAGCTAGAAGAATTAGTATGTTTTATACGTTTCTATTACATATTTAAATTATTAATCAATTATTTTATTTATTTACATATTTTATTTATTTATTTACATTTGATTTATATGTTTTCTGTTTCTCGACTGGCTGGGATCACTGGGATACTCTATCAGAGAGGGTGACATATACACATGTAAAAGCTTAAATTGATCACACAAATTAAGACGTCTATTACATTAGATATTATTAAAGACAGAAATTCAGAGTGACTAAATTTAAATTCAAATTGCTATTTATTAATTATACATAGCCCTGTTACCATCAAAGGGCATTAATAAAATTCAACACGCATCTTATCGTAACAATGAGTAAATGGCATTTAAAATAAATGCTTGATTGAATAGTATTATTGAATTCGTGCACTATTCATTCCGATGTCTCAATTATGAAAGCTAATAAGAAATAAGAATAACGTTAAGAAAGTTTGAATAACGTTCCTGTAATAGCTGTGGGAATAAACTTGTCATTAAATTATCATTTATCTTCATTTAACATTACCCCTTAATTATTATGTGCCACGTTAGATCAATATTTTAGCCCAAAACAAATGTTACTTCTTTAACAAACTACTTTTTAATCCAATCGATATTGTTTACGATAGCGCAAATGTGTTACATTGATGTATTTATCATCGTTACCTGAAACTGCTCGTTTGGCATTCATTTTGAATTTCAATGCTGGCTGCACTGACAACTGCAATTGATTTCAGATTGCCACGTTTGATTGGTGAAATGAGCAAATGAATGAATAGTACAAAATGTTACAGATCTGTATACAATGACAAAGTGCCAAATGAAAAAGCAGAAGCCCATAAATTGAACAGTTTTTGTCCGTTGTCAATGATTAATGCAGAATTGTCATTGAATATTTGTATATTTAACGGGTTGTGTTTAATGGCTATGAATAACTCGAGCTGATCTAAAATATATACAGAATTAAAAACACGCAAAACATTTTTCTACTATCTTAACATTTGTTAAAACAATCAAAATATCCTGAGTTAGAAATATAAAATTAATTTACTCCAATTGAATCAAGAATTACATCATTTAAGTAGTAGTATACCTAAATAATCGATTATAAGGCAAATATGTTTTAAATAAAAATGAATTAAACCCTTTTTGCCACATTAGCTACAACCATAAATTTTGTTTATTTGATTTTTTTGATAGCAATTGTGCACTTTTCATTTTGTTTTATAGAAATACTATGTTATGCCAATGACACTGGAATCGATGCTACCAATATAAAATGCGCAGAAAAAGCTCATCTGTATTATTAATTATTTGTGGAAGTGGAAAATGGAGTCGACAGCCGCATATTAATTTTATAACGATGTCATTAATGCTTGGCGACGCATAAAATTATATAGATGCGCATTTTAGATAGGGCTAATTAAATAATTAAATATGCTTTAGGCCAACGCACTCAACGGATTTATTGGTGCGATCTATCAGCCATGGCAATTATGACTGCATATATATCAAAATATTCGAATTTAATTCAATTCGTATTCACAATGCTGCCATTCTAGCCATGGTCAAACTAGCAACAGCTGCAGCAAAAACTTTATGTGTTATTCCATTTCTAGTTTTCATATAATTTTTTTGTTTTTATTTATTTTTTTTGGGTTTTTGGAATGCTCGCCGAAACTCTATTTGTTGAATGTAAAATGTGGATGTGGAATGAAACTACAACACAGAATAAAATAAAAACATAAATCACAAGCCGTCATAAACCTTAGCAGGGATCACGCTCGTCTCTGTCCGCCCCTCAACGCTCAGATGAGAAAGTAATGCTGCAAGGATAATTTATTAGTGTTTGTTACGCTGCTAATCAGCTTGCGGGGATACTTGCCTTGGGATCCGCCTGCTTCCAGCAGCGGTGCAGCCAAAAGGCTCGCTCACATTTCGTGTCCCCCTTGGGGTAGAGACACCGTTTGCCCATGTTAATCGCAATGTCGTGCATCGAGTCCAAACGGTCCAGCAACTTCTCCAGATGCACCTCGCCATCCTCGTGCAGGACATCCGTCTCGTCGAACACACAGTACATGTAGCATTTCAGCTTCTCGTCCTCGTGCACCTCGCCATCGCTGAACTCCTTAATTGCCGCTGCAGACGACACACAAGTTGCAAGTACAGTTGTTCAGTGAGAGATGGCAACAGCTTGTTGGCATTAACCCGGCATCAAACACAAGTCCATCTAATCTACTTGACGGTTGCTTATTTACCAACACAACTACTTACCTTCGGTCACGCCCGTCTTGGCAACGCAGGTATCGTGTACAGGTGCCAAAGCCTTTAGCAGCTCCGGCGGAGGATACTGTGAAATCGAAGTTGTTTTTGTGAAATTTAAACATTTTTATTGTGCCTAAGGATCAAACGGAATCAGCTCTCTATAACTAAACAATTTATTTTCTATATCAAAATTATTTCGTATAAGCGAGTTCATTAAATTTTTGATAGAGAACAATTTGAAAATAATTCGATAGATAAATCTTCCTTAAGATTGTTTCATAACTTGAGCTTTACATATCTAAAACACAAATTTATATTAAGCTGAAACATAAACATGAACGGATATATTTAAAATATTGACAAAATTTTTTTGACACTACTTTGAAAGTATATTCATATTATCAAGTTTCACTGGAAATAAAATCACAAACTATTTCTCGAGCTTGCATCGTCAAGTCAACTTGCCCCCTCCGTTTACTTTATTAACTTAACTTGTAATTTTACTTATCTTTTCAACGCCGTTAGCGATCTGGAGTTGCTTACCGTTTCATCACGACGCAGTTCAACTGCCCGAGTGCCACGCCCCATCAGCACAGAGCAGAGCAATAAAATGCAAAAAATGTTAATAGTGGCACGCAGGAACATGATGCCGCACAGCTGCTGGTCAATCTGCAACGTAAGTCAAGTCAGGAGTCCAAAGTAGCGGTAAGCTCCGGAAGCACGTGATATGCAGGATATCAGGGATCAAGGATTTAGTGGTATTGCAGCCAGCGTACTCTCTACCTCACTCTCTCTCTCTTTCTCTCTGTTTCTCCCTCTCTCTCTCTCTCTGTCTCTCTCTGTGCGTGGATGTGTCTGTTTGTGTGTGTACGTGCCACTCGGGGTATTAGCAGACGAAATTGAATGACTTCAATGTGGGCGAAGAGGCCAAATGCAACTGCAACTGGCCACACAGCAAGTGGATGCTTTATAGCCGATTGTAACTACAGCTTGATCAGTGCAATTAGGTGGCATTAATTGCTGGTAAGCCAGCAGGGCTATAATTAAAGCAAAATCCAAACAGAGAGCCCACAATTTGCCAATCAAAGCGCATTCAGCAAGGCGCGAAAATACATGGCTCACGCGGCAAATAATCATTCGCCATGTTTGATGGCCAAAATGGCTACGACCCCGTCGACCCAGAGGCAACAAGTTAATAACAATAGCAACAATATCAACAACAACAACAACAAGAGCAGCAGCCACACGCAGAGAGCTATTAAATATAATGTGAGGCGACTGGCAGTCCTTAAACCGCACCCCATCATTTGGGCCCACACGAAACGCGTTAATTACGGTAGCATTGCAATTTTTGTTTTTTTTTTCTGGTTATTGTTTTTTCTGTTCTTGCTCTCACATTCATTAATTATTATGCAAGCTAAGCGCTTGACACAAGTTTTGGATGACGGTCTCTCTGTCTCTCTCGCTCTCACTCTCTGTCTCTGTGGGCCTCTCATTCGCTCTCTCTTTCTTTTTCTCATGCTTTAACATGCAAGCGCAACGTGTCAAATTAATTTTTAATAGCCACCCACATCACACCGCCCCCCGTCGTTTGACTGTTGCCAAATAATAGATTTAAACGAGGCGCACACCACCACAAGGTCCAACATCAAAACTTGGGGTATGCCCATGCATTGTAATTAAAGTTTTGGGGCCATGCTGGGGTCATTCCAGCTACAAGCTAACCCAAAATAAACGTTAATATACGCACAAAGGCACTGCTGCCAAGTTGCCACATTCAACTTGACATTTGGGTGTTGCCTGTTGTCCTCTTGCAGTCGTCGTCTGCCTGTTACCCATAATTGCGCAGTATGTTGAAGGTATTTAATGCAGCACTGCACCATAGAACAAATGACATCTCTGTCTGACAGAAATGACATTCTTTCGTAATAAATAGTTTAGAAACGTCCTAAAAATTTTCCAACTATTTGTGAATTTTACATTTTAACCTAACTGGTTCCTTTAATTTTTAGTTCATTTCATTGTGTTTTTAAATGTATAAAAGTTTTTTTATATTTCGTAAAGTTTGTAGACTTGTTTGTCCACATTACATAGATAAATAAATATAAGATACAAATTCACTGTGAAATATTCTCTTACACGTATTAATCATTTATCAGAAAACATTAAAAATAAATGAGCTGAAAATTGATTTTGTTCTTTTCTCTGACAAAATGCATCCCCTTCTGCAGCACAAATTTGGTAAGAAGGCTCAATAAAGTATTGAAAACTATTTAAGCCTTTCTTTCTGTATAACTAAAATTGATGCTATTTATTTTTTATATAATTCTATTGCAATATATTTGCAACTTTCTATTCTCATTTTTAAAATTGTTATTTTTGAAGTGAAATGTATTCTACCAATATTGGAATTAAATATTTGTGGACTGCCATATCTTTATATAGTTAATTTATACTAAAAAAACACACGTTTTTATCGATAGTACAGTGAAGTCAGTGTTTAGTGTATGGCTGTGTGCGTCTGTCTGTGTGTATTGACATCTGACACTTGCAAATTAGATGCCGGCATGCTGAATGGTCGGGGACAATGCTGCATATGATGTTGCACATTGTGTGTTGTACAACTTATTGACACCTTATTTGCGCTCACAAAACGCACAACCCGTTTGCGGTTTTTGCACACAATTTACATGTGAAATTTTTCAGAGCCAGAATGGCTGCCAGCCTGCCAGCCTGCCATGAAAAGTTGCAGCTGCTAACCACAGCGGCAGTGGCAGTTACATCATTGTCAGCGACTGGACACTGGCCAGGACGAGCGAGGACAACTTCGTTAAGCGAACTGCAGAATTTTGTGCAGTTTGTCAGGGGACTAAAAACGAGAGAAAGAGTGGGCAGCAGACATAAAAGGGGTACCAGAAAATTTGAATGGCGCGTTTGTTGCGGCCATTTGTATGGACTCTTGTGGTTTTGCTGCTGCCGGATATAATCGATTTACTGTTGTCCAGCAACCTACTTGCTACGCATTTCATCAACATCATGCAACAAACCCAAAAACTGAAATGGGGGAAAACTGAAAAGCGAGAACTGAGTACTGCTGCTGAGAAAAGGGTGACACTCCATGGGAGGTGGCTTTGCCGTAGCCGACTCCAATGAATTATAATTAATGATTGCGGCCTGGGCGCCGGCTTAGCATTGCAAAATTTATAGCCCGACCAGTGAAGCCGGCTGCCTGAGTATAATAAATTTAAATTAGCACTACGCAAATAAATACGCACAATAAATAACTAGCCAAGGTCAACAATTTAGGGCCATTTGATATGCATTTAACATTTTATTGCTCATTATTATAATTATTATGATTATTTATAACCAGGTCAGCTTTCTGTTATACATATATATATATATTTTTTTTTTTGCACACATTAAATTCAAAGTACCGCTCAAAGCAATGCAACTTGCATCATTAACATATTCACAGTCTATTAATTTTCCACGCACACACGCAAGTCTCAAGCGCTCAAGTCGCTGTTGCTGGTTTGCAAGTTGAGCCTTTGGCAACATAATTAGAAACTTTTGCACTTAAATGCAAGTC
This sequence comes from Drosophila grimshawi, assembly GCF_018153295.1. Lineage (NCBI taxonomy): Eukaryota > Metazoa > Arthropoda > Insecta > Diptera > Drosophilidae > Drosophila > Drosophila grimshawi. The sequence continues at coordinate 27,937,813 of NW_025063098.1, forward strand.
GAGAGCATGCGGCCAGTCGAATGAATGCATTAAGCCAAAGTGTAAGCCAAGTACGCGTTAGAAATGTGCCATTACTGCTACGAGTATATGAACTGGAACTCACCCTTGTTTTGCTTCTATGAAACGCACTTGCTGTAAGTACTAAAAGACGAGGTCATTAAACACAATACGGATAATCGTTAACATCCCCCAAATTGCAACTCAAAATCTATTTAGGAAATCTTTTTCAACACACATACAAAAATGTAAAGAGTACTGCTTTTGAGCTGCCAAGACTTAATGTTGTAAGGAAGAACTGCAGAAGAACTGGTATAGATATTTTCGTTCTTCACACAACTTCAGAGGTTACTTTATTTAATTTTCGAATAATATATTTGTACTTTGAAATGTGTAAAACAAAAAATACAAGTTTGTTGCAGACAGAAGTGCAAATTGAATTAATGTCCTACTCAAATCAATACAAATTCCGATTCGTACTTGTGACTTAAGCATTCTGCGTGATTTGGCCTTTTCTGTTATTTAATATGGAAATGATTGTTATGCTTTGAAACATTTATTGCTGTGTGCCAACTGTGTATGATTGAGCGATTTGGTCTGATTCTGACCAATTTGAATGGCCGAGAGAGAGAGAGAGGTGTGTGTGATTGTATGCGTGGTTGCAATTTAAATACAGAGGCACTTAACTTTATGCGTGACCCATAAAATTGGTCATAAATGCATCAAATGGCTTGACATTAAATATTAATTACGGATAAAATATGCGCGCACGATTTTCTCGGAGCGTTTGTGAGTTTGGGGTTATTAAACAATATTTCGAACTGCAACTGAATGCAGACGTCAACAATAAAATGTTGAACTTTTTTAAATTTTCGAATGCAAAAGAGGCTTACAAGTTAAACGGTTGGCCAAACGCTTGCAAACGGGCCGAAATGGGCGGGGTCATCAGGCAAAGGTTAAGGGGAACAAGGGGCACCTCCAGCAGCAATGTCATTGATATTCATGAGCCCGGGGCGTTTGAACTTGACAGTGATTAAGATTTGACTGTCCTAACCAAAACAAAGGAATAACAAAATCAAAAAATTATATTCTCAAAAGTGGACGACTATTTAAAGCCCTGTAATTATGTGTGACATAAAATGCAACTAAAATAGTGCTAAGAAAAAACAAAACTCTTAACCAATGCTTTCAAAATCAGTTCGTTATATTGTATGTGTTTAATTTGTGTTATGAATGTTTTTTTTTTTTTATGGATGCAAAAATCTGTCACTTTATCTGTTAAGTAAATTTGCAGAAATCTTTGTTAGTCTTTCTATGCCCTAGTACAGGGTATACATAAAAAAAGGCTGCTGGTATTCGCTTTACAAATGTAAATTAGACCGCCATTTTTTGCGCTGTGGCAGATATTTTAATTTAGTCTGTAAAAATGACACGGCCACAAACAAAAAAGGCGCAACGAGCTGAGCTGAACTGAGCTGCGATGTTTGCCCTTTGTTTTGTTAGTCAGGGCCAAAAGCATCTGGCCATAGCCATCTTTAGCCTTTTTTACATTTTGGTGGTGGTGATTTTTAAGTCAAAAGCGCGGCTACATCAAAAGGGTTTGCCCGTGGGTGGGTATGGAAATTTTTCTGGCTGTCGAATTTTTATACGAAAATGTCAAGCTGCTAGCAAAGCAATGCAAAGAAGAAAACAAAAAAAAAAAAACAAAATTCAACAAAAAATTGTAATAAAAACCCAAATAAAAGGCAAATGACGGCAATTTAATGGTTCAGACGCGAAAACAATAGTGTTGTTCTTGTTATTGTTTTTGGTGTTGCTGTTCTTGCTGTTTTGCGGCAGAGAGAGGAATGTGAAATATGTAATGTGTTTTTGAAAGCCAAAGTTGGCAACAGCAGCTCCTGCTGCTTGCTACCTATGAAGTTTTTTATCTGCTCGTTGCAGCTGCTTCAAAAAGTTGTCGTTTGCTGCCTGCTGCAATGGGCAGTGCAAAAGTAAACTTTAATTATAGCTGGACAGTAGTGCTTCTAATGAATGCCCCTCTCGTTGCCCCTCACCCCTCGGCTCGGCCCTTACTTGCTGCGTTTTCTATTTGCCTGAATTTGCCTTATTAAAACTTTCCGTCAACTTGCGACTCTGACGTTCTTTTTGGGCTTAAAGCTTCGTCTGTTGCCATAGCTCTGTTGTGTTGGCCCTCTGTACATATACATCTATATAGTATTTATATATTTATTTGCATGACAACAGCAGCAAGCCAAAAATTTAATTAGATTTAAATTCTTGGCTGTCTAATGTGCCGCTTCAGTTTCTTTTTTTCCCTTATTTTCATTCCGTTTTTGTTTTTGTTATTTGCTTCTTTTTTTTTTCTTTTTTTGCTGCACGGAAATTTGTCTTTACAAGTTTTTTGCGTTGCCCAGAAATTGTTTAATTAAAAGTTTTGTGCCGCTCTTGTTGTGCTTTTTATGAACACGCTTTCAGTTTCGTTTCAGTTTGGTTTTTATTTATTTTGTTCATTCGCTGCTACTCGCTTGCAACACTTAAACACAACACGCTGCAGCAGGAAAGAAGACAACCAAAAATGATTTAATTAATTTAATTTTGCACAACACTCAACGCAACATCGACTTTTTATAGTCCAAACCTATTATTATGATTACTAATAATTACCTTTTCATTGAGCTACCCAAGCAGGTCTTTTGTAAATTTAATAAGCAGCCATTCAAGTTAAAAGTGCTTAGATTTTAATTATGTACACAAATGCACATCAAAGCAGAAAGCCGCCCCCTTCTCAACATGAATTTAATTAATAAATTACCACCTTTGCCTGGGATAGTCCAGACATTGCATATTGGCGTATCAATTTAAATTGATTTATCAGCTGAGCTGTTGGAAAACAAATTTCGCAATTCTATTTGAAATTCTGCACAGAATAAATAAAGCAATTCAAAATCTAATTTCATTTCAAAAGAGACCAGAATGCATTACACAAATGTGTGTTTAATGGAACCGAAAAAATTTCTTTACAATCGCTTCTTGCTTTGCTTTCCATGCTTCTAATGCCAAGTCCTTAGACAAGGTATCAATGCATCATTCAGCTGCGATATATTGAAGACAAGGCAATAATAAATTTCAGATTGTATTTGATCACTCAAAGGACTCACCGTTCGAGTAGACAAAAAGCCCAGACGAAATATGTGTTTCTTTTTTTTACGCAATATTCGCAATACGCAATGCAAACGTAAAAGCAATCAAAAAATGCCATGCACAGTGCACTAAATGAAAAAAAAAACAAGCAACTACAGTGATAATGGGAAGGATTCAACTGCAGACGGCCATACAAATACACACACAGGTAAAGTGCCTATTGAAAGTATTGGTACAATTGGAAAAACCGAAGCCAAACGAACCACAGACGCCACAGCACAAACTTTTCTAGTCATCTTCATCTCAGGTTGACACCCAGTTTACTCCGAAGCTTTCGAATATGCCACAAAACCTGTGCGAAAGCGAAGCTAATACAGAAAACGATAGAAGCTGCCAAAGAGTGAAACGAGGTCACAAACGAATTAGCAGAAGGAGCAACCCAAATAAGACAACAAGTGCAATACCAGCAACTGTCTACAAAGTGTCAAACTTTTAATACCCTGAAAGGGTTAAGAATCAAGTCCCAATCGACATATTACACTAATTTGCTGTATAGCGGGAACAGCTGCATAATAAAAATTATCTAATTATCTGATCAAGTAAATCTATATATATATTCTTACATTGTATATGCCTTCTTCAATACAGTACTTGTTTTTTGTTTGTTTTATTTTTCATTTGGGTTACCTTCGGCGAAAAGAGTATGACAAGCACAAATAAAGCTCTTGATATACAACAGGGCTGCGTTGAGGCCAATAATGGAGAGAATGTGGGGGCGTGGCGTTTTTCTGGCAACTGTGCGACTGCTTTCCAAATGTGCCAAAGTTAATTAAGATCGAAATCAATATTGGCCCTTTAGCTAAAAGCATCAAACAAACCAGCCAACAAACCAAGCAACCAACCAGCAGCCCAGCCCAGCACAGCGCCAGGCCATGGCCAATGTGTCCAGCATTCAACGTTTTAACTGCGCCCAGGGGCGTCAACAACAACAACAACAAGAAGAATAACAACAACAATGTGCAACGTTCTGCTGCCCAACAGCAACAAGAGCAAAGCGAGAAAAACGAAAGTGTCAAAGTGTACAAAGCAAAGTTCTGACTGCTAACGAAATAATTTCAGATATTTTGTGTTGCTAATTCGAATGCGAAGGAACTTAGCCAAAAAAGGCGAAAGTAGGAAAGTAGAAAGAAGACCGCATGTGCGCATCTTTGATTTGGGTTTGCGCATCTCCGGGCAACTGAACAACTGGGCAACTGGGCAGCCGGGCAACCGGGCAACCGGGCATCTTGGGTCCACCCAATGGCCATCACAATTCAGCTATGTAATTTAATTTGCCTAAAGTTGTCTGCTGCCTATCCGCCAAAGTCTCTCCCAGAGTTACTTAGGCATTTCTTGGCCAAATCGAAAATCCTTTTGTACTGCTAATTATATAACAAGTTTTCTACCATTCAGGGTCATTTCCAAGAATTGATGTGGCCCAATGCCTCTGTTGTATGCATAATAAAGGAAAAACTTTTGTGTTTTGATAAGATTGTATTATTGATTACACGGTACACATATAGATTATAGATTATTTTAAGCAGGGTGATCACGTGTGCAGATTGCACATAGACTATGTGAGTTTGTGGAACTATTTTGTGATTATTCAGGCAGTAATTACCTTCACCAAAGCTTGTGTGTATTAAAGTTTTTTTAAGAGACTTTGGTGATCATCTGAAAGTTCTGCAGATAGTAAAATATTCTGTCAGTTTTCCTTTTGATCATAATATTACTATTATTTCAAGAATTGTTAGCCAAGTAGAGCTAAATGTTATTGGATAAATCACTTCTTGTAATTAAATGTCTGATTACATTTAAGCACTTAAACATTTACTGAATAAGTTACTTTATTTAAGCATTTTCAACTCTACAAACCTAGGTATGAAGCCCGCAAGTGCACAAATCAAAGCAGACTATTATTTCAAATTACTGTGGAATCATCGTAAGGAGGTTCACTCAAAAAAGGGAGAGAAACAAACACACAAGGAAGTTACCAGCACGTGGCAAACGTACGTGCGAAGTATCTGCTTAACAACAGTTTACATCAAAAATACTATAATCACATTGTGGGCAAACATTCAGGTGTGAGGTGTCCTATAAGTTCTATCCAATGACAAAGGAGGTGAAAAAAGAGAAGTGAAAATTACTTTTCCAATGATCGTTCAACCTACCCTCAAAAACCCATCCGATCTTCCACTTGATTCTTGCACATAGGGTACAGGTTACACGCCTAGAACACAAGCTCCCCCTTACTGAGTGATCCTCCACCTAATTCCAACCCACAATAAAAAAAAGTCAACCATAAATCTACACTTTTCGATCACAAATATCTCATATGTGATCCAAAACCACACATTTTTCTAAAAAAAAAAGTTGACACACCTGTCACTCCCCACCCAAAAGCAATAAACTAACTGCAATAATGATTCAATTACAAATTAAAAGCAATAAGCCCCTTCCTCTCATTGAATCCCCACATCCCTACTACTTTCAAGCAGTACTAAAAAATCGTTTTCAACAAATTGTGACGAAATATTTGTAAAAGAATTTTCATAGTCTAGCCAAGTGATCATTTCATAAGCTTCTGTTATCAGCTGGCTACAGTCAAATCAATTTATAAACGCTTAATCACCATTTAATACCGTTACATGTGTTAAACCTGTTAACTGAATGGGCTTCAGGGAACATAAATTGGCGATTTGTTGCGGCGTCGGGCATTAACATAATCCTGGCGATAATTGAAAAACACGTTTGTGGTCATTTTAATGTTCCGGAGAACAATTTATGATAATAACAATAACAATTTTTGGATTTTCACATTATTGCAATTTAATGAACAAGCGAACAACGAAAGTATGCTTTTGGCCCGATAAGCGTTCTGGCCAACATTGTTGCCAACACAGGTAGTTCGCTCGACAATGTTGGCTGCCTTAAAAAAGATAGCCGTGTTAAGGGTTATACAGCTTTAACAGCCAGCTTATCATTCTCTTACCACAGCATGCGAAGAACCCTTCTATTATACACTCAAAAAAATAAGTTTAATACATAAATCAGTTAAGTAATTCAAGAGCATTATTTTCAAGAACGAGTACAAACTTAAAATCTCAAGAATAACAAATAAGAACTTTTATCTTTATCGCGCCGTAGATTACATACCCTTGTATTTTTTGATTAGCTCGGGAACAGATCCTTCGACTAATTATTGGTATGACAACTATATGATATAGTGCTCCGATCAGGTCACCTCCGGCGCGATAAGTGATCGGTACCAAAAGATGGATATATACCAAGTTTTATCAAGATAGGTCCGAGATGTCACCCTAAATGCGTTGCAAACTTGGAGACATAATTATTATACCCTCTCTGATGGTATGCGAGCAGTGGGATTTCAATCCCATTTTTGTTCGTGTGTAGTTTATGTGGGTCAAATCAAAATGAATGGCTAGCCATAACTAACGCACAAAGTTGCAGTAAAGTCTCAAGTTGTCGATGCAGTTGATATAATTAGGGCAGGTGGGCGGGCAGCAATGGAAGCGCCCAATTGACAACTAGAACTGTTGCCCCGGATTGCGACTTGGCTGAGACTAAGGCAGCGCTCGGATGTTGCAGCACCACGTTTTTAGACGCCGAGAGCCTGAAATAAAATTAAAAGTTTGTGTACGCGCCAAAGCCCCAACCCGTAAGCCCCCTGACAGCCCGCAGACAGTGCCAGCCAAACGTAAACCCCCACCACGGTCCTCAACCCAATTGCTTTTAAATGCATAAAATTTGATATTTTATGTGGGGGGCTGATGCTGCCTCGCAGCGTTTATGTTGTACCAGTAGCAACAGCAACAACAACAGCAAAAATAATGTCGCTTTATGGAAACTCACACAACCATTGGCTTGGTGTGCACAATCTCTGCGCCATGTTCCTCCCATTTTAGCAGCAGCCCTTAGCCCCACATCCCGTGACAATTGCAACCGGAAACGCACATAAATGTTGGCAACTAACTCGATTTTGTTGTTAGTGCAACGCTTCTTTGCTGTTCTTGTTGTTGCTGCTACTGTTGGCGCTGGTATAAAATATGGCAACAACATTATTGCTGGTGTTTGTTGTTTGCAGTTTGGACAGAGTGCGACACGAGCGTGCACTTTTATTAAAAAAAGTATACATCGACTATTTTATGGAGCTTGTAAATATTCTATGTAGATCTTCAATTCCCTATTAATGTAATATCAGTGCTCTTACGCTACTTTCTTATTGAGTATAATTTTTAACGACGTTTGGAACAGCTTTAGTTTTTTATTGTAAGCCCTACAAATTGGTTTCAAATATTTGTTCATAATCCGCTTAAACTTTGCGATCTATGCAATATTGAAAGAGTATTCCATAAGTACAATTGCTATTGATTCGGTTGTTTAAAATCCAGCACACATTCACATATTTAAGCAGTGTCGAGCACTTTTGGCGCTGACTGTTGCATGTGTCCCAAACTCTGTCTGTGGGGATTTTAACTCCAGTTTGGCCGACCCTAGGGCTCTCTGGATGAGTTAACAATGTGCCAAATTCATGAGCCAGTTAATTGGCAAAAAAAGGGCATAAAGCGTTCAAAGCGGCTCGAAAGCCATCAAATTACTGCAACAGTTCATTAAAATGGGCGAAATGTGCATAATTCTCCAATTAAAATTCAAAAGTTTTCCATGCCAAAATAATGAACTTGCCAGGCAATCTGTTGCCAATAGTCAAAAAGTCATAAATTTCAAATGCAACAACAATAACAGCAATAAAGAAACTCAACGTATGGCTAAAGTGTTGAAGGCGACGCAGATGCCAAGAAATTGGAAGTTGTTCTTGTTGTTTGCTGCCGCTGCTGGTGAATTTGTGGCATGCATTGTTGTTGCGAGGCGAGCTGCTTTATGAGTGCTCAGCTGCTGGGTGGCTAGCTGGGGGGCAGGGCGGCGCGGGTGTTGTGTGCCAATAATAACAATAATCATAACGGCAACAACTTTGCGCCAAAAAGTGCCAAAAGCATTTCAATGATTTTCATGTGCCGCCTTCTTCTTTCAAATTCGTCGGCTGCTGTTGCAATAATTTTCAAATTTTCGTTTGCCCCGCCGCCCACTCAAAACACAGCGCAGATGGTGTGACCCCCAGCTCCTTGTTCCGCAGAAGTACAAAGGCGACCGAGGCGCAATATGGTTACAGTTATATACTCGACACATACTCCAGGCCACCCTCCCCCCCACTTCCACCATTAGTTACCCCTTCCCATGCAACAAACACCCAACCAAAAACCGATTTTTCTTTTATGCGGAATTTTGTGAATTATGTGGCAGCAATTGTGTTCGAGCTTCGATTTTTGGCTCTTTGTATTGAATGCCAGGCCCCGAGGCGACCCAAAAGAAGAGGACAGGAAAGAGATGTGTGGTGACGGGGGGAGGGGCGTGGTGGGCGGTGAGTAGAATTGGGGCAAAGAGAAGTGTTGCAATGTGACGCATAATTAAGTTGACCAAGGCGCCTCGGTAATTGGTTTATTATGTAAGCTGTCCAAGGTAGCCAGGCGACTTGAGCAATTATTATGGGCCCAACAGGCCCCGGGCTATGCACAAAAGATAATGAGTTGGATTGAACCGATCGCCCATGGGGACAGTTGTGACCTTGTAATTTGCACAACCAACTTTCGCAGTTGTTGGGTGCAGCTAATAAAATACTCCGTTTGTTGCTGAAAGAACATTTTCAATAAGCGCACTTGCCACTTGAAAATTGCTGGCAAGATTTTTATTTTTAATTGTTGGGCATTTTTTCTAAAGCAGAAATAAACAGGATTTTTTTGAGAATGCTTTTCTATTTTGTACTGAAAGTATCCAACTCTTCTTTTACATCTTCTACAATAAAATCATTTCAAACACTTTAAGAAAACGTTGTCTTCATTTTTTTAAAGGATGACTTTCGTTTTCTTGCAAATTCTGATCAATCATCAATTAGTTGTTTGTCTCAGTCTCGATTCAGAGTACATAATCAAAATGTTTTTTGATTTTGCACACTTCTATATTTATTTTCAATTATAACGCATGCCACTTTGTAATGTTGCTTTATTGTTTGCGTTGCATATTGGCTGAGTATATGTGTGAGTGGGAAGGGAGGGGAGGGGGAGTTGTGGGTAGGAGTGTTTTCTATTCAGACTATATTCTATTCTATTCGTGGCCGCGTTCCGCATGGTGAGTCCTGCATCCTTCGAGCTGTATGTTTTATTACATGCCAAACATTTTTCATATTTTCCGCATTACTTGCATTTATGTATGAAGAAGCCCCAACCACAGACACATACATACACACACATACTCATGTACACACACACGCACACACCAATACACACACACAGTGTTATCTTTGCGCTTCCGGCTGAAAGCATTTCTTAGCACTCTCTCTCTCTTTCTCTCTCTCGCTCTCTGTATCAGTCTGCGCTTTCTTCTGGCATCATCAATGGGCAACATGACCACCAAGTTGTCTTGGAAAATGGTCAAAAAATAAATGGATGATTGAATGAAAACCCCGCCAGCTGGCAAAGGCGAGAACCCAAGCAAAAAGTGGCCAACAGCAAAAGGCCAAGTCATCGTCTTTAAAGCCAATGTTGGCCGCGCCAATTTCCGGCTATCTGCTGCTGCTGCTGCTGCTGCTGCTGCTACCACTTCATTTCGTTGTTGGCCAACAAGCTGCTCAACTGCAGCAGCCACATGCCAACAACGTCTTGCATTCATTGGGCCATAAGCTTAAAATTTGTGTGCATTGGCTTCAAGTCCACTCACTGGGCCATTGTCTGCTCCCAATTTGGCTGCATTCTGCTTTAGCCGCTTTATTAAATTTTCGTCCTTCTTGTTTTTTGTTTTTTTTTTTTGGTTACCGTGGCAACCCAACAAAACTTCAAGTCAGTTTCTAAATGTGCGGAGCTAAATTTTAACTGCGCCCATTTGCCGTAAAAAGAAAAAAAAAGCAAGAAGAAAGCGCAAAGAAAAGCCAACTGTTAGCCGGGGTCATTATTACACTTGTTTTTGTTGCCTCTATTATTACATACATACATAAATATTTTTGGTTTTTTCTTCTATTTTTTCAGCTCGTTGTCATCTCGTTTGCCTTTGCGTTTGCCTCGTCCTGTGCCTGCAACGCGCCTTCGGGGATAATTGAAATTGTTTGCACAATTTTACACTCCAAAGGCTAATGGAGAAGTCGACTGAGTCCACTGGCCGACTAACTGTACTGAAGCGAGGCCAACATGCCAGCCAGTCAACCAGCCAGTCAGTCAGTCAGTTGGTGGTGTCGGTTAGCTTGCACTGGGATCTAAGGATCAGGACACAAAGGGGTCGCCGCGGCGAGGCTGCGTCTGATGTTTCACAAAGCCAAAATGCTGAATGCTCAAGGCTATTGCCGCGAGAAGTTGCCAATGAAATGTTAGGCAAATTCAATTTGTGCATTACGAATGCTCGACAGATAATTTCAGTTAGACAACAAATCTTAACAAGACCACATTCTAAGGGTCATCTCTTGATTTCTATTTACACTGTCTTTCACTTAATTAAGTGAACACATAATTAAGAAGCAGTTCTCTAAATCCCTTATATGTACTTGGCTAATAATTAAATGTGAGCGTGCAAATCAAATATATACTTATTAAAATAACCTTGTTTATATAAATTTTAATTTTAATTTAAAAGCAACTTCGTTTTCTCAAAACAGCAAATAATTGATTACTTTTAATAAACCCTCTGCATATTAAGTAAGTGGATAGGTTTATTTAATATTAGTCGCCATTATTAAAGATTACATATATAAATAAAAAATATTTACATCTGCATTTGTCAACAAGTATCAGTGCCGAGAACCCATCAGCTTAGTTATGAAAATAAATAGATAATATGTATCAATAATAATTATCTAAGTTTTCCTGAACATTACCTTGAAAAATATATACTATTCAGAAAAATGATACTTAAAAATGATAAATATTTTTAAGCTTTTATTTAAATTTGAGATGGGGCAAAAAAAAGACTGTTTAACTCTCTGACTCCTTCCACAAATCTAACCCAATGCTGCTCCTATCAAAGCTCATCAGCTATAACCCTGAGCGTATCTTACGATTCTAATAAAAATACATTTTCTGAATAGAATACAAAATGTTAAATTGTAAATTTTATTTATATTCAATCAATAAGATATTTTCAGAGCGATTGTAGTATTGTTTTCTCCTTTCTGAGGGTACAAATTAAATGGAGATAGAGAAATCTGAAACCTGTAGAAAAGGCATTCAGTTGTCAAACAAACTTAGGTGTACTCAAGCTTGTACCATTTGTACTTGCTGTAATTATAGTTTACAAAGGTATTTGAATTGTACTTAGATTACATAGTTTGAATAACAAGCACTCATTAACTTAGACACGCACATCTCAAAAACAATGAAGGTTCATGCGGAAATATAAATAAATGATGGGGCTGTATGATTGTATTTGTGCTGATTGGAATGCAATTAAAATTGCCGTCTTTGAGGTAGCATGCATCATATTTAAATACGAAACGTGGCCTTGCCCCAAGACAACAACGGCTTGTTGGAAATGCCACCGACAGCAGGCAAGGCAGACACCTAAAAAGAGGACAGGAGTCGTATGGTGAGTAGGAGAGGTGTAAGGATATGTGTGGGGGTATGTGAGGCAAAGCCATTTGAATATTAGAAGTGCTTTTCACACCTCCAACAAGCAGACACATATTTCGTTGTGTATTATTTGTATTTGTTTTCATTGGTGTTTGTGCACGCATGACGCCTGTAAATAAAAACAGAAATTACAGCTCATTAGAAAAATGAAACAAAAATGTAAATAACAAAAAGAGAAAAGGGAAAAACGTGGGGAGCACATAAACAAAACACAAAAAACAAAAAACAAGACTGCAGGGGCCAGTAAAAGCAAACAGCAGGCGGGCGGCAAAAAAGGATTCAACAACAGGATATGCCAAGGCAGGCGACGAATGAAAAATGTAAATAAAATATTGCACAATGTATGGACAGAGACGAGGTGGAGAGAGGGGGAGATAAAGGGGGTTCAGGCAGCCAGCCACTTGAGCACGTTGTCAAGTGTGTCATGGTGTTGGTGTTGGTGTCTGTCTGTCTACCAACAGCAATAGCAGAAACAGCAACTGTGGCAACAGCAGCAACAACATCACCAACCAGGACACATTATGCGTCGTTTAAATAGCAATAAATCTTGCATAAAAACGCTCCCCAAGAGATGGAGGCAGTGCGGGAGCGACAGCGGGAAGAATGTTGAGCCAAAGTTGGCTGCAACTTTAATATGAAAATCTGTTTGGGGCAGGACTACAGCGAGTGTGCGTCCTGCGAGTCCTGCTCGCATATTTGCAACGCTAATTTAGCAGAGCAAGTCAGCAGATTGCGGATCCCGGAATCAAGCTGAAGCTTGACAAGCGAAGCCAAGACAAGCCAGCAGCAGGCCATCAAGTCATCAAGCCGCTGACGCGCACCATTAAAAACTTGCTACAAAATTTACTTGACCAGCATCAAATTGAATTTGCCACCCCTCGGCTTCGCAAGGCGTTTTTGGCATCAATATGCGACTCAAAGGGATCAGCGTTAAATGTTGCACGCAACGTCAACGCCATCCATCTTACTTAATGTCAACTGCAGCTAGTCAGGAGCACTTGGGAGCTGCTAGCTCAATGCCGCCCCACCAGCCCCCTTTACTCATTATGCGACGACAAAGCAACTACTACATACACTAAGAAAAATTAAGATTTTGTTATTACATTTCTTTCTTTTCAAAATTTTGCTCTCCGTGCTCAATATAAATTTCATCCTGACTAATTTTTATTTTTAGATATTTTTAATTTACAAAATTAAATCGTTGCACAGAAACAAAATGTTTACACTTAAATTGGGATTGATTCAAATTGATTGATATACATTTATCTTTAATTATTTACGTACAATATTTTATTTATCTGTGAATATTAATTACAAAAAGTAAGTATTCAACTATTTGAATATTTTACTCTATTTTGTAAGTATTCTTAGAAAATTAATTTCATTATATGTTCTGATTGGTTTTCTCACAGTGTAATATTAAGCTGCAGTAACAACAGCTTCTATGAGTAGCAAAACTTTCACGCTTTTATGATTTGCTAACGACATGAGTTTCGCCCTGGATGGCTGCTGTTTAAAAATCAATTTCGCAAACGCAGCCGGCCCTCCCTTTGCTGCAGCTGCAGCTGCAATAAACCCCAACCCCCAACCCCCGATACCCATCTCCTCCCTTTCCACGTCATCTTCTGTTTATATTCTTGTCATGTCACTGACTGCAACATCGACTGGCTGCCCGCCCGCCTGTCTGCCTCATACGGCAGCAACAGCAGCAGCAGCAGCAGCAGCTGTACAACAAAAGCCAATAGCCGTCAAGATGCCGTTCCGGGAACTCAGATACACGCCCCCCAACCTGGCAACGTCGTCTGGCACCTGGCAGTAACCCCAACTCTTATAATCTGCCCAGCCCTACTCATATTCTAGGCAACGCCGCCTGCTGGCATGCGTCAGGTGTGCCATTTTAATAAATTATGCATCCTGCTAAATGCTTAAACAATTGAATTTTATATTTACATAATATGTAATATGCTGTGACATCATTATGCAAAGGGGAGACAGCGGGTTGAAAGCAAAGTCTCAGGCGTCTTCTTGCCTGACGCTATATTGAATTATGTTTCGTGCTGAGTGGCATCCAAAATATGACACAGAATGTTGCAAGGCTTGAGAGCAGTGGTGAGTGAGGCGACAAACGAAGGCCCTTGTCGGTATTCATTATTATTATATTATGTTTTATATATATTATGAAAACAAACTTATGCTCTTACCAACATACTGTTCAAATCCATAATTACGGCTTGTAGTACCGATGCTTTGATTTACCAAATCAAAATAAGAACAACAAATTTGTTTGCTTTTGAATTTGAAATATATTTTTGAGAAAACCCATAAATAACAATTATGAAGTTTGTAATGATTTGCATTTAATTTAATTATGTAGCTTACCCATAGCTGCAAGGTGAAGTTAAGCCAGAAAATCCATTGAGAAATTCCCAAATAAAATAAGTTCAGAAATTGGTAAATAGATTTTTATATGGCCAACACAAAAAGGGAATTTGTTAATTAATATGAGAGCGATAGATTTAAAAGTCAAATCAATTTAAGAATACTTGCTGAACAATATGCTTAAGGGATCGACAATAAATTAAGCGAAATGACATGATTTATGCGCCACAAATCCAAAAGACATCTGGCGAATATTTCGCATACGCCGCGTTAAACTCAGTGCGCGAAGAAGACCAACTAACTGATTGGCTGACTGAGTGGCTGACTGACTAACTAACTGACTGAGTGACGGAGCACATTTATGGGCACGGACTTAATTACAACAAAGCGCCACGTGACTGCCACATGTGTGTCGGGGTATGTGTGCGCTTGAAAGGAAGCCAAGGGCAACTCGGCAGGCATGCCACCAAAGAGGCAGGGGGAGGGGCGGGGAGAGAATGGTGGGGTGGCACGTGGTGGGATGCGTCTAATCAAAACTTTTATTTGCATGAAATTAAATTCAAGCAATTGCACTTAATTTGCCAAACGGCCCGAACAGGCGGCGGGCGATGGTAAATAAACAAGACGAGCACACGAAATATAAAAGAAAAGATTTACGCCCAGAGAGACTGAGACAGAGACAGAAAGAGAGAGAGAGAGAGAGAGAGAGAGAGAGAGAGTGAGAGACAGAGAGGGTGTGTGAAAGAGAGAGCAAGCGAGGTAGAAATAAAATAAAAGGCAAAACGAAATTAAAAAGCAAGCAAGCATGGGAACGGGGCTATTGGAGGAGGAGGAGGAGGAGGGGTGCGAGTTGGCTCTGGGCAGGGGCTGTATAGGAGAAAGCATGGCAAGAAATTATGAGCACGCTGGAGAAATCTAAGATGCTCACAGTTAGCTGGGCGCCGGGCAAATGGGCGTTGCAAACGCAACGCCAGCCTTTTGAAGTGTGCAGAGCAACAACAAACACACACACAGAGCAACTCACACACACGCTTAAGCATACACGCACTCTAGACGCCCATAAATAAAGTATTTGATGTGCATGAAGTTAATGTCTTATTATGCCCAAGTTGTCAAAAACAAGCGCCTCCCAAACCAGATACAGACCCTACCAGCCCCACCAGCTCCTTTCCAAAGTAGTTAAACGCCGGCTGCTATTAAAGCTTGCTTGATGTCTGTGTTAGTGTGTGTGTGTGTGTGTGTGTGTGTATGCGGGCAATGGACTCTGTGGAAGGGGCGTGGATTTTATTAACTTGAGCGCAATGCTCGGGACGAGTTTCTCTGATTTGGCTAAAGAGCAGCCAGCGCCCGCTTAATGATAACAAACTCAACACAAGTGATAACGCGTCAAATTACCAAAGCGCCGTGTGTGTTTATGTGTGTGTGCGTGTGTGTATGGGTGTGTCTAACTCCACTCAAAAAAAATATATAAGAATGTAGAACAATTTTTCAAAATTTAAATAGTGTTTCGACATAACTTTCTGAAAGTTTTGGATAATATTTTTGAAGAATTTATATTTTATTTTTTAATCGTAAAAAGTATAAGAAATTGCAAAAGGCAATTTTCTAGATATATATTTTTGCCTGAGTGTGTGTGTGTGTGTGTTTGTGTGTGTTGAGCCGCAATCGTGGCTTGGGCTAACTACCTACAACCGTCGCGGGTGTTGTAAATACAATCAATGAATTTCAACTGGTTGTCTTGGCTTCCCGAAAGCAAATCCTACTCACATTTCCTTGACTCCGACACAATGTCAGGCAATTGTCAGATGTGTTTGTGTACCACTCGAGTGTATGTGTGAGTGTGTGTATTTGTGTGTGTATGGTGAAATTAAGCAAATTTAATGAATTTATGCTGGTGGCGTCTCTTTTGTAATCGGAGTGCGCGCGCAGCAAAGCAAGTGACCTGCTTCGTTCCCCTCTTAAGTGGCTTCCCCTATCAAGATATGCCAGGATATGAAGAGAAGAGCAGTGGTAGGGAGGGGAGTGGGGTGGAGGGTACTTTAGATGTGTGCAGTGAGCTTACTCACAAAGAGTAATTTGCTAGCATTTGGTTTCGGTGAGAAAGCTATAAATGGTGTGAGAAAGCTATAAGTGTGTGTATACGAGTGTGTGTGTGTGTGTGTGTGAGTGCATGAATGTATATGTGTGTGCAGTGCTAGTGTGCATTACAAGTGTGTGTGTTGCGCAGCTGGTTAATGCCGTTCGGGGAGTTATTAACTTAGATAGCATTTGCAGTCAGGATGAGAACAGGATATGATAAATAGATTATCATCTTTAAGAATAAAACAATTGTTGGGTTACTTAAGTGATCCTGATTTTAAAAAATACATATATACATATATGTATATATATATTCCTATAAATACAAAGTACAAGTCCAGTCCTGTGTTGAAAGTTTTGTTTTGATTGTTGTTTGTTTTGATTTTGTGTTTTCGATTGATTTTCATGTCTATCACCTGCCCCTAAAATTATGCAGCATTTTTTATTCCAGCTAGAAGGCAATTTAGCTAATACATCAACCTAATCAGAGACAAAAATATTTTATCTTCTTGGCGATTTAATCAAACTAAATAAACATAATAAACAACAATTTTGTTTAGCTTGGTAAACACTTAACACACACCATGTAAGGTAATGTATTATGATCCGCTCATTTTAGACTTTCGCAATTTGCTGAGGCGGTGGATACGCTGTAAAAAGGTTGGCCTGGAGCGATGCCACATCATGTACAAGGGATCTACCACGGGGAAGACGGGCCCGTCTTCGAATAGCTTGAGAAAAGCAGTGCTGAGCACATCTCCATATCCCAAGTTAAAGACGTACTTATCCGCCGAATACTCAAATTTGCGCAAGAAATAGAAAATGATCCAATTGGTAATTGTTAGATATAGCGGCATAACATACTTGTAAACCAACCAATAGCCAACGATCGGTGGATAGAAGCTGGCCGAGAAGCCGGCAGCTTCATAGATAACAGTTTCATGATAGCAGGTTCCGAAAATCATTAAATATACCAAGAGTGAGGCATGCAACATGCAGAAGGTTTTCACAACATGCTTCAGACGAGAATGGGCGAGTTCGTGTGCAATATACGCAACCACTTCCTGGCTGTGCAGCCCCTTGCCAATCTCCTCCGGCAGCAGCTCCGACAACGGTCTGCCCTGGTTGAACAACAAGTTCTCGAAGATGAAGACCCGCTGGCGACAGCAACAGTTCCAGGCATATGCAGTCGCCGTATCGATATCAAAGGTGCGTATAATGTAGACACAGCCAGGCGGAAATCCGAAGACATCCAGTATATCCGTAAGGGAACTGTATAAGTCACCCTCAACCAATTTCGTCGTTGTCCCAATGCAAGGTAAGCCAAAAAGACTGAAGACCGCAAAAGCAGCAATTGTTACGACAAACAGAAAGCCCCAAATCCAGAGCACAAAAAATCTGCCGCCATGACTCTCAATGTACAGAAAGACGGGAGTTAGCGGAATCAGGATCACCTGCAACATGACGAGCAGCAGGGAGAAGAAGCAAAGCAGACCCACCAGTGACATTGACTTCTCCCTATTTATGCCATACCACTTGGACAGCACCAGCTTGCTGTAAAAGATCTGCGGCAAGCGACGGGCGACCATATAACTGGAGAACAATGCGACATACGCAATGCTCTGCCAGATCAAATCGTCCACGATGCCATAGTAACGGATGATAGCCCTCCACAACGCGGGATAGACGCCAAAATACAATTCAATCCAGCAGAATATCGAATCGAATATATAGGAGAGTAGCAGCGACTCCACCGAATACATCTCTTCATCCTTGGTCGTGTTGAAGGCGCTCCTCGAGAGGCTGTCCTGCAATTTGCGTGGTGGCTCCTTAGTCCAGTTGCAAGTTCGCAGCTGGCGCCAACACAAATAGACGTGAAAAATGTTCCTTACCAAGTTCATCATGCAGAGGACGTGACGCAACAGGACCGGATCCGTTAAACTAAACTGTTTGGGCACCAATCGCAAACCGATTCCCGTGTCCGGCACGACCATTGGCTGGCTTTGCATTGGATCCTGGTACAGTGCATATGCCATGTCCAATTTATTCATATCTAATCAGACTCTACAATTTAAGTTCAAACAAATGCGAGTTTCTGGATAACAAGCGAAAGCAACGCCTTCTTTCCTATAGAACTACATATGTACATATATTTATATAGTTCAACATAATTCCAATTTGATGACTTCCGCATCTGATTTATCAAACTGATAGTCTAAATATATATTTGTAAGATAATACCTGCTGGTTACATATAACCCTTAGCTGTTGGTCGGCATGCGCTGACCCAGGTTATGTCTACAACAGTTCCACTGGCAGCCATCTGTGTGCCTCACAATGGGGCATATCGCACAGCAATCAGCGCCTCAATACGAAACATGTCATAAGCACTTTTGAGCGACAGGCTAAAAACAGAAAAGAGAATTGGAGAACAAAATTGGCTTCATTGCGTCTAAATGTGGTGTCAGACGACACGGTTGCTTGTCGTGCTGCTTACCATTCTCGAGTCTCGAGCCCGAGGCTTACGATACCCACGAAGAACCTACCCGCCCACCCATAACGTAAGTTGTTCCTTATCTGACATTGGGCGTCGCTCCACTGAAATTGGACTGACAGTTTTCAATGCGGCTAAGAGTTACATTTAATGATGCCTGCAAGAATTGATAGTCCTTTTCTTGGCCAACCATTCTTCTCGGGGGGCTCCTGCAACTTTTACGTTTAAGTTGTGGAATTTTCAACTTTAAATTCTAGATTGAAACTTGCAACGTTTGTGTTTTCTTTTTCTTGTTGGTTTTGGTTGTAAGTAGGTTTTACACACATTTATTATTTTCCAAAAAAATGTAATTGAATGGAGGAATTTCTTCGCTCCTTTTACAATACACAATGCATATTTGTATCTTTTAGTATTTAACATTTATTTTTAGTTCTTGTTGATGGTGTGTTGTTGTTGGTTGGTTGTGCCATAAAATGTATCCAAAAGTTCATTTCCAAAATAAGTAAATTGAAGAATTTATATATATATATATATAGGCATACATATATATATTATATTCGAGCAAAGGCGGGCGGACAACGCCTTTGCTCCTTGTCATTAACATCATCATCATCATCATAAAGGGGTACACGACGGGAATGATCCTTGCTCTTGCCTTGCACACGACACGTATTGTTTTAGTTAGTTAAGTGATATATTGTATTAAATTAAAAGATTATCACATCATATTTTAAAAAATTGGTTTTTGTTTTGCAATTTCATAAATAGTGTTGTTTTCTTGTGTATAGTGATTGTGGGAGGGGGTTTCAAAAATTGCCGCTCTCTGGAGGAGGAGGGCAGCGTCAAATAATTTACAAGTTTGCTAAACATAAAATGCTATGTTGAATTGGTTTGTTCGTGGTTTTTGAGTTATAAGAATCCGCATACATATATAATAATAGACCCCATTTTCTGGCGGGTTCTGCGGTTCTGCGCGTTGTCTCTTCCACAAATTGGAGATGAAAGTTTGATATATATAGTTGTACGAAAATCTTAATTTGTATCTATTACTTAAATTAATCTTAACGCCTAAGGAGAGCTGCTTCTCATTTGCTATTCAAATCAACTGATGCTACTATATGTAGATAGTATAGTTGGTTAGTTCTGTTTAGCTTTAATCGAAGCGCGTGTGTCTTCCGCCGTCGCCGCCATTCCGATTACCGAAACCGCCGCCACCGTCACCGCCGCCAAAGCCGCGTCCATTGCTCAGGGTGTTTTTCTTGAAGCCGCCGCCGCCGAAGCGACCGCCGCCTCCACCACCACCGCCATAACGGGATCGTCCGCCACCGCCGTCGTAACGCGAATTGCGAGCCAGATTCTCCAGGGCGGGATTGATTTCCTACAGCACAGGGGGAATATAAAGTTAATAAACAAACTTCTCCTTATCTGCATTTAATTCAAAGCACTTACTTGATTAGCCTCTTTGAGCACATCGACTAGCGATTTGGCCTGCTTGGCATTGTTTTTCGTGAAGAAGGCAAAGGATGTGCCCTTGGTATTTGAGCGTCCTGTGCGTCCAATACGATGTATGTAGTCCTCGCTGTTTTGTGGATAGTCAAAGTTAATGACATACTTGATGCCATCGACGTCTACACATGTGAATAAGAAATGGTATTTGATTAGCATTTAAAAACCTAATGATATCGCTTAGGGTATTATTATTATTACTATTATTTATTATCAAGAACAGTTTTGAAATTGCCAAATGATATTATAAAGATATATATAAATATATTTCTCCTTGCTCTGTGCTCGCATTTGCAACAACAATTTTTAGCGTTTTTCCGAGACGTTTTACACTTTGAATACACTTGTCTTTTTTGATTTTTCGCTTTTGAATAAAGTTTTTATGGGTGGTAGGTAGTATTTTTCATTTTTTTTTTTATTAAATATTTTTTTTGCTTTGTTTTTTTTTTTACGAAAAAAAAGAAAATGTTTCAAAATGTACGTTACCTTCTTGGTGCTACAAAATTGTTTCATTCAATTTCATTTCTCTCAATCAAATCTCAAAGGTTTTGTGGCGCCGCGCAGGCTCGTGGTCCAAACTCTCCCCTCAAAACAAAAGTGTGATCGCATGACGAAGGCGAGTGGCGAGAGTTTGTTGCAATGAGCCGCGTGCACCTCACACACTCATCTGACTCGATACTCGATACGCGACTCGATTCGAGACTCGTGTTTAGCGGGGCCAACTTGGTAATCGCTTCCTCCTCCTCCACCAAATTAGTAGCAGATAAGAAAAGGGGAGGCGGCGCGATTTTCGTGTTGACCAGCAAAACGTTTCTATTTAAACACACAAGCGGCGGCGGCTGTCCAGGTTATCAGTCAGTTGCCACGCCCACTATACGACGGGCGACGGCGACGACGGCGGCGCAGGAGGCGGGTGGAGAGGGGATAGAGAGAGGCGCTCGCTCTCTCACTCTCTCTCGGGGCGGCGGCTGGCAGTCAGTGTGCGCGGGCGGCCCAATTGGTAGCTAGGCACTCAGCAGTAGCAGCAGCAGCAGCGACGCCATGGATGACGGCGACGACGACGACAATGTAGCCACCAAAAACCCACACAAAAAGTGCAGCAGCAGCAACGCTCTCCACTTCTTCTTCTTCGTCTTCTCTCGGTAAACGCATCTCTCTTGTCGTCCCTCACACGCACACACAACACACACACACAACAAATTTGTGCTCTTTCATAAGCATGTGGTGTGCAAGTGTGTGTTGGCGTGTGTTCGGGGGGGTTCGGATGTGTGTGCGCTTGGTGCATCCTTCAGCTGTGTGTGTTGTGTTGATGCTGTCGCTGCCTGACTGATGTTTGTGGTGTGTGCTTAGCAACCGGCCGGCCGACGACGACGTTCAGCAGCCTCAAGATGTTTTTTTTTTGTTTTTTAATTCTCATCATGCCTGTTTTTCAGCGCCGCCTTCAACTGGATTTTTTTTATTTTTTGATTTTGTTAGCCGACTTGTGCTTGTTTTGTTTGTTGTTGATTTGACTTGACTTTGGTTTGATTTGATTGATTTATTGGTAGGTTGATTTTGGTTGATGGTTTTGTTTTTGTTTTAGTGTGTTCGTTCGGTTTGCAATTGTTGGAACACGCTCTTTCTCAGGACAGACTGCCACAGACAGAGGCCACGTATGATGCATGATGTTGGGGATATGCGTCTCGTCAACGTCTCGTCTCGTATTTTGCGAATATTAACGGTTACGTTGATCGCGCGTCGATCAGCTGAACTCATATTCATATTCATATTCATTCATTTCACATTACTGAATATCATAATAACTCAATGTTTCCCGAGCAAAAAGTAGTCGCTCAAGTTACGAGTGCAACAACAGGCTTTGGCATTGGGACTTGTCGCTTGTCATTTATCCTCCCCATCATACTACAATAAACGGCCTCTGTAAACGAGAAAGAAGGAAGAGAGAGACAAAGAGAGAGAGAGAGAGAGGCAGAGAGAGACACGCACACAGAACAGCCAAAATGTGTGTGCAGCACAGCAGCAACAAAAAGGCGCACATTTTTATTGTTTTTTCATTGCGTTAACGGTGGGGCAAGGGCCGGGGAAGGGGTGGTGTGCAGGGGGGGTGGTGGGCGGGTCGGGTCGGGGGTAAGGAATAAAAATGTATGTTGATTATTAAAGTTTACGTTGTGGTTTTTTTTTGTTTTTTGGTTTGGCTTACGACTATACAAACTGTTTTAAAAACTGATTTGATATCGCGCACTCGCGCAAGCAAATAATTTGTTCTTGTATTACTATCTAAATGCATTTGTTGGTATGTGGATGAGGGGGGTGTACTTGATTGCGGGGCGGGTGTGTTTTTGTCTGGGGATTGGCATTAACAAGTAGTAGTAGTGGTGGTGTGTATCTATATGCGAGTAACTCTGTATGTTCTGTGTGTGGCAAACATGCGTGTTTAGCAGATGTGTGTGTGTTGTGGGCATTTCCTTCACGCAGAGGAGAAACGGGACAATAAAGTCGAATTTTGCTTACTAAAAATTATAAATGCTTGCATAAGAAAACAAGAGAGCGGCATATAATAAGACTATTTATACAGCTATGGGCAAATAAATAGCATATATCAAATATTAATTATACTTCTATTTTAAACTTAATTTTTGATAAGTAATAGACAAATTATAGCAGACAAATTTGAAGATGCGAATAAGGTTATATTTAGTAACAGTGCAATGATTGTCCAATTTAAGATGAAATATATCAGATTTACCTCAAATCAACAAGAAACCAATTTGAATACAACTGAGCATTATAGCAAAATTAGCAGATATCAGAATCTTTAATGGAAAACTGTTAAAGCATGCATAAAAACTATGGAAACTGTCAAAATTTTTGAGAAACATAAATATTAATCATTTTTATATATATTGCGCTATCTATCTATCCATAGCTGTAGTAAATAGTTTACAAGCTATTATTTCGATATAATGATGAATTAATATTGTTTAGATATAAGATTGATAAATCTCAGTCTTCGCTATACAAAGTAGCTGATCAAGCTGTAATCAAGTTAAATCGGTTGCTCTAGAAATGCCCACACATGGAAGGATGTTGGATATGTTTTCGGGTGTCTCTTTGTGTGTGTGTGTGTGTGTCTGTAGTCTATATCAAGTGTCGAAACGTCGAAATCTATGTAATTTATATTCGAGTGCAAGAGAAACTTACCCAAGCCGCGGGCTGCCACATCGGTGGCAACCAGAATGTTGGACTTGCCCGAGCGGAACTCGCGCAGAACAAAGTCACGCTCCGACTGCGACTTGTCGCCGTGAATGGCGCCGCAACGCACCCCAAAGCTGCGAATGAAACGAACCAGATTGTCAACGCGACGCTTTGTCTCCACGAAGATGATGATCTTGCCGGGATTCTCGCTGGTGTCATAGATATCAGATAATAGACTCTTTAACCTGCAAACAAAGAAATACGTGATGGGCTTTACTAAGTGAATTTTACTCCATTGCAAAATGCTTACTTGTCCTCCTTGCTGAACTCATCGCAGACATCAACCACTTGGCGGATGTTGTGATTGGCCGACAGCTCCAGCGAACCGATGTTGATCTGAATGTAGTTGCCGAGGAAATCCTCGGCGAGCTGTTTAACCTCCTTGGGCCAGGTGGCGCTCCACATGAGTGTCTGGCGATCGGGACGAATCTGTGAGACGATCTTGCGTATCTGTGGCTCGAAGCCCATGTCCAACATGCGATCGGCCTCGTCCAGCACCAGGTAGGTGCAACGCTTCAGGTTCGTCGAGCCGGCCGAGAGGAAATCAATGAGACGACCGGGTGTGGCAATGACAATCTCGCAGCCACGCTGCAGATCTCGCATTTGGCCGCCCTTCGGGGCGCCGCCAAAGACGCACGTGTTGCGCACATACGACGACGAACCGAACTCGGTGGCCACCTGCTGGATCTGCTGGGCCAGCTCACGTGTGGGCGCCAGCACCAATGCGATGGGACCCTCGCCGCGCTGCAGCGGCTGCTGATTGTTAATGTGCACAATGGCGGGCAGAATGTAGCCGAGCGTCTTGCCCGAGCCGGTCTTGGCAATGCCCACAAAATTAGCGCCGCTCATTGCAATGGGCCAGCCTTGCGCCTGAATCGGTGTCGGCGACTTGTAGCCCTGTCTGCGAATCTCCTTCACAACATAGTCGGGCAGATACGCCTCTGAGAAGTCCTGTATGGGATTGGCCGCCTGACCGCGCACGGTGATCTCTTGCTCGTCACGATATCGCTGCACCTCGTAGGGCGAACGATTCGCTACTGTTGGATGCTCCTGGTAGAAGTTCTTCTTGAACGGCGTCAGATTGGAGAAGTCCACAGGGCGCATGGGTAGATCCTGGCTGCCGCCACCGCGACGATCACCGCCGAAGCCACCGCCGCCGCCGCCACCCCCACCGCCGCCAAAGCGACCGCCTCCGCCGCGATCATCGCGACGCTTCTCGATGCGACCGTTGCGCACGCCGTGATAGTCACCACCACCGCCGCCGCCGCCACCGAAACGTCCTCCGCCACCGCCGCCACGTCGATCATCATCGCGGTCGCGGCCGCCTCGTGGTCCGGATCCAAAATCACGGTCGTGTGGTGCCCTGAAAAAGTAATACAAAAAATATATTAGCGTTTTCCACGAATTTATTTAAAGTTAATACTCGACATTTTCGATGTCATTAGTTTAGACTTGTAAAATTACGAAAATTTCTAATTAATTCTATTTTTGTTGTAAGAACACCAGATTTTAGTATTGATGCCTTTTTCTCATAACATTTTACAATTTATTTGAGAGTATTATTAAAAATGTAATCAAATACATAAATAATAGTTTATGTTGAAAAATTGTGGTATTTTGAAATTGAGCCTAATTGAAAGCATTTAAATCTTAACTATTGCGTCACTATTAACTGAATTAATTATAGTATTTATAAATAATTTTTTAATTCCTCAAATTTTAGTAAATTCGCACAGATACCCAAAATGTTATTTCAGCACAATATTTCAAATATTTCTTCAATTCTTCAATTTTAGTACATCTTCACAGCTGCCGAAAATGTTATCATTGCTGTTTGGGGCTCTCACTTTGATCGCATGCTTGTGCTGTGTTGTTGGTTGCTGCGCGTCAGTTTTGTGACTGACTGGCAACGCTGCTAAGCATCTGACAAATTTGACAGAGAGCACACACCGCACACAAAGGAGGGAGAGAGAGACAGCAATACAACCGCAATAAACTTAAATAAAACTAATTGCGTGTTAGGGAAATTAAATAAATTTCGAATAATGCAAACAGTAAAGCAAATTTGATTGACAGCAACATGCAATTCGAGCATATCCAAAGGGACAAACAGTGCCCCGCCCCCGCCGAATTGCACCGCCCCTTCAATTGCTCAACTAAACAACTCGGCACCTGGCAGCGGCAGCCAAAACACAAATGTTACAGTTCTGACATTAATCAATTATACACACACAAAAATACATACCTACAACTATGTGTATAACAGTATGTAATGTGCATGTGCTGCAGTCCCATAAACTACCCATCTCTCTCTCTCTGTTTCACCTCATGCCAAACAGAAAATGCCTGTCAATTTGGACTGTTCCGCCCTTTGTTTGTAGGCAGCAACAGACACGCTAACTTGGGCCAGCTGACAGAACGAAACGCTGAACGTTTATTAGACAGCAAATGTCTTGTCTTGTCTTTGGCTACGGTTCACTACTCTCCCTACTCTCCGCCTCTCTCATTTTCACTCACTCCACATCTCTCTTCCATTGTATATATATATACATATATGTGTGTGTGTGTGTTTCTCTACCTGTCGCGCTTTGACATGCAAAAAGGCAAATCGTGCGCTCACACGAACATGACAGCAGTCAGCGGACAGAGGCGGAGGGTCGGCTCTCATAATCAATTGGCGTCATTTGACATTTTAAACTAACAACTAAAGGCAGGCAGAGAGAGATGCAGACATATTGCTTGGTATCAGCTATGACAGCAAACGATAAAAAAAAATCATGGGCACGCAAACTGTACTATGTACTATTCAACTGTTATACGTTCAACGAACACGCGAAAATTGCCGCCACACACACAGATACAGAAGCACGCTGTGTGTGCGTGTTCGTGTTTAGGGCATACAGAGACAAATTAAAATGCTATAAAAAAGCAAACGAAGTAAAGACACGTTTCACAAATCAAGCCAATTCCTTTTATGACGTACACTGTCGTTTACAGCACCCCCTCTTTATTTATTGTACTTTCGGGTTAACAAAATAATAACAAAAAAATAAAACAAATAATTTGAACTGAAGTTTTGGTTGGTTTTCTGCTGTTTGCTTTCCCCTTGGCGTTTGAAGCAGCAGCAAAACTCTCCATTAATTACTCATCGTTGGGTTTCAACGAATACAAACACAATTTACGAACGCTGAGCGCAAAGCGTGGGCCAAGAAAATGGCGACGGAAAAAAACCAACAACTACACACACGTATCGTATATAACCACACACACATACACGCACGCACATATAAGGGCATTTTTTTCTTTCAGATTTACTTTGTACTCACATTATTCCTTCAATTTTGATTTCCTCTGATTGCTCGTCGGGGTCAATAAAAAGTGATTTCCTCGTGCGTTTGTTGTTGTTGGACACAGTAGTTGTAGTTTGCCTGTCTGCCGCTGGGAGTGCTGCTGTTGCCGAGTCGTAGACTGATCTGGATGAATCAAATCGAGTTGACGACAAGTGAACTGCACGCTGTGTTTGTGCTGTGTAGGAGCAACTGTAAAATAATAGTCGAACTGATGACTCCTGCTGGCTACACCGGCTCCCTTTGTGATGGAACTGTTGTGGTTGTTCACTGCAGAGCAAAGCGGAACTGCTGCTGGTTCTTCTGTTGGTTGAGCAAAAAAGAAAATGGCGACGTTGCGTTATACATTTTTGCACGCTGTTGTTTGCTGCTGGTGAAATCAATAAATTGCCCCAGCTGCAGCACGTGGGCAGGGCGGCGGCTTCGCACGATTTTCGCGACACATATTGCACGAATTTTAACATAATATGCTAAAGTAATAATTTATTTTGTATAATCCTACAAAATTTTTCACTTATTATGCGCAAATCTCGTGCAAGTCAATCCGCGCGTGTTCTTACCTAACCTCGTCCAAAATGGAAATGAAAGACGATGAATTCTTGCTCACGATAGTATAGCAACAAGCATTTTTTGACCATTTCGATTGTGCACAAGGGTTGTCTTTACTGATATCGATATATTATACGCTTAATCGGCGCATATATAGACACGTTAGCAGCAAGTTGTGCTCCTTAGGCTATTATTATTTGGTTAAAATAAAAAAAATGTGTGCAAATATATTTAAATTGTTAAGATTTGTATTTTATCTCTACTTTTATCGGGTTCATTATTCATTTTAAATCATCAATTTAAAATTTTACCGATATATTTATAATTTCCTTTAGACTGAAGCGCCACCTTCTGTTTTTGCAGCTGAACTAACCTTTGAGCAAATGGGAAGTGGCTTACTACATTTTGTAGAGGTGGCAACCCCAAATAAACCGCCAAACAATTTTGAATTCAAATAAGGCACGCAATTCATTTTGTCAAATAATTTATTAAATTAGTAAATCAATGTGATTCATATGGAGAATAATTACTTGAACACCTACAAACCTAGCAAGTGACAAAAGCTCCTGTACATTTTACCACGCCGCCCCTTCAGACACCCATACAAATCATTGATCTTGAGGCAATCAATTTTACTGAGCGTCTTCCTCTGTCCGATCCTAACTCCCGGCTGCAACGGTGTCATCGTGGCCATCACACCCTTCTTCTTGCTGAAATAGTACTCCCCGTAGTGCATCACCGAGTTGTAGTCGTAGTCAAATGAGTATTTCCCCTTCTTGCGCGAAATCAGCTTGAAATTCTTTCGAAAACGCGGCACAATATTCTCCCAGTGTATTTTAACGAAGTTATCCCGATCCGCTCGAGACTGTTCATGATAAATGCCAATGGCGTGCATCAGCTCATGCATAATCCGGCCTTCGCTGCTGAAGCAATGGGCACTCGTCTCATCCGGACGCTGCAGGGCCACCACCTGCTCCCCGCCCCGCTTCCCAACATATGACCAGCAGCCCAGGGGTCCATCCTCCGGTGGCTCGATCAGCAGGTAATCATCCGCCTCCCCATCGTAGGGGACAAACTTGACACAGGTCAGCGCATTGAATGTTTTCAAGGCTTGCACAATCAGCTTCCACTCCTTGTCCTCATATCGTGGACTGATCTCAAACGGAATCGTTCCGTTAGGCCACAGTCGCTTTGGATGTCGCATCGGATTCACGCCCAGTCTCAATGTTATATACGTGTAGGGATCGATGGCAATGTCGCCTTGGAATAAACGCGGCATAGTCTCCGGATCATCGATGCCCAGGTCATCGTCCCCGATATCAGGGCCAAAGGGATCCAACTCATCTGTGAGATGGGGAGAGAGCATAAGGGAGAGATAAGTGAGAATTCGAGAAAGGAATGTACAGTGAGTGAAAAAAGTTCACTTTTTATTGCAATTCTTTTTAACTTATTTTAAATTTCTTAAGTCGGTTTCAAAATCACGATTAAAAATACTCAAAAGGACTTTTTATTGGAATTTGTGTCATATTTTGGTCACACTGGCAATATTATTACTTCTGGAATTTTTGACAGTTGTTTTTTGCACATCAATAAAATTGAAAACAGAAAAATAATAATTCAGTGCTAGTCAAAAGTCAAAAGAATTCCCAATATTATTTATTTATTTGCAATGTTGCATCTTCCGTTAAGAGTGCAACAATTTAAAGCTAGGCTTCTTTGTACAACACAAAAAATATAAATGTTTGCCAAGATCATTGCAAGAGTCGAAAAATACATAAATTTCGTCCAAAATCAGTCTGCAAATATTATTATTCATTTTTTGAACGCACTGCGAAATGTTTGTTTACAAAAAAAGCCGCTGATTGTCGACAAGTCAGTTGTTGTTGTTGTTGTTGTTATTGTTGTTGTGAACTTGTGAAATGCAACAGAAGCAAGAAAAGTGTTTGAATTAAACGCACCTGCCGCAACGCTGGTGAATTCGTGTTCAAAGAAATCCACTCCAGCTGGATAATGGACACGCTGCGGCTGCTTGGCACTTTCACTGTTTGGCCAGAAAGCCATCCACCAAAGCGGCAGCAGCCAAAGCAAACGTTTGCACATTATAAAAAACTTTGATTCAACTTTGCTACAAATATTTGCCTCTGCTTTGTGTTAGCCTTCGTTTTTTTTGTTTTTTTTGTTGGCGTTTTTTTTTTTGTTAGAGTTTATTAGAGTGATTTACGCCATGCCGAAGAGGTGCGTATGGAATCTAAACCGAAATAAAAGGGGAACCGAACCGAACCGCGGCGCACAAAGACGTTAACTAAACTAAACTGGCTGGCGGCTGGCGGCTATCGAAGACAAGCCGGAGACAACGTTGGACTTGTATTTAATTTATGCAAAATGTGCGAAAATAAAAACTAAATAATGTTGGCCATCCGGCGCCGCAGGTGGAGGTGGGACAACGCACCCAGCCAACGATGGCTGGTAACAGTATCGATGTCTTCGATGTCTTCGATGTCGGCGAAACATAACCAAAATCTATCTGAAATTGCAGCTCCAACGATCGGCGATCGTCGACTGACTCTCTTTGTAATTTAATGCCGCAATGGAAAAAGTGATGGGCAAGTGACCGGACCCACTTTTCCAATACACTCCCAATGGGTATCACTCTATTCCCACATTGTTTGCCATCTCCGATTAATGTTGTTTCATTTTAGATTGTCTCAGAAGAAGAAAAACTCAATGCCTTAAAATGGGAATTAATTTGAATGTGGTAATTATGAAGATGACTTTTGCCAATTTGGTAAGCGATTAATAATTTTATTCTTCAGTCCGATAATTTCACTACAAAACTGAATTACATTTTTGAATATTTATTCATAAATTACAATTTATTATTAATTTATAGTTTGATTACTTTAAAAATGAAGCAAAAGAATTTAGATTGAAAGCAGTTTAATCTATAAATCATTTCGAAGTCGTTGCAGTTATTGCAATTATACATTTTTAATATTGTACTTAAACAAAATTATTTTTTAAATTAATTTTTATTAAAATTATCTGTACTTAACGCATAATTAAACAATATTATTTAAGCCAAATTCACATTTACTCTGTGCAAGGCTGCAAAACATGTTTAAAATTATTTTTTTAACTTTACAGTCTAAAGTTTGAATAACTTCCGAAGTTATAATACGACTTAAAGTTGCTAAAGCTAATTGTATTTTGTATTGTATTTTTACTGGATGGATAAATCATTTCGAGTGTGCAATTGCAATTAAGGTTTTTGCATCAAATTATACATTTAATTTTCTACATAATAAAGCACACAGACTAAATTGTTTTGATTGCATTTTGATTAGTGTTAATGAAAATTGATTGCCATTGGCAATATTAATCAAAATACAATATTATTATTACCAATATATACATACATCTGTGTGCTATTGTTTTTTAAGCCACTTTGTGAAAGTCTGACAAACCTGCCTCATTCATAAATACAAAATTTAGTTTGGCATTTTAAGTAGACTATTTATCGCTGTGGCAAGTGGGTATTTCAACTTAGGCAAGTTTAAGTTAATATATTTATATTTTGATAGAACTAAATAACAATATATAGAATGAATTTTGTATAACATTGCTGGTATTTGAATGATTAGACAATGTTAATTAAAGTAGAAATAAATTAGAAATCATGGAAGATTTTAGGCACCATTCGAATTTACTTTGTGAAAGTGTATTCACGTGTCGACTTATGCAAATTGGCTGCAGTGCTTTTTGTTGCTGTTGTCGTTGGTCAGGTTTACGGGTTTACGTCTTAATGTTATAAATAAACAAATTTCGCAAAATTGATTTCGACGTCCGGAGGCCGGGCACGCTGCATTTCGTAAACGTTTCAGAGGTGCTGTGCTGCCACAACTAACAGTTGTCTGTTTGTTATCGAAAGCAGCTTGTTGTTGCATTGTTTGTTGTTGTCGTTGTTGTCGTTGTTGTTGCCATTAGTTTGCTGGTGGTGCTGCTTATGTGACAGACGCCAAAGAGCAACATTTGGGCCACTTGGACATTAACATTGCTGCCTTGGGGTCAGTCATTTCATTTGATTCGCAGATGTTAGATATATGTATGTATGTATGTATGTATGTATGTACATATACCAACATCTGGATGGGTTTGAACTGTTTGTACAGGCCAAGCAGAAGCCTTAATTGCGATGAGAAGACTCAACTTAATTAGCACTAAACCAGAAGCCACATGCAATCATGATTATATTGAAATTGCAATCGTTTTGTGATAGGCGGCGAGCGAACAAAGTTTAATTTTGAATTTATCAATGCATAAATCATTTCGAGTGCACAATTCCAATTAAGACCATGCATCTAATTAAGCACATTTTCGAGAGATATCAATTCCAATTGCTCTCGAGGCAAACGAGCTCAATTTTTGATGTACACATTAAAAAAAAGTCATGAAATTGAAGAGAATGTCACAAACGTTAAGAACACGTAAATTATTTATGCTTTCGTAAGGGGGTATCTGTAAGTTCATCACTTTCGAGCATAAATGTTGGTATGCAATTTATATTTTGATATGCTTCTTAAGAAATGCCCATAAATTTATCGGTCCTGATGACCTCTTGGCCTGTTCTTAACTCCACTTGAACTGGCTAAGACCGGCAAAAATTGGAGACAGACTGCAAAATGTATTTTTTTATTCATTTTTTGTGTCATTTCTCTCTCAACAGCGTGGGGCGGTGGCGGTGGGCGTGGCAATAAAACGCAAGACAAAACCAAACGACTAATTTAAAGTTGTCACGTAATAAAGCACCGAAAACAACAACAACAACAAAAACAGAAAACAAAAGCAAAAGCAAATAAAATAAAAGATAACAGTACGCTGAAAGCGAGAAACAAACGCTTCACAAATAATAAAAATCAAATAAATTTGCATTTCTTTTTTGTTGTTGTCAGAGCCGCGACGACAACAACAGCAACAACAGCAACAACAACAACAACAACAACAACAGCAACAAATTGGACAATGTACAAATCGTTATTTGATTTGATTACGTAATGACGTCACACACACAACCAAGCAACACCCGCTCTTCACTCTCCCACTCTTCCACTCTATCGCTCTCTCTCTCTACCTTCCACTCTCATTGTTGCCATCTCTCTCACTCCTTTGCGGACTTTGTCTTGGCCCAGATTTGTCGTCGCCTGCCTTTTGTTTTTGCCTTTGAATTGGATTTTTATTGTTTGCTTTACTTTGGTTTTTGGTCTTGTTTTGTTTTCACACTCAACAGCGATATCTCCAATTAGATTTCGAATGGAATTAATTGAATTGCATTAAAATCAGCTTGTGATTTGTGGCTGCGCTGATAACAGCGACAAGCCACCCAACCACCCCACACTCTGCTGATTGCATTAATCTGCATAATGCAAAGATAATATTTATCCATTTGTACAGCAATATGCGATATCTTTATATTCATTGAAATATTAACAGCTCAAATTTCACTGCCCTTTTAGCTCTGTAAGTGCCGAACAGAGGAGGAGGAGGAGGAGGGTGGCGGAGCGGAGGGTCTACAGCTGAGTTTTTTTTTTCTGTTGCATGGGGATTTGCGTATTAATTATAACGCTGGCGCAAAACTGAAACTTTTATTCTTTGGCGCTTAATAAAGCGAAAGCGCAAAGTTTTGCACGCTGTCATGGCATATCCTAGATCTGAAACAGAGGAAAGTGAAAAAAAAATACGAAACGAAACAAAACGAAACGAAACGAAATGAAAAGAAAAGGAAAAATGTGTAGGAAATTGCCACAAGTTTTAATACCGCTAATGTCGATTTTTAGTTATATAGCCGCACAGGGGAAAGCTTACGGCGGGAATTACGTGAGTGTGTCCGTGGGTTGGTTAAGCTGCATGCGCCCAAGTCGGCTTAAATACTTATACTTACACAGTATTGTGGCCAAAGGAAAACTTTGTCTCTGACAGCAAAGTCATCTAACATATTATCACAATATTATAATGAACAAAAGCTGGAATTTGTTTCACTTTCTTTGTTCTTTTCCTGTTTCATATTCAATCATATTCCGTGAAGTCCCAGAAATTGGCCATTTCTATGAGCTACAACTTTTTAGTTGCATATAGGTCAACATGTGCAAAAAATAGAAATAAATAGTTTTTAAATAAATATGACCTTGTGACTTTTAAGGGTTATACTTCACAATTCTTATTTAGACCAATAAATATATAGATGCAGTTAAGCAAATTTATGCTTTATGCAGAGCAAACTTTTAGTTTGCAATTTTCAAATTATCGCTTTTACAGCAATCAGTTGTTCTATGTAAAGTTGAACTCGAGTGATAAATATGCATAATAATTGTATACATATCAAATACAGAAGCATTTCCTTGTTGGAATTTGTCATGTGTGCGATTGTTGAGCGAAAACATTTAAAACACAATTATTTTGTTTGATTGCATGTATTTTGTTTGTATTATAATAATTTATTATATTATAATTAAAGAAGAAACTAAAAATAATAATTTTGAGAGCGGAAATTGATAAATAAAAATAATAAAAAATAAATTCTTGATTGGGTTATTCTGGGGACAGCTAATTTAAGCTCCGGTTCCGGTGCTAGTAAGCTGCTGTAAAGGTTTCACAAATTATTTTACTAGGATCAGTTACTGATTCTTAAAAATATATTGAAAAAATGTTGAATTTCGGTTTCGATTCATTTCAGTTTCTGTTTCGGATTGCAATTTGTTCGGGTTGAAGATCAACTTTTAACTCGCTCCCTTCTAAAAAAAGAAACTCAGTTTTAAAATCGTGCTCATGTCACTGAATATGAACATGTTCATCTCTACTGATTTGTGCATTTTTTTCAATTTTTTAGTTATATTCAATTCATTTCACAGTAGTTGCCGATTTACGATTGCCAAATCCCATATGCTCCAAAATATATGCACATTTTTATAGTTGGTTGACATTTGATGGCACTTGAAAGATGCTCCCGCAAACTGTCTGCCTCTCCCTCTCTCTCTCTCTCTTCCTCTCTCTCTCTCTATCTCTCACTCGCACACGCACTCGTATTGTTTATTATGAACATTGCCACGTGCACACATTCCCCCAATCGCCTCCCCACAACACACACACACACACACACACAACAACAAAGTTGGAATAAACAAAAAAAAAAAAAATAAGAAAGAAAAAAAGTAATAATAATAAAAAAGCAAAAGAAATCGCTTACGTAGGCATTCTATGAGGTATGTAAATCGATTCGACGCCACACGCTGCCATCGTGTGGCAAACTGCGAATAAATGCCACATATACAATATATGACAAATATCTTTGATAACGGCATCAAAATTCCCACATTTGCATTACAAAGGACGGGGGATTATACTAACTGATACACACACAGATATATATATGTATATATATATCTATAAATATATTTCTTTTTTCCTGGTACTGTTGCTTGCGTGGCAATTATAAATTATTTACACTGTCATATCAATGGTCGGATATTTTTAGCAGTCACTGTCCGGTATTGGGGGGCACGCAACATTCATTTGGAGATGCATGCCTCGCGATAAGCAGCAAAACGCTTTGGCTGGCAATGCCTACTTTTAGGCAAATTAGTTGAGATTTTATAAAGCGTTTAGCGGAGCTGCCAACAAAATCACCAGCTGACTGCTAAACTCGCAAATTAAAAGCAACTAAATGTTTCTTTCTATCTGTCTAATAAATCAAGTTACTCCTTCCTTCCCAGCCACTTCAACATTGGCCAGCGAGCCGCTTTCAGTATTTGGCTACAAATTCATTTTGTTTCGGGAACAAACTGCACAAGAGGCAAAAACGCCACTTTTTCTATTAAAAATGTTCAATATTTAAACAGCTAAACTATTTTGCATATATATATATAAATCAAATCAAGTCAATGCTACTTAAAATAAGTGATAAGTTTGCCAATATTTGATTTTTGTGAATTGGAATTACTTTTAACTGAAAGAAGGAACTTTTTGTGACAAGTTTTTTTATTATGCTCAACATCTCAAAAGCAAAGTTTTTGAAATTTGGGAAATTTATTGAAACTACATATATTATTAATTTAATTTATGTAAGCTTTATAAAACAGATTATTCAATTCATAAGCCAAATAGCCTCTATGCACTTTCCAACAACTCCAAATGCACTCTTACGTCACAGAAAACTACCTTGACAATTTACTTGAAAATACTTCTCATCTTCAACCATTACAAAACAATCTGTGGCAATTGAGAAAGTAAAAAAACGTTGAAATAAAAAACATTTTCACTTAAATAATAAAGAGTCCAGTTGGAATGTGTTAATTCAAACATTTAGCAAGTTAATTTGATTGCACTTCATCCAATTTTATATACTTTTAGAGGGTATTTAAATGTTGTTTTCAAGTTTAGAAAGCAGCGATCCCATAAGGTCGTCTCTCTGCCTGCTTCTATGCAAATATAATCATATAATGAAACCAAACTTATCGAATATATTTCTTATATTTGGACAAAATATCATTGACATCAGACTACTACATCATATAGCGGCCCTTGGAATGAACTGTTGAAAATTGAGTTCTTGTATTGAAAAAATTGTTGTCAGAAAAAGATAAACTCAACTAAACTCATTAGTTAGGTTAGGGCACAAAGAAGGCTCTCTCCAAACTTACTGGAGTTAACCAAACTCCTAAGCACAAAACAAGGACTAATATATCATATAACTTTGATAGGAATAATCGGTGGTCCTTTGAAATTTAGTTGTCGACAATTTAACTTCGATCTACAAGGAAATTTAAACTTCGTCCTTCTAAAATAATTTCAAGCCCTCTTTCCATTCTAAGCAACGCCCTTTTTTTTTAACTTAAAATCACCAAAACATCAAAAGCCGCACCTTAATTTTGAGCTGCTCATTTAAGTTACCAAAAATGTTAAGGTTACCCACAGTGCAAAGTGTTAACCAACTCCTTGGGCCTTTGGCCAACTGGAGTCCTGCTGCCGTCATTTGTCTTTTTCGAGTTTGTCTCTGTGTGTGTGTATTTTTGTGTGCTTATCACATTTTATCAATTGTCCAGACGTATCCGCTGTTCAATCAGTTGCACCGTCAAACAGTGAGATAAACAGACAAAGCGACAGAGGGACAGACAAACTTGACATTTGTCTGCGGCACAGCAAAATTAATGAAAATTGTAGAATTTAGAATTTGGCAATCTATAATTACATCACAGAGAGAGAGAGAGAAATAGAAAGAGAGGGAAAGAGAGAGAGAGCACGGCTGCGGTTTGTGTTGAAATTATTTTGCTGTGGTTACTGGCCTCATTTGTCGGCCAGGTCTTCTTCGAGATGGCCAACACAGTGCGCCAAAATCAAATGAGTTAGCGCCGCCCGCGATGCTTGTGCCCCCATGGGAGGCATGAATTTGAGTTATGAGTGAGGCGTCACTTTTACGGGCAACCGTAAATTTTTGACGCTCTCTGTTTTTGTTGGCGAGGGAGGATTCAAAGGTGTTGCGCTGGGTGGGAGGCAGGTAGGAAGGGGGAGGGTGACTTAATATTCACACCTTTTGTTGTTTTGGGCACAGGTCGAGTTATTTATGCGCACGCATTACGCTTGATAGTGATGGGCATAAAGAAGAGGGGTTTTGGGGATTGGAGTAGGGGGGGGGGTTTGGGGTAGTTCAATTGGTGGCGTCTTCTCGCTGGCTGATTGCTGATGGGTCATGCTTTATTATTTACTCTGGTGCCGTGTGGGCTCCCGCTCTGTTCTTATTGTAATTGAAAGGTATAAATAACATTAGGCAAACAGCAAATAAATTTATGTTCTCTGTGTGTGTGTGTGTGTGTGTGTGCTTGTGGGTGGGCCTGCGATCCTTGTGCGACTCCAGGTAGTGGTTACACTCAGAGAAAATACTTGTGCTCTAAACAAAATTCTTGTTAGTGATAAATCATTTTTCCATTAGCTTAAGTCAACGTCATTGAAATAAAAACTTCGTTTTGTTGCTCAACTTTGTTGACCTTTTCACACTGCTGTCACTTAATGTGATTAGAGTAATTCTCAATATTTGCATCTTTGAGTGTACATAGAGGCAATCATCCTTCAGGGCAGTTGCGTGCCAGGCGGCAGACTAATCTCTCCCGGCCATCAAGGAGACGGATAGAGGGACTCGTCATATTTTATCAATCGATTGGCAGTTTTGTGGCTGACCGGAGCTGAGGAGTGCTCTACATCAAATTGTTATTTATTATTTACACTACACATTGATTACCATTACATATTGCTAATATTATTATTTCTAGTTGTATGCGTATATCTGTGGGGATCGCTCGAGGAGGTCGCCTTTATCAAATTTACTGCCATCTCTCTTTGTGTGTGCATTTTTCGCTCCATTTTACCAATTTTTCATCTTATTTATGAACTCTCGACGCTCAGCTGGCCCTCAAGGTATTTGCCAAATAATAAATATTCCTTTTGCTGTTGCCTTTGCCCTCGTACACTCTCCTTCTCTCTCTCTCTCTATCTCTCTCTTTCTTTCTATGTCTCGCTATCTCACTCTCTGGTTTTTTTTTCTATGCTATTTTGCATATAAATATTCTGACAATACATATGCATACAGATATATTTATTATTTATTGCTTCTTTTTTTTGTCATAATTGAATTTGAATCATAAATAGATACAACACTTGCCTTCCGGCTGTGTAGGTGTGTGTGTGTGTGTCTGTGTGTGTGTGTGAATATTGCTTTATTGCATTGTGGTTTATTAACTTGTTGTTGTTGCAACTTCCTTGGGGTCTAGACAGGGATGCAAACACAATAAATGTTTTAAATATTTTAAATTGACAGATGGCTTGCTGGCGTCGACAAGATTTTAAGTAATGCTTAAATATTTCACTGATAGGCATTTTTTGGTTCAGCTCTTAAAAATTGAGATTTTATCTGAGCTAAGTCGAGATTTATTCACAATGTACAATTTGTTGATACACCTGATTCTAAAACGACTTATTGCGAATGGTACTTGAAATTATTCTGGCAAATAAAACTTGATTTTTCCGTTTCTTATTTATATTTTGTTTGGTTTTAATTTCAGCCTTTATTCTAGTCCAGCATTATCGCTCGTCAAAATTCATTTGTTAAACATTTAAATTACATTTATCATTTTCGCTTATCATAATAATTTTCCAATTTTTGACAGCCTTTTAGAATGCAAAATTTGAATAATTTGATTGTGCTAAAGCTTTCAATAAATTTAAAGAATTTTGATTTTGTGCTCGGTTCGCCAGACAAAATGACCTACAATCACATATATATATATATATATATATATATATATGTGTATGTATGTGTGTACATTTGTGGATGGCCACAGTCTGTGATGAGTTCAATCCGCACATGAAATATTTATCAGGGACTGTTTATGTCGATTGCATTCGCTGTTGCGTTGACTGCGCAGTGGTTGCGTGAATTGTCAGCCCAGTGGGCACCAGTGACTGACCAGAACAACGGCTGGTTCCGACTAGTCAGTCGTCCCGAGTCCACTAAACGGCTATTAGTCGCACACCCAGCTCTCTCCCCACTCAATGTGGATGCCTTCTCTGCCGTGACTCATGCAAAATGCATGGCCAAAATGGCCAGACGACGACGACTAGGACTACGATGGTGGTTGGTTGTGGTGTTGGAAGACAAGTTAACGAGACGTCTCAGTGGAGCTCGAAAGTGTTTGTTGCTAATCAAAGCTGAAGTCGCTGCTTTTGGATCGCTTCCTGTCCACCTGACCTTGTTTATGTGCCATTTAAATTAATTGCGAAATGTGATGAAAACTTTGGGTGATGTGTGTGCTTCTGTGTGTATGTGCATGTGTGTATATGTGCATGTGTGTGTGTGTGTGTGTGGACAGTGTGTGTTAATTAATTGACGCACATATTTGATTGTGGGCCAAGATTTATAAACAGCACATTAGCGGTCTGTGCCGCTCCACTGGCCGCATTTCCAAATGCGTTTCAATATGTGCGTCCGCAGTGTCCAGACTTGCCTCTTTACGCTCTAATTTCAATGAAATGTGCTGCGTCGGCAGTGCAACCAAACAAAAGGCCATCAAAGCCACGCACTATGGGAGAAATCAGAATACGTTTCGTTTGATATTAGAATTTATTTATCATTTAATATCAGTGGACACAGAAAAAATAAAGCAAATTTAATATTTAGCTTTAAATTCAAAAATGGAGAATATTTTATACGATTCTTTGGGTTAATAAGGAATGAATTTCAGCGGAATAGGGAGGCATTAACTGGAGTATAACTATAACTATACAGTTATTTAAACTTGAACTTATTTTTTAAATAAATGGTATACAAAACACTCAATTCAAACTGTTATCTACGAATTTGTTAAAGCTGAATAGATTTTCAGAAGTTATATCTTTTTGATCATGAATACGATTCTCTAAAAATAATTCCTGAAAAATAGATTTAGTTAATAAAGAAGTATATTATAACTTTGGCAGAAGCCATTTCTTAAACATAAAAATACGATTTACGATACGAAAATATAAAATGACAGATTTTTTGAAACATTGACCAAAAATGTCGGTCAAATTCCACCGATTTATTATAATTTATCTAATTACCTACGAAACGGTTAATCGAATAAGCCAAACTAAAATATGAGCTATTTTCTAGACACATTTCGCAGTTTTGCAATAATTTTATAATCATCTCGGGTTGAGTTCTTTTTCGCACAGATACGCCACTGTAGCACGGCACGGAAGTGGAAATACGTAGTCTAAGCTCAGGATGTGCGGCCAATTCGATTGGGGCGGTTATACGGTGGGAGTGGGGGGCACGGGGCAATTGCCTGCTTACCACAATTTGACGGCGAAAGTAGCAAAAGCGAGTCGACTCCACGAGGGACTCATGCCCGCTGATGATGAGGTGGCAATAGCGACGCGCATTGCCTCTGTTAGCCTCAAAACGCGATATGTCCTCAACGCTGTTCAAATAATGTACCCATGACAATCCCAGCCCCCCTACACACACACACACACACACACACACACACACACACACACACAACACATCCCGTCTATCAGCCTGTTAGCCCACATCCGTCAAGTACTTGCACAGTACTATTATTTGCTGCAACAGCAACGTCAGCTCCTCTTTTGCGGTGCGGCAAGTCTTGCTGTTGAGTTGGGGGAAGCGAGCTGCCCCTCTCTCCCTATCCCTCTCTTTTGTTGTGTCTCCCTCTCACTCTCTCTCTCTCTCTCTCTGTGTGCCGTGTCCTGTTTGTATTGTCTCTGTGCAAGGGTAATCGTAATTCCACAAAATGCGCTCGTCCTTTTGCCCAGCAACGCTGCATAATGAGTTACGCAAAATGCGTTTTTGCGACAACGATGACTGTTTTGACTGAGTTGCATTTGGCTGTGGGCGTCAACTGGTGTGGGGGCGTGTCATTGATGAAAAATTTGCATTGATTACACCAGCAGGGATACATTTAGTACACGCTAACAGAGACCAAAAATGTGCAGCTGCTCATCTTTTGTTGCGCTCTAATTGAAAATCTTTGCTGCTGTTTCTGCTGCTGGGCTGCATTTGATTGTGTTGCTCTTCTTCTGTTTGTTTTTGTTGCATGTTGTTTGTCGTGTTGTTCTGCGCGTTTCAAGCATCATTAGTTCAGGTAGTCGGGAATGCAGTAGTTAATTATCGCACTTTTGCAAATCGCTCAGATGTAATTACTGATTTAGGGGTTTGCGGTTAGTCAGCTTAAAATTGATTTCATTATTTATTGGTGATTTTCCCTTTTGATTTTACAAGGTAATTAGATAACACTATTAAGGGATGTGGTTTGTTTCTTTTTTTTTATCTCAATAGTATATTGTTTAACGAGACTGAGGGTGCTTTGTGATTGGTCTACTTTTGTAGAAAACTATAATTGTATCATTAACTACTCAAGATATCATTTTGACTGTATATATATTAATCTTACAATAGATGTAGATATTTTTAATTAAACTTACTCTATGATTATTATTATTATTATTATTATTATGCCCTGCAAACTGTCAGATTTATTGTATACCCTTCTGAGCTTATAGCTCTTCCATCAACCATAATTCCTGTACAATTGTGAGAATCTTTTCGGGGTTGAGGGCTTCTAAGTCTCCCGAGCTTAAAATATGTTTGCCTAGCATACTACATCAGTTTGCTATGATGTGCTTTGAGGATTCTTTCTCATTCTGCCGTTTTTCGCAATTGACTATACCTAATTAAGCTAAGTGACTCTTCTACAGTCTACAATGTCCTGTCATGAGTCTGTTCTTCCCCATGGCTATTACTTGCTAACTTAATTTTTGATTATAGTGGCTATAAGAAGCTAGAAGATGTTTAGGCTATGTGCTTTTTCGATCCGCAGTTGTTGCTATATTGCCATAAAGTGGTTCTTGTACTGTGAAGGGCCTATCTACCCCCATTTTCGTCAGCTTGTTCGTTGCTTCATCCTCAGCTATATCCCTATAATTCGGAATCCATCTTAGGGCAAGCCAAATTCCGTAGAAATACTGTAAAATCAGAAGGGGTTGCAGTCCAAGCTGCATCACAGTGAGCCATCTTAACTAGCTAGCTTATTTAATATCGAACTGCGACTAGATATATATATATATATATATATTTATATTGGGAAAAGGCTAAGCAGTCTGACTTGTACTTGTTAAGTTTCTGGCATGGTTACAATTATGTGTTCCTTGTTTTTCACTGTTTGTCACTGGCCGGTGTTAATCAATAAATTAGATTTTATTAATTTAGGGTTTTGCTTATTTACATGGACACACAGAGACAGTTTTATCACCTGCTGGCGGCAACAATAATAACCAGCTATTACAGTTTTATAGCTGGAAAATTGCTGTTAATATGCGCTCCATTCAGCTGTCCAGCTGTCCTGTAATCTAACTACTACCATGATGCCGCTGTAACAGCTGTCATTTATGCTGTAATTATGGTTTTTATTACGTCAGCCTGCACCCCCCATATACACCACTTGCTCACCCACACACACACACACACATATATAGACATGTATGTATGTATGTATGTATGTGGCTCAGTTGTCAGCAGCGGACCATAAAGTCGATTGATATTGGCATGACCATTTAGCTAGATTCGAGTACTCGGAATACACGAGTAGTTACGTCTGTCTATGTAGGTGATTTGTGTGTGTCTGTATGTGTGTGTGTGTGAGTGATTGTGTGTGTGAGTGTGTGTGTGTGTGTGTGTGTAACGAGTGGCGTAGTACTAGCATTGAGGACAGCATTTTAGCTCTGGTGCTCTTTCTGCGCTTGGGGTTTTTGGTCGTTCATCTGCTTTATTGGCCACTTGTTTTAAATTGTAAATCCTTCAGTCGAAAGCCAAGTCAAATGTCATATGAAAGCAAGCAGTTGCCACTGACTCACTGTCTCCCTCTCTCTCTCTCTCTCTCTCTCTCTCAATTTCTCCATCTCTTTCTTTATCAGGCCCTATATGTACATAGCTATAGCTGTCTCTGTCTCGGCACTGGCAGTGTCGTAATTGATTCGTGTTAACTCTTCACTGGCAATAGACGGAGCATGCCAAGCAAATGTGCCTCGCAGTTATCCTTCGTCCTGTGCATGCGTGTGCGTGTCTCTGTGTGTGTGTGTATGTGTGTGTGTGTGTGTCTCCTGTGGTCCCTGGTGGTGCCTTTGTGCGGGACACATTTGCTGTCATAGATCATGCACTTGGTTAAATCAAAAATTCTTGCTGTCAACTTGCGTTTTAACACACGACTGGCTGCAGTCAATGCCATATCCTTAACCCCTCCTC
This sequence comes from Drosophila grimshawi, assembly GCF_018153295.1. Classification (NCBI taxonomy): domain Eukaryota; kingdom Metazoa; phylum Arthropoda; class Insecta; order Diptera; family Drosophilidae; genus Drosophila; species Drosophila grimshawi. Next base: position 27,981,127 of record NW_025063098.1, read on the forward strand.
CACCACCACTCACCACTCCCTTCACAATTTGTGCATAGTCATTGAGATACTAAGAAGTTTTCAGCTCGATTTTGGCTCGCATTTGAATTTCATTACGAGCCAACCTCTAAGTGATGTTTAATTACATTAAATTGCTGTAAGACAAACCCTGAAAATATCTATTGAGCTACATATGTATGTATGTATGAATGTATCCATCAATGTATATCTATGAATCCATGAATTTGTATGAAGTGTCGCAACCCAGTTTTACTTACCCATTCCCACTTTGCATGTGCTCCAAAACTTGTGTAACTTTAGTTATTCGGCTTGTGTTGTTGCACTCTTTTTAGTATACCCTTCCAGAGAGAGAGAGAGAGTTCTCAATTTGTTGTCTATGAATAACACATCTCAGATACCAAAAATATGTATATATATTCTTTATCGGCAACAATAGCAGAGGATATTCTCGTTTTGCAGTGAAGTGAGGAAGACGTATTCGAATCCGAATATGGATATCTTCTTGGTAAGATACAATAGCCGAATCGATAGATCGATCACTGCAAAGGATTGTGCAGTGCAGCATAATGCTATAAGAAATATATCTCCGATTTTTAAAATGTATATATATTCTTGATCTTGAACAGTAGCCGAGTCGATGTACATAGCCATGTTCTGTTGTTTGTCCTGCAGTCTTGATGGAACTTTGGTTATATACAACTTTTGTGTATCAGAATCAGTTAAATCGGCTGACTATATTATATAGCAGATATAGATATGCAAATAAGACAGCCAAACTCATCTGTTACGAGTTCAATTATGACACTAGATGTCGAAAACTTACAGGTTCCATAATACAATCGATTGCTTTATTTATTATTATTATTATTATTATTATTATTATTATTATTATTATTATTATTATTATTATTATTATTATTATTATTATTATTATTATTATTATTATTATTATTATTATTATTATTATTATTATTATTATTATTATTATTATTATTATTATTATTATTATTATTATTATTATTATTATTATTATTATTATTATTATTATTATTATTATTATTATTATTATTATTATTATTATTATTATTATTATTATTATTATTATTATTATTATTATTATTATTATTATTATTATTATTATTATTATTATTATTATTATTATTATTATTATTATTATTATTATTATTATTATTATTATTATTATTATTATTATTATTATTATTATTATTATTATTATTATTATTATTATTATTAAATTTGCTTCTGCAAGCGTATTTCAGTTTCAGCTTGCCAACGATTGCAGTTGTTTCTTGTTTGATTTTTGTATTTTTTTTTTTTTTTTTTTTTGGCAGGGCGTCAGCTTACCTTGGTGGCAAGCAACCGAATATGGTAACTAACGATGATTGAACGTTTTCGGTTGCCTGATTTCACGCGCAAATACAAAACGCGTTGCATGCAAGTAGACGCCGTTATAGCATCTGGGAGACCACAAATAGTTTGGCCCCACATGCATGTGGGATGGCACCCACTTGCATATGTTTACAAAAGCGACTCTTGAAAACTTGACACACACACACGCACACACACACACACACACACCCACTCACACACTCACAAGAAGACATACAAACACAGTTGCAGTTGGGAAAGTTTTGCATGCATTTGGCGCATTTAACGGATTAACGTCATAAGCTTTAGCACTACAAACACGATGACAGATGAATTTTACGCAGTTACAAGCAGTGTGTGTGTGTGTGTGTGTGTGTGTGTGGGAGTGTTAAGCTCCTACGCCATGTGGCATGCTTCTTGATGCCTGAGAAGGAGCCACAGTTACAATTACAACCGCATTTGCATTCCTTCTACTTCGATGGCAAGCGTTTTCTGTGTCTTGTTGCCATTTGTGGATTGGGGCAGAGGTTAAAGGTTACACTCGTTGCATCTGCAGCTGCTGTGCAACGAATGCGGCTGCACTTGAGGGCAAACCAACTTGACATCACCCAATCACTCAATGAAAAGTCTTAAGCTCTGAGCCTTTACCGGATACAAATGTAATTATCGTAAAGTAAAAAATGTATCTGTCAGTTCTATTATAAATCTATGGCACATGACCTAATGTATTATGCAAAGCGGATGTGGTAAATTTGGAAAACACAGCGTGCAAAATAATATGTGTATAAATATACGTACATAAATAAATCTCATGTTCGAGCCTAAAACATTTGTGAGCTTAAATAATTTATTTGATTTAAATGAAAAAATGTGAGCCACGCAAATATGCGGATGTGTGCAGGCACATATTTATATTATACATATACATATATATATATAGGATGTATATATATATATATATATACATTTTTTATTTGTATTTTTTCTGTTTTTTTTTTGCCAACATATTTTGCGCCATGTGAAACATTTTAACGGGCATTTGCTTTCGGACTGTGAATATTTTTGGTATGTCTGCTGCTCCGGCTGCTGTGTGATGATTTAGCGAGCGCAATCAATGTGATGTGTATAACAAATTTACCGTTATTTATGCATACAAAAATTGCACGGCAATTAACTTTCCGTGTGGGTGGCTCGTCTGGGTTCGCTTGCTTCTCTACCGTGACCATATTGACAGCGGAAAAAATCGAGAGTAAAAAGAGTCGAGCTCAATTTTTAAATGCTTTGTACAAGTCTGAACAGTCAGTTACTCGTTATTATTATAGTTATTATTATATTCAGTATTAACTAATATAATAACCCACATTAAAAAGATTTTGAAATGCAAATTTAATTTTCAAAGTGTCATTTGTCTCATATAAATAAAATAGCAATATTTTCAAAGTGTAAATGTTCAAAAAATAATTTTAAAAAACCTTAAAATTGCTAAATCAATAAGAAGTGCAATACATAATTAAAACTGTGTTTCAAAGATATGGGAGTTATCTAAAAACCTACAATATTATATTGAAATAAGTATATAAAAAGCAAACCAGTCTTCAAATGTTCCTCACAGCTTAAAGTCAAGTAGATCATCAAGAAGGCTTATATTATCATATATTCTGCCGTTTGCTACCTCCTGCTACTTAGTTGATTATATCCTTCGAAACAATATATTTTGCACAGAGGGTATAAAATGTGCAATGTCCGGCATTTAAAAATGCCATGTTGCATATCTCACTCTTTTTCACAGGAGTAGCTTTCGCATATTGAACAAATAGTGACAGCAGCTGTTGTCCCTCCTATTTCCTGCGCCCCCACTTTGCACATTCGTATTATTGGTTTAGTCACATTTGCATGTGCAACTGCGATTTGCATAGCGTAAAATAAAACACTAATCGGACCGATGCGATGCGAAGCGATGCGATTCAGAAATGGTGAGCCACATGGGGTGTGTAGATCATAATTGCGTGGCGGGTGGGGAATACTGTTTGGTCATCTGATTTGAGTAAAATATGAACAGTTAACAGGCGACAATAAAACAACTCAATTAGTGAACTAGTGCACAAAAGTTGTGCCAATCTATCTATAAAATCTGCCATTGGAAATATGAGAAAAATATATTCATGCATTGCATGCAAATTGTTGGCGAGTCTCAAAATTTATGGAAACCAATTAAGAGTCGCATAAAACGCGATTTGACAAAGGTGTTTCGGCTAGCCAACCAATTGGCTAATTGGCATTAGCGTATTTTCACCAACATCAAAATCTCATCATTGCTGTTGGCAATGCACAGAACTTATAATTTCCATTTATCTGTTGTTACTTTCAGCCACTGCGTTATTCTCTTGCCATTCTCTTTGAAAGTGTATTCAATTAAAAGTGAAGTTGAAGCAGCTCTCTGATTCGCTTCTGATTTGTTTACACAATGAGGGGAGAGTGAGAGTTTGAGGAGAGCTGGTTGCCACTGCTACTGTTTTGTGGCATTGTCCGATTCAGAGTGATCAACTTAAGTTGCCGGTCCAAGTTCTTGACTTGGCCAAATGCAGTTGTTTGCGTTATCTGACTGCTTGTTGCTGCTGTTCTTTTTTGTTGTTGCTGTTGTTGTTGTAGTTATGCAACATGCAAGACTAAATTCCAAACGCTCAACAAAAGCGGTCGGGGGCAGTCAGGTGAGCTGGCTGTGGCTCTGGCTGTGGCTGTGGCTCTCTGCCAGTTTTCCTGGGCTCATGCTGGTAGCTCTGCATTTTCATCAGCTAACGAAAGTTGCAACCACTTTCGAGGCCGCAGTTGTTCGCAGCGCTGATCCAGTTGCCGGTGTTGCTGATGTTTGATGATGATGAAATAGCGTGCTCAGGGATACGATGGCCATACTCAATGCCCAAGCACCCCATACCCCCCTTCTCTCTCTCTCTCTCTCTCCCTCTCTCTCTGTCTAACACCTAACGTAGCATGTTATCATTGCACATTGTGTGTGTGTGTGTGTGTGTGTGTGTGTGTGCGGCACGCCAGAAAGGAATGTGCAACAGAAACCAAAAATATGCGATATAATTCCGAAGCACAATACCATGAAGTACATCATCAGTGCAGATTTATGGTTGACTGCTAGAATAGGTCAGCAGCCGCATTTATTGAAGAAGCAACGGCGCCTGCCACATGCTGCGAACTGCACCACAAAATACACTCAGCAAAAGCGAAATTTCCACTTCAATCGAAAGCCAAAGAAACATTAATGAAATTGGTATTCCAAGAAGGCTATTCGCAATGCTGTCCAATCTAAGTTATTTTCAGTAAACTTGTTCTTATATTTCTCATGTCAAGAGGATCTCAGCGAGAATAATCCTAAGTATAAGATCTAAAATAAAGAGCTCAATTTACGTGCTAACTTGCTTGGAATGAGAGAGATTTGCATATGTCTATTTTAAATTTGTATTCTGTGTAAAGAAACATTTCTCAAAAATAGTTAATAGATTAAAATGTGTAAATATAATTACCTAATTGGAGTCATTTGCTCAAACAGAACGCAGAGTTGGAATCGTGGTTTGCTGACACCATAATTTAATTAGAGCTTGCAACTGATAATATCTTGTTTCTTTGAGTGTAGTAACTGAAGCTGAGGCTACCGGCGCAACGGGCGTTTGGTAAATTACTTGCACATGCACATGCCCCATCTCCGTGCCTCATCTCTCTTTTCGAATAGCGCATCATAGTCATGGCAGCCATGTTGCATGCATGGCATATACATACGTATGTATATATATGTGGCACTCCCACGCGTACGAACGCAATTCGCAGTCATCGTCAGCCCCACACTACACAGGGATAGATATACAAACACAGACACCGACACAGGCACGATGCGGATGCGATGTGGCTTTGTTGCCTTGGCGCTGAATTCGAGCACTAGAAAATATTGAAATCTCACTGACTGGCGCCGCATCTCTAATGACGTGTGTTTGAAATGAAATATTCATATGTGCTTTGTGGGCGGGGGCGGGTGCGAGGACGGTGCTGCTCGGAATGCTGGCGGTGGTGGTTAACTTTGGCAGGTTGTTTGTTTGCCGTCAACCACAGGCTTCTGACAGCGGCCCAAGCTGCTGCCTGCTGCCTGCTGCTGCTGCTGCTGTTGGTGCTGCTGGTGCTGCTGCCTCTTTAAAGTGTCACCAAGTTGAACCCAAGGCAGGCAGAGCAGAGCAATGCTCAAAACTCAAACTGAAATCGCTGGGCATTAGTTTAATGGCTAGGCCAACTGGCGCACAGATTGCTGCCCGGGTTTTGGCCGCAGGCCGCACATACTATTATCGTTAAACGTCATCAGCAACGTCTTAACTTAAATTTCTTGACGGGGGAGTTGTTTCGCCTTTTGCTGATTTGTAATTCAAAACCTGTTTTGGCTACTGCTGGTGATGTTTGCCTTTTGCTTTGGTCCGAGATCTAAACATATGTTACGAATTATAAGGAATTAGATTCATAATAAAATAAAGCAGCAACCGTCAAGCTGGTAATCAAAACAAAACATTTCGGTTGCCCAATTCTATCCACCGACTCCCTCCATCCAGTTCCCCGTCCTCCCACGCCCACTCACGCACGCACGCATCCTGACAGCATTTTTGGGGGCCAAAGTTTGGCTCTGGGGCAGCAGCAGCAGCAGCAGCAGCAGCAATCAGTGCACAGTGTGTCCATGGTTTTCTGGTAAATTCCAACCAATTCAGACCAGTCGCAACAGCAGCAGCAACAGCAACAGCATCAGCATCCATCCCATCAGGTGAAATTTGATTAGGGTCGTAAGGGCAATGATTGAGAAAACGTGATCAAATATGTTGCCATAAATGTTTAAATGCTGCTATAGTTTTTGGCTTAGCTTGTTGCTGTTATTGTTGGTTTCGTTGTTTTCGTTGTTGTCGGTTGGCTTTGTCCGAGCTACTCGGGAGCGACACTGCATATGAAAATAAAAACTTGGGTTTATTATGTTGATGACTTTTAGCTGTGATTATTATCGTTACCCATTTTCTCTCCTTGTCGTCGCCCTTTCGCTCCTTTTTTGTTAGAATGTGTGTCCTTTAAACACTGATTTTATGAACTCGTTTAGTATTTGGTAATCCTTTGTCCTTGTGTTATTTTACGTAGCACAAAGTGTGACGATTCTTTAGTATGGTATTTGTATTTATTACTTTTATATATTCTAAAACGTTACCTTTTAAATTATTATTAAAGAATGATTATATTTGATATGTTTACTTATCACATTTTAAATTTGAACTTAATTGTTCCTTTTTTTTAATTAGTTTACTTTATTGCTTATTTTGATGTGACCTCTTTTTACAATTTAAATATGTTGTTCACTATAAATATAAACGAACAACATAATATCGAATATCTTGCCTAAAAACAACATTTAAATTTTATTTATAAATATCTTCCCTTGCCAAGAAATTAAACATATTTCCCAAATACATTTGCACATATTACATAAATGTTGTAGTTTCATGTTTGATTATTTTCTTGACAACAATTGAATTCATACTTGGCAGCGTAATTGATATAACAATTATTTACAATTTTGAGAATTATGCACTTTGTTTCAATTTGCCCTTGTAAGCTAGAAGTGCTCAAATTAATTAAGATGAATAAACATATGTAGCATTGAACAAACATTTGTGCATTTGGCAAATCGCAACCAGTAAATACCCCTCGAGGAAAATAGGGTTGCAATTTCTGTAATTTGTTGGTTAATTTGCGAATAGCAAGCGACCGCAGGATTTGCTTGAGGTTTGGCTTGACCCACTCACACCCACTCACACCCACACACACACACACATACAAGCAGGCTATGGCAGTTAAATACCATTATGCATTTTAGCCGCAACTCTGTCGGCCAACGAAATGGAGGTGCGCAGAAATGGATGTCATGCATATAACGATGTGAAGCATTAATTTATGATTGCTTAATTAAGTCAATTATATTGCAACAACAAGAACAACAACAACAACAACAACAGCAGCAACAAATTCAACGAAAGCATTTCATAATCAGTGCAATTGGCAGCGTTGCGAGGTACTTGGCTTTGTGCCGGCTTTTGTCGCCGCGCATAAGCGCATTTGCATAACTTAAACTAAGCTCCTGGAACCCTAACTACTCTTCCCCTTCCCCTACCCCCTCCTTTTCCTAAACCCTGCTTCCTTGAACCAACCCCTCAGCTCCTAGCAACCGTACGCAACGTTGTCTTTGTGGCTGCTGCTGCTGCTGCTGTTGCTGCTGCTGCTGTTGCTGCTGCTGCATTGGTGGCTGCCATCATTTCTAATTTATAAACCTAATGCGACGCTGTTGCAGTTACCAAGGAATGGGCATTGTTTGGTGGCGGGCGCAGCAACTGCTGCATTGTCTGCACAGTCTTCACAATTTAAGATTATTTAAAATGCAAGTGTCTTTTGTTCGTGGCGCGTAGCCAGTCTCCAGTTTGCTGTCATATTTATTTTTCATTTGAGTGCCAGCCAGCGAGAAATAAAACTTTGCCGTTTGGCCAAAACAACGGACGGCTCGAATGTCGCGTCTTGGACGCACGTCAGCTGGGCTGCAGCACCCTGGCAACCCAGTCCCCCCCCACCCCCGCTCAGCCTTCCCTCCCTTATGCGACCCTTTCACACTGGCATTTGAAATTGGCACAAAAAGTACATGCATTTTCATATAATGTTGTTGCTGCTGTTGCTTCTTCCTGTGAAATTGTAAATTATTTAGCGTGTCGGCAGGCAGGCAGAAAGGGGTAAGAGAAAGGGTAGAAAGGAAGTGGGAATGGAGCTGAATTGCCTGGTTGCGCTCGCGGATACAACGCCTGAATAATTGAATAGACTTTCTTGCGTAATAAATGCTTTTTACTGCTGCAGCTCGACGGGTGAAAGTTTTCTGCACTCAGCAAGCGAAAAAAAAAAATCAGGGAACTTTTCTATTTTATATTTGTACAATTGCCAGAGCATGTTTTATACTTCACTCCCTCTATCTCGTTCCCCTCCTGCTGTCAGCAGTCTTATTAGCTAATCAGTTTCCGATCATGCCACCTGTTAGACACTTGACATGCATTTCTTAGCAGCGCACTTTTGACGCATGTGCTTCATCTACATTAAATTTCGATTAAGGCAGCCTCAAAACGGAAACGGAAAACTCGAGCAATTAGGCACAGCTTCAAGTGCGAAAGCACTAAGAGGGTGGTTGGCGGGTCGAGTGGGGGTTGCTCTTGACTTGGGGTTTCTGTGCGTGGGCTTGATTGTGGCCAGCAAGATTTCCACTTGCGAGGTATTTTTCTGGCGAAAAACTTTTTCACTGTCGACATAGAACGTTCCAAGCGGTGCGGGGCTGTAAAAAAAAATTAAATTTTATTACACAATGGGCGAGTTTATTGTGGAAACTCATGCACAGTATGGTATATTGAGTGGAAATTATTAGTGTACTAGTTTAGTTATTATTGTAATGAAGTTTTATTATGTAATTACAGATTTACTGTAAGCGAGCCACATCTTGTTATATATTTATTTTCCTGTTATTTGCGATTTTCTTTGTACAGTAAAAATAAGGCTTAAAGTTGTGCTTAACTTGAATAAAAACTAAAATGTTTTTCCTAAATATACATAATTTATTTGTGTTCATATATAAATCTAGTACAGTTTAAGAGAAATACACATATCATTCAGTTGTCATCTCTGATAGTCTTTCTTATTATAAGTTTCTACTGCACCGCTAAGAAACCCATAAAAAATGTAGTGTAAATGATAAAGATATGAATAAAGCGTTCAGCCAAAAGTTAAATGCAAAGTTTTCAATGTGAAAATGAGGCAAAGTGAAATTTTTTTCTGTTTTTTCAGTTTTTTTTTTTTGCCTGCTTCTCATATTATTATTATCTGCCTTAATTGTTTTTCTTTCGACTTATTTACTTTTTTTGTGTGGCTTCCCTCCTACTATTACTTCGACTTTGAGTGCCCATTTCAACAACTGCGCTAAAAATCTATTATTTTGCGCGTTTTGCGTTTGGCCCACGCTGCACTTAGACAGCATCGCACCGCACCAAGGCCCCCTGCACCCTGCACTCCGCTCCGACGCTGTCTGGTTTATTTCCGCGTGGAAATTGCTCGGTGACAAAGCACTTTTATGAACCCGCTCGACATGGCTTGAGCCTAGGCCCATCTGTTTGTGCATAATAACAAAACATTTTACTCCCCCGCACATACACACACAAACATACACACACCCACACACACTCACACATACACATACACGCACAAGCACACTCACCATTTTTGGGGGTCCGAGCAAGACATCAGGTGTTTGGATGATTTGACAAAAAGTGCTTGGCATTTTGTCGAAGCGAGCGCGTTGTGAGATTAGTGAGGATTTTATGGACTTACGCGTCGCCAGCGACTGCTAAACTGTGTGCGAATCGTACACTGCCCACTTACCCCCCTCCCCCCCTTCCCTCATCCTGACCCCTGCCCCATCCCACGCAACAGCAACACCTGCTGAACTTTTGTCGTTTCATTGCTGAAAGTTTTTCGTTGCTGTCACACTCGAAAAATACAAAATTGAGAAATCAAATAGAAACGCTGTTCAGGCTGAAATACCTCGAGCGGAGATTAAAATGCTTTTATTAATGTTTCTTTTTCTATTCTACAATTTTTCAAGTCGTTGTGAAGAAAATTTAAAATGAAAAATGTCCGATTTTAAAACAGTTACGTTTATTTATTGTGTTCAAACATTTTTGGAATCCTGAATTTGAGTTCCTGTCTTTAAATGAGATATTTAGTTCTTGTTTCAAGTACGAATGCTCTTAAATCAATCCTAATATCACTTTACAAAGTAGCAGATTCAGCTGTAAACAAGATTTCGATTTATTAAATTGAGAACCATTTGCAAGTTAAACGCTCGCTTTTGCACTTACTAGTGATTTATGTCGTTTTTTCGCCAAGTGTAGTTTGTATCTATTTTTTTTTTGCTGTTGGCGTTTTGTTGTCTATTTTAATTTGCTTACTTTTGTTATTGAGCTGTCCTGTCCGTTGCTGTTGCTGCTTGCTGTTTGCCATGTGGCATATTTGATTGGCTCTAAGCCCCACAAGCGGCCAGGTGCTTGGCTCTTGGTTCTTGCAACATCTGTCTGCTGGCAACGTTTGACTTTAGCGTTTGCCTGTTAATTGATTTTCATACAACACACAGATCAAGATGTCACTGCCACCAAGCAACTAAGTCCTTGTCTCTGCTCTCTTCTTCATCTTCTGTCTTCTGTCAATGCTATCAATGTTCTATCAATGTCGCAACAAAGACACGTCCCAGAACTCATTTATGAATTTCGTGCGGCGAGCATAATTATAAAATCCCGATGCGGAAATTGCTAAAATAAAAAAACAGCAGTCAACAGTCAACTGACAAAGAGGATGACGACGAAGGCTGGTGCATTTCGCAGCACTTCACTTTTACAATTCACTGCAAGTTTCACGTCATCATCATCATCATCGTCAACGATATCAGATCATCATCATCATCGGTGATAGGTTTTTGGTTAGCACTTGGTAACTTTGTCTGGTAAAAAAAAGAACAAAAAACAAAAAAAAATAAAACCGGGTCCTGGCTGGGGCAGCGTTCGGCCATAACTCTTTGTCCTGCTCAGCAGTTATTGAACATTTTCAATTACTTTCAGTTGAGAGCATAAATTTTTAATAATTTGAAACATGATAAAGGGAAATTAAAGACGAAACTTGTCAAAAATTGCTAAGGAGCAACAAGCAAAAAGCGAACCAACAAACTGACGACTGCTGCCCGCGGGGAGGGGAAGGGGAAGGGGCGGATGGTTGCTAAGCACGCAGGGGATGGAAAGGGGTAGGGCAGGGTGACGTTGGTTGTTACTAGGGAACGGCTGCTTTTCGCGCACGATGTTTTACCAAACTATTATAATTACGTTGGAAAGACAAAATTTTTAATAAATGATAACTTTTTTGTCGTCAGCGCGTCACAACTTATTAAAAGTATAACGCATAATGGGGGAGGGGCCAGGCGAGAGAAAGGGGTGGCATGGCCAGGATGATGCTGATGGGGATGCAGGATGCGGGGTGAGCATGGTCGAAATGTTGCCAAGTAAATTTTGTTATCAAAGTTTATAATGCGATGCGACGGATGGCATCGCGTCTGCCGTACTCTGGTCACGGCTGTAGCGTGAATATCTAAATAGATTCCCAATTTAAGTGGACGTTACTTTGATGGAGCTGATGGAAATTTTGAGAGATGCATAAGTAAGGCAACTTAATGGGGCAGCTATTACTGATTACGTGCTTAACTCTCGACAACTTTTATGTTTATAACTGCCAACCAACCGTGTATACAAATTTTAATTAAAACAATTGTGCTCAAGTTGAGGGACTGGTTGCTTAGGAAATACACAATACATCGATTCTTTGTACACACAAGCATATACAATAAAATGATTAGAATATAGAAACCCAACCATCAATACTACTTTGACTCCGTTACATAATGAAACATTTTAAATATCCATTAACCTTGCCAACATCTTTTTAAGCTTTTACTTGTTCACAGTCCCCTTCAATTTGTAAATTTAGTTCAAGTTTCCATAGCTAGTAAGCTGAAACAGCCAATGTTAAATAGCCTTTCAAATAGATATTCAAATTTAATTAGTTTGTTAATTAGTAGCTTCTTCTTAGAACACTCAGGAAAAAAGTCACCATGAATTTTAGGAAATCGACTTAATTTTGGTGCCAATGGTAATTAAGTTTATTGTGCAGAAAGTTTATTTCAAAAATGCAATGTGGATTCGATCTAAACCTCTGCGATGTTCTCTTCCTAATTCAATGGTTTCCTCTACTTTTCTTAATTCCGATTATTTTTCGAACTGTAACATTTCTATAAATTCTGAAATAATTATTTATCAATTTGGCCGTGTGCTTACCATACCCTATTTAACAATTTTGATGAGCATTGCGCATAATGGTTCTCATTATCGCAATCCCACAAGCACAAATGCCCCACATCTGTGGCAGGCTGCGCATTGTTAGATAGTTTGCATCGAACCTGTTCGGGGACCGCAACGCCACTAACTCTACATTCACCACTAACACACACGCATTCATATATTTTTAAATATGCCAAAACATTTGGTATAGAGTTTTCTCGAATTGTTGATCTGACAAAATGGCAAAACTTTGCGGAAAATTATATAATGGCGGACGGTGCTGCTGAGAGAAATATATTTGAATTTAATTTTGAGGCGTCTATAGGGGCGGCTGCAATGGGCGACAACAGCTGTTGAGCTACTTTAACAGTCTGCTAGCTCATTAAGTTTCCCTACACACACACACACACACACACACACACATCCAACACACAAGTCACACACACACACACAAGAGCGCGTGGCTTGCAATATAATGCGGCACACAAATAAATTTGTCACAGAAAATTTTGCAACTTTGTGTAATCCGCTGGGAGTGCGGAATGCTGGGCGTGGCACAAGCGTCCCAAATGGCCACCAGAGAGAGCGAGAGAGAGAGAGAGAGAGAGGAAAACAGAGAGATTGCATAGGAGAAAGAGAGACGCGGAGATAAAGAAAGAGAAAGAGGGCTAGAGACAACCGCACAGAATCTAGAAATCAACGAGTTTATCTCATTAAAAAGTTATTTTCCGCAGCAGCTGCAAATACACACACACACACAAAGTCTTATCCTACACATGCCAAGACTTACGCACACACACACACACACACAGAGGAGAGGCAGGGAGACGCCGTGTGTACTTAAAAGTGAAGGCAGGCAACGAAATATGTAAATCCACTTCATTTAATTTCGCATTTAGCCAAAATGCTAACAGTAAATGACAAATATTCTTGTTAAGCGGCATAAATGCAGCAGTGGCAGTAACAGGAAGACAAGACTTGGCGTCCATCCAAGAAGGGGCGCATGCTTTCTGGGGTAGTTCACAGGCGGTCCCAGTTTCTTGTCTGTGCCTTGTTTTTAGTGCAACTCGACATACTTTGGCTGCAAGTATTTTCACAACAACTTCGCTTTGCCGCCAAAAAGACAAAGTACATTTCCGCTGGCAGTTTCCGGTTTCCGGTATTGTTTTGATGCCGCACGACAACGACTGTGGCAAGCGTTTGTTGTGCGCACACACACACACACACTGCCACTCTATCATACACACTCACACACACAGACACACACACTCATAATCACACACACACAACGGCAAAATCGAAGCATCGTCTCGAAAATTAATAACGCTAAGTGCAACTGAAAGCAGCTACCACTATGGCAAGTCAAACATACAATCTACGAAAACGTTGCATGCCACGCAAATGAAGTGAGGCGCTGCTGTCAGACCTTTCCCACAGTATTATGACCACTTAACCCCCACCACCTCCCTCCCTTCCATCTATCTCTATCTCTTTCTCGATGTTGCTCGGATTTGTGTTGCCTGCCGCCTACACTCGGAATAAAACATTTACAAAACCACAATGCCTTTGAAGATTATCTTTATCAATAAATTAAATTAGTATTAAATTGTTTAATATTAAAACGAAAGTCGCATCTTCGATTACAAATTGGTTTCACCATATTTTTTACGTTAAAAATATCATGTATACATAGAGGAATTATTATTATTGAAATTATTATTAAAAAATTAACATGTCTTATCACTAAGAATTACTTCACTGGCGATTTTATAAATTCTAGTTTCTTAACATTTTTTTGCCGAGTGTAGACTGGTGCAGCAAATCAAACCTGGCGAGCCGATGTCTGCCCGCTTGCTGGGCCCGCTTGGCCGGCCTTAAAGCCTGGCCCTATGTGCTGCCATTGTTGTTGACTGTTTCTGAATGCTTCAGCATTTTGGTCAATATTTGTGCTGCGTTTTGGCGTGTCCACCTGTCGTCAGTCCAGTGAGTCCTTGGATTGCCTGCAGCAGCAACTCCGGCTTTGCATATGCAGATGTCGTAGCACGAAATGCTTTTAGCCCAGCTTTCCTGAGCTGCCTTTTCCTCAAAATATATATATATATATTTTTTTTTTGTTTGTTGGTTAACAACATAAAAACGTGTTTACACTTTACACACACACATCCACACCCACCCACACACCCAGACACACGTAGATTTTAGATTTTTTTCTATCGACTATCCACTTGTCCATTCAATTCACCTGCAACTTCTGCTTCTCTCATTTTCTCTCTCTCTCTCTCTCTCTCTCACTCTCTCTTTCTCTGTCTCTTTTTTGATATCTCTCTTATTTATTTACTAGTTTTGCAGTAGATTAGCATGTTGGCCTCAAACTAGCCTTGCCCATAAACCATAAGCCTTGGCACTCAACTGTATTGGAAATTTACTTTCAATTTAATCTATTCGGCGCATTCATTTTATTTAATGGATAAAACTTGTCGATATCTTTCTAATTGAATGCAATTTTCATTTCACCGTAGCAGCTCAAAACTATTTCAGATTTTCGTTGTTCTTCATCCTCTTCTTGCAACTTGCGGTTACTGTTGCTTGTGGCTTTTCGACCCAAATGCATTCAGCAACCATTTCAAAATTACAATTTGCATTCATTTGATCTATTAACCACTTTAGAAAGAATTTCATTTAGATTGTTTCGAATATATGCAAATTTTGATAAGAAAGGGAACAGTTAGAACTATAATTTTCGATTTAATATTTCAGCGTTGTTCGATTATTTGGTATTTCTTTACAAAATAAGTAAATATATAACTATAAATTATTTGTAGTCTTTATTTTCAATTTAATTTAAATACAACTTGTCTCATTTCCAGCACAAAATGAAATGAACAGCATATTGTACTTGATTCGATATTTTCTCAATCTTCTAATAGGTTAGGTTGGGCTAATTGAACTAACAGAACCTTCTTAAACAATTTATTCAAATATTTTCAGCATGTTTATTTCAAAGTTGATACCATACATAAATTAATAAATCTCAATTAGATGTCACTTTTAATTAAGTGAAAACACTCTTGAATCCGTCTCTTTTTGTATACTTGTTAGTTTTTTTTAGATTATTTGAGCTGCTCCTTGGAATCTTTTTGCTGTCTGAAACTTATTTTAGAAAGTCAACATTGGATTGACTTGATTGGTTAAGAGAATCATTTCTTATGAAAATAGAAGAGACGCAAGGAAAAGAAATACCCGTTTTCTTGTAAGTCATTATTCAAATATGTATGTAGATTGACAAATCAAACACTGTTGTCTCTTTTGTACATGTGTATATAGTTCTGCTTGCGGATATCTTCGCATTTTCTTGTATGTTGAATGTTATGCCCCCAGAGCTCATTGTGTTGATTGCTAACTAAGTTTGTTTGAAACCAATTTTGCAAAGCAAAAAGAGAAAAACTTCATGCATCATTTAGCATGGCCAACTGCAAACTGTTTGATGGCTGTTAACTCGAGAGTCCTACGAATGCTAACAAAAGCAACCCGGTTGGGTTTAATGGAACTCAAATTCTTTAGATGTTTGCAGCTTCGTGCAGAAAATCCCTTGACCATTGATCATCCAAATGTTACGCATCACATCGCACAGCACAGAACAGCACAGCATTTACAGTTACAATTGTACAACATTGGCAATTTGCCGACGCCTTTGTATTATTTACTAAAAACTTAAAGGGCTCAATAAAAGCGCCCAGGGATGCGCGTGCTACCACTTCTTGATCCTATGCAAACAGGCAAGAGCAAAAAGAAAAAAAATAAAATAAATAAATAAAAAACAAGATGTAAATCCAGAACAGAAAACTAGTCTTACGGACGGACTGACTGAGTGACTGACGACTGACTGGGCGAAATGCCAACATCAGACCGGTCTGCATAAATATATAAATATACAAATACATTTATATACATATAGATATATATATATTTACAATGTATATGTGTATAACTGTGTGTTTGGAAAGGTCAGCCTTTTATGTTTGTTCTGTATTTTGTTTATGCAAAAATTGCCAGAGCAATTTCATAATGGGTCAAAAGAGAAATCAACTTTTGTTGAAAGTGCTTTAAAATGCACAGCAACAGCAACAGCAACAAAAAGTGGCAGGACCTGCGCTTGATTGTTGCCAGGTCGTCGTCGCTCAGTCCATTGACTAAATGGAGCGGATGTCAAAAACTAAAGTTGCAAATTTCTCGTACGCTTTTTGTTAGTCTCGTGACCGAGACAAATACACGCTCACACACACACACACACACACACACACTTAAACGTCAGTAGCATGCATCGCTGAGGATGTGTACAAGGACAACAACATTGTCCTGGCACTTGAACAACCTTTCCAACCGCCATTTGTTGTTTGGACGCCGCTCCGTTAGGTTCGTTCCGTTTGGATTTTTGAGTTTTGAGCTTGGGCTTTGTTTGCCGCCCTCAGGAGATTTGCCTTTTTGCCCCATTTCGTCGGCCCGTTCGACCAATTGTCCAATGAAGAGGTTTTCCTTCGACTGTTCCGTTTGTGGCACATTTTCGCATTTTCGCCCCCTGCATAGTTGTTCGCATAGTTTAATGCTTTTAATTTTTTGACATTTCATTTGGGGCAAGTTGATGTCACACGTTCTCACCGAAAAAGCAAGCAAGAAAACTATTTGATTGTCTGGTTGTGTGAAAAGTCTTTGAGTCTTCTAATGTGACAGACTCCATTTAAGTCACACATTCTCCGAACTTAGCTGTGGGTGTATTGAACTGCCAATGATTGCTTACACCACTACTGCCACTACAAAATTGCGTATACGTATCTGTTTGCTTGGAGTCAATTCAATACTCGTCGATTTCAATTCGATGCTCGAATGCTCAAATGTTTACAAAATTGCTATTTGTCAGCGGAAGTGCATTGCGTTTTCCGTTAACACAGACTAACACAATTTTGCACATTTAATGACCCCATATCCGTGCAAAAGGTCACAAGCTTGCCAATAGATTAAGAGTTTAACCCAGACATATCAGTCCGGATTGAAATTGAGTCATTGAAATGATAAGGAATAAATTGATAAATAGCTGACATTTCTAAAATACAATCCGTTGATTTTGTAGCCACCCAAGATAAATATGACTCATTAGCTTTCTCGTACATAAGCTCAAATGTGTTTTAGTTAATGCGGTAATTGTATTTGGCATTGGCTTTTAAGTCGAAGTGAATTATTAAAATGGTGTGCTTCTGAGTCGATTGAAAACTGGCAAATAGTTTAAATTAATTTTCGTTTTCGTTTGATTTATGCAATCCAATATTCGAATTTCGATATTTTTGTCCATAGCTTTTACTTCGTGACACTCTCTCTTAACACACTTTTAAAGTGTATAATAATTTATTAAAATATCTGGTTAAAAGTGAGCTGCAGATAGACTCCGTATCCCATTTGCATATTCATCAGGGTCTTGTCACATAAATAATGCACTTGCCTTACATATATTAATGTACTTCACAGTCGCATTGTCCAGATTTATTTTTTAGCTTAATTGAGTTGGGCCACAGTTGACTGACTACCGCATAAGTATTCTTCTCTGTATGAAATGTAGTCCATTAGCCAGTTCGCCAAGACCGACCGACCAATACATTAACAACCCAGCAGCTGCATTTGCAACATTTTACTGTCACTTATGCATGTCCACTTGTCACTTACCAACTCACATTCACACTCACAATTATATAAGTACATATATATTTATGGTTGGAATTAATATGTGACGGTTGATCGCTTGTCGAGTGCAACGAATATATATATATATATATGTATATGCCACACCTGGCATGCTGTAACATATAGTGAATTAAATTGTGCAGATTTCTCTTATTTCTCTCAGGTCTGCAACTTTTGCACTTCAATCTCAGCTGCCATTGAATTTTGTAGGTTTCTTTAAGGCTGTTGAAGCCATGTTTATCATTTAAGCAACTTTCGATTACATTGAAAATAAAAACACAGGAAAAAATTAAAAATAAATTAATTTCAGTATTATTCCACATACCTAAGGCTTCCTTCTTCTTTTTATCATTACATTTTCGATTTACTCTAATTATTAATATTTTTTTTGTCTGATAATGTTTTTCTCGATTTCCTAAAGTTAGTAAGAAATGTTGGTCGATTTTACATTTCAAGAGATATTTTAAATAATATCATTTTATCTTGTAACTTGACTTCCATTTAACTAATTATTATTAATTTATTTAATTTTATTTTTGATTTTCTACATTTATTTTTGAAATTTTAAGCTTTACATTTGGGGCGTTTAGTCTACGTTAAATAAATAAATAAATAAGAAAATATTAATAATAAATAAAAAATTCATTGCAAAATATTAATCAATATAATGATAATAAATACATGTTTAAAAAATTAGTAGTTGAATTACAAATTTACTTCCATGAATTATTTTAATTTTGTTTTAAATAGCAGATCATATGTGCAAATGTTCTTTTTCGATAAACGCCACGAGACGCAAGCTAAAATTGTGTACAGTGTACTCACTCGTCAATAGTAAATGAATATTTATTAAATTAAGCTAAAAGCAAGTTGTCGACAGGTACAGATACAGATACAAATACAGGTAGAAATATCGATGAGTTGCATTTATAGTGCGTTGCCTTTGATTATACCGACTGTGAATGGTGTGGCAAAAAGAAATCGCGAAACTTTGTGTTGAACATTGCGTAATTGACTTGACGTTGTGCAACATTTTCCCTGAGCCCTGCTCCTGTCCCTGCCGGTACTCCTCTTGAACCTCAATGCGGCAAACAGCTGACGCCGACGCCGGCGCCGCATGCCCCTCTCCTCAGTGGGTGCACATTCATGTCATAGTTTTGTGTGCGCTGCGCTGCTAGCCAAGTTAGTCCCTTGGCTGGCTTTACCTTGTAGCTTGGCTTCTGTTGCTCTCGCTGCGTATTACTTTCCTTTTTTTTTGTGGGTTGCTTGGTGTATTTATTCTTTTTTTTTTGGCTTCTGTTTTGGCGCTTACTTACGATAACTTTATGACGCTTATCGCTACAAATGTGCTTGTATCTGGGCACTCTCAGTGTGTATCTCTGTATCTTTATTTCGCCTGCAAGTACATTCCGCGCAACGCGAGCCACATAAAAGTAAAGTGTAGCCAAGTTGAGGGCCCAGGGGGTGATGGGCGGGGTGCTGGGTGTGTGTTGCTGAGTTTGCGGGGGTAACTCAAACTGGGGAACTGGCTTCTAAGTAACTTATGCCATAATTTCGTTGCTAGCGCTGCTGCTTCCCGTGCGGATTTTTTATTTGCTCCCTCTACCAATTTTGGCCACAGTTGGCACAGTAAGCGGGACAGGGGATGGCGGTACCGTAGCGTAATCGCAAAAAGGAGTCTGGCAAATATTATTTTTTATATTTATTTGAGTTTTTTTTTTTTTTTGTTTTTGGTGTGTGTGCGCGGCTTGCTTGCTTAATGTTTATTATGAATGTTACTCATGAGCGTATTTAGTTAATTTTATTTCACACAAGAGAAGCCAGCAAAAACCAGCTAAACCAGTCGACCCTGCCCACTTCTTTTTTTTGTAGTTGCGCCTCCTTTTTTGTTTTGATTTTTTTTCTTTTTTTTGTCCAGTCGGGCATAGTCGAGTGCCTTGCTGAAAATTAAGTTGACGCCATCAACACTTCAGCACTCTGTCTCTTGTGTATGGTTGTATGTATCTCTGTGTGTGTGTGTGTGTGGGTGTCTCTGCGTGTGTGTATGTGTATGTGTGTGCGACGGCGTCAACAAATTAGAAGTCAGTAAACCCGGCAAAGAGCAAAAAGCTGCAAAAAAAAGGGCAGCCGCTTATCTGCGTTAAGTAGATGAGAAAAGTTTTGTGCTTGGTGCGCTGATAAGTTGAATTACATGCTTCCATATTTTGCACATTGGTACTGTACTCGAGGGGGACTTTCTCCCCCTCTCTCTCTCTCTATATATATATTTCTATCTCTGTCTGTCTATCTGAGTGTGACTAGGCGAATATCTGGACACTAGCCAAAACATATATGCCGTTTTTGGTTTATGCCTTACACTTTAACAAGGCGGCTAGCTCCTTTGGCAGCTTAAACCGTTTTATGGCTGACGGCATTAAATTGATGACACTGTTGCCTCAAATCTGCGCTGCTTAAATGCAACCTGAGCCACACAATGTTGCAGCTGATTGGGCTATTTGTGCCCTGCAGCGTCCTCTTTAAAATGACCTTCAAGTGAAACCAAGACAGTAACAGAGAGAGAGAGAGAGAGAGAGAGAGAGAGAGAGAGAGAATTAAGTAGGTTGGGCGTATTCTGTAGCTTAATTAGATTTGAGTAAACGCCAAAGTTACGCTTTGTGTAGCAGCTTAAGGGACGACAGTTTGAGTGGAAAACAACTCAGATTGCTTATTTTACTCTATGGATCGCTGAACTTTAGCATTAAGTAGACTAAGAGAGCACTAAATAAATTTAAAAGCAGAGTCAAGTTGCAGGTTCTCTGCCTAGTTCTGCTTGTTGAGAAGAAAGTGGATTTGAAGGCATTTTCATATCCGTTTCAAAGTAAAAGTAGTTCAAATATACATGCATATTACAATTAATTTAATTATTTATATATTTAAAAGAAAAATCTATTTAAATTTACTATCAGCTTTGGAATCGAACTTATACTTTGCTAATGCCAGAGCCAGGATTAACTATATTTTTAACTGGCGATTTTAAAGTAATTAAAGTCTTATTTAATACCCTATTAAAATCTTCAATGATGTATAATCAAATTTATTTCAATTATTCCGATCGTGTTGTTACAATTTCTTGCGTACATAAAAATATCGCTTATATTATGCATACGCAAGGTAGGCATTACATATTATGCATTCGCCATGAACGCCCCCACAACATTTAGCTTACAATGAGTTTCCTTGACCGTTTGCTAATTTATAAAAGCACTTGGAAGAAAACTCCAATTTGAGTGCTTAAAGCTTATGTTTAGTTGAAAATTTCGCTGTTAATGTGTAACAAGCACTCGAAGCAAATTTAAATTAAGCTCAACTAATTGAGAAACGGCAAAGAAAAGCGTAGTGGAAAACAAAACGGTCAAAAAAAAACAGTTGATTTTTCTGCGGTTTTTGGCTTGCAGCAGAACTGAGGCCAGCGCTGGTTGCCGCTTTGAGATTTACCTCGGAGGGTATTTTTTTACTTAATGAAATCAAAATAGATGTTTCCAGCTGCCTCAGACCGTTGTAATCTGTACGGAATGGCAACGATTTAAGTGCTATCTGTGTATATATTTATTTTTCTTTTGCTTGTAGAACGCTAGAAAAGCAGTGTTTTTGAAATTGAAAAGAGTGCATTAAGAGCGTGCTTTAAAAAAGTTCAACACCTGATTTTTCTATCCACAACACTTATATATACACATCCACACACACACTTATACATGCACATATATATTAAGTAGTTTTAGTGGCAACGACAAATGCATTTGCTGAGCCAAAGCATTTGGCCATGACTTTTGCTTTTAGTTCGTCAATCACCTTTTTATCTTGCAGGACATTACGTAGCAAACCACAGAGCTTTGCCAGCATTATGTGCATGTCCTTCTGCCAGCTGGTGTGTGTGTGTGTGTGTGTGTGTGTATGTTTGTGTGTGTGTATAATGTCCTTGTGTATGTGTGTGCACAAATTTATTACAACCTTTGGGAATTCTTTTAAGTAGTTGCTCGATTCAAAATAATTTTCCATTTATCACTGTGATAACAAAACAGTTTTTCCACGACCGAACGCGCGAAAATGGCAAAATAACATCAGCAGCAGTAACAGCAGCAGTCACAGCAGCAACAGCAGCAACAATAGCAACAACCACACCAACAGCATCATCAGCATTGGCAACAGCAAACATTATGAGTGTGGTGTTCCTGTTTGTCTGTCTGTCGTTTTTGGGGGCGTGCCACTCTGTCCTGGACAAAATAAAGTGCTCTTCGCAAAATCTTGAGCTCACTGTGGCCATCCAGGGAGTTGAGTTTTTGGGCGCTCGTTAGGAAGTCGTAGCACCCCCAACCCCTCTCCGACTCCCTTGGCGGCAACTTCCTTTGCTGACGAGACGAGCAGCAGGAGCAAGAAGTAAGAAGCTGCTCTAATGATAAATGCCGGGCAGCAGGTGATTTAAAATAATTTTGGTCAGCGCGTGAAAAATATTTGTTGTTGTTTTCCAAATTTTTGAAATTTATGAGCTGCCGTTTTGCACAACACACTCCCCTTCCACATTTCTCAGCGCGGACAAAAAGCCGAAACACAGATAGACCGCAAAGTTCTTTCGTTCTGGGCCGCAACCTGCTGCAGTTGCCATGTTTGTCGGGGCGGAATGTGGGAATGTGGGGGACAAGGCACAGGTGGTTGAGAGTTACGAGCACAGGTCTGTTAAAAAACTTAACTTTTGGTCACGACACGTCTTTCCGCCACCTTAACGTGATGCCTCAAAAGAGGTTAGAAGCCAAAACTTTGCTTTTGCAATTCGGCCAACTCATTTGCCACACTCCGACTTTCCCACCGCCTCCCTCTCTCTCTATTAGTCGCTTGCTCTTGAGGTGTTTGGCAGTTTCTTTTGTGTGGATTTCTGACCAGTTGATTTTATAAAGCGAGAGCTGTATCCCCAAACTGTAGCCGGTGCCAAACTCTTGTCAGTGGCAGGCAAACGATCACACTCAGAAACAGGAAAATCGCCAAAGCTGCAGCGTGCTTTATTTTGCTTGTGTAAAATAAGCTTTGAAGTTTCAAGTCACTGTAGGTTAACTTGTGTTATTAATAACCAACAATTAACGGGGTATATAGCAAATAGAAAATGAGCAGTTTTCTTTTGCAACATTAGACAATGTATATTGCAGAAGAGATGCATTTGTGAATGAAATTTCCAAAGGCTTTGATTTCATTTCCAATTAGTTACATTTTAAGTTTTCTAGATTTTTAAATGGACTTCTTAAAACAATAAAGCAAGGAAGTATAAAAGCATTTTCGTTTAGTAATTTGATAATTTTATAAAATAGACGTTATATATTTTTTCCGAGTGCAGGCTGCAGCTTGCTGCAACGTTTGCCACAAAACTTTCATTTGTGTTCGAACCAACTTTGATGAGTTTCTGGCGTTTTTGCTGTTGTTGCAGCGGCGGCTTTGCTGGGGCAATGGGTAAAAATTATGTGCTCGGCTCATTGAGTCCGGCGGGTTGCGCCATTAAGCACAGGACGAGCCAGACAACAGAGAGAAGATGCCCGTGTCCAGTCAGCCATTCAGCCAGCCCAGTCAAGTGCATTTACATAATTTGCTGTGCTGCGTAAAGTTTTTGCATATTGGCCAAGTTTTCTGGTTAAGACTGCATGTTTATTAAGCAATCAATTATAAAGATTGCCTTACCATGCATATTGATTTTAAATATGCTGCCAGTTTGGCCAACTAGGCAGCTTGCACCACAATATATGGGTCAACCACTGATCAGGCCAATTGGCAAATATTTGGCCAGGTAGACAATAGCCGGCGCATTATGTGAAGTGTATCACTTGAGGGCTAAGCTTCGGCAATGACAACAATGAATTTGCTAGCTGTATTCGGTGAGTGTTCGCATCGAGTGCTTGCTAAATAGATTAAATGGCTATCAAGTGGCATCTTGTATCCCTTAAACGATACCCTTGTTTACCTGCCTTAGTTCACAACCAAAGCGCTACTCATGCTGCCTGAAATATTTTGTTGTTGTTTTTGATACATAAAGTTTTACGGCATCTCAGTGACTCGATTAGAATGTTGTTCGACAGTTGAATTGCGCCTGTCGGCAACATTTGCATGCATTACTCTGTGCAAATTAAAATCCATATAAAAATCCATAGACATATGCATATATAGATACGGTTTTTGTATATATGCTCATGCACTTATAGGGAATTGCAAAAGTTTGGCATAAAGTTTGCCGCTTTGCAAGTAAAACTTGCATTTGGCAGTAGACGAATGAAATGTGCTGTGCAACATTCTCCTGGCTGCAACTACAAGTTTCCTAGCTGTTGGCAGAATTCTTTGTTTTAACGACTTAGTTTGCGGTCACCGTTTTGCATTTCTTATGCCTTCCATATGCCTGCCACTCAAGTTGCAAAACATTTTTTGTGGCAGCAACTGAAAGTAATGCGGTCTAACATGACTAGTTATAAACGATTGCTGAGATCAAAGAGAGTTTGTATATCTAATTTATATTATTTAATATTAAAAATGGGGTGAATTTGTGCTTTGTTCATTTCATTTGGAATAAATATACAGGAGCATAATTTAAAAAAGTGTTAAGATTCTGAAAGGAACTACATTCCAGCAAGTCAATTATTGAATATGCGGACTCAGTTAATTTTTAAATTATTGGCAATCACATTTAATAAGTTTTGAAATTAAATCACGAATGTATTCTCGATTTAGAATTTGGAACTACTTATTAATCAGATTTGAGATTTGATTTGAGTTGCGTCAGATTTGCTAGAAACATTTTTGAAAGTGCTTTTCTTAAACAATTTGGTGCATGCTGAAAGTCGCAGAAAAATAAAAAAACGAACAACTAAGATTAAATAAATTTTCGTTTGACATTGATATTTTTATTGCTTCTTCAACTGAGTCCGATTTTCATGAAACTCTTAAGAAAATTCTTATTGGATTTTACTTACTCAAAAGAAAAGTGTCATTTAATTTTATTTACCATTTCGACGAGAGGTTAAAGTTGATTTGAAAGGGAATGAAATCGCTGAATTTTGTGCATCGTTTTGTCGTGTTGACAACATAACACAGTTACCATATAAACCTCACTCAGCTTGCAAAATGAATCAGTTGTGACACGAGTTTCGTGCTCGTCCTTTGTTCCTTTTTTCCCACTGATGAGGGTTACAGCTGACGTTTTACATCGAGGTCGCAATACGCTGCGTGTGGTTGGTGCTTTCAATTAAAATTTCAACGTGTGCACGTAACAACTTTTATTGAAATTACGATTGCAAGCAGCTGTACACACACACACACACACACACACACACACAACGACACACACATACACACACAGATACACATGCATGCGTAAATATATATGTACATTCAAACATGTCCAGTTTTGTAGATAGTTCATTGCATTCTTCGCATGTGTGTGCGTGTGTGTGCGTGTGTATGCGTGTGTATGCGTGTGTATCCTGGCGCCATTTACGTTAGTCTTCTTTAATGAAGACTAAAACACTAAGCTAGAAGGGCTTGGCATTCGATGGGCAAATGTGCAACAAATGAATGGTTCTCAAATTTTGCGGAATGCAATATGTTAAATTAAATTCCAAGTCCCATTCAATTTATATACGCACTGAAGGTCAAATGAAGAATGGGTTAGAGGGAGGGGAAATGCTGTTGGAAAATATTGTGCGGATATTTGATTAATGTGTTGTAAGTGTGGGGATGGGCAGCAGTAGTTTTCACGATGCTAAACAGCGAGAAGGGAAAAACAACGAAACGAGCTTCAACTGTGACAATAAAATGGTTGCTTCTTTCTATTCATGTATTCACATAATCCAAGATGAAAAATAGATTTTACCAAAAATTGTAACTGCGCAAAATGCTGACAAGGACATTCCGCCATACTGAGCTCAACATGCTGACGGTTGGGTGGTTGGGCGTCTCAGCCATTGCGGCTCTCACAGCAGACGCGACGAGTGGTTTGGTGGCTGGCTTGCTTGCTTGGCCCGCCTGGGATGTTACATCAGCTAAATGGTTAAGCGCACTAGTCTGAATACCACAAAAAAAAAAGACAAAAAACAAAAAAAATGGAAGCAAAATGTCTACAATTTTTTTTAAAAAGCAAAAAATTCATTGAGCGAGCTGCGACCGGCCACCGACGACAGCTCTGAACGTTGATAGAGCTAGCATTGGTGTTGCTTTCTGCTTTCTCTGCTTTCTCTGCTTCCGCTTCCGTTTCTCTCCTTCACACACTCTCTCTCGCTGTCTTGTCTTTTGTTGGTTTCACCACTGACTTTGCTACATGACAATGAAAATCTGCATTGCCTTTCTCCGATGCCCTTGCAATGTGCTTATCAACTTTGAGCTCCTAAACTAGTTGGCTGTGAGTGTCTTTGGAATGGATCAGCAACGATAAGCTATTGAGGAAAGTATTCAACATTTTGTCTGTCAGTTGAGAAAACTTATAATCGTTATTGTTATTTAATCTTTGTTCATTTTTAAATATTATAGTTAAGTATTGTTGAGTATTTTGAATATATGTATATATTTTGTTTTACTTAATGTATAGTTATTGATTTTGTTTTTGGCAGCAGCAGAGTCAGAAAAGGTAACTCCATTTGTATATATAGCAATATTTGGCACATAAAATTCGCTTTTATATTTAAAGATGTATTTTTCTTTTAGAGCATTACAAATCCTTACTAGAGAAATTGGTTTTGTCTGTTTTTCCGTGCTGCCGCTTGGGTGCTTCGTTTGGAAATTGTCATTTTAGTATTTCGAATTCCCAGCTCTGCTGATTTTCTGCTGTTTCTGCAGTTTGCTTGGTGTTTTTTTTGTTTTTTTTTTTGCCCCACCGCCCCCAAAATGCTCATGTCCCTCGGTTGCTGTCGCCCTCTACAACAAGTATTTGGTTGGCATTGCTGAATTAAACCAATCACTACTATTTTCACACTTAACTTGCAATTTGCATAAAATATTACCCAAGACCCAACAGTCAAGTAGACGTTGTCGCTGGGGATGCCTTTTTGTGTTGGGGGTGTGTGTGTGTGTGTGAAGTGGGGCGTTTTTGAGGCTTTGAGGGGTGGGTGAGTGGTGTTTAGGGGCTCCCACAAGATGATGGGGCTTTGCAAATAAATACGCAGCCATTGACAGTTGCGTGCGAAATTTCTTTTATTTCTTTACATATATTTTTTTACCCATCACACCCACACCCACACATACACACACACACACACACACACACACTCCCACAGACACTCACACACATACGCATTCACTCACCAATACATTTGCCTTTTTGGGGGCATTGAAATTGTGTTTAGTTTTGCAAGAGGAAAAAAAAAACATTTTATGCGCTGGCAGCGCGTGAAAATCTTAACTTTGCTTTTCTAAATACAAATGCAGAGCTTTGACTGAAATGAGAAAAGGTTGAATTTTAGTCACAAGTGTATTTAGTGCATACTATATTTAGTATATTCATGCAGAGAGCGTGTGCAGTCATTAGTGCAAAAGTTGCCTAAAACTCGAAACTGAACTAAACGCAACTCGAAACAAACCATTACAGTACATTTAACAAATGGGTTGGACTCGTGACACTACCAGGGGCAGGGTAAATCAGGCCAACGAGTGCTGTGCCTCAAGTCACATAACCCCCATCCCCCAAACCATCGCCCCAACACCTCTCCCACAGAGGCCAAGAAGAACGGCTTAAATGTGTGCCTTTGACGAGCGCTGACAAAGGCCTTTCAGCCAGCTACACAGAGGACATTAAATGCCCGTTTTTGCACATGTCCAAAGCAGAGAAATGGCCTCGTTCTCTTGGCCAACTTGCTTCTGATTGTCCTAGACAAAGGTAAAGTGCGTGCAGTGTGTGTGTGCATGTGTGGGTGTCTGTAAACTGGAAACGGGCAAAAAGAAAAACTTCCATTGAATTTGAGCCAAAATCACTCAGCTTGAAAGTGCTTACGGTTAACTTTTGCAGGTGCCCTACAATAAATATATTAATTTACATTAACATATTAAGAGAAGAGTGCTTCAACCAAACTTTATATGGTTTATGATAGAATACAATATTACTGCTTAAAGCCGTAATTAGAATGTTTTATTATAGCTTACAAGTAAATACTTTGTAGTGAGTGCAACGTAATTCATGAACAAATAATATAGAAAATATATATATATCATATTAAATATGGTATATTACATACTGATTATTAAATTTGTGATAAATAGGAGTGACTGGCACGACTAGATTGGCCCAACTTTTGATCCTTACCAATAAAAAATATAATTAAATATTCGCTGTAATTATATTTGAAACTGTTGTAAATGATGTCTGAGTTTCAGTATGCGACTGTCTTTTTCAAGGGGAAGTATACAAACAGATTTACAAGAAGTTCTCTGACTGATTTACAACAATGTTTAAATTATATCATCGACTCAGCACTTGTGTTGCTGTTCATCAGAATGATTTTATTTAGTTTTTCTTATTCGATTTTTTGCTTACTCGCTCTGAGTTGAGCTACAAAAGTATATACGTATATAAGTATAAATATGTAATGAAATTGACTGTATACGTGACTATATAATATACTTACTTAGTTTTGCACAACTTCATTTTACCCTTTTTAAACATTTTCAATGGGTTCTGGGTACAAAAAGGGTCGCAAAATATTTTTACATCAAAAAATTGCCTGACAAGCTCTAGCAAATAGTTGAAATTTCATTTTATTTTTTTTATTTTATAAATTCTTATTGAGCTGGCCAAAATGTGGTTAATTATTATTATATGCAAAGTAGGTATTTAAAATACTATCGAGCAAATAGTCACGAAGCTCAAATAATTTAAATTGGCGAACAACTTTCCTGCTATTTGATTTGAACATTTTTAATTTTTTAATTACTGCATGTGTTTCGTTGACTGACATCATTGGCAAATTGCTGTTGCCCAACCGATTGCGTCGAGAATCTGATCATTAAAATGTAACGAACTTACAGACAAAATCCCAATGCCCCACAAACAAAAAAAGACCTAAAACCATTTGTGCAACATGAAATGCAACTGTCCGTTGTGTTGCATTGAGTGTAAATGCTGTAATGTGGACAATGGCTGTGTTGCCACCCAACAAAGTACTCTAATGCCAACATACAATATGCACACACTCATATAAATGCACACACACTCGCACACACGAGTGAATCGCTGGCATTGTGTTAACAAATACACTTAGGCAAACACATAATTTCGAGTATTTAACTAAAATAAACACGGTGTAAAACATTTTATTGCATGTGCATGCTGCTTTCCTTTCCGCTCTTCGTTCTATCTTATGTGCTATTTTATTTTTTACTCTTTTTTTTTTTTGCTATACATTTGAGCAGATGCACTCGCACAGACAGTGGCAAACAATTACACACATATTTACACACTCACACACACAATATTTGCATTTCAGTCACTTGCACTTTTGACTGCTGTTAGTGCCACTGCTACGGCTCAAAGCTGATGGCCCAGCGTTTGTCTATGCCACACTCCCGCCTTCGCCTTCGCCCCCGCCACGCCCCTTACTGCTTCCACCTGCCCCCTGGCATTTTTGATCCTTTTACTCTGCTGTGTCCCTCCTATTTTTTTGCCCGGCACTTTAGCACATTTCCATTTGCAATTGTTATATCCTTCTTTGTGCTCAAACATTTGTGGGTATGTGTGTGTCTGTGTGTGTGTGTATGTGTGCATTTATGTGTATGTGTGTGAAACTGCGTGCCTGAAGCATTTTGTTTTCTTGCATTTTATTTAAACAATATGCCGTTTAAAGAGCGACAGGCGTACAAATTCATAAAAATAAAAAATACTTGGCATGCAGCTAATTAAAAGAGCTGTAAATAACGAGAGATGTGAGCCAGCTAAATGCAAATGCCAGCCTTAAATAGTTGCTAAAAGGGGTGTGGTAGCACTTGGCACTTGTGCGTTGCATGGAACGGTCACCTTAATTAAAATGCACAATTTTGCACTTTTGGCTAGCTGCTGCTGCGTTTTGTGCTGCATTTGCATTAAAAGCGCTCTCAACCAACTCCACCAAAAAAAACCAAAAAAAACAGCAACAACAACAAAATCAGACACACACACTAAAAAAAACTCTTGGCGACTTCGCTTCGCCACTGTCATGCAATTTATTTGCCAAGTACTTTACTTTACTTTTTGGATTTTTTGTTGCCGCTCTTCGAGTCCTTGCTCGTATTGGACTTTATTTTTTTTTTATGAATTCTCAACCTCTCTCGCTAGGACAACCCCACCAATTCCCACCACTCCCCCCCACACACACACACACAGTTGATGTAATTTTGTTGCGGTCTGCGTTCATTTCGCGTATGAGCGAGCGTCGCACTTCCCCTTCCATTCACCCCACTCTCCCACTCGACCACCATTCACCCCTTTTGCTAGGCGCTGCCAGTGCAGCAGCATTCACAATTAAAAAGCTCAACACAAAATTTACATTGTCGCTTGATGATGGTCTACCGGCCAAAACTCTGCTCGCAGACAGCAACAGCAGTTTGTCCAGAGACGGACACAATCGTCATCATCATCATCATCAGCTTTAAGCGGAACAGAGAGTTGCTCGCAAATGTAGCTCCCACTTGCTGCTTCTGTTTGCATTTTGGCTAATAGCAAAAGCGGGTATATATACTTTCTTTCAAATATTAATCAACCCACAGAAAGCTGTTAACTCCACAGAAGTCTATGGCATAGTTTTACCAACTGATTTTATAAATAAGATAGAATAATATATTGTTGGACATTGAATGTGTCGTCGAATAGTATTCGTTGTGTTCGACTCAAGATATATTACAGCAGTTTCGTGCGTGAGTAAGTTGAATTCTTCGATTTCACTTTTATTGACATTAGGTCTGAAAATCAAGATATTAATTTAAACATATATCAAATTTGGTTTAGCCTTGTATTACAAATCTCTCACTGATCTCTCCAACTTTCGCTCAGATGTGATTCCTCATGTATCATGTGGATTTTGTCTACTCCTGTAATTTTATTACAAAAGACTTAAAACAATTTAAGTCTTTTTGGGTAAGATTTAAGAATATGCAGCGCAAATTGCCACAACGTGTGTTTTTTAAATAATCATCTCTAACTACTTTGAGCCCTTATTACTATTTGCAGGGTATACCCTTGTCAGATGTTCTTAAATTTTGGCTTAATAGCGGTTTTTTTCTGTGAGGCTCGAATATGACGTTGGTGCGCCATAAAATTGTAACGCCACTTTATGCGATTTATGCTTTATGACCACAAATGAGCGCACACAATGCTACAGTCAGACAGCCAGGCAAGTCTCTCTCTCTCTCTCTCTCTCTCTCTTTCTCACTCACTCTCCCGCTGTCTCGCTGGGAGTCGCTGCAACTTTTATATACGCACACAAACATACATAGAATTTGATTATGGCACGCGTGGCATTTGGCACTGTTTTACAATGTCTTTTTTTTATTATTCAGTTGTGTCTTAGTTTTTTTTTTTTTTTTGGCATGTTGCATAAATGCTGAACTTTTTAATTTTAATTGTTAAAAGCTTTTTTGCTAAAAATGCCCATGATACGCTGACTGCATTTCACACACATACACACACTTATCCACATACTGCCAGCAGCACTTTGGTCATAACATTCAGGCAACATTAATGCATTAAAATGCGCGGACACAATCAGAAACTGTCCGAACAAGCGATCCAAATCCGCACCACACAGTTTGCATTCGGTCTCTGTCTCCGTTTACAACTGCAACATTCATTTTATATATGACGGTCAGTGGTGCACCATATGCAACAGTTTTGCCGTCCGATAAATTAAACAACATACGTACACAGAGACGGACAACAGGCGGGACCCGAAGCCAATCTGTGAGTAGTTAAAGCACTGGTCATCTTTGCAGGCTATAAACCACGCACATTGCCATAGCATTATGTATGGGGGCCACGCCCACCTGGCAGCCGGATGCCAGCGACTGGATTTTACTCCAGGCTGTCTGTCTGGCTGGCTGGCTGGCTGGCTGGTGTGACTGGTTTATGCAATATTAAGCATACGCCACGTTGCCTGACATTCATAGATAAATTGCCCGGCGCGTTTTAATATGAAAAGTTATGGGCGCTTGGCAATTAAAATACCGCAAGCATGCCGGCCACCTCTTTAAGGAATTGACATTAAATTCTTCACAAATCTGTGCATCAAAGAGATAAGCGACGATAAAATTTCATTATGCCGGGAAATTCGCAAAATCTTCGCACTTTTGCTTGAAAAGAAGATGGGATGCAAAAGGTACAGAATATACAACAAATTAATTTATTGTTAATTATTCTAAATTATTATTTGAATTTATTTTAAAATCATTTCTGGTGAATTTCCCAATTAAAACAACTTTACTCTTTTTCTTTTAGAACCACACAAAAGCATGATAATTTTGTTAAGCATCACAAACTTGAGACTTAACTTAGGCAATCACAATGAAAGGCTGGAATGAAGTCTGTCAAGTTATTTGGTTATATTTGAAGCAAAATATTTTACATACCATTTCGGCTATTGTTAAGGTTCACATATTGATAGCCATTTAATTCCACACAAAATCCGACTTAATTTGTTGTAACTGTAAATGCCTTTTGGTGGATATTGCAGAATCCATTCCATATTATTATGAAGAGCAACAATAACAATGCTGTGTGTGTCTGAGTCTTGCCTTGATAATTTCCTGATATATCAACTACATACATTTCAGCACATATATGTATGCATATAAGTATGTTCATAATACAATCTCGCAAGGATACACACACACACACACACACACAGACAGAACACATACATGCACAGCAGGCGAACGCTTACAAATTTTGTAATCCTTTAACGATGCGAGCAACTTCCGTCTTTTGCTCGTGCTCCTGCACAGGACTCCACAGGCGGCTGTCGGAGCTGTCTGCCTGCCTTGCCTGCCTGCCTGCTTGCCCGCCTGATGGTGTCATTGTCTTCATGTTCTTGTGCCTCATCATCGCATAATTAATCTTCAAAAAAATCATCAGTCGTCGCTGGCATTAATCTTTGTTAAAACGTTTCACGCAACTTTTGGTCCATTGTTACACATACGCCGTGTGTGTGCTGCATACAAATTGAGGGGCTTCTGAAATTGTTTGTTGTTGCCTGCCAGCCAGCTCATATCATAATTGTGCCTCAGCGTTGTTGTTGCTGCTGCTGCTGCTGCTGTTGTAGTGTTTGGCATGGCAAAATAAGTGTGTTTGCTTTCAAGCCCACTTTGTTTTTATTTACCAATTTCCTTGGCAAAACGACTTTAAGTCGTATGTGAAAACAACTTGAACACATTATATTTACACTCAGAGAAATGCGATATTCGAGCTACAAGTGCAACCACGATAGTTGATATTTATTTTCTTGTGTAATTCACATCTTTAATATGTTTATCGAAAAAGAAACAACTTCTTGTTTACTCTTCCACTCAACTTCTTCCAAAACGTTCTTGAATTAGGCATCTTTTTTCTCTGGTCTAATATTATTGACCTTTGGCAACATACATACTCGATTTTAAAATTCTGTATTCCTTTTTTTCGAGTGTAGAGGTAGTAAGATGGGGTTTGGTATGGGGTGCAATGGAGTCAACTGAGTTCACTTCACTTGCAATGATAAATGATAGCCCAACATAATGCAACTGCTGACAGGCACAGGCTGGCAGGGCGGCGAGAATTTTGCTTATTCGTGTGTGTATTCGTATATATGTCTGTGTTGGTTTGCTTATAATAGAAAATAATGAATGATATGTTTCTGACACGTTGCCGCTGTCATTGCGCTCAATCCAATTTAAGATCTTTGCGTCATTTTCGTCGCGACGCTTTAGGTTTCCGTACCATCGTCGACGTCGTCGTCGTCGTCGTCGTCGTCTCACTGCAAGTTATAAAGAAAGGCATCTTTGGCATTGACACTGCTGACTGCCATAGACAAAACAGCAGCAGCAAACACCAGCAACAACAATATTAACAACAAGTATCAGCAGCTACAGGCAAAAGCTTGTGCTCTTCATCATGCTCAATTTGCGCGAATTGTGTTGTCTTGTCTTGTTCATCTCGTCTTCTCTGCTTCTCTCTTCCTGCGCTTACCCTCATTGCCTGTCCGCCTGTCTGTCCGCCTGTCTGTCCGCCTGTCTGTCTGTCTCTGGTTTGGCTGTCTTTTGTCTGTTGTCTACGTTGTTCTTCTGTTGTCTGTTGTCAGTTGTCTGCATTGCTTTCTGGGGCCGCTTTCTTTGGGTCTTTGCCCCACCATTGATTTAAATATTTTTGACACTTGCGAGTCAGATAATTGCGAACATTAATCACGGCCCAACAGCTGCTTTGGCTAAACGAGCATGTGTGCTAAGGTTGCTCTATCTGTTTAGTTTCTGCTTTCCCTCTCCGTCTCTCTCTCTCTCTCTCTCATTTTCTCCCGCTCTCTTGCCTATTCTATATTTATCTCTTGATTTGGGTTTGTTTAACTAGCAGCATATGTGGCATCAAATTTTCGCCATAATTTCTTGTAGCACAGTTTTGTGCGCTCTTTTGGATTGGCTCAGTATAGAGAAAATTGGGTATATTTTTGGCAATGTCTAAGTGATCTTTGATATTTCCATTTTGAACTTTTAAAAAGGTTTTGATAATTGAAAGGGAAAATATTAGCAATTTTATTATTAGATATACTCTTATCTCTTATTATTTGTGATTTTGAATAATATAAACTTTTTTCGTATCTACTCGAGTTGTTAGCTACTTTTTTGATTAGCCAGTTGTTGATAGTATCTTCGGACTACGCCCATTTGGGCAATTAGGTTTCGGTACATCTTCGGCGAGGGCATCTCATGGAAATGTTAGGCAATCTGTTTGGCGCTTCAGTTGCCGCCTCGTCAATTTATCACCAAATCAATCAAAAGACTTAAGCACGTGGAGCTCAATG
Organism: Drosophila grimshawi; assembly: GCF_018153295.1. Lineage (NCBI taxonomy): Eukaryota > Metazoa > Arthropoda > Insecta > Diptera > Drosophilidae > Drosophila > Drosophila grimshawi. Next base: position 28,016,225 of record NW_025063098.1, read on the forward strand.
CCAGAGATGCTGCCAACTGCCAACTGCCAACTGCCCTTTTGCATGTGTGAAAAATGCTTTCAAATTGAGGGCAAGAGGCTGCGCTTTACTTCTCCCTCTTTATCGCTCTCTGTCTCTTTCTCTCCCTTTGTTAGTCGGCCTTTGACCGTTTGCCGTGAAAATTTATTTGATTGCCGGCAATAAGCAACTGCTAATATGACACAAGCTCTGATCCCCGGCTCCATTTTCACAAACGTCGCCTGTCGCTCACATCGCCGTTTGAACTGACGAGCTACGAGCAGCGTCGCTTCATTTTACTAATACCAACTGTTTGTGCACTCCGCGAAAAGCAGTACTTAATTTTTCACTTAAAATAAGTAAAAGCTTTGTTAGAATTTGCTCAATTTCAAAGATTATTGAAAAGGCAACACAATTCTTATTTGCAGATGTTTTTTTTGCAATCCCGAATCTCGAATTGGAAGCCTGTTTCGGGATTAGTTGAGTAAGTTGGTTCTCAATTTTAGTTTAATTAACTCAATACCTTAATTAATACTTGCAGTAAGATATTTAGTTCTTCTTTTACGATGTTACAACAGAGAGCAAAACTCCTATTTGACCTTTTTTTTCAAATTCCTAAATGGCAGACTGTTTTCTGATAAGTTAAGTATGTTTGTACTTAGCTTTAGTCGTTTGAATTCTTAAGTGTCCATATAAATAAGTCAATCCAGATCATGATTACTTGTAATATGATGATGGAAGAATGTTTTGAGGTAAGTTAGGTACAATGTATTTTTTTCTAGTCTTACATGTCCATGTAAATATTAAATCAAGAGTAATAATTGCAGTACGATATTAGTTCGCATATCAAATGCGGCAACTATGCGGATATCATCTAAAAATAATACAATTTCAGCTTTAATCAATAATTTCATTTGAAAAATACGAACTAGAATCATTTTTGATTATTTTAAATACAAAAATTCTTGAAATAAGTACATTTGACTTAATTACAGGCTCTTATGATAAGGCTAAGGAATGATAAGGAAAAAACGATTGGAATTAAATCGTGTCTTTCTCTGAGTGTGTATCTGAGGTTGTGTGTGTGTGTATGTGTGTGTGTGCGTGTGTGTAGGGGTGTGTCTGAGGCTCCTTGCGCACATATACCGCTGCTGGTTTGATTTTATGAACTGTGTTTGTGAAGTTTCTGTAAAGCTGATGCACAGTCATTGCGACAGGGACACGCAATCTCAGCATTGCTGCTGCTCATCTCTCAGTTCTCAGCTATATTTGCTGGCCAAATTGCTTGTGATGAAGACAGCCCAGCGTCAATCAGGCAGTCAGTCAGTCAGTCAGTCAGTCAGCCAGTCAGTCAGACTGACTGCACACTCGACTGGCGGCTGCTGTCTATGTCTCGCATGCTGTCTGTCTGCATGTCCTGTTCAGCCCCTACTGTCCTGCTTGTCTGTCAGTTAAAATGCCTTTTGCGTTCGCCTTCTATCGCGCTCTCTCTCTCTCTCTCTCCCTCTGTCTCTGTATCTGTCTCTGTCTCTCTCTGTCTCGCCCTGTCTGTCTGTGTTCCCGTCTCTATTTGACCAAGGGCACTCGGCTCGGCTCGTCGAGAGATAATCACTTTGGGAAATTGCTCATGAATGATTTGTTGGCATAAATCAATTTGATTGATGAGCGTCAATATACTTATATGCCGCTTTGATGTGGGCAATTCCAGAAATCGCATACATGCACGAATATACGGGCTTCTATATATATATATATAGATATAAATTTATATGTGTGTGCTTGTGGGTGTATACGCATTGGGCTTTTGTGTAGGCCAACTAATTGATCAATTAAGCAACAATTGCTTGACTGCCCGAGAGCTGCGGGTCGCTATTCCGCTTTTCCACTCGTCCTCATCTGTATCAGCGCACTTAGCGTCTGCGGGTGTTTTGGACGGGGTGGGCATGGTGCAGACTTAAAACTGTTGCAACACCAGCAGCAGCAGCACCAGCAGCAGCAGCAGCAGTTTGGTCTATAAAACAAGAAGCTAGCGCTAACTTTCTGCTATTTCAACTTGAGTTGTTATGACACTTTTAATAACTTTATTATTGCATTTACATAGTAGCAGGGCATGCAAGCCATACCACCTCTGCATCCCGGCCTTGCCCCTTTTGCTGCTGTTGCGCCACCAAACAACAAGCAAGTTGCCTGTTTAAGTGCTTTGCTTGCTATATATAAATATACATATTTATATATATATATATATTTATATATATATGTCTGTGTGTGCGAGTCTTGGCAACTTCCTTGCCACTGCATATGCTTCAAGTTGTCTCTGTGTGTGTGTGTGCGTTGTTCTTGGCTGTCTATGCAATTAAAAGTTTAATATAATTAAATGGTTTTATGACTTTGACTGCACTGCAAAAGCGTCAGCAGCTTCTCACGTTTTCAGTTTTATTTTTTTGGGGTTCAAGCCGGTAAAGCTGTAAAATCTGAGCCCAGTAAACACGTGCACTTTAAACCCGCCCCGGGCACTGACTGCAAATGGAACTTGATGCGAGTCGGCTACAATCAAAGTGATTAAGCCATCAACGTTTGCTCTCGACACGCAGCATTAACGCTTTGCCTTTGCTTAGCTGGGGGGAGGGTGAATGGATATTCCCAACTCCATTCCTAATTCTGACTGTAGTTGAGGCATCAGCCATCAGTTTGGGACCCTGCACGAAGATGTCGATAATTACTTGGTCAGTGCGCCATCAGCAGAAATTGGCTGCCAGTAGTTAAAGCCACGACAAACGAAATTGGAAGCAGGAAACAGGACACTGGACGACGGATGCGCAAAAAGATTTTGGCCCAAAATGTCGTTGCCACAAATCTCGTGTGACAGCTTTGACCAACGAGAGATGGCGAATGGCGGGATGTGGACATCTGGGCGTTGCTTATAAATGATGTCAGCGAGCACGCCCATTGACAAACACAACGAGATTGCTCTAATTTATTTATGGCCAAAACATGCCCAGATAAATATAGGCAGACAGCCAATTGTTGTTAGTAGTTGAGTTGTCAATTTGCGCCCGAGTTTTGCTTAATATTGTTGTGTTGCGGCAAGTGGTTGAGTACTAACAGCACTTTAAATACAATTAAACAGTTAATAAAGTATCATAGTGTGAATAGGCTTAAGTGTATTTTATTGAAAATGTAATGCAGCTATATAATTAATTTAATCTACATATAAACATATAAAGACCACTTTTGCCTAGAGCATTCTCATTTGAATTACTTAAATATTTGATTGCAAATTTTCAAACAGATTTATTGATTATTATTTTACAATTCGGCTTGCCAAAGATAGCAATTTCTTAATGTTTTATTTTATTTATGAAAGTCTAATATCTGCTCAAAAAATAAATTAAAAAGTAGCACTTGAATATTGTTCTTGATGTTTTTCAGATTGTCGATTTGTAAAAGAACATAGAAATAGTAAAATTGCTATTAATGGCAACTTCGAAATTAGACTTTGAATTTTTGATGTGTGTTTGACTGTGTGCACAGAGCCAAAGTTGTGGAAAGTGCATTCGACCATTTGGCACTTTTTCAATTCAGAAAAAGAATAATAAATCACATTTTAAGCCATTAATGGGTTTCATTTTAGAAAGTGAATTGTGATTGGTTCTACGTTGTGACAAAATGTAAACGATATTGGACAAAATTAAATTTATTGCTGGACCGAAAGTATTGCAAAAATATTATATAAATAAATGAAATTAAATTAAAAAAATCATCATTAGCAATTCTTCGAATTGAACCTCTAATTGATAATTCAAAATAAATATTTCAATGAAATTATGAAATTATATTGAATGGACTAATCGACTTAGCAAAATTGAAATAATATATTGCATGTTTAAATACCCGTAAGAAAGCGAAAATAATTTTTGCGAAAATGCCTTATTATGTCCATTAGTTTAAGGTTCATTTCGTTCTGCTCATATTATAATTAAAATATTTCCACAAAATTCGAATTAAGCCCAGTTTGAATAGTTTGTAGCAAAATGATTTCATTTATGTGTAATTAATTAGTTTGGAGCAAATATTTGTGAAGATTAGTTAATCCAACAATTAGTCCCCACTCACATTAAACTAATATGTTTTGATAAACATTTCTATTCCACATATAAAGCCCATTAAGCACATTTTGAATGGTTTACAGAAAAACGAAAATAAAGAAAAAGTTGTGCTAGAAATAAAAGAAACACACATAATACAAATTAATTGCCATCAACTCGAAAGGTTTAGGCCGAAAAACTTTCAACCGCTGCGTAGCAAATTCCTTGTGCAGTTTTTGATGCTCAAACCCCAAACCCCCAAACACCAAACCCAAACACGCGCTGCTTCATGCCAAATTAGTAGCTCGTGGGCATTTTAATTGTGTTTGTAATGCGACGACTTTGACGCTGGTCAGCTGCCAACCATTGCCCCTCCCCCTTAGTGCCACACTCAGCATCTTGCTCCCTGTGGCAGTGTGGCCAAGTTGTGTACGTTAAAAAATTAAATGAAAATGAATTCATTTGTACCCTTTTCAAAAGCGGCATAAAAAATGGTAACGAGCGCCGCTTTGTAAGACGCATGGTGGACTCAGGGGCGACGGGGGCGCTTGGTAAAATGACTTAACTCATTTAATACGCCTCTAATGGGATACAATTTAAATTTAATTGATTTGCCTGGCCAGGCTTTTATGGCCGCAAAAATTTTCCTTGAAATTAAAAAATGCCTTTTTACAACACAAAAAAAAAAAGTAAAAAAAATTGTGTTTGTGGGAAAAAATGTGAAACGCTTTTAAAGGACTGCCAAATAAATTTATGTCTTGTGCTTGGTTTATCGATTAAATATGCAACGGTTCGAGCCGCTCAAGAGCTGACAATGATGGTGGTTCGTGGTTGGTGGTTGGTGGTGGCGCCTCAAAAAGCAAATGCCTGACAACACTATGTTTTTCAGTGGCTCGCTGATTTATTGGCTTAATGCACCAAGACGCAGTTAGGTTGTAAATGGGTGGCAGCATGCTGCCAGCCCAAGAGTCACCTTGCCACCCGCATAAACATGGCGCAACAAAACCGCAGTCGAAACGCGACTGCTGCTACTGATGGTGGCCATATCACCGACACGCGAACTGGCAGACTGGCAGACTGGCAAAGTGGCAACAATACGGAGCCGAGCCGAGCCGAGCCATGGAACCTTTGCTGTCCGCAACCATTTCTTAGCTTGGCAGCTAATTTATGTGCGCACGCCGCAAAGAAAACTGCTGGCAAAAGGATACGCCAGGAGCCACTTTCATAGTGAGAATTATGCTCAAAAGTGGGCGTTAAGACTGTGGGAGGTGGACGGGGTAGGGCAAGGCGCAAATGTCAGCGCGCATAAAAATTCGCATTTTAATATTTACCAGTAAGCTGCGCAACGTTGGCAGCGTTGATTTGCCAGAGCAGCCAGAGCAGCCAGAACAGCCAGAACATCGCTCCCCCAATCGTCTCGCCATGGCTGCCACACAATTTTCTGTTCGCATTTTTGGTCGCCCGATTGTTTGCCTGCCATTTTATCTGTGCCCAACAGCTGGCGTTTGTTTGCGGCTGCCGACGACAACATCGCGTGTTGACTTTTGCTCCTGAGCCACCTTTCAACTGCAACTAATTTATTTTATTTGCAAGCAGGCGACTCAGAGCACCCTTGCCTCCCTCCCTCCCTCCCTCCCTCCCTTCCCTCTTCCTGTCCCTTGGCCAGTGTATCTCTAAATATGATTCAAAACAAGCATTATAAAATGTATTGCATGGCAGCGTTCTCTGCTCGTGCCTGCTGCACTTGATGTAAAGTGCAGTGATGTTAAGGGCTTCAGTTGCTGTGGCGGCTGCTGCTCCTGCTGCTCTAGGTATTAGGTGGCACCTCATCTCCTGAGCCCATAGATGGGCTGCAAATGAGTTTTGTTATCTGCAAACAAATTGCATTTCGCTCGTTGATCATTGGGCTTGTTGTGGCCGTGAACAATTTGCCCGCAGAGCACACACAGTATCATTTCACAAAGGTTTTGCTTAGTTGCTTGGCAACAAGTGTGAATTAATATTTGGCACTGCAACGTTTGCGGTCAGAACTGAAATTTTATTGGCCACATGCAGTCTATAATCCCCAATAAACTAACCACAAACTGCATTTCAAATGTCAAAGTCGACAAGACAAATGATACGCTTTGAATTTACAGGCGGGTAAAGATAGCACAATTTGATTAATTAATTAATGTAATTTATATCGCACTTAGGGCAACGATTATTAAAGTCTTAAATGTGTATATTTGCAAGCAGAATGTGAAATCGTAATTTAGCATAATTAAAAATATAAATAAACAAAAATAAATTACAAAATGCGAAATGATCGTAAATTTAAAGCTTTTAGGTGAAAAAGGCGCTGAAACTGCGAAACTGTTGCGCTTGCGGTTCATTTCGACTGTTGATTTTATTAAAATATTTGCTCATGTTTATTGGACAACAACAGCAGCAAAAACCATGCACTTAATTACAACTGCATTATAACGTCACAATGGTTATTATTACATTATTACCAAACCAAACCCAACATCGACTCAGCCGCATTTATAAAATACGCATTAAAATATGGCTTGGAAGCCGCGATTAATGTTGGCAAAACGGGGAAAAAAGAAGCAATTGTGAGTAGCGGTTAATGTGTAGGGGGTAGGGAATTTAAAAAATAAATTAAAATTTTATGGGTATATGCGATAAATTTTATTTTTTGCCCAGAAGAAACGTGTAACGAGGCATGGCCCAAAACTCTTTAATGGCGCACAAAACTCAATTAATGCATGCTTCATAGCAATGATAGCATTTATTGTTATAGTGGGTATTAAATTAAAAATGCGTTAAATGGCATCATCAAATTGTGCATATCCATAATATTTAACTTTTAGTATGAGTCCATCTATGATTTTCCCTAATGGACACCTTCCCTAGTCGGCCACTCTTAACCAGAGCCTTCTTGATTTAATGTGCAGTAAATAATAGTCTATATTGATGACGACTCGAGCTCGTAAAAAACCCATATACACACATTAATATATCTTATAGTTATTAAATCTGTTTTAGTTTAGTATTATATATATTCGCGTGTTTATTGCGAAGCAATCCAAAGACTTATTGAGCTCTCATTGAAATCTAAATTCCGCTTTAATTAAATGACATTTCACTATATTATTATACTTCTTAGGCTTTAACGGATGTTCCTCAGCATTTTTTTTATAGTTCTACGGCAGAAATAAACAAAATTAGGTCCCTTTGGCAATTCATAAAAATGTGGTTTTGTGGCACGCCTGGCTATTGAGTATGTGTTGCCATTGTTCAATACGTATACGCACCGTTTGCCGACCGCATTCTGTGAATGCGCTTTTGTTATTTTTGGTCGAGCCTTTTCACTCATACACTACGAGACACACATACACACACACACACATAGGCATAAACACATCAGTTGATTTCAACAGCTAGTTCATTGTGTGTGCTCATCATTATTAATTTCCAAGCTATAAATTTCACTTTGCCACATTCCTGATGGCCAAAAACCCAACTCAACTCACCTTTTGCACGCTCGACTAGCTTTCGAGTTTTTGTCTTGATGTTCTCGTCCTTCCTTTTTATTCTGTTTTTTTTTTTATATTTTATTCTGACCGATTCGACGTCGCCTCCTTGCTTGCTTGCTGCATCTATTGTTTATGCCACACAATGGCGCTGCCGCAGGTTTTTAGTGCCTGCCATTGTGTGTTGTCTCTCTCACCATTGCCCATAAAATGCAATGGAATTTCATATAACACTTATGTACATGTACAACATATATATGTACATAGACACATAATGTATTTGTATCTGTATAGGGGCCTGCTGGCATAATGTTTTGTATAATGTGCTCAAACATTTTGCTCTGCGGCATGTAAAAAATGCAGGCCAAAACATTGCAGCCACTGTATGTGGTTGTAACAATGAGGTGAATGTGAGTGCATTTGGTGTTTAATCAATTGAAAATGTGTGTGCTGTGTGCGTTTTTGTGTGCATGTGTGCATGTGTGTGTGTGTGTGTGTGTGTGATACACACATCAAGTCAATTGTTTAGCCAAAGAGCCGAGCCACAGCTGCTGCTCCTGGCCCTGCTTGACTTCCGCATCTGGCAGCTGTTTGCCCAGCACAAACTGCAGCCTAGTGCGGCAATCTTAAGATGCTTAGGATAAAACATTATCCGGATTCCTCCAATGTGCGTGTGCGGCTTTGACTTTGTCGGCATCGTCTAGGCTCCTACCTCCCTACCTTCCCGTACATCCCCCCAACCCGATACCCTTCTGCCCAAACTCTATTCAATGGGAATCTATCGTTCAGCTTGAGCTGTTTCGGCTTGCTGCCTTGCTGTCCTGCCTGCTGCTGCCTGCTGCCTGCTGCTGCTGTGTTGCCTCTTGTTGCTTGGTTGTGGCATGAAAGAGGAATAAAAATTACAATATTGACGCTGCAACGCAGTGCCAACAATACAAACACGCACACATGTGAATGCGGCTAGCGGGGGGAGTGTGTGTGGCAGAGATAAAGAGGGTGCTCACACAAGAGGAAGGAAGCCCGCTGGTGCGAGAAGCTCTTTGCCACTGGCTGCCGCCTGGGCACATTATGGTGAAGGCGTCTCGCCTACACTGAAAGAAAACAATAACCCAGGCAGAACATGAATTCGCATCGATAATTTTACATTGTTTTAATCAAAGCCTTACGGATAAATAATAGCCAAAAAAAAAACCCCAAACACAAATTACACATCTATTTATTTACACACATTTATTTAATCGGATAATAAATATTGCGTTTTATAACAAATTCACAATATGAAATTGATATGAAATAAATATGTTTACAATTGTTGAATTTTAATTGAGATGTAAACTTAATCTAAAAACTGTCAACTTTAAAAGTGCAAATAATTTGTGTATTGGAGATTTGTCCAATGAAGGGAGCTTTTCAAATTATTAGTAATACTTTCTCTGCATCTCTCCGTTCTCTCCGTGTACATCTGTATATGTGCAATGGTTGTTATTGTTGTAGTTGCTATTGTATTGAAACTTCGTTTAATGGCTTCCGGTTATCATTTTTGGCTCAACTCACTATTGCTATCACAGACACACGCACACACACACACACACACACACACACACACACACTAGCGCGATATTGCTTTCTCTTTTTGCTCAGTGTGCTCGACGCTCTGCGTGTCAATAAAGATTAAGCGTATTGTTCTCTGCCGATTCCTTCCGTCATGAAAAGAAATTAATATTCGCAATCCATTACGTCTCTAATAACACTCCATACAAAAAAACACAAAAAAAAAGAAGAAAAAAAAACACTAACGCACAAATACACATAAACAAAAGGGCAATTTTTAATAACCCTAATGGGCAGCTTTAAGCCTTAAAGGCAGCCGTGCCGCATTCTAGCTGACCTCGCCACACACACACACACACACACAGACTGGCACACAAAAGTGTACGCATCGACACACAATCAATCAATTTAGCGCTTTAAGCTTTTGACAAATACTCTCGCAGGCGACCAAAGCAACCTTCGCACAATGTTTTAAAGAGTCACCAACAGCACCCTAATACACTCACACACACACACACACACATACACACACACGCGCACACACACACACAGTCACGCACACAGTCACACACATACACCCACATACACATACACATTGATAGATAAGCTCGCTCCTTTTGTTCAATGATACACGATGTCCTCGACTGCCCGTCGTCGGCTAATGATGACAAATTTTTTATGGGCGTTATGAGCAGCATTGCGCTGCGTTGCTCCAAAGTGCATGGGCTGGCCACGTGGCTAGCAATAACGTGGGGGGAATGTCACAGAACCCATAGAGCTACACTCGGAGAAAAAAACCTGATCTAAAATCAAGTAGCTCAATTTTATTCCGTTTTTTTTCTTCAAGGTTGTAACACCAATAAATACAACTTGATTGCAATGTTAAATACAAAATTATCATGATTAGCATTTTTATATTTAAGGTATTCCACTTTCAATTACTACTTTTTATGAAAATCATTCGTAAACAATAAATAAAATAAAATCATAAAAACAAAATTATCATGATAAACACTTTTGTATTTATGGTGATTAATTTTCAATTACTCTTTTGCCTTTCTCTTTTTATTTAAAATCTATATCCGGGATGGCAATCATTAGATTTACTTATTTTTTGTATATTAATTGGCACTAATGATGTTGAGATGCTGAGATCTCTGTAGATGGTTTCGTTGGAGATCAGGTAATGAGACCATTAATAATAATTTGAATTCTTTGAATGATGTCAATTTTGAATTGCCTCAGAACTGCAGTCCAGAAGCTCAGATAATATTTAGGATTGTTTTATACATTGGATTACTTAACTTTGGTCGAGATATTGTTGCCGAGTAACCAGTGTATCTTAATTAATTACTGCAAATGCCAAATACCTCTTTACTAATGAAGAAGGTAGATTGAGATCTTTCAACTACTTCAGCAAAGTATGATGATAAGCATTTTTGTGTTTAAGCTGCACACATTTGAAGCACTTATGAATTTACTTGCTTAATTCAATTACCATGTTGTCCATTCTTTTTCTCTGAGTGTAGTCATACAATTTTAATGCGATGTCCTTCCCAACTCTGCCCGCGGGCTCTTTATTAATTTGACAGCGTCAACAGGGGCTGCCAGGTTCGCTGCCCGTTCGAATGCTCCTCAACTCAACTCAACTCGAGTCGACTCGGCTCGCTAATGATTGAAATGAACTCCATGTCATGTCTGGTCTTAGGCAAAAGCCAGAGTCCTGGAACGTGTAACGCCTCCCTTTCAGCCAGCAGCCAGCAGCCAGTATCCAGTAGCCAGTAGCCGGCTTGATTGATGGTTATCACTCAATGGGCTGCTGGACGCACTGGACCAGCAACTGGACGGACAAACGGACTAACGGACATACCCCCTCTTACGGGCCATCCTGGAGCATTTGACATCCGCCCACAGATTAAATGCTGTAGGTGTGTCATAACTTTTTGTGCCACTGTATCACACGGACATTGCCGTCTATCATTTATTGTATTGCTCTTTTGTTACGCCTCGAAAATGGCCTGTCCACTTGTTATGCCCCATGGGGCAGCTAGCCTCGCTTCCCCTTCTCGCCTGAGGCATGCGCTAAGTATATAAAAGTAAAAATCAAATCGAAAAATATAACCTTTATTAAGCATCGGGCTCATGTTTAAAAGCAAATAAGGCCAATTAATAAATGCAAATACGGCTAAAATGGGTTTGAATTGCGTTTACAGCGAGTGATGCGACTTTGAGATACTCTAGTGTTAGTAACCGTAATTGAAAACATTTTGCTAACCGTATATAAAAGTGTGGCAGAATACAGAAATTTATATACAAAATAAGCTTAAGCTAAAAATAAGATATGTTCTAAATTTACTTAAAACAAGAGTTGTTGTAATGAATAAAACTTATTTAAAAGAAGCTCCTTTTTTTTTAACTGTAATCGAATAGGTTTATCCAATACCTTTAACGAATCTTTGCAGTAATGTAGTTAAGTCTAGCTCGAATTTAGTTAATTGAATTCCGTTTATTCAAAATAAAATGAGGCTCTCTATCTTTATTCAATATAGTTGAAGCTTAGCTTGAATTTAGTTAATTGAATTCCATTTAATTTATATTCAAAATAAAATAAAGCTTTCTATCTTTATTCAATATAGCTGAAGTTTAGCTTGAATTTAGTTAATCTAATTGCACTGCAACAGCAATAATGGCTGCCCTTTCAACTGTCAAACAATTAATATTTCTTTTGAGGCAACTTCTTCTATTTTTATTATTTATTTATTTATTTCGCATTTCTCATTTGCCGCATGCCCCAAGCGCATTCCATTGAACATTGAACAGGCAGCGGAAATGGCATCGTTTAGCTGCCTCCGCCTATCAGCTGCCAGCTTTGTGGCAAGCCGTGCGTTTGTCTCTGTGTGTGTACGGCGTAATGAGCATCAAGATATCCCTGGTGATGCGAAGCTGACTACTCACCCAACCCCCCTCCCCCTCCCCTGCACCTGGCTGAATTCTCGCGACCCGATTTGGGAATTAGCGAAAAATTTCCACTCACTAAAAAAATCAAATATCTCAAACAAAATTGGAGGCTACAAAACGATGCCATTAAGAGTAAAAGTACCGCAAGGAAGGCAGAGAGAAAGAAAGATAGAGGGAGAGAGAGAGAGAGAGTGGCAACTTCCAGTGCTCAAATGGGGATATTTACTCTTTGAGCGTGCTGAATGGAAACACTCAAGCGCTTGCCAACGTATAAGAGCGGCAGTTGAGGGAAATTTCATGGGAAATATTATGTGGCTTGATAATTTGAAATGCGCTTAACGGCTGAAGTAGAAGTAATTTGGGGCCACCAACATACACTTGTTGAACTGCGGAGCAGCAGAGGCACAAGCAACAAATGTGCGGCAAGCAGCCCAGCAAATATGCAGTCGCAATAAACTCAAAGATATTTAAGCAAATATTTAATTAAAATGATTTTTACTGTTATAAACGCCAAGCTGGCAATGGGCAAAACGAACGCTTAACGGAAGCGGAAAAATGAGATTTATGATGTGCACAATGGGATGATGGGCCGGTGAGTTGTGTCGAGGGTTGGGGGTTCTGGGGGGACAGGTGCTGACGCCGGAACAATTCTGCAAGTAAAGGTGGTGGCGGGGTCTGGGGGTCAAATATACGATTGTGTATAAATAAAAGTATTTGTGTGCATGCCATAAATGCTATATGAATTATTAAAATAAAAGTAAAACGGAAACATAACAAAGGTTCAGCAACATTTATGACAGGAAAACGCGAAACGCGCCCGAGCCCGAAAAACAGCCCAACAACAAAAGATATTGCCGTGGCACGCATCTAAAACGAGATATGCCACGCCGGAAATAAGCGTCGTATATATAGTGGCTCAAAAAATACTCACACACACACACACACAGATTCGTACACACACAATGTGTGTTTACATACCGCCAATTCAAGCTCTCCTATAAGTAGGCTTCATTTACCAGGCAGGCAAACGAGAGCAGAGCTGCAACAACAGCAACAACAGCAGCAACAACAATAACTACAGCAAAATAACCAAAATAAACTCACCAATAAAGCAGCTGGAATTTGGCACGACTTGGAGATACCCTTTGCCAATTTACTTTAAAAGTCACGCATTAAACATAATTTAATTTTTTTTTATATTTTATATTTTTTATTTATCAAACTTCGAGGAATACAAATACTTACATATACTGGTATTGATTTAGCCTTGTGCATTTTTCCTTTGCCAGTCCAACAGATTTCAATTAGCATAGTAAGCTAAGTCTGAAAGAATTAATTATTAATGTTATTGCCATAGTTTTTTCAGTTTTGGTGGCTTGATTATATATTATACTGTTGTGTGTGTTGTGGACTTATTGTTCCAAATGTGATTAATATTGTTAGGACAACTGTTGTTTTATTTTTAATGTTAATGTGAACTAAGCCCGGCACACAATTTGTAAAGAAGATTTTAATACAATTTTAAGTTATAATAATTAAACTTATTAATTGATATACACATGGGACAAACAAATTTGTCTTACTTCTTAATAACAAACCAATCTTTATTCTAAATATAAATATTAAAAAGTTCGTAATGTTGGTGGATTTGTCATGGTTCGTAAAGCATTCTTAAGCATCGTTTGCAATGGATTTGAAATCCAATACAATAATGCCGCACCGATCTATATATAGTTAAAGGCCGAAGGTATTATCCAACCTACTTGCACCAATTTCGAGTACAGGGCATATATTGTTGGCCCAGACTAACTACATGAGGTTTGCGTAGTAGTTGTTGTTACTTGCCAAAGTTAAATACAAATATGCATGTAAACAGGCATCTACTTAAGCAGCTTGCCCCGCCCAGTGGTATGCCACCACCCACCACCCACGGCCAACGGCCCTCGGCCCACACACACCCCCCACCCCACCTGCTTGTCTGCGTGCCTTGTTCTTGCCAGTGTATTAATGTTCATTGAAGCGATCAAAATCAAGTCGACTACGGCTAATGCTACGCACATTTTTTTCTTTTTTCTCTTTTTTTTTTTTTTTTTTGCTCGATCCTGTGAACTTTTGCTTGTTATTTGCAATTTGCTCCAGCAACAACACGCAATGGCAGCAGCAGCCACTGATTTTATACTATGTGCAGGCAGTTTTGTTTGTTTTTTTGTTGTTGTTGTTTGTTGTTTGTTGTTTTTTTTTTCGCTTTTGCCTTCGGTTTTTTTAAGGTCGTTTACAGCAAACATTTCGTCGAGGCCTCTGTGTGGAAGTAGGAGTATATTGAGGAGGAGGAGGAGGCAGGTTAGTATTGGGCAAATGTATGTTATTATTATGGGGCATGTTGTTAACTACCCATACGCAAAACGTACATTTTTTTTCTCATTTACTTTGGGTTTCTTCTTCTTTTTGGTGTACACGCTTTAGCATAAAACGGATTTGTGAAATCGCTTGGAAAAAATATAATCAAAATTGTTTTCAAATGACTTACAATTGCTAGCCGAGTGGGCCTCCCCCATCAGGATCCCGACCAAGGCAAGCACCTTCCAAACCAGTCTTTAGCATTCCGTAATTATGCGGCTGGGGTGTTAACTGTCAGCCAATCGGCATCCGTTAGCCGTTGGTCCGTAATTTTAGCCACGCTATTGCTGTTGACAACTAGAAAAATTGCCTTTTTATGGCCCCGTAATTTTGGGGAGTGCGGGCCAGAGCGGGGCGTAATTCCCTCAATGGAATGTGTCCAGTCTGCTCGGCTCGGCTTGAACAACTCGAGCTTGTCTACAAACTGTTTTTGGTATGCGCCGAGTTAATAGCAATGCCTGCAAGTGCCAACTGACTTCTGTTGTTTGCCCATCGACGACGAACGGACGGGAGAAGAGAGGAGGGGAGGGGAGAGGAGCTGTGGGACAAAGCACAGTCTTTTGGCAATTACTTTGTGCGCCATTGTTCGCCATCTGATCTAGTAGCCATACGAGGTATTTACTATAGGGGATATTTACTCATAGAGGTCTCATAGAGAACACACGATTGGGTTCCAACTTAAATATTCATCACATATTTAATTAGCTTATAATCAACAATCATGTTAGGTCAGCCCTCTTATAAGTCAATCCTTAAACTTTTATATATCATTTTATTTATTATGATTTATATTTTTTATCGCATTATTTATTCACATTTATTAACTGCCCCTGCAAAGAGCAGCATATAAAGTGAAAAAGCAATAGATGCTGATGAAATAAAAGGCATCGATTTATTTGTGAAGTGATTCAGTTGGCATTGCTTACGTATAGAATAAGATAAGCTCCTCAGTTGATTACATTTTGTATTCTTTAGTATTTAGCTTTATTAGCTTTATTCAATATATACTTACTGTTCTTCAATATACTTACATATTTTGTGAGCATTTTGATCCCACAGTCCTTATATCAATTTGCACAAACCTAGTTGTGTGGAATGTGTACCCCGCTTCTCCCCCTTTGTCTGCCCACACTACCTAGCCATTTAGCCATCTCTTTGACCAGCTGCTGCTGCCTTGTCATTTTCAATATTTTATGATAGCTGCCATTGAACTCTCTATGAAGCGGACATAAATTCAGAGGAACCATAGCCGAAAAACAGAAACTGAAACTGGACATCGCGACGTTTCTTGAGATGCCACCCAACTGGAACCAACAATGCAGCAAAATGTTATAGCGCAAATGCCATATACAGTTGCGCTATTGCCAATGTCCTCCTGGCCAACGGGCTCGCAGTTCGCATAAAGAGCATCGGAGACAAAAAAATACGTACACATCATCATTGTCAATTGCCGGATGTGGGCCAGACGCAAGGAGCATCTGGATTGGTATCGGGAGGGGTTATATAAATGGGAATGGCAAATGAAAGGGGGCTAAGTTTGTGGTGTGTGTGTGTGTGTGAGGGGGGGTAACAACAGCGAGTGAAGCGAGCAATCGCTGCTGCTGTATTCATTGTTGCCACGTAATTGCATTTCGCTATCGCAGATATTTATAGCTCCACTCGGTCAAGAGCAGCTTCTAGCCGGCAGCCAGCAGGCAGCAACCAGTAGCCCATTGGCCAATAGCTACCAGCTCCTACAGTGGCCATACTTTTGCCAGCAACAGATTTTTTTTCGCAGCAAACGCGGTCAACCGCAAAAGCGCAGCAGCAATAGCAGCAGCGGCAAAGTCGTTACAAGGATAAGGGATAAGGGCGTCAGAGTTGAGCGCATTGGTACTTGTTGTATTTTAATACTCTAGCAGCGGGCATTATAATATTATCACGCAATGTGTAAGTCATTTAAGGACACCTTTCCAAACCAATAAATTATATATTGACTTTATTAGCATCAAACGCAGAGTCGATATATCTATGAGTCTAACTTGGCTTAAAAGCTATCTTGACAGAACTTTGGTTTTAACTGTAATTTTGCCACAGGGTAGCACATATATCTCAAGATCGGATAATGTTGAATAGCTGCCGTTGGAAAAACACATTGTGAATATCCGACTTTGTTTATCATCATTTATCGGTCACATTAATGAATTGTTTATTTGTAGTTATCTTTATGATAATATTACAAGAAATATTTTTTAAGTCACTCCATTTTTTTTTTAGATTTATTTAGGGTTAAGATTAAATTAATAATATTTTGTGTTTTTGATGACTTCTTTTTTGTAATTGAAATGAGCACAGGGACTTTGTTTTGAAAGGGTGTGCAATCTTCTGTGTGATGTTCTTACTTGTTGTTGTTTTTGTGGCTGCTGTTGATGTTGGTGTTGAGCATTAGTCCTGGCCAGGCAAATAAAAATAAGCAATGCCTGGTCGCGCTTTGTCATTGCAGTTGCTGCTACTTCTGTTGTTGTTGTTGTTGCTACTGTTGTTGTTGTTGTTGTTGCTGTTATTGCCATCATCATGAAGCACATTGAACACCAAGCACTGAGCACTGAGTACTGAACATTGGCATTGCATTTTGCAACGCAGTGGACAGCAGCAGACCAGAAGCCCTGCCGTCCAGCAGCCCATGCAAGTTGAATATAATTTTTTTTCGCTTCAATTTGCACTCTTTGCCCACTTTTTTCTGATCTTGGCACTTATGTATATACATACATACATACATACATACCAGTAAGTAGTACGTAAGGCACTTGACAGCTGCAGCGCATTAGTGGCCACTTTAACAATGACCACCGGCGCTGGCCAATTTTTATTGAATCGAGGCGTCTTCACTCTCAAGAGGAGACCACTTTTGAATGACGGCTTATGCTCGGAACCTGGCCTGTCCTGACGTTGATAAGCTCACTTCTCAGCTGCAGGCCCAACTGAGTTGGGTCTCACAATTCAAAAAGCAAGCCAGCTTATTCATATCAATTTATGCAGGCGGCATACACACATATATGCAATCGATTTATGGAAGAGTTTACCAGTGCTTGGCTATACTTAACAAATGTTTAACCTTTCTATGTAAATTTAGTTGGCAGTTGCTTGATTTGGTAAGATTTTAAGTCTTTAACAAATGTGATTCGTTGCTGAGCGAATATTCCACTTTAAAACTTTTGTTTTGATTCTTATTTTTTAATTGTCACTTGGCATCTTTTTTAAATTTAAATTATAAATTAACATTTTTTAGTAGATGAAGAGAGATGATGAGATGAGAGTTTATTTTTTCGAACAATATTTTTAACATTTAGAGTCTCTGATGGAGCTTTATGTTAATCAATTTTAGTATCAATAATTCGAACTAATTTTTAAACATCTTTGAGAATTGCTTAATGCTAAAATTAGTATCTTATTATTATTTTTATCTCCTGAATGATAGTTTAAGCGGTACATGTTTTTCTTTTAATCAATTTGGAAAATTTCTTTGAACCTTTTCATTAGTTTGTCTCTTAAATAAATTGAAAACGTTGATAGCCTTGTGTATAATTGATTGTGAGTTTCGAAACTATTATAAAACCAAATGTTCAGTTACCTGCTTGCTTGGGCTGATGGAGTTGCTGTTAGCAAGTTTTGCCAACTTGATGCTGATGTGCTGCACTTTCTGGGCTGAAATGGAAATTTGACCTCCACTTGTGCTGTTACAAGCAGCAATTGGCATATAAATTTGCCACACACACACACACACACAGGCACACACAGGTACACACTCAGTCTCACAGTCGTACAAGCATGTAAATGTTATTGCAAGCATAATTTCCTTTTCTGCCTGCTGCTGTAGTTGTTGCTGCTGTTGTTGTTGCTGCTGCTGTTGTTGTTGTTGGTGTTACTGATGTTGTTGTTGCTGCTGTTATTGTCGTAGTTGCAGTTGCAGTTTTTGCACGTTATACGAGCCATTTGCAGCAGCAACTACATGCGACTGCATTGCGGCAGTCTTGCTGTTGCCTTTGCTGTTGCCTTTGCTGTGCCTCACTTGCCGGCAACGGTAATTGCCATTGCAGCAGCAGCAGCAGCAGCAACAGTACTTGCAACAGCAACAGCAGCAACAGAAGCAGCAGCAGGCAAAGGCAAAGTCAATTTTAGGTAAAAATTTCTAAAAATAACAATGCATAATTTACGTTTTGGCCAAGTCAAGCAATGTTACCAATGTAGCAGCTGGCAATGGGGCAAAATAACTGCCGTCTGGCTATATAATAAATAGAAAAGGATATGCGAATGCTGGCCAAAGGACATTGTTTTTGTTGCTGTTGTTGTTGATGTTGTTGTTGGTATAGTTTTTCATGTTGTTGCTGCTGTTGTCATTAGCCGTTGTGCAAATAATTTACTCAACCACATTCACTTCGATAACTAACCATTGTGATGTTACTCCTGCTGCTGTCTAGCGGCCATTATAGCCATTGTCACACATACGACTCGTGTGTGTGCCACTGCTGCCACACTGCTACATACACACACACACACACACACACACATTCGATCTCTCTTAGCGTGTGTGTGCGTGTTCCCTTATTGATTTCAATTAACATGCAACAGCATGTCTCTTTGGTGTATAAATATGCACACACTGAAACATACTCATGCACTGAGAGAACAACTCTTATAAATCTGCTAGAAATATGCTGAGAAAATAAGGCGTTTATTTTAGATATAGCTCAGATTTACAGTAAGCAAGCAAACTTTTCTTTTCATTGTTAAAGAATTTACGATATTGAATAACTTTACAATTGAATCACATTTTTGATAGTTATGAAACAAGTATGCAAAGTTCAGAACCAGCAATGACTGGTATTAATTTTATAATAATATATAGTTTTACAACAATTAAAGCTGTACTTGTTGCTGGCTAGTTTTGAATTCAACACAGCTTCATTTGAAACGTTAAACGTAGGTGAGTTCTCATGACGGAGTTGAATTCTGTCAGTGTATTGGCAAGCATAGATGGAGGCTGCATGGTTGCCGGCTCGTGCTGCATGCAACATTCAATCGTTGTCGTCTCTGCTGGCATTGTCTGCAGCTGATGCTGCTGCTTTTCAATCTTTTCGTTGGCTAATGTTACACTTGTGCATCGTTACAGTTTTCCAGTATCGATGCCACTTAGTGTGTGTGGTCGTGGGGTGGCAGAGGTCACTGCTGATGCTCTTCTTTCAATAATTATCAATTTGTGAGCACATGTGTGTGCGTGTGTGTGTGAGTGTGTGTGTGTGTGTGTGCATAGATTTGGTTCGTTTTGTTTATCTACTTGTGTTTAGGTTTAGGGCATTTTGCTGATGCTATATGTTGGGCAAACAGTGCGTATGCGTGTTGTTTTGTGTTCTGTTGTGCGATGTTGTTTTCTGTTGTGGTTGTTTGCTCTTACTGCTTACAGTAAATTGTGCATAAAAGTTGTGCTATAAATTGTGTGCCTAGTCTCTGACATTCTTGAGCTTGCTTTAAGCCGGACAGCTGCAATCTCTGCAGCTTGTTCGACTGATTTAAATATTTGTTTTATGTCGATGCACACATTCATTCATCCAGCAGTGCAAATATGCCTACTTCTAATCGTGCAAATTGCTTATTTTTTTTTATCGATACTCCTATATTCAGAGTCATGTATAAATATTTACCATACAGCAAACAAAGTGAAACTGATTTTAATTGAAAGCTGTATATATACTAGAAAATAATATAAATACAGTGACACAGAAATCTCTTGCAACTAAAAGCTACTTTCAATTGGGTGCTATAAGGACTGTTTTTGGTTTGGTTGTTTGTAAAGCTCCAGTGCTTTGACAAAGGTTTTCAGATAATGCAATTCTTGAGAAATACTTTAATAAACGATTAAAACAAAAAAGTTGTGCTCAGTAAAATTATTTAACTGGAATTACTTAAGAGCATTATTAATTTTCATCATTAAATTCATAATTTTGCTTTTTCTAAGTCTGCAGCACAACATTTAGGCTATCTATAGTGAAATCATACAGATGCCAACTTTAAGTTAAATTAAACTTATACTTTCTCCAAATTATAATTTCTCCTCTAATTCAATTACAGTTGACAAGCTTTTAATTAATTTATCGTTTGCTCATTTGAATACCGATAACCGAAATCGCTGAATTTTCTATAACTTTTTGTCGTCGATAGAGTTGCATATACTTACCCATTTAACTTCCCATTTAATAATGAAATAGTTTAGTAAATTTGTTTGTTTTCTTTATTTTTATCAAGCTTAATATATAAATTGGCAGCTATATATACATTGCATATACTAATGTGTGTATGTGCTTCGGCTGTGTTGTGTTTAATAATTCTTTGACATTTGGTTAATAAGTTAAGTTAAAGTTGAGTTTTCTTTCTCTGCTACCAACTACGACTCTTTTGTGGCTCCAGCAAGTGCTAATGAAGCCAATTATGTATGTATAATAATAGGTATATATTTATATATATATATGAAATATATGTATATATTTTACAGGTTTAGCATGCGCGGTCTTTAGGGTATTGTCTTGGATACTAAATACTTCATCGTTGTTTAATTTGCTTTCATTATGTAAGTTGTGGGTAGTCGTTATTTGTAAGGCTTCTCTGTCTCTACTTTTTTTCAGTCTTTAAAGTCAACTGTTTAAGAATATATAGCTGTATATATATATATATATTTATATATATATTTGTGTGTGTGTGTGTGTGTGAGTATTTCTTAATATTCTTTGTGCATACTTAACGCTGTGTGGCAAGCCTTTTTCAACCCGCTGTTATAGCGGCTGTAACTGCTCCTTGCTTTTGGCATCTTATTCCTGGCTGGTGGCTGTTGGCTGTTGGCTTCTTGCTCATTATGCCACAATTTCAGGATGGTTGCTGATATCCCAACTGCCTTGGCTTTTGTGTGTGCTTTATTTTATTTGTTTTATTTACTTATTTTTCTGTGGTAATTTTTTTTTGTTTTCATTTTTTGTATTGTTTAAAAGCCCAATTTTTTTAAGGCTTTGAGGTCTACATCGCCATAGTAATCCTCGCTATAAACGAAATATTAAAAAATACATGCATAAATATAAATGTTGTGTTTTTATACCCTGCGTTTACTATATTTCAAGAAAGGCACACTGATTTTTGCTTTAGCTTTACGTTGATTTGTTTAATTAAATTCTGTTTTGTGAAAATGCTTTTGTTTGTTTATTTTATTTCTTTTCTTTGTTTTCCTACCTCGCTTGCCACGTGTTTGAGTTATTGTTTGGAATGCTGTGGAATAATATTGTAACAGGATACAGTTAACAAGAACAAATTGTATTAAGTAACAATCAGCAGAGGCAGAATTTTCTGTATTTTTTTAAACTTATGTTTTCAGTCCCTGATATGCTGTGATATTCTGATTGCAACATTTCTGAATAGCTGTGTAGCCCAGCCATCGCGCCCTTTGTCTAATAAATCAACAAAGGATTTTTTTATGATAACAATAATTAAAAAAATAATTTTGTTAAAAATAACAACAGTTTGTTCTTGTAAGAAGAGCTGATGAAAAGGCGACTTGTGCTGCTGGTGCCGCTGGAGCTGCTGCACAAGGATTTGCTTCAGAGCCCGCAGAATGTCCGATGTTGAGGGCAAAGCAACAGGGCATCAAGGATTAAAAGAAGATGCTCGCTTGTATCATGACATCCCGCAATAACAACAAAATCAACGGCTCGAGCCACAACCACACACATACAGACTGAGAGAGAGAGTGGCCATAGGGAAACAGCAAATTGGCTTTAAAGCGCGCCAGGACACATGGAGAAGGCAGGAAGAGGGGAGGACGAAGGCGATGTCAAGCAACAGCAGGACATGTACGCAGAACTTCATAGAAAATGCGCGATGCGGTCTGTTCGAGTCCAGCAAATGACAAAAAGCACAAAGCTATTAAATTAAATTAAATGGAATTGTCTAAAACCCTAGGACATGGCATAGTAAGCCACAAAATATGGACAGAAATTGTTTGCTATCTTTCTTTTCTGTATTTTTTTTTGTATTTTTATAATATTTATTTCTGTGTGCATTGTTTTTGCCGAAGATAATGCGCTCTGTTAGAGCTAGACTGTATATATATATATATATATATATATATATATATGATATATAAGTATTATATATTTATGTGGTCTTAGCGTTTAAGTATTGGCAGGCAGTTAGTTTAATGTGCTTGCTGTGCGTTTATGAGATCATTAAAATTAATTAGAGTCAAAACGTTAAAAGGATTTTCACAGACAGATAAACAGAGTGGTTATTATCCATCAACAGCAGAATCAGCAGCAGAAGCAGCAGCAGAAGCCACAGAAGTCCTGCTCTCTGCAAGGACATGGCTATATTTTTGTATCTTCCTTTCGCGACTGTGTGGCAAGCGGGTTGTCTAACTTTGTTTAATCATTTATGTTTATAAAACACTTTTATGTCCTGCCCTAACCCCACCCCGCACCCACACTTCCCCAACATTCATAACTCTCGCTTCCTCAGTTTATCCCCCTCGGATCAAATCTGCTGCTGTTAACGGAGCAAAGGACTCACTACCAGTGCAGATGCGCTGCAAAACACTTTTAATTGGAGATTGCTCACAGCTACAAAAAGAAGAAGAAAAAAATAGTACAATAATAGCCACGTTAAAACTGCGTTCAGCAGGTAAAAGCAAAATATGATAACAAGACTTGGAAGTCTTTGTTGTTGTCCTTGCCAGGTTTTGAGTTGCATTTCATTCCCTCTTTCTCTCTCTCTCTCTCTCTCTTCTAGTATCGCTATCTCTGTTGCATTTACCACACTGTTAAGTAGACCAAGCAACAAACGGGGCCAAGAACGAATTATGTGCATTTCGGCCACTTTCTACAAATTTATCCAAAAATGTTGCAGTCCTTTTGCGCACGCTTTCAACCAACCAAGCTATGCTTCCTCTTTCACACACACACACACACATACACACCAAATGTCCTTTCTGACGCTTAGGCAACTTTGTGCAGTGCCTGCGCCTTGAGTTCTGTAGAGTTTTATAATTTTTATTTAATTAGTTTTAAAACTCTTTCAAAAATGTGGCAAGTATGCGTGTGCATGTGTGTGTGTGTGTGGTTGTGCACACAAAACACACACTTACACACACACATACACAGAGCCAAAATTCAACGGCAAGCAGGGAATAGTAAAGTTTTGCCAGCTTTTATGATTTAGTGAAGGAGAGCAGCCTTCCCGTTTCCCTACTCTGCACTGTCATCTGCTAGTTTTGGCGCTTTTATCGAGGTACCACTGCCCACGTGCTAGTGTGGTGTCCTTGTGTGCTTGTGTGCGTGTTTGGTTCTGCCTGCAATTGTGTTGATAATTTGAAAATTCATTTAAAGTTTTTGTATCGCGTTTTGTTTATAGAATCTAATGAATAATTAACAAAGTTCTTGTGCATTTCAAAAGATGTCAACGACGCTAACTCTGCAGTCGCAGTCAACGCTGCCGTCGACAGCATTGCCAACGTCTTCGCTGGGCCTGGCCGAAAAGGCTGCCAACTTTTCATTTGCGACAAATATGGCTGGCGTCGCAAAGTTTTCTGTTTACTTATTATTTACATACTCTACGACTTTACAACAGCAAAGTCTGACAACCGAAATAGCGCAAAAGCACATGCCGCCTCCCTCCACTCCTTCAACCCACCCTCACATGGATTTTTCCCACATCCCCCAAAATTATAAATAATTTACGAGTGTTTATGAGATTGCCTCATACTTTTCACAGTCGTGAGTCGCCCCAAAAGATTGTTTGACTTGCAGTTGCTCAAATGGAGCTTTAAATCGTGAAACTGGGCTAAACCTTTGTCTAGGTGCTGCTTTGCTTTTACTTTCAGTACGTTCTGAGGGTCTTTAAAGTACTGGGTTCAGATTTTGGTGCAGAGAGCTTGAAAACGATTTTCAAATATTATTGTGGTTAAGAGGAAAATTACAGGCTTGATGGCAGATTGATGGAAAATACATGGATTAAAGAAAGGATTAAAGTAAGGAATGTGAAGAATGTAAAAGTTCAAGTTCCCAAGAAATTTTCATTGAAATAAAAATGAATTTTAATAAAATATTTAACATGCTGAAAAAATAATATATATTTTTAAAGTTGAAAGGCCCAAAAACATTTATCTGATCAAAATCAGCCCAATGGAATGTCTATATAATTAGATATTATATTGGAAACATCCTTTTTCTGGAAGTGTGTGTCTTTTTAGCTTTTCTTTCCACTTTTTTTTTCAGCCTGTTGATAAAAATAACTATTTGTTTTTCTTTTTTAGTTTTTTTGTGTATATTTTTTGTTTTTTTTTTTACGTATAAAATAAAATTATAAGCTTATAAACAAAGATCACTTAAATGTACAAATCTCTCAATTTTACTCTTAATTATGAAAGATTTTTCTCTCCTCGATGTTGTTGTTTTGATTACATATGCTTAAGAATTTTGAAATTTGGAAGACAGACATATGTATCAACAATTTGACTCATGGATGGCATAAAATAGAAACGACAGGAATGTGTACGAAAATTGTTGAGCATTGAACTGATTGATTGAACGATATTGCGTCGAAGAAAGTAGATCGATTTTGGAAAGCGGGTTGAGTATTTTAAATTGTTAGGTGACTTTGTGATGCGAGAGTGGGAAAGTTTGGGGCCAAGTTGGGAATTGAGTTGATATTGTTGTAGTTGTTGTTTTTTGTTTTTGATTTTTACTGTTATAGTATTGTTGCTGTTGTTTTTTTTTTTTTTTTAGTTATTGTTGTTATGTTTATGAGGTGGCAGCTTTGGTTTTGGGCGCTTTCTTGCGACCTTCAGTGTTCAATCCAGCTAGAAGCTCGCTTTTGCGGATGCTCTTCAGATCCAGATCACCATAGTAGTCTTCGCTGCAATTGTAAAGGGACGTGGTAAAGACATATGTGAGAATAGGCCAAGAGATATGTGGTATGTATGTTACAGTGTATGTGTGTCCAATGCATGTTTCATGAATAGATTAGAGTGAGAAAAAAAACCAAAATAAATAATCAGGTGCTGACGACTAAGGCAGGTTTTTGTTTTGTCGCTGTAACTGTTGTTGTCTGTGGTGTCTGGTGGTGCAAGCGTGGTGGCAAAAATAAAACTCAAAACTCAATCACAGGCGATTCAAGCAAATCAAGCAAAACCAGGTGCCGAATATAGTGTATACGCAAATAGTCACGTTTAATTTATATATATATTTATATATACATATTTGTGCAGTTAACTTACCAGCCGGGAACATCCTCGGGATCCTCGCAGTTGCCAGTGCCATCGCTATCGCCAATCTTGAATACAGTGCCAATGGGGCAGCCATATTCACGTGCAACACCCTCCAAGCAGATATAGTACTTGCGGCAATCCTCGGGATGTGCGTGACGCGAGAAGGATCCAGCATTAGCCAGCTCACCAGCAGCTGGGCACGCGAAGCCATTAGCAACCTCTGCAAGGATCAGTTAATTAGCTGAGCTCTTGTTAATTGTCATTTTTTTTTCTAGCTTTCTTACCTTCGTTCTTGCACTCGGGCACCTGATCAGCCCACATGCAGACGCGGGCATCGCGATCGTAGGCCAGGCCGGGAGAGCACTGATATCTGGATGGTTCACCGTTCCAGCAGTTCCAGAACACATCGCATTTGTTCTCATCGGGGAAGATGCCATACAAACGCGAGCAGTGTGGCGTGGTAATTGGTGGTTCTGTGAATAGATAGAAACATTATTAGAAAGTCTTCAATTTGTTTCAACTTGTTTTCTATTTATAACAGTTCCAAAGTTCAAATTAAATTACAATCAAGCTTTGCATATACAATGGACTTTTTCCTTATACGATTTGAGTTCCAATCAATTTAAATAATTGTTTTCATTTATTTTAATTAGGCTTTAATTATTTTTTTTACATTAAAAATACCAATTATTCACAGAGCTTGTGCAATGGAGTTGGAACATGTATTCAAATTTATATATTTTAATCGGGAAATAATAAATATGGCTGAGTGGAATATTTCAACATATTTCATCATTAAAAATAATAGTTGTATTCGTATATATTTAATTAAAAAATGATTCAACTTTCATTCCAGTTACGTGGAAAAACATGTTTAGCAAAGAATTTAATTAAGACAGTAACGGTTTACAACTAATTTGTAAATTTGCGTAGATATTTAGGACTCACCCAGCTCAGTGCGCTCGCCACATTCCACATTGTGCAAGTAATCACAGTTCTCCGTTAGGAATTTGGAGTCGTTGGCATCGAAGGCGAGACCATTGCCGCAGGTCTTCAGTTCGGAGACGCCATTGTCGCACTTCCAGTATTTATCGCAGGACGTATCGTGTGGATAGAAACCAAAATCATCGGGGCATTTGAAGCTCTGTTGGGCCACAGCTGTAATTAAATGCAAGAGAAAAGAGGAGGGCGTTAATTAGGCATATGTGTAAACTCAAATAGGATCGAGTGCAGTTCAAACTAATTGAAATCAATTTGTTGCATTATTTATGGGACATCTAAAAATGTAATCAGCCCCAAAGTGCCCCCATGGGCATGCATGCCATGTTCAAACAATTGCCCAACAATTGCCAATGTCAATGGGCGGGTAAACTGCTATACAATCGCATATGTATATTAAATACCGACACATATACACACAATCTCGTACAATTCAATACGTTTTGATGTGCACAACAATTTGTCATCTTGCGCAAAAGACATTCACTTTAAAAAGTCGTCTGAGACGATGTCTGCCAATAAATCTTCTCTTGGCAACTTTCAACAGACAGCTCTTGAGCTCTAGAGAGACCCGAGATCCACAACATATACTCGTTGGTAGTGCGTTGACAGCTCAGGGCCAACTGCATTTACTTTTAGCGCATGTTTTTGTTGTTTTTGTTGGTGTCTGTTTTTTTTATTATTTTTATTTTTTTTTTTTTTTTGGCGATGAAATTACAGTGTCACCGTCAACGAAATCGACATCCACACCGTTGCCCGAGCCCTGTGGCAGAGTTGAAGCACCTGAAACGCGCCACCAAGGACTTATCATCGTTGCCTCTCTCTCCCGTCTCGCTCACTCTCGCTGTGTTGCACGTTTGGAGTTTAGTGCAACCGCAATGCGTAACGAACTAAATTGCATTTATACACCCTAACTAATGTGGTATTTTTAGCCGGCTGCGCAATGCATTTGATTTAATTTCTTTTCATTTTGTTTTATTGCTAAATTTAAAATAAATGGCAACAGCCGCCAACAAATATTTATTCACGTTACAAAGCAAAAACGAAATAAATACAAAATCGACTCGCTTATGTATATATCGCATATGTATATATCCTGTAACTATCCTCCAATCCCAATGCGCCGCGTGATAATCTAATTGCAAAGCCGCAAAACTGCGGTCAAACTTCAAATGCTCAATCAGAAGTGCGCCTGCCATACCTGCCCTGCTTGCCACGCCCTATTCTCAGTCTGCTGTTAAGCGTATCAAACATCACCACATGAATGTTAAAAACAAAAAACCAAAGTTATAAAAAAATAGCCAGCCTGAAGCGCCTCTTGACAAACCAAACAACATGCAATTTTCATGTTGTGCCAACTAATCAAAAATCAAAATTTATTATAAACTTGCGAATTTGTGTTGTGCACAGCAGAAATCAAACCGTTGGCTATTATGAAATTATTTGTTGAATTTAATTAAAAGTTTTTTCCCATTTTATTTAGCACTGGTGTAAACAATCTGATCAACTACATAAATTCCACAACGCACACACATTCATAAACAAGCATTTTATTAAAATTCCTGGGTTCATATTTGTTATGCGAAATTTTGTGGTCAATGGGTCAGTTGGGAGCTGTTAGTCAGTTGCATTATACATTTGTATGAAGCATGCATTACATGTTTTCTATTCACTTGTGTTTACTATAATAATGTTAATTATAGATATATTTTGATTCAGCAGCAGTCAGTGTTTTTATTTTTTGTTTAGCTGGATTTAACTTTTATATTTTAATTGGATTTAAAATGTAGCTCAACTCAACACATTTTAATGTGCTTAGTTCGCGATATTTTGAAATGAATTTTGCGACTATTTATTTTTGAGGGTGATTTTTAAATTTTGTTTAAAGTTTATTATAATTATTATTATTTCGATGTGATTTTATTTAATCACAATTAAAATTAATTTTCCTATAATCTTCTGCGCAGTTTGTATGGCTAACTTTCTGGTTATAAGTGGGGTGGCTGCGAACCTCAGGTGTGCCGCCAGTAAAGGAACATTTCAAACAGGCACTCTTATGTATACTGCATCCAAGCACTTAGCAGCTGAGCAGAAACACACACACACACACACACACTCAGATATGTGCACACAACATTTAACAACTAACAAACAAAACCAAACTCACGAAGTGTACCAAGCCAACAGTTATAATAATTTAGTTTTGTTGTTGCCACAACCGAAGCAGTTCACAAAAAGCGCAATCCAACATGAGTACAGCAACCATTCAACGTCCCCCAACCAACGCAGCCTCCTTCTAAGGCAAACAGGCCATTGAAAGGGCTTTGGGTATATGGGCATGCCTGTGTATTGCCTGTGGCTGCAACAGTGGCAGCCACATCAGCAGACCGCAACACTAATGCGCTTACATTTCTGTGTGTGTACATAGCAAGGTGCATGCCCACACTGATGATTGCATTGAGATATGTGTGTGTTATGTGGAGAGTGTGTGTGTGTGTGTGTATTTGTCGCGTAGCGTAAATGCCACATGTTAACTAAACAATTACCTTTGAGCAGCTGCTCTTTGCTGCTGGCACAAGTGGCATATACGCAATAAATTGTGGCACTAAGAGAAGCGTCTGGCTAGGGCTATGGCTATAATGAAAGCTAACTGGACAGCGAGTAAATAAAAAAAAAAACCATAGAACTCAAACCATAATATACACTTGGTTCAGATTGAGAGATATTTATTTTAGTGCAATATTTATATTATATGGTTCAATTATTGGCTTATAGACTGCAACCAGTTCTATTATGAATGTGTATAAAACCTCGCACGATTTGTGCCTGACATGCACATTAGAATTTAAATGCGATTACTTGAAATTAATGGTTTCCTTGGCATTTCCTTGAATCGATTTAAAAATAACTATCGTCCGAACCTGATGTCATAAGTAGAATATTTAAACTGCTAATTGAAATGAAACATTCTAGATGCTGGCCTGCTAAATGAAAACGAAAGCAAACGACAGATTCTAGGTTGCCCAAACCGGTTAAGCGAGAACATTGAACAGTGGCAGTTCTTAGTAACCCACTCGCTTCTGGGCTAAGATCGGTCGTCTTTTCGATTCCGGCCGGCGCGCCTTGCATTTTTGTAAACAAGTGTTAGTCATGCCTCAGCTGACCAATTGGCCAATCTCATAAATTAGCGGCTGTAGTTAGACTGATTGCCGCATGTTGCATGTTGTTTAATTTGCTGTTTGCAGTAATTGTTTTATCTATCAATTTTGAGCGGTTAATTACGCTGTTGTTTTTTCCTTCTGGGTCTGTATTTAAATAATAAATTTTTATTGACATTTTAACAGTAAAACCGCCAATTGTAATGGTTTGTCGGTTGAATGCTTTTCATTTGAGCTGCTGGCATAGTTGCTGTTGTTGTTGCAGTTTATATCTACTGCTGTTCATCCGGTCGTCCATTAACATAATCATTTAATTAACCAAAGCTGTACACACACACACACACACACACAGATACATTATAAACTTGATAAGGCAACTCATAACGCAGAAATTATTATTGAAAATGGAAAAAAAAAGAAATTGAATTAATTTATGTTTCACCTAAATGACAGACATTGTCAAGATGCAAATAATACAAATAAATGAATAATTTAAGTTGAATAATGTACACATTTACAATTTGCAACTACATTATTTATTCACAACAATGCCAAATGATATGTGATATGCATATGGCATAGCATTATAACAGCCCCAAGGCAATTAATTCCCAAACGCGAGTCAGAGAGAGTGAGAGCCATTATATCAAACAACTCGAGCGCAATTTATTTAAATATAAGTGCATACTATATATCAGATCATAATGACTGCATGCTCGATTAACTCTAGCTAAGGTGAAAGACAATACAATATTAACTCAAAGGCTAAGTTTGGAAATTTCTATTATATCATATTATAATTTTAAAATAATATTTACTAATAAGCCAACCAATCAGAGATGTTAATCTTGCATCTTGATTGTATATATTTCATCTTATATCTTTACCAATCTGAATTACCATCACTCTTCGAATTTTCTAAAATAAAATAATCTATCAAAATTTCTAGTAGTTTTGATCAAATATAATACATACTCTATCAAATAAATAACTACTTGCCCAAGGTCCCTCCGATTAGAATAGATGATCTAATTACTGCTATTGACTTTATATATTTTAGTAAAAATTGTTTGTGTATTTTGCCTATGTCTAAATTTGGCAAATTGCTTTCTATCTCGCTTTCAGTTGAAAATCTCTGAAGTCTTTAGGATTTACTTCAATTCCTAACCTAACTCAACATTTTGATCTCTTGCGAACTGCTGTTGAGCACGGCACTCTTAAGCCATCCATCAATGCTTGTCATCTATGACATTCCTTTCTAAATGCATATCATAACTTTATGGGCTACGTGTCCTGCAAATATCATGACAAATAATGACAAATTTGCATTTCAAGTCATGCAGCCTGCACTACAGTGACTCATAAATAAATGAATATCAAGTGAGAGAGTGCGGGAGCATTGAACTCCGCCGAGCAGGCTAGAAGTGTGTTAACACACACACACCCCCACTTGGGGGCAACAAATTCCAGCGAAAAACACTTGAAGAGCTCTGTCTATATATATATATATATATATATATATATATATATATTTATATGGTATATGGTAGGTATCTTGTGGTCGGGCACTGAATTCAAGCTCATAATCGTTAGCCGCAAGAGCTGCAATCAGAGGTTCAGTTTTTCTAGCACTACCTTTAGACTCTAGACACAATAGGTGTTTTGTGGCACTTGTAACTATCTATCATTTGGGTTTGTGGCAAATTTGTATGTTGAGTTGCTGTTGTTGCTGTTCTTTGTTGTTGCTGTTGTTGCTGTTCTTTGTTGTTGCTGCTGTTGTTGCCATTGTTGTCTAGGCTGTGCTGCTAGAGCGGCAAGACATTGCCGGCCATATAAATCAAGAAAATTGCTGACATTTAAGCACGTTTCATTTCATTTCGGTTCGTTTACACAGCAACAGCAGCAACAACAACAGCAGCAACAACAACAGCAACAACAACAACAGCTCTTTTAGAAGCATTTCCGCTAAATGTTGCTGCCTGCTGACAGTCTTGTGGCCTGTTCTCTTACCCAAAAAAGAAAAAAAAACAGTTTTTGCATATAGGTACTCTCCGTTGTAGCGCCATAATGATATTTAAATATTTACCTACATTGCTGCCGGCATGCAACAACGTATGTGGGTTAATCTGCGTTTGAATTGTTTGCCTATTGTTTGTTGCTCGTTGTTCGTTGTTGTTCTGTTTGCTGTTGCTGTTGCTGTTACTGTTGCTGTTATTATTGTTTGTTGTTGTTGCTGTTGTTGTTGAGGGTTTGGCGCGTGGCTTGTGCGTCATCTATGTCATCGTAAGCTCAATAGTTTCTAACGCGTCATATCGAGCAATAAATCCGCTTTAGCCGCCTTGCCTTAGTTACAGATATATACATATATATATATATATATTTTTATATATATTTTCAAATTTACCGCATCGACGACAGCCTGAGCTGAGGCTTTAAATTGCAACTGCCACCAAAAATGTGGCATGCAAATTGACTTTCGAGTAGCGTCAGCGCATTTAAGAGTTGTATATATCTGTGGCTGTTGTTGTTTTTCCTTTGCAAGGCTCCCCGCAACACTTGTTTGGCCCCATAAATCAGCGCAGATACAAACAGCTAATATGTGTCTGTGTGTGTGTGTGCCTGCCCCTAATGCAGCTGTATATATATACGTATGTGTGTTGGCCATTTCATTTGATTTTGTTGCCACAAAATAAAAACTTTTCAAGCGTGACTTGCTGCTGCGATGTAGCAATAACAAAATGGCAACACATATATACATATATTGTTTGTATTTGTTACGCTTTTTGCTGCCGCTGATACTAAACCGCAGCAGCAGCAACAGCAGCAGCAGCAACAGCCAGTGCAAAAAAAGTATGTATATTTGAAAGAAGCATCAAGGAGGAAAAAAAATACGTCGCGCAACCAAATGCGGAAATTTATTGTGTTTTTCGTTGGTTTTTTCGGAAATGTTTTGAACGCTTAAATTGTTTATCGCGGTGATTAGCATGCTTGTGGCAACATTTTAGGCCAAGTGCTTGCTTATTTGCTCGTTCAAGCAATGTGAGCGACTCTCGTTGCATAATTTTTAATTCAACAACATCAAATGCTGCGGCAACATCGACCACAGCCAACTTGAACTTGACAATGCGCTTCTTGCATTTGTTGTTTCGGCCTCATTAAGTTTTGTTGCCGTTGTTAAGTTTAACAACATCGCAAATTGTTACCAATTACAAAATAAAACAGCTAAAATCGCCTGGCAAAAATGCATAGCACGCAATTAGCTATTGGCTTTACATATTTTGTTTTGCTGCTCTTGCTTTCAGTATTTTTTTGCGTTGCTGAGTTGAATAACCAAAAAAAAAAAAAAAGCGTCAACAACAATGTGTCGACGGAAACACCACATTGATGGCCCAGATGAAACAAGTTTTTGTTGTTAATGGGCATGTTTGGGGCGTGGCAGGGGGCAGCTTGCGGCGTAGTTAAAATGCCTGCTGTTTAAAACACGCAGTTTATTTTTCAATTGAAAAGACATTTCAATGTCAATGTCATGCAAATGTGGCTAACAGAAGAATTGGCCTGGCTAAGAGCTAAGACTAAGTCTAAAGATAATTTAACAAAGATCATTGATTTTGTTGTTGTTGTTGTTGTTGCTGTTGTTGCTGTTGTTGTTACTGATGATGCAAGCATAGGCAGCCGAGCCGAACCAAACAACGCCTGTTGTAACTTATTTTGCACTTTTAAAGGCGTCGCCCCGATGAGGTAATGAAATCGAAGCAAAAATCAATAGATACAGATACAGATACAGATACACGGCAATAGATACGTGCAAGCGAATGCTGGTGTTGGGGAAACAAATACAAAACAAAAATGAAGAAAAATGCAAGTAAACGTGTCGGGTTGCTGCAACATGGGCCTCTGGCTCGATTACGCTTATGGTTGGTTTGCATTTCGATTTTTGCCTTTGTATTTTCTGTTCATTTTTCCGCCTTCTATTTGTGAAGTTGGTAAAAGTGGGGCAAGCGCTCGAGCGATAGTTGATCAGATAGAGTTGATCACTTATTGCACAAGCAGCAGCAGCAGCAGCAACACCACCACCACCATGACTACCTCGCTCGAAATGTTATAACACACTTTGATTTTTGAAAACACTATTTTTTTCTTTGGAAACACTGGCGTTGCTCAAGTGTCCTTCAGCAAGGTGCACGCTCGCTGATTACGCAAGCGTGCTTGCTCCTGAAGAGTTTTCTTCATTTTTTTCTCTCTGAGTTGACTTCTTTTTTTTATGTATTTTTATTTTATTATTTTATTTTTTTTTGGTAACATCATATAACTATCAAGTAATACATACCGGCTCCGAATAATGCCACAAATACAACTAAAAATTTCTTCATTGTGTGGTTGTTTTTGTTTGTTTGTTTGTTGTTGTTGTTTCGTAATAACGTTTTTAGCCGTTTGTTGTTGTTGTTGTTGTTGTTGCTCGACGAAACGTAACCCGAATCTGAGATTGAGCAAAAAGGGGGAGAAGCACTTTTGAAACCAAAAAACTTGACAAGCGCACACCACTTGGACCGACGAGACTTGAAACTGTGTGTGGCTGTGGCTGGTGCGGGAGCTTTTTATACCGCTGCGCATGCGCGCCAGCAGCGAACAATCCAGACGAACGTTGGCGTCAACTGAGCAGCGGGCGTCGCTGCCAGCGCTGACAACTGTTGCGGGTACAGCGATAGCGACAGCGACAGCGACGCGTTCGTTCACTTGCAACGGTACCAAGCGCAGCCCAGGCTCATAGCAGTCAGCTTTGGTGTTACTTACACTCGTCCTCTCTCTTTTTCGCACGCTTACCACAACCATCTCTCTTCCTTTCGCTAGCGCGTTGTCTCTTTCCCCCTCTCTCTCTCTCGCTCGCTCTATCTCTTGCGCTGGGTAATTGTAATTGTAAGCGTCGCGTCGCGTTAACTGTAGTTGCCTGTTTTGTATGCACGCCGGCGCAGCGACGTCGACAGCGCTGTCAGCGTCGTTGCTGGCAGCGCACAACCTAAGCATTGTTTTTTTTTTTACGTGTATGGGTTTTTTACTTTGTTTTTTGAATGCCCCCAAAGCCGTTCGTCAATTGATCTGCGTTGTTACGTTTTTTGCATTTTGAGGCGGGGGTTGCAAATGGAATTTTTGCCTGAAAGTTCAGCAAGCTTGTGTGTGTGTGTGTATGTGTGTGTGTGTGTGTGGGCAACAAACATCCATTTGGCTTGTAGCTAATTATGACTTGGAATATTTTGTTGCACGGGTGCCGGCCTGAGGGCACGGCTTCTATTACCTACCCAAAAAAGCAGCAAGTATTTTATTGTTGAACTTCACCTTATTGGCTGAGCCACTGTATATTATTGTAGATACATATATTTGTAGGTGTCTGTGTGTGTGAGTGTGTGTGTGTGTGTGTGTGCGCCTTTCTGTCTTGCGGCTGAGTCATGCGCCTGGCATTTCTAGCAGACCGTAGCTGGAGGCGCATTGCGCATACGCCACGTTGTCTGTATGGAATCAGTCGCATACCCTTGAGGGGACGTGACGCGTATAGAGCATTATCTATGTATGGATATGATCAGGCACAATATTGAGCTATCTAAGCTATATCTCTCTCAATACCGGATCAGCCTCAATAGTGGAGTCAATTAAATTATATTATAACTTTAATGCGAACATGCGCCTTAGTTTTAAAGCTTTTTCTATTGCCTGATCGGACTAAGCTTGTTTGCTCACCAAAATAACTTAATCCAACTTATTTGTGCTTCTCAAATCTTGTCTTATAAATATTCATATTTCTCACGAATTTTTAAATCAATAGTTAAATTTACGTATGATCATTAAGAGATAAATGAATGCATTAGTGAGTAGGGTATTTAAATTTCGAGTTAACAAGCATTATTGTGATCTCTCTCTGTCTCTCTATTTATTTCAATTGACGTATTTAATGTAAATCAATGCAATTAACATGATTTCTTAATGCAAAAGCAATCTGATGGTCAACTGGTGGCCGGCAATTGATATGCTGCTGCACTCACATAAGCCACATAAACAAATACGCACTAAAAAAAAAAAGAAAATGAAATAAAATAAAATGAAAACAGGCCGTTAACTGTCGATCCGTGCAAGTAAGTAAAAGGTAGGCCAGCCAGTTGCAGTTTGTGTTGCAGTTGCAGTTGCAGCAATTGCCATTTTGCAGGCGGCGACTATTAAAACTGACCCAGCGCGGCGGTCAACTACGGTCCACTCAACCACGACGCCGCCAACAACAACAACAATAGCAAAAACAATATTTTTGTTGTAAATGTGTTCAATTAAATGCAAGAAATGTGATTCAAGGTTTCGGAATGCAGGAAGAATATGAAATTACAGACAGAGACAACAAGAGAGGCAGCCGCAACTGCAACTGCTGCTGCTGCTGTTGTTGTTGGCCAGAACAATTACAGCTGCCATCGAGCTCAGAGTTGTCGAGAGTTGTGTGTTATTGAAGTGGTCTCTAGAAAACCTGGCGGCTGGCTGCCCACAGTGCCAGACAGGCAGCGAACCAGTTTTAGAAGTGGCAAAACAAAATAAAAATAAGAAAACTGCAGCAAAAATAAACACAAACTAAGCTACCTTGTCAGTTATGCTTTCGCTTTCAATAGCTGCTGCTACTACTGCTGCTGCTGCTGCTGCTGCAGCTAGTTGCAATATGCATTGTCGACTAGTTAAATATGCACATTCATTTACACACAGAGAGCATAAATAAAAGGCCATCACGGCATATAGTTTTTTTTTCTTTTTTTCTTTTTAGTAGCAGCAGCAACAGCATCAAATATTTTGTCGTGCTGCTCAGGAGCTAAAAGTCAATAGTTTTTATTTTCTGTTTCTTTTTTTAATTCGATTTTTAGGGATTGTTTGGCTAGCCCCCCCAAAAAAGTCACCCAAAACTTGTTTGCCATGCAGCTGTCAGACAACTATGTTGAGTCTATTATAGATTTAAGCATTTTTATACCCTGTATTCATTGGTTTAAAACCGGCAACAGGTAGTTGTGCAAAAGAAGAAGGCAAAATACACCGTTAATCACATAAAGTGTGTTGAGAATGAATATAGGGTATTTGCAAGTCGTTCACTCGCAACTAGTGCACTCTTTCTAGTTTTTCGCATGGCATTTTGGGGAGTGTGCTGCCGAGGGCGTGTTATGTTCGTGGCAACGGGTTCCAATCCTAAAAAAAAAAAAATAAAATTGAATGCCAAATTTGTGCCAGAGCTTTGCAAATTCTTTCAGCCAGCCCAGCTTCGATGCCTTTGCTGCTGGCCAGCAGACTAAGCGATTGGCCAACGCCAACTTAGCTCGTAGGAATTTGTAGACAAGAAATTGAAAAGTATTTGAAAAATGCATAAATTGCATCAGCCTTTTGTAGTGGTTTTTAATTGTTGACTTTAGTCGGTTAACTTTTGTGGGTGGGTGCGCCATTAGTGTTAAAGTCGATTACAACGCCACGTTGACGTCGCATGTGCAACGCGGAAGAAAAGTTGCACGCTGCTGTTGGTTTGGCCTACTCAGTCCTCCCCTCGACCACGCCTGGCCATGCCCAATTGCATGCCATTTGTATGCTATCTGATTCGTCGCAACACCCAAGCATTTAATTTGTGTAAGTGTGTGTTTGTGTGTGTTTGTATGTGTGTGTGTTGAATTAAGCCAAACACCGCTGAATTGGCCGGTAGTTGTGGCTTGTCACTGTTTTTGGCTGTGCAACGTTCTTAGCTCTCGCGTTCAGCAAGTGCATTTCGAAACGGTAATTTGTCGTTAACTGTCGCTGCGGCAAGTTCGTGAGTGGAATCTTTCGTTTTTTGTCATTCGCCTCAAATATAAACGCAAAACCCGTTAAAGCGGATTTTTCATTGCATTTCGTATTACATTGGACGTGCGACGCACGCAGTGAAGGTGTTAATGGGTGCGAGTAGTCGACTATTTCTGGCCTAGTTCTGGAATATTGGAACCTGTCTAAGGCGGGCGGCTAATTGGCCTGGCTAAGGTCAGGCATTGACATCACGTTAATAACTGCTCAAATTAAGGCTGAATGCAAATAATTTTTAATTAAACAACGACCTCGCTAGATGCGCTATCGCTAAAACAAATAAACTAGGGCCTGTCTTAGCCGAAGGCCAATACCCAGTAATATTAATGGCCTAGCCTAGCTTAGTTAGCTTAGTTGTGAATGTTGATTATAAATACCTGTAATGCAAACATTAAAAATTGATAGAAATATTTGTGATTCAGTGATTGAAAATGTTAAAAATGTTAATAAACTAAAATGAAAACAATATTTATTAGAAGCACTCAGAAATTTATGATTATATTAATGATAATGCTCTTGTTTAACAGATCAGAATAAATCACAACAGAAAAACATCTTAATATGATCTATAACAATTATAATTAATGTTTTACTATTGTTTAGATACTTCTGTCGTCGGAATCATAGTTTTTTTCTTGAATTAACGACCTCGGTCAGCTTTAAATCCCTTTCATACATGGATAGCTTGAGCCACAAACAAATTCTAATAAAGGCCACTGAATAAAATCTTTCGCAACATCCGAAAAGACGCTTTATGATCATTCAAAGAATTCTGAATTTATTAATAATAACAATTTGAATTTTATGCCGTCGTGCCTGCCAATTAGTGAACATGAAAATAAAAGTTAACAAGATTTCCGGAGAATAATTTTAATTATTAACATGTTACGAATGGTACTTATTTTACTTTATTGTTTCGGCTTTATATGATGAATCTTCATGTATTTTTTGACATACAAAAAAAAATCTTTACAATGTAGATTTTTGTGGAAAACCTTGGCTTGCCATTTGAGGTCATACAGAATCGCATACATATTGTGATACACTGTGACGAACGGGATTACTTACACTACCTGATCGCAAATATCGGATTTTGCAACTATTTGATTTGTTAAAACCTTGAAACTTTCCATATCATAGACAAAACTACAATAAATATTTGCTTAGCTGCATTTACGCTTAGATCGCTCTCAAATTGCCTCGTTGGGTTATATTGACGACAGTAATTTTTACAACAATTTACATAAGTTTGTTACGTTGTTTAGTGGTCAGTCCCTTTGGGCGTTTAGAGCCCGCTTGTAAAACCTTTTGGACTAGTAGAAAAGTGCAGCTGGAACTGCAACATTTTTGTGCTTTAGTCGAACGTAACGGCATGATTTCTATATGTTGTACAATGGATATATATTTCTCATTTCTCATTTCACAGTTCACAGTTTTTCCATTTATTAACTAATTTCGGATTTACGTAATCCCCAAAGCGCACAGGCCCCAACGACGGTATTTACACGCAACCAAACAACAGTCGAGGTCAATGATCAGTGAAATTTACTTTCAAAATTATCTGCTTTTCAGCTTTTCTGTTGACTGAAAAGCGCTCGGCGATTGGGCGATTGGGCGATCAGGCAATCAGCTCGGCAGCGGAAGCCTAAACGTTTGTTAGATCAATTTGTAGGTAATATCGAAAACGAGACCAACCAAAAAAAAAAAGGCAAAACAAAAAGAAAACGAAAAACAAAGTGCTTTTGTAATGTGGTCTGAGCTTATGGGACAATGTGTACAATGGCCAAATAGGGCACAGCCAACGCCCCAGCTCTTGTCATAACTAAAGTCGAGAGTCATTATAATTATTATCATCATCATCAGTCCGCACCTACCTAGAGATACTTAGGTTTATATGTATTTATGTATGAAATATGTTTGCTGGCCATTAGCCGGGCCCCAGACCCAAGCCCGTTCCGACAATGGGGCGCTGCATTTTACCACACTTGAAATCGCAATACAATGAATACATCTGCATAATTAATTTCCACTAACGAAGATGTTGGAGTTAATGAGTGTTGTGCTGTGTTGTTTTGCACCAAAACAAAAATTGAAGGCAACAAACACGCGCAGGTTGTTGACTTCTTGTTTTGGGCCCACTTTCGGATTCGGCTTCCATTGTCTATGCAATTGGCCGCAGCTGTCACACTGGGGTGGCGCCACAATAAAATACACTTGCCACATCCACACCCACACCCACACACACAGATGGATTTTTAATTATGGTCATTTCGAGCACTTGAAATTTGGCGCAAAACTAATCGGCCAGCTATTCAATTTGATTAAAATTGCACAGCTTGCCCAATAAGCTGATGTGTTTTTAATTATAATTATAGACTTACTCACGATTTGGCTTGTCAATTTAAGTTAGAAATCTAAACTCTCACTCATTATCCTGCGGAGTATTTGGGCCAATTTCAGCTGATGTCACAAAATGAACCAAGGTCGACTTTATATTGTTATCTGCATATCGTGTTTTCAACAACGGGCATTGCTTGCATTTTCGTTTAATGGATTAAATATGCATGAGTCGAGCTTGAATCGAAACTGAATCGATTTAAGCTCATTTCTGACCCATAAAATATGCATTGTATCTTTTTTTCGATTATTTTTTTTTTTTGTGCTGAGCACGCCTTTTGCCAAAAACTAGGTTATAACCTTGAAATCCGCCACAAAAGAAACGTTGAAAATCTCAACCTTATCAATAAATTCATGTCGCTGCGACACAAAGCGCGGGCATCGCATCAAAAGAAAGCGCGACAAAAAAAATCTGCGTATTCAAATCAATGCTAAGTTCTATTAAAATG
Organism: Drosophila grimshawi; assembly: GCF_018153295.1. Lineage (NCBI taxonomy): Eukaryota > Metazoa > Arthropoda > Insecta > Diptera > Drosophilidae > Drosophila > Drosophila grimshawi. The sequence goes on from NW_025063098.1 coordinate 28,056,851, forward strand.
CTAAATAGTCGAACTAGCCAGTTTGCCGGTTTCGCAATCAGAAATATGCCAACACGTCAGGCCAACAGCTGCGGCCAGCAGAGAGACCAGATTGTTGGCTGCATTATAAATTGCCAAAGGTCAGGCTTAGGCAGCATAACGGTGCAGCAAGCGCATCCCCAGACAGACAGTAAACAGTGTCCCACTCTGTGGCTGTGTCATCATCATCATGGTAATGATAATGATAGTGATAATTATGATCATTATGATCATTGCTACACAGGCCGCATTCATCTTAAAAGCTGTTTGGCAACAAAACAAAACGAATAACAATTAACCATATAACGAACATTTTTACAAATTGACAACGGCCGAGCTGAAGACGACGAGTGAGATAGTGAGACAGAGAGAGAGAGACAGTGAGAAAGAGTGAAAGAAGAGAGCAAACGAGACAAAAAAAAAAACTAAACTGGATTTATAATTTCGATGGGTTAAAGAAAAAAAAAACACGCAAGAAATCGAGCCAAGGTCATTGCGAAGCGGCCAAAAGCTGCGAAAGAAATTGTGGAATCATGTGGAATAATAGTACACTGCAAAGAATCAAAGATCGAATAGCAATACCCACTGAAAAGAAGAATTTCCTATAGCAATAAATTGAAAGAATTGTTTTGAGCATTTCGATATATTGCAAAGTGCCTTTTGGACTAAGATTATATTCAATATGAAACCAGTTTCTATATTCACTAAATACTCTTTTGTTTGTAATATGTGATAAATGTGTTCAGTTTTATATTATATTAAATCAATTTTGCCAACCAATCACCCTAATTTGCTCAGTGTACATTTAATCGTGGATTGCGATCGACCATTCAGGATTGGCCAGCAATGGCACTTGAAGCTGATCATATTTTTGTTCGCTATGGCAGAACCACTTTTCGATTGCAATTACTGGAAAGACGGTAGCAAATTAAGAAGATGAAAATGAAGATCTTCATGCGCAGATAGGCAGAGGTGAGTGAAGCGACATGTTAAACATGTTTTTTGCGAACCCGTCAACAGCTCTGCTGAAATCCGGTTGCTCAAAAATGCGTAAAGTGGGACGGCGACGACGTCGCTCCTTTACAATCCAATAACAGCACTAACAACAACGCTCAGCAATATTATTATTATTAAATGCCTGACAACTGGTCGGGCAAAATGCCAAAACCCAACACACAAAAAAAAAAAAAAACCAAAAACTAAAAACAAAAACAAAAAAACCAAAACAACATCAATTAACAGTCGCATACAAAAAACAAAAATCAATCTTGTATGATTGTTGTTGTGTCTGTTTGGAATTGATTTGTTTGTGGCCTCAATGGCAGGTGTTGATCAATAAAAATGCAACTAACTTGGGCCAGGCACAATTGCGTAACTCGCGCATATTTTCAGCTCTGAGCTCTCTGCTCTCTGCTCTCGAGGTGTGTGCCCCAACAATCAGTCGCATTGAGAATCACTCTTGCCGCAACAGTTATTGTTATTGGCTCTTGCTCAAGCGTGGCCTAAACTTGAACTAGTACTGAAAATTGGCCTGATAAGCGACAAGACGCTTATCATTTGAATGAACCTGCGGCAGACCAAATGGGGTTATCAGCTGGCAATAGCGAAAACCTATTCTACAATTAAATCAAATCTAGTCGAGAGTGCCGGACTAGAAGACACCATGTACCTCAAACAATACCTATCATTAATCACACACTTTAATATTCAAAACGTTTAATTAACGTTGAGGTGTTAATAATATGGCAACGCTCAAAGACTGTTTTTATCGTACAAAAGAAATTAACTTAATCTATCACTCTGACTATCTGAAATCGACATCTACAAAAGGATATGACTATGTCAATATATATATTTGTTTATGCTGATTAAGAATATATTCAGTTTTTAGGAAGAGAGATGCTTTTTCTAGCCATTCCAAATTTGTATAGAACTGCATGATACCCATCTTTCACGCATTCTTAAAGGGAACAGGGTATAGAAATTATGATGATGTGATTTTTTTTGGCAGCACTTTCAGTATTTGCTGACACTTAGAACGAGACGGAAATCGAGGAAATCATGCGTTGCCAACTGCTGACAATTTGTCTGTTTTTGATAGTGGTAAGATCAGGTGGAAGTAGCTCAGTGAGAGCTATATCTAATCCTGTTAACCCACTTGCAGCTGGAGAGCTCAGCGTGGCTGCCTGGCGAAGAGAGCACTCTTGATAAGTGTCTCAAAAACTATGGAGGAATGAATACAGCCTTGTTGGAGCGCTTGCAGCGTTATACGCAATGGTCAGATAGCTATGAGGAGGTGCCTTGCTTCACACAGTGCTATCTCAACGAGATGTTTGACATCTATAGCGACATAGCTGGCTTCGATGAGGAACGCACTAAACAACGGTTCGGCGAAGCTGTTTACAATGCCTGCAGAGACCGCCTCCAGCCGAACCAGTTGGGTTACGGAGGGAAAGAGCAGAGCAGCTGTGAGCGCGCTTATGCGGGCTTTCACTGCATTGCCAGTGTGAGTGATAAGAACTCATATGCCAGCCAAGTGGCTTGCTGGCTGGGGCAGCGACCGCTAAGCTGATTACACACAAATGTTTCGTGTTTTTCTCTTTTTTTTTTTGCAGTTGGAAAACGATCCACTCATATTGATTGACAATTTGCCAAATATAACGGATGCAGCCAAGTCCGCAATGAAAGAGTGTCTGCAGAAAACGGATCGCGTCTTATGGGATCGTTTTGGGGACTATTCCCGGTTTCCCGTTACCGAGCCCATACCCTGCTTTACCCATTGTTTCATAGGCAAACTGGAACTGTTCGATAAGCACAAAAATCGCTGGCGTTTGCCGGCAATGAGACAAATGCTGGGCGTTCCCGGCGTTGGCGCCAAAGTGTCTAGTTGTCCTCGTCGACGTGCCCGCAATCCCTGTGCAGCGGCTTATCAACAGTTCACCTGCTTTGTGTTGGCCGTCAAATAATAAGATTAGCACGGAATATACAAGACATACATTTTTTGATCGAAAACGATTTGAATTTAACTTCAAAAGAACAACATCAAATCACGTGAAGTTTTCAAAGTAAAATGCCATTTTATAATAAAGCAACTTGCCAACTTGAATCCTCAATCGGATGCCTTTTTAATCTGTAAAGTAAAATGAGACGTTGCAACAGAAATGAACATGTTATTCAAATAATGATACAAAATGTATTATTGACTTCGCTGAGGGAAAAAGGGCCAACCCAGATAACTAGGTTAATCCCCAATAATATCATGCATTTAGGCTGCTCATTCATTGAGTAATAAGATTGTAAACATTGGCACATAAAAGCCCCCCCAGTCTACAAGCAAAATATGACCGCTTACAGAGTTCGAGTTGGCAATCTGTTTCGGAGAGTGTTAAGCATGAGTGTCTTATTAATTTATAATCTTATAATACAATGTGCCTAAGCTAGTTTGGTTGCATTGAGATTGCCGTTGTGTCGCTCCCAGCATAGATACTCCTCGTACATCCAAGCACATTTGCTGGCCGCCAATTTTCGCTGCTCATCGCTGCTGCGGCACTCGCTGTAGTCCGGCTGCCATTGATCCTGATCCAGTCTGCTAGGCCCGAAGGCCTCTTGCCAGTTGAGCAGCTGCCAATTGCCTGTCTCATCGTAGAAGCGCAACGCATCGGCAAAGCACTGGAAGAGGCATGGAATGGACTCCTTGGACTGCAGTTTGCTATACTGCAGCAACTGTACATTGCTGGCATTCAGCTGACTGCTGCACTGCAGCAGAATCTGCAGGCTGTTGCCCGCATGCAGCTCCGCCTTCTTCAGACAGCGCAGACCACGATGAGCATAGCTGCAACCATCTTGAGATTTGCGCAGCAGCTCAAACCGGCAATAGTTGTAGATATCGGCACCGAGTTCCTCGGCCAGACGTTGTCTGTGCCACTTGTTGGTCGGTATATCGAACCAGCCCTTCTCGCTGGCCAGACATCGCATCAGGCAGGGCAGCTCCTCGCTGCTCCAATCCGCATAGCGTTCCAGCTTCCTCAAGTCGCTATCAATGCGCTCGGGGCTACTAATCTCGCGCAGACACTTCTCCAATATCTGTGCGTCTCCGGTGAGATCAGCGCGTGTCTGTGAACACTTTGAGGTTGTTAATGAAAGTTGTTAGCTTAAAGCTGAAGACGCACCACAGCGCACCACAAGGCCAACCAGCTGACAGTCAGGCGTAAAAGTAGACGCATCTCAATGCTTGGAATGCACAATCTCAACTGAGTGCCGAGACGAGCGCAGCATCTGAGCCCGTAAATAGCTACTGTTGCGCTTATCAGCTTCCCCTCAAGAGATTAAGCGGGTTCAATGAATGTATTATGTATAAATGCCAAGAGATGTCGCAGTCTTTTGTAAATAGAACCACTTGAAACACTTGAACCACCACTGCCTAGGTCAGGTTTCTATTTTGTTTTTCAACATTTTTATTTTGGATTTTTATTATCACATGAATATTATATGTAGTATTTATTTTGGTTGACCATAAATCTTGCGGACCACATGACGATTGATGGGTAGCCAGCAGGACCAGACACGATTTGCCCAGGTGCAGATATCGGACTCGGCCTCATTGTGATCGATGCACTTCTCCAGTCCATGACGCACTGGCTCCAGATCTTTATAGTTGTTCGATGTGAACTGCGCTATAATTGCCTTCTCGTTGAAACCCTTCAGCTCGGTGAATAGACCCATTTTCTCCAAGAAACACTTCACATAGCAATTGGTGCGACCATGTTGGGGGAACTCATAGTTCAGGAACTTTTCGTAAATGTCATCGGGCACCTTATAATCTGCGTGGCACTCCTCGTGCGCCTGCACCGCATCTTCGTGCGTGCGTATCTTAAACTTGGCGGCTGCCACCTTCAAGAGAAGAACAAGAAGAAGAGGTGGAGTATTATAGCGGCAGTTGCGTACAACCAACCAAGGACAAAGCCTATTACCTGGTTAACAGCTAAAGTTGCAACAGCAACTGTAAGTAGTAAGGCGTAAAGTTTCATTTTGTCTTGGTGGCTGCTGTTGCTGTCGCTGCTGCTGTTGGACCGACTTCTGGCAGGGTCTGTATGCGAATGTGCCAAGAGGCGACATCAAGCGACGAAATCGAGGCAAGATTTTCCATAATTTATTTTGATATAGCCAATCGGCGACGACGACTAGAAAACAAAGAAATAAACCCAAGACGGCAAACTAACTGAAAGCTCAAGTGAATAACATGCCAAACCCGTTGTTGGCTGAACTGGATGGGGATTGTCCAATAGTGCAAGTGGTGCGGTGGTGTCGGTGGTGTCAGTGCTGCTGCTGCTGCTCTGTTTATACCCTTGCGTCAGTTTTGCTCTTAAAAAACGGGTAAGTAAAGCAGCGGCAACGACAAAACTAGTTTGGGTTTGGGTATCGACGTCGACGTTGACGTTGACGTTGACTTCAACTTCGCAGTCAACAGAATTGGTTGGGCCGCGCTGTGCCTGTGGTTATATCATCGACGACGACGACCACGTCGGTGGCTTTAGTACATAGTGGTGGTTACGTTTTGTTAAAGCCAATTAAACGATTTGTTTTTGTGCCACAAAATTTATTTTGTTGACCTGCCACACATTGTTGTTACTGTTAAAAGTCAGCGTTGAAAAATGTGTGTGCATTTTTTCGGTGCTGCAAATTCTAACACCTCTGCAGTCGGCAGTTTGCTGCACACTTCCGCAATGAAAATGATGGCGTTTTTCGGATACTGTTCACCATATTTACCTGCCACACAGCGAGAAAGCAAACTAAAATAACAAAATAACAAAATGAAAACATTGTTTTTTTTTTCGTTTTCTATTTTTTTTTATGTCACACGGCTGCAGACCCCAAATAAATTAAATAAATTATTCAATTGAATTTATTTATTGGTCGCCCAACGGACTTTTGCATTTGTGTAATTAACGGCAGGGTGAGAGAAATTCACAGATTGCCATCAGAACCACCATCAGATAGTTAGGCCCGGGGCTTTAACCCCGGACACATATCCAGAGACGTAGTCGCATCTAGGAAGAGAGAATGGGTTCGCATTCAATGATGATCCTTGTTTGAATACCCATCCAAAACTTTTGCACAAGTAATATTAAAATAGCACATAATTAAATTAACTTAGTATATAATTATTATCATAATTATTATATATATAATTACTATGATTATTACGTATATCTGCACTTTAATCAGCTTACGGGCAATTTCTTCCATTCTCATACGAAAAAAGTAATGATGAATAATAAATAGCACAGATGGTTTGATTTTTATATACCAATTTTAGATACCATTTCAGCTTATCTGCGCGTTGCTTTATTATTCCAATTGTTTTCCATTTACGAGTTTTTTCATTGAAGAGACAGTTACAATTATGGCTCCATGGAAATCTCTGGACCGTTAGATGCAGAAAGTTTATTGCCAAACTGCAATGCGCGGGTTAGGTCCCCTTAGCCACATTAACTGCCAGCCACTGGCTCTTAACCACAATCAACAAAAAAAAAACAACAAACAAAAAAAAATAGTATAAAAAAGTATTTGAAATGTCGCTGCGTTGGACCCACCATTTTATGGGACTGTCATCAACCTGCGAATCTTTATAAGGGTCACTATTTTCAGCTATCATTTTAACCTTTGATGCCATAAATTGAACAAACTGTTGGCAGCACCAAGCCACCCACGTCCAATCCCCCCACAGCCATGTGTAGTATTTATTTAAGAGCTCCAAAATATTTGCCAAACTCTTCAGAAATGCATTTTTTGTCATTTATTGAAAATATGTATCTAAATGGAACCGCATTAAATGCGATCGTTAAAAGTGTAAAGCTTCGAATGAAAAAGGCAGAGAATATACAGAATCACATTTAATTAAATTGTAGAGCGTATTAATCATGTATTAATATTTCCGGTTTCAATGATCGCTTTTTATTGTTAATTTAACATTTATTTTTAAATATATATTTTTATTTTTAATCGCTCAAAAGTTGAACTGAATTTGTTAACGAAAATACATTGAGTATTTCTTTTCAGTTAAAAATCTTTCTAACACCTTTTGAATTTTGAAGTAGTTTACCTTTATGCACTTTTGTAAAAGTGTTCTAGACGACCACAAGCATAAAGTAAACAACATTGAATTTCAATGTTGTTCTCTCTGCTGCATCAAAAAAATAAAAATAAAAACTGCAATGTACCTGGGCAATTAAAAAATACAAATGCCAAAAAGTTACATGGAAAACTACACGATTCTTTGTGTTTGTTTGCAGGTCAGCATTGTTTTTTTTCTTTATTTTTTGTTTTTGCAAAATGCAAAATGCAAATTCAATTGCACATAGTATGCATGCAGGATGTGTGCCACAGGATATCCGGCAGGTAGCCATTTTAGGCATATCGAAGGTCTTGACCAGAACAGCGGCAGCCCAAAAACTAAACAATAAAATTTTTGCAAGCCCTTTGCCTGCACAACTTGCAATAGCAATGGCAACAACAATCTAGTCCACAACCATCACACTTACTGGGAAAAACACTTAGGCTCTCGTATGAGTGGCAGTGGTGTGTGCAACATTTTTCCTATATTTCTCGTTATTTGCTTTTCTTCGATGCATTGGCCTATAAATCAGAAATTGAGCTGCGGTAACACAGTCATCCCTTCTCCCGCCCCCTTTCCCATCAACGGTTTGCCTGTCCTACTCCGCCTTTTGTCTTTGGCTCGTATATTATGAGCTGATATTAAAACATTTTACACACAATTTCGTTGCACAATCAATGTATGCCAGCCTGCTGGCCGGCTAGTGTGCCTGGACCTGGGCATGAATTATTATGCACCTAGGCGTATACGCAATGTTTAATTTTCAACTCGAACGACGGTGAACGCGCGCCCAGCACACATAAATTCTATTGCCGGCGACAAACGACTTGTTCAATTTCTCTATATTTTTGCACTGCCGCATACATATATGGCGTGCAGCATCACCAATTTTAGGGGCAAGAAAATATGTCCAAGGAGCAGTTACAATATATATATATACATATATATATATTTGTTTTTTTTTCTCTTTTTTTTTTTTTGTTACTACAAACTGAACACTGATGCCGACCAGCCACGTACACATGTCGAGAACTAACTGCAGGATAGGAGCGTTTTTGGTGTACAGCAGCATGTGCCCAGTGGCATTGTTGCTCCTCTGCTGGTGCTGCTGCTGCTGCTGCTGGTCGCTGCCATCATCATCATCAACAGCGATGCAGCAGCAGCAGTAGCAGTAGTAGTAGCAGCAGCAAAAATTTCAGCCATTTGTCCTGCATGCTTGCGGCATAAAAATATGCCAGGGCCAGCATTTTCATGCGGGTCATCTACTCCCAGCTATACAGTTGCCCAGTTTCCCAGTTCCCAGTTTCGTTCCCCTCAACGTGCTGCATTTGAAAGTCATGTGCTGCCCCAAGCACCGAAATCTAACGTTAGTTTTGTACAGTCTTTCGTTTTTTTATATTTTTTTTTGGGGCGCAACTGCACAACCTCTTCTATAGGTATGTTTGGAGCAGTCTGACTGGGCCGCCGTCGGACTTCGAGTGCCGGCAAAAATCACACAAATAAAAAATAGTTCTCCTTGTTGGACAGTGTAGAAGTGAGGTGTTGGTTGGGCCGGGAAGTACGTTTAGCAAATGGACTCGGGCCCCAAATGCTACTGGCACTTTCACAAAACATTTGAAATACAAATAAAAATCTGCAGCATATATGTGGACGAGCGGGGACGGAAAATCTGCAGCTGCTGGAAATCATTTCAAATGCAAAGTAAAATTTCATTTTGTTTTACTTTTAAGCCCTCCCCCCATCCAGCCAACTCCCAACTTTCATTCAAAACCACTACCTTTAGACACCACCCGCCGTCGTCTGTCTGCCAGTTGAACATGTTTGTTTACGCTTCATCATGTCGTCGTTAGTTGCTGGTTGCCAGAGTTGTGTGTGTTGTGTGTGTTGCTGGTCAAGCGTCTGCACCATTGACACGATGACATTTTAATATGGCTCGTAACTTTTGTTTAGCTTGGATGTCACCCCCACTCCACCCCCGATCACACCCTCAACTACCTAACTCACCCAATCCAGAGTGTTTTGTATTGACGTTGTCATTGCTGTTTGGCTAGATGGAAGTTTGTCCTGTTTTCTTCTTCTTGTTTGCTATTTTTTTTCTTCCAATTCAGAGTTGTAGCTTCAGCTTACGTGCGTGTCATCAGGCAGCATCTAGCGATTTGTATACAGTTTGAGATATATATAAACAGATAGCAGATAAATAAGTTTCAGCATCTGATGAAGCTCAAGGCGTCACAAACAGACCGTTAATTCAATTCAAATCAACTTGTGTTTTATATACAATTTTGTTGTAAAAGAAATTCTGCGGAGCTGACTCTTATCCCATATGCTTACAGTTTTCATCATATTTTCATTTTATTTAGGTAAATTGCTGCCTGATTTGCTGCGAATTGAAATCCAAAGGTAATGTAGTGCATAAAATCAGAGTCATGCAGACATATACATAACACGTATCCCCCTCTAGCCCGCATCCCATCAACAGCATCGCAGCACCTTTCGCCTGCTGCGCGTTCAATTTTTCATTACTCATGCTTCAATCAATCACAAAAATGCTATTTTATTTCATTTTCATGCGTATTATAAGCGCTGATATTCACATTTCTTTTACAACTCGCATGTCGCGCTCTACACAGCGAAGAAGGCGGTGGAGGGGGAGTGGCATTGTGAGGCGCAACGTGTTGGCAACATGTGGTATGCGAAATGTGCTTTGCATATTGCCAATAAAGCCAGTTGAAAAAAAAAATCACACACACAAACACATTGTGTATTTGTGTGTGTACACAAATTGAAATTTATATTAATTTAAATGGGCAATTAAGCGGCAGCTATTTGAAAAGGTTTAGCGCAAATTGCGCTGCCTCAACCTCTGCTCAACCTCTGCTCAACCTCTGCTCAACCTCAACTCCCAAACGATCGGCTATAAAAATCATACCACATCCTCTGCTGTGTCATGCAATTGAAAGTCAAAGCAATTAACGTCGAATATACACATAAAAATATATAAAGAAAAAACACATTTTGAGGATAGGCAACCAGACGAAACCAATTTTTAAAAGCTTTGCAATCATTGATGCTATTTGCAGATACATTGAACTTTAAAGAGATTACTAGTTATTTATTTATTACTGAAAAATAACCAGATCACTCTTACATTTTTTTTGTTTGGTCATCCTAGCATTACAAGTCAATATACAAATACTTATAAATTAATTATTTATTTATTTGTTGTGTGTATATTATATAGAGAAAATTTGTTCATACCTTTCACTTAGCTATTTACAATGAATAAAAGGTAAAAATAGTTCATAATCCTTCTTTTTTTTTGTTGTTTCATTAGTATAGTCTGTCGAGCTTGGAAACCTGATGCTTATCGAAAACTTTTTTAGCATTGCGGCAAGCATTCAATCTTTGATATGATGTCAACGTTTCCTCCGATTCACTAAGTGAACACCATTAGCAGCTGAGCCAAGTGAGTATACAACAGTCCCCCGTTCCAGTCTCCCCCCTCTCTGTGCCCACGTGTAGCCAAACCCAAGAGCAAGTGACGTGTCGATCAGTTCTGTAGATTCCCTCACTCCCACATAGTCAGTCAGCAGAAGTTCGGGTTTGGCTTCAGCTGCCAGAAGGCTGGCAACAGCTTTTGGCGTTGCTGTCGCCGCTTTGACAACGCCTTTTGTGATTGGAATATAAAATCAGATACAATACATTGTGCTGCGACGATGGCAACAATGGCGTTGAATCTGTGGAAGACGCTGTGGCAGGCAATCTGGCTGGCTGGCTGGCTGGCTGGCAGTCAGGCAACAAGCAACAAGCAACCACACAAATCAAACGCATCTGTTGGTGAATTCGTCAGGCAACTGCTTGGGAATTTGAAAAGAAGTCGCAAGCTGTGGACACATATGTGTAGGTTCCCTCTACTATCTGTATCTGTATCTGTATCTGTGACTGTAACTGTAACTGTATCTATACATTCGTATCTGTGAGTGTGTAGGTTTGTCAATTGCTGACGGCTGTCTGGTAATTACGTGACGTTTTTGATAAATTTTGATTCGCCACGTGATGGGGCACGGGGCAAGGAGGTAGCCATTACTTAAGACTAATGTGCGGCATGCTCTCAGAATTGGAACAAACGCTTTAGCATATCTATTTTTATGTGTATTGAGTTTAATGCATTTACTATTAACGGTTTTTGGCTATGTCGCCAACTTAACCACATGCTGACCCAGTTCGTCAATGGAATCGACAAATACGCGATAGCCAAACGGATGAACAGTCAGTCGGACAAACGGACAAACGGTCGGACATATTCATTGGAGAGTCGTGAGGTTATCAACCCAAAAAAAAATAATACTGCATTCAATGCATTGACACAATTTTTGGCTGACGGCCTGCTGTATGCAGAATTATTGTAACTGTGCCTACCCAAAAGTATTATTTATACAGTTAGCTATACACACAAAAAAAATCAATAATAATAATAATGAATGTAATAGAATGTAGCAAATCACACAAGTAATACTAGATTGTGTTAAGAGTAATATTGTATTGGCCTAATCAATTCCAAAATATTTGATTAATTTCTACTACAAATTTGAAATATAGATTTTTCTCTCTGTGTATTTCATTTGTTTTGTGAGTGGACGCATGCAACCAGTTACACACACCTAAACTTAGTTGTTACTGTACATAGAATTGACTTTTAGCTGTCGGCCCTCTTTCGCCTTCTGCCACCTTTCACCAGGGAACAGCAAATGTTGCATTTAACGCTGTTGCTGTCGCTGTCGCTTGGTTTATTTTAATGTCATTATGCTAATTTTACAGTTCGATTGAATCGAACTGCACAAAAACCAAAATCAACTGAATACAATATATACTTACTATATTACATAGAGATTTTTCTGGGCCGGCAAGTGAATGGCAGTCTTTCTGATTGGCATCTCTGTTCATATATTGATGTTCGCTATTGTTGTTATTGCTTTGTTGTTTTTGTTGTTGTTGTTGTTGTTGTCGTTGTGGCTAATGTCGCTTCGCTGTTATGTATTCTCTGCTCGCTGCCTGCATTTGACATTTTGCTCATTGCTTTCTTGCTAATGTGCTTGTTGTTGTGGTTGTTGTTTTTGTTTTAGTTGTAGTTGATGTTTTTGCACGCCTCTTTAGCTTTCAATAAAAATTGTTGAATAATCAGCAGCAGCAGCAGCAACAGCAGCTTAACCATCAGCAGCAGCAGCACCAGCAGCAGCAGCAGCGTGATATGCGCATTGAAAGGTTCAAGAAGAAAGCGTATTTGCGAATTTGTGTGTGTCTTGATTTGCGTGATGTGCATACGACTTTGAGGTTGGCTGACAAAAGCAGTTGGCATGGCAGCTGTACCTCTTACTCGTGCTCGCATTCATATTATGTAAGCCCGCAAATGTTATGCTATTTTCAAGCACTATATAAATAACGAGCGTGTGTGTGCCTTAAAGGTTCAAAAAGAAAAGGGCGAAAGGCAGAGACCGAGGGCAATGCCCAAAATTCGGTTTAATGATGGTTCATAACTTACTTCATTATATGTATGTATGTAGAGCTGCTTTAAATGTTAAATAGTCAACATTGGACTTAAGGCCATAAAAAATCGACAGGTTGAAGTTTCAAACGGATTTCAATAGCCACTTAATGATGTGATTGTTTCAAATTGATAAAAATAAATGCAAAAACTTCAACTTAGATTTATTTTGACTAAAATCATGTTTGAGAATTAAAACATAGTCTTAATCCAAACCGGAAAATTGAACAGGACCACTGTCTTTAAAAATCAGTTCAGAATTTTACTTTAAGAAGTTTATTTTAAAAAACGGGCTTCCATAATCACAATACATTCGTATTTTAAAAGGGGTTTGGATGTGTCACTTGTTTGTCCATTAGTTCTTAAGCCATTATGGATTACTTTTGGTAGCAAAAAATGTCGAATTGCAAATTTTCTCTAACACATTTAATCTGAAAGTTCTCTTATACATAAACGTTTTACATTTTTTCAAGAAAAAATATAAATTTTTATTTACACTGACACATTCTATCTTAAACTTATCTCTTTAATATCATTTAACGTTATTCTAAATAAATAAAGCTACAATTTTAGCCGTCGATGTGACAACAACACTTACCGCATATATATTCTAGGCAAAAAGAGAAAACCCGAAACGACACATTGTTAACAGTGGGTTGTTGTTGTTATTGTTGTTGTCGCCCCGCAGCACAATTTTTCAACAATTTCGAGAGCTTGACCCAAAGCATTTAGTGCTTAAGAGGAAAAATAGGCAAAACGTGCCGGGCATAAGTGAAAATTTCTAGGCAGCACCATATTAAATGTCGCTATGACCATATTTAAAAACCAAAAGCCAGTAGTAGTCACAGATTGCTTTTGTTATTGTTGTCGTCGTTGCTGTTGTTGTTGTTGTTGTTGTTGCTTAGCTGCTGTTGCCACTTAATAAACTAAAAACCGGTAGCATAAAATGTTGCTTGCTGCACAACAACAACGCCTGCTTAGTTAGCTGGATGACTGGCTTGTAATACCAATGTGGGTTGCTAGAGAGAAAAAAAAAATGAAGAAAAAAGGTCAGGCGGTCAGCGATGGCACCAAATGGGTTGTGCTACAAAAAACTACAGAAAATTTCATAATCAGATAGAAAGAAGACCACAGACGGAAATTCCTATTTGAAGAACGCATTTTGTAATTGCTAATGGAGGACTATTTTGGGTTAAGTTTCAGTTCAATAATGGTGAAATTTGGAAAAGAAATCGATATACATTCCAATCCGGGCTTCCGCCAGGTGCATTGATTGATCTTTGAATTAGTTAATTGGTTTTCGAGTTCATAGGAATTTGTGCATTGATTAATTTCCTGCTGGCTTGATTTTGGCCAAAGGTTCAATGCACCTCAGGGCGCTGCATTAACTGTTATAGTTAGCCAGATATGCAAACATCCAGACACCGTCAGCTGCCAATTATTAATTAACTGTAAATGTCACGGGCTCACGGCAAGACATTAATCATAATTAGTTATGCCACACGACAACGCAACAACAACCAAAAATAGCCACAACAGCGACAACAACAAATTGTGGTCATTGATATGTAAACAATTAGAGTTGATTTGAAAAGGCGATTGGAGTTCACAAAGTGGCAACAGAGGGCAAGCGCGATTATTGTTGAAAGTTTGTTCAAACGATTAGCCAAATGTAGCGCAAAGGCTTTTAGGGCTTGTTGCTCTCGTTGCTGTTGCTGTTGCTCTTGTTGTTGCGGTTGTTGATTTTGTTGTTGTTATGCATCTACGTAACGTAAATGAGTAAATGAGTAAACAACAGTAACAGCAAAAAGAAAAGGTACACAATGATGCACATAACCGGCTTTCGGACTGGATTCACGATTCACTTTGCCACTCGTACAGAGATAGAGATAGATAGAGCAAATGCGGCGTATGCGTAATGTGAATGCTTTTGCCCAGACGTAAGCGTGTGTGTGTGTGTGTGTGTTGTGTTAAACCCTTTTGAGAAGTTATCTAATCCAATTAGGAGCTGTCGCAGCATTTAACTTTTCGAACGCAACATTGCGTAAAAAGCACCAAAATGGGCGTGGCCTTGTCTCGGGGGCATGACGCAAATGTTTTGGCACACAATTTATTGTTGTTGTTGTATCTGCTCTCGATTAAGTTTCGAGCACCAGCTGACAAAATTCGTTATAAAATTGCAATGCAATGGACGTTGGCAGTAAACATTTTAAACAATTATAAAACTTGTTTTACGCTTCACAAAACTACACAAAATTGCTTTGTAAAAATAGAAATAAAATAGCAGCACTCCATCTGCAACAGCTAAGTGCAACCAACGATTTGCCATCAAATGTGCGGCAGCTGTCAAGTGCAGCAACGCCTGCAATTTTTTCTATCATTTTCTTCTTTTTTATGTGTGTGTGTTTGGGGATTAACGCGTTTCGCATTTCACTCAAATTATTTGAAAACTAACGCTGAATAGCTGGGGCTAAGTTTGCAGCCAAGTCAAATGTCCACACAGCTGTCTAAGCGATTGTTAAATTTATATTTGAATTACGAGACTGGTTTTTGGAAAATTAAGTATGTCATTCGGAATTACCAATTTAATTATTCATTTAGGCTATTTTATTTTGATTCATAATTATTCTAGTCATCAGCTGACACTTAAATGTACTCTTCATTTTGCTTTAAGGATTATCAATATATCATTAAATTTGGCCCCAAAACCTGTTAATAAATCTCTTCAATTAATAATGTGACTGGGATTAAAACATCTTCGTTCACATATACTACATATTACCTTTATTAATTTTGTGATGCACCAATACATACAAATATATATGATGTTTGAATTATGTTTTAATCAAAGTTTTTACATAAAAAGTTCATAATTGATTTTTTGCTCTAGTCAAGAGAGAAAGACGAGTTATCGACATTCCTTTGAAATTGACAAACTTTGAAAGCATTTTGTAAAGATTTTGATTTTACTTTCAAACTGGTATTGATCGAGCTGAGAATTGTTTTCAAAAAGAGAAATTATCGACCGAGTATTAAATTAATCTGAATTCTTCTGTTACAAGGTTGCAGTGAAGACAAAAATTATGTCAAAAAATTATTTAGAGCAGGGCAAACTGATGGCTGTCATCGGCGATGAGGTTAGAATAAATGGAACGCATTCAGCTAAAGTTTAATATTATTTCCGTACTCACAAAATTTCTGCAGGACACCTGTGTTGGATTTCTGCTTGGCGGCATTGGTGAAGTTAACGACGAGCGTCAGCGCAACTTTATGGTCGTCGAAAAGGGTAACTCGACAAGCAATTCAGAGTACTTAATTAGTTTGATGTTTTCGCAGGCACAAGCGTCACTGAAATTGACAAATGCTTCAAGCGCTTTTTGGCTCGTGAAGATGTTGCCATTATAATGATCAATCAGGTATATGCTGACATGATACGTCCCACCATCGATAATCATTTGTTGGCAGTGCCCACTGTGCTGGAGATACCCTCAAAGCAGCTTGCCTACGATGCCGGCAAGGACTCCATCCTGAAGCGTGCGAGTGTGAGTTACACTTTCAAGAAAAGTCGTACTATACTTGCTTGTTAAAGTCAACTATTATTATTCAGGGCATTCTGAAGCCGATTGTGCGTCGTCGCTAACAGCATTCCAGATCATATTATATGCATTACTTTGTAATAAATATGAAGGTGCGGCTTACGCCACTGGCTCTAAAAGGCTTTTGTCATTGTTACAAACTCGATGCCACAATTGATTTGAAAACTTAAAAAAAGAAAAAAAAGAAAATGAAACAAATATTTCGGGAAACTTTTCAAGTTTGCGTTTTAAGGAAATTGTCGAAAAAAGCATCAGACAAAATGGCAAAAATCTGTGTGGCAAAAATAGAAGAAGCGTTGCACGTTGGAAGTTGCAGTGGCAACCGCAACACAACAGCTCAAGCCATAACAAAAGTAACAACAAAGTGAGCGAAAACGATACAAATAAGCGTTGAAAATGCCAATACATAGCCAAAACGTTGGGTGAAAACAAAAGCACAAGTCGAGAGAGGAACTCACTCTATCCCTCTCCCTCTCGCACTCTTTCTTCTACACACACATACACACACACTCACACACACACAACAAAAAGTCGCTGCAGCAAACTCTTGAAAAGGCGAGCGCACATTGATACAATTTACGTTGCAAGAGTTGAATTGTGTGGCAGTGGGGCGAGGTGGCACAGTTCTTGCTAGAGCGCTTAGCAGAACAAAAGCATGCGAAAACAATATTTGCGCAAAGTATTTTACAGCAAACTTTTCGCGCCATGAAGTTAACGCAAAGGCATTCAAGAAGTTGCGACAAGTTTGGCGCCTTCGTCTATTTGGAAGTCTGCGCTTTGGGCGTGGCATTGCCGCTATACCCAAAAGTAGGCAACGCCTGCTGCCATCCAATACGAATCGACGCCTGCAAGTTTGCAACGGTATATTTGCCAACATGCTGCACATCATCAGTCACCGACTTTGATAATCCCATTCAAATTTAATGAGCCGCACAATTTGGTAGCAACCAATTGGCCAACTGTCAAAAACCAGCGCTGCAGGTACAAATTTCTGACAACAAAATGGCGTGCACCATTTTCGAGGGCCTAATTAACCACGCAGCTGTCACAGTCACAACCCCTCCCCCGTTGATTCCATTGCACCGCTTTGCAGAACTGCCGGCGGTTCACGCTGCGTATGCGTAATCGCATTTCGTTTGATCTGCGAAATGCATTCAACTGCACAACTCAACCGTAAATGCTACGCCGATGCTGTTCCCTCCACACCAGCTCACCCTTTGCTCACTCTTTTGCTTAATGACTGCAGATAAATATCCTGTTTATCAAATCTGTGGCATTAACAGCCGTTCTCGAGCCTGCGATGCCATTAAAAGTTCAGTTATATTGGAGCAGTAAATCTATCGATTTTATCATCACATTTTTGTTACACTTCCAATATTATGTGCACACTATATATTCTCTTTGTGTTCAGCGAAATCGACAAATTAAATTGCATAAAATTCTAATAGTTCGCTGTAGTAAAACTTTACTCTATTTAAAACTAACTATACTTACTAACTATATTGATCAAAGTTTGTTACTGATAATTATATATATTTTTCATATCGTTTGCATTTCAAAAATCCATTGCAAACACGGTATTTACAAACCCGATATTTTTATGTGAAATCGAGTTGCTCTTATTTGTCCGACATTAATTGGCCTGAAAGCAAACAACCAAACAAACATCTTTACCTTTGGCATGTAAATTATTATGTCTTTGCAAAAGGCCTTTGTTCACTTCTTTTAATTAAAATTGCATGCTATTGGTTTGCTGGAGGAGAAACAAGTAAAACATGTGGATGCTTCATTGTACTTTTGACATACGACGACAAGTCTGCAGCGAGAGCAGAGGCAAAAACAGAAAACCAAATAATAAGTGACTGATAAAAGTCGACTCAATGTAAGAAAGTACTGTTGGGGGTGGCTGAGAAACTTTTACAGCCAGCACTATGAAGTGAAAAGAAATAAATAAATAAAATTATTCAAAAAAGTAATTTAAAATTCTCATGGCAGCTCTTATATACAAACAGCTGAATTCAATTAGATAACGACAGGATGCAGAAAGGAAAAGAGCGCCGACCAATAAGCAACAAGGCAAAGAAAGAGACAGACAGAGAGAGATATATGGAAAACTAACAAAAAAGACCCTGAGAAAATATACAATAGTTAGCCAAAGTAAATGATATGTATAGACCCGAAATAGTATCTGAGCAGCTCGACGAGCGCTTCAATTGCTAATTGAAACTAGGAACTGCAACTTTTTGCTTCACTTTGAGAACTCTTCCTTCCAATGAATCAGACTGATTTGACAAGAACCTGACTGTCAAGGTACCTTATATTCGGATTTCAAATACAGGGAGAAATAAAAGTCGAGTCAAAGCCCCAACCAAACATTTTTTTTAAATAAAAAATATTAAAATTTATTTTGCTATTTTTATTATTATGATTAATAATTTTGTTTGTTTTAATTTTTTAGTTCAAGAAACCTTTGTATAAATATTTAAATTTGCCTACTCTACTAGTCCGTTATTTGTATGTGTAAAATTGTCCGATATTTTGAAAGTTACACAGTTTTAAGGGAATGGATTTGTTTATTATTTTCTAATTGATGAGAAGTCGAATCGAGCAGTGAAGCGAACCAACATAAAATGTTATTTTCTTTAATATATTTTTCTTTATTTTTGAATGCATTTATTTTTGAAATCTTCAAAAGCAAATGTTAAACCAACCCATTATTTATGTGTTTCGAATGTTTACAGGGTATGAGTGCTTTCAACAAATTATCATACTCAAATAGACCACAAAATGCTGTGCAATATTCGTAATGCAAATTAACAAATGAAATTGGCCAACAGAAAATTAACTGGCAGCTTTCAAGTAGATGGACAACTACAAGCAAGTGATGGACGCAGAGAAACGCAAAGAGAGCACAAGCAATTGGTAAAATTATTGCGTTTGGAACGTTGCCTTGCTTCAATCAGTTGCACAGACAGCACAAAAGACGACCTCACACAGACAATTGCAGACACTTGGCACTGTATGGCAGAGTGGTTGTTTTGGAAGAAGTGCAGAGGGAAGGGGAGTAGGTGAATGAGTAGGAGAATTAGAAGGAGGAGGAGCTGCTGGATTCGATGTGCTCGAAAACAAAGTTAATTAAATGATCTGATCTCCATTATTCCCAAGAGCTAATCTCAATTACAAAATTGAAATGAGCAAAAGCACACGAGCACATGCAGGACACTGGACACACAGACACGCACACATATATATATACAAATATATATGTGTATATATATATATATATAGGTATGCAGAGGTTAGCCTGGGGGAATTTCAACCTTGCCTCTCAGACACACACACACATAGACACACTTGGTCAAAATGTAGCTCGAATGTCAAAGAAAACAAGGAGTGTGAAATGAACGCTAAAGATGGAAGTGCAACATAGGAGCCAAAGGCAAAGCAGGACGCCGATGTATGTATATATGGGATGGGGTTTTGGTTATATATATTTAGGTGCTGGGTGTTAGTTTGGAGGTGTGGCTTGGCTGCTGCAATGCAATCGGCACAGCACAAAGCGTTTCATTAACAATTGCAAATTGGTATCAATTCATGACAGACATTCGAATGTCTCGCTGCGTTCGTGTGTGGCATTGCAGAGCACACACAAACAGTGCCAAACACACACGCACACACACGTGACAATATATTCATATATATATACACGCATATGTGAACTCAATTCTCCGAATCATTGAGCTAAACAAAATCATTGAGGTGCCATGGACTGAGAGAGAGGCATATAGATGGAGACAGAGACAGAGAGAGAGAGAGAGAGAGAGAGAGACAGAGAGCTGTGAGGCTAAAGTTGATGTTGTTGGGTGTGAGATAGTGGTACAGACATTGAGCACTTTGGCCAGGTTAAGACCCGTTATAGAGCTGTTACAGGGCTCGACGCCAGACATACAAATTGTGCGTTTAATTAGCCTAAGCAGCTCGCTGGCTTAGTTGTAATGTTTCCCAATCAACATATATATTTGTTCAGGTTTAGGTTGACTTAGATGGCTTTATCGCAGTGCATTATGAGGTCGCTTGCAGTCAGTTGAGGCGGAACATCTGTGTCTGCATATAAGCGACTGCTACTGATTAATTAGTTTGAATTTAAATTAAGTCGGTTTCATCAATGATGCCGTCGACAAGAAATGTCGATGTCCTGCGCAATTGCAGCTCTTGATTGGAGGAGTGTCTCAATCTCTCTCTCTCTCTCTCTGTCTCTATTTGGTTCTATGGTGCATGTTGTTGTTGTTGGGGGCAGCCATCAGTTCACCTAATTTGTATTCAAAACACAGAGCAACAAGCAGCAGCAGTAGCAGTAAAAGACACTGGCGTTACAGTTACATTTGATTGAATGCCACCCGCCATGCCAAATCCAGTCGCATACCAATATTCGATTCCCCATTCCCACACTATCTGCCCCTGCCAATTTGGGCATTACATCAGAGTCAAAGATTAGGCAGCTAAGCAGCTTTTAACTTTGACGCGTGCTTGGGGTTTTCCAACTAATTGGCATCGAGTCTCAGCAGCGCCTTCTGTCGAACGGATTAACAAATTAGATACGTTGCCATATTGCATCCAAATGCAATCATCTCAGCTGCTTAGAATTGCCAGAATGGGATAATGTTTGGAGCCGTGCACTGATTTTTTTCTGGGCTGTGCATTGTTTTCGGTTCTTAATTTATTACTTTTGTGCAGCCAAGCTGATTGGAAATTATGAAACTTGATTGAAGCTGGCGTGATGAAGAACGATAGTATCCGTCCAACACTTATTCCGCCTATTTTTCCATTGCCTCTTCCTTGGGAAGAGAAAACTAATATTCCGTTGTTCTGCCATCCTTGTAGAATTATCGGATCTCTCCGCCCTAACCACACCTAACCTGCTTATAGTAAATAGGAGAATATGTAATGATGAATAAACGTATTGTGCTAAACTTATATAAAATAAAGCAATGGAAATGAATCATGTTAGGCATTGTAATCAAATCACTTATCCTCAGCCAGGTGATTCTCCAATATACAAATGGAACATCTCGATAGGATAGAAGAACTTATGTTTGTTGTCTTAATTGCTGCCAGGCCCTCAGTTATACATCATATTTTACTCGCCACAATTATATTAAGTTACTGAAGTGCACACTACTTTGTAATAATAATGAATATTACAATTTATTCCTTACAGCAGTAATATGCATATAAAATAATAATACCTTAGAGTTACATTTAAATGCACCTATGCTGGATTTTTTAATATGATACTTAGCTGCGCCTTTTGGCATGTTGGTTAGGCTATTGTGTTTGAATTTGGTGCGCCAACAGGAAACCGCTTCAAAGCGCTCCGCTAATTTGCTAAGGCATTTTGAGTGCAGCACCAGGCAGGCAATAGGAAAACCAGCAAAAAGCAACATTAATACAAACACCAGCAAGCATCGCAGTTAGACAACTGGAAAGAATTTCGTTGTGTTGTTGCCGCAGCTTTGGTCTACTTCATATGCATAACAAATGAATGGCTTTTGCATTGTGTTATTCTAGAGTCAGAGCCACAATACAAAAACAGCTAAAAAAAAAAGCAAACAGAGACATAAACAATTGAAATGTTTTAAAAATGAGAAAAAAAAGTACATCAACTAGTAAATACAATTGTTCGGATAGTAATAGATAAAAATATACAAAAATATACAAATAACAATTGCAAATATTTAGTCAAAATGAAAAAAGGAAACTTTTTTAGCCTTCAGGCAAGCAGGCGGCGCCACAAAAATGTGCAGAAAATTTGTACAAAAAATGCCTGTATAAAGTGTGCCACAACCACCCACACACACACACACACACACTAACACTTATGCATTACACAATAAAATGGCGGTGGAGGTGGCTAACGCTGACGCTGACGCCGACGCCATCATTTTTGGGGTAATGCAAAATTACGTTATAACGGCATAAATTTAAATAAATGCCGGTCTCGGGGATTTTTATGCATTTTTACCGCATAACAAATACTTGTGCTGGGCCCCCGCCGCTATCGCTCTAATGCGCCTTTGTTGCCCAGACACGCCCTCACCTAACCACCACACAAACCAACGCAAACACACACACACACACACACACACATACATACATACTCACACACACCTATTTATTGCTATACTATTCCCGTGGCTGCTGCCGCTGCATTTGGCTAGTGAAATTTCCTTCCGTTTTCATGGGCGCACCCGCAACCTGGCCCAGCATGTGGCCAGGGTAGGTGTGTGTGGGTATGGGTGTGTGTGTGGGGTGTGTGGGAGTTGCAGCAAATCGCTAGCAGGCTGTTATTTGTATGCCCCTAAAATTATGCAAAGTAATCCTGTCTGCTGGATTTTTCTCCGAGGCGGATCAACGCTCTCGATATTCGCAATTGTTAACGTAATAAGCGCTTTTAAGTGTGAGCTGCAACTGTCCACCTGTTCCTGCATACCCCACCCCACCCCCCTCCCGCCAAGCCACACTCTCCCCATTTACTGTCTGCGTCGCGTCTGTTGCATAAGCAAATATTTGGCTACCTGAAGCGACAGGCATGGGTTGCAACAGTGCAGCACAAACTTGGCCAATTAAATGGGCAACCGCAAGCAGAGCTCTCTCTCTTTCTCTCTCTCTCTCCCTCGCTCTCTCTGGCGCTTCTCACTTCTCACTTTCAGCTACAGTTTCAGTCCCAGCTGTAGTATTTTTCTCTGCACTCTGGCCCAACTCTTGCCTCACCGGATGTGGCTGCGCCATGCTTTTCGGTTTACGTAGTAAATTAACTTCCGTTTTATTTGTAAGATTTCCTTTCGCTCTGCTCGTCGTTCGTTTGCCATTTTCTTCTGTTTTTTTTTTTTTTTTTTTTTTTGCAGGAGTAATAGTAGTAACTGTGTACTGCCAATCCTGCGCCTGCTCCTGCTCCTGCTCCTGCTCCTACTGCTGCTGCTGCTGCTGCTGTTGGGCTTGCCTTTGTTACTTTATTTTCGGGTGTTCTCCGACTGCTTGGCTGCTGCTTTTGTATATTTTTAAGCGCTTTTTCATTCAATTTGCGAAATTGAAGTGGGAATTGAGAAATAAATTCTGTTTCGTGTGTTTCGCCGTTTTCGGCTCTGCTGCTCCAATTCCAATTGTCACGCCCACTACCCACTACCCACTATCCACAGTTCACAGCACTGACTCTGCGTGTTTGCACACGAATGCAACGGATGTGGCTCCTATGTTGGGGAGGCGTCCCGACTCGACTGGGCAGAATTAGGTGAAATGTAAACGTTTTACTTAATGAAATAATTGAGGCATCTGAAGGTCGGCAAAGGCACAGTCCGGAAATGGGAGCATTTAAATCCTGCATAAAGCACATTTCCGCTTGCTGTCCAGCCATCTAGCTCCAGCTCAGCGTGTCCTTCGCTCTATCTCTCAATCTGCGTGCTCCAGTTTCAGTTGCTCTTGAAATGCCCGGGCACAAAGATAAATAGCTGCAGCCGCAAGTGAATCGCCATGCAAATATTGCTCTGCTTGACATTTATGCGAGAGGCGAAGCAAAGAGAGGAGTCGGAAAAAGAAAATAGAAGGCAAAGGCGAGAAATTTGGATGTCGCTTAGTGCATTTGCTTAATCTAAGATGCAGCAGACGAGCTGGTTGTCAGTTGCCTGTTGTTAGGCATGGATACCTCTAGCCAGCCGCTCATTTGAAGACTCATTCGTGTACTCATATATAGCTGAAATAAGCATATACGACCTCTGCCTGGATAACCTCTGGCTGCTTATCACAAGTATCTTGGCGTCTTGAATCTTTGTGAGCATTTGCCTTTTTTTATGCACCAGAACCTCTTGGCTCCTCAAGCGTTTTCAATTTGTATTAAAAGCTTTTCGCAGGCAGGGAGGGACAGCTTAACATATGCATTAGGACGTGCTCTTCAATACAAAGAAAGGAAACTACCCAATCCATTCTCCCTCTCTCTCACCCTCTCTCTCTCTCTCTCTCTCTCTCTCTCTCTCTCTCTTTCCAGGCTCCCTCTCGGAGTTGTCGTCCAATTTGGGTTGATAATTTCACGGTTTGTTGACAACTCAGGTGGACAAAACGTTGTGTGTCTACTGAACTGACCTCCGACTTAGATTTGTCTGGACTCATAGTAATACGAGTAATGCTTTTGAGTGCCCTCAGTGCTCCCCTTCCCCCATCTAAGGGCTGCTCTAGAAGCCATTGTCATGGTATTTACATGCACTACTGACTGCCACTAAGCACTAAGCTCCAACTATGCCATCAGAGCAAGTGAGACGAAAAGCAACTATTTAGGATGACTTTACTTTGATTCAAACATTCGAGTTTTCTTCTTTCTTTCTTTTTTTTTTGTATCAGATGATTGCCTTGTCAATTTCTTTATGGCTCAGTGTGCCAGTAAATGTATTTCCACTGTTGAATAGCTTCTCAAGTGATGTAGGGAAATCAACAGAGAGTATTAAGGATTTTTATAAGTACAACTAGCACATTAGCTATGACAAAGAAATTGTAAGAATTTTTCAGAATATATTAATTGATTGATCAGGTCTTAACAGCTTGGTCTCCGATAGGAATTGATAGCATACATTTATCAAGAAAATAATTTATAATACATAAATCAAGCGTCAACTTTTTTTTCCATTTAAATCATAATAAGCTTAGCTAATCCATGAAAATCGATTAATAATAAACTAAGCAAACCATTTTGTTTATGCAAAATCTTGTGAATTTCGTAAAAAAATAATGTAAAATAAACAATCACTGAACTTTTTATAGACTCCGCTCTGGTTTTACACATGCCAATCGTTCCGCTTGCGTTTGCCTACTTTTTGCACTGCCTCCGCACACGATATCTCATTACAAGAGCAACATTTTTATTTAAACCGATTGAGTGATTTATTGTAATTTATTTCATTTAAATCGTTTGTCTGACATGGCGCGCACAGCACGGCCCAATAAAATAAAATCGAAATTAAACAAAAAGAATGGAAATCCACGCAGAGTCAACCCAACCAACCAGCCGCCAACAGGCGAGCCGAAAAACTCGTGAAATTTACAATACATTTTACAGTTGGCGGTGAAGCACGCACCGCTGACCAGCAACACTACAACGACTCCCGGGTCCACAGTGGCCCACAGTGAGCATTTAAGTGTCGGTTGGAACAAAACAAAAAACATAAAAAACGAACAGAGAAGTTCAGACAGGGAAAGGAAAATGGACATTCGTTCAGTCTGCATTGCTGCTGATGGGCCGATGATCTGCTGCTGGGCGACAACTCAGTTACCCTGCCGTTTTCCAGGGTATATCAATGATGAATGATAAACTGAATGGCCAAAATGAACAAAAAAAAAGCTATGTTTAGTGCACAGCTGCTTTGATGTATTGCATTGTTAGTCGAGCTTCTTAGTATTGTAGTATATGATAGAAGTATATGTTGTACAGGGCTCTTTTGTCTGCCTTTTATACAGCGTGTGTTATAGTTGCGCTATTTTAATATCTTCACTTTTGCTTGCCCCATTTTGTCGAACATTTTTGCGTGCTCAATTCAGTTGCTTTCGCTTGTATTGACTTCATTTTAAATTGGCGGTTAAATCTGTTTGAAATTGTCACGCAATCACACAGTAACAGAGACACACACACACACACACACACACATACACACACCGCTGTAGGCATACACAGAGCGACTGTGACGGGTCTCGAATGAATTCTCGGTCGACTGCTGTTTTTAGTGATTTTACTTTTGCGTACTTTTTTCATTGCATACTTTCGTGCGCTCTATCAACAGCAACCGCGACGCTGACGTCAAAGCTAACGTCGACTGCGACTGCGACAACGACTGCGACTACGACTGCGACGGCAGCCGCACTCGGCGCAATCAACGCAACGAGGCATTAATTTGTTGTACACTGTGTGACATAATTGGGTGACAGTGCGGCAAAAAACAAGTTGTGGACCCAGGCATTTTGTGCTGAGTATTCTGAACAGCTGCCTTCTACCTGCCTGCCCTCAGTCTACCCCCCCTCTCTCATCAACCCCTCTCCCAGCTCCTTCCTTAGGCCGTCAACATTGCTCGCTTTTGGGTAACGCATTCAAGTTTATTAGCCTATGAAAAATTTGTTAGGTGTGCGCTTTTCACTTGGCATTGCATTCAAAATTTTTTAATTAATGCAGTCACACCTCAACACTTCCCCCTCCATCAACAAACCGAACAGCTCCTGCTCAGCACAGCCAGCCTTTGGCTGTTGCCATTCTGATTACTGTTTTCATAGTTTTGTGGCCCGAGGCACCGAATTGATTTTGACACCTCAGCGTCTGTAGCTTGAAATGTATCTGTCTGCCACTCACATTCTTATTTGCATGGACGACTATATACTACTACGACTACTACTCTATATATAGGCACAACTCGACCCTGACTCCGGCTGCAAGCTCGGCCTGTATCTCGTAGTCGGACTTTAGCTTGGTCTGTACAAAATGTTGGGGCAACCGCAACAACATTCTTATGTTATGCCGCTGCTGGCTGTTGCTCTTACTCATTCTGCCCCCTTTTTGTGGTTGTTGGGGTTTTTGTTTCGCTTGTGAGCTAAGAGGCATAACATACGTTAACATTATTATACGTAGTATTTGCAACCAGCTCACTCACTTCAACCTATTTTAATTTGCGCATTTCACTCTTTGCAGTTCAAAAGGCCATTTGAGATTTGGACGAAATGTGCAAAGCTCTTTCAACTCCATACTTTCGGCCAGGTAATTATGGTTGTTTCTCTTTCTTTTTTGGAGTGTAAAACTACACAAACTTATTCCAATTCATCTCACATATCCAGAACAACTGCAACTGTGTGTATCATATTATTTGATTTCCAGTTATTTATTTCCAATTATTACATCAACATCAAAATTAGCATATTGACATTATTTAAATTTTGGCTTTGAATTTGTAATCATTGTTTTAGTCTTAACATCTAATTTTCACTATTATATTTATGATTTCCGCAACAAAACAATTATGAAGGCATCACAGCTAAATACATTATTAATATTTATTAGTGTCAAAAAATGTGTGATCTGAACTAAATTGACAGTTTCTAGTAAGTATCACTTTTTTAGTGAATTTAGTGAATCAATTCACTATGTATTTAATAATGGAATGAAATATTTAATTTATAATACCAATTTAGAATTTCCACACACGATTTTAAATAACAATATGTGATAAACACAATTAAACTTACTTACCTCAGATAGTTATCCGTTAATCTTACTATAAATTACAGAACAAAAATGTTACTTAAATACTTTTTAAATGAATTAATTATTTTATTTTAATTTATCCTTAATTAAATGAAGTGATATATTTATTTTTTTAACTGTTTTTAATTTTTATCTTTTTTTTTTAAATATCATCTTTCACCAAAGTCCTACAATAACCATTGAGAGCTCGCAAAGAGCTTAACTCAACTTGCGAGTGTAGTTTGTGTGGTATTTATTCATATATAATTATTATTGGTTATTGAAATCGAAATGAGTACGCATAAAAACCACAATAGAATTGTGAATATTGTGCTGCTTATACACAATCAACGGAAGTGTATTGTGTGCGTGTGTGGGTGAACGTGTGTGTGTGTGTGTGTGTGTACGCAGGCACTTAGCGTGGAAACAATAGCCAATAAAGTGTATGAAAAACTAATTGAAATTTTGTACAACAAAATTGAAGTACAAACAATGCCCATGAAGTGGACTGCATGTTGAAAAAAAATTACGCTGAAAATCGACCAATAACAGCAGCAACAACAACAACCACATTTGTTTGTGCCTTTTGCTCGTTTGACAGTTAAGTGCACAAAAAGTCAGCAGCAACGCTTGCCGTGGCAACAACAGTAGTTGCAACAGCCGCTGCAGTCGCAACAACAACAGCGCACGGCCGCATATTAAAAATTAATAAAATGCATAGCTTTGTGTGTACATTTTATTATTATTTACATGAAATAAATAAATGATTGAGATTCCATAATTTGCGCAATTTGTAAATAAAAAACCATGCGAAATGTGGCGCCCTTTTTTATTGTCGCGCTCCGCGCGGAAGCTGCAAGTAGAATATTTTAATTGTTGCCACGTTCATTGATTTACCATTAAAGGGGTATATATATATTGCATGTGTGTGTGTGTGTGCTAAGCAGTGCGACCGGAAACCGGAAATGGTGAACGCCATTTGTGTCTGTAGCGACACGCATGCAAATCAACCCCTGCTCGTGTGTGTGTGTGTGTGTGTGTTCAACATGACATGACAAGCCGTGAAGCCTGTCCTTTATCAGCCGCTGGGCTGCATGCGCTGCAGCGCGTAATTGTTTGACCACAGACTTACGCTTTAACAGCAGGTTATTGAAAAGTAACAACAAATGTTACACAGCAGCCCAAACAGCAACGACACCAGCAACAATATGCACTGCTGATATTACAGTACATAAAGCCGTAATGATGATAACAACAATTGCAACAAGCTGCAGCAAAAACATTGGCGCCGTGTCGCGTGCGCAACAATTGAAAATTCAATTAAAAGTCTTTATTAAAATAAAATGCGCTATAAAATGCCTGCGGCCCCGCCCACCTTGGTCCCGAACTGTCCTTTTGACCCCTTATCGGTCGCAATGCAAACAGCAGCAGCAGCAGCAACAGCAGCAGCAGCAACAGCAGCAGCAGCAACAGCAGCAGCAGCAACAGCAGCAGCACATGGCAGTTGCGCCTCTTGTGCCCACCTGCTGTGACTCCCCACCCAATCACCCACTGCTTCAACCTGCCTTTCCTTCCCTTCGTCTACTTTCCCTTCTGACTGGACGATGCGTTGTGGTTTTTTTTTTGCGAATCTGACGCGATCCAAAGTTAATTTCGGTTTTTTTGTTGCCAATTTTAAATGGTTGTTATTGTTGCTATTATAGTGATTCTTGTTGTTATCGCTGATGTTGTTGTTGTTGTTGATTCGGTTCGGTTTGGTTTGGTTTGGCCTTCGCTCGTAAGTGATTTTAATTAATTTAAATTCGAATTAAAGCGGTTTGTCCGATTAAAACTTAAAAACTGGAAGAATGATGGGCAACATAATTAAAATTGAACAACATTCCCAATTTGCCAAATGCATTTATACAAATTGTGCACAATTTAAATCGGGCAATAAAATAAAAATGAAATAAAGCATGTAGATCATTTTATTAAGTGGATAATGCCAATAACAATAAGCATCCAAATAGCAATTATTTGGCCACAATGGCGAAATTCTGTATACCCTATGAGGAAGTATTTTTCACTTTGGAACGATCGAAATATAGGGAAAACTTCATACAAAACTTCTAACATAATTATCTATTAATATTAACAATGCTTTGGCAAACGTAAATCGTATAAATAAAAATAAATAATATTTAAAGCTTATCAGCGTTGGTTTAAATATTTAAATTGGACTTTTTATTTTCGATGCAAAGTATTTAAAATCACTTAAGTAAAGATTATACTGCTATTACTTTTCCATAAAATTTATGAAAATTAATATTAATATATCTATAAATCAATTTCAATATAGTCTGTTGTAGTCAGTAGATATACGTAAACTTTATGCTCAATCTGGGTATCCACATACTTATATTTGGAGCAATAAGGGAACGAATCACAATATTCCAGCAGTGCGGCGTCTAATTTATCTCAGTGGATGCATTGCAAACTTCACGACTAACTTATTATACTCTCTGCAGGTTCAATGGATTTGCACAGGACTCTGCAAAGCTCCAGCTAAGTCGTTGTTATTGCATTCACAAGATAAATGAGGCTCCATGCCAGTTGGTCCTCTACACCTCTCCAAACTCGTTCCTACACTCCAAAAATAATGTGAGACTTTCGTGCTCAAGTTAAGCACAATTCTTAGAATTTGGAACAATATTTTTACTTCGAAAACATTACTTTGCTCCTCTATGATTGTTTCAGGTATGTGAACATATGTTTCAACCTTGAGGAATTGGAGAAAATATTTAGTTACTCCTCGAGTTCTTCAAACAATCCTTTTATTATCTTAAAATAAATCTAAAGTAGTTCAATTCGAGAATTAAAGTTAAATAACTTTAGACTTTGTCTACTTACTTATTTGTCATTTTAGTTAAACATACTAAAAAACACGATTTATGCTTAAATAGCCGTAATTCATTGAACTCGAATTGAGAACAACACTTTTCTCCGAGTGTAGTGGCTGCATAGCTCCAGCACCAGTTCCTTCGCACAGTGCCAAGGTAAACAAACATCTCGGATTAACAGTCGACGCTGGTCAGTGGGGCAGCCATCGAGGCAGCTTTAGGTCCGGTTGCGAGGACGTGCAGATCCTGTTTCTGCTGCGGCTCCTGCTGCTGCTGCTGCTACTGCAGCTGCTATGTGCCGTGTGTACACCTTGCACTTGGCCAAGCGCCCAAAGTTGTTTACACTTTTTGAGCAGGACATAAGAGGCATGACAAAACACGAGGCAAACAAAACTAAAGCTGTAAATAGTGGACCACCAGCAGAGGCAAGACCCACAGCAGGACTCGGGGCAGCTAAAAAACGCTGCAGCAGCAGCAGCAGAACCAACAACAACAACAACAACAGCTGCCAAACGAAAAACTTCAGTCAGCTTCAGCTTCTCCATTAGCAGCGGGCAGTCGCCGTGGAGAGGCGCTTGACCAAACTAACTAAAGTTGACTAAAAGCAGTTTATCCAGCTACCAGGGAACGGAGAACGGGGCCAGGTGTCGGGGGGGCGACTAGCGCGAGTGCAAGGCGTGGCACTTGGTGTACGTGCAAAGCGCACGTGTATTTGGCACTTCGCCATTGTTACCTTCAGCTTTGTTCCTACATCTTTGCTCTGTGACTGAGTGACTGTTTATATGTGTATGTGTGTGTGTGTGTGTGTGTGTGTGTGTGTGTGTGTGTGTGTGTGTGTAGACTTAAAGAGGCTAAGCAAGCTTTTGTGGTGCGCAGTTAAACAAGAAGTGGTTGGCCAAAAGCACTTGCCAATGCAGAGGTGTCATTGAATGGCAGCCAGGCCGAAAACTAAAGCAATACAAAAGCAAACGAACTTCACTTCTCGCATAATCAGCAGTCGCGTTTTGGCCGCCACACAATTGCCATGGCAATAGTGCATTTATAATTCGCTAAAAGCAACAACAACAGAATCAAACGAATCGACTCAAAGGAATGCTGCCAGGCCACTTGCGTAGCCATTAGACAGCTGCTGGCAGCGTTTCCGCCGCCGACGCCATAAGACTTTAGACAAGTTTTCACGGTTGGCTGGCTGAAGGCGAACCCCATCCGAATAGAAACTTGAATAGGGTGTGGGACGGGGGATTGGGGTGTAATAGAAATGTTCTTTTCGTTGTTTTATGCCTATTTACGCTTCTAACAGGACATCCGGTAAAACGGGGCTACAACTTAAGCGGCTACCCGACTCCCATCGACTAACATCGTTGCTTTATATTTCTCACACGTTCCAATTACATATAACGCTGTACCCCTTTCAGCTCCTTCCCCATTCCCCTTACGACACAAGCCCGCATCGGCTTTTATATATGCTCCGAGGCTCTGCAGAATAATAGCGTGCCAAAGAGCTACTTCATCGTTCAGCGGAAGTGATTGAAGGTGTATCCGTGTGTTGGTGGCCCTACATGCATAAGCCTGCATGCATGCGTGTGTATGTGTGTGTGTGTGTGTGTGTTTTTTGATATTTTCGCATACAAAAGTGCCAGGCCATACGTGGTGAACTTTGAGTGCAGGTCGCTTGGGTCGCTTAGGTCGCATACATTACGGTAAACTGGAAGCTCCGACATTTTGATTTCTTAGCTGGCGTCGAATGTCGAGCTAGACGTTGTGACGGGGCACAGCCAAAGTGCTAAACTATGTTGCCCGGCTTTTGAGTGCGGTCCGGGCACCTTTTTGCCAGCAAACTGTGCACCTTCTGCTACGCACTAGCCCTTAACCTGCCCCAGTGTGTGTGTGTGTGTGTGTGTGTGTGTGTTCGTGTGTGCGTGTGTGTGTGGGCGAGCGACAAACGTTTTCAATTAGCAGCTCATGAATTTTGAAACCATTAATGAAATATGCAAAGGCATTTTAAATGCGGCACCTATGTGTGAGTGTATAATCAGGGGAAAAAACGTTGAATTTTATTGTTAAATCATTTGGCGTTGGTAAAATTCAGTCAAGGACAACGATTTTGAGCCCGAGCACGAAATTCCCATTTTATGAATGCATTCTTTTTTCTGTTTTGTTTCGGAACAAGTTTAAAACCACAATTCAATATCAATTTAAGAGTATAATATGCAGTTGTTGTTTGAAGCTGTTAAGTTTGTCTTCAAATAAAACTGAGGAAGCTTAAATATATTTATATATTTAAATAATTTATATACAATTTTAATAATCTTGGTGAGTATTTGAATTGTGTTTGTAGATATAAAGGAGACGTTTGCGAACTTATAAGTATATATATTCTTGATCAGGACCAGTAGTCATGTCTTCATTTCGAACTCGCGAATTTTAAAAGAAATCTTGATGAACTATAGAACTATTTATATATCCAGTGTACAGGGGTGTATTTGGGCCGTCTTGTTTTTTAGACAAAATTCTAGCCCATTTTTTGTATTTGAATTTAGAGCAACCGCTAAAAGTGAAAGTTGCAGCGTGCAGTGGTAGGTATGCAGTGTGTTTCGAAATTCCTGAAAATGTGGCAGAGGCAAAGGCAAAGGCAAAGGCAATAGCAAGCGCCAACGGCAATGGCAACGGCAAAGGACGTTGCAACAGCAAAGGTTGTAAACGTCAAGCCGGAAACTACTTCGATTGGCAACGACTTCCGCTTGACACGTTCGCCTAAACAATTTGTGCCGTTGCATGTGGTTGTTGTTGCCACACTGTAATTGTTCTTGGTGGTGGCATGCCGAAAATTGCTTTTGGCACATAATTAACGCTCTGGCTGCTCAGCCCGCAAGCGCAAATGCAAACGAAAATGCAAAACGCAACTGCGACTGCGAGTGCGACTGACAACAATTACAAATGTAATAAATGTAATGGCAAAGTGCAATTGCCGCTGTTGGCGCTGTGTCGACAACTTCAAAAGTCAACGAACTACATGCTAAGCAAGACGCTAACACACACAATACACCCGCACACCCGCACACCCGCACACCTACACGCCAACACCCTCCCACACACACCTGCCTACATTTTACACCTTTGCGCACAGTTGCCTAGTTAGAAGTTGCTCGAGTTTCACCGCGGCACTGCAGCAAGTGGTGCATATGTGTAGCAAGCGGAGTGTCTGTGTGTGTGTGTGTTAGCCGAGTCATACAATTTCATTTACATATTTGTGCTCGTTCTTTGCCCAGACGACGACGAAAGTCGACTTTTTCTTTATGTAGCATTTGTGTTTGGTTTTGGTTGCTGCGGTTTGTTTTTGCAGCCTACCCGTTTGCCCCACAACATCTCTTTCAAACGGTCTCAGCCCTCAGTTCTGTGTGTTGTGGCTTTTCTACACACAGAATACTTGCCACACACACTCACATACACTTACGGAGCGCTCATTTCATTTAAATTTTAATTTTAATTGTCGAAAAATGCCATATAGAAACCATTGAGCGCTCGGTTGCAGTTCCTTTTGCTACTCGGCTCGCTCTGTTGCCTTTAAAAACTTCGGTAGCTGGCCCAAAACGATGGACCAGGATTTCTTCGGGCGCAAATTTAATTCAAATTAAAGCCTGCTTCAAAAGCCAACACGAAAAACTATGGCACGCTGACATGAGAGACTGAAAACGCCGCATTCCTTTGCCTCCAGACAACAAAATTGAACAAAGCCAAAAACAACATGACTTGTCCACACACACACACAAACAAACACATATGAACACACACACACACATACTCGTTTATACTGAGACCTTTTAAATTGCAAAATTTAATTAAATCTACTTTGTATGAAGTTGATTGCATGCTTTGATAATTCCAGAGCAGCAAGTCAAATATTTAATAAATTACAACCGAGAAACAGAACTCAATTTCAACAGGTATATTTAAATACAACATTCATAAAATCAGAGGCATACATACACATACGAAAATAAATTGAAATCAATTGAAGTGGCTAAAAGACTTTCTAATCGGCATAGCAGATGCGATTAAAATCGATTTACGCAAGTTTAATAAATAGTATTTTGCTTTTAGTATCTGTAATGAATTAATTGTTGCATAACAATAATATTGTTACACAAGAAAAATACTTTACAGACTCTTACTCTGATACCATTTGATCAAAAGAAAAATAATTATCAAAATTGGACAAATACATATGTGATATGTGTCAGCTGGTGGACTAAGAGTCCTGCTAAAATAATATCAGTTCCCCTATTTTTGTTTTCAACAATTTTTTGAATTTAGGTTCTGATTCCGATTCGGATGCTGAATTTATTCTTTTTTATTTATTCCGATTTGATCCTCTGCTATGAAACATAGGGGAAGAAATATAACCTGACCGATGACTATAATTAACTCCTGCTACTTGAATAATTTAGCAAATTTGATATTATTCACTTAAAACTTAATTTGGGTTTAGGTTAGCTTAGAAATTTGGATATAAAAGCTTTTTAGTTCACTGGGCAATTAAAGCTGGCCACAACTTATGTTAATGGATTTGAACAGAATTTAATCTGAAGCGCACTAAACACTGTTCTGCACAGAGTTTAACCGTAAGTCTTTAACCAGCCAGCAGACAATGCCTGGTCCCAAAAAACCTTTGGCCGACAAGCAGACAGACATTGTGCAAAGAATAATGAATATTACATTCAAATTGCACGAGTGCCACTTAGGCACGCTCACACACACACACACACACACACACACATACAAGCACAAGCACCCGCACCCTTTCGAGCGTATGTTTGTGTGTATGTTGTGGGTGTTGCTACATCTTCATATGTTGCAAAAGTCAGGCAACTTGCATAATGCCTCTTCTAGCCATGTTTATGCCACTTTATGCAAAAATAATTGCACAATTAGTTTGAAGCTGCCGGTTGCCGGGGTTGCATGGGTATCGGGTGTTCTGTGCCGCTTCTTGGTCTTGCCTCTTGCCTCTTGCCTTCTGCCTGATGCTTGGTGCTTGGTGCCTCACTTGGTGTGCCTGTGTGTACACCTTGTTGATGCCGCACATTGTGAAATTGGTTCAAGCGTTGCTGCCAACGCTGCCGGCAAGGTGATGGCAAGGCGGCAGCAGCATAAGCGGTAGTCCTATCACCTGCTCGACCTGTGCACACCCCGCCACCCCCAGCCCCACCCCTATCCACCCACTCAGCCCGTCGCTCCCTTCACTCTCTCGCACTTTGCTCATTAGTAAGAGTTCTGAATGCTATTACAGCGTCATCTACTCGACTAATGCCACTGCTACGCCTGCCTGCCGCTCCTTCCCTCACATTCCCCCATCTCTATCTCTGTCCCTCTATCCCTCTCTTTCACTCTCCTACTGTTTGTACACATGTGCATAAGTGCAATGCAAACACACACATTTTCACACACACACACTCACTTACACCTGTATGCCATGGGCACTTTACTTTTTGTGCACACATTGTTCTCGGCTAGATTTTTGCATTGTCACGCCCACTCCCACTCCACAGCATTCCACCCTTCTTCTCTGGAACAATGTAGCGTTGCTGTCAGGCGGAGGTGAATTTGAAGACAATGCGCTTCAAATTGGTCAGATTAGCCAGAGAGAATTCGGCATAGCTGGTTTGCTACAAGCACTAGTTTGCCAGCTATGGCGCTCAGCTGTTCAGTTGTTCAGCTGTTCAGCTGAGCTCGAGCAGCCCTTTGACATTTGCAGATTTAGCTGTGCATTACCAGGTGAATGGTCTGTTCAGTTGCACCTGTGGCAGAGTAGCACACGAACCAGTTAAGCACCCAACTGCCACCCAACTGCCACCCAACTGCCAAATGCCCTTAAGCACTGTGCAACAAAGTTGCACTTTGTGCTCCTACCGGGTGCTCGGTGCTTGGTGCTCGGTGGCTCTGGTTTTGCGACCGTCATTTAATTAGCCTACTTAGTATGCATTTTACCGCTGCAAATCCTAAAAAAGTATTTCGACTTTTTTATGATAGATACTTTTGTAGATGTACTCAAAGTGTCACAGTTGTTTAAGTGCAATAAGCCCAATTCTGTGTGGTGCTGTCAAAACTTGAGTGCTTTTTTATATGTGCATATGTGAGTAAAATTAAAACTGATTCTTAAGGGAGAAATGCTTACTTAGGTAAGGTAATATCTCGAAATTCCGGAATATCAAGTAGTAGATAACAAATATATAATAATAATAATAAAAAACGAATGCAATTTAAAAATCATTTTAATTTTGAATTTTTTGGTCTTAAGTTTATTGTCATAAAATCAATCTGTTTTAATACAAGTTAATATTGTGTGAAAACATATTAACTGTGCATTTGCATCAATATTATACTCAAAAAGTTTTGCTCTTAATTTAACTTAGAAGTCTTTGCTAAGAATACTTCTTCGATGTCGCATTGTCATATTGGAGCTCTTAGCAACCATAGCAATTGCTTGACAATCAAGCTCTCCATTTGCTTTGGGTGTAACTAACTAATCAGTTGATTGATATTAATCAACACACTCAGTCAGTCAGACAGATGGCACATGTAAATACAGATCATTATCGACTCTTGTTGCAGCATATCAATCAATAATCATATTAATTACAAAACGTGGCATTCGCCAGTCCCCTGAACACAGAGGGCTTTTGTCAGCACGCTCGACATTTGAGATGTCACTGGCAAAGATGAAAACGGATGTCTTACAACATGTATATGCGCTCATACTATACCAATACATATACATTTATAGATATTATATACTGGAAAACTGCTCTTTGGGATACCAATTCCATTTGGCCTTCTGCTTGGCAAGTTGTCAACAGGCAAACGCAACGAGTATGACATGGCACTTATAGAATCAATTTGCGTAATATTTTCCATTACGGCCAGGTCGCTCAAGCACACCCACACACACACACACACACACGCATGGGCATACGCATACATGCGTAGTTAAGCACTTGTGACATGCATAGAGGGAGACAGACAGACTTTGGGTTTGTTTTGTGTCAACCTCGTTTGCATGTGCTTGTGGCTGCTTGTAATTACTTTAAATTGATATAAACACTTTTGAAATGAAATCGATCTAAGCTTCTTGTTAACAGATTAACATACACACTAGACAGAGCCAGCACAACAGATAAACAGATAAAGCCAGAGAGCGAAAGAGTGAAAGAGAGAGAGAGGCAGCCAGTGAGATAAAGACAGGGCTTGTGGCATGCAGTCTACAATTATTATTTATGCCCACAATGTGTATATACATATGGATGATATATACGGATCTGCCCCACCCACTGCCTCTTTCTCTTTGTGGCAACTCATATGTATGTGTGTGGGTTTGTGTGTGTGTGTGTGTGTGCGGTTTGATAAGATTTGCGTCCGTATATGTTTGGTGTTTCTGTGTATGCCACACAAGTAATCCTTGAAACATGTTTTTGATTTGCAATTTAATCAAGATAATCAAGTTTTATGTGTTTTAAGTAAATTGAAAGTGTGCCTTGTGCCATATTACACATTGTTTGCATTTGTTGTTGCTGTTGTTATTGTTGTTGTTATTGCTTTTCGTTGCTGTTGATGTTGCTGTTGCTGTTGAAGTTGCTGGCTTGCCATTGCTGGCAGCTAACTGTAATCTTTAAATCGCCCATTAAATTGATTATGAAATGCATTTTCATAACCAAATTAATCCCATTAACCATAAAAACGCAATCAATTAGTTAGCTTGCCAAACTTGATAGCAGCTGTTCCATTTTTTAAATATTTTTTTTAATAATATTTAATTTTTCTGTGTCATATGCAAGCAATCAGAATTTTCACACATTGGTGCAAGTGGCAAGCAATTGCATTTGGGTGCATTACTATTTTTTCTTTTTATCGATATGTAAAAGTTTTTCATATTTTTCCACTTGACAAAGTCTTTATGCAGCTTGCACAATAGTTTCATGGCCATAAGGGGTAGAGCAGAAAACTTTGCTTTTTCCAGAAATATCTAACCCGAGAGCACTTGCAACGCTCCGCACACTCCTTGTTGTCCTTTTCAATAACCATTCAATTTACCAACTTGCCCCCTTTCAATTGCAGTTGATGGCTTTGATTTTATTCGTGGATGCACTTTTCTTGTTGGCCCGCACTTCAACTCGGACCCGAGTCGTGGCGCATCCACATCCACCGAATCTATTGTGGCTGGGGCAGTCCCTTTATGCGCTGCTGCTGTTGCTGTTGCATGCTTTTATTATTAATATTTTTCTTCTTTCGCAGCGCCATTATTTATTGCTGATGAAAAATGTTTACCCACAACTCAGCGCGCAAACTTGAATGCAACTTGTACAGAAGACAAATTTTATTTTTCTTGAGCGCGTTCGCTGACTTCCCCTTTTTGGCCTTGTTGCGATGTATTGTGTTGTTGGCCAGGTTATTATGTGGGCTGGGAGCACAGTGCAGGCTCTGAGTGGTTAGCTTTTAGCCAATGGCTAACGCGGCGTATGCGTAATCGTAATCGTAATGCGCTTACGTGCTGCAAATTCCAAGCAGCAGCATTTGCACCAATTTGAGGCTTTCAGGCATATGTAAATAGAAAATTCCTTTGGCTAGATTCAAATCATGTTTGTCCCCAAATACAAGACGAATATCAGGCAAAATGTTCTCGGCAGCAGCTTATTAAGGCACATGCTACCCCAAAACCGATAACAAAAACATATATTTATATATATAAATGCTAAGGCAAAGCTATCGGCAAACGGCAATCTAGACATGAGCCCACACCACACCCGATCCATCCCACCCATTGGCAGCTAATATCGTTTAATACACACAGGCGTGGGCTCTCTCCGGAATGGACAAATGTACGGACGGACAGACGGACAGGCGGACAGACGGAGGGTTGTTCGGCTGGACTGAGGCACTGGCTAATTTTGGCGCTGGATTGTTTGGCCAAATCTCAAGGCACACATCAGCTCACATGTGCGTGTATGTTTGTTTGTCTAACACACACACACACACATATAAACAAACGCATTTTGCATAAATCAAACAAGCAAATCGGCATGTAAACAACAATTTTTGCCAATTCAATTGAATTTCCAGTTAGAGAAATGAAACTGAAACCACCGGGCACATTGGGTGCAAAGGTGGCTGGCCCCAAATGGATGGC
This sequence comes from Drosophila grimshawi, assembly GCF_018153295.1. Classification (NCBI taxonomy): domain Eukaryota; kingdom Metazoa; phylum Arthropoda; class Insecta; order Diptera; family Drosophilidae; genus Drosophila; species Drosophila grimshawi. The sequence goes on from NW_025063098.1 coordinate 28,096,441, forward strand.
CCACAGGAGTAACGGTACAATCCGTACAATTTTCAAGCTGGCACGGCACACGAGCCACAGCCACAGCCACAACAACAACAACAACAACAAGGGCACACGCACACTCAATTATTTGCTAAAAGCTTATGTAAACGCCTTCGTGTCAAGGGATTTTATTAACTGTTTCTTTTTGGGCCAGCCCTATAGCCGGGCCTAGGCCAAATTTCAAACTAGCACACCCACACACACCCACACACACCCACACACACACACACCAACACACACACACACCCACACACACACACAGCCACCAACACATACATGCGCATAATGACAGTTGAAAATTTGCACACAAATCGCTCCGCAGCTGAGAAGTGTGCTAGATAAAAATCGCCAGCCAAGAAAAATAAAAAATAAAATAGGTAAAAAAAAAATGTTAAGAAAGAAGAAAAAGAATTCAATACAAAGAAATTGAAAAATGCTACAAAATGAATCAAAGTGAAAAACGAATGTGCGAAAAGCGAAAAGCGAAACACAGCAGCCAAAGAAACGCTACTCTAAACCTATGTGTGTGTGTGTGTGTGTATGTGTGTGAGTGTTTGTGTAGATGTGTGTGTGTATTGCGTTCGCCTAACGAGCAAATCGTGTTCAATAAATATTTACCAGTCAGCCAGAGAGTTAGACAGAGATATGCAGAGCGGCAGAGATAAAGGACGAAAGAGTGCGATTTAACAAGACTAGAAAACAGAGATGGAGATTGGGGATTGGAGATTGGAGATTGGAGGCAGGTTGGGCACGTTGGCTATGCGGGCAGGTGTGCTCCATCCAGAAATCCATACTCCACACTCTTCAGCAAAAGTGTCCGACAGCTGCTTGGGTCAATACAGCAGGAAGCGAAGGGTTGTGTGTGTGTGGGAGGCGGAGTGGGGGCGGATTCCAAGAGTATCTGCATCTGCATCCTGGGTACGTAGCATGTTATTCGCAACGTATGAAATATTCATTCATTTACAACTCCCCTCAGAGAATTGACTCATGTGCGGCTGCTCGCTGCTCACTGCTCACTGCTCACTGCTCGGCAAGTCGCGATTCAAACTCAATTTATGAGCGCCCGGTGTGTGCTTTAATAGTTCGCAGTTGAATTAATTGACTGCAGCTGCGCAGAGGCCGTTGAGGGATGGGGCTTTGACTATGGATAACGCATATATTTACCATAGATCTCTCACTTACCATAAAAATAATTTAATCAAAATGTTGTTTACCCAGCCTCACACACACAGACACACACACATCCAAGTTGAAAGGCAAACTTTCGATAAAAGCATGTCTGCTGTTCTCTTATATCTATATAAAAATTGTTCGATTTTGTGTGTGGCTCAGTCGGATGGAGTGCATAAATATTAATCAATTGTTTACTTACTTTTAGCTTCTTCTACTACTTATTTTAATCTCATTTCTTCTACTGTGCGCAACTTGTGAATTGTTTTGCACTTTTGAATGCTGCCAAAAATGTTGTGTTAGTAACGAAAACTGAAGAAAAAACGTTAGCTGAGAAACCGCACTATTGAAAAGAAAGATTCTAAAAAATCGGAGAGTTAAACAATGTACATATACCTATATCAAAATAAGGAGATCGTTACCAAATACTGTCTCGTAAATTATATACTTGTTTTTGCATGATTGTATAATAAATACTATATATTTTAAAGTGTTAAAAAATATATAAATAATTTCGAAACTTTGCCTCAATGGTTATTGAACAAAAAACAGAAAACTTTTACAATTTCACACCTAAAAAAAACATCAGATATTTCATCAAATTGTAGGAAAAAATTAAAATTTAAAATGAATACTCTATTTAAATTATCTAAATTTAAGTACAGAATAAATATAAATCATCAAATTTATTTGTAATTTTCCGAAATTAAATAAAAAAAAGGTCTATGTTTACTTCTTAGATTCAGAGCCTGTGGCATACTTTAACATTAATGACTTTGGTCAGCATAGCAAGTTTTACCCCATCAAAAGGGAAATACATACATCAAATGGAAAGAGAACCTTTGGCAACAGCGTGTAGAAAATCAAATTTGTCCCCAGGGTTACCCGTCTCCCTTTGTGCATAGTATATCTTAATAGATGATACCCACGGAGTTAGCCTATTGTTGTTGTTGTTGTTGTTGTTGCTGTTGTTGCTTTAGATAAAAGCTGCCATTATCGATACCACATTCCCTGGCTAACAGAATAGAAAGAGCCAAGTAATAACATTCAGTCTCCTTTTTGGCTTCGAAGGCATGAGCATTTGGGGTTCACAGTATTCAGCTCAGCTCAGTTCAGTTCAGTTCAGTTCGTTTTTGGTCTTTTGTTTTGCAAATGCAGCATCAGTTGAACCACATAGCGAACGAAGCCAAATAGTTGATTGTAACAAAGGCAGATTAAAACTTATGCACATACTGAAAGTATAAAAGTCTCGCTCGCTCCTTCTCTTTCTTTTCCCATCTTCCTCTCTCTCTCTCTCTCTCTCTCTCTGTCTGTCTATCTCTTTCTATATATATATATGGCTGACTGGGCTGTTGGCATAATGTGAGCTATGTTAGTTTTATGGCAGACACCAAATGGGTTAGTGCCACTAGCTAGCCACTAACACCAAAAGCAAAAGCAACAACAACCACAACAATAACAACAACAACAACGCCACCAACAACAGCAATGGTTTGACAATAAAAAGTGTAACTAACCGCCACTGCTGGCGGGGCCAAGAGCGCATTGTGAATGCTTTATGAGCCTTAGGAGTGCCATAATTTTCACTTAATAATCCGTTGAGTAGCTGGCCGTGATTTGTGGCCCAAGCCAGCGAGCCCCACCAGTAAATGTAATGAGCTGTGCCATGGTTTGTGCAGGGGGCGGGGGGTACGAACCCGGAGTCTGGGTTCGAGGGCATGACAAAACAATTTCAAAGTTTTTGTCGAAAACATAATGTGTTCCTAATTTTATTTGTCGCCAATTGGGAGCACCACGCACACTCACATCCACATCCACATCCACAACCACACCGCCCCGGCAGCAGCAGCTACCAACCATACATAAATTTATAGTGCGCGGGTCCAAAAAAAACACCTGAGCCGGAAAATATGCAGTATTAGGTGTAAGCTCCGACGTTTTGAATACATATTGGAGCCGCTGCCGGAAAGTATGCCAAAATAATAATAGCAATGCACACACAGCAGCAGCAGCAGCAGCAGTGGCAGCAGTGGCAGCAGCTGGTAAAAGCAGCAGCAACAGCGACAACAACAAGATTTAATGACCAAAATGCACATGAAATTGCGCGCGTAAACTAATTACGGCGGATAAAGTTAACAATGGCAGCGGTGGAGGCCCGTCGTGTGCCTTTGAAAGGCTTAACTGCCAGCAGTTTTTGGGGCCAGAACACAAGCTCAACGACGAGCAGCAGCAGCAGCAGTGGCAGCAGCAGCAACTGTCACTGCTTGCCAGTCCTGTGAGTCGTGCCAGTCTTGCTGTGGCCACAAGCCGCTCATACGCCAACGCCAACGCCAACGCCAACCGTTTGCCAGCATTACCGGCATTTACAATATTTATTTTAATATTGCAGGCTTTTTTGGCAGCACAACCAAACTGACTGACCTCCCACCATCGTCAAGACCAACCCCTTCTTTATTTTTTATTTTTTGTTTTTGTTTTTGTTTCTTTTTTTTTGCTCAGCAACATATTCTGTGTGTTATTGTGCCAAATTGTTTATGAAAAATTGCGTATGACGACGGCGACGACGACGACAAAAGTAGCCGATGCCGATGCCGATGCCGATGGCGTCGCTGTTGGCGCATAAATCAAGTTGCCTTGGCTGAGGATTTGGGCCAGAGTCGCCTCGGTGGGTCGGACTTGGTAATTACAATGTAGCCGCCTGTGAATTTAACGATCCGGGCCGCAACAGTGCCAACAATAAAAACACCAACAACAACAACAACAGTCGCCAACAAGCAAATGCGGAAACACAACAATTTTAACAGCGTCGTAGTCGAATCCTCTCCCCGCTGCTGCAGAAGGGTTGCCTGCTCCTGCTGTTTCTGCTGGACCAGGGTCAGTTAGCCTGGTCAGTTGGCTGGTCAGATGGGCTGGCTGGGTGGTCAGCCAGTCAGTGCGTGTTGGGGGCTGGCGGCATGTTTGAACAAAAGTGTGAGCCAAGTGGAAAATAACATTTAAAAATGCCATAACAATAACTAACAAAGACACCAAAAGCAAATGGCAATTGCAAATGGGCCACCAGCCGGCTCCCTTAACTGGCTGGCGAGCTGTTAGCCAAGCTCTACGAGCAGTAGGAAACTGGAAGCTGGAAGCTGCTGGCCCAAAGGCTGTGTGGGCCTGGCCGACAGAAATTAAATGGCGCGAGAAAATTGCACGGTCAGTGCGGAGTCTGAGTGGAGGGCAGGTTTACATAATTGCCAGGCGAAAAGGGAAAAGATGAGGAGCGAAAGATATAAAGGCAGTCAGACAGTCAGACAGCCAGACAAAGTGAGGGTGAGGCAGAATACACAATCGGACTTCGTGGGCCGGAATTGTATGCATAACTTAGTCACATACAAAAAAATGCAATTGGATTGGACTTTTCAAAATAAGACATTGCTCCAACAAGTTTTAAACAGATGATGTAAAGCCAGGCTTTAAACACGAACAACGAACTGAAGCGAATTCTGGAGATTATAATGGATTTACTTACAACCCGCTTAAGCTTGTTTAAATATTAAGTGATATCAATTGCAGATATCAATTTTTTATATTTGAATCAGCTTAAAAACATGAAGCTCTTAAGCTTATATGTATAAGTCTCACGTGTATTCGATAACTCGGTGAGCTCTGATAACTTACAGATATTTTAAAAATATTCAAAAAAATAAAAGAAATTTGCATGGAACTTAAGTCCAAAAATTCGTTCTTCAACTAAAAACACCAACAAATTATTTTAAAATCTAAAAGCTTTCTTATTTAATTTTCTGTATGTAGAAATATGCAAGTCATGTTATAATTTTAATTATTTTATATAACAAAACACTCACTTTGCCATTTCGAAACTATTTACTACCTAATCTTAATCTTGGTTAGTTAGTTGTCGTTTATAATTGGTGTTGACTAAGTTAAACTGGGCTTACAATTATCGGTTATTATATAGCAAAATGCAAATAATAAACTTAATCAGATAGATATATAGATAGACAGATGGATAGATAGAGGGACAGTCCTGAGGCTGATGCCACTCAGCAGTTGTGGCACTTGACTAGCCCCACCTCGTCACAGTTCATGCATTTGAGCGCTACAAATTCGGCCGTAAAGTGATTGCGATGCACAGACTTCTTGGAGCCGTTGCACGAGGGGCAGGGCAGAAGACGATACCCTCCACAGGTCTGGCAGGTATAGTTGCTGGCTATCGATTTGTAGGGCTTCAACAGTTGTCGCAGCTCCCCCGACTCGTTCATTCGCTCCACAGTGTCCGCATCGCCAATATGCTGACCCTCCACATAGAGCTGGGGCACGCGTATCTGTGAGGATTGCATACGTTGTCGCATCTCCGCCTGGTACTCCACGCTCATGAAGACATCCCGCTCCTCGAACTTGACCAGCAGGGTGCGCAGAATCTGTTTCAAATTGGCACATTTCGTGTAGGTGTCCCGTATGACGCCCATGCTGGTCGTATACAGCACCACCTTGCCCATATCTTTCTCCATGTAACACTGCGAATAACAAGAAGAAGTAGTAAAAAAAAAATAAATAAAAGATTAGAGCAGTAGTTCCAGTTCTACAGCTTGTGTCTGTGTTCGTGTCTCTGGAAAAGCAGGTCACCAAAAAAAAAAAACAAAAAATAAAAAAAACTTGAAATTGGCACAGAATTCGCCACAGCTCTTAGATTATAGCTTGCCACAACGGTCTTGATGACCATGAAAGAAGAACAAATGAGTTTTGAAAACTGGGAGAAGCATAAAACAATACCATATCCAAAGATAATGCATACAATGCAGCGACATTTTCCGCTTTCAACGGGAGAGAAATCTCTGGATTACAGAACTAGCCAAAAAAGAAAAGCAACTGTTGATGCAATATCGAATAACTTGGCTTGCCTAAGAGTTTCTATCGGTATTTACTTATATATGTATTTATATATATGTATGTGGAGTGTTTACAACCTGTTGGGTTCATTAGCTCTTTGACGCTAGCCGTTCGCCTCTCACGTAACCAAACGACTCTCCATGTCACTCAAAATCCTATTAATCAAATCAATTAAGCAATAATGGAAAAACTGCTAGCCAATTGGCAGCAACACACACACACACACAGCTACATAAACACACAATGGAAATGCGACGGTTTCCCGACCACAGTATTGTATTTATGAGATGGCTTATTTTGTAAGGCCGCCGCTGCCGAACCGGTTCGGGTTCACTCATTTCATTTGACAATTAACATTTCCGTTAGTTGGCCAACTTTGGTGCTGTCTGCTTTGGCTAATGAACTGTTTTCCAGCCAAGCAACCAAGCAGCCAACCACACTGGTATCAATGAACTGTGCAAGTGCAACCACTGCGAGTCCGTCCTGGAGTGCGGTGGAGGAAGATGTCCAAAATAAGACTATAACCCCCCAATGGAACCGGTGTAACGAGAATTTGCGCACAGCCAGTGCAAGCAAAATGCATGTCAATTCAAGATTAGACCGTTAGACCACGGAGCACTTGATAAAACTTCAGATTACAAGGCTGGCTGATGGACAACCAGACTATAGAGCAGTGTCCAAATGTCAACTACTATTCGAGCTGTGTCGTGATTTCATTCGTGGCACGAGGTGTCTTTTTCTACAAATAATCGAGTGCTGAGAAACTGTACACATTACCATTAATTCAAACTCCCCACTAAGCCGACAGCATATATTTATTTTATCATTTTTGAGGCCTTAACTACAAGTTACTGAATACATTTTAATAAAGAAAAACATATTTTGTGTCATATTGGATTTCCCATAGGCTTTGGACTGTTAGACTTTTACGAATGGAAAATATGTATGTAAAATAGTCAAAGTAGGCAATAATATTATGTATTCAGACGAAGATAATTTTCGAATAATTTGTGTAACAAATTGTATTTATAGCGCGCTGGTTGGCACACAATCTAAAAACAATTATTGCATTTAAAATAGTAGATTTTACATAATTTATTATAATATATGGATTTTTTTTCTCAATCGAACGGCTAATTTGGGTTTCGTGTTGCGTTTGAAATAACTGTCACCAGCTCGTCTCTATCTTAACTGCGCCATCAGCTTTAGCGACGTGAAAAATATACTCTTAATTTGAGACGGGAATTGTGAAAAATACATTGCAAATACATAAAAAAAAAATGTTTTAAAAGCCTCCAAACGACGAGCCAAAAGTGCACAACAAATCGTGAAAAATATCACAAAAAAACCAAATTGCTGTCAAAACGAAAGTAAACTTTTGCTGTGATGCAGTGAATGTCGCCATGTGAGATGCCTAGTGGTTTTCCCAATTCCATTTAAACAATTGTCCCTGGTGAAAACACACGAAATGATGTCCCCTCAGTCTATCTGAGCCCAATAAACTCTGCTGTTCAACTTCGCTTTGAGTTGAGATTTGATTTTGTGCGTTGCCAAAAAACATAAGCAATTAACACATATGATTTGCACGACCAACCTTGCTGCAGCAACACTAAATTTGTGTATACATATATTTGTTATGGTTTTTGACAAGTTGCAGCAGCAGCAGCAGCAGCAGCAGCAGCAAGAGGCGAAGAGGCGGCAGACGCAGTCGGATCAGTCGGAGCAGCCGCAGCTGCATGAATTGGTAAAAAGAGAAAGCAGGTCACTTGTATGGCCAGCAAGCAACAACCACAACAACAAAAACAACAAGGAACAGTCAGTTCGAGTGATTGGCAATCGAAGAGTTGAGCAACAAACAGCAGCGAGCAGAGAGTTGGAGATACGAGGCTAATGCCAATGCTGACAGCAGTCTATTTATGTGTGTTGTTGTTGCCAGACTAGTTGTGTTTGTTGCCTTTGTTGCTATTGTTGTTGTTACCTTCTCGAAGGTGACAAACTGAAGGCAACATCTTGATTGTGTACGTTTTTGTTTCTGTATTTATCTTAGCCAACAATTTGGCAGCCATCGCTCAAACATTTTGCTCTAATTGCGGCTTAAAGCAAAACTGTGTGCATCGAAACATAAATCAAAGGGCGGCTGTCGACCTGTTGTTACCAATATTAAATCTCCGAGACTCCAGTCAAAATACAAGAAAAGAAACAATGGCAAAACTTTTCACTTTCGATTCAGTGCTGATTGCTCTGCATGCCACACATTTCAACTAAAGTATAGACAGACATACATTTGCCACTGACAGCTCACATGTGGGCTGCATTATAATTAGCAGCATCTGAGTTTTGTGATTGTTATGCAGATGATGATCGCATTGTTGTTGGCGTCCAGCTCGGGCTTCTTTCGATTTGGCTAATTTGCATGTGCGCCGCTATAATGCCATAAAACATTTCTTTTCTTTGGCATTTAGCTAATTTATGCTGATCTGACGAGCAGTTGCTGAGCAGTCTGCTCGAAACATTCCATCAAATTCATCATCAGGCCCAAAGTCAAGCTCTATAAGTTTGAAAGTGAAATGCAAGAAAACAAACTAGCCACAAACGAAACAATTAAACTGATCTTAAATCTAAGCATTAAGATAGATAAAGGGAAATTTCGTGGTCTTCTTCTTTCTGGGGAAGTGAAATGCTTGCAACTTGACTAACTCAACAATAAAAGCTAAAGAGCATAAATAAAGACAATAAACCAGCTCTCAAAATAATTATATTCAAATGGTTATTACTGAGTAGCGGAAATTTTCATTGAAACTTTTATAGAAAAACTGATTTTGATGGTATTTTATCAAGGTAACTGTTTGCGGATAACTCTGATAAAGCTACTGATGGAAATGAACTAGTATTGAAATCTTTTGAATTTGTTGTTATACTTCAAAATATTCATTATAAATTCAAAACGTTGGGGTGACTAAAGAGCAATAAGAACTTGATTTATGTATGTGTATAAAAAACATATTCAACTAACACAGAATACTAAAATCGATGATCCGATTCAATTTACTCATTATTCTTATATTATATTGAATCGTTGTTTTATTTATTCTGAAACTACAGTCATTATATTTGTGGGCTACTTTTGAGTTGAAGGTGTTATGCAACAAATTTCTTTACTCTGTACTCTGTGAGTGCGGCATACGGAATCCGCATAGAAAGATAATAAAGACATTCGTCTAATTAGATTTACGATCATTCAAAATGAGATCTGAGCACACGCCTCATAGGAAATCGTTGACAATTTGAAATAACTTTGCTTGACTTTCTATGATTAGTCTATTGTTGCTGTTTCAGTTTTCTAACTGTGTGCCATTATTAGCTCTCAACAGCTAAAGCTAAGCCATTTATCTATCTATCCACTGCTCGGGAAGCAAAAAGAAAACCAACAAAAAAAGCAAGAGAAAAAATCAAACCGCTGGCCAAAACCAGCCAGAGTGGCCAAAGCACAAAACCGATATCTAAATAAGCCAAAGCCAAGCGCCAGCTCAAGCCGAGTGGCGACAAAATAAGCCACTTAACGGTATTCATTATACATGAGACTGCTGTAATTGCACACGCACACACACACACGCACACACGCACACAGAGGAGAAAAGAGTTGGAGTTAGGCAGACTTTTGCAGAGTCTTGCAGCTCATTAGATTACGAGCAAAATGAGCGGGGTAAATCAGCAGGCGGCAATGCATAAATACCAAATGTGAAAGATAGACATATTGAAAAGCAATAACAACAGCAGCAACAACAACAACAACAACAGCAGAAACAGCAACAGCAACAGAAACAGCAACAGCAACATCAACAACTACAAAAATACAGCAATTGTTTGGCAGCACTTTCTCCCATGGAGCGTGCAGCCAATGGTAAACAATTTGCCAAGATGCGCATCGAGATTGCATAATTTTTGGCCAGCAAGTGACTCAATGGAAGGTACCAGGCACAAATATTTGTGTGTAGGGTTATCTGGCGTGGGAAAGTGGTTGTTCACTGATTTCTAGGGACTTGCATATCAAGCATACAAATATTTAAGATTCGAACTATCTTCAGAAAGTTCAACAAATAAGAGTTTTGCAATAAACTCAAACTGAGTGTTCAGTAATAGATTGAAAAATTACTCTTCATATTTATGCAACACCAATGATGGATGAGGCTTACTGAAGATGAGACGAGGTATTCAGTGGAAATGATAACCAGTTTTTTTTTTTTTTGTTTTTTTTTCTGTCAAGTGTACTTGCTGACTTGGCTTACCTTGGCATTTGGCTGCTGTTGCAGCTGCAAGAATGTGGCTATTCCATTGCGCACACGATTCTTAACACCGCGAACGGTGCCCTTGGCTGAGCGTATTGTGGATTGTGTGGAGCTGGCGTTGCTCCTCAAGTCCCGATAGCCGGCGAACACGTCGTGTTGCTCGGCATCATCGTTAACCGTTAGATGCGGCTCGTCTCCATGCCGCGCAAAGCTCCGAAAGTTCTCGTGCTCGTTGATGTGAAAGCTGTAGTATTGATCGTCAGCATATTTGTAGTTGCTGCTGCGGCTGCTGCACCGATTGCTGTTGCCGTTGCCGTTGCCATTGCTGTTGCCGTTGCTTGTTTGTCTTGCGGTTACAACTGGTGACGGTGGCGGTGGCGACTCCTCACCGGTTTGCACGAAGTTGGCGCGCTGCACCGCCGCGCGCAGCTCTTCAATGCTTGCCTCATTGAGCGAGAGTCGTTGCGTTGCACGCAACTCGGCTTCGATTTCGCCATTGTCAGTCTCGAGCTCAGTCTCGACAGGCGGCTTGTCCTTGACCCCTGTGGCAGGGCTGGTGAACTGCACCACATACTCCGCACTCCGTCTGTCTCGTATGTCCCGCAGCAGGGAGTCCGGTAAAAGTGTGCCCAGCATGCGCAGCGACTTGTGGCGCTGCCTCAACTGACCGCTTGGCTTGGCCGCCGCTTGACGCACATACTCCGTGCTGCTACAGTTGAGGGAGTCGCTGTTGAGCGAGGATGGCTCACTCTCCTCGCTGTCGTCCGTTAGCGTGAGTGCTGCCTGCACCGGTCCGCTATTGCTCTCCAGATCGCTGCCATTGCCACTGTCTGCCGTCTCGCAGTGTGTGGCATATTTGTGATACTGTTGCATGTAGCAGTTGGCCGGACTGTCTGCCACAGCTGCAGCTGGCAAAGTGGGCGTGTTTGCCTTTTGCACAACCATGCTTAACACTTTTGTACGTTTTTTTTCTCGCTTTTGTTTTTCTTTTATTTTTGGCTTGAACACGCGCTTAAACACGCACTTACTGAGTTTTGAATAGACCTGAAGTCTTATTTAGTTGTGTTTGTCTTGCTGGCGTTCACTGACTTCTTGACGGCCGTTGCACCCGCTCTCGCATGTCTTTATGCTTCAGCTCTTGTCGTTAGACTGCGTTGCGCTTTTTTCAAGTGGCTCTAACAAAGCTGCGCCAACAACGATCCACGCCACAAAGCAGCAAAGCAGCCAAGCAGACAAGCGGGCAAGCAACTTAACCATCCAAGCAATCGTTTCGATCGACGCTCTCTTTTTGCATCTCCCTCTCTATGTCTTCCTCTCTCTCTCTCTCTGTCTCTCTCTCTCTCTCTCTCTCTCTCTCACTGTCTTTCTCTCACATTTCACCTAGTTATGCGGCGTTATTCAGCTCTTGGAGATTCAGCAGACGATGCTCACACAACTGCTCACTGCTTTCTTTTCGAGGCCGAGAGATTAAAAAGAGTTGTCGGAGAGAAAAATCGGTAAACTTCCATTAGGTGCGCGTTATTAAATTTTTGCAATTTTGAGACCGTTTCTGTTTTTCCATTTCCAAATTGTCGAACATTAGCAGTAACTTCTAATGACTGAGAAGACCAGTTGCTGAGATCGGCACCGAATCTTGCCAATGGCGCGCCAAGCGATTATGTCAAAACAAATCGACGATGGTTTTAAATGCGGCTTCGCCAAGAATAGCAAATGGCAAAAGCTGTTTTGCAGATGGCAAATAGTTTGTCGAACTCTGAAATCAAGAAAACTGCAAAAGATTGTAACTGTTCGTTGCGCCAATCAGTGCCTGATGGTTATTTTCAAGATTAGGAATTCGATAATCGTTGTGGAGAGTTAGCCAGAATTTGCTTTGGTCTAATACTCATTTTCAGCTAAATTGCACGCTTAAATAAATAACCAACTAAGTGATGAAATAGTGGAACATCAACATGAACTCGAACCGAAAATTGTGTTACCAAATTTAAGTTATAAAATATGATCTTAATGACATTGCTTTCGAAAAGTTGTTCGTTTTTGATAAAGTCTGCGCTTTTGTTTATTGTATTTTTGTATTGTTTTGTTTTGAATTGCAGTTGAGTGTGTATTGTATCAGACTTTAACACATTTATTCAGACACTTACGGTTCGAATTTTTCACACCTCTGCCTCTAGGCAAACTTATAGAGAATAGCCCGAAGTCAATAAAGTCATATTCTTGCACCACCCATCTGCGAGTTCAATATCTCGAGCACAAAGAAAATGTATTTTTTATTGTTTTTTTGGAGATATTTTGAACACATGCTGAGTTAATAAAAAATTGCCGATTAATCTTGCATGTTTTCGATGCAAACTAGTATCTCAATTTTGGTGGATACGTTGATGATTTCAGATTCAGGTGCTTTTTTTTTACTGCAAACCAGCTTTATCTGTTGGTGTCGCCAAATTAATCGTTGTCATGGACACCGAACAAAAACTCAAAAAATATAAAAAATGCTGACATTTAATAAACAACTTCCACATTCATGATTAAGTGGGCAGTCAATGTCTGTATTGAAAATCTTTTATTCATAAATATGATTATTATTGTACAATGTACTAACACAATTGACATGTGTACAATTCAGCTTGATGCATAATTGCAACGAGTTTAAGAGTTTCACCTTCTTGTGTATCTGGTCTATCGCCTTCAGCTTCCGTTATGCGTTGTCTCTTGTCTACACGTGTCTTGGAACGAAAGCCTAGCTATGAGTGGTTAAAGACAACACTGATAGTCGCCAGATTAAAGATTTATCTCAACTGGCTGACAAGCGTGCGAATATTTGGCATTTTCCGTGTCTGAATGAATTTGCAAATATGTTGGCAATTTATCGGCCGGAGATTGGACAATTTTCATTGCCCACTGCACGAAACTCATTCAGAGTTGGAAAAAAAATATGAAAGATACATCCAACATCAGCTTAAATTCAGATAGTTCTGCAACATCTGCTCAACATTATTGATACAATATGCAGCAGCATCGTCGGTCATCGAGGGGAACAGAAACAGAGACAGAAATTTAAGCTGTGGCTCGATGTGGGCGAGATAAGCAGTTCTCGAAATGCACAATTATCAGTTTGTAGAATAAAGCGGAAAAGATATTTATACTAAAGACAATATACTCACTTACTCATTGCGCGTATAAGTTGTAAACTTTGGAGCAAATTTTGCAACCGCACAATCGATGCAAATGCCAAGCTTTGCCACAAACTGCCAAGACTGAGTCTTATCTCGAATCTGTTAGCCAAAGCGTTGCCAAAATCAGTCAAAAATCACGTAGCAAGCAAGTCTCGCTAAGAAATTCTGGTGTCGGCAGCACGACATCAAATCACATCTAATTGACTAAATGAGAACTTCTATCAATTACAAGAATTTAGATGATTTCATGGAATTTAATAGGGCAAGCGATTTAACCTTTTCGTGTGGCCTCGAATCAAGTATTTGCACTTGAAGTAAACTATTTTTCATAGAAAAATCTTAGAGCGTGATTAAATACTTAAATGATTTTAAGTAGAACCAGATGAAAAAAATACAAAATAAAATAAATTAAATGCTAGAAATATGTAGCAAATACTGAATTGATTTAAGTTTTTTGAAATGCTTTTTGTACTATTTCTGATTAGTGATTTGATTTTTAATTTTAAAATAAAATATAAAAATATTAAGTACTTAATACAACAATATTTTTAAAATCTGTTTTACCAAGTTTCTTACTGATTTAGTTTTTAATTTTCAGCTGCTTACTATTTTTAATGGTGAAAGTTTTTGTTGTTTTCTTTATTTATTTGTGATGATTAGAGATTAGAAACTCGACAGTAACTGAGTTATATTGTATCACTGAAATCGCGCACCTCGGTCGGTTGGGTGGCAGGTGGAAGGTGGGAGGTGGTGGGTTGCATGAGAAGCCAGTGCTTGGTATCTTGGTACTTTAACGTCCAACATAGATAAATCGACCGAAATAGTACGTTTTTGTCACCGTGCACAATTGCAAATCGCTTAGTTATCTGTGCATCAGTGAGTAATTGTGTTGATGGTGTGTGAGATTATCACGTGTTGACAAAAACAGTTTTGTGAGATATTTGTGTGATATTTTGGTGTCTTTTATCAGTGCGATGGGGTCACGATTCAGTATAAAAGACCCAACTGCATATCAAGTTGCATTTAGTTTGCGAATTGCAACTGCAACAGCACTTGAACATGACTGGGTTTGCCATGCAAGTCGGTGGCCTCTTGGCCTTGCTAACAGCAACTGTTGTGATCGCTGTGGATCCCCAAGCGATGCTCTGCGCTGATGATAACACGCCAGCTTGTGCAAGGACTCGTGGCGAGTATGTAATATTCAAGAACGAGTGCGATTTGCGGAAGGCGCAACGTGAGAATCTAATGGGTAGCCCTTTGTGTAAGTCAAACCAAGAACAAATTGTGAGTTATCCTGATTCTGATAATATGCTCCTGCAGTCGATGTCGCCCTGCATTATTGTCTGCCCAACTGTGACTTTGTGTGCGATGCCAACTTTCAGCCGATTTGTGGCGTCAATGTCGATTCGGGTGAACGGAAGACGTTCAGGAATCGTTGCGAAATGATCCGCACCTCGTGCTTCAGCAGCTCCGAATGGCTGGTGTACAAGTGGGGCATGTGTCCGCGTGCCCAAAAACAGCTGCAGTCCAAACAGCCGACTTCGCATACTCTGCTCGTGGGTCAGCGCAAGCGTCGTCGCCTCATACCCTGCACGAGTTTGTATCGTCCTGTGTGCGCAACATATGCCGGCGTCAAGTCCACCTTCTCCAATGAGTGTCTGGTCAATGCTGAGAATATCCGAACTGGTAGAAGTAAGTGGATTCGACTTGTTGCTCAGCAAGCAGCTCATACTTAATAATTGGCAGATTGGCGCATCATTTCGGAGGGACTCTGCGGGGAGGACAGCATCAAAATGAAGCAAAATCGCAAATTAAAGCCGAAAATGAAGCCAAAGGTCGAAATGGAGCGCAGCAAGCGCAGCCATAAGTTGAATCAGCTGAATGACTTTGAGATATCGGAGGATGCGGTGCAAATCTTTGCGCCATCCACATTTCACACCCAATTTATCAGCAACACGGGCACCATTGAGAACAGCTACTCACTGCCCGCCCGCAAGCCCCAACTGACCAAGCCCCAGCGCCAGCCCCAATCGCAGCCCCAATCGCAGCCCCAATCCCAGCCCAAGGCCAGTGGTATCCATGGCAGCTATGGCTATGGCCGCCGCCGGTCACAAAAAGAGGTTAAGCACTGTGTGTTCAGTAATGAACCCGTCTGCGGCAGTTTCAATGGCGAGAGTCGCACTTTTGTCAATGTGTGCGCTCTGATGGAGTTCAGCCAAATGGTGGGCAATGGTAAGCACTGAGGCATTATGGCTTTTGCGATAGAGTCGCTGGACAGTAATTAAAATGAGATATCCTCTCTCTCTCTCTCTCTCTCTCTGCACAGCATGGACCATTCTGTATGAGGGCAGCTGTCGTCGCTGCGATAAGCCCTGCCCCACTGTATATAGTCCGATTTGTGCGAATCGCAATGGCATTAGCTATACAATCATCAATGAATGCTATTTGGACCGTGTGCGCTGCAAGGATCCCAATAGCGGTGAGTTCAATTACAATTTTCGAAATGAAATACGGCCTTTATAAGTTCTCTGCTTTTATGTTAGACTGGAAGATCTTGCACAAGGGTGATTGTGTCCCACACACCGATGAGGTTGCCCAGAGTTTTCCTGCGCCCAGTCCGAAGCCATCGTCGTATGCACTCCGATTACTCTATGTAGACAAACACAAAGGCAGCAACTCGCCAACAGATACAGCCCACTCTGCCACAACAACTACTGCAAAGCCAAGATTACCAAATAAAATGAGATCTCGCCTTGCAAGCCCATTGAAAAAAGCTCCGCATATGGCACGACCTATGCCCAAGAAATTCAAGCGACCAATGCCAACTCCCAAGGATCTAAGCAATCGCAAAATACGCAAAATTCAGCCAACCACATTCGAAGGACGCAACCCAAACGATCTGCGGATGCAACCCATTAAGGTGACAGCCACGTCCATGCTGGGATCTTTCCAGGAGAGCCAGCAGAGCCTGGCCTCTGCCAAGGCTCAGTTCAATAAGCGGCCAACCGTGAAGAAGGTACACAGTGACAAATATCCATATTGTTATTGGCCGCAAAATCCAACCACGCCCACGCATTATTTGGCCACAACCGTAGCGCCGATAACAACAACAACAACAACTACAACAAACCCAGCTCCAACGAATATTCTTCAGGGATTTTCTGAATCAGATGTCCTCAATTTCGAAATAAAATCAGCAAGTGATCTCTTTGGCGAAATCGAAGCCAATTCAGAAATACTGCTCGTGATGGACACAACCAGCGAAGCGGCAAAGGACACAGAAACAGAGGCAGCAACCACAATTGCGACAACCCCAATGGCAACCACAGCTGAGAAAACAGTGGAGGCATCAACAACAACAACAACAACAACCACCTCAACAACAACAATGCGTCCACCCACAACCACATCAACAACAACAATTCGAGCTCCCACAACAACAACAATAACAACCACAACACCAACACCAACAACAACAACTACAGATCCGATCACCTCTGAAGATACAACTTCTGAAAAGGAACTGGAAGAATCCACTTCCAATAATATTATTGATGTTAACACTATTGAAATGCTTGAACAAAGCTCAGCGGCAACAACCACATCTAGCGAAAGATCAACTACAACAAACTTAGACTACAACTCAGATGAGCCGTTGGCGAATCAAAGCGAGCAAACCTCAATTTATGGTCTCGATAAGAACTCGCTGATAATGCGATTACTGCGCGCCAGGAGTGGCAAAAATATGGTTTTGTAGTCTATTTCTTGTTTTTTATATATCGTAAGTTAGCAATTCATTTTGTATGGAGCCAGTGATATAAGTGCTCTGTATGCTGTGTAGAGTTATTAAATGCTGTAAGCTTATTGTAGCTTTCGAAATACATTTTGTACATCTTAGAAGATAATATAGTTTCTATCGGCCATCTATGACTCATTATTTATGATTGCTGTATGCACTTAGTTGAGCACTTTCAGCAACCTTGCTCCGCACTGCGGCTCACTTAACGATAGTGCAATAAAAGTTTTCCGCACTTAACGAAATTTCAGTTGCGGCACCTATGGCAGACTTTATGGTTGTTGTATAGACTAGGTCAGTATGGTCCACATTGAACGACTGGTGGGCGACTTAACTTGGCCTCCACACTGAACGAAATTTAGCTACGCCATCTATGGCACTTCAATATTAACTGTTGTACAGACTAACTCAGCAAATGCAACAACCACATTGAACGAAGTGTACCAAATTTTTCGACATTATTCTTAACGATGAGTACCTAATTGCTCCACACTGGTCGAAGTGCACCACATAAAGCGACGATTAAGCCTAAAATCAAACAATGCTGTTGAGAATAACAGCTTTCTTTTTAAAATAAATCAGATGTGAAAGACATCCTCATATTATTAAAAGATTAATATCTTTGCGATAGCTAAGTACAATTTGCATAATAAATTATTTGTTTGTTGATAATGATGATTGGTTACAACTTTTGATTGTTTATCAGATATGTAATACAAATGTGGCTTGTAGTTGATCTGAATGATCTGATTGCTATGTTCTTCAGATTAAATGAATGTAATAAATAATAGTGAAATAAAATAAAAGCCACCGATTCTTAATTAGATTTGTATAGACTACGTAATATATAGTTAATGAATCTACCCGATTTTAGGAGCAGACTAAAATTGCCAACAATTTATTGTATTATGTTAAGACTACTTGAATTAGGTTTGGTCTTTATATATAACGTTAAGATTACTATATCAAATTAACCTGTACACTTGCTTAAGGGCTCTGAAATCCTGGCTTATTTCGAACGCAAATAAATTGTTATCTTACGGCATCTAAGCAAATACTCATTATAAATACGATTGAATGACCTCTAAGCAAATACTCATTATAAATCCGATTGAATTGCCTCATTAAAATCGTCAGGATTAAGCGATGAATCTTGGCTGCCCCATAAAAAGCATTTTCCTACTTTATTTGATTGCAAGCGCCTTGAGAGTGAAACTTTTGATTTGTTTGGGTCTTTAGATGAACCCATAATAATACCCCTAATGGAGTATGGAAGCATGCGTTCGACTTAGCCATAATGTTATCAATAAAAGGAAAAAAAAAGTTAATTGATCGTGAATTTGCACTTTGCTGACTGATTTTAATTGCTGGTGAAATTAAAGGCATATTAGCAAGCAAAACAAATTTGAAATGCTGGTCAAAGGCGATAATATTATTTTCATTCGCAAAAACTCTCGTTGACGGAAACTGTAATTGTCATCCCCCCAAATACCCCCTCCACCCTCCTACAACTCAATATATTAAAGTGGCTATCCGGTTGCTGGTTTGGCTCGCTGCAAGCCAAAGTCCCCCTCTCGATATTAATTTGTTTAATTATTCAGTCGGGTCGACATGGCATCTGTGGCTCGTAAAAGTAGTTTCTGGGCGGTCAGAGTTGTCCTCTCCTGCTGCCTGCTGACTGCAAATGCTCGCAAGCTTGCGTGTGGCATTGTAATTTGTACTTTGTTATGCCAGCAAGCCAGCTACCCAGCCAGCCAGCCAGCCAGTCAGCTAGTCAGCCAGATAGCCAGCATAGCCGATGCTCTGATTTGGAGCCAATCATTGTTTTGACCAAGCTGCAGACAACTAAAAATAGTGTTTAGGCAATTGTTGCTAAACTTTCTTTCTTTGCTTCTCTGCTGGGCAGAGCCTTCGGATTCTGGCGAGTGGCGTCAATCAGTGTATCGATTACCTCATGTCCAATAAAGACACTGACTAATTAATTAGCTGGCTGCGAACGCGACTTGTTATCCATTAGAAACTAGAGGCCAAACCACAAGGTATGCATAGCATAAAAAAATAAATAATAAAAAATAACAACCAATTGTTACTTTCACTGGTCAATAATCCAACAGTGTAACATTTGCACAATTGCACCAGCACCAGCACCAGCACCAACACCAGCAACAGAAACAACAACAACTTTCGCGTGGCATGCGCAAGCAGAAGCAGCTATAATTAAGGCATTCAAGACTCAGGCACACACACAGGAGCTTGTTCAGAAATTGCCGCAATTCGAAGCACGCTTTTCGCAAAAATATGAAAATAGCACGCTCAAAACTGAAACTTAAGCTGCAGCTCAGCTGAGCTGATCTGAGCCGAGCTGGAGCTGAGCAGAAGCCGCACCGCATATTGCAGGAGGTTGCATTGTGATCCAGCAAATAAGCTAATCTCACTTAACAGCATTCGCACTAGTTCTGATTGCTATCGTTTACAAAAGACGCGACCACAACTGGTTAATTTTGTTGGCGCTTAGGCGGTTGGCTTACGGGATTCACTTTCGTTTGTGATCGCCTTCGAGTTTTGTGGCTTTTGCTTTCAGTCACACGCGGTTGCAAGGCGCTCGATCGGTTCATAATTCCGAGCGGGGAGTGTGTTCCATTTGCAACGTTCAATGATCGCCCCGCCAGCAAAAAATAAAAACCCGCTTCGACTCTCTGGCAACTCTCAATTTGACCCAGAAAGCGACGCATTGACTTTGACTTTGATTTTGACTTCGTCTCTTCATTCACAATTTCGATGCATGCCGCATGCCGCATGCAGTATGAGAATTAGATGTGGATGTGGATGTTGGTCTGGCTCGTTAGCCGGCGCATGCCGCATGCAGCAGCTGCTGCTGCTGCTGCTTGCTGTATGATAAAAGGAGTATGCGGTCGCCTTCAGTTTCCATTTGTGTTTCACTCGGCCAGCTGAGCAGTGGTCTTCAGCTCTCGGGAAAAGTGTCGCATCGCAATAAGATCAACAACTGACCACAGCAATGTCACTCTGGCGTTGGAGTATAGCTGCATATGTGGCATTGGTGTTGCTGCTGCTACTCCACTGTAGCAATGCACTGGATTCGAATTCATCCTCATCGTCAGCACCACAAGTGAATGTGGCATCGGCTCGATCCAAAGGTGGCTCTTTGGTCTCCAACAGCGATGTTTATATAGCGCGCAATCAGCGCGAGTGCTTTGAGACACGTAATCTGGTCTCCTGCATCAAGTATAAGGCCTCCAGGCTCCTCTGGAAGCTGGCCACCAATGGCATGGGATTCTTTCCCAATGAATACGAACGGACGCTGGGCGACAAGACGCCACGTTGGTTGAGTTTAGTGCATCTGGGTGAACCGGCCGACGACATTGTGGTATTCAACGATGCCAAGAGCATGTCAGGTGAGTCTCATGGTACTTGGACACTGATCGAAGAAGCTCGTCGAGTCAATGATTTTTTGATTGCTGTTGTTCAAATGGGAAAGTAGCAATTAACAGCTGCACTTGATGCATACAACTTGAGCCCGATCTCAAGCTCAAGCTCGAGCGCGATAGATTAATTGCTGGACGTGGATTCGTTTTCACCATCAATTACACTTGCAAATATTTAATAGAAGGCAACCCAAAAACCCATATAGTTTGCTATATAAACACCTGCGGATGTTTATCGCGTATCTAATTAATTGGATTCAACGGAACTGTTTATTTGGATATTACCTTTTTATTTGGCATAAAAAACAAACAACTCTCATAGTGATTTACATGTTCTCTTCGTTGCACAAATTATAAATATACATTTCATTGCTTGTTGATTGCAGGAGACAGTGAAC
This sequence comes from Drosophila grimshawi, assembly GCF_018153295.1. NCBI lineage: Eukaryota > Metazoa > Arthropoda > Insecta > Diptera > Drosophilidae > Drosophila > Drosophila grimshawi. The sequence continues at coordinate 28,117,624 of NW_025063098.1, forward strand.
TGATTAACATTTTCAAGTTTCTGCAACGAGCTGTCGAAACATTTGGACGCAATCATGGCCTCCAGCTGGCACTGCCCAAGGAAACGGGAGCCCGAATTATGGATGAGGCGGGTAAGTGCGATATATTAGAGACAACGAGATTGAGAAATAAGTTTTGAAAAAAGGTAGTAATCAGACGAAAGGTTACTCCTCCGACTCCTAACAATCTGACGAACATCGTTAAACAGAAAATATAGTTATGCCTCAGAGAAGAGGAAACATCAAAATCTATGATTGTATATTAAGGCAGGCTATAGGTTATCAGCTAATCGGACACTTTCGATCAAAGCACTTCTACTTTTTGATTATATTTGAATTCTTGTTGATTACAGAGCCCCGTTTAAAGAAGAAGAGAAAGTGGCTTGTCTTATTACCGCTGATAATATTGATGAAAATAGCGCACCTAAAAATGACTCTGGTCACACTGCTGCTCGGGGTACTGGGCATGAATGTGCTGCTGGTGGGCGGCACTGCCTGGCTGATACACTATCTGAAATACAAGACGATGTGCAAGATTCATCCGCACTTGGTACAGTCGCATTCGCATGTCTACGACTCCGATCCGGCGGACTATTCCCAGTTCCTGGGCAGCAGCAGCTGGGCAGGAGGTGGCGGCGGTTACTCGCCATCCAGTGTCCACGAGGTGAACGCCAATGGATACAGTAAGGATTGGGCGACGAGTAAGGCATATCATGGCTACAATCATTTGGACACAATTAGTAAGCGAATACAGTGATGCTTGCCGGAGAATGAATCGTGCCAGGTCCTAGTGAAATTATTATCAACGTTGATTTTCTTTTTGTTCTTATTTATATATACGTTTTTTTAAGATTGTAATTTACATAGGTATTCAATAAAATGAAATGTTCGCTACAGTTGCAAAATGATTATACCAACAGTCACTCAAGTGTGGTGCGAGGGGAGTGCGTCATCGGCGCTCTTTGTATTTGTTTACTTGAACCTTATCAGTGGCATGCTATTGTTTACTCAACAATTTCGAGAAGCATAAAAAAAAGTAGCCCACAAAGACAAGTCTCTAATTGTTTGGCCAGCGAACTACGCACAAAATACGCCCAATCCCAAAATCAATATACATATGTATTTATGTTTATATCATTTGTATATTGTATACATATGAAATTCTAGCTAACTCTGGCAAACTAGCTGGCAAACTGACTGCCTCAACGCTATCTTTCCATCTACATATGTAAATGATTTAGTTGCGCAAATATGATTTAGAAGGTGCTGCCAATATTGATTGAGCCTCCGCACTATCTATCGAACTGGTAATGTTTGCATCCATTTATGGCCTGCCATCAAATGCGGCACAGTTAAGCGTCTGGCACACATGTGATAATCGTCCATTGGAGGTAGTCTACGTGTCAAACGTGTTTAATGATCCAGAGCAGCCGTTACATTTATGTCCCCAAATGTTACCAAGGCGGGCCAAGAAAATTGTGCACGCATGCTAAAATCTATACATATTACACATAGATTCTCGATAAGTTGTTGTACACAACGAACTAATGAAGATGACCAATGTCGATGTCTCAATGCCAAGGGTATTTCGAGCTTAAGACATTGGCATGAATATCATATAACTTTACAATATAGAAGGGGCATTTAGCTCCTGCTAGTTTTTATCTAAATTGTGCAATTGAGTAAGCAGTTTAACAGCGTCATGCTAGTTACGGCACGCAGTTGGCCAGGCTTTGTAACTGAAAGCCAAATGCATTTAATATATTAATTGTACTGATAAAAAGCTGATAGCTCTGCTTGTCTAAGATTCAACTTTAAACTTATATGGCAGGCAATAGAGATGCTTGATTAAAATAATCGCGGTACACAGTCGCTGTTCCCACAACTGATAAGATTGGCACACTTATATTAAGTAGACAATATCCCTGAACTTGTCGCAGTCTGAAAGCGTCAGCTGAATCTGTCTGTATACTATATTTTTCAAAATGGGAGTATCTGACTTGCCCGCTGGGCTAACTAAGGATTATATTCAGTCAATGCTTCGCGTTTTTCACAAGGATACTCAGCTGAATGTGACCAAGTTGTGGGCAAAGGCCGCAACGGCAAAGGGTGAGAATTATGTGGGTGTTGTGACTCGCATTCACGTGGAGTTCGAGGAAACAGGCAGTCGTGGTGCAGTGGTGCAGCGCACGTATCTGCTGAAGGAAGGTTGTCCAGCAGATGCTCCGCAGGCAAGCGTGTTTGCCGAGTACGGTGTCTACGCCCGTGAGATGGATATGTATGAGTTCGTATTGCCAAAAATGACGCAGCTGCTCAGAGAGATGGGTGTCAAGGATAAGTTGCATGCGGATGCTATTTGCGTCGATCGGCAGTATGGCATTATGCTGCTCGAGGACCTATCTCTGCTTGAGTACAAAAATGCTGATCGTGTCAAGCAGCTGGATATGGAACACACTCTGGTTACTCTGGAAATGCTTGCCAAGTTCCATGCAACCGCTTTGATTCTCGAGCAACGGCATCCGGAGCTGCTTGCCAATGGGTTTGATAAATGTTTCTTTGCACGTGATTCGAAGGGTTATGCCCTGATTTTCACGAGTCTCTTTCGGGGGCTGATCCGTTATGTAAAAACACAGCCCAAACTCAATGCTCTCTACCACGACAAGTTGGAGATAGTTTTGGAAAATCTAATGGAGTATGGTGCACGATCCTTCGATGTGAATGATGACGATTTTCGAACACTAATCCACGGTGACTGCTGGACTTCGAACATCATGTTTCAGTACGATGCGAGGGGCAAGCCAATGAAAGTGGTGCCGATAGACTTTCAGTTCAGCACTCGCACCTCGCCCCTTATCGATTTGCATTACTTCTTTAGCAGTTCGCTGCAGGACGATGTCCTTGCCAAGGAAACAAAATTAGTGCAACATTATTATTATGCCCTGAAACGCAACTTGAGTCGGTTCCAGTATAAGGCGAAGCTGCCCAGTCTTCTCGAGTTTCAAATCCAATATGAGCGACGTCGATTTTTAAGTAAGTTCTAATCATAACTGGCTAATCAATTGTTTACTAAAGCATTTATATTTTATCACAGGCGTTGCCATAGCTCTAGTTTTCCAGCCACTTATGATATACTCGGGCAACGGTGTGCCCGACTTTTGTAAGTTGTATCAGGATACGCCAGAGGCACTGAGTTTTCAGGATTCGATATACGAGTGTGACAGAGCGCAGAGCATTGTGGAGCAAATGCTATCCAAATTCGATGCCAAGGGATTGCTAGACGAGCAGTAAAGTTCAAAAGTTAATATTTGAAACGTTTTCATTACTCTCTGTTTATTAAATACTATTGTTAATAAATAAGCTTCAAGAAACTTAAGCGAACTAAACGAATCTAATACTTAAATCATTCTAATATCAAACAAGAAGTGTGCTGACGAGTTTGTATAAAATTTTAAATCAAAATAATTTATTGAAATCTAATTCATAGTTACAAAATTGATATTAGTGTTTAACATCAATTTTCAATTTTCATTAATGTTTTACTAATATTTGTGGTTAATATATTTAAATAAGTATTTAAAAGTTTTATATTTAGTTTTATTTTCAAATCAAGCCAATTTATTACTAATATTCCTGATTACAGTATTTGTATTAGTAGTTAATATTTCCTAATTTAATTTTAAGTTCACTTGTAAATTGTATTTATTTTCACTGGTTTACTGTCGCAATTGACGCACTGTGTCAACAAAATTTCTGAAAGCTTATTATTTGGGGTAGCTTTAACCTATAGCAGGGGACTGATAAGAAAGCTTCGCACAGCTGTTGGCCCAAAACAAAGTCGAAAAGCATTCGGAGATGGTTTTGGTCGGTGTGCGCGGTCCGTTCAGTTGCAACTTCGGGCTCACGCAGCGTATACGCAACGAGGAGCTGGCTTGCGTACTCTGGGGCAGGCCACACGGCGGCTATCAGTATAAAAGTTAGAGCTGTTCGCTAAAACCCAACAGATGGTCGCCGGCTGTTCACGTGCCGAGTTATCGGGATCGCCAAATCTCAAATGAAGCGCTAACCACATATTGAACTTGAAAAAAAAAACAATTTTTTAAAATCGCGCAAATACAAAAATAATTTATATAAATAAAAATATAAAATATGTTCAAAATCTGGAAATATATTCATAAAAATTCTTGTGCGGCTCAGTAAAAAAACACATTGTGAAAATCAAAAGGTAACAATCCGAAATGTGTGCGGAAAATGTGTTGTGTTTGTTTTTGTATACGCCGCAATTAAAATTTCGAAGGTGAAAGATATTCAGAGAAGGCCCCAAGTGGTACGCGGATATTTGCCAATAACATGCCGGACGCCGGACTCTTCCAGTTGTGAATTCCGTTTGTGTATTCGAATTTGTATTCGTATTCGTTCTGACCAAGTGCGAAAGAAAATGTAATCAAATTGTGAATCTGACTTAATGCGAAGCGACGTGTGCGCCAGCCAGAAACCTCATCATTACCTTGGTAACTATATATTTACTACGCGTAAATAGTGGGAAGTGCACAGATATAAAAAGTAAATCTCCAAAGGAAGTTGTATCTCAAGCGGAATAAGACCGAGTGCCAAAATTACACACTGAGTGCTTCAAGAAAACTAAAGTATGTTTGCTTGGTTTTAAAGAGGAAATTTGGTCAAATGCTGAAAACAGTTCTCACTGGTGAACAAAAGTACCAAAAATACAAAACAAATAATTCAATAAAGTTCACAATTAATGTGTGTTTGGACAGTTGTATTAAACAAAGAATATTTATGCAATCGTTCACAGAATCAAAAAATCAATCAAAAAAAGTTATTTGGTGTGTTTTAAATTTTGCAAATCAGTTCGAAAGTGGATCAAAATTGATTCGAAAGTGGTTCATTAGTGGAACTTAATTGTGTGCTTGAGATTTTCAAGTGTGGTCCGATATTCAACTAGCGAAAACTAATTTGACTGAATTTTTAATCTTTAAATTTGATCGAAGTTGAAAGTAGCTTCTAATTCAATAGGCATCTGAATTATCTACTTTCAAAGTCTGATTCCACAGAATTAATAAAATTAATAATTAAACAGTTTTGAAAAAGTTGCGTTGTGCCATCAATAAACTATAACCATTATAGCTGTGTAAGTCTAAAGAAAACCTGAAAGCGAAATAGATTCGCAGCTATTGTTCCTCCTAGTTCTTTTAACAGAAAAGCAGCAGTAAATATGAATTGAGATCTATTGATTTTAAAAGTACTCTTTGAATACGAATACGCTCAGCTGCCTTTGATGCAAAAGAATTTATATTGAACGAAGTTGAAGTGTTTCAAAGAGTTATTCTATTGCATTTGGCAAACACTATGATACCCTACTAAGATATTATATAAGCATCGTGAATAAAGTGGATAACTTAAATTTGTATCTCTTAAATGAAAATTGAAATAAAAAATGGCGTATTTAAATTAAATGAAGTAAATAGAGCAAAAATGTCGAGTTTTGTTGAATTTAAATTAGTTTTGCTGCCATGTGACTTCTATCAACAAAGTCTCGAATTAAAAATCACCTATTTCCGAATGCATGAATGAATTCCGGAGTTTCCTTGACAATTTATTAAACATGAACAGTGTTTGAGATTTTATATTTGTATTATGCGAAATCCATATCTCAAAGGTTTTTCTAAACCATTCTCATTGCCTCGTACGGTTTTATTTGCCAAAGAAGAAATGAATGGATATATTTGCAATTGCTGGAAATGACTTTCAGACGCGACACAAGTGCCATTTTGTGTATTGCACTTGAAGTGAAATATAGCGCGACCAGCATTAAAGGAAAATACCAAACAAGAAAGGCTACGCCAAGAACAATAGAAGTAACAAGGATATTCCCATGCGTGTATTTCATGCGGCAAGCCGGCAACAAACAGACAGCTGTACCAGAAGCAGATACAGATAGTTAAATTTACGGACAAATAAAGAAGACAATAGGAAGCCGTAATAAAAGCTGGGAAGAAAGGACCTCACGTACATGGTGGATTGATATGGTAAGTCTAATTGCAAAATAAACAAGAAGCCATTAAAAAGTAGATTTAATCTCGAAATGAAATTGCGCTCGGCTTTCGAATTTGTTTTTAAACAAAAGTTTCCATTTGCTTTCTAATTTATTTATTTAGGTGAGTCGCCATTCAAGGTAGGGCATCTCAACAGACAGTGCCATATGGCATTTAACATTTGTAGAGCATCCTATTTCAAATTTGCTGAGATTGACAGAAACAGCAGCATGGAAACACTCAAGCAACTTCTGCTGGCAGTTCAATTACTTCCCTCTCAGTAGTTACGTTAAAATTAAAAAAAAACTAAAACGAAAGGAAAACAAAAATCAAAATAAAATGGATTCTATGCACCATTTGTCAGTTGATAAACAATAATTGAGGCTTGTGCAATCAATCGAAATATTTTAAACACACTTTAACAAAAGGCAACCCTTTTTTGTGTTCTTTCTGTTTTTATCACAAATAATGGAATCAGCAATCTGTGACCAAAATCCAATTTGCCAATTCCCATCATTTAAGCAGCCTGTGGCTCAAAATCCAATTAATTCCATGACAAAAAAAGATTCATTTTGTGACTGAGGCGAATGTTTTACAACTCAGCTAAAGCCTTTATCATTAATAAGGCAAATATATTTTTGATACTCCGGCAACATGAATAAATGTGTATAAAATCCATTAAATATTGCAACATTTTTCATATGCTTAGACTTTTAAGCCCAGCAGTTTCTTTATGTCATTTCAATAGAAGTAGGATGGAGATGAATTGTAGAATGGGTCTGTAGCACCAGCAAAAGTACGAAAATAACTCAAATAAGTCACCAAAGTAGCTCAGCCGAAAATGGGTCAGCTGAAAAGAGAAATGGGTTAAAGCTATTTAGAGGAGATTTTCTTGTGTTTTTTTTTAATTTATTGTGGTGCCATTTAAATTACTGATCACGCGAGTAACTGTGAAAATTGTGTTTGGTGTTTGGTTTAAATGCAAATAAACCGACCCACGCTTTGAGAGGGGAAGCATTGACAGTTTGAAAATTATTCAAATTCATGACAAGTTGTACGAACTTGAGGCTATTTTACATAATTTTCTTGACGTCAACTTTATAAAAAAGTCATTTTGCAAACAGCTAGGATAAGATGGATAAAAAATACACCACGCTAAGATAAATTTAACCAACATGATAAATTTAGATACATTTTACGAAATTACTCAAAGTATTTCCAAGAACATGAAATATCAATTTGTACAGGCACCTACAGGCTATGATTAGTTCTAAGAACCACAATTGGTCAAAACTTTTATTCATAAACTTTGTTTTTTCAATTGCCATTCAAATGTTATTTAACTACATATATATATTTGCTATATGTTCAGATTTGCGTGTCTATCTAAACAATAAATCTTAAACTATGGAAAAACTTTGTTGCCAAGCGAAAGTTTTGTCAACTGGTATTTGTAAACTTAAAATTAAAGTTTTGCGTGCAACTTTTGTGTGCATTTTGTACGACGTCGCATCGCAGCACTGGGACTATTTAAAATCAATATATAAGTTGTGCTGCTCTTCAAATGAGCAGCGATTACACTCTGAGCCCCATTCACTCCATTGGGACGTTTCTCACTCAATGCCTTCAGCAGAGTCAGCTGCTGTTGAACATCTAACATCTTGATTTATAGGCAACACATTAATCGCAGCAAGAGCCGATTGTGCAGCATACTTTGGGGATGCTGAAAAATAATGTGATTCCTGTACGCACCTCCAACTTACTCTTTTCTCTCTTTATTGACATTGATAAGTAAGCTAACATCTGCTGCATAAAATTACACAATTATTTTAAGCAATTCTCCTCATCTATAACACGACTACAATTCGAACTGTCTTTGCTGGGACTTGCGGCCTCATCTACGTATACGCAATATGCAAAATAAAAAACTCTGCTTCGTCTTTTCATCCAACATGGCAACGCTTCGGAAAACTCTCAGACTTCAGATGTTTACATTATGTTAAAATTCTGAATATTGATGTAAACATCGACTAAGAGTCCAGAGTTAATTTTAACATTTACACATTGCGCTCATTCAATAATCATTGTCAATATAAGCTTATATAAATATTCCAAATATATTTCACATTTGCTCATTTTAATTATCGTCATGCCGAGCATATTTCAATATGTCATTTGATATTTAATACCTTAAACAGAAATTGTACAGTAAACACAGCAAATAAACAACATGATAAAATAGTCAGCGAGGGTATTAAAACTTCCTTTGCTCTCCATTAATTTCTTTTACGTTTTATGCATAAATTATTGGCAGATTATAAAACATTGCTGGAGGAGGAAAGAAAAAAAATATTTGTGTCTTTGCTTCTCCGTTTCCTAAGTGACAAAGTTTTTTAATTAAAAATATGTTTGCTGTTAAGTAAGTTTGTCATATTAATAGATGTAGTTTTTTTTATAGATTGCCAGGATGGCCAGATCGTCTAATAAGTTTTATGTAACCAGCAGATGAAAAGTAAAGTGAAAATCAGAGAGCAAAGCAAAGTGAAAAGGACAAAGCGTATTTTTGTATATTTTTTTAAAAATAATCCTTTAACTTAACACACTTTTGGGAAGACAAAGTTTCATAGTGCTTTTCAGCTGTTGGCCCACTGAAGCTTATGGCATTAAAACTTGAAATCATGTCAAATAGCAATAGACAGTAAAAGTTTTTGGTACGAGCCAAGCGACTGGTACAGCATTTTTTTTTTTTTTTGCAATAGTTATGCCTGCTTATTTTATGTTATTTTTTGTGAAATTCTTAGGTCCTGGTTAAGCAGGTGGCGTGTGCACTTAAATCACGCATGTGGAAATCTATGCGAAACACACACGCAATGGCCATGAATCTGTTTTCTTTTTTCTGGTTAAGCCTTTCCGGTTTAGCTTTATTGCAGTGGCGGAGATATTTGGGACCAACAGATACATATTTAGTAGTGAACAGCTTCTTTCCGTTTTACTTTCCAGATAACTTATGACTACCGCTTAACAATTTTTGGTCTGATAGGGTTTTTATTTGGGTTCCTCAAATCCCTGTAATAAACATTCAACCATTTCACATTTTAACCCCTACAGATTTATTGTATCCTCCAGTTAATTTTTCAATTTAAATATTAAATTAATTTAGCAGGCTTTATATCAAATAATTTGTATCTTTTACTTTTTTCAATTGTGCTTAGACCACTTTAAATAAAAATAACAATAAATAAATGTAAGAATGAATATTTTGATTTTCTCGACAGATAATCGCCATGAATCGCACTGAATTTGGATCCCAATTGCCCAATTTCGACAGCTCAGTGGAGATATTCAAAGCGATTGCAAGGAATAGTAATTTTGATTTGATTGGCGAGCGACGGCATCTGGTTAATTATTCGCAATTAAATGCACTGAGTGATGTAAATGCCAACAACACTAATAAGAGCAACTACAACATCAGTCACAGCAGCAACAATATGACAATACAGTTGTTAAATAGCACACATATTAATGTAAGCAACATCATCGTTTCCTCCGATTTGGACCCGGTGCTAATGGACCAGTATCAGCACAATCGTGCTATAGAGAGCCCCTGGTATCACTTGCTAATCGCAATGTACAGCATACTAATTGTATTCGGAGCAATGGGCAATATAATGGTGGTCATCGCTGTTTTGCGTAAGCCACTGATGCGCACGGCACGCAACCTCTTCATCCTTAATTTGGCCATATCGGGTGAGTTGTACGGTTGGTTGGGTTCACTAACGTTGATTTCACGATAATGGCGGCCATTTGCAGACCTGCTCTTGTGCCTTGTGACGATGCCGTTAACTCTTATGGAAATTCTTTCCAAATTCTGGCCGTACGGCTCTTGTGCCAGCCTGTGCAAAATGATTGCCACGTTGCAGGCGCTCAGCATTTTTGTGTCGACGATATCCATAACAGCCATCGCCTTCGACAGATATCAGGTTAGTACTAATTCACATTTAACCAATAAAAAACTCTAATTGTTATGAGAAAATCGATTGTGGAACTTTTTAGTATTTGCAATGAAAATTAAGTAGCATAAAATAAAATGACTCGACAAAATGTTGTGAAAGGTTTAATGTAACATGAATTGTTGGTTTCTGTTTGGTAAATAACAAGAAGGACGTAAAATTTCATAATTCGATTACTTTTCACAGATTAGATAATAAACTTGAATTTGATTGGAATTTCTTAGTAACATTAAAGAGATTTGAAATAAGCCAATTTCTACGATGGTCGTCACATAATAGAAATGTGATTTAAATAAGTGTGACAAATATATCGAAAAATAAGCAAGACAGAAACCAAATGTAAAACTTGAGTTTTGGGTTGCTAAGATCATTCATAAATCATTGCTATAAATGAAACCCATTTAAATTTCATAGTTATAGATTTCACGAGATTGTTATTGCTTAGTAACTAGCTTATTGAAAAATACGATCTATACTAAGTATATTTAAGACCCAAATAGTGATAGGTTGCTATAAATATATAAACAAATGTTTGCTCTTTAATGCATTCCAATTTCAAATCTCTTGATTTCTTTGAGATTGGCTTGGCTTAGAAACTTGATTTCAGGAAATGAGTGTGTTTGTAGAGCTGTTACAGCTTTTGTATTTGTATACGTACGTTAAAAAGAGTACTAAAATTTTATTTTATTACGCAAATTGCCTATTCATCCCCAAAACAGGTTATTGTTTATCCCACGCGGGACAGTCTGCAATTTGTTGGAGCCGTCACAATATTGGCATTCATTTGGATACTTGCCCTGATACTGGCTTCTCCACTGTTTATCTACAAGCAGTTGATCAACATGGATATGCCGGCAGTGTTGCAAGATATTGGCGTACCAAATCGGATATCATATTGTATTGAAGACTGGCCGCTGAGCGATGGCCGTTTCTATTACTCGATCTTTTCGCTGTGCGTGCAGTATCTGGTGCCCATATTGATCGTATCGGTGGCCTACTTTGGCATCTACAACAAGCTGAAGAGCCGCATCACTGTCGTCACCGGGCAGAGCTCGTCGCAGCGGAAAGTGGAGCGGGGCAGACGGATGAAGCGAACGAATCGGTTGCTCATAAGCATTGCAATCATCTTTGGGGTGTCGTGGCTGCCACTCAACTTTTTCAATCTGTACGCCGATCTGCAACATCCGTCGGCGGTGACGCAGAGAATGCTTGTGGCATATGCCATTTGCCACATGATTGGCATGAGTTCGGCCTGCTCGAATCCGCTGCTCTATGGATGGCTCAATGATAACTTCCGTAAAGAATTTCAAGAACTCTTGTGTCGTTGCACTGATTCCACTAATGTTGCTCTCCATGGTCACACGACAGGCAGCAACGTCCAAGCAGCGGCATCGCGTCATCGACAGCGCAAACACGACGCACATCTGTCCAAGGGTGAGCTACAGCTCTTGGGCAATCCGAGCTGTGCTACTGATGGTGATTGCATCGGTGGTGTTAGCATTGCGGCCACTGAGTTTAATACGCGACACACGGTAAATGGAACCCGCAGCTGCATTACGGAATCGGTGGCACTCACCGAGAATCCAATGCCCACAGAGATGACCACGCTGGTGCCGCGGTAAAGCTAAACACTACTCACTACAATCTCTGTCCGTAAAACCCCAATCTGTGTCCCTGTCTCAATGTTGTCGTACGTATCTGTACTATCTGCTATAAGCACATCTCTCCACGCAGTTTGCGACACTTTGCAGCCTCTGGGGACTTATATCGATTTGCATGCATCACAAGGCGGCGAGGCTACGAAACTCGAATAAATTGCATGCATTTTATTTTCATTTGTTAAGTCCAAAATAAACAAAAAAGAGTGTATTTGGTGTGTTGTTTTTCGTTTCCAATTCGATGTAGAATTTACTTAGTATATGGCATAAAAAACAACAACAAAACAGTATTTCAATATTTATGCACATTTTACAGTTTGCAACAATACTAAAAATGGCAATTTGCAAGCTCAATGAAACCTACTCTCCCCATAGGCCCATCTGTACTTGAACTTTATGGAAGACAAAGGAGCGGCTGTCGCAGCGAAAGCATTGAATTTAATTTTAAAATTATATTTTTATCTAAGACGTTTACCAATATTGAGTATAAATTACACTGTTGACTGATTAAAAGCAAAGCTGATTTATATTTAAGTCTAGACAGTTTAATTAAGTGTAATCGCAGGATGACAGGTCACTTGACGTATCTGAAGATACAGTATCTATTATAATTATAAGTATCAGTCATTAATCATACATATAGGTTAACTTTCATCAAGTACTGTGATTTAATTGAATGAGCCCTTCAATTAAATTTCGGGTAATTGATTAACACACAATTCTTTCGTTACAAATAAATATTACTATGTATGTAAATATGTTTAAGTAGATGTCGCACTTTGTTCCTATTTGCGCTCCTTAACTTCAACGATTGTACTTCTTTGCGTATTATTTCCATTAATATGAGATACATAAATACATACATTATTAATTCATGTCCCTTAAGGCAGCATTAAACTGCTCTTCTGTAAGCTGTATAATAATAAATTCCGATTATTTGAGCATGCTGCAAAGCAACTCAAATACGAATAAATAACATATGAATAAATGTTTAAATAAATATTTGAAATGTTTTACTTGACTGCAACTACAAAGTCGGGTAAGTAGATGAATACTGCTCAAGCTGTGTTAGCTGTGCTGGCCAAAATTACTGGAACATGTCTGTAAGTTATGGCAAGAGACTTTGGTGTATATTGAATATATTTTAAAAAACTTAGTACGATACATTTTCTGTAAGGCTTTAAGGTGTTTTGAAATTGTCTGTTTGGAATGTAATCTTCGACCTTGGCTTGATAATGACAATGCTTGAGTACGAAATTACCATTTCATTACCAAGTCTACTCGTCTCTAGCATTTATATAAATATATAGTCATTTAATATGCACAACGTTCAGCTGGTAACCTCGAGGCACACACCTGCTGCACCTTTGGCAGTCATTGCTGCCCTTTAAAGATGTCGTTGTTGCTTTGGCAAAAACTTGACTTACACACTGTCAGCCGTTTGGGAAAGCATAACGTTAAGAGCAATGGGCCATTAAATGGCGGAAATGTGAGTCCACTGTGATAAGTATAAACGCGAATAAGGGCTCCTACGTATGTATACTTATGTGACAGCATCCTATAAGGAAATGCCACATGGGTAGCAACTGGTTTTATGTTGCCACCGGCACTTCCGCAATTCTATATTAAGGCCACGCGGTAAATTGTGGAAGTGTGTGTGAGTGTGAGTGTGACAGTTTCTTAATAAAGTTATCGATAAGCCCACGACGAACTAGAGACGAACTCATCAATCACAGTCACTTGAGCTTAACCATCTCGCTAAGCTGTCTTTGAATTTAAGTTCCAAATTGACCAGCCTATGCGGTTGACTATTTTGGTTGTCTCGAGCGTTTAAATTCTAATATTGTGACAATTGCGTTAATTTTAATATCTTTATATTGGTGATGCAAAGCCGCTTACTGCCCAGGGCGAAAGGTCATCATCATCATTATCGTCATCACATCTTTGTCACTTGGACCTAAATACCCGTGCGACTTTAACGTGACCAACGACACGCACCAACGACTCTAATAAAAAGGTGAGAGCTTCCCACACCATCACCTAAAATTTAATTACAAATTTCTACCCTAAGTAAAAATTGCATGTGTAGGGTATTTTAATTAACGCACATGCCGTATTCTCTGTGTATCTGTTTGTGTTTTCTTTGTGAAAGTGTTTGTTTATTTGAGTTTGTTCGCTTTTCGGATGCCCAGGCGTGGTCATCATGCCTACTGTGATGTCATTAACGAGATCTGTCGCCCATATGCAAACAGAGATGTGAGACCAGAGTGCTCTGAAGAGGCCGTAAATGGAAAGTCATAAGCAATGACAAGAAATGTTATTTAACTTTTTGCTTAGGCAAATTGCGCAACACAAGGCATTCTAAAATTGCTGCCTTCTAGTGTTGATCATAATAATTGATTCAGAAAAAAACGTCAAGATATTTGTAATACAAATACAAACAGAGACTGACTGAAGCATCGGCTGTGCGTCTCGAGTGGAGCGTGAGCAAGTGATTAGCATATTTATGAGTAAAAGTGAAATTAATGAATAGAAAATGTAATATGCACAGACACACGAAAAAGGTTCGCAAATATTGACAAAGTTCAACGCATTTGTGGCTAACTTCCACTCGACCAACGACTGACTGGACAATGTGCGGAAGCGTTGATGCATACCAAAAGGTCGCAAATATTTTACATCATATAATGAATCATGGCCAGCCCCTAAGACATCTCTGCGCATCCACTTCAAAAAAGCAATGATAAACTTATGTCAGTTACAGTTCAGATGAGCTCTTCGAGTGCTTTCTTTGGATGGTGGCAGTTGACAACTTTTTGGCTAATACACGCTAAGTGAATTTCTGGCACTTTCTCAACAGTTTACCAAATGTTTACATGCTGGCAATGGTCGTATTTCATTTTCAATAGCACAGAATGCTCCCAAATCGTCTTCAAAACATTGCTGAGCCATTGTTTGGGGCCAGGGCTTTTAGGTATTGGGAGCGGACGGTTATTGATTCTGCGGTTCCATAAACTTAGTAACTTTCATTTCGTTTTGCTATTTGATTTTTGTAGCATTGTGAATTATTGTGGTCATGCCTGGGCCAGAAGGAGGACGGTCTTGTCTCTGTTTCTGCTCGTTAAACACGGCTCAATGGCAACGTTTGTCACCAGAAATTAATAACAATGTGCCGGTTAGTTGGCCAATTCTAAGCAACAGCTTTCTCATGCGTAAGCCGGCCAAAGAAACTCGTTCACTAGCCAATAAATAAATACACCCCAATGCACTACCAAAGCGGGTGTCTAGTAAGTGAAACTTTGCTAACGCTTAAGACCAGTTTCATTCATATATATATATATATATATCATATCAAATGTATGTTTTGGAGTAATTGAGAAATATAATTAAACAAATCTTTTCTTGATTGTAAAATATTAATTGAATTATATTTAATAAAATAAAAACCAAAAAGTATTTTATCAATTAATTATTGTGCTATGAAAGTCTCAATATGGTTTTACTCAAATTTTCTTCTAAAAAATCGGTTAAGTTTCAGTATATTTTGGTCTGTGCTGATTACCCTCAAGCACCAAGGCAGATGAGCTTCTAACACTAATTACACAAGTGACCCATTTTGTTTGCATCACTTTTAACACCAGATTATGGTTTAAAGTTGCAACTTTAACTGTATGCAGCAGCTGGCCATATTTGTCAAGGAAAAAAGTCAAAGGTCAGCTGACTAATGACCAATTTGCTGGCTGACCGAACAGCTGAGCGTAATATTTATGTTTATCATGACGTTGCTGTTGTCAGCGATGATAAGACGACTCTCGCCAGATTGATAATCTTGGCGCTAAATTGACAGGCAATTCCGCACAGCGCTAATTAACTCTCAGAGTACGTTTTTCACACAAAGTTTGTTATTTTTTATTAGCATTTGTAAAAGAGAAAACTGTGATGTCGCTGATATTTAGTCGTTACTTTTGTCACTCAGCTTACGGCGTCAATGTCACGCAGCGGCATTGGTTAAGAGCACAGGTATTATCTTCAGCTGAGACTCGAATTGAAGCCAAAACAGCTGTGCCTCTCTACGTAAGCCGTTACGTTGTGGTAACGCTTGCAAACTGGTTGATCGCACCCGCCGTCGACTTCAGAGCCGTTGGCTTTCGCCCGCCAGTCCAAAACTTGGCGAGCTGAACGACAGTCGCAACTCGCTGCTGAAGCGCTGGTATACAAATAAAACAACAAAGCGACGCTCAAAAAATTTATGGAAATGAAAGCACAATTAGATTCCGGCTTCAAGATTGCTCAGTCACAAATCGATTAAAATAAATGCCAAAAATATAACAAATTGTTAGCCATGTGCTCAAAGTGAGCCTTTGTGTGCGTTGGCTCTGAAGTGAAAACCGAACGCAACAATTGCATTGACAGTGTGTCCGAGGGGTGATGAATTAAAGTATCGCTTAGTGAACGGGTTTTTCGGTCGGTTACTTGGTTAGCCTGTCGATTGTTGTTGGCCTGCTACATATACATACATTCGGTCAGTGCAAGCATTTCACCAACGCAAAAAAATAACTTTAAGCCGATTGCAATAACAATTTTCGAACAAGATAACCAAATAAAACGAAAGTTTCGGTTTGCAGGCGAGCATCGAAAATCGTTAAAGACTTCTTCAACGGAATTTCGCATATAGTTCAAATCGCGCTGCAACTCTAACCTGCACAACAAATGAATTAACAATAACGTGGCTGCTAAATCAACTAATGGGCATTATATAAGAAAGGTAAACGTCATAAAAATTTAATTAAAAATGCGCGCTACAATTCATATTGAAAGTGAGTTTTGCTGTGTGTATTTTTATCTGTGTGTGTGCGTGTTTGTGAGCTGTGTGTAACGGCGTTGAAAACTAATTCGACGAAATAATTAAATGAGATTTTTCGCCGATTGAAGCTAAACATTAACAAATATATACACAAAAAAGAGCCGTAACAAACAAAAACAAAATCCAAAACCAATTGTTAACATTTCACTGTCGTCGCATCTCGCTCTGTATCTCTGTGCCCCTATCTCTATCTATCTACTTCTCTCTCTCTTTCTCTCTCTTTCTCTTTATGGACTTTGAATTGAAAGCATGCGAACGTTTGGACTTTAAAGTTTATTCGAAACGCAGCAATGAAACGCTTAAGATGGTCTGCGGTTATATAAGCACTTAACAGCTGGCCTACCTCAATTTACAGTTTGGCAGAGAATCGAGCTCGATTTTCAAAATTCAGTTGACACTTTCTTTTTGAGAAATTGGTTAACGTGTGCGTTATATGCGCCTACATGAAAGCCACTATCTTCTATCTACTATCTACACATATACCCATATCATCGGGACAGTTGTGTGTGGTTTCGTCTTGTTTTCGCCATCAATCAACTGCAACATGTTAAATGTTAATAATTTAACAGACTGCTGAACCTATGGCTATCATTAATGCCACCCTATTGATTACCGGAACGTTAAGTAGCTGTAACAAAAACTGTCACACTGTCGCCTTGGCCAGTGGGGTGTGTAAATGTGGTGAAATGTATCTTGAAGATACAATGTGAAGTACTTGCTTGCTGTTCGTAAAGCAGCAGACATGCATCGACCGTACTTTCATTTTAGTTAACGTCCGCTGCAGATTTCCAACTCTCGCTTTGTGGAGAAGCAGGCAGCAACAGCGGATGAGCCAGCAACTGCAGCAACTTTCAAAGCAGCCTCTGCCACCAGTTTTCGAGTGCAATATTCAGCAATCGCATCTGACAAATGCAGCCCATTTGAATACGCATATTCGCCTCGGCTGCCTCTTATTACATTTTGTTGACGCTTAGTCAAGGCTGAGAGATAATGATGCGCCACAAGAGGTGGCAGAGAGTGTGGTAGATACACGCTCAAGGCTAACGCCCGCCTTCAAAACCAATTTAATGCCGAAAAGAAATATGCGTATGCGATGCTTCTCTGAGCATGGAATTGAATTGTCTGAAGTTGTAATTTGATGAAATTACCTCGCACATCGTGCGCATAATCAACGTATAAATAGATATTGCATAATTTGTCATCTCATTTTAAGTCGAACAATTTCATTTGGGTTCAGAGTATATAATTTATATGGATGACATCTAATGACCGCACACACTGTCGATGTAACTTTCTAAAATCAAAAGACATACAGCATCAAATGGCATTTGGTCGAAACGAGCATTGATTGCAGCCAAAAGTTATTTTTGGCCATAAACAAAACTCGGCACGCATACAAATAGCTCAATTTGATTGGCAGCCGGCATGGGCTGACGCCCCGAAAAAACAATCAGTGCTTAATGGCCCTCGTGCTGCAGGCCAAATTGGTAACTAATTGGCGAAAACAACATTTCACTTGACTCACAGAGAAATTGCATTACACGCCAATCCCCAACACAAGCCAACAACTAGGGTCGACGTGCCCCGGAAATTGATATGAATTGTCATTTAGGCATGAGCCAAGAATAGCAAAGAACCCAAAAGGAGCCAAAAGAGCCTCGTCTAGCGCCTCTCCGACAGGTGAAGGAGCAGATGTATCCTTATTTAACCATCAATCAGAGTGAGCGCTTCCCATCGACTAATTTAAGCCTCACAAACATAATCGATACATTTTGTCTTAAGTATGAAAGCCAACATTTCTTTCACAGAAATAATTCTATGCAAGATACAATTGTCTGTGTCATTATGTTAATAACCGTTGTAACTAATAACCATATATTATATATATATAATTGTTATATAGGTAGCAAATCCATCTCGAAGACTGCAAGTTCATTTCAAAGGTCATGTAAGATATTACGTCTTTCTTAAATTTAAAAGTCTTCTAAATTAGCTTGGCTCGTAAATTTGTGCAATGATAAACTAATTATAGTCAAATTAGTGCGGAATTCAAATAGCTAACTTTAAAGTTGAAAGAGTTCGACTTCGAGAGACTCTTAAATTGTTAAATATATATTTTATATATATAGAATTTATATCCTTTATCTCTTATGGTCTCTGAAATATTACAGACGAACAAACTGACGGACAGACATGATCGTGACCCAGAATATATATTTTATCTACCAGTTACATCATATTGCTCAACTTTATTATACAATTTTCACAAACTTTAATGCGTTAAGATGTATAAATAATTCAACATTTTCTTCTCTCCATATTTGAGCAAAACGAGATCAAGACAGATTGGATAGATTAAGTTTGTCAACTTTTGCAACTTCTTGTGTATAGTTCTGAATACATAAATGCATGAGTCCTTGTTTATGGCAAGTGATTCTCGACTGATATGGTTGACAACTGGTTGCAGTCGTTCACATTTGACAGAGTTGTTAACGGTTATATCACTGTCTTACAGACTTCGTGGCTGAGTCGAGACAATTGCGCTGTACAAAGTGCTGTTTATGACCGCATTTGACCGCTAAATTAATGTCGTTTGTCAACTGGTTATACAAAAACTAGATTTAATTTTTGTTGTTGTTGCTGTCGTTGTGGTTTTGTCCAACTTTTGTACTTTGTGACAGAGTGCACGAGCGTGTCCCAAATGATGACAGCAGGCTTAATTTACCCCGTCGCCGACTCTACGCAGTTGGCCCTTCGATCCGCTCTTATATTAAGTAAATGGTATTCATATGCGACAGCTAAGACGCGACTTTTGATCCAATACCATCAACTTGCATTAGAGCAAACTTAGCGGCAGCCGTCAGAAGTTTTCAAAACTTTTGCAATTTAATTAAGAATATATATTTCAGATGTGATAAATAGAACTTTAAGTAAAAAGGTTAGTAGTTAAGTCGTTGCCATCGCCTGCAAGCATTCAAATATAGGTTTAAGTTTGACTTCAAGTTTGGGGCAAGGCTTTATGAGGGCAGAATACTAGAGCATGAAGTCTGACGGAGCAAGAACTTAAAAGCTGCAGTCTCTCTGAGCCCAGCTCTGCTCAGCTCAGCTGACCTACAGAAAGATGCAAACTTCGTGATAAATGCTCGTTAGTTTGTTTAGTTCTGGCTGCCGAGTTTGGGTTTCGTTTTGAAGTTTTCATTCAGACAGCTTATTTGCATGCATAGAAACACGGCGTGGGTGCTGTGTGTGGCTGTATACCACATAACCAAACTCGTGCTTGTGCCCACTTTTGAATAATTAAAGCTAAGAATGAAAAGCAGCTTAGTCAAACTAAATGTTGTGTTTTGTTTTTGGGTTAAAACATTTGGACAAGCTGTTGCGGCAACAGTTGCAGCGCTGTGTGGCAAGTTCAAATGATTAATGAATGCACCTAATGCATACAACAATGATACACTGGAATACTGAAATATACAAGTACATCTGGAAACTGAACTATCTTTGTATGTGTGTTAATTGGTTGAGCAACGTCAAATAACTTGCTGTGAGACAACTCGTTGAAAATAATTGAGACCACTTATATTTGCTGTGAATATTACATAATTTATGGAAGTACTTCAATTAACTTAACCATATATCTGAACACTTATATTTTATTTGAAGTGGGTTTTGTTAGACAAGTTAAGTTTCAGTTTTGCTGTTATTTTTGTTTGCTATAACATTAACAAGTATTTCATACAACAAATCAAGTAGACACATATTATTTAATTTGAAAATATTTAACGAAACTTTTATGATAGGGTAAATATTTACGTTAGTTTGTGTCAAGTGACGTTTCAAGGAGAAATTCCAACTCCATGGCAATGAATCAATGCATTTAAAATGTATGCATATTATGTGGATTCATTAAAGTCACGAGGTTTTTTGTTGGGCTGTAATTTGTAATGAATGCAAAAAGTTTATGCAGCATATAAAATGAAAATATTTAGTTTGTTTTTTATTTGAAAGAATTAAAAGAGCAAACACTTGTTAGTACGAATCTTGTAATAGTGGCTTTCTAGCCTGCATCATTTTGTATCCAATTAGCAGCATTTGTAAAAACGAAAGTGAAAATTCAACATGAAAATCTCGTGATCTGTGGCGTTGAATGCCTCAAACCGACAAATGCTACTACTGCTCTGCAGACTCAACTCAACTCGACTCAACAGCTGGAATGCTAAAATACGCGCTGCTGCAAATATAAACAAACTGTGTACATTTTCACTTTTTTCGCTCTGCGAAAGATGGGGCGGGGCTGAAGCGCTTTCTGGTTGTGTGTCAAAAAGCGTTGCCGGCACAAGACAAATAAAAAGTCGGCGACGTGCATTGCTTACTTAACGCCTAACAACTAAGTGAGCTGGGAGGGCTTGGAGGGGAGAGCCGTGTATTGGTACTGTCGAGTTACTGTTACTTGCAAGTTAGCAGCGCCTTAAAGGTGGTTGAGTGGTGCAGATCTGTGCCAATGCAGAGGGTCACAATCGGTTGGCTGTCACGCACGTGCTGTAAAATTGTTTATTCGCGGCTTACAACAATATCTCAACCGAATTTATCATAAATGGGCAACGGAAATAACTTTAACGTCTGTGGATTTCATTATAGATAAAGACGCGAGCGCAGAACGTGCAACAAAATCCCATGCTACAGCTGTTGTGGCATGCAAGCGTTAGAGAAAAACAGAGACCGAACAAATAACACAATCAACCGAGCCAAGTGTAAACTCTAATGAGAATGTTAACCACAGCAAATGAAGTTGCCAGGCGTCAGAGCAAATTAAAAACAAACACGCACAGAAAGCGAAGATGCAACCCGCTGTTGTTGTTGCTCCTGTTGCATGCAATTTTAAGCGACGCCACTCAGCAGAGTAGAACAACAACTTTTAGTCAGCCCCTGACAACAATGTTGGGCGCGGCGCACAACGATGACAACACTTTCGTCCCCATTCTGCCGAAAGACATCAGTCCGGAGTTCATCTCCCGTAATGTATTCACCAAAGCAGGACAATACCGTGTCTTTGAGCCTCTGGAGAGCGAAAGCGATTTACGGCTCACTATGGCAGTGAGGCGCAAAGACTACATGCAAAGGGTGGAGCAGCCAATGCAGCCAGTGCAGGCAGTGCAGCTACAAAATGTTAAAAAGCCAAACGCATCCACAAGAACAATTGCCCGACAGCCTGGGCAGAGGACAACAACTATGTCCTTAAGCACACAGCCGCCGAGTAAATTGAATTCCAGCTCTTCTGCATTACACGACGAAGTTGAGAGCTTGGAGAACTTGCTAATGGAGTATGTTGAGCAGTTTTTCACACATGGCAAATATGAACCGATGCCAGGACTTGTACTGGCCCTGCAGCAGAATCACTCAAAGCCATTAAGACTTCAGCGAAGTGTTGTGGAGGATGCGAATGTGGAGCTCAACATTCCTCGGGCGTTGCAAAGTGCTCGACTTTTGTTCTTTGCTGGTAAGTTGAAACAACTTGTGGGGGCGGATTCACTAATGACTTAATTCCTCTGGTAGGACTCAAGAAAGTAATGTGGCCCATCTATATGGGTCTGCAGGTGCTGAAGAGTTTGCTTTTTGCCTTGTTTTTGCCCACCATAATTGGCAGCGTGAGTCGTCTAATTGGCAAGGGTAAGCTTTTGCATAAACGTGTCTACAATTCGTTTAACACAAATGTTCGATTCAATTCATTAACAGGCATCACGACGGGCTCGGCCAGTTCGGTGCCGTTGTTTGTGCGTCCCATGGATCCGCCCCAGGAGTTGGACTTTAGGGACAATAGCGTCCACTTTGAGGACGACAACAAGTTTGGCATGGCCGATGATGCTAAAAATAATGCGGGCTATGAATACAATGCAGGTGGGTGTTAGCAATTTTTGCACACAATTTAGCAAAAATAAATCTATGGTTACGGTAATTTGGGGTAAGTAAAACTTTTCTTTGACTTTTGTCACTTTACCGAAATTGTCTCTTTGAAATGCGTCAAAATTGTAATACTCTGAGAAAAGTTTACAGTGAAAAGATTTTGCTTGAAAAGAACATTATTACGCCATTACTTAATCTCTAATAGAAAATATAAATTAATACACATAAAAAGGCACAAAGATGCTCAGAATATATAATGATAGTCTATATACTACCCACGCCTTTCTTTGATGAAAATCAGGCACTTTTCACTTAGCTCATCCTCTCATCTCAGAAAATTCCCATAAACTTAGAAACTTAAACTTAAAACTGTAGTGTAAAAGTTGAAGTGGGCATGGTTGATTGAAATTTCGACAAATTTACATATACTATGCATTTTGCAGAAGCGTCACAGCAGCAGGCTCAATATGCTGCCTTCAATCCCAACTCGCTGAACTCGGCCACACTCTCCCGCTACGGAGGCCAACAAATGCAGGATACTTATCTGAGCGCGCTGCAGAGCATTGGCGCCGCCTCCTTTAAAAACTCTGGGAGTCTGTCCGCTGGATCCTCTAATGGAATGGCGGCACCTGGCATGGCCAAGAAACCAGCATCGCCGGCGAATATGAATACGTTCCAGAGTTTCCAGAAGGTGCCGAACTCGTCGCTGCTGCTCTCCAACTATGATCCTTTCTATAGTCCGCTGCTCTCGCGGCTCGACTCGGTGTTTGCCCAGCTGAAACTGAATTCGGAGAATGAGAATTGCAGGGAGAAACTCATCTGTCTGATGTACTCGAATCCCGCAAAGTATGCTCCTTACAGCAATCTCGTATCTGCACAGCTTAGTCGGTGAGTTGTGCTCG
Organism: Drosophila grimshawi; assembly: GCF_018153295.1. Lineage (NCBI taxonomy): Eukaryota > Metazoa > Arthropoda > Insecta > Diptera > Drosophilidae > Drosophila > Drosophila grimshawi. The sequence goes on from NW_025063098.1 coordinate 28,141,024, forward strand.
CTCCTAAAATTATGCTATATATTCTTTAATTAAAACATTTGTAATTTAGCGAACTTAATGAGCTGCGGAAGCCGACCTCGGATAACCCCGACATTTTGCGCTTCTTCAAGTATATGCGTGCGGCCAAGGATGGCCAGGATGGCATTGACTGCGAGGAGTTGTTTGTCAAATGTAAGGAATTCAAGGATTTCGAAAATCCCGCTATGCTCTCCACCTACAACGACATCAACAAATTGGTACAAGCACGTAAATTGGCGTAGAAACGATGACGGAGGACGATGCGAAAGTTCGCACAAGTCAGAATAGGATAGCAGATGACACATCAGATGTTTGATGTCTGCTTCTGTAATTATGCATATTTTACTTTAGCCTAGCCATACGAAACGACTAAATATACATAAATATATAAATTTAGATGTGCGTCGGGAGCAGAGACAGGTTGTGTTTTTTTGGGGCTTTAATTAGTGTGCTGTAAATAGAGAGCTTTGTGTTTAATAGTTTAGTTAGCAAGCAACATCATTTGCTTATATTTTAGCCATTTAGCTAACTTATTTTATTTATTTATCATTTAATTTATTCTATCTATAATGTGCTTAATTGATATATTATTTATTTATTTATTGCGTTTTAATTGTTATCCACTTAGTCAGCCAACACTGTTGCTGCTTAAGCCCCTGAAAAATACCAATAAAGCTTAATTTGTAAAATAAATTTTAAAAATTGAATTTCATTAAACTAAAAAAGCAGAAAAGAGCGGAAAATTGACTTGCAAAAACACTTCAAACGGAATTATGTTGACTGAATTATGTTACTGAATGATTATCGCTATAAAAATGGAACAAAGATACTGTTCAAGTTGTATAAGAAAAATAATTTAATACGAGCTTAAATGTCAAATTTATTGCAAACATTTTTAACTGAGCTCATTGAAGATGTATTAAATGATTTTGCAGAAATTTTCGATACAATAAAAATAAATAAATAAAAGCAAAATATGTTTTTTTTGCATCAACAAGGAGACCACGACAAACGCTGCATATTGGCTGCGTTTCAAATCAGAAATTCGGTTTTGCTCCTTTTGCACTCATACATATATAAAAATGTGAACATATCTGCCAGTCTATATTTCCGCATGATAACTTTGAGCGACCTCATCAAGGAGTTGTATTTATAACTGAACTTGCACGCTACATGATTTCAGTGTCCCCCACATAAAATTATACCCTACACTTATGATAAAGTTTCAAGTGGTTATGATCTGGTCAAAAAAATATATGATGCAGGCAAAGGAATGGATCGCTTATCTATACGTGAAGTACAAACTTAATAATCGTTGATCGATTTCTCTGATAGCTTTTTTTTATACTTAGTTTAGAAAGTAAGTTCAATGCTTAGTACATGTATCTATTTAAGATTGGGAAATATTTAAATTGAAGTTGTCTCTATTTAAGATAATGCTTTAATTACTTTGGCTGATCCAAACTTGTATCTCTTTTTTATTTGACAAGTATTTTGACGTTGTTTTACCGGTAGCTAAAAGGAGGGTATCTACTAATCTGCCACTCGTGCCCCCATAAGTTTAATTGTAATGCTGTTGCAAGTATACTTTGTGTATGTAACGATCTAACTTGATTGCAATTATTGCTATTTTAGCTGGCAGCTACCACAAATGTCCAACCCGCATCATCGCTGTGCCGTCGGCTGACATTTTGTTGATCAAAGTAGTGAACCAAATCGTTATTATTCCCTTGGCTGTTTTGATGGTGTGTGTGTGTGTGTGTGTGTGTTATTTGCTCTCTTGTGGTAAGAGGCAACAAAACTCGGCTCTTGCTGCATGACAACGGGTAGTCAGTTTTATCGTTGACGTACTTCTGCTTTTCGGGGCTTTTCCCCACATAACTGTGGCACACACGCACTCACCCAAATTTACAAAATCACAGCATCCACGACAAATTGGGGGCAATACAGTATGCAGCAATCCAAACTTGGCTGCAGATGCCAACAGCATATTGTAGATGCAAATTGCACTCAAAAAGTTTGTTCACATTTTGCATTGACTTTAACCCGAGGCCCGCCCCCATGTTGCCCAGTCGGAAACCAGTTGAGTTGTACAGTAAAAGTGATTATTACCTCTGCTGAGCATGTTACATAATCACTTGAGGCTTGGCTGTGACGTACGTTTTCCCGCTGATCCGTTGATCCACACATGCTGACTCACCAGCGAGTTGGCTCTTTAAATTAAAGTTGAATTTAACCCAAGGCCCCGACGTGTGCCACATATAATTTTGGGATTTTCTCAAGGCGTCGCTTGCCGGACACTAAAGTCATTGACGCCGCAGCCCACAGACCCACATACATACATTCATACCTCCATCCATTGACTTGGCCAACCCCAACCTACCGCAAGTGTGAGCGTGTTGACGTCTCTCGATCATCGTAATTATGAGTAGCTGGTCTACTACTGATCGAGCCAGTGGCACTCAGTCGACAAATTTGTTTACTGGAACTGGCTGTGTTAAGTCTCTACATCTCCGGCTCTGCTCTGGCCCATTGTTTGTTTGCTGGTGTTTTGTGTTTTGTGCGTTGGCTTGAGTCACAAACACAACGTTGTTTTTGCTTGCACTTCTTTCACAGCACCTCTCGCATTTCATATAAAATCATTGCCGGCCAGCAGCAGCACCACAGTCGATTGTAAGCCAGCTGAAAGGCAAGGTCCGAAGTCTCAAGCCGTTAAGGATTTAACCAGAAAAAAACTCAAGCGTTTATAGGAAGCACCAAAAGGTAAATAACTCAATCACAAACGTAACCAAAGCAAAAACTCTCAACAAAAAGTGAAGTGAAATGAAGTGTGGCAAGTTATGCAACATGCAAAAAAAATGAAAGAAAAATGACATGGAAAAAGCCAAAATAATATTTAAAGTGAATACAGCTATTGTTATAAGCTACATATATAGGTTCGAGTCATATGTGTGTTATTTAATGATTATAAATTAATTTGGCAACCGTATTTGTATTTGCATAAGTTGGGCAAGCATCGATGGCTCATCATCGTCAACATTTCATTGACCTTCAATTTTAATGCGAAAGCAAAACAAATCGAATCGTTGACAAACTTTTTTGGTCCGATTTTGCAATGTATCCAATGATATATTGAAAAAACGTATATAGATTAGAGTTGAACTCACAATTTCAGTGGAAAGCAATCAATTGTAATTTAGAGGCATCATTTATTTATTTACATAAAATATAAAATGTAAATTTACCGTCCCTAATTCAGATCGGATTGATTGTTATCGTTGTACAAATATATATAGCACACTTTGCGTCTGCGGCAGAATTTTACAAGCTTCATTAAAAGTTTCAAATTTATTGCCAACTTTTCAGCGCTCGCAAATCACTTGCCATAAAAATTTAAATTTTGCCATAATGTTCTGTTCGTTGCATATTCTACGGCGATCTTTAAATTCCACAACAAAATTCAATGCAAACGCATTCATTGAGCTATAGTTCTCTGCATTCAGTGCAATTTACAATACAAAGATAACATTTTACAATATAAAATATAATCAATTACTCGGCTGATTGAATATCATCCATGTGTTCCATGCGATACTTTTGATGTGTGTAAAAACTGTAAAAGTATGTGCAAATATATATTGCACAATTTATTTTGATGTCGATGAAATTGAGTTGACCGCAAAATTCGATTTTGTAGTTATTTACTGCATTAGTTACAGCCAACTGCTTCTCAGACAGCACAGCTATTTGACCTATTTGTGTACCCTTGCTAAGGGTTCAATTATTTGCAGACAAAATATGAATCGATAACAGTTATTTATTGAGAAGTGTATTCGATATTTTTAATGACTTCCAATATGAAAGAGATGTACTAGAAATTGTCACATCTATTTTCTATCTATAGATGTTTATATTGGTTTATAAGAGCATTAAATCTTCGACATGATCCTATCCCTTTTCCTGATTTTAGTCAATTAGCTTCGTTTTTATATGCATTTAACGCAATTTATATTACAAGCAGTTGCTCTTCCAGCCTCACTACTCTCAGGGGTTAGATGACCACAAAAAAAAGAAGCAAACCGGTTTGATTGCATTTCTCTTTAGGCCGAGGCACGCTATGTTTTTGGGTTGAAATTCGGCGCCAAAGCTACAGAAAGCTCGTCTATCGATGTAAGCCAACAGAAAAAAATAAGCATTAGCGGTAAACGCTGCTGTTAGCTGGAAAGTGAGAGTATATTACGTGTGCGCAAATAATTGCAGAAGGTATAACCAAAGCGAGCGGCCAAAAAATCAGTTGCCCAAAGCAGCTGCGGCAATGGCCATAACAAACGCGAGATTCGCCCATTTTTTTTTATTTTATAAAAAGTGTGTCAGTTGTGAGCCGAGTCCGCAACTGTTAAAACCCAAATAAGCCGAGCCAATAAACAAACATTGAATGAAGCATAAAAATTGCCAAAAAGAAAACAAGCAGCTCACGCACACACACACACATTAACACACACACACACACAGACACAGCCACCGACACCGACACCGAGACTCTTAAAATTCATAAGACAAGTCACACGCTGAGCGGCGCTGAGAGTCGATTCCAGAGCCGATAAACCAATCGCAGAGAAAACAACACTTTTCGCCGTTTTACCGGTTGAACCTCCATTGAAAGAATATAACTACATTTTGTTTGTTTGTTTTCGTTTTCTGTCGCTTATTAAAAAGCGTAATTAAAATTTTACATTTTACATTTTGCAGCCATGACAATGCCTGCGCTCACCTTGCTGGCCATCGTCTCTATCTGCGGCATTGGCCTTGTTGCCGGCGACGGCCTCCGACTGCCCGACCAGCAGTCGTCCAGCAACATACAACAAGTATATGCGCCGCAGCCGCAACAACAACAGACACTGCAATTCCAACAGCAGCCGCAACAACAACAGCCACTGCAATTCCAACAGCAACCACAACTGCCGCAGGCGCAGTCGGGCGTGGGTGAGGAACGTGGTCGCTCTTCCATTCTGAGCATATTTGGCCTGGGCAATGACAATGATCCCTATCTAGCGCGCACCAATACCAACTGTCTAAGTGGCGATCTATCCGAGTGCTTCAAGACACAGGCGCTCAACACATTCGATGAGATCTTCCACAGGGATCTGTATCGGTAAGAGTTTGCCACTTATTCATTCCATTTTACCATTCAACTAACTATTTCTCTATTTTAATATAGTCTCTCAGATTTTGCACGCGTTGTTCGCCTGCCAGAGACACAGCAACGCTCGCTGCTCCAAGAGCCTTTTGAGTACTCCGAGGAACCGCGCTCTGAAGATGATGACTGGAATCTGCTTGTGAAATATGCTCTGCGTCGCGCTGAACGGTAAGTTTCTGAAATGGTTGGTCAATTAAGCAAATGGCTTTGCAGTCCCACAAGTGAAGTAATGTCGGCCACAAACACTTGAAATTGACTGCGGCCTCTGGCCGGAACTTTTTTCTTTTTGCTTTTTTAATAATTTACAAGTTTTTGCATAAGCTATGTTTGCCTTCATTATGACACCTTTGTATTTTACTTTTACCCCCCAGCTTCATTAAGTCCACTGCCTTGGAGCTCGAGCTGCCCGAGGAACTGACCGAAGCAGGACGCTACGAGGCGCGCTTCATTGGCAATGACATCGACGACGAGCTGGATGCCGGTGATGGCCAGCGTGCCGGACACTTCTGTAAGTGACAATAGAGTAAATTTAATATGAGAAAGCTATCTTCTAAATGAAATTAATAATTTAATCTTAGATAAGTACAAGTTGTGCTTAATATCAACATCAACAGAAACAACAACAAAATATGATTGCATCCTTTCTATATTCAAGAACTTAAATTTGCTATAGTCTTAACTGAGGACGATATCATATATATATATATATTTAAGAACTAGGGTATTTACAAAACGAACAAAATATCTAACTACCTTTTATGAACAGATTGAATTAAGTTTTCTAATTTATATCTCCTCTTTGTGTGTTTCTTTTACCAAAACTAACTAATATTTCACTTTCCTTTCCTCCACAGCGCGTAAGAAGCTGAAGAAGATGATTATTCCCCTGCTGTTGGTGTTGAAGATTTTCAAGCTGAAGCTGTTGCTCTTCCTGCCCTTCATTCTGGGTATTGCGGGTCTAAAAAAGATACTTGGACTGGCTGCCATTATTTTGCCCGGTCTCTTTGCCTACTTCAAGCTGTGCCGACCGCCAGGCGGTGTCGGTGGCGCCTTTGGCGGTGGCCTGTCTGGTCTCTTTGGCAGCAAGCCATCATTCCCCGAGTACTCACCCCAGGGTGTCGGCGCTGCCACTTACTATCATCATCACGAGCACTATGATGGTGGACATGGTGGACATGGCGGCGGCGGTCCCTACTATCGCCAGGAGCCATCCTTTGCCAAGCCCTACAGCGATTACTACAGCAAGAGTTATCAGGGACAGCAGGAGCAGTCTCAGCAGTTGGGTGGCAATTCCATTAGCTTTGGCAATCCCCAGGAAGCCGCCTACAATGGCTACTATGGACGCAATACCGGCAAGGATATCCCAGCCGCGACGCAAACCCAACAGAAGAGTTAGGACTCGTCAGCTACAGTTGTTTAGGTCATTGTTATTTATTTGCGACCTGGCTAAATTGCATTCCTATAAGCATATTTATTACTGTAAACTGTAAATAAACGCTCAATATTAAGTTCAAAAGTGAATGCGTTAAACTGCAGGGAGTCGGGTGCTAACAAGGGGAGTTGGTAGGCGCCCCTCTTTCATCGAAGGGGTGTGCTAATTAACGGTACAAAATTTCACTACTGAATGTTTCTCCAAATGCTGCAATTGGCTCGCTGCTGCTTTGAAGTTGCTACAAATAAAATGCAGCTTTTAATTAAGGCAATGAAATACCAAGGCGAGAAATTTACGGTTAACGCAAAGGAAAAGTGGCCGGGCGTGTTCAATCTTGCTTTTCTTTAACGAGGGTCGCCGCAAGACTTCAGCTGACTGAAAATTCCAAGAAAATGGCTAACTACACACTAAATGTGTGTGGGGCAAGTTGCAGCTCCGGCTCACTATAAACAACAAGCTGACTCTTGATATATTTATAGTTTGAGAAGGAAACGCGTCAAAAAAAGGTTTATCGTTTCTAAAGCAAATCTGTAGTTTAATCGTTTTAAATTTAGAAAACTCTCAGTAGAAAGTAAACAACTCTATACTTAATAGAAACTACTATCATCTTTACAGTTGTCTGCTTTCTATTGCAATTATAATCATAATAATAAAGCTTAAAATAATTATTTTTGCCACCGCTAAAGTAATTTTAAAAAGTAAATTTAAATGGATTTCAAATTACTAAATATAGATGTTATCTTGAGCTAGATGGTAAGCCCAGATGAAAAAGGGTTTTGATATCGAATATCAACATAAAAATCGCAGTGGAACCGGTTACAAATATTTACATATGAATGTGAAATATATGTCTTGATTTTAATTTCTCTTTTACTGAATGATATAATTTCATATAAATATAAATATTACTTATACTACTTCAATGAACTTAAACAGGCTTTCATTAAAGACATAAAATTGCCAAACACGTTTTAAACTGCTAAAAAAATATTGTATAATATTTTTTAAATCATAAAAGTGGCTTAAAAACTATTAAATTCATAAGCCAATTTATTTGAAATTGATGCTTATTGTGCCCACCCACATATTTATAAATAGCACCTCGTGTGGCGCTGTCTCGAACACAATGTTGGCAGTTCAAAGTCAATGCCAAAAGCTGCCGCTCTGCCCGTCCTGGCCACGCGAGGTGACAACACTTGCAAAGCATTGACGAAGACGATGAAGACAGACCTGGCGACTGGACCACATTTTCCGAAAGAAAGCGGCAGCGGCAGCCGCACATGAGAAATTGTTATGACTTTGCCAGTGGGCAAGTGGGCAGTGGCAGGCAGATAGCCAGGTGCTGGTGGAGTTGTTGGGGACGGGGATGGGGAGGGTTGAGCAGACAACGAGCCAACTGGATCGGGCGGACGCAATGTGATTTGGCTTTGGTGTGGTTTGATTTGGGACCACGCACAGTCACAATAAATAAAGAAATAAAAAAGAGGCAAGTAAAAAATGAGGCAACGGTTTATGGACAGATCGTGTAGCGCTTTTTTGCGCCCCACTGCCAGCCACTTTCGTGGTGTGCCACATTTGAGGAGCTGCCCGCTTTGCAGTGGTTGCGGCCACTCATGTTAGCCTACTTTGGTCGCCTCGCAAATTCGAGCAAATCTTTGCCATTGCTGTTGTTGTTGTTTTTGCTGTTGTTGTTGACCGCCGGCCAATTTACAATGAATGCAATAACTTTGTCCGTGCATGACAAACAGTTTGATTAATTAAATGGCTGGGTCCACTGCTCAACAGACCCATCAGCAAAAATTACCCAACCTCTCCCCACCCGCACCGCAATGTTGTCTCTAGGGCAGCACAAAAATTAAATGAAAATGTAATTTCGAATGAAACCATGGAGATAAATCTGGCTGATTATTTGGGAATATCATGCCGTTAATTAAATGCAGGCATCCACAGCAGTTTCCACATGTCGCACACGATGTGGCAATTACAGTTGCAATAAAACACTCATAAAGAAAAACAAGCAGTGTACAATGCCACATATATTGGCATGACAATGCTTGTAGTTTCCGCAGAATGCAATAAATGTCATTCCCAGCTGATCCATGGATAAAGCTCTTAATTTTGAATCTATATAGTGTAGCACGTACTTAATATGCATTTGCATAAACATAAAATGGCATTTCTTAATACAAATTGTATGCTTTAATTTTCTTCATAAAATGTTTGAACAATATTTCTTATTGAATAAAATAAAATAAAATAAAATAAAATAAGTCGACTTTCCCTACGAGTCTAACTAGTCTCGATAACATGTCTGCCAAACAGGCATTTCTTAATTGGTACAACTACATGGAAATTTCACGTTTGCATGTGAGTCATGTCCCCCCGCACCCTAGCTCCTCCCCACTGACAACATCTGTGGGAAAATTGGCCTGTTTGTTGTTGTGAATTGGGTCTGTTGCTGTTTACTTTCAGTTGCCTTGTTTTCGCAAAGAAAAGCCTAAAGATAATAAAAACAAAGCCAGCAAAAGCAACAGAACATAAGCAAAGTCAATTGGTCCCACTGTATTGGCTGTTGTTTGACTGTTTTGGCTCAAAGACAAGGCCATTAACGCTTTTTGGCCAGCATGCACAAGCTGAGCTCAGAATTTCTTCGAACTGGCTAAACAAGTCCCAGATCCAACTTGAGCTTTTTCCAAGTGTTTTGGGACCAGTTTTGATACAAAAGTAAATTGGAAAAACAAACTCCGATGCCGATGTCGACGCAGAAGTCGGCGTCGACGCTGACGTTGACGTTGACAGAGGCCTGCATTGTGTTTGCGTTGCCGCTTTTGGCCGCTTTTCATATAAAATCGAAACCGCTGGCGGAAAATTCGCATTAGGTTTTCTTATAAGACGACGATGTCAACAGCTGCCGCAGAACAGTCAACGTGACATTTGTGCAGAGCGTAGACGGAAAAGCGACAACGCCGCCGTTGTGTCTCAATTGTTTTCTTGGTGCGTGTGTGTGCGAGTGTGTGTGACTATATATATGTGCCAGGACATTAATGATATGAACTCTCTGTTTATAGTGATACCCAAAAACAAGACAACACAGCTACTAACTAAACAAGTGCTACATTATTCAGCAAAAAGGCAACAAGGAAACAACGACAACAATCAATAACAATATGCAGGCATTTACTTTCTATACGCTCCTGGGCATAACGCTCGTGATGGCGAGCACGGCAAGTTCCACGCCCACCCTAAGCGGAAGTGACAACTTGGTAAGGTCAACATAAGTTTTTGCAATCAACAAAAAAAAAAAAAACAAAAAAATAAAAACAAGAAAAATGAATGTGCCAGCGATAAGAATGAAAAATTGTTAGCCAATTCAAGCTCAGCGGATATCCTGGCAGGAAACCCGCAAGCCAGTTATGTTTATTTTGTTTATTTTTTATTTAAACCTTATCAGTATCAAACACTGCTTAAGGGTTGCATTACACACACAAAAAATGTCAACCTTTTGTTTGCACTTGAGTTAAAATGGGTCTGAAATTATTATCAGGCAAATAGCAGCTGCGTCAAACTGTAGCCTCGAGCTAATCAAAATTAAACTGCTTTCACAGATAACTGGCGACTATGGCGATAGGGAAGATGAGCAGATAATGGTCAAGCTGAATGAGAAATGCATTCACAATGACAGTCATTCGTGTAACATGCTGAAGACAATCGTCTTTTTGGATCGTATTTTTAAAAAATCGAACATTGATATAAGCGAAAATTTCCGTGTGTCAAGAAACAGGTGAGTCTTCAAAATAACTTTTGACAACTAAACCAATAACATCAATCCTTAGAGATGTGTCTGAGATACCCAATAATTACGAGGATGAACTGCTGCTGGCACGCGCCATGGACTCAGATGAGGAATCCTACGGCTTGCTGATAGCCAACAAGCTGTGGAGATTTGTGCGTTCGCGCACACTGCGCTACAGGTTCTCGGACAATGCGGACTTTGTGTTGAGTAGCGATCCCAAGGGCAATCTCAATATGGGCGTCTCTGTGCGCCCCATTGAGGCCTTGGAGGAGGGACGTGGCAAGATGAAGAACATGGGTCCCATGATGATGATGATGGCTGCCAAAACGGGAATGGTGGGTGCCATCCTGCTCAAAGGACTTTTCTTGCTGGCTGGTAAGGCGTTGATTGTTTCCAAGATTGCGCTACTGCTGGCTGTGATAATTTCGCTGAAGAAGCTGCTGTCACAGAAGAAGACCATTGTGGAGGTGCCATCGCATCATGATAGCTACAGTTCGGGCTGGTCGCGTGCTTTCGACGGGTTCGTGGAGGGCTTGGCTCAAGTGCCGGCTCACTTGATGGCGCAAGAGGCACAAGAGATGGCTTACAGTGCGCATCAGCAGCCCGCCAAGGTGGCGCAATAAAATACTAACAAAACAAATTGCACTACCAAAAAAAAAAAGCAAAAAAACAAAACAAAAAAATAATAATAATAAAATACGCGAAGCTTTTTAATTAATGTTTTGATGAATTGTTGCATTTACAAAGTGAGGGAAGACCCCTGTGAGGCTCCCACGCTTTCCTCATTACATTTATGAATAATACTTTCTCTTTAACACAAACTCTTGATTCTTTAGCCTAACGATCTCTTACACTGTCTTTGGCTCTCGTTATCTCTTTGCTTATATTTTCATGACTTAATCTATCATACTCATTTATATAGATAATTCTAATACTCTCGTTATATATTATTTATATTTATTGCTTATGTTAATTATTTATTCACTACAAAATAAAATACTTGAATATAAACACAACACAATTTTACAATTGTTGAGCCAACTTGTGCTCTTCTCTTCTTTATTTATTTATTTTATTATATTTAATTTATTATTATTATTTTGTTATTTTTTTGTATATTTTTGTAGCTTTGCTTTTGCTAATTTCAGATATTCAACTAAGCTAAATGTGTGCGTTAGGTCTCTCGATAAGCTACGAACAATCCAATAAATAATAAAAGTAGTATAAATAAATAATTTAATTAAGCTAATAAGCAGCTTAGAGCACTCCTCGTTTGCCGGATGTTCATTTATGGCAGCAGAACCTCCTCACCTCTCCTCCTCCATCATACACTGAACGGTCTTTGGTAGCGGTTAGGAGCCAAAGCTGCACTAATTGGCTAGGCATCAATTCCATTCATCCTAGGAGCGGTAGAAGGGCAGCTGCATCTGCGGTTGCACATAATTGTAGATGAGCGGTCGTCTTGCAGGCGTGGCTGCAACAAAAAATTCTCCTTTTAATATACCCAATCAATATCCAGCCAAAAAGCTGTATCCAAAATAGTTCATTAAAGCGCTCAAAAAGTTTGTGAGCTGAGCAAAACTTTCGAGTGTCAACTTTGATAGCCAGCTTGTTTGCTCACTCTACGTGCAGCCGCAAATTATGCAGCGATTTTGAACGCCGCGATTTTGAGCGTATATATATAGGTGTGTGTGTGTGTATGTGTTAACTAATTTTAATAGCGGCTTTAGAACGTGAGGCAACTGTAAAGAAACAACCACATAGAGCATAATTCGATTTACGGCAAATAAGAAAACTTTGCAGTCTCGAAATTTAATTAACAGAGTGTGGTAATACTTTTAATTAAGTTAAGCTGCACAAAATGAACATCATTAAACTGCAAGTTGTTAAAAGCTGCAAGTGTAAACTGTAACTGTAATTAAAATGCAGCTCAGTGTTACTTTGTAAGTCCTTGACTGTTTGGTATTACTTAGTGAAATTCGTCGAAAATAAATGTGAGTTAATAATAAATGGCAGTGCATGAAGGATACACTTATACAGCAGCAGCTCGAAAAAGCTGCGACTACAAGGATATTGATTACAAAAGCGTAGCTGCAATATTTTAAATCTCATTTCTTACTTTCTCAGTAAAAATATCAATTATTATACAACATCAATTTAAATAAATATGGCGGTGCATTAACGATAATTAACCAAATACAATTACTACAGATGAGTCCTGGAATATGGAGTATTGATAGATGTGATAGATAACTTTCCCCGTTAAGCTCAAACGACAAAAATGTAATTTCATTGTAAAAGCCAGAGCAACTAAATGTGCTATATATGCTCTCGTCTAACTAAGATAGTTAGCTAAAACAGATGTGTCCTTTTAATATGGTATGTTGAACAATTTGAATTCCATCTATATACTTGTAATGATCGGATAGTATGCCAAATTGCTGTACTCAGGAAGGAAAGCAAAAAGGACAGTAAGCGGGCTTAGTTGTGTGTAGGGGCCAGGTTAAGGTTTTGAAAAACATTGTTGTTTCTGAATCCAAAATGGAACCACAAATGCGTGCAAAGGCAACAGAGTTGAATAGTAATATTTATATACTCTACTCAGTCGTCATTCTCATAATCCGACTCTGCGATAATTTCGGCCACGGCAGTTGCTGCGGCTAGTATATTGGCATCGAAATGGTTACGACCTGGACTACGCCAATGCTGTCTTCCTGGCGATCTACCCGAGCGCAGCAAATCTAGAACAAGGGTATATGTGTTTTACGAGTGCACTTACTTTTCGCTATCCAAGAGTCCTCACGTTTGATCTTGTGGCCCAGGCCGCCGAAGGCGCCTAGTGCTGCCAGTGGATTTGTGTTGTTGCTGCCATCTGTCGAGACCTGAGTTTGGATGTGAGTCTCAGCAGCCAGGCTCTCCAATCCGGGATGGCCGGGATGCGGCATCTGGCCGCCACCGGCCACAGCCAACTGATGTAGTGCACTTGGATACATTTCGGGCGAGACTTCGGCCGCATGCATTGGATAATCCATGGGGCCATAGGGCATCATGTAGGGTGTGTGCTCCGGAAATTGATACATCATTCTGTAAGTAGCGTTTAACAAAGGGCATAACACAATTCAGCTCAACGAGCTGAGCTCACTTACTTTTCACTGGCATTGTCCATGAGTTTCTTGATCAGCACAATGGCTGCAACAACAAAGGCAATTTTAGACAGAATGAGCGCCTTAAGAGTGAGTAAGCCAACCGCCTTGGCGGCCACCATCGTCCATCCGAAGGTTGTGGCTGCCAGATACATGGGTATATACATTTGGAACTGCTTCTTGTCCTGATTATGCTGATGACGTCGACGTCCGCCCAGTAAGCCACCAACACCACCGCCGCTGTCGCCACCGCCCAAGAGTCCACCTGCGCCTCCGCCACCCAAGAGTCCTCCTCCTCCGCCACCGCCGCCACCGCCGCCATTACCCTGAAGTCGGCCTGTTTTTGTATTTGTGGAAACAAGACACGTTTTAAGCGTAATGGCTTTAATGGTGCAGGATGTGTTGGGTAAGAGAGTGGGTCACAGTAGTTTGTACTGGATTGTAATTCAGGAAAGTGATATGATTGATGTTTTCAACGTCATCGTCTGTGCAACGAGCGTCACACCTAATGAATATAAATAATGAGAACTACATGCCCATAGAGCGAAACATTATTTAGTATGCTTCAGAGGTCCTGCCAAGGTTAGGCATTTGACATATGTTGCCAGTGGGGCAGAATCAGCTCTGTCGCATTAGGTCAACTTTCATGCGAATGCGAGCCGCATGACAAATGATCCGAGCATGGAAGTAGCCAAAATAAACTTTTTACTTGCAAAAAAAAGCAAAAGTTTTTACAATTTGTTGCTTATGTTGAAAAGCAGTAAAACGAGTCAGAAAGAACAATTTCGAGAAGTTACTATATTATTTATGTATTGCGGAACTATTGATGTTGGAAATTATGTTCCTAGGAAGCAGAAACTGAAACTAAACTTAGTAAAATATGGAGGACAAAAATGTGTTCTTCAAACAAATCAATTGTTAGGAATGTTCACAGTAGATAATAGGAGTTTAGAGTGAAAGTAAACCATTTATTATCACATTTATTGGTAGCTATTTAAAATAGATAAATATAGCCAGAGAAATTCAATGCGAGCCTCAACAAGTTACATTTTGCTTTCAATTTCAATAAGTACTGCGAAGTTTTAATGATAATGGCTTTTAAATTGACATCTTATTCTCCCCCTCCGACCTAATTATATGTGGACTAAGCCACTGGTACTAAAGAAACGCACATGTTAGTTGTTGGTATCAGGTGTTGGACTCGGATTGCCAACTGCCCCCGTCCAATTAGATGTGGATCAATCAAAGCCAGCACTCAGCACCCCACATTACCTGTGCCACTCGACGCCTTCTTCAGAAGGGCCACTTCAATATAATCGCTATCATCCTCGGCACGCTGTACACTGAAAACCATGGGCCCCACGGGCACACGTATCGCATTTCCGCTGACAAAGTCCATGACGCTGGACAGGCCACGTCCACTGCCTGCTGTCGACCCCCACTTGTGCTTGTGGGCGTCATCGAGAGCGGGCAACTTCACCAGATCGAACAGTCCCAGTTTGATGGTTTCGCCGCGTCGATATGAAGTCAAAATGCCATTGGCAACATTGTGCAGGCAACTGGCATTATTGGCGCACTTCCAGCTTAATTTATCGAGCAGGTCCGTGTTCTCCACACTTTGGGCGGGATTAGTATTTTTTGTCGTTGCTTCGGTTTCAGTGTCCAGTGCATTTACTGCTTTAGCGCCGCTTCTTTTGTGTATTGCCGCATTCGAAACGTGCAGCAATAAAAGCGCAAGCAAAGCGCAACTGGCAGCGAAGGAGTACAACATAATGAAATTAAAATATTTAAAGTTGCGACTAAACACTTTTATTTTTCTTGTGCACAATTAGCAACTGCACTTCACTACACAACACTGGAAAAGGACGAGGACGAGAACGAGCACGCGGCGTATCCTTCACATGGATGTTCTTCAATTAAAGTTGGCAGCTGCTGCAACGCGTTGCAACACGCCGCTATAAAGACTAATTACTTACTGTGGCATGCAACTCGGTTTTATTGTTTAGCCAAGCAGCAATTGCTCTGGCTTCAACATCCAACGACGTCAACGCCAGCATCGACAGCGCCGCAACGCCTTAGCATATTATGCTGCCACTTTGCTACAGTTTTGATTTCAAGCCAGCCATCTGATTGACGACAGCCATCACTCAGTGGGCAGTAGCATCATCAGCCGATTCCATTCAGCTGCTAGTCATGCTATGGCACTGTAGCAGGAAATCGTCTAATAACTAAAAGAAAAAGTCACTTTGTAATAAACTTGAAGAATTCCAATTAAATTTGACAAATATAATAAAAATATGTATACAAATAGCTTAAATTATAAATGGAAGTTACAACAAAAAAATCGAAATTGATGTCAATGTCCCTGAATATATCTAAAACTGAAAAAAGATTGTTAACTGAATTTGTCTATAAATAGTTGAAATTAGAAATAATTTTAATTTCAATGCTTTGAAATATATAACAATTCTTAATTGATGTCAATAGCTTTGAATAGATTTTAAAATGAGAATGGATGCCAAAATCCTTATAACTATAAATTCAGATATACCAAATAAATATTGCCACGCATTATGTAAAGTAATATTAATTGATTTTCAGAGATTGCCTGACATGTCTTCAAATGATTACTTGGGAATATTTCACTTTGTCCCACTGTACTACTGTTAGCATCGGTCGTAAAATCACATTTTGTTGTGTGCTTTCTGGCACATGTGTTGCATGCAGCAGCATTTTATTTTTTATTTGCACGGGAACTTGGCGTTGCCCTGTAGTTCAAGGGTTGGGGTACTTTGTGGCATTTCCATAACTGCACGTCAAGAAGCCAAATGCTTTCGTGTGCGCACTGCATCCTGCTGTGCCGAACACTGCTCTACCATCCCCCCCATTCCAATTGCCACACTCTCCCTGCCATGTCCGAGCAATGCTCTAATGTAGTTAATTTTCTGCTCATTAATTTGCTCGTAATTTGCAGAAAACAATTTTGCTGGCAAAAGTAAAAGCAAACAATGCCAGCCATGGACAATTAAGACACACCGCGCTGGTGGAGCAGGTGGTGCAAGTGAAGCCGGTGGAGCACTGGATGGTGGTGGCAATGCGGCGGCAACATGTGGCTACGCCTCGGCAACTCATTCGAGTCTGGGAGCAGTCAATAAGTGTAACAAAATTGCCATCATACAAATAAATATTATAAATAATAAAAGAAAAGTGAAACGAACTATTAGCTCTCGTTTTTCACAAGTAGCCGCAGCAAGAGCAACTGCAAGCGGTTCAGTTTTTGTTACATTCTGTTGCACATTTGGCTTGGCTATGGGGCATGTATGCTAGTAGTATGTCGGAGGGTGGGGTGTGGTTTGTGGTTTGTGGTTTGTGGTGTGTGGTGTGTGGTGGGCAAACACTTTGCGCTGCATCTTGCATTTGGCTAATAACGAAACTCAGTATGGCAGTCACGCAGGCCAACTGACTGCTCGATATAATTGCCCAAAAGCTTGCTGTGTTGCTGTTTGCCTCTTGTTGTTTGTAATTTGGAGGCATTGGCAATGGCAATCAGACCTCAACGGTTGCAACTGGCACTTTGCCAACTGCTGTCTTTGCCTTATCTAAGATCAACATAATAACAATAATCCAGACGCAGCAGCCAATGATAGGTTACACTTTTATTTTTTTAGTTTCCCACCATCTTTGTGCTTATTGTTGTTATTGTTATTGTTGCTGTCTGTTATCGGTTTGGCAACCCGACACCAAAAATCGACAAACTATTGTCCTCTTCACGGTCAATGCCACAGCAACGTGTTGGGCACAAAAGCGCAAGTAATGCGAAGCGGTTCGCCTGGTTTCGTTCAACAAGAAAGTGAGGTAGCCACAGTGCACATTGGTCGCTGCCAATAGCCGAAAAAGTCACTTTTTAAATCATATTTTCCAGAATTCAAGTGATAATAATACGATTGTAAAAATAAAAACAATTTATGATTACATTTATTTATTGAATGAAATAAATCAAAATAAGTATTGAAATTTCACAGTATTAGCATTCGATTGCAGAAACAAAAACAATTTTGAACAGTTATTAATTTAAATAAATAAATACAAGTATTCAAAATAATGGTATTTATTTTTTAATTATTTTTTTTTTTTTCAATATTTTTGATTTTTTTGTAATAGTTTTTTTAGTAACCTTTAACTATTGACTGTACTTCCATCTCATTCCTATCGTGAGATTTTGTTCAAATATTTTTTTATTCATATTGTAAACTGTTCAAAACAGCTGTCACCAAGTGTAGCACATAAATTTCTCCCAGACAAAATGTTCTTGCGACGCATTTTATTGTGCAACTGAAATATTGTGTTGTGCAGATTGTTTATTTGGTAAAACCACAAGGAAAAAGGCAATCATAAAACTGAATTTGAAATCCAATGTCATAAAACGTTACTATTTTTGTTATTTGTTAAGAATTTGAAAATCCAAATTTTTTACATATTTTTTATGAAGTTATTGCTTTTTAAATGTATGGTATGGTAGGGGGGTTGCAGGAGCGGGCAGACATTCAATCATGCTCACTTTAACATCTTAATGGCTCCCTCGTTTGCACAAAGTTAAATCCATGCAATTGAAACCACTGTTCAAGTGGCAGCTCCATACTGCCAACAGGTCCAGGCCAGACTTCAGTGCAGTTAAGTCCACTGTCCGTGACTGCGTTTTGCACGTCATCCAAGACTTTGCGTGGAAGGAAAAGTGAAACGGAGGGTTCGTGGGGGGATTAAGTGGGTTGGCGGGCGTTGCCATTGTACAGAAAGTGGTAATTCAATGCCAATCCATGTTGCCACAATCTACTATGTCAGCAGCACATTAGATATACATTTGTAGGTGTGTGTTTGCACGTGTGCAACTCAAAGTTTAATGATCCTTGACTTTCGTCGCAAACCACAACCGGATCCACTTTAATATAGGGCCAGTCACAAGTGCAGCCACACACCTTTATTAGAGACGACAACAGAAGCAAAGACAGCAGTTACATTAATTTGTCAGGACTTCGAAGAATATTTGTACCTAGTTGTAGGACATGTTGAGTGAGTACAAAGTGCGGCTTAAGGGCAGGTGCAACTGTTAATTAAGAGAAAGTTTTTTAAATATCATTTTTAATGAAATTGTCAAAAGCAGTTTATTTCTTTCAAATAGTACCCTGCAGCTAGAAATGGCGTTTACGAAGCTATGCAAATATCTGGATGCTCTGTTTTTAAATAAATATGTAAAATTTCTCAAGAACCCCAGGCACAAAATACTACAACAAATTTGTTTCAATAACTTTATACATTTTGGTATTTCACTTAAAAAAAAAACGTTGAAAATTTGACAAGGACTTTATATCATGTAAACTTTTGTCATCTAAAAAAAAAAAAGAAGAAGCAATCACTTTATAAAATGTTTCTTTAACTTAACTTAAAACAATTATTATAAAACTTATGTTAGCTCAATTTTACAAGGCGCTAAATGAAACGCGACGCTGATTATTAAGTCTAGCTTTAAAAATGTATTAAGCAACAAAACAAAAGGATATCCTCCAGTTGTAAACTGTCATCTTAAACGTAATTTCATGTTTAATTTGTTTTAGTATGTCTCGTTCATGATTGCATTACAAGGAGTAACTTTTTTTTTAAAATGTGCCCCCTTCAAACTAGTCCGGAAGTAAAATGGATTGTATTACTCGCTGTAAGGAGATTGTAATGAGCACTGAATAATTGATGTGTCCAAGAGCAGAACAAATAAAATTGGAAGCTTGTTGCGGAAATTCCTTAAAAGCTGCCAGCCAACAATGAGAGATGTTCTTTAAATGCGAGTGGAGGCATTGCAATATTTATTTGTCCCAAAGCACTAAGTTAGTACAGATATTGCATGTCTGCCATTTTTGACTACTTGTCTCTGGCTTCATTAGAAGCCAATCAAAATTAATGGATTATAGACATGCAAAAAAATGCAAGTATTTGTTTCGTTTTGAGTGCCAATTAAAGTAAATGAATATTTATGTGTTTTTCTTCATAATAATATTTATTATTTTTCTCTAATTGTTTGCAGCCAGACAGCATTAGTAAAATGTTGTTTTGTTGTCTCCCCTGCAGTTGTTATTGTTTTTTGTTATTTTCGTTTTATTTTCTCTGGCACAAATTTCGCTGATGGTATTGTACTTTGATTGTTGTTTTGTTGATGTTGATGTTGCTGTTGCGATTTCGTGCTGCTTCTTGTTAGTTTTCATTAAGCTTGGCTCATCGATTGCCTGTGCGCAGCGATTCGTTTAATTTATTTTAATCTAATTGTCTTCTAATTAAAATACTTGAACAATTTCCATTAGATTTCACCAGCAGCAGCAGAGCACCCGCTGCGGCATTTCAAATGATATTCCATTTGAGCTGCCCATTTATCAAATCACACTAATTACATTCCATTTGGTTCCTCATTTGTAGCAGCAGGATGTGTGTAATCCGTTATCCGCTCCCAAAACACTGGAAATTCACACATTTAAATTAATTTTGTTATATGTGGTTATGCTAAAAAAAAAAACACTACACACTTTCAGGCGCAGCTCTTTTTGCAGCAGCCTTTGGAGCGCCCCAGAAAATGTTGTCAATCTCAGACGAATGAATGAGGTCTGTTAGTTCATAGCTTCACAGACATAGTGCCTCATCCCCACAGATATGCACGTGAATTACCAAGAATTTTGTCTAGCTCACAAATTAGTTTATGATTATGCAACATGTACAAATTAATATCAAAAGCAAGAAAATATACGAGTATATCTAGAATACAGTAACTCATCATTTACATTTGGGATATTGTATATTGAGGTTATACTGGGGAAACCGCAGCAGTAACTGTACTTTAATACAGGGTACTGCGTAGTCGAGTCACCTTAACATAAGACTCCCTTGCAGGAATCCATGTATTAGGGAACACACAAAGACAAATGGAATAATATCAAACAATTATGGCTGCCTCAAGCAGTCTGTCTAATAGAGTATTTCGTACTGATGGGTTACCCATTAGACACATTGACGTACACATGCACCCCCCTCACCCACGCTGCTGCTTCTTGTCTGCAGTGGCACTCAATCAACCGCATACAATGCACACATTGCAGCTCATTGAAAGGCAATCTGGAGCCACGGAAACTTCAATTATAGAGACCATGTGGATGATGATGATGCTGCACAACAATCAATTATAACAAGTTGCCGATACAGATCCCATCTATGCAGCGTGCAACAATATACTCTGAATGAATTCACAATAGTCCCACTCAAATGAATCGAATCGCAGCGCTTTCCATGGAAGAGCAACGGGCTCCGACGTGACCACCACAGCTGCTGCTGCTTCTCGATGATCTGCTTCTGCCAACGGTAGATATGAGTTGTGAGATGTGAGATGCGAGTTGTGAGCTGGTCGATGGTAGATACTTTCTTTTTATTGCCGTCACCGTCTCAAAAGGCAAACGTAACGAGTTCAGATCAATTTTGGTTGACTTCACATCGCGAGCGCAGTTCAATAACGTTTCGACTTGACTTGTTTTTTGTTGCGGATACATTGTTTTTTTGCTGTTGTTGTTTTTTTCTCATTTTTTGGAAGCTTCAAATTTCCAGCTATAATAATAATAATAATAATAATAATGTGTATGTGTGTGTTTGTATGGGCCGTGTACAACAATATGTTAAATATAAAAATTAATACATCGAGAGTGAAAGTTATTGCTTTTTGAGCGCAACAACGTCGATCATCATCATAATGATGATGGTGGTGATGATAATGATGATGCTGCTGCTGCTGCTGATGCTGCTGATGCTGTTGGATGCTGATTTCTTTTGATGGGATATTGAAGCTTTACGGACTTAAGTCACGCCAATTTGATTAATACATATTGTGCAGTATTACAAAATAGTCGAAAGGTGTTATAAGGCTTATGAAACGCATGAGAGATGTCAGACCAGACAACTCAGACATATTATACAGTCTTAGGAACACTTGACTCTGGCTTTGGCAAAAAAAGGTCGCAATGGTAAAGTTTTGGCTATTTTATTTTTAATGGCTAAAACTTGACGCAAATAACTGTTAAATGTCTTGCAGTCACATTCGACAGAGCAATCAAAATGTGAGTCAACTTTCGCTTTTATAGCACGCACATCATGAGGGCAAATGGAGCTGTTTAGGCCCAGTTTAGGATACACAGATAGATAGATAAAGAAAGACAGAGACAAAGAGAGAGAGAGAGAGAGAGGGAGACAATTGTGTGAACCAAAGTCGGGTGCATATAATACATAGTAATTTGTGTGTGGGGTGTGCGTTAGAAACAAACCTGTGGCACTTTGACTACCTCTAATTTGTATAATTTCGAGAGCTATCAAGTTGAGTGGGGGACGAGTTATATTCGGAGCTAAATCAGCGGAGCGTAACTCACGACTGTCTGACCAACTGACCGTTGAAAATTGAAATTGAAAATTGCAATGGCCACTGAAGAAGAAAATTGCACTGCAAACGCGAAGAAAAACGCAAACTGAAAGCATTTCCACTTATTGTACTTTTATTTTGTTTTGCTCACCATTGTTTTAATTTTCAATTGTGACAATTCACTTTCGGGATGCTTCAGTGATTTGGTTTTGGCCTTGGGAAAGCTGTCTTGGTAGAATAGTTGGCTATAAAATATGACCAGGCCATTTTCAAGGTTTTTAGTTGATACGCAAACGCTTTAGCGACATGTGCCGTCTACGCTGTTCACTGAGCCTGCTACTCAGCCTGCTGTGCCTCACCAGCGCCAAGCTGGACAACTGCAACCGGGAGTCGCCGACACTACTCTGTCGCGGCGAGAATGCCTTGAGGAACGTGCTCCGTAATCTGAGCAAGAGCGACAAACCCCTGGTTCTAATGCGGGGACTGGAGATTGTGCCACTTCACAACGAAACCACTGAGAATGAGTTGGAGGCGCCACACTCTGCAGATGGGGATACAACGCTGCTAGACTGTGTGTCCACCTATTTACGTACGCATGAGCTGAACTTAAAGCTGGCCGATTTGCTGGAGGACACAAGCGATGGCCAAGTGGCAGGTGGGTTATTGTTGTTACTATTATTGTTGTTGGCCAATTGGCCATGCCACTGATTTGTACTTGACTATTCAATTTGGTAGAAAAGTTCGTAATAGGATTATGATATTGGCCACAATTTTCGTTTGTAATCTGTGTCAACCAAAAGAACATTGGCCATTTTGTGTGTGTTACAGAAATTTGAAAAAAGTGCGTGACAACTTAAGAACTAAGTTTATTGTACTCTTGTAATGGGTATTATTTTTGTTGTCGAGCTGTGTATAACGCATTTATGGAGGAGTACCCAAAGAGAATACATACTCTTGATCACTAAATATTCTATAGCAACTTAGAATCATGTCAGAATCATTGTGTCCAACAAATTTATGTTCCGATTCCTATTCGGATACGCAAAGTATACAAATTTCGACCAAGGTTTCTGTAATTTTGCTAACTTTTTTACAGTATTTGGTCAGCAGTAGGAGTGAGCTCTGCCAGGTTGTGTTATTTTCGGCGTGCATAAAATAACCATTCTTTCTTGTTATATCCTGGACCCATTAAAATGGTTAAAAGGGAATAATGAAATTGTGCAAAAGTATGTAGCTTGTTGCAGAAATCATGGGGAGTACCCCATAGGCATAAATATATTCCTGATCAGGATGAAGACTCTGGTCCGAAAACCTGATTATAAGACGAGAATCACAATAGCAAAAAATATACCGATATCCATGCTACCATATCATTTAGTTAGCATCTCACTTTTTATTATATTTCTGCAAAATATTATTATCAAGGATTAAATATATATAAATATTATAATATATGTAAGGACTGTAAAATAATCCACAACAACTTTGATGGATTGCAGCAATATATTATATGCAATACATACATATTTATTCAAAGGGTATGTAATCATTGACTTGTTAGCAAGTTGTTCTTTTTAGTTAATGTTTTACACTTCAAACCAGCTACGGTGCCACAACTTGTGCCTCAGAACGCACCACAGTTTGGTTTAAATTTATATATGTATATATATATCTTAGCACCATTCCTAAGCAGGTTGAACACACGCAGATTTATGCGCTTGCCCCAAACACAGTCTCATAAATTGCAATCTTATTTCCACTCTGACAGAGGCACGCAAAAAGGACAAAGGACAGGGCATGCTTCTGGCCATGGCGCTAATGTTTGGTAAAATGATGGCCGTGCTTGGACTGGGTGGAATTGGGGCGCTGGCTATGAAGGCGCTGGGCGTGGCCATGATGGCACTGATGATGGCCGGCATTGTGGGCCTTAAGTCTGCGGCACAGCATGGCAACGAGTCGAGTCACAGCATCTCCTACGTTACAGGCGAGGGACATCATCATAAGAGACGCCGCCGTGCGGCACGCCACCTGCAAGTGGTTAACGAGCAACCTTTGGCTTATAGGTCTTGGGCGATCTAAGTTAACACTACTCGCATATTTGTTACCATTTACGTACGTTTAGGTTAAACTAATTTATTATGACATGCAACAATACAAAAGGGGGCAGCTTGTTTAATATCTCAAAGGGGGGCGTAGTCTCTGAATGCATTCAGAGTTGGTTCTTTGTTCCATACTCATAGGTGTCACTGTCGCAGCATTATTTGGGATCTTGTTTACTTCAGCTTCAGTTGCTGTTGCTGAGGCAGAGACTGATGCTGATGCCTTGGCTGCTCTTCGTTTTATGAAATTGGTGAAAGTTTATTTCAGTTCAGCTCACATTGTGTTGCCAGCAGCAGCAGCAGCAGCAGCAGCAGCAGCAGTAACAACAACAACCACAACGGACAATCAACCTACTCACAGCAGCCACACTCGATTTGTAGTTGTGCCTGCTTCAATACCCTACTTTCCATTGGCATAACTGCTTTGGCAATGTATTTAACATTATTGGATAATTTAAATGGTTCTAAACATTAGCCCCATTAACCTCCCTTAAGACAACTTTGTGTGTTCCGAATTAAGATGTGTAGTTATGCTAAAGGCTCAAGGAATATCGAAAAGGCTTTACCTATGCGAAACATTTCAGTATTGGCCATTTTTGATATTTTAAAATCGAATACATGTCCTTAATTGCAAACCTCACACAGCTTAGCTAAGCAATTTTTTTTATCATTTTGTTAACAGAATATTAATATAAATACATTCTGAACAGAATATATCTTGATGATTTCACAAAATGTATGCACTCTCTCCAACTTTAGCCCTTTTGGGATTCTGAGAGCATTTAATGGTCAACTACACTCAGCAGATTGGCACTGTTGCCATGATTGTTATTTGGCTTTTTGCCATTAATTTACCAGATAGTTTTTATGCTGTGTACGCATATTCCATAATAAGGTTGTCAGCTGAATTCTCGGAGGCGTTTCAGATTTCTGATCTGGGACTTGGGATTTTATATTTTCTGGTGAATTAGGTAGATTGGATTTGCATATTGCCACAGTTGTTGTCTGCTCAACTTTCACTCTATTTTGGCAGCGAGCGCAACGGTTCTTTTTTCGGACGAGCCTGCACAGCAGCAGCAGCAGCAGCAACAGCAGCAGCAACAGCCACAACTGAATCGTAAGTGCCACGGGCAACAACAACAGCAACAGCAACAGCAACAACAAAAAGTAGGGGTAACGGCAATAACAACAAACTACTGGCATGACAGACCTACATTTTTGTTTTGGCCACGCTGCGTTCTGTTACACAATATCAATTAAAGCCGCAACCGGCGCGCCGTCGGGGGCACTTGAAAAACCCGTTAAGCTCTTGCGGCAACAGGGACACCTCTTCTTCTTCTTCTTCTTCTTCCACTTCTTCTTCTTCATCATCTCCAACTACTTCTACCAATGAGCGCAACATGCTCTACCTCGCACCTCGAACCTTGGCACTGGCAGTGGCTCTACCACAAACTATGTCTCTGCTTCTGCCTCTGCCTTTGTCTCTGTCTCTGCCTCTGACTCTGACTGTGCCTCTGACTGTGGCTCTGACTACTCCGGTAGTGGCTTCTACCGCTACCGCTGCCCGGCGGGCCGTTAACTTTCCCTTTTAAACGACTTTTTACGAGTTTGCGTTCGCGTTCGCGTTTCGAGTCGAATTTGTGTTTGGACTTGGCATGAGTTTGACTTTGGCCAGCGTCTGGTCATTAAATTATAAAATAAGTTCATATAAAAGCGAATTTGTTGTTTTATAATTTTTTTTGATATGATTCCGCGCAACTGTCCGGTAGTTATTGCCGCTATTACTGTTGCTGCTGTCGTTTATGTAAGTCTCAGTGAAATGAAATGAAATTGATTTTCTAAAAATTCAGTCTTTGATTTTTTATTGCACACATAGTTAGTTGGTCGTCAGTTCGTCAGTTGACAATAAAAATCTATGAACAGATGATGGGCAACGTGTCTGAATGTGGCTGCTTTTGTTGCTGCTGATGCTGCTGCTGCTGTTTGTTGTTGTTGTTGTTGTTATTGTTGTTGTTGTTGCTGCTGCTGCTGCATAAATGAAAGTTCATAAAGAAATTAGCTGATTAATCGTCGTTCGATGAGCTTGGAAAATGACCGAAGCGCCGAACAGTCCGTCGAAGTTAACTGAAAGTGTCACGCAGCCTACATTCAGTCAGTCCACACACACTCACACACACACACACACACACACGCACACACAGCTTCCACAAATTTCACTTTTCAATGATGCTGACGACGCTTCTGCTGCCACTCTGCTCTGCTCTTGGCTCTTGGCTCTTGGCCAACAGCTGAGAAGTTGAGCAGCTGCTGCTGCTGTTGCTGCTGCTGCTCCTCGTTTCACATGTAAATTAATTTTTAACCCAAATTCCGCAAATTCTTTATACGGCACGTTGTGACTGAGTTTTGGTTGTCACAGCATCGGGTCAGCTTGAAACTGTCTGGGCTTGTATATTATTTTCGCCTTCTTTTTCATTTTTTTTTTTTTTTTTTTGTATTTCATTGCCCTTTTTTGAATATATTTTTATTATAATGCAAATTTACTTACAATTCAAATGACCATAAAAAGGGGAATAAGATTAAAGTTTATTAAGCATATTTATGGTTTGTGAAATTTTTTAATTATAATTTTATTTATAAGCTGCTTTGATGTTAAGGTGTTCTTTTCGTTATGGGTTTTTGGCTGAAAGGATTTGACGCTTATTTTCGTGTAGATTGAATTTGCATCTTGTTAATTTTAATTAATCATTAACTATGAGTACCTTAAATGAAAAACTTGGGTTTGTTATTATGAATTTGTTTTTTGTTTGAAATACGCATCTCACATTAATTTTCATTTGAATTTTCGCGCATTCCACAATTGAAGAATCTTTTCATTTATTTTCTGAAATATATTTTGAATCAATTTATATTTGTATTTTCATATGCACATCCAAATTGATTCGCATTCGCAGAATTCCAAAAGAGTCCCTCACATTGCATCATCTCATTTCACTTTTCATTTGTTGTTGCTGTTCCGCAATGGAACCAACAACAATTTCTGTAAAAAAAATCTTTTGAGGCATCCGAATGCAAACTGAATATTTGTGTATTTCATATAATTGGTATCTCTATGTGTATCTGTAGATGTATATATGTTATTGAGGGGTATTGTGTATCCATTGCTATGGCTGCTGTATATATATATATATATATATATGGCTTACTTCTTTCTGACCGCGACTTTCTCCCGAGAAATTGTTGTTATTTATTCATTAAATTTTTGCTTCTGCTATTGTTGCTCCTCCTTTGCTGCCGCTTTGGAATTGCCCTTGTTGGCGTTCTTGTTGTTGGTGCTGGTGCTGTTGCTGGTGCTGGTGCTGTTGCTGGTGTTATTATTATTATTGTTGTTGTCGTTGTTGTTTTTATATAAACACACCTACATAGCGTACACAAAATATTTGTTGCATGAGGTCTCAATAACAAACGGCACAAAAATTTAATGCAAAATCAACAAGACAAATAAAATATGAGAAATAAGAAATATGTACTGCTATCTGGAGACAGTAAGACATACTCACACACGCACTTACACACACTATCACACACACACACACACACACACACACACGCACACATACCAACGCAGCCACAATGTGGCAATTGATTGACAAAACTGAAGAAAGATGTCAGCAAACAATGTGAAATTGTGCTACCAATTTGATCGCACCTGAAATTATTTACCTCTGCCTCTGCTTTGCGCTCAATGCCTGTCATTTTGGCCAGCACACGGTACATTAACGGCACCGTTAACTCAACAGCCTCTTCACCTTACCTTATTCCCCGCCTCCCCACGCCTGGCCCGCTTCTCTCCATCTCTCTCTCTCTCTCTCTCTCTCTCTGCGGCCCCCATTAACATCGACGGCAACTGAAACGAAAATCTTTTCTAATTAGTCGCAAGAGTTTAGTGATGCAAAGATTTTCCCCAGTTTCTAATAGTCGCTTTTTGTTGTATATGCAAATTAAGCAAACAACACACAAATTCAACAAAAAAATAAAAATAACAAAACTTTCTCGACCAAACACATTTTAAACTTTAATTTAATTCAAATACTTTGTTGAAACAGCAAGAGCCCAAAACTGTAAAATTCACCGAACCAAAAACGTTGCCCAGCTTGACAAATGGCTTTTCAGATCCAATTTAAGTCAGAAACCACAATGAAAGTGAGAACATAAAAAGTACATGTGTTTTGTATATATACTATGCCACTATCCATAAATAAATAATTTAACTATTTTTAGTTCAGACCTGCTTATATTATATTTCAGATATCAACAGTGAAAAATTGAAAGTGTCACATCTTGTGATCTGATTAATAATAACGCATATTCATTAAAATTAACAAATTCCAGTTAACAGTTTTTAGTTTGGTAAGCCCGAATGATTAATTCAAACATAACAAATGGTCTGGGATTTGATTCAAGATTTTTAACGGGTTTTATTAAAATAACTATTCAGTTGTCAATACCACTTAAAGTCAGTTATCTGGCGCAAATTTGAAAGAAAACTTGAAACAAAGTTTGACAGTGCTGCTTTAATCTTTTCACACGAAAGCGCATTTATGTTTGAAAATATTTTGAAGCATGCTTAACTGGTAAATGACAGCAAGGCTTATCCGAAAAGTGGTGGAGCCAAGGAATTTGTGGTGTTAAAAGTAAAAAATGTGTGCACTTAACACTTAAGTAATATTGCCTGCACCCGACAATTTATTTCTCGTGGAGCGTTAAATCATTTGGCAATTTGTTTGATTGAAGTGCATTGGCCATTTGCTAAATGTGGCAGTGGCAACAACAGTGGTTGCAGGGAGGCAGGGAGGCAGGCAGGCAGCAACGCCTCTACATTCAACAATGGCCGAAATTCATTCATAAAACAAGGCTTCAACACTTGGCCGTCTGTTTTTCGCATGAATGGGCAGCAGCTTAAAGTTTAAGGCTCATGCCTCATGGCTCATGGCTCATGGCTTTGGGCACTTGGCTTTAGCTGTTGGCCAGATTGATGGCGCTTACTGCGTGAGCCAACATAAATTTTGTGTAAACGGATGTAGGTGTGCTAGTGTGCCCGTGTGTGTGTGCGTGTGTGTGTGTGTGAGGCACTGTGTGTGGCTTGAAGTCATTTGCATTTGAATGTATGCCGATCGCAACTGCTGCGGTGAAAATCGAAAAAATGAAATTTCAACAAGCAAGATGAACCGATTCTCCCTCGCCCTCTCCCTCGCCCTCTCTCTCTCTCTCAGTCTATCTCTGTCTCTCTCCCCATCGGATGCTGCTGCGCCTCTTTACGTTACGAAATGTGTATGTGTTTTTTAAGCGATTTACACTTTTACCGTTACATGTGCCCCATTGACGTCACACACAGACACGCACAGGTTGGCCACTTTGAAAGCTGATTAAACTGCGGCAGCAAATTACTCATACGCCCCATCATCGAGTGGCACATACCGACGATGATTCAGTGGATTTCATAAGGCACCACAGATCCGTTTGACAATTCGACAGAGCATATTATTGGGTATCGTATCTGGTATCTGTCTGTCCGTCTGTCTGTCTGTCAGTCTGTCTGTCTGTCACCTGCATTCACCTTGAAACGGAGGAAGAAACACATAGCAAGAAAAAATAAAATAAATAGCGAGAAAAAGGCGACAATTGCTGACTCTTACCACTAAACAATCGGGCAGAGCGTGTGCAGAGCGTGAATTTTGGCTTTTGACGCCAACTTTAACTTCATCATCTATATATATATATATATATAGGTATGTTTGCAGATGGTCCGAGCTCTCATATCCGTTATTGTTTGCTTTGCGTGTAATTTCTCTTTCATTTCACTTGAGCAATTGAAGCGAACGCTTATTTGCACTTTTGCCAAGCTCAAATTGTTGTTGACTAATATGTCACAATTGCCAAGTCAGTCAATTTATCTGATTATGCCCTCAGGGGATGCGATTTTCACTTGACTGCGGCGACAGCACGTGCTTATCATTTAATACCGTTTCACTTTCAACGATATGACCCTTAAACGGTGAAAAAAAGAAATAATCTAAAAATATATATTTAATTCGTATATTATTGTTTTTGTCTTTCAAGGAACCATTTGTTCGTAGTAAAAATTCTTAGGTAGGAATTTTCTATTTTAGATAGAAAAAGTCTTCATCAGGATTCGAAATTTTTGCATTCATTGAATTCATTTTTTTCTCTGTACAAAATATGAATATTTGGAGCATCCCATGCGTCTTTAATTACCTCATTTGTATGATATTAATCTCAGTTTATGTTACATAATAAAAACCCCCCAAGCCACAACAGACACAACAGTAACTAAAGCACACACAACTATGAAGTCACGAAAATGAAAAGCAATTTCAAGGCGTGCACCTGCAATAAACACAAAAAAGACCCGCCCACCTGCCCTGAGCTCATCCCGCCTGCCCCCTGTAGATGACACGCACAGAGGCACGATAGACAGAGAGAGATGGAGAGAGAGAGGGGGGGTGGAGTAGGGTCCAGGGCAAGAAGGGGGCCAAAGAGTAACAGTAGTATGAAAATACATTTTAATACACACAACTTTCATTTCTTGCGGCTAAAAAAAACAACAACAACAGCAGCAACAAAAATGAAGATAAACGAAAACAAAAACAAGAGCGCTCGAAAATGAACAAAAGCAGCAGCAGAAGAATATGGCATATGGGGAGTTAAGGCTTAAGCACTGCGCAGCACCTGTTTATCACCTCATGTGTTGTAATCTGTGTAGCTTCAACCAATAACAATAACAATATCTCAACGAAGAATGCTACACGTGTGTGTGTGTGTGTGTGTGTGTGAGAGAGGAGGCTGCTGAAGATGAGCAGCAAGTCATGCATAAGTCTTTCTTGAAGTGTGCATGTGTGTGTGTGTGTATGCGTGTGAGAGACAACCTTGGCACTAGCTCTCTTTAAACTTTCTCGCGACTGCGTTAAGCCCTTGCGCAGTCGACGTTGCCGTCAACGTCAACGTTGACGTTGACTTTCTTTAATGCGGAAGCGCGTGAGCATTTAGCGTTGGCGTTTGCAGCGCTCTTGCGCTCTTGCCTAATGAGTCTTCTAAGAAGAGACGATGCTGCTGCTGCTGCTGCTACCGCTGCTGCTGTTAGATCTACCTCTCTCTCTGTCGCTCTCTCTCTCTCTCTCTCTCTCTCTATCTGTCTGTCTCTGTGTGAACAATCAGTCGCACGTGTATATTGCTTTCTTGTAGGGAGCGGCTTTTTGATGGGCGCCCTCTCATATTTCATATGCGCTGCTGCTGCTGCTGTTGCTGCTGCTGCTGCTGCTGTTGCTGCTGTTGTTGTCGCTGTTGTCGCTGCCTGACCAATTGTTTCGTTCTCTCTTTCTCTCTCTGGCTCTGTACTTTTTACATAATTTGACGTTATGGCGTCGAGTCGTCGTTGCGTCCGTTAGGTTGGAAACTCTTTAAAAACAGCCTGACAGCGTCGAAAAATTATCAAACCGCAGCTTGTTCCATTCGAATGAACACACCAGTGATTTCGGTGGTGCTTAACACAATCAGTTTAGTTCAAAAGAAACAAACAAACAGCAAAACCATGAAGCACTTCATTGCCACCGCTTGTGTCCTTCTGCTACTGGCATCATCCGGCATCTCCGCCGATCCTCTCAAGGCAGCCGCCAACAACGATGGGATTCCATCGCCGGGCGGCGCATTTGCCAAATGCCTGGAAGCCGATTCCATCTCGTGTCTACAGCTCACGGTACGGATTAACCAAAAAAAAAAAAACAAGGATTAAATATTATACAAGAACGAACAAAAAAAAAAAAAGAGAAAAACATGTGTGGCACAGTGAAAGTGAAAATCAATATATAATAATTGATAACTGACTGAATCAGCAAGTGAAAGAAAGTCTCAAGTCAAAGACACTGCTACAAAAAAATAAAAGTTAATAAATAAATACAATCAGCAAGTGCAAAGGATGAAAGTGTGCTAATCAACGCTTTGGAATATTAACAATAACTGATGATAATTAGTAATGATTATGTTTAACTATAGTGAACTAATTGAACAATCCTCGCTAATTTGTGACTTCCCCTTCTTTCTTTCACGTGTCTCTTCTTCCTCTCCCATGCAGCTCTTCCGCAAGGCCAAGTCCATCTTCGACAATCCCGCCATCGAAATCTTCGGCGGCGTCTCATTGGTCAAGGCCAATGAAGGACGTCAGGGCAAATCGCTGGACAACACCCTGGCCGTTGAGGCCGCACCCACTGTGGAGGCGCGCACCGCCGAGATGGGCAACTATTTCATGGACAATGCGAAGAGCTTCTTCGCCGAGCGTTCGCTGAACTTCAACTTTGCCAATGCCGCACGCAGTGTTGCCCGCGCCATTCCCGATGACATCAAGGCCGATCTGCGTGAACTGGTTGTTGAGTCGCGTACCCGCAAGAAGAAGCTGCTGAAGAAGTTCCTGCCCATCCTTTTGGGAGTCGGCGCTAAGGTTGCTGTGCTCGCTGTTGGCGCCATCATTGGTCTCTTCTTCATGGCCAAGAAGGCTCTGATTGTCTCCGTGATTGCCTTCGTCCTTGCCCTGGCTGCTGGTGCTTCCAGTGGTTTGAGTCGTCTGGGCGGTTCGGGCGGTTCCGGCGGTGGTCTGCTCGGCGGCTTGGGTGGTCTGTTCGGTGGCAAGAGCTCCAGCTCGTCTTCGGTCAGCTCTGGTGGCTGGTCGTCGGGCGGTGGCTCCTCCGGCGGTGGCTGGTCTTCGGGCGGCAACTCGGGCTGGGATTCGCATGGCGCCTACAGTGCGCCAGTGGCCCAGACCATTGCCTACCAGGGCTACAAGCAGACCAGGCGGTAAGCCATTGGGGCATCCAACCCACCAAAACTGAAATCGATGAGTGACAAGGAGAGAGAACATTCGCTGCTAAAGCACACGCACACAAAATGATGACAATTTTCTATGAATGTCTATACATATATATTTATATTTATTTATAAATTATTTATTTTAATTTATTTACCTAAAACGTGAACGAGAGACGGGGGCGAGGTGCAAAAAAATCACCCCACCCCCAAGAAACAAACAAAGCCAATTAAGTGCATTCCATAAGAATGAATCTCTCAGAAACGAGAGACAACAACAACAATAACAACAACAACACACCACCAAACACCACTCAACACCACCACCACCACCGAACTTCACTTTTCATCTACACACCAAAAACAAACAACAGTCAACACCCAACAACACAACACAACAACATCTACAACAACTACAATCTATACTTTACTCTACACACCCTAATTTCACTCTTCTACTCTGTAATCTATACTCTGCTATCTTAACTGAATGTTTTCACGGCTTCACTTTGATTTATGTGCACAAAATACTTGAAACTAGTCGCGCCCATTAATCAAAGGCAAGTCACTGTTTGCTCTAACTATCATCAATCTATCAGTCTATCTATCTATCAATCTGTCTATCTATCTATCTATCTATGCATCTGCCAACTACTGTCTACCTCTGTATCTGTATCTGAATCTGTATCTGTATCTAAATCTCATTACTGTGTTTTCCTACATTTACCGCAAAAGAAAACTCTATATCAAATGCTGCTACATCAAAGAATCAAATAATAATTCCGAAAATATACAAATCAATGATCTTTTCATTTCCAACCCATTTTCCCTTTCAATTTGCATTTTTCAGACATCACTCATACGCCTCATTGTCAGCGATTTGCATTTGCTCTGCGACTTCATAACTTTCATTTCGTTTCATTTCATTCTTTGTTATCAATACCCAAAAATCTACAAAATGCTTTCAAAAAAAAAACAAATTTCACCCACTTATTCATTTTTTCTCTTGTTAATCTTCATTTTCACTGCACTTTCCTCAGCTCTCGTCTCTCTCTCGCTCAATCGTTATAAAGGCGCAGAATACAACAAAAGCAATTTGCTAAAAAATAAAACAAACATTTCGCTACGCGTATTTTATTTTTTTGGGCTCATTCAAAAGCGGTCGGCTTAATGCAACAACAATGGACGCGTATTTTGCACCTGTCTGCTAGCCATTATATTCAGAATTGGCCATTGTTGTTAGCCGAGGTGCTAAACAACAAAATTGAAGAAAGTTCGAGACGCCTCCGAAAAACGACGACGCAACAATCGAAAGAGCCGCAACTTTACCTAACTGCAGTTGGCAACGGCGCTTTAGGGCCAAATGCGTCTACGGCGCTTTACTTATGAATATGACCCAGTTAACACGGGCTGCGCACTTGGCCGATACCAATACCAATAACAATACCTATGCCGATGCGGCAGCCTCAGTCGATGCTGTGCGTCTGCCATTGCCCTTAACTGCCATGCTACGTGCCTCTTGGCTCAAACTTCAGCTTTGGCTTTGGCTTTGGCTTTCTTCAGACAAATGTCAGCAATTAATGTGTCTGTCTCTTAAGCATTCATTGAGTTTTTTTTCTCCTCTGCTCCTCCTCTTCTTCTTCCACTCTATGCTCATTTGGGCCATCTTATCGCCAACTGTTAGATTTGCTTAGCATTTAACTTTTTGTTTATATTTTGTTTTTTTTTGTGCCCGCTTAAAGCGCTAGTTTTGTATACCTTTGTTGTATTGTGGTATTGTAGTTTCTTAAAGAAGTTGGTAATGTAATTTAAAGGAGACTTTTGCGCACTTACACTTAATGTCTTCTTGATCAACATGTTTACATAGTTAATTTAGCCATGTTCGTCTGTCCAACTACAAAGTTTATTATGCAAAGATTACCATAGATATTCATTTTGTTTGAGTTTTATTATGGCCACAATATTGGCCAACTTATCGCAAAATAATTGGCAATTTAATTCGATTCTGCAAAAAGGGTGTGCAGTCTTCGACATATTGAGGACAATTGTTCTTTGTAGCTTATCTTCGTGACTTGCTCAGCATTTGTTCCACTGTTATTCAAGTGAAACTTATATTTATGTTGTTCACGCCTTAAAATCGATTGCTAGACACGTTAACAGAGTGTCATTGCCATACCCCAATTGTGGGCGTCAGTTTACAAGTTTTGCCGAGATTCTGAAGTGGCATGCTGCTTGTTGCGTGCTGCGTGCTGCGTGTTGCAGCAGCTGGCTTTTAGAAAGTGAAAGTGTCTGTACAAGGAATTCAAATTAATTTTATACAGTGTCATTGTCATGACAAAAAGGCAACTTCAGTTGACACTTTTTACTACTATTGTTAGGACATTGCTACAATGTAATATTTAAAGTTGTAAAAAACACCGGTGACTCGTTGTGGCCATCAGCCTTACACACCACAAAAAACATAGCATGCAAAAAAGATGACATGCAAATATGTATTGAAAATCAATGGAAAATAAAACCTAAGAAATGAAATTTCAATCGCTTTCGAATGCTTTAATGAATTTAAATAAAACCAGAGACTTTACGAGATATCTCTATAGTCTTTGTTAAAGATGAATGAAATTAATGAATAATATATTTTCACAAAGGGTTACCAGCAAACTAGTTTCTTAAACTATTTAAAAACTATTGAATTATGGAGGAGCATCGACGATCTATATATTGGCTTAAAAATCTTTATGCTATCTGACGCAGATTTGAATAATATATATTCCAATTCTCTTAAGGTAAAAAAGTTACTTATATAAAAACCAAATTAATCGTATATTTCTAACTTCGGTACCAGGATGTAATGAATGAAAAGTAATTTATCATTGTGGGTAAATCTATTTTTCAAATGCATGCATCATTAAAATAATAAAAAGTCATTTGAAAAATCATTAAAATTGATAAAAGGTTAAATTAAGTTACAAGGTGTCACAATGAATTTGCTGTATGATATTGCAGATTTCCATTTATCTAAATTTATCAGAAACTAAAAGAACTAAAAAAAAAGAAAACTTAGTTATGTTTTTAGCCAATAAGGTTGGTTAAACGCATTGCCTTCAAAAAAATTAAACTATCGCGGGTTGCTAAATGGCTTTGGCTATGTAAATAGGTATCATATAACAAACTTCAGAAGTTTACAAGTACTTAGAAGGTTTCTGTTAATGAACTTTTAATTTGCGTAACATAAATAAAGATGAAGGCAATTTAAAGTTTTAAGTTTCCTTAAAAATTTATTTTCTACAGAAATCAAAATATCCTTAATCATTCGAAGCTTGTGTTACTGAATAACAGATAATAAGTTTTAAATTAAAGCATAAATTAAAGCTGAGAGTTTGCGAGCTGCGCTTAAATGTACACTTTAAATCGTGATTAGTTTTTAAGCGCAGCTTAAAGCTTACAGAAGATAGTTGGTAAAGCAGAAAGTTTAACTGCTCAACGCTTTCAAAGTGCTTTCACCAACTTTCTTCGAGCTACCGCTAAAAAGTAGGCAATCGTAATGATAGCTGACAAAACCACAGTAACCACTGTTAATGCGATTGTGTGTTTTGTCTTTAAGGTCAGGCTCGAACTGTGGTTGAAGACACGACTGAAACTGATTGAAAAGCTTTCGACCAAAAACTTGTTGTGCGGTTTCACATTTCAAATGCGCTGCACGTGCGACTTTGTTATTGGCCTTTTATGGTCTAAACAACTGTCGCAAATGCAGTGGAAGTGGCAGAGGCTGTGGATGTGGCAGTGGCAGTGGCCGTGGCTGTGGCAGTGGCAGTGGCAGTGGCCGTGGCTGTGGCTGTAGCAGAGACGCAGAGTGTGATATAGTTACAGTTGTGGCTTACGCCGTTGTTGCTGTTGTGTTGCCTGTTTTAGTTGTGCTATTGGGAGTTGTTTGTGTTTGCAATGCTGATGTTGATGTTGTTGCCTCGTGCGCTTTTCCGGTTTGCGGTTTGGCGGTTTGGTGGTTTGGTAGTTGGTTGGCTTGGGCATGGGTCAATGCACACTTTACGGATTTGGCTTTGAAATGCTGGCCATTTCACTGCGCAGCTAGCCAGGTGTGTGAAAGTGTTGCAATATGCGCTACTGTACCTACCAGCTTACTAGCAATAATTGAACACTCTCGACCTGACATTGAATAATACGCACGACAATATACAAATATAAATATATATACAAATAAACATTGGCATCTGGGCTTGGGCTCACCAACCAAAAAGACAAATAACATATACAAATAGTATCTGTTTAGTTCACAGACACAAACACACAAAATTTGATGTGTGAAAGTTGTCAGTTTGCCACTTTTATTGTCAACATATTAACAAATAAACGAATCGAAATTGACAAACGTACTGCCGATAATGTTGATAATGATGCTGTTCATCACCATCATCCTCATCGTCATAATGATCATGGTGATAGTGATGTACGCACAATGGCCATAATGTACGGCAACTGTCAACCTGGTTAACGCGTATCGCTTTTGGCCAAACAAAAGAACAAATCGAGTTAACAACAACCGAAAGTGAAATGCCATTTTCGGCCCGTATAAGTGCGCGATTGTGTGTGTGTGTGTGTGTGTGTGTGAGTGTATCACAGTTGATCATAAAGATAATGACAATTTCTTTAATGAAATGCCTTGAAAGTGAAACCCGTGCAATTAAAAGCAGATCGGGGCAGCAGCAACAGCAGCGACCACGCCCACCTGCCCATCCGCCCGTTTTTCGGCTTTCGCTTTTTGGCCAGGCAGCCCAGGTATTACACAACTTGGAGGCGTGACTGCACAAAAAGGCGTGAGGTATTTGCATTTATGCGCAGGGCTTCGTTATTTTCTTGAAATTTCGAAATATGTAAAAGTTTCGGCTTTAACAACTGCCTGATACTCTTCACCAAAGATGTTGGAAAAGGAAAAAAATCGTAGCATTTTTCTACCTCGTGTGGTTAAGCTAGGAGTAGTATAGGTACAGCAAAAATCTTGAATTAATCTATTAAGAGCCCTTTCATTTGATTTATATTTATCGGTGTTCCAAAAATTATTATTATTAGTTACAGCAATTTAAATTCTTATCAACTTTTTCCTTCATTATGTGCTTGAATTGAATAAATCTCTTCGTTCCTTTTTTCAAGTGTGCTTGAAAAGAATTGTAAAGACTACATTCGAGGTCATTCCAATTTAATTTCAATAGTTTTGGTTTTCTATCAAAATATATTCAAAAATATGCCGAACAACACGTATTATTTGATAAATACCAAGCTGGTGTCTCACGATGTCTTTCGCTGACATTAACAATGCCTCAATGACTTTATGATACCCTTACTTAAGTATTTGATGCCAGCAGGGTATTCAATAACTAAAACTTGAGCTCGAAAATAAAGAAAAAAAAGATTATGAAGTGGAAACTCTCACTTTTACGATTATTTTTCTTCTACATAGCTTTCGGTCGTCATTGTCAGCGACATTGTTGTAGTTATTGTTGTTGTTGCTGTTGTTGTTGTTATTGTTGTGTTTTCTTTTGTTATTAGAGTTGTATGTATTTTCTGTCCCATAATGATTAGACTTTCGCAGTCGCGTCTGGGCCTTGTTCAGTTTAACTAGAAAAGAAGGCATAAAGTCAATTTTATGCTCAGTTTTTGTTGCTGATTGGCCCTCGATCACGTCATGAAAGTTGTTAACCACCATCTGCGTATTAACTCTCCACTATTAGCCGATGTGTGATTTGGAGCAACACTAAATAGCTCAATTAGAAGCTGTTAGTAAGGGCCAGAAATCATCTAATGTGGGTCACACCTTTCTCTGCTCAATCCAAAAATCGCATTAATCGCATTAATCGCATTAATTTTCAAACGATGCGCTGTCCCCGATATGCAGTTGACGGCCTACGGGAGTGGGGCAAAACAGACTGACAGAGATTCATTCAACAAAAGCATTGTGCCCAACCCACCTGACAATTATTTAAATTCAATTTATTGTTGTTGCTGCTTTGCTGGTTTCGGTTTCAGCTATTTTTAGCCTTTTGCCGTTGGCAGTTGCTTTAGATTTGCCTCAAGCCGCACGCGCTCCTCGTCGCAATCTGCATCTAAGTCTCGAGTCTTGTATCTTGAGTTTGGATCTGTCTGGTGTGTAGTGTACTATACATTGAGGAAATCAATAGAAATAAATCATTGTGGATTTAAAAATTGCTTAAGTATAAACTGCGTCCAAGTCTCGAGTCCTGAAACTAGATTTAATATGGAAATTCATTGGGAAAAATAAACGCTGCTCTAAATTCAAGCAAAGACTGGCTTGTATTTCAACCGATTGCTTTCTAAAGTATTAACAAAAATATTAAAATTAAAATTGTTCATTCAAGCTGATTTAGTTTTGCTTTCAGATTATAACAACTTATTCTAAAATCGCCACAGATTTAAAACGAGAGCAATTGTACTTAACTCATAAGAAAGTTCTTTAAATAAAGTTCATTAAATAATTGATGAAAATGTTTTCACTTCTCATGCAAATGTTTTCTACATTAATTTTAAATTTTCTCTGAGTGTAGGAATTAACTGCCAGAGTGTGACTTTTGTGGCTTTGGATTTGTTTTTATTTAATTATTTTTGTAGTTGTTGTTTTTGGGTTTGATTTTGTAGCTTGTAGTTGTTGTTGTTGCTGCATTCGCCTGCCCATGTCTCAGTCATTTTTGAATTTCTACCATATCTTTGGGTATGCAGCCGGCAAAACGAGTTGCTGTTGCTGTTGTAGTTGCTGTTGCCACAGTAACGGCTAAAGAAAGTGCTGGTTGGGGCTGGGGCTGGTGCTCGACTTTGGACTGATCTGTTAGCTGTTAGCTGTTAGCTGTTTATATCCGTTTTTGGTTCGATTTATGCCATTTGATAAATCAAAAAACACTCACCCAATCAAAAGACCCACACCGCCACACCAAAGGCGTCCAACAACGGAGTTCATTCAGTAACATGCATGGCGGCCAAATTCACTTCCAGGCCCCAAGGCAAACACACACAGACACACAGAAACACATATACACAGGCACACGTGCTGGTTGGGTTGGTGAGGTATAAGAAAAATAAATCGGTAAGATTATAAGAAAAATTTCACTTTCTCAATGCTTATCAGTTATTTATAAATATGGAATCTTTTAGGCCGCCTTTTAGGCATTGGTCTCGCACCAAGGATGAATAATACATGCACGTAAACGATGTGGACAAAAGTAATGGTAAAACTTCCAACGAATAAACGTTGATAAAAGCAAAATGATTTTCTGCCAAATTGTTTTGTAAAAAGTTTCTTTTTGATTATGAAATATGTGGATCTTAATATACTTAAAATCGTCTGTATCCTAAGGCATTATCTGTCAATTTAAATGTGAATAAATGTGTAATAAAAGAATTTTTGTAGCTGACACAAAGCCAACATACAAATGCTAAGCATAAGTTACACATACGCTTGGTTGGCCTAATTACAACTATGACATCCATAATTTAAAGCCCCTAAGGGGAAACTCAGTGTCATTTCTAGCCTCCCATCCAGTTGGCATTGAGCGATCGTTTGGGTCAACTGCACTCATCTTGCAGATAAATGAGAGATATGTATGGCTTTTACTTTGGCTGTGCGAGAAGTGGCAAACAGGCCAAATTTTGATGTATTGCATGCCGAACTGGGGTCAGGTGTGCAATTTACAGCTGCTGAGCACACGACTTAAGTGTGTATAGATTTATGTATGAGTGTAATCCATTAATTGCACAGCGTCGCATGACGGCCTGAACATGGCTGTGGAGTGCTGTAAAACATCGTAGCTCGTAGCTCTTGGCCAAATACCTTTCAGCATGCCAATTACGCGCGACAATAACCGCGGCAACAACAGCAACACAACAAACAACGACAAATTTGCCAGCACTTGAGCGACTCAAAGTGCCGCAAGTTCGATTTGGACATCTAAATGCACAGTACAAAATCTTATTTATATTTTATTTTTGTATATATTAATAATAACAAGCAAATCACATTTGCTGTTCAATACATAATTACTTTTACTTATGTAGATTACATATTGTAAATCAATCCATAATTTTATTATTGGCATTAATCTACTTGTTCACTTAGGTAACAATATATTAGCTAGTTTACATTTTAAGCCAAAACTTTTATTATTGGTTTCGTTTAAGCTAACCAAATTAATTTAATTAAAATTGACTTAGTCCACATAACAGAAATACTAATAACTTTTCGACGAGCGCCAACCCTAATGAAAATTAAATTTGTTGGTGAAGGGATTTGGAATTTCCAATGAATTTTTCATTTCCCAGAAGGGCGCATTGTCAGTGGTCTGCTTTCAAATTCTTGTCCAGTTTAATTAATCAAAAAACAAATGGTATACTTTACGCAAATTTTTTTGGTTAGAAAAAACCTGTATGCAACATAATAAATATCTAACATATACAAATTACAATGATATTTAATTTAAAAAATAATGAATTATATTTAATAAAGAAAATGAAACATCAACTTAGATGTGAGTCAACACAATTGTTTTATTTTGAGAAATTTTTAGAGAGAAGTTGAACAAACTTTTTTTGTTTAAAAACCTGTAAACAACATAATTAAGGCTTATGATATTACACATTAATAATTTAAAAATTACATTTAATAAAAAAAAACCGACTTAAAAAGTAAAAGTAAAATTGTATATTTATAGTCATTTCATATTCATAGTTGCTATTGAAATGTTTACTGTGTACACACAGCAAGAGCTGCTGCTACAACTACAGATACAGATACATGGGCCGGGTCCGCACCCCTTTCAGTGTATGTTAGTAAGTATGTATGTATGTAAGTATGTCTGTGTGTAAGTATTTCGCATTGGGTCTCACAGGCCGCGAAAAAAAAACTTTCACTGAAGCTGATTTAAAGCGGACGCTGCTGCCTCATACTTGTCGCCGCTGCTGCTCCTGTCAAAAAGGCTTGCTCATGTGAATACACACTTCATGATGATGAGCGTCGTCGAACTTCATTAGCAGCATACAGCTCGGTTGGCTCGGAAAGCAAAAGCCATAAGCCATAAGCCATCAGACATAAGCCATAAGCCGTAAGCTGTAAGCCGCGCAATCGTGACGAAAAGCCATCAAGTGGCTCAAAAGTTGCCTCAAAGTGGATGCCTGGCCATTGACACTTGCTCGGCAGCAGATATGTGCAATGGACCGGACCGGACAAATTCACCGGCATCCGCAAGCCCCTTTGCATAGATGCGCTGGTAAACATTGTACTTTCATTTGGCAAACGTGGGCTGTGTTGCAGAGATGAGATGTTCCTGGAAACCGAAGAAAACACATGTCGACAATGTGCCCACACCTTGCGGTCATTTTAAAGTGCACACAAGAAAAATTGCTAATTAAGTCGGCCCACAGCTAAAGGCTTAATTATTATTTATTTGAATTGGCCATATTGCAGCCACACACGTATGCTCCAATTGACCAACCGGAAACACCGTTTGATCAATCAAGCCCTCTGCTTAACATTAGGCTCTCATTTTGAAGTTCATTTTTGATTAGCTGGTTGGCTTCATGGCTTTTGTTTCTGACCGAAATACCATTGAATACAACAAAAGAAAGTTGAACAATGGAGCCGCATGCCTTACAGCGACTAGAATTTGCCCAGGTCTTCATGATTATCAACTTCATTTCGTTTAGTTGGTCTTTTTAATTCACTTTATTTAATTAAGAGCGTCGTTTAACGTTTCAATAAAAAGCCGCTCAAAGTAAAAACGATGAACGTTTCAAAAAAATTTCACTTTAAAGAATGCATTGAGGCATTGAAACAGTGAGCATCCGGCCGGGGTCTGCTCCGGCCGTCTTGGGCCAATTTCTACAAAGACTGCAAAAGGTTGCCTGACCCGTCCCCCCCGAGGCAAGACATCATAAATAATGCACCAGCAACAACAACAGCAACAACAACAGCAACAGCATCAGCATCAAGGGCGTTGCTGCTGCAATTGCGTGAAAGTCCCGGAAGCTGTCAAAGCCTCAAGTTTCGACGTTATCCTCCAGAAGAAATAACTGAAGAAAAAACGACGACTGGGCACACAGAGTGGAGCAAAAAGCGAAAGGGCTGGGCACACGTGCGCACTAGCCACGGCCTAAGATCGGGCCATAAAACTGCAATTTTGGCAAAGTTTCTCAAGCCTCGCCAGAAACCCTTTCTCTTTCGAAAGAAAGCGTTTTTAAAGTTTGGCCTGGCCGTGTGAATTGGCCAATGTAAAATACGAGCAGCAGAAAGAAGTAAATTTAGCAAGTAACTGCAGTCTTCGATGGGCCAAAGCACAACAAAACAGTTTTTCATATATATTATATAATCGAGCTAAGAGCGTTTTTTATGGCTCATGTTGCGCCATTCATTTTGTTTACACTTGGCCATCAATTATTCAATCTTATGCGCTGTGACTAACCCACACTAACTTACATAAAAACAAAGAAATAGACAACTCAACTAATAATTTATTGAATAAATGGTGCAATCAACATTGTCGTCGTGCGTGGTCTATTAACGCTTTTGCATCTAGCCAGCTGTAAATGTTGATTATGTCCGTTGTGTTAGATAATAATTAAATGTGTACCATATGTGTTGCTGCCCAGCTCCATTTATAGCTGTAACTGTATCTGTATCTATATCTGTATCTGTATCTGTAGCTGTAGCTGTGACTCTTCTCGCTGCTGATGCTGCATTATTTGTGAGGCATCATCATGGAAAGTGAAAGTGTTCGTCTCACATTTGTTGTTTTCGTGCATTTTTAATTTGTATCTTTGAAGTCGCGTCGCATTCGTTGCGAGGCGTTGCTAAAATGTTGAAATATTTATGCTAATGGCCGTGGCAGGTTTGCCGACCAAGCGATTACAACAGCCACTGCCAATTTCTTATGTTGAATGCTACTGCCTGCCAGACCAACAGCCGTCCTCTATGTGTGTGGGCCTGGTCTCTCAGGTTGTGCGGCATTCCCCCCATGCAAATAAAACAATAGCTGCACAAGAGAAAATGCAATTTGGAGATTCAAGAGTTGCTTGCACTACGATTTACATTGTCATCATGGTCATCACATTGTGATTTTATTTGCGTAGATAGATTGCAAATTTTGAAGGCATTTTTAAACAATTAAAATAAATTATAATTCGGTTTTTAATATTTTCCGATTCAAATGGATATTATTTGATTGCATTTTCTAAGAGTTCATATTATAAAGGTTTTATTTTATTCAAACAATAAACGTTTTGTCAAAGTCAATTTTGAGAGTATTGTGGCATTGAGTCTAATGAATTTATATTGCGTCTAAGGTAATGGCGTCCACTTGATGTCCAGTTATATGTTCAAAATTAAGCTATTAAGGTGCAATTGACATTTACAATTGGATTTGCGTTTTCACTGAGATGCAAAACTGCAGTGGCATCAAGTTGAGCATCAGCATCAGATTGAGCATCGTGGTTTGCCGCAGCACACCCACGGCAAGTGCTTGAGCCGGCAGTCAGGCACTCAGTCACTCACTCACTTAATCATTCATTCATTTATTCATTCATGCAGTTTTGTTAGCTTACATTTTGAAGAGTTGCAAAGTTGCACGCGCTTCGTTCGCGTCGCTTCGGTCACAAGGCGGTGAATGTTGTCTACGAAAAAGGAAAATTAACGTTGAACTTTCTTTTTCTGCTGC
Source organism: Drosophila grimshawi (assembly GCF_018153295.1). Lineage (NCBI taxonomy): Eukaryota > Metazoa > Arthropoda > Insecta > Diptera > Drosophilidae > Drosophila > Drosophila grimshawi. The sequence goes on from NW_025063098.1 coordinate 28,185,734, forward strand.
AGCAGCAGCAGCGGCAACAACAACAGCAGCAACAATAATATAAATAAAATATGTACCCCGCTTCTTGTTTGTTGCTGCGGTTGCTTTATATGTATGTATATTCACATTGGGCTTTTATGGTCTTGCAGCTAAAACTCGTCGAACTGTTATGAATTTTACTTTTGGTTTTCAAAAGCAACACCAAAACCAAAACCAAATAAACCTGTTGATGCCACCTCGCCTGCTTGCCAGCCAGCCAGCCAGCCTGCCTGCCTGCCACAGCAACAACAATAGAACAAGAAGCCAACTCCCAACTTTAAATATCACTTAACACGGCTGATGTGGCAGCTGCTGCTGCTGCTGTGGCAGCTGCTGTTGCACGCGTCTTTCATCGTTATGGAGCCGCCGAAATGCAGTGAAAGTGTCGTTTCTCATCTTTTCTGCAAACGAGCTCAAAATCACAAGAAAAAAACCCAACTAAAAATTAATTAAATGTCAAATAATTCAGCACACAGCTTTGTGCAATGCCCCGATGGCAGATTTGCATCCCTATGCAACAGCTTCACGCAATGCGTGTGCAACGGTAATCCCGGCTGCCCCCTGCCTGCTCATGTTGCATATCAAATTCGCTTTCACTGGCTGCTCTGGAAAAGCATTTTCACACCATATCAGCGCGTTGTTGTTGCGCCCCGAAATTTGTAAGCGCATTTTCACACATTCATAATACTTTAATTAAGCATACTCAACACTTTCTTGCCGGCCAAATGCCGGCATCGAGCCTGGTCCAAAGTGATTTCATGCTGCTGCTCGCTTATCAACTCTCTTTTTCCTGATGACTTTCATTTATGCAGCGACAGCTCCTGGCCCGCCGTGCTATTTGTGCACTTTTATTTGTCGCAGTGTACTAGCCACTGGATATTGGCAATTGTGGTTTGGCTGGAGGCTACTGGTCAATATGTTTGCTCAGTCGACTTTCGGCACACTTTGGCCATGCCGGCGAGTCAATAACTCAGCAGCGGCAATAGACAAGTAGACAGATATTTATTTTGGCCATTCGTATTTGACAACGCATACAAATATGCACATAAATTTATGCAGCAATGTGTTTAAAGACAAAAAAAACGGACAGAGGAGAGTAGAGCAGGGGACGGATGTAAAAGGGCGCACAACAGCTAGCTGCATGCCACACAGAAAGACAGCGAGAGAGACAAAGAGAGAGAATTGTCGCAACTTTCCCTTTTTTGGAATGACTGCGATCGGGGTTATGATTATATTCCGAATATCTTATTGCTTATTCTTTATGGCCAATTGTTTATTGGCCTGGCCCACATTTGCAGAGCTATCGTTAGCTGGTCTTTTATGTAACACAAATTCTAATGGGCACACACGAATACAGCTCGGGCAGATACGTGACGATCGAACCGTTACAGGTGAACCAGTGAACGGTGATCGCCGATCGTTGATCGGTGATCGGGGACCGGCAAGTGGCAAGTGGCAAGTGGCAACATTGTGGCACCTGTTTGTGTGTGGCACAGTGTGTGGCTCTGTGCTGATAATTATTGGAAACGCGAAAGGGAAATGCCTTTTACTCTAAACAGTTGACCATTAAAACGATTTCAATTTCAATTTAAAATCAATTAAGATTACGATTTTTTTAATTTTTATTTTCTTTTGATTATGGTAAAAGTTAGCATCAAGTTCCCACAATGCAACATAGACTATCCAGACTCTCCAGATTGCCTGCCTCAGCTGATTTTGACAATGTTACATGAACTTCAAGCGAAAGCAGCGCAGTGCGAGCATAAGGCTAACAACAAATTACAGTAACAATGCTTTTCCAAGCCAAAGCCAAAGCCAAAGTCAACGACGACGACGACAGCGCGATTACCGTTGGCTGGCAAAACGAAAGACTTAAGCGAGAAACTTGCACGACCAGTTCTTGTTGGCCGAGGCTGAAAAATGCTTTCGTTCGTTCGGCCAGCAGCGGCAGCAGCAGCAGCAGGTCGGATGAGCACATGCCGCCTATATAAATTGTGCTGGGCCATTGGGAAATTGTATCATTTCATCCTAACCCGTCAGAGCAGCCACACAGCAGCCAACAGCAGCGTTGTGTGCCGTTTGTGAGCTAACCAAATATAACAAAAGAGAAAGTGCAACAACAACAAAGTCAATTTTTGTGTTCGGTACAAAAAAACCCCAAAAACAAAACAAAAAGTGTGCCCTTAAAAGGACTATACAACAAGAACATAAACAACACAACAAGTGCAACAAAACATAAACAAAAAACAGAATCAATATGGCAAATAGCAAAGTTATTTTCGGTGTCTTGTGTTTGGTGACGCTGACCGTGGCACTCCCAGCTGAGGAAACACGCGGCCATGCCCGCAACGCCATCGGCGGCAGCGGCGACAATGATATTATGGATAGCATCTACAGCGAATGCCTTCGCAAGGATTCCGTTTCGTGCGTCAAATACAAGCTGTTCAACTTCGTCGACAAGGTGCTGGGCGTACGCGATCAGTTCGCCCTCACTGAGGGTGTGACTGTTGTGCGCTCCCCGGATGCTCCCGTGCAGGAGGCAGCTCGTTCCATTTCTGGCGATGAGTCGTTCGAGTCGTTGGCATTGAATCGCATCAGCAGCTTCCTCAACACGCACACCATCAAGGTCGAGCTGAAGGGTGCCGATATTGTGCAGGCAGTGAGCTCAACTGGTCGCGCTCTGGAGGATGCTTCGGAATCGCTGTTCGGCAGCAATGATCCCAATGCGCCCGAGGAGAGCCGTGGCAAGAAGAAGAAGGCCGCCAAAATCTTGGGCCCCATTCTCGCTCTAGTCGCGCTGAAGGCCGCCGCTCTGTTGCCACTACTGTTGGGCGCTATTGCATTGATTGCTGGCAAGGCTCTGTTGATTGGTAAGATCGCTCTGGTCCTCTCAGCGGTGATTGGCCTGAAGAAGCTGCTGTCGCAGGAGAAGCACGTCACCTACGAAGTGGTCGCCCATCCCCATCACAGCAGCAGCCATTCCGTCAGCCACGGCAGTGACTCCTACGGCAGCGGTTACAGCGCCGATGCGGGCGCCTCTTCGGCTTCGTACGGCAGCAGCGGTCATGGTGGCTGGGGACGTTCCATTGATGCTCAGGATCTGGCCTATTCTGCCCAGAAGCCACAGGCTTAAGTGTAGTCACAACACACAAGTCACTCAAAATGAAGATGAACCACCCGGAGGACCACAATACGCACCACTAACCATCATCAACAACAACAACCAACTGAACCACTGACTGTTGAGCGATCAATCCGCTCTCACACACGGAGACAGACAGAGACTCTTAAGGAGGAGGAGAACACATATTATTTATTGTTCGTTTTAATTAATTTATTAATATAATTTATTTTATTTATTTTCCGCACACACACACGTGACAAAAGCGCAAAGCAACGCACACAAACAACTGGAAAACTAAGCGAAAAATGAAACGCAACAAGAAAGAAAGAAAAAAATCATTACAAAAAAAACAAAAAAAAAAAAAAAATCAAACAAAGAAAACAAACAGAACATAAACAAAAAGAAAAACAAAAGACATTGTAGCGAAAAGAGAAGAAGCAGAATGCTGAGTGTGCGTGCATTTAGTTTAGCTTAACCAACAATACATACATACAATACCATACACAGATACAGCAATGTATTCGTAACTTATAAAGCTAAAGTTAAGTTTGTAAAAAAAAGAAAAAAGCACAAAGCGAGAGTTAAAGTCGGTACCTTATGCAAAAACGTTTCAAATACTCAAATAAGCCCAGGCGGCGACTCTGTGCAGCGTTTAGCCTTAGGTTCTTAGCTCGCAACAGCACACACACACACACAAACACACACACACACGCACATACTGTCATACATATACAGAAACACACAGACATACACATTGTATCTATCTATCGCTGTTTCTTTCTGTAACGCACATACATTCTCTATAGCTCGAACACACATCTAACATAATCTGTCCATCTATCGCTATGCATCACTACAACGACTATCACTATCACTGTCTACTGCTACAAATCATTTACTTACACATACTATCCATCTAGAGACTATACCAAAACTTTGTTGGTTGCCATGCAACTGTTTGCAACGTATCTAACTATCTATCTAATTAATGCTATGTTCTTACTCTACTCTACACTACTCTACACTACTCTACTCTACTCTACTCTTTACTGTACTCTATGCTATCCTGTAACTATCTACATGCAATTCTAGTCTTACATTACGACAACAACAACAACAACAAACAGCTACAGCAACAACAACAACAACTAGCTTTAACAAACTAGCTCCTAACATCTATCAGTATCTTTTCACACAACTGTCTATCCCTGTCTATGAATCTATGCATTTCGAGTCATAGTTTTGGTCACATATACGCCATAACTTGCCATAGTTTTCCTGCCTAATGCACACAAAACTCGAACTCAATTTCGAATTGACTTTAAAAAATTTCCGATTTCCACTTAAATTCTTTCAACTTTCTCATTTCATTTTGCACCTTCATATGCTGCTCTATCCATCTCTATCTCTCTATATAATTCTCTCTCTCTCTCTCTCGCGCGCTCTCTCACTCTCTCTCTCTTTCTCTTTCTCTCTTCATATCTATATCTTTCTCACGCTCTCACATTTTAACTTCTGCTGCTGCTGCTGCTGCTGCTGCATTTTCTGTCACTTTCTAACGCTCTACTTTCGAAGCACACACATCGCACGTACGTTCTCTGTAACCATAGTTCACTGTAGGCATTTTTTTTATATTCTGTTTCTCATTACTTACATACTCTACATCTACTCTGATGTACATTTGCGACTTGGACCGTTTTGCCACAGCTGCCAGTTGTTCGCTTTATGCATTGTGGTTTAAACTTATTTTTAATGCATTCTTAAAAATATTTGTTTAAATCACTTTGAAAGCACGCTGGCCGAAAGCGCCAAGTCGCCACAGAGCTGATTGTCAACTTTAATTTAAATACACACATTTATATATACAAGATAATATTTTAGGAAGAATCGGACGGCACTTTCACAGCGAGAAGCATAGAAACTGCAGAATTCGGCAAACTCACAGAAGCAGAAGCAGAAGAAGAAGAAGAAGAAACACAAATATCATAAATCACAAATCACACACAAAGAATGTAAATCTAACAGCATCTTTTCTCTCTGTCATAAATGCATGTCATTAAAAAATGAAGAAAATCAATAAGTACAAAAAAAAATTCACAAAAAAAAAACACAAAATAAACAAACAACTTGAAAAAAAAAAAACAAGCAAGGAATAAATAAAAAATAAATCAATGAAAAATCCAAACCATGAGTTCGCATCAATATTATTCTTTATGGCCAACAGGTGAAAGCGAAATGATGAATACAAATTTGCCTTTGAGCCAACTCATAGCTGAGGCTCTGCATAATGGCCAAGCCAAGAGATCAGGTTGACAGGTCCATCTTTGGTAAGAATACGAAATGCGAATGCGAGAGAGGAGTGTGCTTTCATTTCAAGTGAAATTGATTTTCGACCCAGTTGCCTAAGCGAATTTTTTACAAACTTTTGCCCGTTAAGAGGTGTAAATAATTATGACTCCGGCCAAGACAACAAACAACAACAAGAAAAATGTTGGGCCGAAAGTGTGCCCCGCCGGCTACCGTTGCCGTGGCCAAAAACAGTCGGCCAACAGACAGTGAAAGTAAACAGTTAGGAAACAGAAACAACAACCACAGCAACAACACCAACATCAACATCAACAAAACTAACGAAAACAGTAAATGCATTGAAAACGTGTAGTGAAAAGCTGAAGAAATGCCAGCTTATGGCCATGGTCCAAACGTTTTAATCAGGGGTAAGGGTAATGCTTTAGGGAGAAAGAGAGGGGGGCTGGGGGGCAAAGAAAGGTTGACTGAGCCAAATTAAGGCGCATTAATTGTTGACAACTCATTCGAGCAGCAAACTCTTGACCATTTGACCAGCGCCCGTCGCTGACAGACTGAAAACAGAAAACAGCACAAAAAGTCGTATAAAAGTGGGCAACTATGTGACACCGAATGGCCAGGCACAAGAAACAATGCAATACCTCGCACATGACTTACAAGAAATATGCGTTAATTGTGTCATGTGGGCATCATCATTAGAATGTGTGAACGCTGCTGATGAAATTGTAGTTGTAGGCTTCAAAGCGCGGTCAATCAACATGTGCTTTACTTTTTAGCTTTGACATAAATGCTTAGCAACTTACCTAAAAACACATATCGTTTAAGCTGAACTTTCTTCTTACTTTCAACTTTATCCATATGTGCTTTCTATACCCTATAACACAAGAAATGTATAAGAAAGGCTTTAAATAGTAACAAAAATGCTAGTCAAACAAGCAACAAATGTTGAGCGAAATCTTTTTTTTCCAGAATTTAAATGTAGTATTTATTTGTCAAAGTTGTAACTGTGGAAAGTGTTGGCCCAACCCTACAGGGGATTTTTTAGTTGATCACTGCCTTGCATCTCAGTTAGCCGACAGGCCCTGCACATTTTTGCTGGCATTTATTTCATCTTTTCTTGCCTGCTTTGTTGAAAACCTTTCAATTAAATGTGTATCCGTTGAGCCTAGATAGGTTAGCTGACCTTGAACTCAGATTGCCTTTGAATTTTCACTCAATGGATTTCCAACTGACTAGACTCCCTTTTCATCAATTGCATGCATATTTTTGGTTCTTTTTTATTGTTGACCTTTAAAGCGTATGAGCCTTTAAGTCCATCGTATGTTCATTTTCCATTAAAGCCAATGGCTTAAGTTCCTTTCATGGTGAATTATTTCAGCATGTGGTGTTAAACAGCACCTTCCGCTTTCATTAGTTAGCGTTTGAGTTATTCTGAATTACTTTGGGTTGTCCTATGTAAATCGAATAACCAAAAAAACCAAAAAAATGAAAGCCTACCCATGTGATTTAGAGCGAACTACCGTTGTGCTTGCCGCCGCTAGAGAAATGTGGCTGCAGCTGTGGTTATTGCTGGAGTCGAAAAGAAAAACTGGTGCAACGAAAAAGATCACTGGCTGCCAAACAATTTCACATTCTGAAAACCAGATAAAAAGCCACAAAATTTGCAATAATTCATAAGCCGGCAGCGAATTGCGCACACACGCTCCAATGAGAGAGATAATTCAGGTATCTGCACATTGAGAATCGTTTGGCTGCCCAATTTGTGCACAATTTCACTGTCAACGGCCCTCAGGCTGAACCAAGTGGATGACATGCTGGCTCTTTGCTTGCCTGCAAGGGCATACAACTCAGCAAATGTTGAATGCATGTATGCTGAATGCTGCACGAAATGAAAACGAGTTTGGCTCCCTGGCTCAGAAAGCGGGTCACCAGAACATAGCCAACAAAGAAGAGCAACAACAGCAAAAACAGCAACAAAAAGAGAGAAACAAATAACAGCAACTGCAACGTTTGCATATGCCTAAAAGACAACTTGATCGGTTGGCCTTGCTCGGCGCTTTCCAACATATGAACAAAAATCACCTGTTTGCTTTATAATACTTAATATTAAGCGTTTTTCCTGCTGTCATCGTTTTCCACTCGAACAAGTTTTCCCACACTCGAAAAACACGCACTGCATTATGATTGCTGTAATTGTTGTCTCTACTGTTGTTCATGGAAGCGTTTAGTTTGGTTATTAAGCGCCTCCGTGAGCAGTTGCGATTATTGGTTATGATTAATTGAAAGTTAATTAGGCACGCGAGACGCAAGCAAAAGCACAAAAGAAACACAAACAATTTAATAACGCCGCCCAGATGATTTAACGGTTGATTTATTGTTACGGCTCCAGCTACGTGGAGTACTCGCCTAACTTATCGCTCACTTAAAGCAGTTCATTTTTCCATTCAGTTAGTTAACAATTGCGCATAATTGATGAGCTGTAATTCAGACAAGCGGTCAGTGGATTGTGGATGTGCCGCTTGAATAATCATTTATGTAGCTGCATATTTAAAACATAATCTCACGTATTTCACGAACCAGTGAAGAGAGTCGCGAACTTTTTGATTTTCTCACTCGACTCTTATTCTTAGATGAAACATATTTTTTTAAATCTTGTTTTTACTCATTCTTTAATCAATTTTGGAAAAAATTCTTTACAAAATATAAGTAAATATATCCGTAGACTGTTTCTGTGCAAATAGTTAGAGAAATATATAGCAAATTAGACTTGTGAATTTCGTTAATAGTAATTATTTAACTTGTTATTAAGCTTTAGCTCTGTAAATATACAAAATTAGAACCGGGTTCCATGCGGAATATCTGTCATTGGTTTACCCATTAGAAAAATTTGACCATTTTGAAATTTTTTTCTAAATTCGTATTTTTTGAAATATTTCAAAACTATTATAGCTACAAATCTTCATATAATAATAAAATATAAAGCTTTTGCTCGCTTTCGTTAAGCCAGAGCAAGTTTGTGTCTCAACTCTTTCGTTTATTTATCCCGCTTTTCAGACACTAACTATTTTCACAGTCAGCCGAAAAGTATGCAACATTTCTTGATCGTGAGCTTCATTAAGATTTGCTGTAGACGTTTAAGGTATTATGCTTTTTAAGAGGAATTAAAAAAACTCAACTGAAAATAATACATGTCAGCCTTAAATTATAAGAATTTTGTAGATTATATTAACATGACTGTTTTGCTCTGAAATATGTAAGATTGATAATACTGGATTCTTTCAATATAGAGCTGGTGTTGATCAAGCTATCCTAATTATTGTCTTTGTCTCAAGATTCTGTTATCATCTTGCAAAAGACCAACCCAAATTGATGCTGTTAAACATTAAGTTAAAGTGCTTTCTTTTTTCACTGTTTAGAGAGTCAAATAAAAAGAGAATTAAAAAACATAATAAAGATATTGTTAAAAGTACTTTGTTTGAGAGCGTCTACTGTGCCCCAAAGCCACATTTTCAGTATTTCGCATATGTTCTTAAAATGAAAAGTTAAATTTAACGTTAATTTTGTGAGACGACAGTGAATCTGTGATTAAAAAAAAGCCCAAAAAAAAAACCGCAATGATTCAGTCTACTAAGCTTTAGAAAAAGGAAACTTGGCAAACAAACATTTGGGATGAGTTGCTGCACTCAATGCCAATGCCACTTGGTCGGAGGCTGTATTTTCTTGGGGCAGTCACGCACGTTGCCGCCACTTGCTCCGCTTTTAAATGCGCAAACGAAAACTCAATAGCTTAGAACGAGCTGTTTAATTTGAGTGTTATAGTAATTGCAAACGAAATTGCTGCACTTGGCGATGTTGTTTATTGTGTTGTGCCTTGTGCCTTACAAGCTACACATTTTCGGCGGCTTTCGCAGCGAAATCACGAAAGCGCAGCTGCAATGGCCAACAGACTCTGGTAGCCATAGCAGCCATCTGCAGGCGGGCAACAGCCCGTCCCGACTAATTGGCGTGATATCTAGACTAAAACAAAGTGTATTTTTTCTTTAAATTTCAGCTGCTGTTTGACATGCACAAAAACGCAATTAACCGACAAGCAAACTGTGTGCTGGTATAAAATGCATACAATGCGCTTTCGAGCATTCAGTTCATAATCTTGAGTGTGGTGCCCAGCAACATTTTTGCCGCCACTCAGCAGAAGCAAGGATACCAAAGGCAGTTTACATACACACACATATATATATTTATATATATATTTATATATATATAAACAAACACACACACACACATACAGAGAGATGAATAAATACGTGTGGCACGTGGCGGCCCTGCTGATTATCTTCTGCTGGCTGCCAGCGTCTACTGCACGCACCGCCAGCTATCATCACATAAATAGCGTGGGATTGGATCAGCAGCAGCAGCAAGCAACACATTCGACATCCACACAGTCAGCCAGCTCGGGCGCCGGATCAACGAGCGTGTGGAAGGATCTGGCGGGCGTCTATCGCATATATCAGCAATGCGCCGGCGAAAACTTGTCCGTCTGTCTCAAGGTGAAGCTGCTAACGGGGCTGGAGAAAGCATTTCGCACGGCCAAAACGTTTCCACTCTTCGAGGGCATTCAGTTTGTGAGTAGCGGAGATGTGGCGCAAAAGCGCAGTCAACTGCCGCCCATTTCCGAGCAGGATATTGAGGCGGTGCTGCCACGCGGGCTGGATGCCAAGGAGCAGATCCTCAACAACATGATCATGAAGCGTGTCAGCAGCTTTCTGCAGAATCACACGTTACAGGTGAGTTTTGTAAGGCAATTTAGCTTCAAGTTACGGCTACTTATCAGGTCTCTATAAAACAGATCAAATTCGCCGCGGACAACAATTCGGTGGAAGGACGCAAGAAGAAGGATAAAAAGGGTAACGGCGCCTATATAATGATTCCCTTGCTGCTCGGTGGCACCTTTGTGCCCATTGCTTATGGTGCACTGGCTATGCTCGCCGGCAAGGCGCTGATTGTGTCCAAGCTGGCTTTGGTGCTGGCCTCAATTATTGGCATTAAGAAGCTGCTCAGTGGTGGTGGCGGTGGCAAGGAATCCTCACATGAGGTTGTCGTCTCCTCGGGAGCCCATTCGGGCTGGGGACGTGACTTTGATATGGCCTACACCGGTTGGAAGCCAGCCAAGGAGTCGGCGGGCAGCGCCAAGAGCCTGTAAAGCAGTTAGCAGAGCTTGAATTTGCATTTGAGAGAGAGAGAGAGAGAAATAGAGAGAGAGGAAGATGAAGATCCAGAGAATTGGAGCTCGCATAAACCAAAGAAACGATTGCTGCTTGAATGTTGTCTGAATAATCAATAATAATTTAGCCTTAATTCGATTATCCATGTATTTATTGTATATCGTAACTAAATGTGTGTGTTAGGCCTAAGTAAGCGTTAATTAAATATAGTCGTATATTTTGCTTAAAAACCCTGCTGCGTTTAATTCTCCAACCATGTCTGCTGAATTTTTATGATAACAATTTATAAAAAAAAGTGCTTACGTGCGTGCGTGAATAACAAAAAAATAAATACAATAATCCAAATAACAGCAAGGTAAAGAAAAAAGGCAGCAAAGTTAAAGACGTCTTCGCTTTCTACCAAAAAAAAAAAAAAACAGAAAAAAAACTTTAAGCCACATTTTTTATTTAGCCGTGCTGCAGAGTCTGTTGGCCAAGTCGAATGCAATATTCATAGATCAAATATGCTGAAGAGTCTCTCTCGCTTATTGTAATTGTTGCTTTTGTCGTTTCTTGTGGTATGCGACATTTTCACTTTTGCACTTCTGCTCGAAATATTAATGAGCTGGCCCAAACGGCAGCAATACCTGCTAGAACATTGAACCTTTTCATACGAATGTGGGCATTATTTAAATGCGCTTCCCACGCCTAATCAAACGGTTAGTTACTGGGCCGCCCTTTACTTTAATTGTTGACGTCATCAGTTGGGAAGTGGGCAACACTTTCATTAATTGAAAATTACTCAACCATAGCGAAACGAGAGCTACCCGGAATTCGCCAGCGGCACTGTCACTGGCAGCGAACCAGGGGTGAGGTGAGTGGCATGAAAGTGAAACTTTTAAAAAGGTGTCAATTTGGGTAGCGAGATGCCACTGAAATAGGGTGGGGCTGAGCTAAACTGAGCTGAGGATCCAAGTGTTTTATTTACCCTGCGTGGGCATCAAAATGAAAGCCGCTTTGGGGAGTAGCCGATTTTAATGCTTGATGTCATTCGTGTGGCTTTAAAAGCTAAACCGTTTAAAAGTTACACTAATGGAAGGGGGTAGTGCAAAGGAAGTTTACTCACGGGATGCTCCAGACCTAGTTTCCCGTTAAAGGCACCACAAATTTTATGAAATATTTAAGAAAATTACTTAAAATATTTAATCAACTTTCACAATTGTATTTTAAATGCCTTTAAAGAGCCTTTCTCTAAAACTCTGAGCAATTTAATTTAAAAAAAAAAGTGCATTGCATAATTAAATGAAGTCTTCAATGCTCGTCAGCCGTACTAAAAAAAAAAAAAAAAAAAAAAAAAAACTTTTCACTTTCATTGCGTTGACATGTAGGTAAAATAATTGCCCTGATTTTAACTCAATTTTGTTTGGCCCGCAAGTCGACTGAGCCATGCCCTATGCACAGAGAAAAGTAAAGGTACGTATTGGTGGTGTGCAACACCTTCGCGATAAACACCCACAAAACTGTTGATGATTAACACACAAGTCACGTCACACGCACAGCCATCTGTATCTACATAAACGTGCAAGGCATTTGCATATCCCATCAACGTCAGCATCAGCAAACAAGCAACAACAACAACAACAACAACAACAGCAGCAGCTTAAACACCTTGTGGCTCATCAACTATATGGTGTTTAGGCTAAGCAGATAATCAGTTGCAAAAAAAAAATAACAAAAATTGGTTTGCTTTGCATCTTGAATTGAGCTTAAGTAGCGTGCAAATCTCAACATTCATCGCTTTCTTTCAGGTACTTGACTAATGCGTAAACTACACAAAAAAGAAACAAAATACAACGAGCGAGAAAGTGCTGATCAAGAGTGAACGACTTGAGTATACCCTGTAGCATGTTGTTAATTTATATATTTATTTTTTGAATATGCATATGTTGCCTTTTAATGAAAGTTGCAGGACTTATGCTGAATATGCTGTAGTCATCTTAAAGGACACATTTTGAAATACAAATTAAGAGTCTTAGTCTTAATTTAAATGATAATTTATTGTTTGGTTTGAAACTCGAAACCTGGCTGGACGGACTTTGTGCATCTCTTCCTTAACACGAGTTCCAAGTAAATTCAAAATATATCAAAATATTTGTAAAAAAAACTGAAGAAAAATATACCTGTTGCCAAAAAGGAACTTAAAGTCGTCATTTAACGCATACCCTGAAGTAGTTTCTTTCAAATATAGCATCAGTTTGCTAATTTCAACTTAGACTGACTGCATGATCTAGCAACAATTTCTTTATTATGAAATCAATCTTCAATTTGGCAACACAGACGGTGAAACGAATGACAAGTTAACATGACGAAAAGAGATCGACAAAAATATTGCCAAAATTCTTTAAAAATTCTACAGGCATGCGATGAAGTGATTCTCAGTTGAGCTATAACATGCTCCAAGTGGACGAATAGAAAAATTCCAGGACTAATTATCTTAAATTAAGATTAGATGTAGAGGAGATATTCTAGTTTTCAAAAAGATTTTCTATTTAGTAATAAGAGTTCGACAGCAAAGTTGCTCACATTCGTGCAGGAATCAGAGTTGATGAAAGTGGTTTTAGATCAGAAGGTTTAGCTTATTTCTAATTTCTTTAATTCCATTGCACAAATAGTGCTTTTCAGTCGTTTGGCCATTAAGATCAATATATCTGAGCTGCTGCCTGCTTTTAATTGCCATAAACTTTCAAAATAAGCCATAAGCCACACAGAATATATCCGAGGACGTGTAAATATTTTGAAAATGAATATTAACGTTGAATAATTAAAGCGACATAATGACTGAAGATTTTGTTTGACATGAAACTCTCTTGTGGAGATCTCTGTGGAAATGGCTGCTGTTGGCATACAAAGCTGTAGATATATAGCTACTTATGTCCCGATGTGTGTGTGTGTGTGTGTGTGTGTTTGTCTACATACATATGGGGCTTTAAGTGAGATGGATGGGCTTTAAGTGTGATGGAGAGAAAAACAAATACATAAATAAAAAGCAAAATTAAAGTGAAATTTTTTCTTATCCATGCCGCCTGCAAACTAGTTAATTTTCTATTTTACTCCAATTTGAGCCATGCTCGTTGTGGTTTGCTTTCGAGCCACTGTAGACGCCATCATAAGTAGCGCTGTCTGTTGTGGTGTGGCTTGCTTTGGCTTGTTGTTGTTGGCCTTTGATTAGCCACACCAAGTCACGTGTCTGCAATTTCTAATGGTTCGATCAGTCGACGGTCTTATAGAGTACTTTCTGCCTAGGCTGTTAATGTGTGGTTGTGGTTATGGTTGTAGTTGTGGTTGTGGTTGTGGTTGTGGTTGTGGTTATGGTTGCTGTGGTTCTCACCCACCTGAAAGTGTGCCAATTGCAGGAGCCTCTGCCAGTAAACTGGCTTTTTTAATGCCGTCGTATTAATTTGAGCTGTCAAATTAATGCCGGCTAAATCTGTCGAATACAGTTTAGCGACCACACATTCAACAAAATGACTACACTTGGAGAAAATGTCGAGAAGCTTAAATCCAATGAAGTGCTAGATTGAAAATTCTACATCACTGAATGGAATTCTACCTTGAAGAAAGTCTAGAATACTCTTAGTTTATGCAAGTTTCTCTTAGGATATGTGAAATACGACTTTTCTCATATTGAAATTTATGAAATCTTAAGCAAGTTTAGAATTTTCATGAGACAACAGCTGGATTACTAAAATACTTATTTTATATAATTTAAATACGATTTTGTATGCCAGCTATAATTAAATGTAGAATAATTTATTTTCGCAGAGTGTGTTTGTGGGTGTGTAAGTGTGTGGATGTGTTTGTGTGTCTGTGTGTTTTCTTATGTGCAAATTGTTAAGTGTTGGTTAAGTGTTTGTCTGTTGACAAACAACAATAACAACAGGCGCAGCTAACAAGCCAAAGCCAAAGCCAGAGTCAAAGCCAATGTCGCCGACGAAGTGCTGCCGACGTCAGCGACGCGTCGCTGCCTGCTTCACACGCACACTGCTAGAGTCTTGGCCAGGCCAAGACATGACAGAGCCATAGCCATAGCCAGAGCCAAGTCAGGTTGCATTAAAAGCCGCAACCGATGCTCTTCGTCGTTGTCGTTGTCGTTGTTGTCGTCGTCGTTTTTGCAGCTTGTTTATTTAAATTCTAAGCTCGGCTACTGTTTTGCGTCGATGGAGCAGGTCGGGTGGCTTATGTGGTGCGGTGCGGTGCGATGTGATGTGGCGTGGCGTGGTGCTGGGGATGCGGCCAGCGTCGTGTGTTTTGTCGTCGTCGTTGTCGTCGTCAAACGCGTCGCTGTCGACGCTGCTGTTGCTGCTTCTGCTGGCCGGGAATAAAACTCGATCCGCGTGCGTCTTCTAGCCACAGTTTACGGATTGCCTTCTGACCGACAGATCGAACAAGCTAATCGCAGCGCAGTGCACTCAATCAACTGAATAAAAAAAAGAAAGAAAAAAACACAATACCCCCTACAAGGCACCGCCCAGTCAGTGCCCCAAAGGATAACAAAACCAACAATTAATACCAAGTGACAAGTGTTGTGTGCGACAATTAACACCTCCTCCCGCAAATAAATACAAAACAAAACATGTTGAAGTTTGTGTGCTTGTTCGCGCTGCTTGCCACAACGGCGGCAGCAGCTTCGGAGGCAGACAGCCTGCTGACGAGCGCCCTCAAAATGGTCAAGGATTGCGGCGAACGCTCGATGGTGTTGTGCATGAAGGTAACACACTACGAGAAGCTAACAATCCATCAATAAGTTAATAAGCAAAATTCTAAAAAAATCAAATAAATCAAACAGGAACGCGCTCTGCACTATTTCGACACGGAGAACGGCGATGTGAGGCTGACCGAGGGCATTTCCCTGGTCAAAACCGATGATATTCCTGTGGGAAGGTCTTTGAACGATGTCTCGCTGCCCGACGAAGCGGAGGCACGTGAATCCGAGGTGGATTCGCTGCTGGTGGAGCGTGTTGCACGTTTCTTTGGCACACACACGCTGCAGTTCAAAGTGCCCAAGGACTCCATACAGGACATGCAGCGTGCCCTCGAAGAATGTGAGTATAATGTAGAAAAAGCCAACAGATTTGACAGACAACTGCAAGATCTGCGTTGAGAAGTTGCTTGTTCTGCTTACTGGTTCTGTGCAATGTGGCCAAATTGGGTTAGTGGTGCAATTATCTGGTTAACATTGTGTGGCCAATGCAATGCTACAAATCCTGTTTTCACTGTTAGCTGCTTCTATACTTTGATTGGGGTCACGCAAAAGTAGGCATCCTGCTAGTCCCAGCTACAGTCACAGTTGCAGTTTTCCCTAGTCGCTTTTCATCTAGCGGTGCATTGACTGCAAACTTGTTGCTGTTGTTTTGCTGCTGGTGCAATTAATTGCATTTTAGTCAGCTCGCCGCACTTTCTTTTTGCGTGTGTGTGTGTGTGTTTCCGAGGCATAGAAAGCGGTCAATCCTGTTTCTTATTATTATTGCTTACTGCTTATTGTTTATTAATTATGTACAGTCTCTGTGCTCCAGTTGCTAATGAGCAGATAACAAGACAACAAGCGAAAGTATCGCATGCAAAACACTCACTAATCAGCTAATAAAAATAATGTTTTTCTTTTCTTATTTACTTGACTCTTTAGCGCGCGGCAAGAAGAAGGAGAAGAAGAAGTATCTGATGCCGCTGCTGATGCTGTTCAAGCTGAAAATGGCAGCACTGCTGCCGTTGGCGATTGGCTTCTTGGCGCTCATCTCATTCAAGGCTCTCGTCATTGGCAAGATCGCGCTGCTGCTGTCGGGCATCATTGGGCTGAAGAAGCTGCTGGAGTCAAAGAAGGAGAACTATGAGGTTGTGGCGCATCCACACTATGAGCACGAGCACAGCTATGGCAGGTCGCTGCATGGCAATGAGGCTCAGAATCTGGCATATGCGTCGTATAAGCAATAAGCGTCACAAATTGCCAAAAAGAAAAACAACTCAAAAAAATGGAACAGCAAATTTTAGTGCAATACACAAACAGAGAAACAAAAAGGAATTGAAAATAAGGGAGCACAGGCAGCTCGATCTAATTTATTTTATTTATTTAATTTATTTGTAGCTTAATGCAAGCGGAAAAACGGCGCCATTGAAAACTTAATTGAGAGACAAACAAATGAGAACAAATTGTTAGCAATGCAAAAATCAAAAAACACCATAGTGAATAAGTTCAAAAGAGGCAGCTGCATCGTAAAAAAAAGAAACAGAAACATAAAAAAAATTAAATAAAAGGGGGCGGCATTTTATTTATTTTTATTTTTTTTTGGCGGGCGCAGTTCAACTTAAACTAAACTAAACTAAACTGTAAACTGTACTCAAGTGACTGTAAATTGTATTATTGTAATAATTTGATCAGAGCTTTACTATGTTTTACTACCTTTTATCTATTTATTAACTATTAACAATTTTATATTTACAAACTAAACGAATACTCTTGCACTCTGTACACAATAACAACAGCAACAACTGTTTCGCCGCGCCCCCCTCCCCACCCCTCCTCCTCAAACAGCCCAGCAAAAAAAGCCACAAATCAAACACAGATACACACACACATAGACACACACATGCACATATGCACACATACTTGCACACACACACTCATACTGAAATCAGAAATGAAACTCAATAAAGCCGCATTTATCTGTAACTGAAATTCGTTTTGCATTTAACAGGTATATATATATAAATATATATTTATATTGCGCATACGCAACGTGCGCCGCATAAAATGGGTATTTTTTTGGTTTTGTTTTTGGTTTTCGAGTGAAATGCTTTCGCTCTTTCACTAATAAAATGAATTACTAAGGCAAACGAGGCCAATGATATCAATTGCATGTGCGACACATAAAATCACAGACGCTGCACAACAACAACAACAACCACAACAACAACACGAAATTTCACTTGCTGCATGCGCACTGAAGCATGCATCCGAGCCAGAGAACCAGAGTCAGAGTCTAAATCAAAGTCAGATTTGGAGTTAGAGTTGGTGGCTGAGCTGCAGTTGAAGTCAGTTCCCAGCTGGCTAACTAACTTCCTGGCCTGCCATTCGCTATAAAATGCACATATTCACTCTCCTCTCTCTCTCTCTCTCTTTTCTCTCTCTCTCTCTCGCTCTCACTCTCATGCACTCTGTCTCTCTCTCCCACGCCAATGTGCTCGTTGGTATCCGGTGTCGCTCCAAAAAATCGAATGAAAGTCGCCCGCTTTTGGCCTCTTTTGGCCTGATTTTTACATGTGCAATTGCAACACGTACAACGCACCATGTACCACGCCCACCGCCCACCGGCGTGCAATGATATGAAGATGCGGCACGCCACACTGTGCGCTGGGACCGTTGCAATTTATGGCCGAATGGCAAATGCCAAATGGCCAAAACGATTTCTTAACGGTTTGTCAACAATTTTCGCCTGTTGCTGCTGAATGCTGTCGCTGAATTTCAAACACAGCCCGGTGAAAGTGTTTATTAATACAATTTCTTTTGATTTTTATTTGTATGCATGGGAAACTCACGCCTCATAGTTGCCGCTCCGCTCCCAGTTAATACTCTTAGGCTCTCTAGTGTTTTTATCCCTTAATCAAAGTTTGCCGAAAACAAAAACCACACGTTAAATTTTAAGGCAACAAATTAGCGTACTCCTCGAGTCAGGGGGTTGTTACCAAAAGTTCATGTGGTTCTGAGCTGTCGAAATTCATTAGAAAAATTTGCAAAAAGTTTTTGGGAGAATCCGGACGAGTGCGTTGAACGATTCACTACTTTAGCAATGTTGTTTTTGTTTTTGTTATTTTTAAGACTTTTGTTACGCTGCTTAAAATGACAAGCTGGCAACACCAAAGGTGTTTCGAAGTTTAAACAACGTCCGCCTAAAAGTATGCAGCGAATAACAAGTGAAAATCTCTCCAATGGGGTTTTCTCGAACGAAATGAACATCAATAGGAAAAGCGTTTCAGGTTCAGGAAATATACACACAAATGGAAGTTAGAAGTTTGGTCCAACGCTTGAATAATTTAGTTGGCAGCGATTTTGTAAGAAAAAAAATAACGGACTCACTTTGTATTTTTGACTTCAGTTTGACTGCTCTTGGTTAATAATATATTTTTGGAATGTATGAAAATAATAATAATATTTACTATAAATTATTAATAGTACTATAATACTTTATAAAGTATTAATAATAAAGTCGTTTAAACATTATGCGTTTCAGCATTCAATAGGGACAGCTTGAAATATGAACGTCAGAAATAGTCTAGAGCCGAATTAAACTATTGCTGAAATACCCACATTTGTCACATTTTTAACTCTGATGGGGTATTGAATGCACTTTCTTGATAGCAAGGCAAAGGTCACCAAAATCCAACAGCAATTGTTATAAATGTACTTGTTAATGTAAGTCCAAGCAATTTACCACTACCGCTGCCAAAAGATCTTAACTGACCTAATGACAACTCTGGCTAACTTGTTTATTTTGGAATGTTGGCATTTTAATGCACACAAACAAATTATACCACTTATGCTTTTTGGACTATTAAGATGGGTGTACATTTTGGTTAATGCCGTAATTGACGTCACTTATTTGATAGTTCCGAATATTTTGGCTGCGGAGCCTCTTTCATAACTTTTCTGGAATGACAACAATAGCTCATTACATAATGGCCAAGATGTGCGAATATTGGCCACAAGTCATCATAGTGGCTCGCCACAGTGTTGTGTGCACTGACCATGACCATGATGCCAACTGCAACAACAACAACAACAGCCGTTTTGGCGTTGATGAACAACAATTTCCGTTATTGGGCCAGAGTTTCGTTACATGTGCAAAAAAATGAAGCAAAAAGCCGATTTTGGCCAAAAAGTTGAGTTGATTATTGTATAACGAGCTGCTATAAAGATAGGGGGTCAGCTGGCCAGCAGGCTTAGTTGAACAGTGATTACCAACAGTGGCACAGCAATTGCAGAATGTCGCGAGTGAAGGCTCTCCTGGTGCTCATCAGCCTGCTGCACTTTAAAGGCATCGCCAGCAGTGATTTAAAACATGACAGTTTGGAGGAACTGAAGCATTTCAAGCAATGTGTGCGGACCTCACAGAAATCCAAATTAAGTGAATGCTTCGGTCGATCGGCTTTGAATTTTATACAACGCTTTGAGGAGCGCGAGAATGTCACATTTGTGGATGATTTTGTGGCAGTCAAAAGCGAAACGGCATCGAGTCGTTCTTTGGTCAATGTGCTCGACACAGATCCTGTGGATTTTCGAGGCATTCTCGAGAATGCGGGCGCTGTGATGGGGCACCGTAGCTTGGAGTGGCACATGGATGCCCTCTATCCCGGTCTGATGTTCAAAATTGGACCCACAGCGGATGCGAACAGTGTGGCGGAGTTTGTGTTGGATAATGGTGCACTTGATGAACGACAGTTTGGCTACGAGGAGCCCAGCACAGGTAAATATATGATTACATATAAGATGATAAATGTTTCATAGTGAACTGAGAGTAAAATTTACATATACAATTAATGTAGTTATCTCGGTATAGTAATATAAATATTTTTTTTGTATAAGCAGTTTAAGTTTTATCGCCTTAAGAGGAAAAGCCAATTGGTTATAGAATTAGCAATAGTTTTTTATTAATTAGCAATAAGTTACGATCAAAATAAAAATCGTTCTTTGTATGAGATTAACAAATAATAATAAATAAAAATATATCAGATTTAGACTGTGAATAGTTCTGACAAGTCCTACAAATTTATATATTTTTGCATCAGTATTTAAAGCTAACTTGTAATCTAAAACTTAAAGCAAACTTATATTAAAGTACAATAACAGCTAAGGCCTTCAGCTCGCTGAGTATTTGCATTATTTAAGAAGTTAATAAATCCATTTTATTAGCGAGTTTTCAATTCTATGGTATTAACTTTTAAATTGAGTTTGTTCGCCTTGAATCACTTTTTGGTAAATCTATATTAATCGATTGTTGTGCTTTAGGTCGCCTGCTGGCCACGCAGTATTTGTTGCCCTTTCTGCTGGGTCTGAAGTTCAATTTGGTGGCGCTGGTGCCGCTGCTGTTTGCCGGCATTTGTCTACTGCTCAAGAAGTCACTCTTTCTGGCCAAGTTGGCCATCTATGTGAGCAGCTTTCTGGGTGTAGGCGGCGTGCTGGGCTCTCTGGGAGGCCTGGGAGGTCTGGGGGGCCTGGGCGGAGTTTTCGGCGGCGGCCTTGGTGGCGCCAACTTTGGGTTTGGTGGCGCACTTGGCGGTCATCGACCCGTTGGTCATTTTCCGGGAAAGGCGACAGTCTATGGACACGGTGATGAGCTGCATCATCAGTACAATGTGCATGAGCCGCAACCCTACAAGCGCAGCGATCGCAAAGTGCGCTTCGAGCAGCCAAGAGAGGCAGCAACAGCAACCACTAAGAGACCCACTGAGGATCGCTTCTATGAGTATGAAACTAAACGCAGATTGGAGGACACAATTGGATCAGCGGATGCACTTGTGCGCAACTTTAAAAGTGCCTCAAACACAAATAGTATGAACGGCTGGCAGGTTGTTGATGTGAGATCGCTGTAAGGCCTGTCAAGCGAATGTGTACTCTAATTTATGTATAGTTCAATAAGCTTAAATTAAATTATAAAATCTATGAGAATAAATGTCAGTAGATTATCTGGTGATTGTCAATTGATGCAGGCACCCCACTCTGTGCGTTTAAGCTGAAAACACAGCAGTTTCCTGTGAAAACATCAGTGTGCTCAGACTAATACCCAACACGGACACACGGAATAATAAATTGCATTAAACCTTGTTTGTATTCACCCCATCAACTTCCAAATTATTTTCTATAATCTATAGGGAAATTCATTTTAAGCTGAAGCGAAAAAAAATGGCTCCACTGGGAGGAAAATGAGGGTCAAGGTTGCTTAGCCGAAAATGTAATTTACAACACATTTTTTTAAACTTTGTAAGCAAAATCATTGGGCCCGGTCGACGTAGGGATTAACCTTCCAGAAAACGTAAGCAAACCGTTAAGTATGATAAATGATATTAAAGCGCTTTCCAAAAGCGAAAGTCGCTTTTAAGCTAACTTTATCAAGGTTCAGTAAGCAAATGTTAAGAGTTCAGTTTTAGGCTAGATTTTGAGGTTCGCACTCGCTTGAAGTACTTTTCCAAAAACTTTTCTTATTAGATACCAATCAAGTGACGCTTTGACAAACCACTTAATTGCTTCAGTTAGAATATGTATAATGACAAACCATGACGTCACAAGCTCGATTCATATAAATAATGGGCTAAAAGCTGCCAGCAGGTTATTTGAAGTTTGAACGTCAATCGCGGTAAGCAAATATGCGTCTTCAGCTAGTGTTGTGGCTGTTGGGGCTTCTACTGGACAGCCAAGCACAGGAGCAAAACAAATCCTTGGATTGGACTCCACACCATTTGGGCCGCTTGCTGAAACAATGCCTGAGTGGAGTTGAAGTTTGGCAATGTTTGGGCACTGAGAGTGAACGCTTGCTGGATGCAGCCACCATGGATAATAGCACTTGGGAGTTGAACGAGTATCTCAGCATTGAGCCACAGGAGCCAAGGGAGGCTGGCCAGGCACGCAGCGTTAAAGGATTAACTGGCAAATTGTTGGAGTTGGCGCAAGGACGATCTCTGCGTGTCAGGATGCCCCGACAGCTGACCATATCGAATGCCATCGATGAGTTTGGCAACGAGATGGGTTTGGATGAAGGTACGATGCGGCTCATTGATGATAAAATCGATAAGATATTTGGTAGTTTTACCTTACCAGACAAAGATCAGATTAAAAAGAAAAAGAAGAAAGACAAGAGTAAAAAGAAAAAAAAGAAAGAGAAAGATAAAGATAAAGATAAAGAGAAAGACAAGAAAAAGAAAAAAAAGAAAAAGAAAAATAAAAACAAAAACTGTTTCGCAAAAACAGGTCGCAAGAAGAAGGACAAAGATAAGAACATGGCCATGATGGGTGGAATGATAATGTTGGCGACCCTCGCACAAATGTTCCTCGGCAAGGTCATTCTTATCGCTGGCGCCGCCTTCATAATGGCCAAAATTGCACTAGTCATTTCGCTACTGGTGAGTCAATAGATATACAATCGAACTACTCAACCACGAACTGTAAACTGCCATAGAAAAGGAAACTCTTCGAGTTGGTCGAGTTCAAATTAGAGAAGTTCGATTGGTATGCAAAGAGACAGTTTAAGTCGTCTCTTACATGATCAAGTAATTTCGCGCTACGCACTTTTCTGCAGGGCAGTCTAAAAAAGGGATCAGCTGGCAACAGTGGTAGTGCTCCGGAGCACGTCATCGTCACCAGTGGGGGTGGTCACGGTGGTGGACATAGTCACGAGAGCGGCTGGCATCGCAGCATGCCCACTCACGACTACAGTGCCATCCCCCCGCCGGTGCACGTCGTGGAGGAGGCAAAGTCTGGAGAGGATCACGCCTACCATGCCTACGAGATGGAGCACGTGGATCGCCGGGAGTTGGCAAAGGAGGTTACAAACAAACCGGGTTTTCTCTAGCTTTATGTATTTCTGTGGTAAACAATATATAAAATTAACTATTTGTAACTTAACTTAGATCTAAGATTTGAAAGTCAAACAAGTGTAAATACAATTGCCGACAAATTGAAACTAGGCGAACAATTTTTCTTGATCTTTGGTTTTTTGGGTCAGCAGCCAAGCAGCGGAGAGCTTTATCGAGTTACCTTGACGCCAGCAGCGGCGCCTGCGCCAACTCCTGCCCCAGCTGATCCAGCCCCAGGGCCGGCAGCAGCATGTGGCAACCAGGCGTGATAAGCCTTATCCTGCATCATCATTTCGTCATCAATGCTCCGATGATAGGATCCACCGTCATGGCCACCGCTATCGTACTCGCCCTGATGGCTCGACGAATAGGTGTGACTCTGCTGCACCTGCGGATGCTTGACAATCTCATAGGTTGTCTTCTCGCCGCCATCGTGACTGACGAGCTTCTTCAATCCAATGATGGCGCTGATGATCAACGCTATTTTGCCCACAATCAGCGCCTTGCCAGCGACAATGGCAATCGAATGATAGGCCATCTTAAGTATGGCAGTCTTCAGGAGCACAGCGGCAATAAATGGACCCAAATACTTTTTATCGTCCTTCTTCTTATCGCGACCCTCTCCAGCTGCTGTCGACTCGCCACCCATAAAGTAGCTCATCATCCACTGCAACCAATCCTGACTGTTCCTCTCGCCAAAGCGCAGCAAACGTGGCAGATTCACCTGCAGCTGATGGCTGTGCATAAAGTTGAGAAATCTCTCCAGCAGCAAGGCATCCAAACTTTTACTCGACATATGCTCGAGATCGCGATTGTTGAGCTGATTCTCGGCAATGCTGGCACGTCCTGTGCGCGTATCCTCGCCACTGCTGCTGCCCGTGCGCCTCACCAGATTAACGCCATCCACAATGCTGAGCTGCTGGACCTTAAGAGCTCTGCCCAGGAGGCGTGCGCCGTGCAGTTTGCAGCACCAAAAAATATCCTCACTATCCACACACTGTCCATAAACGTGACGCACAGTGCGGAGGAGGCCACTCTCCCCACTGCCACCGGTGCCATTGCTTTTGAGTTCCAGGGCAGAGATGGGTCGATGGTGAGCGAAGAGCGCGGCCAGCAGCACCGCTGCAATGAGACCCAATCGCGTATCCATTGCTAACTTTATGTGTATATCCTTAATGTTGGACTTTAGCTGTCCCCCAGTTGTGATAGTTTCCTTTGCTGCTGCGACTGTTCTTCTGGCTAACTCACTTGGCCAACTGATCTTGTGCGCCAATGTGTTGCACAAATTTATACACTTGAATGTTTGCCACAATTAGCCAGGCAGCCGTTGCATCCAGTTTTGCTTTTTCTCGGCTGCCTCAATGTTGGCTATTCAGAGCGTAATATGCATGTTAGTCGCTGTTAGCAGTTCTCCAACTCTTTTAGCTTCGTTGCAGATTTAGTGCAATTGCCAGCCAGGCAGTCAATTTTCATTGCTCATTGTCGTAATTAGCAAGTCTTTGTAATTATTTCTGCTGTGTATTGTTTTTATTTTTTATTATTATTATTCCTCAACGCTCGACGCCTAATGATAGATTTGCTCTGACGCCCACTTTCATCGGTTGCAGTCTGTAAAAGATTTGAACGAAAATAGTTTTGCAGCTTCTGGCAACTTTTGCGCCTTTGAATTGCACACGCAAAAGTTTTTGACACACATATTAGATATGCTGCATTGAAATCGAAATGAACTCAAATTGCCATTTAAATTACAGGCATTCGTTTGCACAGAGAATTGCTAGAAAATTGTCAGCTGGCAGTAAGAAAGTTAATGAAAGTGCAACGCTAAAGAACTCAATTCGGATTTGTATTCACAATTTTCAATTATACTTTGACGAATTTGTGTGGAATGCAAATGCATCGATATTTTTAAACAATTTGTTTTGTCGAGTTTTGTGTAAAAATTGCAATTATCAAACTTTTTCTAGAAAGTGTATTTAGTTTTCGTGCTACATATTAGCTCTGTTCTAGTTCTTAAGAAATTAATATGACAGGAATTGTTAGATTTTGTTTTAAAGAAAGAATATTTTGCAATTATTTCTTTTATTAATTTGTTTTGTGTTTAGATTAAGTATATCACCTGAAAGATTGCTTTAATTTTGACAGCTATTTCTATTTCTCTGTATCTTTTATACTTAACTCTTTAATAGAAGTGAAGCACTCAAACTTCCTTTCGAATACTCCGATTGTTTTTTGTTTTCCTTTCATAACAATTTTCTGCACGAATGATCTGAATAAAATGTATATAAATAGTAGAAATATTAATTTTTCGAATTGTTTATATTTACTGATACGATATGTATACGATCTGTATATGTAAAGATATTGAGGAAGGTTAAAGATTGATTGTTTTTAACTTCGAGAAATCTCTCCCAGTTGGTGTAAAAACTGAAATGGGAGTTTCAGTTCCCAGTTGCACACTCTCTTTACAAATTCCACACGCATGCCACATAAACAGAAAATATATTTCTCATTTTGTCTTTTATTAAAAGAGTATACTTTTAGGCTTGAAATCAAATTACAATAGCATTAAGCAATTGTCTGCAAGCCAAGCAGCCACAACTACTTCCTCGCTCCTGTATAATTTCGGACTTTATTAAATTGATTAAAATTTCCAAATGTCAGTCTTCTAACCGTATTGGATATATACTTGCATGTGAGTTTGTATACTTCAAAAATTAACAATGCAGAACAGCTGCAAGTGCACAAGTGAGTAACGTGAAAGTAGTAAATCTTGATGCCAAGATTGAGACAAGGTCCATTGGCTTGTTCTACATTTTAGACATGGCACGTTGAACAGATGTGCATGTGTGCATGTGTGCATGTGTACATACATACATATGTAGTGTTGTATGGGAAGCAAAGCCACATAATCCGTTGGCGATAATTTATGGTAATTTAAGCTGTGCCCGCACGCAAGCACAATGCACAACTTTCGCAGATGGAAGCCGTAGCTCATCTGCTGTTTACAACTAATTGCCCAAAAAGCCGAGCTTAAGAAAATGCAGCGGCAACAACCGATCAGTGGCAAGCAGCAGCGGCAATTGCCAATTTACTATAATTGCCATTTGTGTTAACGTAAAAGTAAACAAAACACTTAGCAGCTTGCCCCCATGATGAATGGCAATGGCAATGGCACTGCAATGGCAACTGCAATGGCAACTGTGGCGCCCAGAAACTTACGAAAAGAGCCAAGTAATGAACTTACCGCAAAAACTTTTACCATCGATTTATTTGGCCTTTGCATTTATTTATTTTCATTTTGCACCGCAAGCAAAACCAGAACGACGAGTCGCTGATTATGTGGGTTGCAAGTCTGGGAACCCACCGAGAAAAAGAGGAGAAGAAAATACAATTGCATAAAATGAAAAGCCTGATTCAGGTTCGTTTGGTTTTTGGCCACAAATATTTTCACTTTCACTTTGTGTGTGTTGACATCGGAGGCGCCCCCGCATAGGAGCGAGCGGTGGCACAGGTTGGTTGCCATTGCCATTGCAATTGCTTCAGGTGGTTGTTTTGTTTTTGTTTATTTTACTTCTTTTTTTTCTTGTCTGCATTGCCTTATCAAAAATTAAGCGCGACTGGCCAATTACGTTTCACTTTGACCCCGGTGTGGAAAGCCGGAATCGCCGTGACTGAATGCTGATGAACCTGCCCCGGCTGATGAATTTATTATATGCCTGTCAACCACATTTGTTGCTGTTGTTTGTTTTCCCAAGCAATTTACTTTTCAATTCAATGTAATGTAAATATATTGTGCACATTTGCATTCGTCGTCAGCACACATAACAATCATTTTCCTTCATGTTCAAAAATCCCTGGCAGCAAATTTTAATTTGAGTTTTCACTGAGTTTTCCACCCTCAGAAGCTAAGCTTTTGAGGTTCTTGGAAATAAATTGAGTGGCGCAGCTGGGGGCGCCTTTTCTATTTCTATGTGGCAACAAGTCGTGTTATCGATTATGCATCGTTTGAGAAATGCATAAATAAAGTTCGCGCCTGATTAGCTTATATGCCACACGGAGCGCATATTCGAATTTCCCCGAAAGTATTTATCGGTGAAATTTGTAGTAACCCAACCAGCTTCATTTACCTGCATGCAAAGTTCAGTGTTAGATGTCACTCAATATGGCCATGACTGTGGTAACAACATGCTGCCAAATGTGAAACGTTGACCAAGTATCCCTCATCAATCAGCTTTGCCAGCCAGGTTAACCACCGGCTGTGGCAACTGAATTTAATTTAGCCAAAATACAAAACTTCACAACAAAAAAGTAAAAAAAAAAAAACTTTTGCATTGCATTAAATTTTCACATTAAAAGTGTTTTGATGCCTCGACATTCGACGCTCTTTCACTCCCTGTGTACCCATCTCACTCGCACAACACAAACTCTCTCTCCCTCTCTCCCGGGTTTTCGGACCCAAAGGCTGCCTCTATATCAGACTGCCATGACACTGCAGCAGATACCAGCAGCAGCAGCGGCAGCAGCAATAACAACAACAACAACAACAACAACTTGAACAAAGCTGGTGGCAAACAATGTTTCATTAGATTGTGCACATTTTTCTAAAGCTTATGTTTTGCTGTTGCAGACAAAAGGATTTCTGTTGAATTGTCGGCATTGTTGAGAGCGTCGCGACGACTTCCCTCAAAAAAATGTCAAAAGAATTTGCGCAAATAAATTGAGAATTCAAAAATGATATTGGATGCTTCAAAAAAAAGGTCTTCGTCGCTGTTTAGACACCTTAACAAATTACAAAAGTTTTAATCCGTTGCAAACCCCATAAAACCAACAACAACAAAAAATACGTAAACATGTTTTAGTTGATACGAACTGATTGGGAGGTCATATCCTGATCCTGATCATATATATATATATATATATTTTTTTTTACTGCTCGACGAGAAAATACAAATCAAATAATCTGAAAAATGTGAGGGAAAACCAAGAGTCGACAAAGCGAAATCGATTTGTCTTTTCCTACTGAACAACATTTTTGAGTATTCCTTAAAACGTCGCGAACAAATTATTATGCATTTACATTCAATTGCACAAGTTCGCTTAACCCCTTCACGCCTTTTAAAGGTGCACAGGGTATAGCAAAATCGAAGCCCTAAGCCCATAGTGTCCATGGTATTTCTGTTTGTCTCGGGTTCAATGGCCCAATACCATACAGGCGTACACGCGCACAGCCACCCATGGATGATAAATTGAAGACGCCGAGCAGGCGAACGTGACACTGGCCAAAAACAGAAAAGTGAAAGCATTTGCTTCAGAGTGAAACTCTGTGCCAAGGAAGAGCACTGCTTCACCTTTTGGCAGTTGATGTCGATGTCGATGTCGATGTCGAAGTCGATGTTGTTGCCTTGGCCGCGACATTGCAGGCTAGTCACAAAATCTGGCGTGTCGAGTCTGAGCAAAGTTCGCTGCATACTGTTTGTTGCATGTCCATATATATATACATATATATATATATATAGAAGGGGCTTGGGATTAGTTTCAAGTGCCACTAGAGCTTCAAATTTGCGTTTGTAGCAAGGTAAAAACTAATATGCAGTTTTTGTTGGTAGACTTACAAGCAATGCTCGAGGGCATTGCTGTGGATTCGCTAGTAATGACTTTTCCAGTTGGGTCAAGTGTTAGCGACTTTGCAGTTTAATTGTAACTTTCTGCGATTTTATCGCTATAATTAAAGAGAGAAGCCAACTGAAGCGATGCTGCTGCTGTTGTTGTTTTTCCTCTTCTTCTTTTTTTGCTAAAAGGTTGCTCGACCAGGTTGCTCATCTTGCGACACCTAAAATACTAATTACAAGGCATGCATCAACAGAAACAGCACGAGATATAGCAACAACGAGAGAGTGAGAGAGAAGGACAAAGCTGTGAAAATGTTTATTTGGTTGAATTTTCACTATAAGACAAGAGAAGCGCATTAAAATTAATTGATGCAATAATAAAATTTAATTTTCTTTGAAGCCAGATACTTGCTCCAGTCATCTGTGGAAATTTCAAATATTTTCATTTCTACACCTTTTCTGGGGACACATTTTTTCTGTCTGAGCATGTAAAGTGCAATTAAAGAGATATTTCAAGGAATGTCTTTAATTATATACTTTTTTATATACATTTCATTATATTGAATATTTATTAGAAAAAATTTAATTTTAGAAATTGTTTTCAGCTGCTTACATCAAATATTGATTATCGATTGATTATCCGAATTTATTTCAAATTAAAATGTGAGAATAATTTTTGATAAAATTGTAATTTTGTATTTAATATAGATGAGAAAAATTGTAGTAAGAAAATGCAAAGCTTATAATCACAATTTCTATGCGTTTTATTTTAATTTAAAACAAATATTCAAATATTTTAAAATCATTAAAATCTGGGACTTCAAACTTGCGAAAAAATTAAAATTTTAGGGCTTAATTAATTAATAAAACACAATATTTGCAAGTGTATTTATGCCTGCTATATATTGGACAAGCGCTTTAATAAATTATTTAAAAAATTTTGCGTTTTGCTGAGTGGGCACTTCCACTATCTACTTCAATCTAGTTTAGCCTGTCCGCGGGCTTTTGCTCACCTCATAGTCATCTTATCCTCGCAAATTGTGAGTTGTTGACACATTTTGCGGCACCCGCCTAAGCTGAAAGTTGGCAGCTTATCGTGCGACGTCAATTTCAAAGTCTAATTAGTGAAAGATTTGTGCGAAGCGTTGATTAGCTTCAATCTGTCATTAAAACGAGTGAATGAGAGCTAAAATACCGAAAGTCATATACACTTACCGAGATTCATGTTAGCTTCGCTCCGATCTTTATCGGCGGATGTGCTTCAAAGTACAATGCCGTCAAATTTTAGTAAGGCCCTGAGATAAACAACCGACACTACCATCTATTTAGTTAACAACTAAAAAATAAAAACAACCACATACTTACCCATATTTTCTCTTTCTTTTGTTCCACTCACCTCGTGAAAATTGCAATTTTTGGTGCACCTGGGCCGCTTGGATGAACGCCCGCATGAAATAGAAAGTTAAATACAACATATATTATATATATACCTATACATATACATATATATATATATACAGGTTCTAAACAACTGAAAGTAAGTCTAACTTTAACCCGTCAAAGTTAATTTCGGTGTGGTGTTAAGGTATTTGGCAAGAATTTAGAACAATTTATTTACTTTCTCCGCTGGAAAAATGAAAAACTTCACACGCATAAAAAAGAGAGAAAAAAAAGAAGAAGAATAATAAAAATGTAGATGCTTAAGTCTGTTGTTGTTTTTACTGCTGTTGTTTGTGTTTGCTGTTCTTGCGATGCCTGCTGTTTATTAAAACGCAATTCTGGTTTATTTTCAACTGTTGCCACAATGAAATTTTTTTATGTTTTGTTTTGGTCTCGACCACAAAATGGCACAGAAAAACTGTAAAAAATCTCGTTGTGGCTCTTGAAAGAAAAGTGCAAGGCGTGTCACACCCAGTCACAGATTGCCGGATGATGGCTTGTCGGCCTACAGACAATGAGCTGTTCCCGATGGTGGTGGTTTTTCTTGGTGGTGGTACTTGGGGCTGGCGTATGGCCTTGGCCATGGAAGCCACAGCAACTGTGACTTTCTGACACCCAACTCTTCCTACAACTTCAACTCGGGGCCAACAATTGAGGTTGTGTTTGCGTGCACTTAGGCAACTCATGTCCATCAGATATGAATATACATATTCAGATGGGAGCGTGTTTGCAACACGGATATGGATAGGTTTAGCGTGGTAGCTGCACTCGCATAAAAAACAATATTATATCTACCAGTTTCGGGACACAATTGTATGCAATGATGGACATTTTGACGGCCTTAGTTTGGGGCTGCATTATCCATGAGCCGGGCTAACAATGTGCTGCATAAATTGAACAGAGGAGCAAGCTTATTATTGTGGATATCATACATAAAATTGTGCATAATGCTTCCACAGAGCTGTCAGACCATGAAATATGAGCAAAAAACAACGACAAGTATATGAATGTATAAGTAAAAATGTGATAAATGAGGGAGCTCGAATATAAAGTACCCTGTAAAATCTAGAAAAGTTGGAGCCTGATTTGTGCTCATTTTATAAGTCTAAGAATACTTTCGTTGACAGCGATTGATTGATTCAAAGATATCATGTACAATAAACTTTCTTGCTTAAAGACCAATTCATGTGCTGAATTCATGCACTAAATTTAAAGAATCACAATTTTATTCTTAAGTCTAGGTAAGGAGAGAGAATTGTGCATAAGTCTTGAATGTTTGAGGATGCACTTATAGACTGGGAGATAACTTAATATTGCCCTTGAGGTTGTCTGCTACATATCTGCCCTTAAAATATACCCACACAATTTTAGTATACCCTATTTCACTCACTTAAATCTGCAGGGCGAATAAAAGAAATGAAAGCGAAATAGAACTGTCTATTATTATTAAATTGTTTCCAGAAAAATGAGCTGCACAACGTCATTCATGACATTCTCTTCACTCGC
The DNA here is from genome assembly GCF_018153295.1 of Drosophila grimshawi. Lineage (NCBI taxonomy): Eukaryota > Metazoa > Arthropoda > Insecta > Diptera > Drosophilidae > Drosophila > Drosophila grimshawi. The sequence continues at coordinate 28,217,554 of NW_025063098.1, forward strand.
AAGGCTCAAGTCTTTGAAAATCATTTGAAGTTTTTTCATTTTCTGCTTGAGCCCACTTTGCTTATTCTGCAGCCAGCCAGCAGCGGTCAGTGAACCATCTAAGAAAAAATAAAAACTTTCCTACTCATAATGTTCGCCATTCACTAATACTCATCGGCATCGGAAGTAATGCTATCAAACGAAACCATACATAATGATATTCACCTATCCATGCATCTCATGGCCCTCGTCGACAGCGTCCAGCTGTCCATGTGTCCAGCTTAAGGTGCGCCTTAGTGAAAGTAATGTGGAAATTTGCGGTAGCCAAAAATAAAAATTAATGGCCCAACACAAGACATTTTCAAAGCATTGACAGACACTGGACCTGAGGTACACCTATACTTATATTTAAGGTGCAATAAGTAGCCAGCACGATTGTCATTAGTCTGGGGCGGATCTATGTATAGGTTTAGGCTCCGGGGCCTAAATTTGCGACTTTATTAGTTGAAAATGAACTGAGACTCAAAATCCCCATTTGTCGTTGCACCTGCCTCATAAAGTGCTCAAAATACCAGCTGACTTGGCGAAAGCACGGCACAAGAATACAGAGAACGTTAATACACTCACCAAAAATAATGTGTGATAAGTTAGACATTAAAATTCTAAATCCAATAAATTCAGCTGCTTCAACTGTTAAATATTTAAATGTGCAAATATTTAAAAAATCAATTAGTTGATTACTTAAAGTATCATATTTTATTCATACGTGTAATACTTAACTTCTTAAATAATCTTCTCATTATTTTATAGAAATCAAATTATAAGCATGAAAATGCACCTTGGGATTGGTTCAGGAATTCATGTAACATTGAAGAATTGATCAAACCAATTTATGAATATTCTAGTTTGAATTTTTGCTTAAAAGTTTTCAGAAGAATGTGTTAGGAATCATATGCCCGTTGTACTTTAACTTAGAACATCGGTTTTCTCTGTGTGTACATACATATTTCCGCTTGTCGTTTTTCGGGGGAAAAGTTTTTTGCAAGCCACAATTATGTGGCCTTTGCGGCAGCTTTCCTTTCGCCTGCTTGCCTGCCAGCCTTTGCGGCAGCTTCATGTGGCACGTTCTGCGAGATACGTGGATACACAGATACAAATGCTGGCTCATGCATAAAACAGAGAGGACGGACAATAGTCAGCAAATCCAGCTAGCATTGGGCCAACAATTTGTCTTTTGTGGCAATGGCAACAACGGCAGCACCAACAACGAGAATAACAATAATAACAACAACACCAGCACAGGGGCAAGTCAATGGCCTATGTGTCCGCTTTTGGCCTGGCTTTAATAGATGCATATCATGGTCGGTGTGCTATCTAGTTGAAAGCCCTAGATCGAATCGATACACTCTCTAATACATGTTAATAGCATTGCCTGTTGGGTGTTGCTCGTATGGTAGTTGATGTTGTTGTTGCCACCCTCTCGTTTTGAAAATTTCCATACTAAAATTGAAGCTGCAAATGGCAATCGTTTATTGGCGGATAAATACTTTCTTTATGATCAACGCTGAATGGAATTAGAAATGCGAGACGAAAATTGCTAAATACCAAAATTGAAATTGAAGTGTCGACAAGAGCGACAACAACAGCAGCAGCAACAATATCTGCATCAGCAACATTGACAACCAAAACGGCAGCCAGTTTAAAAATGGTCAAAAGCCAAACACCTACCCAAGCAACATAGTCAACTAATATATTTGGCCATAAACAACGAAAGCGGCTGGCAAAGGAAAAAAAAACATGTCTAAAGCTAGCCACTGCAATGATCATTACAGCAACAACATATTCCAAACAACAGTAGCAACAGCTCCAGCGAGCAACAGCAACAGCAATAGCAACAGCAACAGCAACATTAACAGAGCTGTTGGGAAATGAGAAAACGAAGAAAAGAAAAACACGAAGCCGCAAACGAAGTCGGCGCGAAGAAAATCAAATTGTGATTAAGCCGACGCGAAAGAAAGGTCTATAAAAGAATAAAGCGCGCCAAGGCTGGCCATCAGTTTGATTCACACTTGCTGGCAGTGCAAGACGCGGCTCCAAGCTCAACACCCCCCAAAAGAAAAACCCAAAAGAAAAGCAGCCAGCCAAGGATTAAGTTAAGCGAGGTGGACGTGGTCGCGTGTGTGTTGGTTAGTGTTGTGCGTGAGTGTGTGAACAAATAGGAAAATGACTTTTAAACATAAGCATTTGCTGCTCGTACTGGGTCTGTGCCTCGCCAGCAGCAGCAGCAACTGCGATGCAGCCACCGAGCAGCTGGGCAATGTGCCCGGTGCCAGTGGCAGCAACAGTCAGAATGCTGGGGCACGCACCTTGCTGCGCGTCTACGACGAGTGCAATCGGGCCGAGAGCGGTTTTGTGCCATGCCTCAAGAAGAAGGCCATCTCCTTTATCGACCGCATTGCTCCGATTGATGCAATCAATGTCGCCGACGGCATTAAGCTGGTGCGCCTGGAGTCGGCGCCACGGCCAGCTGCCTACAGTGAAAATGAATTGGAATCGTCGCTAGCGCGTTCCGGCAGTGATCGCGATGCGAAACTCACAGATATGCTGATTGAGCGGATGAGCTACTTCTTCAACGGGCACTCGCTGCAGGTCAGCTTCCCCAAATTGACATCCGAGGAGATTGGACGCGGCCTCGAAGAAGGTAAGCTCGAAAACTATCCTAGAATTATATATCTAGAAATAAAAATAAATTATTAAATAGAGAGATTATACAAGAAAAAGCTGCACAATATTTTATTGGAAAATTAATATTTTATATATATTATTGGAAAATTATTTTTACAGAAATATTTTTAGCAGATATAGTTTTATTTATATACTACATATGCACTATTAATCAGTATGTAAACAATGAATCAAAGACTGAAAAAAAGAAAATAAATTGAATTTTAAATTTAAATTAATTTACAAAATTGTTATGCCAAAAGTATAAGCCATTCAACAACAAAAAAAATATTTCTTTTATATACACTTTTCAGAAATACTTTAATTTAAAAAAAAAAAAACATATTCATATCTTGTTGTTCTGATTCATATTTAGTTCCAGGACATTTATTTTTCTGAGTGTGCATACTGAAATAGTAGATTTAATTGAAATTACGTTAGCTGCCAGCAAAAGCACCGCTAAATGTATTTAGCCACTGCGCGTGACAGTGACATAATTTTGCGCCACTGCGCCATAATTGATGGTTATTAGAGACGAGAGTTGAGAGCCTGGCTCAGATTGTTACACATATGATAATATATGCCTTGTGGTGTATACATGGTATAGTTTTAGCCTAATTGAGTAGCTGGCAATGACATTGGCAGAAGCGCGATCGGCAGGCATTGCGACTTCAGTTGGCCCATTTCCTTGCCGACGCCAATTTTCTTGCAGTATGGCTTTTCATGTTTTTTGCATTGTTTGTTAAGAGCGAAGCGTGGAAATTCATGTCTCTGGGAAAATGTGCAATTGTTTTTTTTCCTTCTTTTTTTTGTACATACACACACACACACACACATACGCACACGCCGAACTCAATACACGAAACTCGTTCGGCAAGCCAACAATGACCCATAAACCTTAACAACAAGAACAGCAAGAAACAAACAACAACAACAACGATGGCGAAAAATTGTCATGCCAGAATTTCGTGTTAGCTCGCAGAAAACATGAATTTAATGCAAACATCAAAAGTCGAAATATTGATACACTTAAAGCCGCTTATAAAACATCCTAAATTGGCTAATTTAAAGAGATATTTTATAATGAATTCGAAATAATATTCGAGTTGACGAAGACGCAAATTATTATCGGCTAACAAATCCACTGAGTGTGTACTCATTATATGTACTCCGTCAGTTTACGTTAACGAGACTTGAAAGAAAGTCTGAATTATAAGCCATAAAGTAAAGTATGCTGCAGCTTAGCACGAGTCAATAGAGTATTAAATAAAAAATGAATTTAATTTGAATTGAACTTATTTAACCTCTTATGGATATTTTCTTCTTCTTAATATTCAAATCAAATTTGAAGTTATCACATTGATTAATAGCTGTAAAAGAAAGAGGGAGGGAAAAAAACAAATTTACATAAATTAATTCTTTTGGGTTATTTACATTTTACAGAAACTTGTAAAAGAACTGAGAGTATGTCATCATACTAGAAAAATAATTTGATAAAAAATTTAAAAATTCAAATATTGCAAAAAATTTCCATTCAAAACTGTGTGTTTAAAATTTAAAAAAACAAGGAGAGCGGAATACCATTAAAATCAACGATAAAATGCCTTTAGATAAAAATCTAGCTCTGATAGCTTGTCAAAAACATATCGAGATAACATGTTTTTAAAGAGACCCAAAGGAAATGCTGAAAGAAACGACCTATTCAAAGTCAAGGTATACTTAAACGTGGCCTCTTTTTTCCATGAGCACGTAAACAAGACATGGAGCGGAGGCTTTGAGATGTCATGACCATGCCGAATATAAAACGCAATGAAAGTGTCGGCCTGGCCACGTTTCTCTGGCCTCGTGGGCCATGTTAACGACTTCTTGGGCTGCCAGGCAAACGCTTTGCATCAATTACAAATTTGACACAAGCACTTAAAACATTATTCGGCTGCGACAGCAAACATTTGCCAGTAATTTTTCTCGTAATGAAAAGTGAACTTACTTTCACAGAGCACACAGTTTTTCTTTTACTTTCAAATCATTGATCAAGATTATATATTCAATTGATATTTATTAAAGCCAAAACTCGTCGAACATGGCCAACACTTTCCCAATTGCTCCACCATTTTTGGTTAATTGCAATCGCATCAATCGCAAGCTTGTAATGACTCTCTGTAATATCTCAACGCCTCCTTTTGGATTAATTTTGTCAGCTCTTAAGCAGAGTCTCCACTGTATGTGTGCTTTTCACTCAACCAAGTGAAATCGCCAAATGCATCCCTGTAGAGACTCTGCAACGAAATGAAAGCCGCACAAGTGGCATCTGCTTCAACTGATGGCCAAAATATATTCTCTCACAGCCTTTGTAAATCTTCGGAATCAACTGTTTACACTTTCACCAGCAAATACCAAAGGAAAATAATACTCAGAGTTCCATAGACATTATTATCAGAGATGCCTGTCCTAACAAACGCATTGTTTTCATATCAAGAAATTAATTGTAATGAAAGCGTGTGAAACATTACATTGTCACAAATAACCAATTATAATTTTTAAATGGTAAACAAACTAAGTTGAGTTTATTTGGTTTTAACCCAGTAAACGGGTTAAATTTTAAATGTGCCATTTATTCAAATTAATTTATATTCATAAAATGACATTTACACCAAACAGTAAAAGAGCAGCCTACATTGGGAAAGAATTTAAAACGACGACTGATATTTCCTTTTTACATTATATTATATATGTATTTGATTTGAGCTCCATTTTTATGTGTCTTATGTGCAGAATAACAAACTGTTTTTTTATGACTTCAACTTGATTACAGGTCGCGGTAAGATGAAGAAGATGGGCATGATGATGGCCATGATGGTTGCCACGAAGATGATGGGCATGCTGCCTATTGCCATGGGAGCACTCTATATGCTGGCTGGCAAAGCCTTAATTATCTCGAAGATTGCGCTGCTTCTGGCAGGCATTATGGGTCTAAAGAAACTGATGTCTGGCAAATCGTCAGGCGGCGGCGGCGGCGGCAGTTCCGGTTGGTCTTCCGGCGGTGGAGGCGGCGGCGGCGGCTGGTCCTCGGGCGGCGGCGGTGGTGGTGGCGGCGGAGGCTGGGACAGACGCTCCTTAACAGAGGCTCAGGAGTTGGCTTATCGTGCGCACAGCAGGCAACAGGCTGTTCAAAAGCAGGCAGTGCAACAACAGCAACAACAACATCAACAGCAGACACATTCAGCGCCGCTGCAATCAACGCTGACAAAGTCATAGACTACAAACCCACACACACACACACACACACTCAAAAACACACTCACTCACATACACACTTAAATACATAGAAAAGAGGAAAAGTTCATAGCTCGTCATGGTTGCATTTATCTTGTAGATAAATCACACAAACGCTGAGAATGAGAGAGCAAGCGCCCAGGCCGGCAAATTGTAATTAGATTTTCCGCGTTTTCTTCGATGCTTTTTGCACTCTTACACTTGATGCGTTTGCAACGGTTAACAGTTGCACCTACGGATACATCGCTGGAAATGTATCTGTAACGTGCACTTAGTGCCTTCTATTTTTTTTAATCATTAGCATTTGCATAAAACATAATACAAATCGATTATGTAATACGAGCGAATGTGACGCACTCAGTTCCGCTCAAATTTCAATCAATCATCAGCACACGACTGCAAACTCAACTCTGTCTGAACTCTTGTTTCTCTATCCAACTAACTAACTATCTATCCACCTGTCTATCTATCCACCTGTCTGTCTGTCCATCTGTCTGCCTGTCTGTCTGTCTGCCCGTCTGCCTGTCTGTCTGTCTGAATGTCTGCCAGTCTGCATCTATCTAACTGCTTAATGCACTCGCTCACAGTTCCTGTTATTTTTCAATTATTTATTATTCTTTAGCTGCTTCTGCTTTGGATTGCACCACCTCATCTTCTGGCCAGCCACGCTCTGCACTCATTTCCTCAGCCCCACTTTTCACGCGCACTCACATTTTTGATTAGCTCTAAGTTTAATTCGCTCTAACTGTAGTCTAGTGTGTAATAATTTATTATTATACTTTATTTATTTCCTTATTATCTAAGACGTATCTCGCATTTAAGCAGCAAAGTTTTCAATAAACAAAAAATGTTACAAAAAAAGTTACACTCAAACACACACATAAGATATAAATATATATAGACGTATATTCTTACATATATTTATAAATATTTATTTATAAATAAAGCAACATACGTACTGAAATTGTGCATGACTCAATTTATTCAATGTGTTCACTTTTGGCACAAGGCTAGCTTAAAGCAGTAAATCGAGGCAACTCACGTGCTGGCTTTGCACATGGGATGTATTCTACAACGCAAAAACACTTGCTGGCATGCTGTGGCCATATGCCAAGGACACCGCTGCCACATATGTTAGTTAGCCCACCCACTCACACATCCCCCATGAGCATCCTGTCGTTGGTTGTCACGCCTCATCCCACCCCAACAGAGGCCTGTTCTCGCTCGCAGAAACATATGTCACTGCTGATTTTGGGACACAAAGTTGATTGTTCCTCGCTGCTTAGGTTAAACGAACAAATGCTTCAGATAATTTATTACTTATGCACATGAGCATAGCTTAAATATAAAATATTGGTACTCAAATTCATACAATTGAAATGCATTGATTTCGTGCGCTTCATTTTAACACCTGATGATTTGATAAATACGCAGTGATTCAGCAAAAAATAGAGAAACACAATATTTAAGTTGTGGTTAGCATGGAATAGAACGGACTTAAAAGCCGCTTATTAAGCTATGCAAAAATCCCCGTTAAATTGAAATCAGGTTTCGATTAACCTCGAAAGAAGCGCTCACTAAGTGTACTTAAGTGGTTCCGTGATTGAAAATCTCAAAAGTTGAATCATATCTTAGTCAAATTCAACTATTAACTCTTGTCAATTATAAGTTGGGTTTTGTAACCGTGAACCTTACAAAATATTCATCAATATAAAGCAAGTTTCGCTACTCAAACCAAATACAAACCGAGTAGAATTCCATACCATATTATGTATTCTGGTTTAACCAAATACAGGTTTCGTACTTAATGCACTGCAAAATAGCTTAAGTGTGTATGGGATGAGGGAACGACTATTTTATTGTGGAAATAATAATAATATAAGTTATTCAAAGAGTAAGAATGGCGTTCTGCTAGAGTAGATGTTTGACTGGAAGACACCTTGTATCCGTGACCAAATTATCTAATAATATCCAAAATTAATACATTTGTATGAAATTTATTTATATTATTTATATTTTTATTAAATTGATGCTTAGAAATATCTGGAATATGTTGAATAATACGGAAGCTGTTGCTTATACCCCTTGAAAAATCACAAGAATCTTTTTATCAGACTGCCAGACAGTTCGGCTCGTTTATAAATATAAATACAATTTACATAAATTTATGATGCCCTTTCAGCCAATACCACCAAATGTTGTAAATTATTATCTTTTATCTTTCCTCATTTCTAAGCTGGATAACTTATGTAATCGCGAACTTGTAGACCATTTTGTAATACTCGTTTGGCCATTTCTAGTCAAACAGATTTTACAAATTAATTTATTCCTTTGTTTGGCTTGATTTTTGCTGTTTCGTGCCTGGGGAATTTTTTACAATCGGAATATTTAATGAACATCAACTTGTTACATGAGGCTCTTTTAGTGATTCCAACAAATTAATTGATTCTTTTATGTTGTTAATTTTTCCTGTTTTCTGGCCTGTAGAATCAAACACGCACGCATGGTAATTTTATGTATTTGTTTTAGTTTTATTTTACGGTCTTCTTAAAACTTATCTGTACAGTTCTACGGGCACGCTTACTTCTTCTTCCACCAGCCGGAGGAACCGCCTCCGCTGCTGTAACTGCTGCCGCTGCTGTAACCGCCGCTGTAGCCACCGTGACCGCCGCCACCATAGCCACCGCCGCCGTAGCCACCGCCGCCGTAGCCACCGCCGCCGTATCCACCGCCGCCGCCGCCAGTGTGGACAGTGGTTGTGTAGACCTTGTAGACCTGGACATGACCGCCATGGCCGCCGCCATAACCGCCGCCGCCGCCATAACCGCCGCCGCCGCCATAGCCACCGCCGCCGGAGTAGCCACCACCGGAGTAACCACCGCCGGAGTAGCCACCACCAGAGTAGCCGCCACCGCCATAGCCGCCGCCGCCGTAGCCGCCGCCGCCGTGTCCACCATCGATTATCTTGATAACCTGAACACCACCGCCGCCGCCATAACCACCGCCGCCGCCATAACCGCCGCCGCCATAACCACCACCGCCGGAATAGCCACCACCGGAGTAGCCACCGCCGGAGTAACCACCGCCGGAGTAGCCACCGCCGGAGTAGCCACCGCCGCCGTAGCCACCACCGCCGCCGCCACCCTTTCCAAGGAGACTCAAAAGTCCACCATGGGCCGAAGCTAACGTGGCGACCACAACGAGTAGACACACAAACAGCTGTGTAAAGGAAATAAATTTAAAATAAATACAGCACGACGAGAAGGACCCTTAATCCTTGTGGCCAAATGGGTGAAACGCTCAACTCACTTTCATTTCGCACCGAACGCTATCGCAGCAAACGAAAAACTAATTCGAATTAGCCAAAACGCTTGCAATTTATGAACAGCGCCAGCCTCCCGGCTGTCTACGAACGAATCCGATTAAACACAGCCAACAAAAACAACAACTGTTCAAGTTCAAGAACAACAAATTATTTGGCCAAAAACTAATTAGGTAAGGTGAGCTATTTTAGGCACTCCGAATTTTGCATACTCTTCCAGAACAAAGACCAGTTTTCTCAACGAAAATTAGTTATTAATTTAGAAATCTGAACGATTGTTTTTGTCGCTATATTATATAGACAATAAAGCTTTTCTTGGAAGAGCTTTGAAAGTGCAATTATTAAAGTGAAAGAGTCTTGTGAAGTTGCACAAAAGAAAATTTGAATACCAACATATATATATTAATATCGATTCGTCTTAGGAGTAAAGTTTATATATATATAAATATATATATGATAAATTCTGAGATGTTTTATTGTTTACGTTGTAAGGGTACAAAAAGCGACATACGACTGATCAGAGATAGTTATACATCTGTATCCACGAATTGAGAGTTGGCCTTTGGAATTATCTGGCAACCAGAACCGAATCTGGTTATGAATGTTGGTGCCTCTCAGAAAGTATATTTATTATGTGCATTAGTACCGGCTTCGGAAGTGTTTTCTATGGTGTGTTTACTAAACTAGTTCTTGCCGAATTGATTAGCATTTCATTAAGCTAAAACATTTCAAATTCGGTTCGAATCAAACACATTGATTGGAGAGTGATCTCAATTCCCCCAATCAATCCGTAAGTCGTCAATTTATAAAGCCCATTATACCATTATACCCTTGTTTTTTTGTTTTCAACAACACCAAAATTTATTCATAGTCAACAACTGTCCAAATAGTTGTTCAACAGACAAAATTACTGAAATTGTATGCTGCCCGGCTTGCATAGGTAGTTTTGTGAGTAGTTTACAACACTTTAACATACAAAACACAAAGCGAATGACAATAAAAATCTAAATAAACATATTAAAGTGTTGAATGGATCCACTGGGCATGGTTTATAATTGCAAAACTGAAAGATGAATCTGACATAACTAAAGCCTTGGCATGGATTACTGTGCGGTAGCTAAGTGAATGTGAATACGAATCTTGCAGACTCAAAATCAGATGTTCATAAAATGCAATAAGAGTTATAATATATAGCAGGAAATAGCAACTAAATTCCAATTAAATGCATATAACAAAGCGATGAAATAGAGATAAACTCAAGAGACAAAATTAGTGGTCATAAAAAGAGAACTTGTCAGCGAAAACAAATTGAACTGTTTAAGAGTAATAATTAAAAGTGAACTAAACATAAATTCGATATTAGCTTAATAGAAATTTGTACTTTAAGTGGGCCTCTTAATTTGTTTTTTTTTTTTCTTTCTATTAATTGTATGTAAATTATTAGAGGAAATGAATTTTAAAGTTATATTCGAAAATTAGCAATAAAGATATAAATAATTTGACATTTAATGTCTATTTTGAAGTGTTAAGGTCGTAATGTGTGAGCTATGATGCTAACATGGAAATGTTAAATAAATAAATAAATAAATAAATAAATACCCATAAAAAAAATAGAACAATATTTTGTAAGCCCTTCTTCCGCATATAGGAATAAAACTAGTTTATCAAACTTTATGACCTTTATTTAACTATGCTTATCCAGAAGTTAACGTTTTTCTTCATTTCAAATGAAATACCTACAAGGCTGATACTAATTATAGAGCTCTACAAGAGGTATTTATCTCTCATCCTTTCTAAGACATTTAATTTAATTTTACAGAGCTTTAAAAGTAAACCAAAACATTAAATAAAATATTTTTAAGATGTGTACATAATAATGAGCATCGTACAAAGTCAGGTAATGGCTTCTAGAACGTCTTCAATTAAATCGCAAAAGTGAAAATTTATTCAAAACTTTTGCATGATGTAGCACGTAATAAATCTAAGAAAAACAAAGCTGCCGCAGAGTAAGTGCTTAAGAGCCTACTCATGAGCTTAGTGGTTGTTCTCGCTTATATCCTTTTTGTTACCTTTTCATCATCATCGATAGACAAACAGAACACACGCGCTGTTAATTCTGTGAAAAATTCCCAATAGCAATTGCTCTAAATTTAGGTTTACACACTCTGGCATTGATGCCATATTTATTGAATGCAGAGCGAAAAAATCTGTATTTAATTTCGAATTGCAATATTGTTGCAACATTGTACAGATTGCCAATAAGTGCTTACACCTACTGGCATAGGCAGGCTGGCCAGTCAAAATTCGATATGTTATTTTAAAATAGTGATTAAAATCCTTTCTTCCTTAGTTGCCGCTCAAAATTGTATGGTGAGATACTGCCAGAGGATTTTGCTTAAGAGACTCTTCTCGAACAAGAGCTTTGCTCCGGCAAAAAACCTGGCAGGTAGTTGCACAGGACTGGCAATAAAGTAGTCGTATTTTCGACCATATTGCTAGCAATGTTTGAGAAACAATTTAGAGCAGCTTAAAAATAGGCACCAAGTAGATGGAAGAAATGCCAACAGCAGCTGTCACTGTGCTTAAAAGTATGCAAAGCTTTTAGTAGCATGCCACAGCACCCAACGTGGCGCCTTAAAGCAGACAACACAACGACTTTTAGCAATTTGACAGTTAGTGCAATGCAACAGCTAGTTATGTGCAGCTGTCATGCCCCAGCAGGTTGCCCCTTAATTGCTGCACTTAACTTGCGACCATCCGTCTGGCAAGTGGCCACAGTTGTGCTTGACAAGCTCCGCAATTGTGTTGCATGTTACAAGTGGCAATTAACACGCATGCGCTTCAATTTAAACAGCATGATTTATATTTCGGCACACTTTCGCAGCGTTGACTGCAGCAGCAGCTAACTCTGAAGTTGCACGTGGACTTGACCGTTTATATAGAATCATAATGTCAAGTGCATGAGACAGTTTGCTTCGAAGTGGCATGCAACACGCAACCAGGCAGAAAAGTGAAAACAACAAGTGGCACAGCTGAAAGTGAGCTAAAGACCCTATAAATAGATACACATACACAATAACTTGGTAATTAAAATGGAAACACCTCAATAGTCACCGTAAGTGGGGAACACGAAATAGTAAATACAAAATTAATGACAATTAAATAATAACAAAAACAAATAAATAAAATCAAAATAAACACAAAAACGGCTGCTTTCAGCTCAGATATTCGCACCATTGAAATTTAAAGAATCAGTTTCTGCTATTTCAAGATTGAAGTGTAACACATTTTTTGTTCAGTGTATGAGTGTGTGTGGCCTGCACAATTCAATTAGCAGATTTCAACCGCATTCGGGTCGCATTTGACCAGATCGCAAATATGCATATCTATATATATATATATATATATATATACATGATTAGGTCTAACACATAACTGTTGGCCACATAATTCAGGCAATGAGTGTGGCAAGTTATGCTTGAGATGGTGCAGTAAAAGTCAACTAGATACATTTACAGCTACTTATCTAGAGTTCGGTATTTGACCACTTATTGGACTCTGGGCGCTGCCACTTTCGGCGAAAGGCCGTAAAATCGCTCAACTAAAACAGTCGTAAAAAATGTTGATAGCTTTTTGGTAGAATTTTCGTTGGATACAAACAGAATCAACAGACATCGCTGCTGCCTCAGTTCAATTCCAAGCGGCGTGGCAAGTGCGTGTGTGCAAAGTAAAGATTTCCACCAAAAATAAAAAGGACGTCCAACGACAACAATGTGGCAAGTGTCAGTGTTGAGCATATATGTGCTAATGGCGCAGGCGAAGGCCGAGAGTCGCTTTAATGGCGGCACTTCCGGCCTAAACAATGAGCCACAACAGCAGCAGCTACAAGTGAATCTCAATGCCTGGCAGCCATTGACGGGCCACAACAATTGGCTCATTTTGCAGGCAACGGCGGCAACATCAATGCAGCAGCGCCAACAGCAACAGCAGCCAAACCAACAACAGCAGCAGCTACAACAACAACAGCAGCAACAGCAACAACAAGCAGAGCAGCAACAACAGCGACTTCCTGTCAATTATTACGCCTACAATCATCGCTATCAGGCAAACGAGGAGGCTGCCGTTGACATCGGAAATTACAAACAGGTGCGGCAAAATCGAAAAGTTGGCCCTTCCAGCTACGTCTTAGCCATAAGCCAGTCGATACCGAGACTCCAATTGTCGCCATCTGATGTTGGGCAGGATGTTCGCCTCAAGCCGGAAGCGCGCAAAGCTGACAATTTCGTGGCCTTAACTAATGCCGCCGATAAGCCAGTTGATGGCCCGAAAAAGTCATCGCCTCCATCATTTACAATTAACAACTATTTGGAGAGATTTGAGCGAGTCATGTCTAAGGTGCGCAGCTTTTGTGACACAGTGCGTGAACTCATCAGCATAGAAGCTGAGGGAGCAGAGGAGCAGGAGATGGAGATGGAAAAGCAGCTTCGGTCAGGTAAGAAATTACACTCAGAAAACTAAATATACGTAAACTCACGTAACCGTGAACCATTTCAATGATGAACAGAGTTGCAAGAATCTTTAGACAAGAATATATTTTTAGATTCAATGTTTTTATTATAATATTAACAACCTTTCAATATATTAATTAAAAAAAAGGCAAAGAAAAATTGATTTAATTTTAGAACTAAAAACTTGCAAATATTAAGCATCATTTGCATTTTTCATGCTCACAAATTTTTTGAGCATATTATTTTCTGTGTGTATGATGGCTAAGAATGTTGATTAAGTTTTTATGTCCCTAATGTTCGCCTGTTTTTCCGACTCGACGCTCAAAGGCCTGGCCACTTAATTAAGTTCAGAACTGCGACGCTTCTTTTATCTTCTTCTTGCAGATACCCAGTCAAGTCAATTGGAGGACAGCACTTTAACAGCGACATCAAAGGAAGTTCAAGGTCGTCACAGTCGTATGCCTGCCGTTTCGCAGAGCCGCAAGCTGAAAAAGTTGAAAAAGAAAATTCAGAAACTGCTTTTACCCCTACTCATTGCATATAAACTGAAATTTCTGACGCTGATACCCGTTCTAATTGGTGGTCTGACCCTGCTGGTGGGCACCACTGGTCTCGCTGGCTTCTTCTTTGCTCTATTTACGGCAGTGATGAGCCTGAAGTCATCAACAGGTGCTGGCCACTCCAGCAAAGCGATTGTATTAAAGAAAATTTGAGGGCAATTCCCATGTTTGCTCACAGCGATTGATTTTTTAGATTAAGTTACAGACTTAAATGAGGCCCTTAAGCTTTAAATTGGGTCCAGTTAAGCCGTTAAGCGGTGAGGTGCGATGGCTAAGATTGAAAAGTTTTTGCCTGAGTGAAATTAAGTAATATAGGCAAAGCAGCTGCTCAACCTATCAAAGAAGTTTTTATACTCTTGATTTGGTTCAAATTGAACACAAATATTTGGCTAATATTAATCTATTTATTTGTAGTTTTAAGATACTATTTGTTAAAGTAGAACTATTATATTTATTAATTATTTATTTACTATATAGTATTTCAACGTTCTTCTTTTTTGTTTGCTTCATTTTGTATTTATTTATTATATAGTAGCTCAATTGTCAATTTAAGATAATCAAATTGCATCGAATTTTGTAAAAAAGTAAATTACAATAGTTATTTAATTTGAATAAACAGATTTTCTTGTTGCTGTTTAGTCTTTAGTCTAATATACCTGAACTTAGTTAGGGCAACAACAGTAACAACACCAACAACCGGATGCCAGAAAATCGCATTAACACTCAAGAGACGTTAAAATGCAATGAGTTGCCAATATGGGATCATGACATGAATGTGACGACAGCAAAGCGTTTGCCGTTGACTGCGATTAGTTTTCGGAACCGACACGTTTGAATTTTAATGTGCGTGGCCACCTCACAAATGAACTAACAGGTAACAATTACATACACGCACCACACTATTACACACTCCAACATTTCGACAGGCGATTGAATATGTTTGCGCCTAAGCGATATTTAATTTAATTTAGTCAGCTGGCGAGTTGCGGCAAACAATAAACCCAATTGGAATAACAGCTCACAAATATTTAAATCAAATAATATTCCGATCAAAACGAATGCGTTGCTTATTGGACAAAGGATGTTTTGAAATTAGATTATGTACGCATTAATTAGATTTGTTGACAGCTACTTAAATTGAGCTGCACGTTTGGAAAGTTTACAATATATATAATACTAATTTTATAATTAAGAGTTGGATTTAATGTGCGAATTTGAGTTTTATTGTCTTGCAGTTTTATGTTGGGAAAGAGCTAACAGTGTTTTTTGCGGGTTTTAATTATATTTGCGAAAACTAACTTGAATATTACGCATTAGTGCAAATTATGACATTTTAAACATGTTTTTAAATAAGATAATAAATTTAAACACTCTCTGACTCACGAGGCACAGCAATTTGCTAATTTGAAGAGGGGTAGGCGGTCTCATTAGCAAGCATTTCTCTTGAAAAAATATATCAGCAGCTGAAATGGCAAGTGAACCGCAACGCGGCAAAGTAAAATGCTTGCCAACAATAATGAAGAGTTTTAACTTGTTGATGTCTGAGCCATGGTAATCATGCAGACAACAACAACAACAACAACATCGGCCAATCCGTTTATTAAAGTGGGGAAAACTTAATGTGTACGTTCACGCTCAAGTAAAACTGAATCGAAAACCAGAACAGAAAGAAAGCAAACGAAAATAAGTTTGAGCAAAATAGAATAAAACAACAGCAACAGCAATCGCGGACTATTAGCCACTTGGCCAGAACTGCAGGTAGCCCAAAAACCACTCAAACGCAACGATCCAACTATGCGGGTGCATAACTCAGTTAGTTAGTCAGTTAGTCAGTCAGTTAGTTAGTTAGTTACTAGTTAGTTTGTTAAGAAGTGCGCTGCAGTGTAGAACTGTATAATCGGAATGCGCTTGGCCAACATTATTCTGTGTGTGTCCTGCCTGATTGCGGTGGCACAGAGTCACAGTTTGCCGCCAGCGGTGCAGTTGGGTGGTGCAATTGTTGCCGCCGTTGAACAAGATGCCGAACAGGAGGCAGTTGCTGAAGCAGCAGCAGCAGAAACAGCTGAGCAGCGGTGGCTTCAGCTGGCAGAGCAGAAGCTGCGAATGCTCTTCAGTGATGAGCTGAGCGCTGGTCAAGTGACTGAGGTCCTCGAAAACTGGACAGCCGAAGGTATTTATTATAGCATGCGAATCTCCATAAGTTAAAATTGCATGCCACTCTAACAATACTATAATAAAGTTGAATATGAAACGCAATAATATTTGAGTTATTTATAAAATAGAATTCCTATTCATTTATATTAAGTTTGGATTAAAAAAAGGATTCAATTCAAATAAATATCCTGTGAGGTTATTAGGCTAACAATTTTGAATGCGTTGTTATTTAAAATGAATAGTTAAGTTGTATTAAACAAAGTACTTTATCCAAATAGAGTATTATATAATTATGTTTTTATTTTTTCATATAATTTGAAATATGTATTTTATAAGTAACAAAAAATACTTAAGAGTTCCCATTTAATGATAAAGACTTCAGTGGCGAGATTTATTTTATATGTATTTTTTATTATTA
The DNA here is from genome assembly GCF_018153295.1 of Drosophila grimshawi. Taxonomy (NCBI): domain Eukaryota; kingdom Metazoa; phylum Arthropoda; class Insecta; order Diptera; family Drosophilidae; genus Drosophila; species Drosophila grimshawi. The sequence goes on from NW_025063098.1 coordinate 28,234,492, forward strand.
TTATATACATACTTAAACGCGTTTAATAGCCAATTTTACTACTGCTCAGTGCACAATTAATGCTTCCATTCACACAACTACTTTCCAGCTCGGGGCAAGCATCGCAAACACAAGAAGATGCTCAAGATGCTTTATCCACTGCTGGGCGCTGCGGTGCTGGCCAAGTTGGTGTTGCTGCCCTTGATCTTGAAATGGCTAACGGCGCTCTCGGCCTCATCATTTGTCATGGGCAAAATTGCGCTTGCCGCTGCTGGTCTTTTGGCCTTGAAGTCCATGATGACGCACGATCGACTGGAGATCGTGCATGCCACATCATACGCACCAGCACTGAAGAGCTATCATGCAGATCTATCATCGGCTGGCAGCAGTTGGATGCCAATCAAGCAGCATTATATACCACTGAACGTGGCCAAGGATGGAAAGAATTTGTATAAGCCATTTCTATAAGCGATCGAATTTGTCTGTTAATGTTTAATATGCAGTGTTAGTTGTTAGCCAATAGGCCCAAATAAAACCACATAACTTTAGTTTGCTGCTGCTGCTGTTGCTGCCTGCTTGCCTGCTTGCTTTCAATCACAATTAATTAACACATGCCTAGGCAAATGATGTTACGTGGACCCAAAGCAAAGTCGCACAACTCGACCAGGTCTGACAATGCGTCAATGCGTGCGGAGAGCCGTTATGCATAAAAACGGTTTATTGCGATGGACGCGACGCGATGCGATGGCCAAGACGAACTTCCGCAATTGCGTCGTGTTGCAATACAGGTAAAAAGACGACAACAATGCGGCTTATGTAAAAGCCAAAAGCAAAATCAATAAACAGGTCGACACAAATCAATCAGCATGCAGCAGATGCAGCCAACAACTTGGGTGGGTATTCAGCGAGGGCTGTCACAACAGTACGCAACGTAAACTGTAAGTTGCTCTTAAGTCGCAACACATCAAACCAGAAACATCAATTTAAAAAAACAATTATTAATAACCTTTTATACTTAATGTAGAATATATTCTTCAACTTAAGTTTCTCTTTTCTCTGTGGATTAGCACTGAGTGTAGTTTATATTTTGTTGTAAATTAATTACTTTATGTAAGCACTCAAAGCCAGAACTGAAAATTACCCAACAGTCGACTCTGAGAATGCCCCCTAGAGTTATTAACTATGATTGCGACTGTGGCAGAGTTGTGCTTGCGCCACGCAAGTGAAAGTTGTAGGGCGAACATTTTATGGTAATACAAAAGCACACAATACTTCAAATACAAATACAAACACAATTGCAGGCTGGTTAGCGCAGAAACAGCAAAACGCGACAACAAAAACGATGTCGAATGCTAGCCGCATATCTAACAAATCGATCAACAAGGCGTCGCCTCTGTGTGCCTCTTGGCTGACTCTTCTTTCTAGTTAAGAAAATAGACAGAAGAGCCACGTGACGAAGACCTAATGCCCTTACAGAGTTTTGACTATTTGGCAATTTAATTATCTGTTCTTCAGCAATATATTTAAGCATATAAACAGTGTGATATAAAAAATGTCATGTCTCTGATATTAATGGGAATAATTAGTTATATTATCAAAACATACTTAGGAAAATGTGCCTGATTTTAATCAGAATAATTATTTATAAAATCTATGATTTTTAGATTTAGTTATCTGCTCTTCAACCATATATTTCAATATGTTAATGAATATCTAAATGTCTCCGATATTAATCAGAATAATTATTTATAAACACAAATTGATAATTTGAAAAACATTGTCTAATATATTTAATCGTATAATTGTCAAGTTTGAAAAAGAAAATGTATTTTTTAAATACTACGCACATGTCAGATAAAAAAAAACAACAACAACAAGTCGCGATTGTTGTTAATTTCGTCAAAATATTCCATTCTCTGCTAGAAATACCCTAACCAATGATGAAAGTGAAGTTGCAGGCGGGTGTTGTCATCGTTTTGTTGTTATTTTGTTTTGTTTTTTTCTATGGCTAAAGTCGCATCTCAGATAGTCTGTTGAGCTGACAACATTCTCAGTGGACGCTTCGATGAGTGCGCAATGTTTGCGACTCTCACGAGATTACTTAACCAGACCATTTAGCATAGATACAGCAACAACAACAACAACAACTAAAACTTCAATTTCAACTTGAGGTGTTTGTTGTTTGAACATTTGTGTCAGCAATTTCACTTTCTTTGAAGCTTGGGCAAATGGGTTAAAAAACAACAACGCTCTGCCATTGTCAACTAACTGATGAGAGGCCCTTGGCCTGTGAAAGTAGTGTGGCCACTCCCACAGGCACAGTTATAGATTTTTGGTTGGGAAATGTGCTCATAGCTGAAGTTTTTGGGACTCATGGGGCTATGACAGTTGCCTCACCAACATTCGGCTACAATGTCAATGATTTTGCGGGGCAAAGTGAATTGAATTTAGTTTAGAGTTCGGCCAAAGTGCTCACAAGGTATTGCCCATGAATTTTTCAGAGACCCAAACCCTAAATAAAAAAAGGTCTGCACTTTCTCAGTCGCAGTCTGACGAGCTCTACGCACAATATTTACAATTCATATTTGCGCAAATGAAAAGAAAATCAATTTCACCTTTCGGTATTTACGCGTTTAACCCAAAAATGTTCCCAATAGCTTCTTTTTGCTGTCACTCGATACTTTTAGCTTTATTTCTTTTCAATCGGCACTGGGCTAAAGGGGGTCGGGGCAAAAACGTTTAACTAATTTGGAAGAAGTTTGTTTTTGGCTGAATACTTATGCAAAAGTAAACAATTAGCTTGAGTCAACAGGAGTTTTTTCTTTTTGCAATCAAAGTTCATTTTAAATTGATGAATATAAATTTATTAAATATTATTATTATAAAGATGTAAGTAAGGGATAAGTATATTGAAGTTTTTGGTTGTTATACATACTTTTCATGGGTTCATTTTTAGGTATACTTTTGCAACTTTTTAGACGCATGTGATCTCTTTTTGTTGCGTGTATTTATGTTATTTCATTTTATATTTATTTTTTCACTCAAATTAAAGTATCTTTTGGCGCATTCCTCTGTCATTTACCCAACTCTTCCTCTTTATTTTTGGTATGCCAAATTTAAAGATTTTATTTATTTAATATGCATACAAACACGCAAATGGGTCAATAGAACGCACACTGATTGGCCCCAGACACCTTAGCAACGTTTGCCAACTCGAGCTGCAAAAATATGTCTGGCTAATTTAAAAAGTAAACGCGGCAAACAACAACAATAACAAATGGTGCTATAACGTATGATCGACTAGAATGTTACCCTGCTAATGTTAATATTTATTACCTTAGACTACTAACGGTTAGTAATTTTTAACTATTTTATTACTATTCTTAAGCCATCACTTACTTAATCTAATATGAATAATAATAATAATACACAATATAATAATATTACAATTATATTCTCATTTTTTATGACACAAAATAAGTTTACCAAAGCTCTATATGAAATTTAAAATAACTCATATTCACTGCTTACAGGGTGTCATTAATTCGAGTAACACGACACTTGACCACACCCACAACACTCAAACACAAAGAGAGAGGAAAGTATGCGGCACAATTGGTTTATGGCCACTTGTTGCGGCTAATTGAGTGACGCCAGTCAACAAATTGTACGCACACGCTATGAACCTTATGGATTATAAATATATATATATCTATATATACAGTGGCTTACAGTTCATTTCGGGCAGTGTCTAGCAAAAATTTTAAAGTGCTATAAAGTTTAAACAAAGAAACAAACGCAAAATGTTTAAATGCCAATTTGTTTTATGTTATATCACGTTTGAAAAGGAAGCTTCAGTTTTTATTAAAATATTAATTAATTAACTAAAATTAGTCAAAACTTAAAACATATCCAAAATACATGTTACAGTTTTTTTGGAACAGTCTTGGAAAAGTAACATATTAGGCGTATAAAAACTTAAATAAGGATGTTAATACTTAGTATGATATCCTTTAGCCTTAATAACTCCCCTTAACCTATTATTCATGGAAGATACCAGCTTCCGGGTCGTTTCTGGACTGATTTTGCTCCACTCATCCAGCAGAGCATTTTTGAGATCGGATCTGTGATTCCTGATGTTATTTTCCAGCAGAGCCCACAAATTTTAAATAACATTTAAGTCTGGAGACTGGGCCTGTGGAATTATCGTGTGGGGGCAGTTCCAGATATGCCAGGACTGTACTAATCCGGACTTATGCTTGGCTTTTGTCCTGGTCGTTGTCGTGGTAGAACCGGAAAGTACGTCGGATTCCTAGCTTCTTGGCACTTTGGAGTAAATTTTCCTTGAATATATTGAAATACACACTCTTGTCCATTGTTGTTTCAAAAAACACCAAATTTCCCACGCCGGCTTCCGAGATACATGCCCATACCATGACACTTCCTCCGTCGTGCTTGACTGTTGCCTTTAGGATTTTGGGACTCAGCTCAGTATCGGACTGTCGCCACACATAAGTCCGTCCGTCTGAGCCAAAAATGTTGAATTTGGGCTCATCTTCAAATATGAATTTGTTCCAGAACTCCAAATCCTTGTCCAAGTGGGTTTTGACGAATGCCATCCTAGTCCCTTTATTTTTGGCGCTTATAAAGGGCTTATTCCGTGGTACTTGGGCATTAAAGTCATGGTTGCGCAGAACCCGGCGCACAGTTTCCACACTGCACTTTTTCCCCATTTCATCCTGCACCTGTTGAGTCAGTTTTGGAGCCGATAGCTTGGGATTTTCCCTTATTTTCCTGATGATCCTCCGCTCCTCCTGTTCGGTGAAAATCTTGTTTGGTGCATTTCTGCCCTTGTCCTCTATTCGATTTTCGTCGACGAAGAGTCGAATGATGTTGAATACAGTTGTGGTGCTTAGATTTACCATTTTAGCTATTTGGCGATGTGAATATCCAATCTGGAAGTGTTCCAGGATGAGATTCCGTTGCTCAATGGTAGTCCGCATGTCCATAGTCCTTGTTGGCTGGTGGCACCCGAGATGCAGGATATAACTAAACTGACTACGAAGGATTGGTCTATTTATTCCAAAAATAATCATCCCGGCGTAAAAAATCCAGGTTTTATGGCACCCAGGTGTCCATAATGCCACTGCCCGAAATAATATGTAACCATAATTTCAGGTACTTTTTTACATAACCCGGCCTAGCCGGTGGGGAAACCCCAGTTTATGGGGGTCATATATTCATTATGGTGGTTAATATATGTACCTGCCACCGGTCTTTGGAATTTTTGAAAAATATTGGATAATTTGTTAATGGCAGGCAATTAAAGTTTTTGCTAGACACTGCCCGAAATGAACTGTAACACACTGTATATATATAGATAGATATCTATGGCTGACTGTTTTTGGCAAGGGCCGCCCGCATTCAAGCCTTTGTGAAGCTGTCAGAAACGCATTACGCCAGAACGAGAGAGAAGCGTTCAAAAAGGGGGAAGGAAAAAAAGGTTAGCAACAATTGACAGCTGTGTCGGGTAAAAAAGAGAAATTATTTATATGATTGGCATTTAGAAATTTCATTTGATTTGACATTTAACTGGACAATTGATAACTGACTCACACACACACGCCAATCGTTGTTGCTGCTGTTGTTGTTGTTGTTGCGATTGCTGCAGGAACCGGCGAAATCAGGTTTTTTGATGCCCATTGCAAATTGCAAAATATTCACTCGAAAAATTACATAACTTTCACTCCACGCTAAACGACGTCAATGAATGAATGCGAAACTGGACCGCAACTTAGCCAAAACGAAAAAAGAGGTTGAGTGAAGGGGTAAGGGGGGGTTTTTAGTAAAATAACAGGTGAGTTATCATCAATGAATGCGTGGAACTGATGAAATATTTGGCGTGCCTCGAGCTGCAACGGACAATTATGCAAATGAGGAGCAACAAGTGAATCACTGCTGCCAAACCCGAGTAAAGGTATGCGATGCGTATGGTCGTGGTACACTGAGAAAATTAAGTGTGGAATCAAATATTTGAAATTCGTCTGTAACTGTTTAATTTGCTTGCTTTATAATTATTATAATTAGTTTTAGAACTTACAAGAATTCAATTCAACTACAGCTGGGATCAAGTACCCAAGAAGGCGTTTCGTACTCAATTCTTAAGCTTAAATTACACCTAACTTGACTTAAGCTGAGATTCTACTTGGAAAGATCCAGGAAAGATCATCCCAAGATGATTTCTTATATTTAATACACTTAAGCATTACCTTAATCATCTTCAAGTGTGTAATTTGAAGTACGTTTTGTACTCACTACTTGGGTGCGTACATAATAAATTTATAAAATACTGAAATTAAGAACTAAGTGCGCAACTTACTTACCTTTTTTTCTATGTGTATGTGGTGCGTATATGGGGTATGTTTAGCGTACTTTCTTTTTTCTGTGCCTTTTCTCAAGTTGTTTTTGTTTTTTTTTCGTATTTTTAGGCAGCTAAAACAATAACCGAAAATAAAGGCGCGTCACTCATACGCAGCGTGTGACAGGCCGACGCCCGTGGGCTCCGCTAAATCCACACAGAGCAATAACAACAATATTGAGCACACAGCATTTAGTGTCGCATATCGTTGTAATATAAATGAAAGTGAGTGAATTGGGACTCTTGTTTTTGTTTTTTGTTGTTCAATATTTTCGTCTCTTCAATGGATTGGCTTTAATAAGCCGCTGGCTTAATAAAATACAAATTGTCTTGTTCCGATTTTTTATTGTCGACATTTTTTCATATAACTTTAAAACTTTAATGCCATATATTTTTTTGGCTCTAAGACAGAGAAATGTAGAAATGTTCACGACGAGCGTGTGATCTCTGTAAACGTGACTGGGAAAACATTGATAATGAATCAGTTACAGCTGAAAACGTGTTTGAGTCCACATCAATTAAATATGCAAAAAAAAAAATATTTGAAATAAAATAGCAACATTTTTTGTGTTCTCACTTTTCAAAATAGCAAGGCAACATTTCATTTGTCACTTATTCGCAGTCCACTCAAAAATAAACTGAAACATACCAAAGCAAACTGAATTGAGAATCTTAAACTGATATTTTGAAAATTGCTTAACGGTAATCAGTTGATAACAAATTCAAATTGCAAATAATTAGCACTCAGGCAAATGATTATACCCCAAATCATTGCAACAGTCGTAGTTGTGATCCATGCGATTATGGTCGTAAGAGGTGCTAAATGTTGTTTCGACATGGCCAAAAGGGGCAAACAGAAGATGACCCATTTCCATAAGCAGCAACAGCAGCAGCAGCAGCAGCAGCTCCATAAATGGTAGGCTCCAAAAATATGCAGCGACCGGATCAAAAAATTAGCAAAAATATGAGTCTCAACTCTGCCGATATTGCGAGAGTCGAATGAAAGCGGCCTTTAAAGTTGGCTCGAAGCATATAGTGGAGGAACAAGCAAAAGCAGAAGCGTAGCCGCTTTTGGGGAGGGCGTGTATCGATGCCATAATTACCTGAGCCTGAGCCTGAGCTCATCATGGGTGCCCAGCCAATGATGCCAATTGTTTGCACTATGCTCCACTCGAATTCCACTCGGATTCCGCTCGCTCTACTGGCCAAGTCCAAGTACAAGTTTCTCTCCGTAAACTTACACGCTGAAGCTGACGTCGACGTCAACGTCGACGCTGGCGTTGAATTTGACGTTGAGGTTGACGGATGACGACTTTTTGGGAGGCGTCGGCGTCGGCGTCGCTGCTCAAAAAACAGTTAAGAAGAGTCAGCAGCAAATGAACATATTCACTTAACAAACAAGTTGACTTTATTTTTCTTTTTCTCTTCTTTTTTTTTTTATTTTGATGTTGTTGTTTGGCCCGTTTGTGGCCGCTATAGTTACTGTTGTTGTTGTTGTTATTATTGTTGTCGTTGTTGTTGTAGTCCCCTAGATTTATGCATGTGCTCGGTGCCTTTATTTTCGCGTCTTTATTTTTTAACTTTTTTGGTTAGCTTCCGCAGTCGGCGGCGACTTCGACTGCGTCTTGGCGGCTTTTTTTTTTTTTGTTTAATTTACTTTTGAAATTGTTTTGTAATGCGCTGCGACGACGATGACGCTGACGCCAGCTGCGCAGCTGCCAGAAAATGTCGCCCAATATAAAAGGCTAGACGTCTGCAGACTTATGCATCAAATTCATCTCGAGCTCAGCAAAAGCAGCAGCAGCCAGCAGCAGCTAAGGATTAAAACGCGTCGCGTAATAATTAAAGAGATCAATCAAAAAAACCACCAAACTTAAACGAAAATGAAAGTGTTCGCCATTGCCTGTGTGAGCCTCTTATTGGCAAGCTGCGTTTGGGCCGCGCCCGGCGTGCAAGATAATAGAATCGAAAGTGACAATACGCTCGGAAGGGCAGCCCGGTATTTGGGCGCCTGTCTCGACAGCGATGATATGGCCACCTGTTTGGCCGTTAAGGGTATTACCGCATTGAATCGCGCTGCAAGGAGCAACAACATTGAGCTGGTCAATGGCGTCACCTTCATGAGGTGTGTTTAAGTGCGAACTTAGTGTGTGTGTGTTCTTTGTGACAGTGTATAAGCCGAGAAAAAAAAAATGAACTAGAATTTGACTAGCCATTTTTTGATTGGCAAGTGCATTTGAAAAGCAGATGGATTTTATGGCCTTAAAGAAGAGCTCTCATTTTGAAATTTTGCTCAAATCTTACCACAAATCAAATTTGATTATTTTAGGGTATATTAAATATTTTGTTAGGGAAAAAGTTTCTGAATATTTGCATATTTTTAATATGTGTTCTTATAACAGGAAAAGTTTTAGTGAGCATAACGAAAAAAAGTGCACACATTAATATTCATTTATCTGAAAAATATAAATTAAAAAGTTGTTATTATGTTGGACAGATTTGGGGCAAACACATTTACTCAAAGAAAATTTATTTCCCAAAAATTGGAAGTTATTTTTAAAAAAACGCCAACATTTTTTCTGACTTTCAGGCTAATTTTAGTTCAAGGGCATACATTTTTCTAAGTGTTTGAAAGTAAATCACTGAACCCTAAATGAAATTAAAATATGCAAAAACAAATTACGAAAAATGCTAAAGTTGAGTTTCGTTGTCTTTGCAGAGATCCTGCCAGTCCTGTGCAGCGCAGCGGCAAGTCCTTGAGCGAGCAGGACATCTACGCCGAGCTGCCACAAGGCGAAGAGCGCAATGGCCGTCTGGTTGATTTGGCCATCTCGAGTGTTACCGACTTTTTGACCACGCACAATCTGGAATTCAAATTGCCCGCTGAGACCACCCAGCAAGTGGCTCGCGCTTTGGATGAAGGTATATAAATACAAATCAACTTCAAGCTGGACAGCCATTATGTTAACTGTTAAATTTATTATTTGTTTTAGGCCGCGGCAAGATCAAGAAGATGATTGGCCCCATTGCTTTGGCCATTGGCGCCAAGTTGTTCGCAGTGATTCCCCTGGTGCTTGGATTCCTCGCGCTGTTGACCTTCAAGGCTGTGATTGTGGCCAAGATTGCTTTCGTCGTGGCTCTGCTCGTCGGTGGCTCTCGTCTGCTGGGCGGCTTTGGCAACAAGTTCGGCGGCGTCGGCTCCTTTGGCGGTGGCTACAACTCCAACGCCTGGTCTGCTCCCGCTAGCCCTGGCTGGAGTTCGGCTGCCTCCTCGTCCTATCCCTATGCTCGCAGCATTGCTGTTGATGATGCCCAGGAGTTGGCCTACTCTGGCCAACAGCAGCAGCAGCAGGAACAGTAATAAGCAGTTAGCCGCCTTTGGCCTTTTGGCCAATAGCCAAAAATGTGCCGTCTTAAATTGAAAGTTTAGTTTGTAGTAATTTATTTGAGAGCGTGCAGCTGACGCGTTATTAACTAATTAATTTATTGTATTACATTACACAACACGACACACACATCAGCAAAATTAGTCATGAAAATAAAAATCGATTATTTACCGAAAATATAAGTTTAATGCAGAAGTTTTGCTTGTAAACAGTACAACTGTGGCACGACTTTCCCAAGGTCTAGAGCAAAGTAACTGGTTTGTGTGTGACAAAAATAAAATACATGCATGTGACACTCTTCAACACTTTGTGGCAACATGTTTTGTGTGCCAGGCAATTAAAACTTTTTGCCTTCTGGTTCGCTCCTAGCAGCGTCAAACTCTAATTGATATATATACATACATATATATATATGTATATATATATATATAATTATGTGTATTTTGAATTTGGTTTTGGCATATGAGTCGGCTCATAATTAAAATTTGTGGTATGCCAGTTGGTTATATGAATGCCTATTGCCTGGGCATGCTCATTGTTAAACTTTCTACATAAACGTCACATTAAGCGATCGGTTAAAGATATATATGTGTATATATATATATATATATATATATATATATGTACGAGTAACAGTATGCAGGCATGTGCGACAATTTAGCTTTCTTTCTTTCTGCGCAGATTTGTCAAAAGATTTAGAAGCAATTGAAATAGAAAACGCGACACTTTACTAAAAGAGAATGAAATCGAAAGCGACGTTGAAAGCGGCATGCGTCCACGCGTCTTTCACTAACTGGGCCAAAACGCACATTAAGTCAACAGCGGCGAGGCATACCAAATATGGCCAAGTACGCCGGCGACTAATAATCGGTTTAATGAAATTCAATGGCATGGCTAATGAGACAACGAGACCACAAGACCACAAGACAACCGACCTAAAGAATCTGGCACATAAGCAAATGGAGTCACGTTCCCATCGGACTGGCCAAAAGGCGTGGCAACTTTGTTGCATGCCAATTAGGATCGGCTAACGGTGTGATAGCTCCCTCAACTTGTCAGCCAAAAGGAAATTGGGGCATTTGCTTATATAAAATATTCAACGAAAAAAAAAAAACAAAAACAAAAACAAAACAACAACAAAAAATCATATTCAAAATGTTCGGCGACTTCCCTTTCGTTTGGGACGTGGGACGTACGTGAAAATATGGTCAAGAAATTTTTGTGTTGGGTGCCCATCGACAATTGGCCGTTAAGTCAGCTACTGAAGCCAGCTACCAGCAGCATACGCATAAAATTTGCATAAATTTGTTGTGGTTGTTGTTGTTGTTGTTGTTGCTGTTGTTGTTATTGATGTGCAGTGCAGCGTTTGTTTTGTATTTTTGGCCCGCGATTTCTAGCCATCCAAATTGGACGCGTACAAAATCGAAAAGGTATAAAACTCCGTGCCATTGCATTCAATTAATCACAAAGCAATTTCCACTCACAAAACCAACAGCAGTGTGTGCGCTGAACGGTGTGGATACCACAAAGGATTATCATTAAACAAAAATCAACCACCCCCCCTCAAAAAACAGAAAACATCCATCTCTAAAAATGTGCGCGAAATTTGTTTGTGTTGTGCTCGTGGCGAGCTTTGTGTGCGGCTCTTTGGCTCTGCCCTCGCAGGATAACAGCGAAAAGGATTTAGTGAATATGCTCAACAAACTGGATAACGAGGAGTCGATTTCGCTATTTGGCGGCCTACGCATCGATCGCACCGAAACCGGTCGCAGTTTTGGCTCCGCCAAGTCGCTGGAATCATTTGAGGATCGTGCCGAACGTTATCTGGAAACGCATGAGTTGAATCTCTCATTCTCTGGCGATGAGCAGTCTGAGAACGCCGAGAATGTTTACAGCGGACGTGCCATGGAGGGTGAGTAATCATTAACCGCAATGCCGGCGTTGGCTTTCATTCCAGTTTGTCTGACCGTGCAACGGTGACAAGTTGATTTGTTGCACAAAATGTGCCACAAAATGTGTCGAGTGTCGCAGATTGCCTGTCTGCCTGCCTGTCAAGGGGCTTCATATTGCGCATACGCCACAAGCAACTAATGGTTGTCTGCTTTGAGCTGGCTGCGCTCGTGTTGCATACTTTGCGGCGACGACTGAAACTTTAACTTCAGCATCTTTTCGTTGCATACTTTTGGGCGGTGCGTGCTTTAATGCTAATTTAATGGTTAATTGTCCACAGAATCGCGCAGCAAGCGCATGAGGAAGATGCTGGTGCCACTGCTGTTGCTCTTGAAACTGAAGAAGGCTATTGTCGTCAAGGTCATGTTCACCATCATCAAGTTCATCTCACTGAAGGCGCTGGCCATCTCCTTCCTTGCCCTCATTCTGGCTGGTAAGTCACTTATTTCGAAATGGATTGAATTACGTATTAAGCTATTAACTCTCATCGCTCAGGTGCCACCTTCTTCAAGGATCTGTTGGCCAAGAAGAAGGATCACATCACCACTGCCTACATCACTGGCAGCCCATTGAACGCCGAGATTGTGCACTCCGATTGGAACCGCAATGGTCAGGCTAGCGCTGCCGATTTGGCCTATAACCATTATGGTCTGGCTCAGCCCTTCTAAGTTGGCCAACATGAAACACAATTAGCTATCTCTCAAGTCAGCCCTCATCCTTTGCTATCCTATCCTATCCTACTTCTTATTTTCATACTTTCTGCACTTTCCTCACCACTTCCACCCCCCTTAAGAGACTTAACCCTTTCCCATGGCTAAATTCGTTGTAGCGTTGTAGTCAATAATTATTTAGTTGTACTTAGTTAGTTAGCTGCGACATACCAAAAACCAAAAAAAAAAAAAAAAGAACACATAACGATGACAACCGATAAATACCAAACTCGACTTCGCCAGCTCAGGACAATGCACAAGGAACACATTTATACCCATGCTTGCGCTATATTTATTGCACAATCAGGAAACATGCTCTCCCAGCAGACATGCAGCTCAGGTTCATAAAAACAAAAGCAAAAACAAAAGCAAAACAACAAAACAAAAGAAAACGATATGTAAGCAATCGAAATACTTATGTCTGCTAAATGACTTTACTTACTAAGTATTTATTTGAATAATTTATAGCAATTGAATAAAAAGAATTCATGAAATGCAAAATAAAAGTGTGTATTTTATTTAAGATTTTCAAAAACAGAAAGAAATTTCCATAAATCGAATAAAATGTCATCATTTTATTACTTTCTATATATTTACTGCTGCTCCCATTTAGTTTGTTACATATTATTGCGCTCAGCATAATGACAATGACTAAACAACTTCAACAAGTCATCAGCATAAACACTAGCCAGTTAGTTAGTTGCTCCAATTAGGCTAAATAAGTCATCGTCGACTTCTAGTTATGAATTAATTGAGAGATGTCCAACGAGGCACGCGACTTTTATCTGCCCCATAATTAAGCAAGTATCTGTGAATTTTCTTTTCGACTTGAGAAAACTCGGTCCGTGGGGGGGTCTAATGGTGACAAAAATTAGACACACGTTGCGCTACGCTGAACGCCGTGGCGCAGCGAGGAGCCGCAGAGGAAAGCGAAAGTGCCGCCTATTGGCCAAGTTGGGTTTTGGCTTCGGACTCAGTTGAACGACTCTGGGAAGAATTTCGACCACAAATCGTGGGGTAATTAGAAAAAGTTCAAGACAGCAACGGTCGAAAACCAAACGCGGCAATGACTTTGCCTTGTAGTACTGTGGTGCGTAGTGAAAGGGAAATGGGTATAAAAGGTAAAACCATAAAAATGAGCTGCTGCAGTCGCACCCAAGTTACCCAAATCATTAGACGTACTTAAGCAACAAAATACAGCATGTTGTTGATCAAGACTTTGGAGTATCTGTTTTATCTCGCCTGCATAAGTTTCTTCTGCAAATATATTGAGGCAGCCAGCTTACAACCGACAGAAGCAACTACAATGCAAATGGAGTCACCACAAAAGAGTCCAGCTGCCACTTTGAATGAGTGTGAAAGTTCATCGTTTAGCTGGATGTGCCTGAAGATCGAGTTTGTTAAGATAATGGAACGTTTAGCCGAACAGCAGGAGTTGAAAGTGTTGCCAGGCGTGACTGTCGTCAAGGATGAAAATGCAACGGAGATGAAGACTTCCGATTTGATGGCTGGTAAGTTTAGCTCACCAACTGCAATCCATCATTTTCATATATCAATATTAAAGTATTAAATTATATTATTGTATTTAAAATAACTCATAAATTAAAACGACATTCTATAAAAGGAACTTGACAATTTTTGTTTAGCGAAACTAACAAAAAGTAACCAGTTATTATTTAAAATTATCTAAACTAAATACTTACTTTCAATGCAGAAGGGATCCGTTTTGTTTTTTAACCATAACCCATTATTTAGAAAATTAAAAAGTGCTTGTTAATTAACACATAATTGAAAAATGATTTATATTTTGTAATTTGAATTTTACAGAGGTAGCTCGCAGCTATCCCAGCGATCCGAACACGCGCCTCAATGGTTATATTCTGGCCAAGCTGGAGAATATATTGAGGACACGCGTGCTGCGCTTTCGGCTGCTGGACGAGACGAGCCTGGAAGAGGGGCGCAAGCACAAGTTTGGCAAAAAGGGTGGCATGGAGGCACTCGTTGCAGTGGGAGTCATGATGAAGGGCATGTTGATGGCTCTGGGCTTGGGCGCCATTGCAATGATGGCCGGCAAGGCGCTAATGACAGCGCTAATGGCTTTAACTCTGAGCGGTGTGCTTGGCCTAAAGAGTTTGGCCGGTGGCGGCGGCAAGTCGACGACCTACGAGATTGTCGCCAAGCCCGTTTATACATCCAGTCACTCGCATTCCGTTAGCCACGAGGATGGACATGGACACAGCGGACACTATGCAGCTGGCGGCGCTGGTGGAAGTGGCAGCGGTTACGGTTACGGCGGCTATGCACGTTCCCTCAACTTGCAGCAGCCCAACCAACTGCAAATGTTGTAACAATAACTTCTCTGATATTTATTTATTTTATTTATTAACTTTCGTACAGTATTAAACTATTATAAAAAGAAAATCAGCAAACAATTATTTATTTATTTAAAGTGTAAAACGTTGTCAAGTTCTCATAATGCAATCAGTCTCAAAGTTAGCTTTGAAATGCAGTTGGCTATATTTGCCCAACTAATTAGTATAGATATTTAATCTTCTGCCAAGTTGTTGACTTGTTGACATGTTCTATTCGCGTTTGCTGACCATGCTCCTGGTCTGTGCTGTTTGCCTAACTAATTGCAATCTTTGGCATTTTAAGACATAAGGAAATGAAGAGCTTGATTCTATGCTCAGATTGTGATTACTTACAGCTCTACAAATTTCCGCTTTTGATTCGAGATCGTTTTCAAATTTTATTATAAGTATTTAATTTATTTTAATGCAAGAAAATCAAAGTCCATTTAAGTCATTAAAATTAGTCCAGCAAATAGAAATAATTATTTAAACTTATTTCAGATAAAAATACAATTGATTCATTAATCTTTTTATGAAGTGTGAAAGCCATTTATTTTGGAAATTTAATTAGCAACTAAAAGGCGGTCAATAGACTGAAAAAACTAAATTTGCACCTGTTAACTGTAAATTAGCGAATCAAATTTCTTTTTCAGCCTAATTTAACAATCGCATCGATTTTGTCATATAAAGCCAGGCAGAAAGAACAGAAGATCAGTTGTCTCAAAGCCAAGAACAATGAAGACTCAATTCAGTGGTTAGAAAATATATCCAAAAGTTGGTTTCAATCATTAATCTTTCCCTTATCGACAGTGATATTTGTGTTGCTCTGCTCAGCATGGACTTGTACAGCAGCGCCACTTGCAACGACAATCGGGCCAACAACAACAATGGCAATGACAACGGATGAGGAGCCAGCGTCAGCGGAATCATCATTAACGCCGGAGGAGGAAGTGGTGCTTCTAAGAGGTCTGTCAGATGAAAACGAAATAGAACCTGTAAAATCAGAAAAGAGACATCCGGCACCAAATCATTATCATCCACATATGCTAGCTGATCCCATGTCATATTATCCGGCACCAGTTCCAATGCCATATGGTCAAAATCCATATTCTCCATGCCCATATGCACAAACACAACCCATGTTCTATCCAATGCCTGTGTATTCACCTTATTCACCCTTCCCCGCCTACAATCCAAATGCGTTTCACGAAGAGAAAAGTCCTCCCAGCGTCTTAAAGGGCGCGTCGGCTGACTCTACTGAAGTCGTTAGTGTCCAGCAATTACTGAAAATTGCAAAGCTCTGGAACAATAAGCCGACCAAAATAGTGGTTCCGGCAGATCCCGACGCCACTGCAGCACCACAGAAGCAATTCTTCATCAAGAATTGGATAAGAAACAAAGTGAATAAGAAAACCACCACAACCACCACCACCACCGTCGCCCCAGATCCTCCAGTCGAAGGTGAGGCTGGTGCAATAGTCTTCAAAATATAATAAGAAATTGCAATGGAAGCATTTTTTAACTATTTATTAACTTATTTATTTATTTTCGTGTAACGCAACAATAATAAAGTAAAACATATTGCACAAACATAAATGTTAGAATGCTTGAAGGCACGACTGCAGGAGAAAACCCCTGGATCCCATTTCGGTATCACAACGGGCCAAATATGGCCTAAGTGTGTCAGCCTACCGGGCTGACTGCCGATACAACCTAACCTAACCTATTGCACAAACAAGCTAATAACTTATCTTAATCACGGAATACTCTTTTATAGTTTTAAAAGTTTTGGACTTTTACAGGGCTATATCGACTCGACTCAAGAAAATATATACCATATGGGATTCGAAGCGTCACAATCAGCATATTTTAGATTTATTGATTTTATTCGAACTTATAAACTACTATTTTATCCATTTTTGGCAAGTGTGTCTTTGATTTGCACAGCAGATAAGTCTAAAATCAAAAGACAGGCGGATAAATAATGCAACCACAATAACAAGATCTGCAACGGAGCCAACATTCATTTTAAATATAACATTAATTGAGATTTTATGAAAATTAGAAGCAATGATTTGTATTTTTTTTTTTATTTATATACACAGCTTTGTCAGTAAAAGAAGAACATTGTAAAAGTGTACAAATGTAATTAGGTATTTATTCCAGAGTAAACATTTCTTATAAATAAAATAAATCTTAGAGGCACTGAAATAGTTCAAATTCAAGAACATTAAAAAAAAAGTTTTGCAAAAAGTGCGGTTAACGTGAGAAGCAACTATAGAATGACAGAAAATGGATTAAGTCAGCAGGATAGGATTAAATCCTTCAATGCACATATTTATTTGTTCATAAATAATTTAATTTATATTTTGACGTGGCTTTGAAATACTTATTTTAGTAATATTATATACAATTTGTTCTCATTACGTAGTTCTGCAGGATTTCAATTTTCTTTTTTTTATAATTATAATAATATTCTACCTAAAAATGTACAGCGTCGTATTGTCAACGGATATAAATAAATATTTCATATATTTAATGTAAAAAAGTGTAGCATACTTTTAGGCATTTGAGTAATGCGCTCTCTCTCGCTCTCTCTTTTTCCACAACATTTATCATAAGTAAAATCTCCGGCACCCAGTCGTTGGGCACAGCTTTGAGCTTGGAAGCTCGTTGTCTGTGGTTCGGGCCCCGTTTTATTTCAGTTGGAACCCAACAGTTGCCGACAGCTGCCGCGTTGTGCATGTGAAACAACAATAAAAAGCAAATATATAAGCCCAAAACTGTGAAACCAAACCCAAGCCCACGCCAAAGAAAACTGTAAAAGTGAAAGACAACGTTCGTCACCTGTAATTTGACAAGATTAATTCTTAATATGAAATTCGTGAAATTGTTGTTGCTCTGTGCTGGGCAGACAAGCGAAAGTAACTATTAAAACAACAACTGCAACAACAACAACAACAACAGCTTCTAATTAGACGTCACGCAACAAACAACAAAAAGTGCGAGCCACAAAAATGCGTTAATTGATAACAGTGCGCAAGTGTGTGTGTGTGTGTGTGTGTGTGTGTGTGCTCAGTTGTGTGTGTGTGTGTCTATTACAATTCATTAATAGTTGTAAGTAAAAGTCAGGCTGTAGCGATTTCCTATTAGTGCACAATTCTTGACCCAGTTTCGACTGCAAGCTGCATAAATAGCAAAATAAAAAAATAAAAATAAAAAATAAAAAAAAAACTGGCTACCAGCTGCTGACAAGGCTAAATCCAGGCAGCAGACACTAATTCAGGTCTTTCGCCCCATCACACAAATATCAAAATAAAACCTGTTTTCCGGCTTTTTATTTTCTGTTTGGCGTTGCATTTCTCCTGCACAAAATTACGAGCATGTGTGCGCATATAAAAGTGAAATTTTTGTAGTGTGCCCCCAAACTGTGGCATGTGGCATGTGGGAAGACATTGTTGTGAGACGCTGAATAAAGTTCTGGCAGTCAGAATTTTAGCTTGTGTCTGAGTTATTAGCGCATGCCCGATGAGCATCACACCACGCTCTAATACCCAACGGCAACAACAGCAGCAAGCAGCAAACAGCAAACAAACACATAATTTTGAGGCGTGCACATTATTCTAGCAATTAGCCCGGCTTAAAGCTGCTGGCGTGCAATTCTGTATTTTGTTGTTAAACACTAATAGTTATTTACACACATTGCTTGCATACATCCCCCCAGCAACGACAAATGCTAATTCATTTCATTTGCCATGTCTAAATTTAGCTACAGCTTAACATACATTTTTGGTTTTTCTTGTTGCAAGTTACAAGCGTTAAATTCATTTGCATAACATGAGAAACAGCTGAAACTGAGTTTGTTGTTGGCAGCAGATTTATTTTATTCATATATAAATATGCATTTTGTGGGGCAACGAATGTTAAATATATAATGTGGTTTATGCGCTTGTTATTTCAAATATAAAATATTAAAATGTACACAAAAAATCAAACTAAAATGCATAAAAGAAAGCTTTGACGAAAAACTCCAACTGTTATTTAAACATAAAAACAGCAGTTTTCAATTTTTCGTGTTAAGTTATGTAAATAAATTTGTTTTTATATGCTTGACCTGATTGGAAATAGCACTCTAAATCGCATATTTAATTAAAAGCAAACAAGTTTTGCACATCTGTTTGCTTGGCCGCAAATTTCTGTTAGCTGGTTAGAATAGCATAATTCTTATTAAAATTCGTTGAAATATTTTGTTAACCATAATTAAGGTCATGCTAAGTTAGAAGATGCAATACAAGAATTTTCAATATATATCAGCAATTTACTTTAGCTATATGATTAAAATTGATATCGATTATAAAACAGCTTCCAGTCAATTATCTTTAAATCTCTTTATCGATGTTTCTTGGTTTTTCACAATTCATGCAACAATTTTTGGACACAATTTACATTTATTACATGCTTCAGCAATGTCGACTGATTTTACATAAATATATAAAACATATATAACAGATAAGTAATTTAATATATATATATAATGAGATCTGCAATTACTCTTAAAGAGTAAAAGTCTGATAATATTTCATAAATAAACTCGTAAAATCTTTGATGGCTTAAAATGGCCCATTATCAAAAGAGTACATAATTTCATTTAAGAGCTTTGATGTCTAAAACAAGTCTTTAACAATATAAATCAAAGTTGCATTAAACGTACAACTTTATGAGACACAAAATGATTCTTTTACACTTTAACAATATAGATGAAAATCAGAAATACTATTGTCTAGATACACGTATACACTTTATGCTCTCTTAAATGACTCTTTAGCTGTGTTATGTTTGAATAACCTCACGCAATGGTATCACAACATCGCCATCAACAACAACAAGAACACCAACCAGACTCGATTAGCCATTGGGAATGTGCGAATTGTGTCGCTTTTTGGTTTTTATGGTCGGTTTATCAACACGTTTCTGCCGTTTGGCTGCACTTATCCAAAAGCCAAATAGATTGAAAATACTCGTAAGAGCAAACAGCAAACAGCAAACAGCAAAAAACAAACAGCAAACAGCAAACAGCAAACTCAATCGAATAAAACATTAAATGCGTTGCACTCGCCTGCACATCAAATGTGCTCGTAAAAAATTAAGCCAATCTATTTGTGGCTTAATAAGCCATTAGTAAGCCGGGTTGGTTAACCGCAATGAAAGTGAATTTGCTTTTGCTCACAGCTAGATTTCTCTCAAAATACCAACAGCGGCAAAAGCTAACTAAAAACTTAGGCACAGTTTATACAAATATTTGCACGCTAGTCGAGCGATCGGCTTACAAATTGACCACACAGCCAGACAGAAAGACACGCTGAAAGATACACGAACTACGAGATACACACGCATACGCATACGCATAAAGTGAAATTATATATTTATTGCAGAGATATTAGCTGAAACTGAAAGTTTGACGAGTGATTAAAAATGCCTAATTCCCCATTTGATACAATTGATTACCAGATTAAAGCATTTAAAAACTGTTGAGATTTTTACGTAACACGCAGTTAAATAAAAACAAAATTGACATTCGACAGACAGTTGGATTCTGCTGGTCTATCTTTAGTATCTGCAACAGCAGCAGCATTTGCTATTTGTTTTTATTTTTGTTGTAGTTGTCACATAAAAATGCAATAAAAATATCTCGCTGTCTGGCAGCTAAAAACAGCGAAAGCTTGTTACAAAATTAAATCTGTCAGCATTTTGACCATTTTCCAGCCAAGTGCCATTACGAAAAGATTTCATTAGATCATTATGCCAGCGCAATCAGCTTGTCAAGTGAAAGCCGCATAAAATAGAGTACAATCTAGTTGTAATATATAACATCTTATATAAGCCTAGCCAAAAATCACTCATGGTTCTAGTTTTCTAATTTGCTGTGCTCTCATCTCGTACGCTCAACTCTGACCACTCTGCTGGGTCAGCAACCGTTAGACAACTGCCGACTTCTGTTTGAACCCAAACATAACCAGCTAGAAGTATGGGAAACTATCTGCAACAAGCCGAAGCTCAGATACCCTTCTACGTACATTGAAAGTTGCTTAGTATACTTTAAATTCAGCTGACTAAGTCAGGTGTTGTTAATAATAATCCTAATAGATTTTTACTATATGATGTAATAATCTGATCCGACCGACTCCTACACAAATTTTCCCTTATTCTTCTGGGTTCTATTAGATATAGTAGTATATTCTTGATACAATGTAGACAACAAACAAGTTTTTCATATGATATAGTAGTCAGATCCGAATGACTTCCCACAATTGCTCCCTGCTGAAAAGTGACTGTTATATTAGACGTTTCATAAAGATTGCTTTAACATTTACATGGGTAGGTAAATGGACAAAAGGCCAGCAAATCTAGAAAATTTACACGTTCCCCTGACGAAGATGTTTTCTTCAGTGCTCTACGACAACATTACAAGACCCTCTACAAGGGTATAAAATGACAAAAACAAAAACAACAAAAAACATGTAACTAATACTAAGTCGTAGTTAAGTGTTCTGTGTTAGTCCAAAACTTGTTCAGTTGGCCCATTACTTTGATGACACTTTGTTGAAATGCTTTATGACCGTTGCGCGTTTGATTACCTAAGCCGCAGCGGTAGTTTAAAAAGAATGTGTGCTTTTTATATGAAAAGACATAAGCGCAATGTCAGCTGCAATACTGGAAACACATGTCGTTATTAATAACGTTCCTCATACGCCTCGTGGTGGCCACTCAACAAGCAGCGATCCCCATTAAAATTATTAAATAACGTTGTCACCAGCTGCGTTTGCGTAAATTATTGTAATTGATTTTTCCCACAACCAAACATATAAATCTCATTTGTGATTTCTTCAAACCGCTTAAGCCACACACAAATATTTCATATCTGTCTGCTGGGCGTTAAATATGCAAAAGGGATTCAAGTGGCTCGTATAAGGCCAAATTGGCTTAATACAATATTGTAATGTGGTAGTAAGCAGAGAGAGAGAGAGAGACTTACAAGTGTGAGCCTTGACTTACGACTAAAAATATTATTTCAAGTGTACATACTAACAATTGTTGAAATGGAATTCAATAAATATTTAAAAAAGACTGCATAAAAATCTACATTTGTTGTTTTTTAACAAAACATTTAAGAAACAAAGAAAGTCACAATTTTGTAACAAAAAAGAAATAAATAAAAGTTCAAACATTGTGTAATTTGGGCATGTTCAAATGAGTTCATAAATATTTAATCCTGAAATGAACATTAAAAAAAAAAAGACAAATTCGACCAATGTTTTTTTTCTGTATCAATCATCAATCAATCTATTACATCCATAAATTGAATATCAACTTTATTATTAAGAAGAAGAGCAGCACCTTTTCATTTTATTGTATTATCCAAATCAATTTCAACTATTACCACTATTGAAAACCCGTTAGGCATTTTAAAATATTTGTGATCGCAACAAAGCAGCTTTGGCCCAGTGGCCTATTGTGTGCATATATGTACATAGATGGATGTAACTTGAATAAAATAATCTTTCGAATTTTTTTGGCTTTGCAGGTAAAAACACGTTTGAGAAACACTCGTTTAAAAGACCGTGAAAAAAGCGCTGAGCGCGAATTGTGCGCTGAATTTAGCGGTAAAGCTGCACTTGCAGCAATGACGGCAAACTGGAAAACGTAAACAAAGCTGAAACAATTTTCAGACAACAACAACCACAACCACAACACAACAAGACTGACGACTACAGTTAACGCGGCGGAAGAATACCAATAGAGTAATTCCGCGTGCCAAAAGAAGAAGCAGCAACAACAGCGGCAGACGTGGTGAATGCATTGCAAAAAAAAACCAACTTAACGAAGCCAGCAACTGAACGAACGTCGACAGCATTGGCCTCGCCATGAACTTGACTAGCTGGCACTGCGAGCGTCTCAGTCAGTTGTCGGTCAGACGCGCACGCATGCGCACGTCACCAAAATATTTGAGCGTCTTTAAGCAGACGATTTCTAACCGTTAAAGCCGTAGGCGTGTCTGTCGCGCGTGTACAAATGAAGTAATTGCAACTGAGCAACGCCTTGTTTGAGTTTCAAAAATTTCAGTTTGGTTTGGCTTGGCCAACGCAAATAGAAAATGTGCTAAATGCAGCACAGCAGCAACAGCGAAATTGGCCAAAACACACAGCCACAAGTCAAATAAAAAAGAAAGCACAGCACGCATTGGCCAAAAGAATTTGTGAAAATCAATATTACAACAAATTACTAAAAAAGAAAAAGAAAAGTAACAACAAAAGCTGAAATTGTGTTTACGTGTTAATCGGGTTTTGTACGCCGAATTGATTTCGCCCACAAAAGCGACAACTGTTGTTTATTTGTTGTTGCTGGCTAACAATCCCTTTCCCCGCAATTAGCCCAGTTTAATTTGGCAGCCAGTGAAGCGTAACCAAATAATATAAATAGTTGAAGACTGTTAAATTACCCTTAAGGTGTAAATTGTGGAAAATGAATAAATTTACAGTTGGCAGTTGCAGTAACTGGACGCCGCACATCCGTAATTGGCCAACAAGTGAGAGCCAACACAGCATATCCTCAACGAGTCGAAATAGAAATCGCTGTCAGTCGAACATGGCCAATAAGTCGACCAACTGGCTGCCACTGCTGCTGGCCATGCTCCTCTGCCCAATCCAGTTCACCAACGTGGTCAACGCGGATGAAGGCGCCTTGAGCACAACACCTTTAACACCTGATATTAGTACGCAAATTGCAGAGACAACAGCAACAACAAATGCACCCGATGGGGAGGAAACGCAGGAGGATTGGCAGCCACTTGTTAATGCTACAGGGGCACCACCTCCGCCTCCGTCTCTGTCTTCATCTCAGCCTCCCCGGCCGTCTCCTTCGCCTGTCAGGACAAAGATGAGCGGCAGCGACTCGATTCTAATGCGATTGGCACGCACCTTCTCCAGCGGCAACGATCTCTGGGATGGCATCATACGCGACTGCTATAAGAGGCCAGACATGTCCTGTTTCCAGAAAAACGTCTACAGCTATTTGGATACAGCTCTGAGTACACAGGATGTGAACATAACACGGCGTTTGAAATTCTACAAAAATCAGGTGGAGTACGAACCGGAGCAACAGGAACAGGAAACGCCAAATGAAGCACGTTCCGGTAAGTCTTTCAACAAACCGCTTACACTCAAAGAAATAATGTGCTCTTAAATTTAGTAGAAGTGAATTTTGTTTCTCCAAGCTCATTTCTACGAATGAATGAGATTTTTTAAAAAATCTTCTTTTTTCATAAATAAATATATTTTGATAAAGAAAAAAATTGATGCATATTAAAACGTAATTTTTGACCAATTATTTCTAGCTTAAAGTCTGTATTGGTCTCGTTTCTTCATGGCAGTTTATGGCTTAAGTTAAAAAACTTCAACTTTAATTCTTAATTTACCCAAATGATCTATTAAATCAAACGCATGTGGAGCTCTTACGTAAGCAGCCCTTGGCTAATTTCGCTTTCGTTTGGCTGGTTTGAGTTCGACTCTGGTTCGAGTCTGGGTCTGTTGGTGGATCTTTTTGTTAGCCGTTTTCACATCTCGTTCGGCATTCGATTCTTTGCATTCGTTTTGTTTACCATTTTGCTTGGCACGTTCACACTCACAACTTTCACTTGCCGACGCTCTTTGATTTGATTATACGTGTTTTTTTTTCTTTTGCTGGAAAAGAAAATAAGAAATAAAAATAAAAAATAAAAATAAAGCGCATGCATTCATTGTGAGTCACGGCACTGAACAGCTGATTTCTTTCGCTAATGCAATATCAACAAATAATTGAAATTCATTGAGCCAAATGTTATGCAAGAGTTCGCTTTAGACCACTTTTATAACCATAGAACTGATAAAACGACAAATAGAAATGCGAGACTAATACTTACAATTAAATAACCATCAATTAAATATTACTATTTCTATTTAATATAATAATGTTTTAATAATATATTCCATATGCTAAATGTACAAGAGACTTGATTTTTATGTAAATTTATGTAAATTTGTCATTCTTAAAATCGAAAGAATGGAAAAATAATTACTGCATCAGAATTTGTATTATACTATTTTTAGCAAATAACTACTCGATTTTTAAGTAAAGTAGAATTCTTAAATTTCATGATAAATATCGAAATATATTTCTTAAAATACTACGTTGAAAAGTTCTTCGAAAAATAAATATTATATTGCAAATGGTTTATCAAAACTTATAATTATCATCCTTCACTTTAATGCTAAATAATTGTTAAGTTACCAGATTCCCTGGTAAATTTTATCAGTATTTCACATAAGACAGATATAATCATTCCAATGTCTCATTTAAATATACAACTGATTTGCAAGAGATTCAAGGACTACGATTTAGAAAATCTTTTTAAAAAATAATTACTTAATTTCAATTCGATTAACATAAGCTAAAATTGTTATATATCATTTAATGGGTTCCCCTTCACGTAGCAGCTTGATCTTTGGACAACTTTCTATAGCACATAACTGACTTATATATTTGCCACATCATATTTTACATATAAATGGGATTTTTCACTATGCTGATTTTCTTCTCTCACACGCAGCCGGTCCGGAAACTCCCATCGAGGAAGTCTCGAATGCGTTTTATGACAAAACAATTAAGTTCGCAATGACACACGATGTGGAACTTGATCTGCCGGAGATCGTTTTCAACGGTGCCACATTTCGGATCTCGCCCCGGTCCATCGAAGGCAATGGGGTCATTGCCAAACTGGAGTTGATACCCAAGCAGCTGGTCGAGGCTCGACTGGCCGGCACCATGATCAAGAAGAAGATACGTGAGTAAATGCGAAAACATGTGCAGAAAGTGCGCTTTCAGTTTCTGGTCAACTACAAGCAAATCCAATAATCAAAATGCAACTTTCGTTTCCATAGACAAATTTCTACGTAACAAATTGCTGCTGTCATTCATTGCACTGGTGCTCATTATTAAGATCATCAAAATCAAGTTATTCTGGTTGTTACCGATTGTGATTGGTGTTGGGGCAGCCAAAAAGTTGCTGTTGAAATTCCTGCTCTTCCTGTTCCCAGCCTTATCGCATTTGTTCAAACTATGCTCGTATTATCAGCAATCGTATCACGGCACCAAATATCATCATCATCACCATCTGATCAATCATCATCATACGGTATGTACTCAAAGAAAAAAATATGAAAAACAAAATATAAATTATATTCGGTCTTTATCCCTTTCTTTAAACATTTCTGATTTGTATTCATCATGCCACTCACGATTTTTTTTTGGTGTTTGTGTTTCTGTTGTTAAAATGTCAGCGCGATGAATTTGATTAAATTTCACAAGAAAACAAAAAAAAGAAGTAGATTCAATTTCTTTTGCTCTTTCATTTTTAATATTTATGCCAGACACGCTTATTATTAGGGTATATGTCCCACGCCCACCCATTTCTTCAAAAGGTAATTAAAAACTTGAAGACATATGTGGAAGCGGTATGTCAGCTAATTGTATTATGCGCCAAGAACGCAAAGCACGTGCTTCATTGTCAACTTAAAGATGACAATCTCCACACTCAAACACACACACACACACATACACACACACACACATACACACACACACAACAAGTGCCGCACAAAAAATAAATGCTTAACATTTCATCAAATGAAAATGAAATCCTGTTGCTTGAATTAAATGGTGTCTGTTGCTAACATGGCTTAGCAGGAGCCCACTCACGAACAGACACTCGAACATTTACCCACAAAATCTCATTTATACTTATGAGATATATTCATCATATGAATACTGAATTTGTCGCGCTGACAATGACAATAGGCCTAGATAATTGAAGATCTTGGCGCAAAAGTTTCACTTGAGCCGCGGAGGCCAATTGGATGTACGTGTTATTATTTTTCCATTTTCATGTCCGGATTTCATTTAAGCCAGCAAATTCATTTAGACTGCGCAAATTGTAAACGTAGGTCTGAGAGATGCGCCTTTAAATTTTGATTAGCCAAGACTGTCATAAAAGGCAATATATTTGCATTTAATGGAAACTTGCAATTACCTATTAAACTGCTTTCATAATATTAACGCTCTTCATACATTTATAAATAACTTAGATGTTCAAATCTAATTATGTCATCATCTCGAGTCAAAGGCCTCTCTTAATACTTCTTAATGAGACATTATGTTTAGTGCTTATTGTTTAGTCAGAATAAATATATGCTTATTAAACTACTGGCACAGAATCTTCCAGCTCTCAGCTTTAATGTGCACAAAATTCGCCTTTTGCTCATCGGTACATGATTTAAGCTTCATAAACAGACACTTGTGGTGCAATCATAAATTAAATTTTGACGCGTTCGCGTCTTATACTCAAGAGCTGACATATATCATTGTCCCGAAAGTTTGCCAGGCGTAATCTGAATTTGCTGTCATCTGTTAGTGATGAGACAAAAAATTCACCATTTTTTTTCCTCTTATCTGTCAACAGCTGAAAGCTGAAAGTTGTGTCCTTTAACTCACAGTATGAAGCCCACGTGTGAAGCAACTAAAATTCAGAAATATATGAGACAAATTCAGACACAGACGAGCTGCGAAAATGGAAAACACAAGTTAACAAAACACAAATAGTGGTGATGCTCGACTAGCCTATATCCTGTATTCATGCGAATGAGAATGTATGAATATTCATTTGCCTCATAGACATTTCATAAATAATTATTTATATATATATATTTCAACTAAAAAAACTTAAAGCTTTATTAAAATTATAAAGATATTTTCGGGTTCATTTGCGAGGATTAATCTTATTCTGATAATGATCCAGCTTAAAGTACCAGAACAGCCCAGCTTTACCGATTGCTACTGTATATAAATCTTACATAAGCACTTAAGTTCCTGCTCATCATACCTCTGTTACAGCAGAGCGTTGAACTGAGTCTATATAAAAAATATGTATATATAAATGTATATTGAACTGTATTGTGCTGTCTGGCAATGGCTGTTGTTTTGGCCACAGTACATAGCTCAGCCACCGGGCCCGCATTTATTATTTACGACAATTTGAAAGTCATTGAACTGAACTGAACTAAATCAAACCCAAGCACTCTTCGAACCAAAATAATGCGCATCAATTGCGAGCTATAAATAGCAATGAGAGCACAAAGGGCAACCGAATCGTGCCACATTAAGAAAAGCCCCGACACAAAAGTTGAGCATACAGTAACAAAATGATGTAAGTTACTCTAATGTTACTCAGGAATGTTGCCCGTGTATTATTTAAGAACTGACTTTAATATTCATTTCCTCTCTCTCACTCTCATCTCTGTTATACTCTTTCTTAGGTGGTTCCGCCCTGGCACAGTGGTGAGCAACATCAATCGGTACCGGAACTCATCTACACACATCCACCCAAGGGACATCCGTCGGCCTTTCTGCATGGCGCACCTGTGCACGAGACTTATGGTCCTAGGCCAGGACATGAGCACTTTGAGGGCGCCTGGGAGAGCAGCGGTCCCGGCCTGGGCTCTGAGTAAGTTGCAACTATAAGCCAAGAAAAATATTTGAACTGGTAATAGGAAGAAAGCTGCCAAAGACGTGTCCAAATTTATTATCAGCATTTTTTACTTTATTTTACGAACTACTAATATAATCAATCTTTTAGTCAGCCAAACCAATCGGGTGGCACACAAGTTTTCAGCAACGACTTTTCGGTTACTTTCCTAAAGTTGCGTATCGAATTTAAAAAATAAAAAAACAAACCCCGTCAGAGTGCTCAATCTTCATATTGTTGAAGATTTGTTTTACCGCTTCGTTAGCCATGAAGACTTCATTGTATCAATTCACTCAAACAGATTGTACAAATATTTTTAATTCACATTTTCAAGAATGATTTTGCAGTAGATTTTTCATACTTTGGCAGCAGTTGTTATTTTTGACAAAATAGAAAACATTTTGAATGCAATTATGTTCAACTCTTTTCGAAGTGTTCATCATTTTAATTGTGCTTCTTGTGCATAACTCTCTCAATGTCTGTCTCTAAAAACACTCACACACATACACCACACACAACAAACACATCACATTGCCACACGCTTAAATATCATCTTCGTCACATTTAGATATATAGGCGATATAAATCGCGTTGCACAAATTGGGGAAAATGCGAATTACTTTAAGCCGCACTCAGCAAACGATGTAAATGAGCTGCATGGTTGGGGCTTGGGCACAACACAACCGCACACCAAACAGCATCAGCCATCTGCTAACCAGCAACATCAACACCAGCAGCAGCAACAACAGCACCAACGTTGGCAACAAAACCAGCAACAAAGGCCGCCCACACAACAACAGCAGCAGCAGCAGCAGCAGCAGCAACAAATTGGTTTTCAAAAAGCACATGCCTCTAGTCACAACTTAAACAAACAAAGGTACAAACTGCCCAAGATACGCACACGCACACGCACACACCCACACTCATAAACACACACACACTCACACACACACACCCCTAATATCAACAGTAAACTAACTAAACACCGTAATTGCCTCTATGTACTAACAACTACTAGTCGAAGTGCAAATTCGATATTGTTCCAAATTGTTCAGAATCGAAAGCTTACATTCGGAGAAAAAGTTCAAAGTTTAAAGGTCGGAAATCTGAAATCGAAGAAACTTCCAAAATTCTCAATTCAAGATTAGTTTCTCTACTACCCACATTTCCAGCTATAAGTATGTTTTGGGATAAGTCTATATCAATAGTGCTTACTTTTAAGACAATTGTCTTCTCAAAATCTATTTAGATATTTATAAAGTCAAGAACTTGTTCACTTGGAGTAAGACATATGATACTTGTTTTAATCTAAATAACTTAATCAGCTTAGGTGAAGAATTCTGGCTTTCACTTTAGCACAAAGAGTATTTTACACTTACTTTAAGTACAACCATACTTTTAATAAGTGTATGATTTAACAATATTTGTTCGCATTTATTTTGCTTCGAGAACGATTTTTAATGATTTATTAATTTGTAATAATTTTCAACACAGAAACGCTAAAAATTTCTTACTGATTTCGCATGAATTTAGAACTGAATTTTTCTCTGAGTGCACAGCCAAGCAAACAAATACAAGTGGAACAATCAGAAGAGATTTGCGTGGTTCTCAAAAACAACACAAATTTTCATGCGCATTTCCGAATTGAATGACATTTTTGCAGCTCAAGGCCAGCATTTGGGCAACACAGTCCGGTCTATGTGGCAGCCCCGGGTTATGGACAGGGACAAGGACCTGGACCAGGACAGGGCCTTACAGCCGCAGCTCAGATTGCCGCACAATACGAGCCAGCGCGCAACAATCAGCAACAACAGCAAATCCAACAGCAACAACAACAACAACAATTGGAGCAACAACTTTCGGTGCGTATATAGAACCACATGTGGCAAGCTCTGTTAATTATACACTGATTTAATCTATATTTGTGAGTGCCAATTAAAGCGATAGTCTACGACTGGACTTGTTACAAAAGTAATCAAATTTTGACTGGTCTGATTATTAAAGTATTCATAGATAGCTAAAAGGTAGAGAAGTCGTCAAGATAAATTTGTAATCTATCTGATTCTAAAAAAAAATGTTGAAAAAACTATAAGATTGTGATTGCAAGCGAATTTTATTGTTCACAGTTTTTGTCATTATATCCTAAATTTTTATGAATTCAACCTAAAAAATCTAACAGAATGGAATAATAAATGTTTTCACATGATAACTAAAATTTCAACAGAGTCCATAAAATTGCATTTGCATATTTTATTGCTTATATATATATATACATTTGTAGTCTGGAAACATATACACATATACAAAAGGAAATTAACATCCGTACTTAATAAATCAGCATTGAGGATTATTGGAATATAGCTTTCCATTCAAAGGGGAGGAATGGGAGGCACCGTGCTGTAGCTGTTATTGGACAAAATACTAATCAATCAAGCCGCAGCAATTTCACTTGCAGTCAAGTACAACCAAGTCTAGACGGGCACCATGGTCGTCAACTTTTTATTGACACTTTTTCTAAGAGTGTAAACAGCTTTTCCTCCCAACTCGCAATTGTTTGTCTTAATGTCTGTCCCGTGTCTGTCTCGCCATCTCTCCGGTGTCTCCATGCAAATTGCATTGTCATGTGGCCGTAAAGTGCTATGCACATATTATTTATTTTCCCAACTGCACTGGGTCAGTTGGCAGTTTTCACTTTCAAGAGTGCTCAAGGGTGTTGGCAACCCATGTGGGTCGTGTTAACTAAACCATAATTAAAATGCACTTTGGCACGACAACTAAATTGCAACATCAACTGATGTTGGGCTTTATTAAACGAGTGCAACAAGACAAGGTTTGCTGCTTAGTGATTTTGGCTACAGTGCCTTGAGAAAGTATGCCAACGGCTTTTTAGAAACCTAGCCGACAATTAAATTATTATCTTAGGAATGTTTTTAGAAGATATTAATGATACTTTAAGCAGGCATATGTTGCACATTATACTTAACTCTCTGCAGGGGTTAAACAGAAAGCTTTAGTCATAATTCACAATTAATTTTGTCATTTATTTATGTATCTAATAATTATTGCAATAAATTTATGTATGGTTTTCACCTTTGTTAAGTTTGTTTGTTATATTTAAAGCTCTTTTTCAAACACACCAATTTCAAGTTAAATACCTATTTATGCTACTTAATATTTTATGATATAAATTATTAATTTATCTATTTATTAACTATTTAATAGTTGAATTGCATAATTTAATATTTAAAAATACAACACTTACGTTTATATACATGAAGAATACTTCCGTATTGATTTGCTGATTTTCTTTTTATATTTTAAATATTTCTTTTGTTGGCTTAAAGACAAGTTTTTTTTATTATATATATATTAAAATATATGTAGAATTCGTGTTCAGGGATGACGTCAGTCAGCAGGGGTGTGTCAAGTATTGTGAAGAATGTTTTCAAGCACCAACCTTTTACGTCTCTCATGTAAATACATCAAAGCCAAAACAAAAAATGGGCGCAGGTTTGATAGCATAAAAATCAATTTTAAAAGAGATGACAATTATAATTATCGTCCCCATTTTATATGGAATGCCATTTATAAATGCCAATCAATCAATCAATTTTATATTATTTCATTCAAAGAGATTTTGTGATTTTTTTTATGTGTATATATATTAAAAGTAAATCGATAAAAATACAATATTACCATAAACACTTCAGCTCAGTTTTCATATAAATAGCAATAAATGTCACCATTTCATATTGTCCATTTCATTCTCTCTCCAATCATAGCCCGAACTGGCGGCACAGCTGAAGGAGGCCATTCGGATACAGGCTGAGCAGCGTCTGATCCAACAACAGCAGCAAATACTCGAACATCAGCCGTTTGTGCAGGATGGACAGGTTTGAAAGTGGATCCAATATAACAACTCTCGATCATAATTATTTTGTATTTCTTTATTTCAGCCATTATATCCGCTTAACTACGATCCATTCTACAGTCCCATATTGTTGAAGATTGATAAAATCATTGAGCAGCTGGGCGTTAAAAATGAATTATGCAAGGAGCGCATCGTGTGCAGCATGTACAAGGATCCGGCCACATATAGTCCGCATAGCAATTTCATATCTGCTGAACTTAGTCGGTATGTTTTCTATTCAATTAGGGCAAACTCTGGCCAACTTTGCTTGGCTTAGTTGCTCAAACCTGTCAGCATCATTAATGCGAAAAGTGTTATAAATGCATTTGACTCTTGCTTTGGACCCAATTTTGCGCTCTAATAGCTGCATTACAAATTACACATTACAAATTACAAAATGTAGTGTCAGCCAGTCAAAAATGTCACTGCTTGTCTTTCTTGTCTATCTTGAATTGTAGCCCGGGTGAAAACTGTACACATAATGAACCAAAGCGGCTGACAAAACTTTTCAATCAATGGCCCAGAGCGTGAACAAAGAAAGTGCTCATCGCAAAGACACATATAGATGCACATGTGCAGCAGTTGTCACAGAGCTCGCCTGCTGTCCTCCACATATGCTGCATGTTGCACGCACTGCACTTGAGCAGCCAAGTGGAAAGCGAAAAAATTGTGGCGTCAAAGAGCGCGTCAACTTGTGCCACCCATTCATATACAATGTATTCTCATAATTGACTACGCTTGCCGACGGTCATCTGGCAACTGACAACTGCCAACTGCAGAGCACTCATGCGTGATATAGCTTAGATAGCTCATCATTGTATACCCTGCAATTGTCATGGCACACAAATTGGGTATTTTAATGTTGTGAGTGCGCTTGTGACAGTTAAAATGACAAAGAGGACGTCGTGTGTCCCTTGATGAGTGCATTCTTACTTGTTCTGTGTATAACAATCTCAGAGACTATTAAGACTAGATTCACATCAATCAGCTACGAACAAAAAATGGCAAAGAGACAAAGAGTTGAGTACAGGGTATCTCTAAGTCGAGCTTGCTTGATTAATGCCTTTCTACTCTTGCTGTATATATGCAAATAACAATCTCAGAGACTGTTAAGGCTAGACTCATATCGATTTGATTGATACCAAATTTATATAAAGCTATCTTTAGATATTACATGTTTTCCTTGCTTCGTCGAAATCGATGGGATTAAAAGACATAATGAACTTTAAGTACTTGATTTCAAAATTGATTGGAAGACTCAACTTGCCTGTCTTCGTGTCAACTTGCCTGTCTGATTTTTTGTAATTTTTTTCTGGCTGACAGCACATGAAACCAAAAATGAATATAAATAGTCGTTGTAAAATGTTTGATAAGTATATTGACATCTAGAAATTTGTTGAATAACATTGGCTTCCAGATTGTTGCATACCTTCAGGGGAATTGAAGCTCACTGTATGATTTATGAGTATTCATGTAAATGACACATCATTAATTAAATGCCCCAAGTACGTTCAATTCTAATCTTATTAAACGCACTCGAGTAGTCGAACAACAGATACAAAAGCAGAACCAAAACAGGAAAAAACTTACAAAACAGCAGACTAAATTAAATCGGGGTAGAAGTGCAAAACAAAAGGCTCCAACAACGTCCTTGACATTTGAGGATTCTAGGAAATTAATTAAAATACTGAATAATGGCTAAATGGCTTTTGTTTAGCTATTGAAATTGCTTATATAGATTAAATAGGCTCTACCAATTATACTGGAAAAGTATTCTCTTAATATTTATTATAAAGCGAATATTTGATTATCATTACTATTAAATTACTAATAAAAAAAATGACATAAAATTCAATTAAATCGCTTAACTGCCTTCAATTATGCATTGCATAATTAACAAATAAAGACCCATTATCGATTTTAGTTTAAATTTAATTTAATTAATAAAAAATAGATTCAATTAGCTGCACAACCCAATATTGAAATCAAGAAAAATTCTTCCTTATAGGATGTCGAATACCCTTTTGCACTTTATAAACTTATAAATCAAACGCAATATTTTTAATGTTATATAATGCTTATGGCTGCTATATTATATAGTTTATCAATCAGATGCGCATCCATTCAATTCAAGTAAAAATTGGCATATTTAATAAAATATGTGATCAAAAAAATGGCTCAAGGTAACTTAAAAAAGCAACAAAAATATAAAAACAATTCAATTTAAAACCGCTGAAGTTGCTAACCAAATTAAAGTACCCTCTGGAATTCTGGAACTTTTTCTTTTTACTTAATAATATTTGCCGAACAAGGAAGTGACAGTGACGTGTAACAATCTTACAAATTGTTTTCAATGGAATTTAAGGCAAATTCCATTATGTAGATGAAACTGACATTAATTTTATAACGCAAATGTCTGTAACATTTTGCATGCAATGTTGTCTGAGCACGTCTGTTGACTTAACTAGTAATTTCCGCTCGTCCCGTCAGCCTTTCTACTGCTTGTTTGACAGCCGGCATATGAATACGAAATTCGATGGGCAAACAATTAGCAGGAGAAAATCCATTAGCAGCTGCAATGCCAACCAAGTATGGCATCGTTAAGGGTTTTCTTATGTTCGGTGCGAATAGTTAAGGTTGGCTGGGCGTCAAAGTTAAAAAGCTGAAACTATAATGCCCAGGGCAAAAACCGAAAAGTTTCTGTTTTAGGGAGCATCTCAGGCTTTTTGTCTGCCACGCACACAAAGGACACGTGCTTCAGGCCAGTCCAGCAAAGTGAGTCGGCTTTCAAAGTACATCCAAAAGTTTAGTATGAATGCGGCAAAGTTAATTAGCTGAGTTCCCGGCCTGTTTTGTAATCGAAATAGAAACCGGCTGCTCCTCCTCAAATTAATTGAATTAACAACAATTGTTCATTTTCCTTTTGGCAGAGATACCAGCGAACTGGAACCCGTAACGCATGCGAATGAGGCAGTGCGTCGCTTTTACCGTTTTATACAGGCAGCCCGCGACGGCCAGGATCAAAAGGATTGCCAAACCCTCTATCCACACTGCAATACGCCGGCAAAGTGATAAATATGAAATTGCATTGAGCTTCTACTCAATCAAATCCTTTCTGAGTCAACTTTTCCTTGTTAAATCGAACTGTGAATATCCGAATTATTTAAACATGTTAAGCATACTATAATTGTTAATAACTTATTTATTTATGTATTTATTGAAGTTTTTATTTAAGAAAAGATATTAAGCTTGATTGTCACAGCTCAATTAATATTCATTCTGATTTTGTTTCGACATATTGCCAATTTTCACATTTTTACTGCGACATTTAACACAGTTTTTATTTCAATAATTTTCACAAGGGCTGCAATGACATTTTTGGCAGCCTCAGCAATTTATATGTAAAATGAAATCAGGATTTTTATTGGTTGTCAGACAACTGACAATCGATGCTTACTATCAAATAATATAATGCATTCTGTAGTCCATAGTAATATTGTTGATTACCCTTAAAAAACAAAAACGAAAATACACATAAAAACAGTTTTAAAAAATTAATTATATTATCTCCAATGTTGATTATGTTTCTTAATGGTGTTGAAAAAATAAAAACATTTAAAACATTGCCCCAAAATGTAAATGTATGTAAATAAAGTAAATAAAATCTACAAGCAATTTTGTTACGTTTGGATTGGGTCTGTTATTTACGGATTTTGCTTGTTTCAAACTCAAGCCAGTTCATTTTAATGCGCCTGGCGATTCTGAAGAATCAATGAATCTTTTTCGCTTACCCTGTACTCCGATAAGGCGGGGTATTATAAAGCGTTCCACATCAACTCTTTCAACCACAACAGCAACAGCAATTCATAAGCATCACATGTATATTGAGTGGCGTTAACGATCCTCAGGGATTATATTTGTAATGAATTTGTTTACTTGATCAATTATTGAAATATATTCGAAGAAAGTAAGTGTCCTCCAGTCAATCATTCTCGACTATTCGACGTTCCCCCATGTTTTTTCACATGTGAATCGAGTTTGGCTAATGTGCTGTGTTTGGCACATTTTCTTTGCTCTGCCCCCATAAATGTTGTAGCAGGTTCCCTAGAATTAGCCATGCTGTGAAATCACTCACACGCAGCGATGCTGTTGCGAATACGTAATAAAAATTTAACTCAGTTTGCATAAATCATGACATCACAGATAGCATGCAGAGCATCTTGCTGATTGTTGTTGCATTAGGAATACAGTTGAAATTAAAAAGAATTCATTTGCATAAATATATTTATTAGGTTGAGCTATTGAAATTTGGGTGCGGGCTTTGATGTCTGAAAATAAGTCGACTGGAAAGCAAGGAATATATGAATATTCTGACACGCAAAAATCAAAAATTTCACTTTCATAAAAAAAACGAAGCAAAAAATTCTTTTGGCCAAAAAGAAAACGCAAACAATAAAAACGGAAATAAAAGCAAAGAAAAATATTTGAGAGCAGTGACATCAAAACACCAATTGCCAAATGTTGATGTCTTATTAAATGCCTCAGTAGTAAAAGCATTCGGACACATTCCAGCTAATAGCAAATCCCACTCGCCCAACCCCAACCCCAACCCCAACCCAACCCTCTACTAATGGGCTTGGCTTAATTTTGGGCTACGATTATATTTCCGTTATACGAAGCCCATGACAAAAATGTACAGAAGAAATAAACAAACAAAAGAAACCGTTGATAAATAGTAGCAGCAATATGTGGCATAGCCGACGTACCCATACTCTGTACGAGTCTGAAGTAGGCTTCAGCTGAAGTACGTCTGTCTGAGACGATATTAAATATAGTTGAGAGCACTTGCCAAATATAGAACTGTACAAATATTAGATTTCATTACTTCATCCATATGTGTCTGCTCTTTAAGATGCTTGGCTGAAGTACTTGCGCTTTAATGTGAATGGCGCTTAGTTACCAAATTCTTAGAATTCCATGTATCATTAAGGCTTAGTATTTAATCTGTATATGATTTTTCATGGGATAGACGGAAATATAATTTAGTTTATAAATATAAATAAACCTTATTGTTGAACAGATTTAAGAGAAAGAGAAAACTGCTGCTGTGACTGTTTTTGACTTTTAAGGACTTTTAATGTTAATAAAAGATGATTGCTATTTTCCTATCGTTATTATAGGTATTATATTATATATATTCTTAAGAGCAGAATAATTTTATAAAGTAGCTTCGATATTTTGAATTCCATATCAGTTAGTCTTCAATCCGAATCAAAGTTATATTTGAAAATCAGATATGACCGGCTCTTTAAAACTTGTTGGCTATGAAAAGTAATTCAGAAGCCGCGCCTTCAAATGCATTTGTTGAGTTTTGCAGGTGGCCTTCTATTGATGCATCGTGTCAAAGCCACTTTATATTGTTTCGTATCGTATCGTATCGAATCGCATTCTAATTGAGTTTCCAGGCACGCACATTGAATGTGAGTTCGGGCAACTGATGGTTTTACGACACCTCCTCCGCAGAAGCGAAGAAGCCATAAAATAACTTTCAATTATGTGCGGCATTAAATGCCGAGTATTATGCTTAGAAGTGTCTGATTAAGCAAAACACAAACTGACAGCCAAATGGTTAGACAGAGGCGTGCCCATAAAGCCCAGGCAGCTGACCCAATAGACCTATAAGGAAACCGTAGAATCAGTACACTTAGAAAAATAATTAAGAGCTTGTTACTCAAATCATGAATAAACTCTGTCAAGGTAACAAACTCTAGAACATGGAATGATTTGAATAGAATTGAATAGTAAGAACGATAATTAAGATTCAATTGCTTACATATTCAAATATGTTTGAATATATCTTAAATCAGATACTGAATTACTGTGCAGACATTTTGTACTTACTTTGAATGCCTACAATTTTTATTTTAGTACTTATTACCCTTTTAAATAACACTTAAAGATATTGCAGTATGAGTTCAGGTTCTTAAATTCAGAGCTATTAAATTGAAAACTTAATATAATTCAAAGGAAATTTTGTAATTTGTTCAACAAGGTTTGCTCTTTTTGATACAAAATTGACGTTCGTTTGTGAAACCAAGAATAATTCATGCTTATTTAAGAATAGACAGGTAAAAATTGTAATTAATACATATTAAAGCTAAAATTGATTGAACATAAGGATAGGAATTCATTTCCGGTTGTACTTTTTCTCAGAGTGTGTAGGGGGCTCATGACTTTGTAAACAGGTGAAACTGTTCAACTGTTCAACTGCTCAACTTGCGCTTTCCATGACTTTGACAAAACAAAACGCAATGTCCGCTAAACCTGGGCAGCAAAGCAAGCCATCGAAAGAGTCGCGTACGCAATTCAATTAACAAAATACCGACGTATAAAAACCAAGCGTTACCCGGCCGACATTTGCATAACCCATTGAGTCGCCAACGCGTGTGCAGTGAGCAGCACCAAAAGCACCAACAGCAGCAGCTAACTGG
This sequence comes from Drosophila grimshawi, assembly GCF_018153295.1. Classification (NCBI taxonomy): domain Eukaryota; kingdom Metazoa; phylum Arthropoda; class Insecta; order Diptera; family Drosophilidae; genus Drosophila; species Drosophila grimshawi. The sequence continues at coordinate 28,273,299 of NW_025063098.1, forward strand.
CCAAAAACATAAACCGTTTATTCCCCAAAGTGAAAGTGTGCAAGGATGCAGAGCTACATTTGGCTAATTGGCGCCATGGCGACGCTGGTCGTCGCACAGGCAGCACCCAGCCCCCAAGCACAAGCTCAGTCGGCCACCCAGCTGGCGCTGGATATGTATCATGGCTGTCTCAAGGATCTGAGCATCTCTTGTGTGCGCCCCAAAGCACTGCAATGGTTCAATGCAGCCGTCCAACAGCCAGAGTTAAAGCTGACAGAACGTTTGTCCATTGTGCGTACCTCCTCCAGTGAACGTGTGGCAGAAGCGGAGACGGAGAGACGCTCTCACAGTGCTGAGCAGCAGATGTTTGACAACATCGATAGCTATCTGAGCAGTCATGCGTTGAGGATTCAGGCGCCGGAGTTCTTCCGCAGCGAGGAGGCACGCTCGCTGGTGCCCGACTATCTGCTCCAGAATCCCCTGACACAGGGTGGCATTGTGCCCCTAACAGCTGCCAATGAGGGTGAGTAACCGGTGATTGAAACTCTTTCCGATTTAGAGCTAGTGTTAATTTGTGCAATCTATTACCAGGACGCGGCATGATTCGCAAGGCTGTGTTGCCTTTCCTGTTGGGTCTCAAGCTCAAGACCACGGTCCTCATGCCCCTCGCATTGGGTCTGATTGCTCTGAAAACCTGGAAGGCGATGACTTTGGGTCTGCTCTCGCTGGTGCTCTCGGGTGCACTGGTCATCTTTAAGATTGCCAAGCCCAAGATTGTCAACTACGAGGTGGTGCATTATCCCCATGTGGATCATGTGGTGCCACATCATATTGAACATGTGGTTCCCCATCACATTGAGCACATTGTGCCCCATCACATTGATCATCATCTGGATTTGGATCATCATTTGGATCATCACTTGGATCATCATTTGGATCATCATATTGATCATCATGTCGACTTGCCCTATGAGCATATTGATCATTTGGAACATCCGGCGCCTGCTTGGGATCCACATGCCTGGGCACGCTCCTCCCAAGAGCCACAGGATGCCCAAGACATGGCATATGCGGGACAAAAGAGGCGTTAAGATGCAAAACTCAATACCTGAATGGAAAATGCTGCTGGCTCGATTTTAAGTAGTGCTTCGTATTGTTTTTATTTATTTATTTATTTATTTTATTATTTAATATTTATGTGAATTGTACAAATACAACAAAAGAAAAGTGACAACCATAAAATGAAACTAGAAAAAAAAAACATAATGTATTTCAGAGAGGAAAAGGATTTCCCAGCTAGGTGTAGCACTCGTGTCGTTTTTGTAAATATTTATGCAATAAAACCATGCAAAAGCCTTTTGCCTAATTGAAGATATTCATAGCAAACTTATTTTTGTTTGAGGTAGCAAAGTGGACCACACGAGCAGCAATTAGGTAAATGTAACAAGCTTCTACCTAAGAGTGCTTAAGCGCAAACTTTCTTATGCAAAGATTAGTCTGGGACCCCTTAAAGCACTTAGTCCTTGCTGCAGGAAACCAAACAGCTACTCAACTCGAGCGTTGTTCACATCGAGACTACTTAAGGACTCAATGAGGTGGAAAATCTTGGTCAGGGTTAGACACACATGGAAGCTGCAAACCTGGATAAATTGCAAGAGTTGAGGCAGAATTACCTTTGCACTCAATAACAACTTTTTTAAATATATAAAAAGTGGAATTTATACAGAGGAACGGCAATTTAAATAAAAACCCCAAAAAAAAAAAAAATGCATGGCAATTTTTGTATTTCGCTCTTTATTTACTTGTTTTTAATAAAAGTCAAAAGTGGGAAAGTTGCAGCCGCGACCATAGTGACAACAAACACGTGCAACAATGCAAAATGGCGTTAGCAGCAACGGCAGCAACGGCAACAGCAATGCCCGGCACTGACAAGTGGAGTGTCAACAACAAATTTGTGTGCGGCTTCAACTGCTGGACAACAACACACTTCATTGATATTTAAAGGCACACTCTTTTTTTGACGGTGCTACCTTGTTGCCCGTTTCTACGCAACAATTTGAAATGTGGATAAGAAAATAATAGAAAAAAAAAACAGATATAACAAAGTTTTCCAATTTCATTGGCAAATGTTCCGGGGCTTCGGAGCGTCTGCCAAAATGCGACTTGAATTGTAAATGAACAAGAGAAACTTTGGCTTCGATAAAGAGTTAAAAATATCAACAGACAACAAAAAATAAAAGAAGATATGCTGAAATCGCTCAATTTCCATTTTGTGGCAGGCCGAAAAAGCGTAATCAATTTACGAAATTCATAATTCACACGCTGCCCTGCGAATATATTTTGTGTATTTTTGAAATTCAGCGCATGTCTTTTGGCTACAGGTTTACTTGAGGATTACGTGCGATTTTTGGTGGGGAAGGGTGTCTTTTGAGGGGAAACTGGCCGACCACTTTCGCTTTCAATATGGCAAGGAAAAACACTTTCTACTAAATCATTGTCATGCAGCTGATGTTGTTGTTGTTACTCAATTTAGTCGCAGAGTCTACTCAATTTCAATTATTAATTATGATTTTTCAGTGTGTGCTAATTGCTCGATTTACACAATTTTCCATGTCGCTGTTGTATAAAATTATGCGTTGCATTCAATTTGTGTTGAGTTTTACTGAGACCATTGGACGGGTTATGACTGTGAGCAGCTTATTAAAAATGTTGCCTATATTTCTGCTTACCACATGCGGTCAAAAGTTTCTATTTGATCTTGTGGCATAGTTATTTATAGATATCGCATATTACTATAAGCCCACCCAAAAATTCAAAGTAGAGTGTTAGGTTTTCATTTTAAATCCACCAGAATTTCAATCATAGTTTATACATATTTTGAATCGATAAAATAATCTTCTTTGTCATGTGCAAATTTATTTAATTAGTGACTGACTGAAATGCTTCAAGCGTAGGCAAATGTCTTCTAATTCTAAATGAATAATCATATCGCTATAACCCATTTGATAATGTAATCAATAAGTAAGAGCTAATTTATGCAAGACATATATATCATTAGTTACTTATTAGTCTATGCCCAATAAACCTTACCTTTAGATATTCATAGAAGCAATAACTATTAAAGAAATGAAAACTATAAAGAAATTAAAGAAAGAAATTTAAATTCTTTTGCAAAAAAAATTAAATAATAATATAAAATTTATATTCGTAAAAATGAATTTTCGCATTTATACTCATTCATTTATTTTTCTGCCACATATATACATATATATATATATATACTTCTAAGTACCAAGCTTACCATCTGCAGCTACCTGCACTCTCTCTCCACCTTTGAAGGCGAAAAAATGTGTAATTTCAAAAGTAATTATCCCAAAACAAAAGTTAATAAAAAGCCGCAAATGGCCTCCAAAGTCATTCACAGCTCTTTTAGGGTTTTCTTTCGACAATTTCCTCAAGCTATATTTGACTCAAACCTTTTACAAAGAGTCCAACAGGAAAATGCATTTATTACCAAAGTCAAGTTTGTACAAAAATAAAACGCAATGCTGGCGCAATACTGAAACGCCAGACGCAAGTCGCAAACGCGTTCGAAATAAAGTCGTATTAAGTATCCGACACGTGGTACTCCCAAGCACGCACACACACCAGCTCTTCCAACAACAACAACAACAATAACAGCAACACGAAAAAATCCACTAAGTGGCAATGGCCAACAAGAGCAACAACAATAACAAAGTTTGTAGGCAACAACAATGCACTCGCCGAGCTGCCTCTTTCGGTGTCTGCTTCATTTACGTCTTCTTCCGCCATGTTTTTCTGTTATTTTTTTTGTTATTTTATTTTAATTTTTTTTTTTGTACGTTGTTGCGTACGACAAGAAGCCGAGTGGGGGACACGAGTCGGCAGAGCACCGCAGTCGCCATTTAAAACATTGGGTGAGTATAAAAATCGTGAACAATAGAAAAACGATTATTAAACTCAATTGTGCCAGCATTGAGGCGAGTTGTGTCTTCCGACCAAAGCACCAAAGCACAATTTACAAAAAGAAAAACAAAAAAACAAAATGGCCAAATTGCTCCTTCTGGTTGTGGGCATTACAGCCCTAGTGCTGTCAACACATGGCGCCTCCACGCCGCAGCTGCAACGGCTGATTGCAGAGGAGCAGAGCAAGTGCGTCAGCGGCCAAGATTCGATGGCGTGCATCAAAGAGCGCGCCATGCGTTTTGTGGACAATGTGCTGAGCCAAGATAGCTATAAGGTGATTATAATATAATTGCTTCAAAAATAATGAACCTTAATTTAAACTCAACTCAATCTCGTTTTTCCATTTACAGCTTTCCAATTTGGAGGTTCGCACCAATGGCCAACGGGTGGCGCCCATTAGCGAGGCACGCGCCAGCACCAGCGATGGTTTCCTCGATGCCATCGAGAACTATATCAAGGGGCACGATGTGAGCATGAGTCTGCCCATGGCCGATGCCAAGATCACCGTCTCGGCACGTAATCTGGCCAATGACGAGCTGAGCTTGAACTTGCAGCTGAATAATGAGGATGCTGATGCCAGCGATATCGAAGCCAGGGGTAAGAAGGGCAACATCTTCAAGAAGGGTGGGTTCCAGACAATCAACGCCATCGAATGACTAAATTCACATCCAACTTCCTTCCACTTCAGGCAAGAAGCATCGTCTACGCAAACTGGCCATGCCCATTTTGGTGCTCATTTTGTTGAAGGCAATCACCGTGATTCCAATGGCAATTGGCATACTGAAGATAAAGGCATTCAATGCGCTGGCTTTGGGCTTCTTCTCGTTTATTGTCTCGGTTGGTTTGGCCATTTTCCAATTGTGCAAAAAGGTAAGAGCGATCAGCTATTAAAAACCGCATTTCTATTGTCTTTTAGGCATTCGCGGGCTGTGGTAATTAAGTGAGTGCTGTAGTTGAGTTGTGTGTTGAGGAGGGCAGACGGGTAGAGTTCTAACAATTACTTTTACACATATCACGTATGTATACTGTTTCCCCCCTCTCTTCGACCCCCAAAGTGAGGGCGAGCGCGCGCTGGGTAAGTTCCGAGTCCAAAAACCCTCCCACAACTCCTAAAAAGCACCTCCTAAAAAGCCAACCCCCAAAATGTGCCAAAAATGTCTCTATCTTTTTCTCATTTTCACCCGACCCCTATTTTTATTGTTTGCCTCCACAGATTGCTCATGATCATCATCACACCGCACATATTACCGCCCACGGTCCGTGGGATGGTCGCAATTTTGGTGCGCCTGTTGTGGAGCAGCCCCATCCCCAATTGGCCGCCCATCAGCTGGCCTATCAGGCCCATGTCTAATAATCTAAACCCAAAAATCCTGAAGCCACACAACAGCCCTAGAAAAAGTTGAGCTCACAGCACAAATTGTTTGTTAATTGTTAAAAGTTGTTTGTGACTTGGTTCGTCCCTTTTTCCAAATGAATCAAAACAGAGGACGAATGGTGCGAGGCTGCTCCCCATCCCGTTAGACATTATTTATAATAATATTTATTTATTTATTTATTGAAAAGAGCAAAACAAAGAAAACATACAAATCAAAAGCAAAATAAATGCCTATTTAAATTAAAGTATTCGACTGTCTTCAATTTATTTAGTATAGCCTACTTACTGTTGCTGCCTATGCACGGCTTTAGTTAATTAACTAAACTGCCTAATTTCACTGCGCTTAAATTATGTATAGTCAAAACACTGTTGCCGTCCTAATTAGCCAAAAATTTAATTAGCTTCATATGCTTCGGCGCTACCAACTAATTAAACATTCCAGTCAAATGCGTTTCTGTGGAATGCTGGTGGGGGAAAGAGCAGTGACGGTTTCGTTTTTTGGATGGGTCGATTAAAATGATGAGCTACTGTCTTTAATTTTAATTTTTAAGTTTCTTATTTTCACTTGCGCGAAAGTTATGCGGCTCTTTGTTGTTGTCCACCGACCACGCGCCGAAAGTGAAAGTCTTTAAAGCATTCCTTTTGGCCAGGGCTTTAACCGTTGATAGGCGAGCCATTTTATCTGGCCAACTGAGCGACAAGTGACCACAAGCCAAGGACCCTCAACTCAACACACCCTTTGCTCAATTGCTGGAAATGCTTGTGCCGCCATTTTGCATCGAGACGATGGCATCTCAATTTCATTGAAAAATAATAAAAGTGAACAAGCATTCTTATGGTCAATAAAGCGCTTCCAATGCTGCACAAATGGGACCAGCTGCAAGAATTCAGTGACAAGTTTATCAAACGTGGCATTGGTATAGTTGTGAGGCACTTGGCCAGCTGCCCCAGCGCGCCCCGTCGCTTTCATAACGTTTTGGCATTCAGGAGGACGTTGCACAGTCGTCACACCAGCATATGGAAATTGATTGCATGTTTACGATTTTCATTTTGTTTATATCTTTTTTTTTAAGTTTATTTTTTTTTGGTTTAATTTTGGCACGCATTAAGTAAAGTGTGGCGTCTGTGATATATATGTTGACAATTTCTTTTATTGGGTGATAACAGATCGTGTGACGACAATATAACAACGACGACACATGTTGCATTATTCAGATGATCAGTTGGGTAATCCGCAAGTGTTGTCAACAATTGGCAAAGATTTGATTTTAGGCTACCTGTTCAAGATTATTTCACAGTGAGATATTAATAGTTGGTGTAAATATCTCTCTTAATACTTAATATAATAAAAAATAATGAGAATATTTGTATGATGTTTAATTTCATTCATAAACCAACATTTTCGCAAACGTGAGAATGCCGCATGCCAACGCTGCAAGAAAAATAATTTAATGCTGAACACTGAAATCATATTTAATTCATATTTAATTTCACATTCCGTTTGCTTCCTCTCTGATGACACACTTAGAAACACGCCCTGCGAAATATTAGAATACCGTAAATATTTACATAAACGTAATCATTTATAATTTGAGGATGGGTAAAAAAAATAAGTGTCTATATTTCTGTCCACTTCAATATCTATTATTTACAATAGTTTACGTATAAGTTAAGAACTATCAACATTGATTTTAATTTAACTATTGTTATCAATTATAAAAATACTTTTTGTTTAAAAATATGTTATCATTAAATAAGTGTTTCTTTGAGGAAGAAGGGCACATCAGGATCTCCTTAATTTATACTATTAAACTGGAATTTTATGTACTATTGCAGATCTGTATAATTGACCAATAAACATAAATTTTAAATATATATAATATATTAATATATAATTTTGAAAACAATAAAACGAGGTCACCAACAACAAACAATTACTTTTAATAAATATTTTAGGAAAACAAAAATTAATTATTTACTTATGTATATTAAATCCAATGCCAAATGATAAAACATGTATTCGATTAAGTTGATTCCTATGTATATAGTTTTAGTTATATATCTGAGGATGTCAAACATTATTTAATTATTATTGCTTATCAATCGTTACATCAAATCAATTTTATTCTTAATTAACTGAACGATTGAGTTAAGTGCTTGACGTGCCTACTGGTAAATATTGACTGCAGTCCTGTCAACAAGCCTGTATATCGAATGAAAACAAAAATGGACATGTGTACTACTGACAAATATCAACAACTGATTTGCCGACTCCTTCATTTTTGTTGACCTACATTTGATTAACTCAACATCTGATTAACCCAGTTTATGGAAGCGTGTCGAATGGAATATATGGCAGCAAAGAAACAAAAATCGATTTCGTAATCCCAGAAAACGAACGAAATAATAATAACTGAACTGTGCTGCGGAAACTGAACAAACAGTTCCGCATATATACATATATGTACATACTACGAACGAAAATATCAAATGGCTTAATCCGCATCAATGTCCAATACCAAAGCGTAGACTCCAGTTCCGTACTGAATTTCTTGTATCGAAAAATTTGACACAATACGTGCCCTGGACCCGGGTCTGGTGTTGGGTCCGTCTTGGGTCTCGGCTTTCTTGTGGCTGGGTACGTAAGAGTTGAGGGCTCGCATACTAATTGGGGGAAACAAAAGTTATTTTCATCGGGCACCTCGATAAATGCAACTTTGACCACTGCTCGAGTGTGGGGGAGTCCACAGAGGGTGGGGCGGCAGCCAGTGCCGATATGGAAAGCGAGAAAGCTTGCAAGCTAGTCGAAGCGGACTGCGGGGGCAACCCAGATATCAAAAGTCGATGAAAAACTTTGGAGTAGTTTGGCTAAGGTTCGGCCATGTGGCTTTCGTCACTCAATTCGTAGCTGTCCAAAAAGAAACAATATTGTTGTTGTTGTTGTAGTGCGCTCCAAAAAAAAAAAAAAAAAAAAACCAACAACAACAACAACAGCAACAATGGGCACTCTTGCAATGCAGTAGTCTCTTTGGGGCGCTCCGAGGAGCGGCAGTATAAAATCGTGAGTACTCGCACAATTGTTCAACATTGTCGTCGCAACGGCATCGCAGTGAACACCCATTACGCGCTCTGGTAGTGCATTGAACAAGTGTTTAATTAGACATAGATATATATATATATATATAAATATTTATATAGATAATTAAAAGATGGCATACCGTTACACATCCTTCGTCGCGTTCGGTTGCGTGCTGCTGCTGGCGGCGTCATCATCGGTGCAAGGTGCTGCCATAGATAATGCGGTCACTCCACGGATTCACAGCTCCGATGAGCTGATCTCAACGATTGTGGATAAGTGCTTCCATGCCAATGCCATGCATTGCCTGAAGGAGAAGGTGCTCACGTATCTGGACACCGTTGCCAACGTTGAGGAGGAGGTCAGCGGTCGTGCCTACAACGATGATGTCATCGATAAGGTCATCGTCGATCGTCTCGCAAGGATTCTGCGCTCCAACGAGCTGCGCGTCCAACTGCCGGAGACTTTCTTCTCCAGCTCCGTGATGACCTATCGTGCTGATCGTGGCTTCGATCTGGAACTGCCCAAGGAGGAAGGTGTGTAAAAGATCAACACCCAATCTGTATTAAAACAATTCTAATCACAATTCTCAATCGGCAAGTTTAGGTCGCGCTGAGAAGAAGAACAAGGATAAGCTCTTCCTGCCTCTGCTGCTGCTCATGAAGTTCAAGCTGAAGGTTATCATGCCCATTCTTCTGGCTCTGGTCAGTTTGAAGGCGACCAAGGCCCTGATCCTGTCCAAGATTGCCATTAAGCTGGTGCTCGGTTTCCTCATCTACAATCTGGTCCAGAAATTGGGTGGCATGAAGATGAACATGGTCCCAATGCCACCACCAATGCCACAAGCTGAATATGGTGTGCCCAGTACCACGGCCTCCTCGTACGATCCCAGCAGCTGGGAGCCCATGAGCGGTGGTCCATATGCGCGTTGGGACTCACAGAATGTGGCCTATAGCTCCTATCACCCCAGCAGCTCCTCGTCGTACAGCTCGTCGTCGGGCTCCCCATCGAGTGGCAGCTCATCCAGCTACAGCTCCTCCTCTTAGATCTAGGATAAAAACTGCCGCTGTTAAAATGTACATACCAAGGAACTGAGTGCCATAGCTCTCCTCATACATATCTGACATATCTCTGAGGGGGCGTGGCACTTTGAGTAAGCAGACCAAATGGAACCGGAACATGCCTAGGCCATAATATTAGTTTGTTAAGTTTTAAGTACGCTCGACTTTTAGCCATTCTATTACTTCCCACACTTTACACTCTGCATCTTCTTCCCTATCGACTTCCTTTTACTACTGCTTTATTCTCCATTTCTATGCATTTTCCCTCACATCTTCCACTCTTCCACAGAAAACGACCAAAAATCAAGCAACTTAAATGAAATATTATTTATTTAATTTATTACAAATTCCAAAATTAAAATTAAATGAATTTAAACATTGTTTTTCTAATTTTTCTATATAATAATAGTGCTTTTCCACTTAACCAAACTAACTAACTTGTTGCTTAACAATTAATTAACTATGCTTAAATATTCTATGGGTTCTTACTCTGTTGCAGCTATTGTGAATCATATTGTTGTGAGCAAAAGTTCTAAAGATATGTTAATATTTATTAATATTATTTGTTTCAGCCATCATTGATATAGTTATTGCCTTGGGAAGCACTTTTGAGGGTATAATTTTAACATAAATATCCTTAAATAAATAGCCAGAAGGCAATTCCTTAAGTATTAATCTTAAAGTCAAACCATGACCCCAAAACCCTGGCTTTTGAAAATCTAATCTGTTTAATCCACAATCCACGCAGCTTGCAATACAATTTAATGGAATCTCGGATAATTGTCAATATTTGTTTCTGTGCAAGTTCAAGCTAAATTGTTGTCTTTGCAACAAAAAAAAAACAATAAATAAATAAAACCCAAAACTCCGCGCTTTTTTTTATTAGTTGTTATTGTTTTAGATGCACTGCGATGCTTTCTAAATTTTCTAAAGTTGCTGCAAAGTGAAAATAATTGAATTCGGTTTTCTGCGTCGATAGCAAAAAGAGAGTCAGCGAATAAGAAGCCTTGGAGAGGACTTTTACTAAGTTGTTGTTTTTGAAGTTTTCCTTGATTGAATTTCTCCCACAGCAAAATATTTGATTAGATTATTTGGCATACATGAAGAATAGAAAAAAGGTCTCAGCAGATTGTGCATTTAATCTTACATAGCATACACAGTAGGGCGAAGTGAAACAGAGTATTAGTTCACATCAACAAATGTATGACCCTATAGACAATCATTATTTGTACATAATCATTTTATAAATGATTACAGAACCTCAATTTCAATCTGACATTCTTCAAGCATTCTTATGAAAAATGGAATGGCTTCCTCCTTCTTCCAATTAGTTCTTTCTGGAACTATATCAACAAACTTCTTGGTTTCTTTAAGCACTTTTACAACATTTTTTTGTACTTACTAGGCATATACTTAATTGTTTTTTTTTTAATATTATAATTAAAGTAATATAGGGTAACGTACATTTGATCATGAAAGCTAAAGCGTTGATTTATTTTGAAATATTTTACGCTTTAAAGTACTCTCAACTTTTTGAAAAAAACAAGTGTTCAGCTTAATTTTAACCACTTTACATTTTTTCAAGGCCAAGTTCTGAATATCATAGCCTTTGTGTAGATTGTTTTTAATGACCATGTGCAAAAGAGTTAAATTCATTTTATAAACTTAACGCTAAAATCAAGCACAATACAAACAGGGCCCATTGAGATATTATCTATAATTGCTATTTGTCATAATGCCTGATTTGCATGCTTTGTAGTTAGCAGCAATTTCCTGTACTCTAATTCAATTACACCTAAATTGGCTACTAACTGCTTTTTAACATTCATAACATTCACGTTCCTTTTGGGCCAGTCACGCGAATTCCGAGCAGCATAAATTGAGTAGATGCATGTGAAAAGCGTTTTGCAAATGGACTGAACAAGGTAGGGTGACAATAGATGGAAGGGTAGCAGCAGCAGTGTTCTAATCTAATTGGACTTTCAGCTATGATAGCTATGAAAGCTAAAGCAAAACAAGTAAAAAGGTGAAGCCTTTTGATACTCTAACAACTGCTTGATACTCTAACAACCCGTGTAAGAGCAACTGAGAAATGTTGGCAAATCGATTGTGATTTATTTCGTATGCATTTGAATTTAGACCAGCGGTTGTTTAAAATATTTGGATTTGATCGACTTATTCACGGAAGTAGTTCGAGTCTTATCAATCTTAACACTTTGTGCGACGCTTATACAAAGAGAAAGACATACAAATATCTTCCAACTTTCAAGTCGCTAGCAAACGCATATACCTTTCTGCCATTGGCAAATTAGCGTATAAGACAGCTGTTTTAGCAAAAGACAAACTTGGCTAAAACTGGCCACCAGACCTAGACCCACCCAGACAGCCGGTTTTTCTGCTCCAGTCTGGGCACGAGCTACTTAAAGCGCTGTTGGAGCCAAGCAGACGACAGTGTGTTCAAATCGCTGCTTAAATCGTATAAATCATGTTGCTAACCAATTCCTACCGATTGCTGTGCATTGGGCTCTTGCTCAATTTAGGTCTGTGCCTGTCCAGTGGCACTGATCCAAAGGAAACGGAAGTTAGCAAGTTCTTTAGGCACTTGGATCTTATACCTGATCTTTTAGATCTGGGTCCGCAGGAGTTTCTCAATGTAAGTGCAACACTCAAGATTATTTTCAATGAGTCACAAGTCGATTTCCCTTGTACGGCAATAGGTGACCTATCCGGGCCAGATAAAAGCCGATCGTGGTATTCAGCTCCAGCCGATGCAGGTGCGGGATGAACCCAAAGTCAAATGGGTATCTAGCGAGGAGAACTACTATACGCTGCTGATGACCGATCCGGATGCACCGGATCGCAAGAATCCAAAGTTCAAGGAGTATCTGCATTGGCTCGTCCTCAACATACCCGGTAATCAGTTGAGCATGGGCGATGTCCGTGTTGCATATATGGGTGCCACGCCACCCAAAGACAGTGGACTGCATCGTTACGCCTTTTTGCTCTACAAGCAAACGGATCATCTGAAGTTCGATTTTAAGCCCGTGCCCCGGCACAGCGAAGAGAACAGGATGAACTTCAGCACCAAATCGTTTGCAGAAAAATATAAACTTGGTCATCCACTGGCTGGCAACTTTTTCACCAGCGAGTGGAGCAAAGATGTGCCAGTGCTGAACAAGGCCAACATTCAGGGAGGTCAGGGACAGACTCTATCGCTTTAGGTAATCATCTAAACTCCACAGCAACAAAAAAAAAAAGTCAAAGAGTGAACAAGCTAATTTGTTGGCCGGTTTTTGGATTGCCAAAGAAATGCATAAATAAAATTAAAGCTAAACTTCGATTCCAGCTTATTTCCAAATCTTCCACTTTGAAAATATATTATGTCTGAAGTGAAAGTTTACCTAAACCGGCTGTATAACAATTTAAGCAGTAAACCTTGAAAAGTTTTTTTAAATCGATTTCAAAGTTGTTTATTTAAAGAATCTATGGAATAGCCAACTCAACTAAGACTGATTCCAGTCAGGTTTGGTTTTTGGAATGCTTAATTATTATGTGCAACAGCTAGTTCTGATTACAGGACATGCAGCATATACATTCTTGATCAGAACAATGAGATTAATAAACTTTAAGTTTGGCAAATAAGTTCTCGGATATCACAAGCACATCAAGTATCTTTTATTTGATCGATAACTGCCCCGTTTCGCGAATATCGATTTAAATCGATTTCCGATAATGGTAATCTTCGTAATGTTGTATGTCAAATTATATATATAATATTCCCTGAACTATTATTGATCAAATGCATACAAGTCATCCAAGTTATAGCACAAAATTGTGCATAATAAGCGCGTGGATATGAGAGAAAGGGAACGCATGAGAATCGAAGGGAGTGTAAATTTCTTTATATAGTCTGAACCTCACTGATATCTCTGAATAATAGTGTATATACACACATCTTTGCACATGCTCGTCGCAAGTCGCTGGTTTCAGTTGGGGCTTGTGAATAACATCATACTTGATTTTTGCTTCAGCATGCTGTAATTATATAAGCTACGCTGAGTGACATGGGCTATTTTGGGGTACCAGCTTAAAGATGAATGTGTTTTTGAATTGTGTGATTTGCTGAGAGTGAAAAGGATGGCAGATGCTTTTTGCTTTGTCTGGTGGGAGTTTAAATCATCGATGCAATAATCCGTATCTTTATTAAATATACAATAATGAAACTGATTCTACAAACTTTAATTTCAACTATGCGAGTAAAATATATAGGCACAAGCAACAGTCAAAATGAAAAAATTTTGTCAACAAAACTAGAATAATATATTTATCAGTTGTTCTTAGGTCTTATATGATAATCGAGTTCTCTTCGATTCCAAGTAATTTGATCAGCACAGCTTTGGAATTTGTTCGTTTTCGAATACCTCAGACTACAGACATCCTCGATAAATATTCTTATAATTATGGCTGATATTTCGGAGAGCTTTAAGAAGCACAAGATCATACCGGACATACTGCAAGTGGCACCAGCGAAACTCTTAAAGGTACGCATCCCATTATCCTTAACACATCTGAACTGCATCAGCTGCATGCCACTTAAATAGGTCACCTATGCGTCCGGTGTGGAGGTGAACAGCGGCAATGAGTTGACGCCCACTCAGGTGAAGAATAATCCACGGCTTGAATGGGAAACGGAGGAGAATGCTCTGTATGCCGTGATCCTTACAGATCCCGATGCGCCCAGTCGCAAGGAGCCCAAGTTTCGTGAGTGGCATCATTGGCTGGTCGTCAATGTGCCTGGCACTCAGGTGGACAAAGGTGATGTGCTCAGCGCTTTCGTGGGTGCGGGTCCACCACAGGGCACCGGCCTGCATCGCTACGTTTTCCTGGTATACAAACAGTCCCAGAAACTGTCCTGCAATGAGCCGCACATTCCGAAGACAAGCGGCGACAAACGCGGCAAATTCAGCACTGAGAAATTTGTGGCCAAATACAAGCTGGGCAATCCCGTGGCCGGCAATTTCTTTCAAGCACAATGGGACGATTATGTGCCCACATTGTACAAGCAGCTGTCTGGCAAGTGAAAAAACCAAATAAACAACAACAATAATATTCATGATAATTGATTTAGACTTGAATTGATAAATTAGTAAATGCAATTTGCAATATATTGAACAAAAAAAACGAGTGTTATTAAAAATATTTCCCGCAACGTTTTCGCACAGCAGCAGCAAGCAGCTGCCAGCGTCAACTATTTAAATACGCTGCGTCACAACAAACTAGTTTTAGTTGCCAGCAAATTTTACCAGCGAACAGTTCAGATTGTTTGGCAAAAGTTTTCTGAATTCAATTACACAATTGACATGTTATTTCAATCGGTGCTGATTGCCTGCATTCTGGCAGCAGTGGAATCCAACTCAGTCGAGGACTCATTCAAGGCGCATGGCGTTGTGCCCGATGTGGTGCCACATGCCCCAAGCCAGTTGCTTAAGGTAAGAAAAAGAGAGAGCAGAAATAAGAGATAGACTGGAAAAGCCTAGGTTTAAATACCCTCACCGAAGGGAATTCAACTGACTTGCAGCTAAAAGTGATTATGCACTGATTGATTATATCTGAAATCTCGTATATAGACTATATAGAATCAAGAATATATACACTATATGTTCCTTGAGCTGTCTCCTTCAATACACTACACACTTTCCCTCCAAAGTTAAAAAACCCTATGAAAGGGTATACAAAAAATAAACCTAAAAACGCTAACAAAAAAATAAAAACTTTCCGTTCAAAGGTCACCTATGAGAATGGACTCGTTGCCAAGGAGGGCGTGGTGCTCACACCCACACAGGTGAAGTCACAACCCTTGGTCGAGTGGGAAGCGCAGCCAGATGAATACTATTCGCTCATCATGACCGATCCGGATGCGCCCAGTCGCGCTGAGCCCAAGTTCCGTGAGTTCAAGCATTGGGTTGTTGTCAATATACCCGGCAACGATGTGGCCAGTGGCGAGGTCCTTGCCGACTATGTGGGCTCGGGTCCGCCCAAGGATACGGGACTCCATCGATATGTTTTGCTCCTCTACAAGCAGCCGGGCAAGCTGCAGTTTGAAGGTACTCGCGTCAGCAACAAATCCCGTCGCAGTCGACCCAAATTCCATGTGGCCAAATTTGCCGAGCATCATCAGTTGGGCGAGGTCGTCGCTGGCACATTCTACCAGGCGGAATATGATGATTATGTGCCCATTTTGCACCAGCAGCTGTCCGAGAATTAAGTTTTACATTTGTGAATTTATGCAAAATTACAATTTGGTTTTTATTCTTTGTGGGTTTTTTCTTCACTTTTTAATTTTGAGGGTTTTTTTTTTGTATTATTTATTTATTTTTTATTTGATTACAACTACTTGCCCGCTGCGGTGGCGAGCGGATTGCGCAGGACGAGAATCACTGAATCGCCGCGCAGGAACATTTTCGATATGAAGCGATCCTTGTTGACCGGTTTCACCTTCTTCTTGCCCTTGCCGGTGCGCGGCAGTTCCGTCCACATCTCCTTGACGTTCTCCAACACCATGTTGCAATGGCGATCGAAGGCTTTTACACGGCCCAGCAGTTTTTTGTTGTTGCGACAGTTGATCAACACTTGCGTATTATTCTTCACGGACTGTGTGAGCACTGATAGCGGACCAGTGTTGAACTCCTCCTCCTCCTGACGTGCCAGCTCCTCGGGTGTCAACTCTGATTTTGGTTTGACGAGAGCCCTGCAAAAAAAAAACTAGCTGTGAATTGTGTGCAACTACAACAATGGGCGTGCCGGCAGTACACATGTTGCAGCAGGGCCTTTATTCTTGTTTACTTACATGTTGCAGTGTTTGTCTTAGTTCTGTTTTTATGAGTTGATAAGTGTTAGACTTTATTTATTTACTAAATGCTTATGGACGAGAAACGTTTGCGCCTCGCGGCTTTTTTCCGTGTTTTGCGAGGAGATGCGGCAACTATCGATAAGATGCCACTATCGATAGGCGACGCAATTGTTTGCGTGATGCGGTGCTGCCATTTAGCTAAAAATACAATTATTAAAATCTTTTATACTTAGTAGCAAGAAAAAAAGGCTGCTAAACGGAATAAATAAATGAACATGAATTTTAATTTATTATAAGGTTTATAATAACATTATAAGCAGTGAGATCAGCTGCTGCATATGGTTGAGAGCAAGTTGTAATTTATTGTTTCAGTATTTTTTTGTATTTTCATGATTTACTCCTCTGATCACACTGCAGTTGCTTGATATTCTTAACTCGATTTTAATATAAACAAAAGGCACGTGCAGGATTAACCGCTGCCTGCTGCACATGGCAAGTGCCGCGAAGCAAGCCAAGATGACGGCCGACAAGGAGATGGTGATGCCAGCAGTCGACCACTGTGCCCATTGGGTACAGCGGAAGAAACGCTATTGCAAAATGACGCCAAACAAGGAGAGTTTATTTTGTGGAGCTCACCAGCAGCCAGGAGAGAAATCCCCGGAAGACGATCCCCAAACGGAGAGAATACCCTGCCCACTGGACCCCAAACATACGGTATTCAAGCGAAAGCTAGCCAAACACTTGAGCATTTGCAATGCCAGAGATCAGAGCAGCAATTTTCCCTATTTGGTGAAGGATATCAATGCTGGCGAGGAGCTGGAGGCTCAGTTGGAGACTGAACTGGAGCTCAAGCTGCATGAGCTTGAGGATGCCGAGTTTTATGGCGTTATAAAGAAAGTAAAGCATCTTTATGACACGCACATTGCGGGCAATATTGAGCAACTGCAGTTGGAGCATCCTTCCCTCGAGGAGCCGCTGAGCCACAAGGAATACGGGCCGGAGGCACGCAAACATCTCGTGCAGACATCCGCACTGCT
This sequence comes from Drosophila grimshawi, assembly GCF_018153295.1. NCBI lineage: Eukaryota > Metazoa > Arthropoda > Insecta > Diptera > Drosophilidae > Drosophila > Drosophila grimshawi. The sequence goes on from NW_025063098.1 coordinate 28,290,664, forward strand.
GGGCATACTCGAGCGGGACAAGCAGCTAGCGGAGCATACCAGCTACATAGAATTTGGTGCTGGCAAAGGACAATTGGCTTTTTATTTGGCGACGGCGTTGGAATCACAGCAACTGAAGCATTCTCAGGTGGTGCTCGTGGATCGCCTGTCGCTGCGCCACAAGAAGGACAACAAGCTGACCAACAAGCAGCAGGTGCAACGCATTCGCGCCGATATCGCTGACCTAAATCTTACCCAGCTGCCCGAATTGCAACGCACCCAGCGCCATGTAGCGCTATCGAAGCATCTGTGTGGCGCAGCCACAGATTTGACAATACGTTGCATACTTGGTGATGTGGCATGCCACACCAACTACATTTTAATTGCGTTGTGCTGTCATCATCGCTGCTCCTGGCGCTCCTACGTGGGCAAGTTGTGGCTGCAGGCTGCGGGAATCTCCCGCCGAGAATTCACCATAATTGCTAAGATGGTCAGCTGGGCGGTTTGTGGCAGCGGTTTGAGTCGTGAGCGTCGCAAAGCCATCGCCGAGGCCAAGGAGGAGCAATCCAGGGAGGAGGAGGAAGAGCAGCTGCCCCAAGTGGAAGCCACGCAGCGATTGAGTCGCGAGGAGCGTGAAACAATTGGCTATCAGTGCAAGCGTGTCCTGGACCAAGGCCGTCTGGAGCATCTCAAGGCACATGGCTACGAGGCATCCTTGAAATTCTATGTGCCCCGAGAAGTAACTTTAGAAAATGTTGTCCTTTTGGCAAAGCGGGAAAACACTAAGTGCAATTTAAATAAAAGCTGATTTTGCTTACTTGACTTTGGAGATGAATTATTGCTGCCTTAAATAATGAATATATATAATTGTACAGATTCATTACACTGCTTCTATATATTCCCTTTAATCCGTTTAAAAGATCATATCAAAATTGATTCATTTTCAAATTTTGTTATTTATGTCGAACAGCTGTTTAATGCTGCCAGTGTGTACTCCAAATATTTGCGGTTTTCTGCTGCCAGGGCTGCAGTGCACTGTGAACAGCTGTGTGGGTGAATCAGTCAGCTTTGGGTAGAAAAGAAAAAAAGAACAATTTCGTCTATTTAATATAAAATTGCAGTTGGAAAATTTAATTTGAAATAATTTGTGCACGCAACAATGGCTGGTGAAATGGCGCACAAAATGAAGGCCATCAAATGCCCGACAGACGAACTGTCGCTGACGAACAAGGCAATTGTCAACATTGCTGATTTCACCGAAGAAGTCAAGTCAGTTTTTTATTTAGCTTTTTTTTTGTTTTGCTGTTCGTTTTTTGTTTTTTGTTTGTATTTGAAATGACGCCAACTCGAAATGTGTGGGGGCGTCTGTCTCATTGTGGAGTGACTAATTTAATTGCATATATTTTACTGATTCGTCAATAGATATGCGGACATCTCACCGGGACCGGGACAGCATTATATATTTGCGCTGGAGAAGATTGGGGAGCTGCCACGTGGACATGTGGGTTTCTCGCTGGTGCAGCGCAAGTGGGCAACGTTGTCAATCAATCAGGAGATCGATGTGCGTCCGTATCGATTCGATGCCAGCTCGGACATCATCACATCCGTCGCCTTCGAGACGGATTTTCTGCAAAAGAAGACAATCACCCAGGAGCCCTACGATTCCGATGAAATGGCCAAGGAGTTCATTATGCAATTCGCTGGCATGGCCTTAACAGTCGGCCAAACACTCGTCTTTCACTTCAAGGACAAGAAATTGCTGGGACTCGCCGTCAAATCGCTAGAGGCTGTCGATCCCCGCACAGTGGGCGATGGCAAGGAGCCAAAGTCGCGTAATGTGCGCTTTGGTCGCCTGCTCGGCAACACGGTCGTCCAATTCGAGAAGGCCGAGAATTCGGTTCTGAATCTGCAGGGCAGATCCAAGGGCAAAATCACACGCCAATCGATCATAAATCCCGATTGGGATTTCGGTAAAATGGGCATCGGTGGCTTGGACAACGAATTCAATGCGATCTTTCGACGTGCGTTCGCCTCGCGCGTCTTTCCTCCCGAACTTGTCGAGCAGTTGGGCATCAAGCATGTCAAAGGCATCCTCCTCTATGGACCACCAGGCACTGGTAAAACTCTGATGGCCCGCCAGATTGGCACCATGCTCAATGCCCGGGAACCGAAGATTGTCAACGGTCCGCAAATATTGGACAAATATGTGGGTGAATCCGAGGCGAATATTCGTCGCCTGTTCGCCGATGCCGAGGAGGAGGAGAAGCGACTAGGCCCGAATAGTGGTCTGCACATCATCATCTTCGATGAGATCGATGCGATATGCAAGGCGCGTGGCTCTGTGGCTGGCAATAGTGGCGTCCACGACACTGTCGTCAATCAGCTGCTGGCGAAAATTGACGGCGTGGAGCAGCTGAATAATATACTGGTCATTGGCATGACCAATCGACGGGATATGATCGATGAGGCTCTTCTGCGACCGGGCCGCCTTGAAGTCCAAATGGAGATCAGTCTGCCCAATGAGCAGGGACGCGTCCAGATCCTGAACATACACACGAAACGAATGCGTGAATTCAACAAGATTGCCAGCGATGTGGACAACAAAGAGATCGCCGCCTGCACCAAGAACTTTAGCGGTGCCGAACTGGAGGGTCTCGTCCGTGCTGCCCAATCCACGGCGATGAATCGTCTGATCAAGGCGGATGCCAAAGTGCATGTTGATCCCGAGGCCATGGAGAAACTGAAGGTGACCCGTTCCGATTTTATGCATGCGCTGGAGAATGATATAAAGCCCGCGTTTGGTGCCGCCCAGGAGATGATTGAGAATATGTTGGCGCGTGGCGTCATCAACTGGGGACAGCCGGTGACGAGCGTTCTCGAGGATGGCATGCTGTTTGTGCAACAGGCAAAGGCCACAGAGAGTTCCGGCCTCGTCTCTGTGCTGATCGAGGGTGCACCCAACTCTGGTAAATCGGCGCTGGCCGCCAATCTGGCCAAGATGAGTGATTTCCCATTCGTCAAGGTGTGCTCACCGGAGGATATGGTTGGCTTCACTGAGTCCGCCAAATGTCTGCACATACGCAAGATCTTCGATGATGCATATCGCTCCTCGCTCAGCTGCATCGTTGTGGATAATGTGGAGCGTCTGCTCGATTATGGACCGATTGGGCCGCGCTACTCCAACCTGACGCTGCAAGCACTGCTCGTGCTGCTCAAGAAACAGCCGCCCAAGGGTCGCAAACTGCTCGTCCTGTGCACCTCCAGCCGACGTGAGGTGCTCGAGGAAATGGAAATGCTGTCCGCCTTCACATCCGTGTTGCACGTCTCGAATTTATCCAGTGCCGAGCATGTGCTGGCCGTGCTCGATGACTCGGATGTGTTTGGTGCCGACGAGCTGCAGAGCATTGCGAGGAAAATGGCTGGCAAGCGGGTTTGGATTGGCATCAAGAAGCTGCTGGCGCTGATCGATATGGTGCGGCAATCGGAGCCACAATATCGTGTCATCAAGTTCCTCAGCAAAATGGAGGAGGAGGGCGGATTGGAGATGCTGGCGAGAACGCAGTAGCTAACGAGTCTTCTCGAATTGAGAATGTCAATTGTGGAGCTTAACGATGCTTTCTGAGCCACCACCACCAACGCCAACCACCAACAAGCAACCAACCACCAACGAATTAGCTCAAAATACAGATTTGTAAAACATTCTACAATTATACCAAGAAAAAGCTCATCGAAACCACAACACAAACCGACCAATAACATAGAACAATTCTATATATATATATATCTACATATATATATATAGCCTAGTTTATGCAACATTCCATGCGAATCCCCCTCCAACCACGACGACCATGTCCATGTTGAGCCTTGTCGAATCCTTGTCAATGCCCTTGGCATATTCGTGAATATTAGTTAGTTAAATAACCTTGTAGCTATATTTGATTTATCCGATATGGAAACCTATATATTATATCGCTGTGTATTTGTTGTATATTCAATTTATATGTCCTTAAAAGCATGGATAATCCCCAAATGCCTCGCTGTCTAGTTCAAAGAAGAAGAAGTAAAAGGATTATAAAGAAACACATATAGCAACAACAATTTTTGGATGACTTAACCTAATATACATATATATACATGTGTGTAATCAACTTATACTACATTTTTAATGTCTATCAAAATGGTTTTTTGATCGAACTTTGCAGATTATTTATCGTGCCCAAATTTTGTAATTTTTGATATACTCTAGCGCCGCCAGAGAGAAATTGCGGCCATTTTACAAACTAACTATGCTGCACCGCACAAAAGTAGACTACATTTTAAGAGAAGTTCAGGCTGAGAATTGAGTCATGCCAAATACATTCCACATATTTTGTATTACAAAGTCAAATGAGGTGTTCAAATTTGTACACAAATAAATAATGCATGGTATTTTATGTGATTAGGATCAGAGTGTTGTTAGAGAGAATAAAGCATACTTTTATGGGCTAAAGACTAAAAATTGTTCAACGAAAATATAAAATAAAATGATGCTTTAATATAATTTTTTAATTTGCAATTTAAACTTCAAAGTATTAAGAAATTTTGATTTAAGGATTATGCATGTTTTTTTTATAAGTTTTCAATTTTCAATTGTGGAAATCTAAATTAAAATGCTCGGTTTCGGATATTTCCTATTTGTGTGCAAATATTAAGAATGTATCCTAAACAATTCGAGCCCTCTATACAAATTAAAAGAAAATTAAAAATAACTTATGAAAAAAGAAAACAAACAAAGGCAAGCAAAATAATGCAATAACATGTTTATAAAAAGTTTACAAAAATATATTTAAAATTATTAACAAAATGGAAACAAAGTAAATTACTCTCAAGGATTTCAATCGACATTTTGCAAAATGCACGAAAAAGTTAAAATATTTGTCATTTATAAAGAATTTATGTAAAAAAAAAACTGTAAAAATTGTTCTATTTATTTTTAGTACAAAGCTAATTTAAAAAATGTATAACTTATGAAAATATATATTCGTGCTTTGTTTGAAAGAACTTGCAACCAACAAGTTAATAAAAAAGTTTCCAAATGACATAATGCATTTATAAAGTTACTCAAATGTGTTAATATTATATGCATGAACGTATGTATGTATGTGTGGCAATGTATCTAAGAAATATATGCTAATGAATAAATTTGAAAAGGTACGTCTCTTGGCATTCTTGAACTTGACTCGGGCGCCAATCTTAGACCGCTGCTAATCAGAGCCCCAATTCCAGACGTTGTCGATCAGCTGTTCGAGTCGCCGTTATGGGGCGACTAACAGACTCGCCACACTGGATCCACTCTGGATATATATTTATATACATACGAATACAAATACAAATACGAGTACGAGTACGAGTATGGTCAGTTATTTTTATAATCAATCAGAGGCAGCTTTAATATGTAATTTGAATAAATGATTTATAATGTAAACATTGAAAGCGAGTCTTATACTACGTAATGTATGTAGATTTCTTATTTATGTGTTGTAATTGATATAAGTAGCTAATTGCGCACGACGCCCATTCGACGCTCTCTGCGGACCATATTACACATCTGAATATACATATTTATATACATAAATATGTGTATATATTATATATATGTCTATTTTATATGTATGTGGATCAGTTGAGCGCCAGCTTATCTAAGGAATCCTAGCCAACGTCAATAACGGCTCGACTTTTGCCAGCTGCATGCCAGCATGGTGTTTATTAACTCATTAAAACTGCATATTTTTACCCAAGATGCAGAACTACTTAATTAACTAGCGACAATCTTACACTAGAACGCCACAATTAGGCGCACTGCAATGTCTGCCAAATGCAATTAAAGACTGCCAACCACTGCAAACGCTGCTCGTGATAAGCGTCAATTGATTGATTTTTGTCGCCTCACATATAAATTATATGAAAATTATAAGAAACATTGACGTAGCTATGGATGAGAAAAGATGTAGCCAAATATGAATATAAAATAATATTGATAAATGTTAGTTGTGCAAATTTAATTAAATTTAGTAATGAGTAAGACTCCTTCAATCCAATTAATATCAGTACTACTAAAAGATGTACAAAAATGCACTGGCTTGTCTAAGCAATGCTTCTATACCTGTCTGGTAACAATTAAATCTCTTGACAGTCTCATCTGATAAATGTAGAGTTTAGATTAGAATTCATTTGAGAAAACAAAGCATTTTAGGATATCAAAAGAAAATCTTAGCTAAAGCTAGGGAACCAACTTCTGCTATACAAGAGCCTGTAAGTAAAAACATGGTCTCAGCACAAGCTTCAAAAGTCTATTTGCTCAACAAAAATCAGGATATACATGAAGAAGTTAAATTGTAGAAAAATGAGCAAGGCTTAGCAATGGATATACGAAGCGATTCGCTTGGCATCCTAACAGCCAACTATTATCAATTCAACCTGTCCAAGTCACAAAACTTCTATTATTCCATCCAGTATACAAAACTTTAATGGCAGGCAATGCAATGTCAAGTATTTTAGTGATTGACATAGTCTAACTTATAATGCCAACTAAGAAGAAACAATATTTAAATACAATATACAAGCAAGCTACAGCACACAAATTATAATAATCTAGAAATATATTTTCTTTATAGCGAATTATAAAAATATTTGACCAGAGTTGCGGCTTGCCGACAACTGGCCCTTTTGGCTACGCCCATGTTCAAGTAAAGAGCACCCAAAATAAAACCCATCACCCAACACCCATATCCCAGCACCCAGCACCCAGCACCCAATTCAAGTGTAACTCGTGTGCCGCGTCATCTGGCAAAGTATGCAAATTTTCATGACGAAAGTCCAGTCGGACAAAGTTCAGTGACCGGGGGCACCCAAAAAATGAAAAAATAAAATAAAAGCAAAAGCAAAAACAGAAAAAGCGCAAAGCCAAATGAAATTTTCATATAGCCTCTTTTAAAAATAAAATGCGAAACTTTTACAAAAAGAAAAAAAAACAACAAAAAAAGAGTTGCAATCGCTGGCGTGCGTGTATTTTTGTTATTATTAATTGTGGGTGAGGCTGTGGGGTAGGGGGAGGGGGAGATGTTGGGTGCTGTTGATGTTGGCGCACTTGTCAGCTGTGGCTAAATGTAATGCTAAAGCTAAAGCAACAGTCAAAGCCAAAGCCGACTTCCCCCAACCACCCCCCACTCTTTCCACGATAACACTTGCAAACCGGCTGCGCTTCTCGTTGTTGTTGTTGTTGTTGCTGCTGTTGTTGCTGCTGTTGTTGTTGTTGTTGTCAAAAGCGCAAACGCCGGCAGCAAAAGGTTCGATTTCACTTTCGCACGCTGTCGCTGACGTCGCACGTTGCTGGCGCTACTGGAATGAAAAAAAAAGACAAGAAGAAGAAGCAGATGGAGGGGTTGGAGCTGTTTGGGGGCAGCTGAGTGTAACAGGGGCAAACTGCGCTGAGGTCTGGGTCTGTCATGTGGTTCAGGTTTCTGGTCTCGGCTGCTGCTGCTGCTGCTGCTGCTGCTGATGCTGCTCTTGCTGCTGCTGCTCTCACTGCTTTCTTTCAAATGGAAGTTATCACCTCTGCGCCTCTCCCTCCCTCCCTCTCCCTCTCTCTCTCTCTCTCTCCCTCTCGCTTTTTCTCACCGGATCTAAAGCGCTCGTATCGCTATGGATTTTCATCATGACCCGGAGAAATTGCTGAGATGATTCCAGACTGTTCTGCAACTCTCATTGGGCTTTTGATTTTAAATTATTTTTTGTTGCATTTTTCTGTGGCATTCCATTTTTGTCCTGTCGGTAAACACTATTTTGCCTTGTTTCTGAAACAGTCAAAACGATGCAATCTATTTTTAGTAATTATTTTAGTCACACACTTCTTTTATTTGAGGAAGATATTTTACTAGGCATATTTCAAGCAATTTAAGTGGATGCATCTAAAAATTAGTTTCTTCATTTTAATTTTATTATGGAGTCTGTGCACTGTAATCACTTGGATATATTGTGCATCTCACTGCTAATACCGCTTCAGTCCTTTCAAGGCTGGAATGCGAGGATTGTGTCTGGTTTCAGAGATCTCCAGCGTTAAGCGTTGAGATTGAAGGCCCATAACTGAGCGAGTCTCAGTCTACTTATTGCCGAGCAGTTTTCCCCAATGTGCTCTGGAGTTTTCTTACTCTACACACGCCATTTCCATAATTTTTGGAGTTATCTAAATGCTTGTGCATCTTGTAGAGTTCCGTGGGGAACCCAGTGTATATCCGAAGATAGTTTTTACTCATATTCAGATAATCACTAGTCGAAAACTATTGTGGATTAAGCCGAGTCTACAAAAGTTGCTACCTTTCTGGGAACCAGTATATCATTACTCCATATTGGTATTTCCAAGTTTAGATGATTAAATTAGTCAACTGTAAAGAATTTTGAATGCAGCACTCGCAGTTAATATTGAACAATTAATCGTTTATGGATTTGATCTTGGAGATATGTAAATTGATACTTAGTCAAGATATCATTTATATACACAGATAATAATTTGACGAAGTTATTAACCTTTTAGCAAATATATCCAACATTTCATATTCAATCACTCTAGTTTTTCTCATAATTTTCTGTGTGGCAGCTATGTATAAGTAAACTTGCATTTATAAGTCTATTTTTAATGGCAAATGCAAAACAACATCGTGCAAAAAATCTTCCTGAATTACACAAACGCGGAAGATTTTCTTGCTTTAATGCTTGCTACTCGCACATTTCATGGATTTGCCAGTACTAACAGCATTTTCATGGCATTTTCATTAAGGTTCACATGTGTGTGTGTGTGTGTGTGTGTGTGTGTGTGTGTGTGTGTGTGTGCTGCATGTGAAACTAACAGTTAAATTAGCAGTTTTTTGTTTCGTATGTCGCTTCACGGCACTGACGCTACAATTTTCCACTGTATCTGGCCCGATACTTTGAGTTTTGAATTCGCCCTGGTCTGTGTTTTATTTTTCTTGTTGTTATTGTGTTGTTGTTGTTGTTGTTTGCATTTTGGTTATTTTTGCAATTTATAATTAAGTTGCAATTTGGCATGCGAGCCAAGAAGTTGAAAACTATTCATGGTATGTCGGCAATTTCTGGGAACTTGCATGCGTATTAGTCATCAAAATTGATAACGAAAAACATTTCAAAAATAATTGCAATATATTATTCTTGAATAAAGCAACAAAAAAACATAGCTATTGATTAACCCTTGGCATAGTGGAAGCTTATGATGTAAAGGTAAAGCAAAAGTTTCTCTCAGCTAATTTTTATAGGTCAACTAATAATGCTGAAGTTACCTCATTTGTGTTATTGTTATTATAAAAATTTTAATAATATTTTGACTAAGTTTGTACATGCCAACAGAGAAACTATCTATTGGGTTTCAGAATACATAAAACATAGATAGAAAATGTGTTGTAAAATTAATATGTAATATAAAAATGGAGTCGTTATTTGACATGGGTTAAACATATTTTATATATGCATTTGTGGCCTAAACACGAGGCACAACCCACAAGATTACACAAAAAAATAAAAAAAATAAATATATAATCAGCAAATCGGTTCTGAATCAAGCAAGACAAATCAAAATGTGGAGCGTGTAGCGCAAAAACAGCGAAGGCGGGCTCCAGCAAAGAAACCCATGGAAATGTTTGCAGCACGCGATCGAAGCATTCGCAGTCGCAGTCGCAGTCGCATTTCATTTCGATTCATTGATACTCAACAGCAAAAAAAAAAAACAAAAAAAAATCTGAGTTGGAGGCACAGTGCCAAATTAAATAATACGAGCCAGCTCCCTGTTCCTTGTTATTATTATATTGTATTCCACCCTTTTTTTTTGCGTGTTGTGCGTTGCGTCGTTTTCTTTTTTTTTTTGCTTTTTTTTTTTTGTGGTGTGTGTGTGTTCCATATTCTTAGGAATTCCGTGGCACAATGCGAAAACCAGTCGCAAGATCAATCAGTGTGCGATTTTGAGCTGCGATCTCACTTTCGCTCCCTCTCTTTTCCTCCACCTTGTGGCAACTTAATGGCAACGCGTCGTAGTTCACTTTCATTTGAATCCTTGACAGCTGTGGGCTCGATGGCAGCACGTGCCCAATTCTTGCCTTTCTTCACTTTTCCTGAGCGCACTACTCGGGTTACCTAGCCCTAGCCAAAAGCCAAAAAACCCTTTCGATGTTGTCAGCCTTGTCACGCCCACAAGTCATTAGGGCGCACACTTTTGCCAGGCGGATATTGATTTGGATGGCGCAATTTCTTTCTTTTTTTCCTTTTGTTTTTGTTTTTTGTTTTTCTCCGACAGGACGCAACGACATCTGTTGTGATCAATTGTGTGTTTCACTTTTCATCAAATATATGTATATTAATTTATTTCGTTCATAATTAAAGTGAATTTGATATTTCCGGTTGGTTCAATGAACCTCAATGTCCAGAATCCTTGAACTTGTCCGCAGACGAAATAAATATTTTCATGTGTTCGCATTGCCAATAATCTATTTCAAACAAAGAAACAGAAACAACGAGAGAGATGCGCCTCTGCCCTTTTTGGCGGCACCCTCACAAAATTATTGACCAGCCAAAAGAAATGAACAAACCAAAAAAAAACAAAAACAAAATATATATAAAAAAAAAACCCAAACTTCTGTCCGATTTTTGAGTTGTCTGCGTCTGTCTCCTTAAATGCTACCTAAATATTTTTGTTAGAATGAAAAAGAGGACTATTTGATATGTTGTTTTTGTGGCTGCTTTTTATATTATTATTGTTGTTGTTGTTTGCCCAGCCACATATTTCATTCTAATCAACGTGCTGCTGCAAAACATATACTTAATTCCATTTGATATTTGTGCCTGAATGGTTCGTTTTGCTCCGAAAATTGCATTTAAACGCTTATTATGCGCTTTTTATTTGCAACCCATACTTTTCTCTCTCTCTCTCTCTCTCTCTCTCTCTCTCTCTCTGCCTCAATGCTCAGTCAGTCATGCAAACATTTTTAAATATACATATGTATATTTATATAATAATGTGTGACTCATATGTATACTTAGTAATATGTACGCCTATAAAATATCTCATATTTATTTAATATGTATATGCAGTTTGCATGGAGGAAAATTGTATTTCTATTTTCACTTACAAACTAGGTTCAGTAATAGAAATCTGGTGATTAAGCAAGCGCAGTTGAAAACATTTGACTAGTCATATCACAGTACTGAAGTAGATATCCAATTGCTGGGGACTTTTTAATCTTCTGGTCCTTCAGCCTTCAGCTGATACTTCTGTCAAGGATGAGATACAGATATTTAATCATTTCCACCACAGGCCAGGAGCATTGTTGTGGCTGGCTGAGGAACAGTCGTCTCTTCTCCTCGAGTAAATGCTCTTTGGGAGTACTTTTTCGGAATGATTGCTTTCTTCAATCCTGCTGAAAATATTAAGCTGCTATTGCACATTTTGTGAGCCACAAACTTTTACTGAAACTGTTTCTATGGCAACAGCTGAGTGTGTGATTTCTTGACTGGCTTCCTGCTTTAAATGCTTTAATTAAATTAAATCGTAATATCGTTAGCAAATAAAATAAATTGCTTTCAATTACATGAAAGACATGACAAGGCGCTGGTGGTTGACCTCTTTCAATGTGACATTCTTGGCGTTGATTACGTTGAACTTCCAGCAGCAGCAGCAGCAGCAGCAGCAGCAGAAACAAGAACACAACAGCAACAAGAGCAAAAGGGCAACAAAAGTTGTCAGATAATGGAAAATATCATCTGTATATAAATACTACTTATATACACCATATATATATATATATCTACATACTTATACCGGCTATGCACCCATTGCACTTAATCAAAAAATACGACAAAATCAAAAGTAAACAAAACTGCAGCGCAGAACTGACTTAATCGCAAACCAGCAACAAAAACAACAACAAAACAACAACAACAACAGCGAAAACGTTGGGTGCATTGAACACATGAGCTGGCAACAAAACAGAAATGTAAATCCCTTACATACTTATAAATACATATATATATATATATATATATATAAATACATATATACATTTGTATCTGTATTTGTATTTGTGAGCAATGCGCTGCAAAAATAGTTGCAAAACAGCTGTAAATATTTTACAACTAAAACAAAAGCAAACATTAAGTCAGCAAACCGAAAAGAAAATATTCCACAAGGCGCTGTTTGCATACCCTGGTATTCAAATAAAAAATAATATTCATCTGTGAGATTAATGTGAAACAGTTGTCAAGATTTCAGAATAAAATTGGTATGTCAAAAATGTAATACATCTGAGACAATCTGAGTTTCAAAGGTTTTTTGGATATAAAACCTATTATTTATCAGTTAGAACGAGTTTGATCTTAGACTGATCTTTTATTTGGCTACTGAAGATTTAAAAATGAACGTTTTCTAATTATAGTTATTAGGGGAATTGTATAAACCTAGTTACACATTACTAAGTTTCAAAGTTCATAATAATTAAGACTCTAATTTCACAATACAATAAGTGTTTTTAATGAGATTTGGACTGTGTCAGCCAAGTTTATATCCAAGCATTCAATGCTGGCTTTTATTATTTATTAGTATTTCAAATAAAAATGAGTTTTTATCTTTTTGCGAAACGGGGATCTCCAAATCATTGCCCAGTTTTGCCAACGACTACAATAGAAATTGTTAAGTGCAGTAAATTAGAATAGTTAGTGTCAAGTTCAACATCGAGTTTAATTTCATTTAATTTAGATCACTTTCACAGCTTGATTTGCACAAATCTTAACTTCATTTCAGATTAGCGCAATTTGCATAATACAATTCTACGATTCTATGTTTAGAACAACGACAAATAAAATTAAATAATCTTATCTAAACCTCAAAAATCGAGCGCCCAGAAATACCGGCATATTTTTTGTTTTATTTTTTGTTTTAACTCGACTCATCTAATGCAGAGTGGTTGACCTTGATGCATTGTTAGAAGTTTATTGTCCTTTCAATAGAACACGCTAAATAAAAAAAGAAACATTTAGCAAGCAAGTACATACATATGTATTAATGAATGTATGAATGTATCTACATCTGCATATGCATATGTCTAGACATATTTGTGTCTATATATATATGATTTAACCATAAACGTGCATATTTAATTTTAAGCTAATACCCTGTACCAACCTCATTTAAAAGGAAGTCACATTTGTAAATCAGTTAAAGTATGATTTCCGAGACTCTTCAAATTACTTGGAGCAAATTAAGCAACTCAAAGAAAATTATATACATCAAAATATCTTTTGTTCTAAAAAAAGATTGATTTCAGCATTACAAGTTCATTGGGGAGAACTTAAATTAAGTGAAGAAATTAAAAATCAAGTTTACTTATATCAATTTATAAATTTCTAAAATGTTCGAAAACTGTATTCATTTCTCCATTCAGATTTTTAACATAATTATTGTTGGATATAAGAGAATATTATTTCTTTAAAATTTGTTTTGAAATATTTTTTATAAGAAGAACAATACACATTCAATTAAACATTCATTAAATTATAATAAAAATTTGTTTGAAATTGCTTGCAAGACATATGAATGTAATTGAGCTTAAGTATATGGGTTACAGGGCATTTGGCCGTCAGGTACGCTCTGCTGGCTCGTTCCCAGTTGAATTATATACTGCACTAACACAAACAGACGTCTGATGCCGAAAAAAAAGTGCATAAAAAATAAAATATTTATACAAATTAACTTCAGTTCGATATGCTGTTATCCCAGCATCTGCGTCAGCTGATTCTCTGCCTGATGTTGATGCTGATGTTGACGTTGATGTCGATTCGAGACAATCTGCGTGGTCGCCAGGTTAAGTTGCAACTGTTGGGTGGGGCGGGGTGGTCATTGGGCTTATGCAAATTAAACAAGTTTATGGCCAAAATAAAATAACAGCCGACTTTTTCAAGTTGCTGCCATTCGTATAAATGCTAAACACTTAATATGTTTTTAATTATTTATTTGTATGGCTAAAAATTTACATAGGGTTCACTGTAGTTGTGCAGTTGTCTTTAGTTGTATCGCAAATATTGCAAACATGTTTCTGTTTCTGTTTCTGTCTCTTGGGCGTTTTTTTCGGCACCCCTCCGTCAGTTGTGCTCAAGCAGAAAGCCATTTGATTAGCTAAATTGTTGTTAATTTGTTTGACTTTGAACTTGATTTAGATCTTGTTTATTATCCGAAAAAACGGCAAACAGCCAAGCGGCGCCTATATATCTATGGATGAGTCTATGTCGCATATAAATAGTTAAGAATTTTATGATAAACTATAAGCCGTCGATACAGAAGCGGGGAAGCCCGTCGTCATAAATGATTGATTCGACTCAAAAGAACTGAGCATTAAAATACATCAATTTAATTATAGTTTGCAATATTTGAAATGCAGCCTGCCCCTTTCCTTGTATATATTTATGTTATGTAAGTGGCGCATTTAAGCCCCATGCATAGAACTAAAATGCCCCCCAAAAAGAGAACACTTCATGATCATGACTAAGGTCAGATTCATAAAAACCGCATAAACTAGACCCAATTTAGCAAAAACTAAACAAACAAATTGCCCCACCGACAAAAACACGAAAAATTGCACAGAATGAAATTCGCAAAAGAAATGGAATTGAATCGTTTTGGTTTTCTGATTTTTGTGATTTTCTTTTTTAGTTATTTTTGTGTTTTGTATTCAAATGAACACTTTGCACGTATGCAACCAAGTAAGCAGTGAGTAAGTAGTAGCTGCGAGGCCGACTGATGTGGTTTTGGGTGTCCATTGTCGCAATTGCAGTTCTCGTATCAGATGATGATAAGTCGCTTCCATTTTCAAGGGTTCGCCTTGTCTGGCGTCTCGCATTTGCCGTTTCGCATTGAACTTGAGCGGTTGCAACTGTTGCATGAGATCGGCGGAGAAGTGGGGGGAGGGGGTGGCCTAGGGAAGGTAGCGAATGCAATCAGGTGCAGCCAATTGTTGCTGTTGCCGGATCTTTGGAGCATACATAATATTTCCAACTTGAGCTCATAAATCAAACTGTTGCTGATGTGATATCACGTGTTATAATTAGAACGATGCATTTTCACTTTTCACCTGAACAGCAGGGGCGGAGCCATGGGGAGTGCCAAGAGGGAGAGCATAATGATTAGTCAAAAAATAGAGAGGAGAAAAGAAAAACCAATTTTAAACTTATGTTGAAAGTTGCTTAAGAATTTAAATTCTGTTAGTTTAATTTATTTAAAAATTTAAAATAAATATTTAAAAATTATTTCTCGACCTATTGTTAAAATGAAATAATTATTTAAAAATAATTTAGTTTTGTAAGAATTTCATCATAATCATTAACTTATCATTTTGTACAATTTTCTATTTCTTGTTTTCCACCGTGTGATTGTCGAGGCATAGTTGTTCTATACCTGAAACTCCAGAGCTCAAATGTATTTAAATTTTTCTTGCTGACGATAATCTTTCCAAGGGATGTGCTGCAAGGTCCCCCACTCTAGTCGATATCCTGACTACGCCCATGCATACGGGGCTGAGTCTAACATCCGCCTAACTGTTGACAGCTGAAAATCGTGATATTTGATGTATGCAACTGTTGTACCCCGCTGGTGGTACTATCTTTGACCACAGATATGTATTAGCCATACATGTGTGTGTATGGATAAATGTATGTATGTCATGTCGAACGTTCGAGCCATCATGTTGGAGCAGCAACGCCCGTAAAGTGTCGTTCATAATGATCGCCAACAATGTAATGTAATCGTCTGGCGACTCTTTAAAATATGCATCGCAAACTGTCAGCAATTGAGTACAATGTGCCTTTTGCCACTGCACTCCAAACGAAACCAATCGAATCGAATCGAATCGAATCGATTGGAATCACTATGAACTCAGGTCCAAATGGACTTCAGTTAGCCACTCGGCAGCAAGTTGGCCATGAGAACATGTTATTAAATTACTATAATAATGTATTAAGTATGTAAGAATGTTACAAATGTTAATATGTAGTAATAATTGTAATCGCTTGGCGCTGCTACATAAATTAGCCCCCGATCCCAACCCGACATTGATCGAGTTAGCCAATCTAGCCAATACACATCTATATATAGATAAACGTGGCTGAAATCAGTTTCCGTTCCCTGTAAATTCTACGCACTCCAAAGTTCTGATAGCCATTTGACATTTTCACAAATGTGTTAAATAATTAGCCAAGTGTAATGTATGCTTTTAATATGCATATTACATGCATATTTTCTAAATATAATCATCGATACTTAGTTGGTTAGAGTTCAATGTTTACGTCAGCACGCGATTGGGATTTGGGGCTGGGCAGCTTGGTTATATTTGGAACGGGCAACAGATTTAAAAAGTGTGCCGAATAAATGAGAGTACGGATACTTGTTTGGCTAATAAGAACAGCTGACTGGTTACGAGTGTCGTAAATGCGGCTTTTATCCAAAATGGAAGTGCGTCAAGGGGACGCAACTTGTGTATAAATAAATTGATTATTATTATTAGCATGCAGTTTAATTAATGAAGCAATGATATAATAAGCCTGTCTTGGCAACTCTTTGATATTTATACAATGTAGCAATTGGATTGAAATGATTATTTAATTTTTAACCATATTCATTTGGTTGGATTATTTAATACTTTTTTATATCTTAAAAATATTTTTGCATATTTAATTTATGAGCTTATTTGGTACTTTTCAAATAAGCCAGTTTTGTAGCTAATTTCTTAGCATCTAGTATAATATATATCGCATATAGTATCCAGTACCATAAACAAGGTTTATTATTATTATGTGCTCGTGCAATCATAATCGAGTTTGCATTTTCTTCCAGACCACATACAAAATTACCGGTACTCAAAAAAAGCATCCAAATCAACTACAACGAGTTTAACATGTAAATAAAATATACATATAAAATAATAAAATATTTATATATTGCTATATGCTTTTATATATATACATATAATTAAGTGATATTGTTGCTAGTCATTCATTGAATTATTATAATTTATTTAATAACAAATGTACAATATATATATATACATTTCTATATATGTTAAAAAATATGTGGTATTATTGCTGTGCATTCAATAAATTATCATAATTCTGTATTTGATTGTCGGCGCTTGAATTAAGTATTAAAGTATCTCAATTAATGGCAGCAAGTGTCGAATATTTTGACGGGGTGGGTTTATTTGATCTATAGGCACTTCGACTTTGATATCCGAATTAGCATTTGGCTTTTGTCGCTGAACTTTTTTTGCTGCTGCTGTTCAATTGATTATTTATACAAGTGTGATAATAGCAAACATAAAGTTGAAGCTATAATTAGATACCCAGCACACATTTCTAGCTTTGGGATCAATACTTGTGCTGAATTATATAAAAGAAATGTTAACTTTTAAATATGTTTAAATTTGTTGTTCGTTGGCTTCTGGTCAAGAGTCTGTTTTCATATTTTATAGACTCCGGTTTATTTTAGTTCTTCACACTCCATAGCTGGGCAGGCGCTGTGAATCTCTGACTAAAGACAAAAGAAAATTTACTTTTAAGCCAGTGAAAAACATAATTTAAAATGTAAAATTCAAGTAAAACAAATTTAGAGCTAGACAGTATTGAAACTAAAATACTTTCATACCACAAATTTGATTTCAGTTACACAAACTATCGAAGCCTAATATACCCCACTTTTTTCCAGGTTAATGGGTAGTTAGAAAAGTATGCTAACTACACATATCTGCGCTGATGTGGTTGGCGCTGTTTGGGTTTGCGCCAAGTCTTTTTTCATTAAACATTTATAAGCAAATTATGTCAATTTGTCGGTAAACACGACGCAAAGTCGCTAGACTAGCCAAACGACTATATCTATATATATATATATATATATATACAAGCTCAAATACTTATATATACATATACATATGCATAACTAATCAAAATCGAAATCGATGCACCAAAAAGATATTCAATTGCAGTTCCTAAGTTGAGATTTTTTTTGTTTTCTGTTGCATTTGACTCATGGGTTTACATACGGAAGTTGTTGCTACTGTTGAATGTAGTTGTGGTTTTGATTTTCTTGTAGTTGTTTAATATAAGCTGGAACTGCGGGAGTTTGGCTTGGTTTCGGCTTACTCCGGCTGGCCAAAAAAGGGCGTGCTAGCCAAAGGTTGTTTGCAATTTTGATTTATTGCAATGCAACCCGCCCAATGGCACTTTTAATCTTCGCAATGCTTCCTGTTGTGTGTGTATCTATGTGTGTGTGTGTATCTGTGTGTGTATCTGTGTGTGTGTGTGTGATTGACTATGACTGTCCGACTATGACAAGCCCCGTTTCCCCAGATTGATCTCATTGAGTCTAGCCAAGTCTAGCTAATAGCGCGTGTTATTTGATATTGAACTTGGCTCTGACTTGATGTCTACCTCTAATATATTATGCACTCGTACTCTTAAAAAAAAAAAAATAAAAGTTTATTAATTTATTTATGTTCTGGGTTGTAGGCGGATTTAATATTGTTGATGCATTAAACTTGTTTCTGCAATTCATTTGCAATTTGTTTTTGCTCATGAATTTAAATGTGTTTATCTTGAAATAAGAAATATGCGCAATTGCCAGCAGAGTTATGATATATTTAAATTTGTTATTTCTAAAGAGTACTAGGTGTATTCGCAATAAATGCCAAGTCTATGACAATTTACTATCCAAATTCCTCTCCCATGATTAAACAGCTTCCATGCGGAAACTATTCAGTTCAATTTACTCATGCTGCAGGCGGAATATTTTTATTTTGATGGATTTGTATTTCTTCATTCTGGGAAAACATCATTGTATATCTTTAGAACCGATCAAAGCTGATGTGCTTGGCTTTAAGTTGCTCAACTAATTTGATTCTGCACTCCAAATCCAAAGAAATATCTTTTGCATTATCTCATCTGAGATTATTTATACTTTGGTATGAATGCAGTTGTTTACGCAAACAATCTTCTTGTCTGGAATATAAAACATATAAAGACTTCTTAGAAATCCAATACATAACTACAATTATCATAATAAATTGCAATAGCTAACAAAGAATCATATTTGTCTTTAAATGCGATGCTGAAATTTCTATTGTTCTAACTCTTAACTTTTGAGGGGGCTAACTAAGAATAATTAAAAAAAAGCAGCGGAGGAATCGATAAAAACCACAGTTAATGAAATGCATTTTTGTTTGGTGTCAAAAAAAAAAATAAATAAATAAAAAATTATATTGTTTATGTTTATTGAAGATGGCGTCTTAAAGCTGGGCTGGTTTTTGGTTTGGAGCTGGCGGAATAATTTCAATAATGAAATCGTATCATGAATTGCCACATGACAAATATTTTTAATTGAATCTACTATGCGTGTGTGAGTGTGTGCATGTGTGAGTGTGTGTGTGTGTGTGTGTGCAACTTTGCCTTTGTATGCATAAACTCGATTTTTTTTATGGATTTATCACTTGCTAATCTCAAGGTCATTTTTACTGGTCTTATTGTAAATAAATGGAAGCGTCTAGACAGGTTTAAATAACTGAACTAAATAGGAGCTAGTAAGCGAGTAAAGAGCAGATATAGCTAAATATATATTTTAAATGTCTGCATTGCTATATCAATGACTTGCACATTTCGGCTTGGCTTAGCTTTCTTTCTATTGCTTTTATGTGTGTCTTTTGTCAAACAAATCTTATACATATACCTATATATATATATATATAGACATGTAAATAGTCACACTCGTGTGCCCTATCAATGTTGGAATTCATGATAAAAAGTTTACCATTACACGCAGCTCACGAGAGTCCGACAGAGCGAGAGAGAGAGAGAGAGAGAGGGAGAGGGAGAGCCCCGAAGAAATCCAAAACCTCTGAAGAAGAAGAAAAAAAAAAAAAATACGAAACACATGACACCTCAAAACCTTTAAAGAAGCTATGTATATGTACTTATGTATATGTATTAATGGTATATATGCTATGGGCTATGATACCATAATCCACGAATAAAACTAAAGAAAAAAAGCTCACAAATAGTTCAATGAACTGTTTTTGTCTTCAGTATGTTGCTATGCTGCTTGCTCTCTCTCTATCTCTCTAGCTCTCTCTCTCTCTCTCCCTCACTCTCCCTCGCTCTCTGGGTCTGCCCACATATGCATATCATAGCTCACATGATCGCTCTCTTTCTCTCTCGCTCTCACTCGCTGTATTTATTTGAGTATTCGAATTCATTTTGGTTTGTTTAACTTGGCTTAGTTAGGATCGAATGCAACGAAAGCTTCGACTACATAGATACAAATGTATATATATATACATATTTATATATATATGTATATACAACCATTTTATCCAATTTTAGCTAGTTTTCGATGTATCTTCGATGTATCTCTGCATCTACAGCTACTTTTTTCCTTATTTATTTGGTTGTGTATGTGCGTGCTTCCAGTTTTTGTCACGTAGTCGCTGAACTGAAGCTTCATCATTAGTTTTGAATGAATTTTGATCTAAAGTGCGTCAAGTGGCACACGAAACTTTTCACATGCCTCCAATCAAGTGTGAATAATGCCAATTTTAGGCAAAGGCATTTAAGCCTAATTGTTATGCTGATAGAGGCGCTAGATGGATCGGTTTCATATCCATACAGACCACCAGTCTTACCTGACAGGTGCACAACCACACAGGTCTCTATTTGGCTGTGTGCGAGTGTGTGTGTGTGTGTGTGTGCCTGTCTGTGTGCGAGTGTGCCGGCTCACGTTTCATGCCTCGTCTGTGGGTATCCAAAAATGTTCAGCTTTTTTGGTCAAGTATTTTATATACTGAAAACAAAGTAAAAAGAGATTTATTTTTATTGTTAACGCAGCTGAAATGCTCTAACTAATTGATATTGTTAATTATCTAACTGTAGAATTATTTTATTTATACAGATTTTTACTATTAGTTTTATTAACTGTCAAGCCTATCACACTTGTCTACCTTAAATTGTATCACGAAATCATTCAATCTGACTTAATATCTACCATATTTAAATATTGATTGATAAACTTTGTGAATCTAATATTAATAATAAACGGATTTACAAAGAAAACTCTACTTCAGAGATGTCGAAGTACATTTATCAGCCGCTTCCTAGATAGAGCCTAAAAAGTATCTAAGAAGTTACTACCTAGGAGTCGTTTCAGATTTCAAAGTTATTTTCAAGATAGGTATTTGTCTAAACTATATCTACCATATTTGAATATAGCTTAAAATCATGATATTTTCCGATAGAAATCGCTTCAGATTTAAAAGTAGTTTTCGAGAAACATGCTGGGAATGAAAAGTATATTTATAAACAGAAACTTTCGATTGCCAATTGAAGTAATAAACTGTAATTATTCAAATGCATTTTCCAGGCAGTAATTTGCCATTGTGTCCAGTTTGGGCAGCTGCATATATATATTCCTATATATATATATTTATTTAAGATTTATATAAAGCAGGCTCTAGTCTATAACTTTAAGCTAACCTTTATTAAAGATCAATAGCAGCTCTTATGATACATATAATTATAATTAAGTTGAAGTTGTTTTCAAAACCTGAACTTTTTAATACTTTAAAATCAAAAGAATGCCATAAAATCATACACTTAAAAATAATAAATAAATTTAAAGTGAATGACGATCGTCACATACCAGTTGACATGGCCCAGTAGCCCAATGTTAGTGTATAATAATTATGATAAATATGTAGTAATAGTTTTTTAATTGAATTGTTGGCAAAAAAATAAATAGGTGTAAGTTGGTGTCTCTTGTTATTGTTGCGATTGTGGGCGATTAATTGATTGTCGTGTGTTTTATGTTGGCCAAAAATTGCACAATATCTATGACTCGCTGATCATGTATATATATATACATATATATATATATTTGGGCTGCTCTGCTTACGCAATGTGATTGGAGCAAAAGAGGCCAACAGGCAACTCTACCTGCCAGCTGCCAACTGCTCTTAACTGCATAAATATTAAGTTAACTTGACTGACGTCACTGATAGCTGATTGCAACGTCTTTTTGGCTAAGTGCAATTTTTTGTTCACTTGGACTTGGCCAACAGCAGCGGCTTAAAGTCAGTGCCAAGTGAATGAAAACTGCAACGTGTTTTTGGCATTAGACGTGAAAGTGCGAGTTAAACTCGAGACATCGGGCGAGAGGCGGGCGTGGGTGTAAAAGCAATAAACGGGCTCCGATTGGATGCGGGTAATTGTGGGAGGGATGGGGGGCAGGTGGAGTGGTGAAGCAGCAGAGGGTGGGCTGGTGGGTGTACCGGGCCCACATACACCATCAACTCACTTGATTTTTATGGCACGTAATTTGCAATTGGCAAAGCCAAAGAGTGACCAGCAGACAAAGACGAAGACAGCTCTGAAAAAAACGACAACATTTGCTGGCAACTTTTCACTTTTCAATTTGCGCGCTTTTCCACAGAAAAACGCACAAACACATACATTGTTGAATATATATATATGTGTGTGTGTGTGTGTGTGTGTGTGTGTATGTGCTGTGCATATTTTTTGGCCTGTTGGCCTATTAAGTCTTTGGCTCGTAGGGTTCTATTCGACAACTGGCAGCGAGCCAAGTTGCGTAGTTGGCAAAACCCAGCCGCACTTCAAAGCGACCCATTTAACCGCATATTACGCATACGCCCCATGGAGTTGCTAATGTAAAAAATGTGAACTTCTTTTCTTTTTGCTTTTCTAAATACATTGTATGAAATGAAAGGTGAACACTTGAATGATAATTTGAATTAATAAGAAAAAAAGTTATTAACAATTGATATTAAAATGAGATGCGTGCAGTTGGAAAGTCGACAATATTGAGGCAAGCCGATAATCGAAAACAGGAGACACTATTTTTAAGATATATCCTTCCAATATATATATTTTATAGTCAGTTAGATTATTGATCAACTGATGAAAATTATATTGAAATTTGATTAAAAAAAAACGCAGATTCTTTTAAGCAAAACATATTAAAATAATTCTTTGAATTTTAAAGAAATATTCAGAGTATCTTTTTACTTGAGCTATCAAATGGAGACTGAATGATATATAATTGATCAACTGTGAGGATTTCATTGAGATCGGATATCGTTACCATAAATGTATTTTCGAATTTAACAAACTGCAAACAGTGCAACTTCTAGTCGAGCTCTCCCGACTCGAGCGTTCTAACTTCTTTGAAATGCACTTGAATCAAAGTGATACAAATATGCGTGCAACAATATTATATTCAAGAGGCAACAAAAATGTAAGAAATGAATGTACACAAATGTAAATTCATGTCAAAAAGATATGTCAACATGATCATGACGCATTCAGGCTTAAACAGAAATGTAACATTCGTCACGTGAATCGCTGCAAAACTATGCGAAAACAAACAATAAAAACATATACAACAAATTATTGTTGTTATTGTTATGGTTTTGTTTTGTTTTTGTTTTTTTTTCTTTTTGCCAACTAACAATATTTGCAAATTAGGAGAAACTTTTGCTACCAGACCATATTTTGAGGCAGATGAAACTGAAACTGAAACTGTAGAAAGATATGTTGTATGTATGTATAACAAAAGGCACTTGTCTGGGTGAAATTTTCACCAGATATTCAAATGAACAGCGACAAGCGACAACAACAGCTGCTGCTGCTGCTGCTGCTGCTGCTGCTGCTGCTGCTGCTGGCTGAACAAACAAAACAGTCAACAGTCAATAGACAAAAAACGGAAACCGTTAAAGTCAAATAACAACAACAGCGAGAAACGTTAGTTTTCAAATCGCTTTCAAATTGTACAAAATTATTGTTGTTGTTGTTGTTGTTGTTGTTGTTGGTGCTCCTCGTGCCCGCCGCCTTTTTGTTAATGAGGCGTGCTCCGTTGTTTACCGCCCCTCCCTGCCCGCCTGCCCCCCTGTCCAAGTGGCACTTGAAAGCGAAGATCAATGCGGCTATCGTTGGATTTTTGCTGCCCAGCCAAGTGAAGCCAACAAGTCAAGTTAAGAGACCAGCTACCAAAACTCAAATGTTGTTGTTGTTGCTGTTGTTGTTGTTGCTGTTGCTGTTGTTGTCTACCACTTTCGTTGTTACTGTTGTTGATTTTAGGAGCCGCCAAAAGCTTTGAGCGATTTTTCATTGGAATAGAAAGTGAATTGAATTTATTTTTGTTTTTGTTGTTGTCAGCCAGTTGTTGTTGTTGCTGTTGTTGTTTCATTGCTCTTGAGCCGTCGCAGTCTTCTTCATTGTTCATCGTTGTTTACAAATGAAAATAACATTAGTCGTACAACAAAATTGGACCATGTCATTGACCTTTGCCTGCCCCAGAGCAGTGAGAGTGCTTTCGGTTTATTTTCGTTTATTATTTTTTCTTTCTCAGATTTTTGTTGTTTTTTTTTCTTAATTTTTGTTTGGAGAAAAACATTTGCCGAGAAGCTTTTTAATGTTAGCTTTATTTGTTTTGATGTGGCATTTAATGGAGTTTTCTCGAATGCAAGTGGATGCAGCCAAGTCTAAAGCGTTATAAATCGACGCTTCCAGTTAAATGCTTGAAATTTAGGTCAACAAATCTATTTAGAGGCTTTGAAGGTTTTAAGAAATTTCTGAACGAACTTCAAAGCATCTTAAGTATAGCTAAAAATGTATATATTTTAAGAAACTTTTCAAGGAACTTCAGATAAAGTTTAGCATATTTTACTAAGGTTTATTCTTCAAAATGTTTATAAACTGGATATATATATATGTTAAAGGGAACTTTGAACTTAGTGATTATTTATATTTCTCAATATTTTCAATAGATTCAAAGATGTTCAGATAAACTTAAGCATAGTTTAATAATGTTTATTTCTCAATATTCCAATGTGCTGAAAAATATATATATGTATATTTAAATGCTTATAAGAGAATTTCAAAGTAACTTTATCAAATTTTCATTATTTGTTCTTTATATTTTAATAAGATTAGAAATACTCGTATATGTATAAGGAGACATAAAAAAAGGATATTTTAATGCTGTTATTTTCTAAATATTTTTAGAAGCTTCAAAATAATATTATACTCAAATGCGTACATATAAAACTACAAATATAAATAGAAATTGGAGCAAAGGGCTTTAATTAGAAAAGAATTTCCCAAAATGAGTATTTCGAGAATGTATTTAAAGAAATGAAAATAAAGATAAGCAGATCGGCATGCTGAAATTTGTGTTTTAGACTTTATTATTTTTAGTCTGCATCAATTTATTATTTATTTACGAGGTATATATTTAATAATATTGAGTTCAAAAACATTCTAAAAAGAAACTCAAAATATGATGTGAATATCAATATTAATTTAATATCCATATCCTGCTGCAGTGTGAGAAAAAAAAGAAAAAAAAAAACAATTTTGGCCACTTACAAATATGGAGCAGCTGCGATTTCTTTTGCCACAATGTGTAAATTAAAGCTTCACACCAACTCGTGCCACAATGAGCCCAAGAAAAAAACAATAACAACAACAATAACTACGGTGACTTCCAGTTAGTCGCTGAGTTTGTTCACCTTTCGCCTAATTATCAAAATACATAAAAAGTAAAAAAAAGAAAAAAGAAAAAAACGCGTGCAGGGGCAGGCAGCAGCAGCACCGTCGACAACTTCAATGAAATCAATTTTACGATAATAATTTTTTGAAAGCACAACAACAACAACATCAACAGCAGCAAGAGCAACAACAACACATAACTGAAACAGCAGTCTGTGAAGCCCAACAACAACAACCGCTTCATAAACATTGAATCAGCGCCAGGCCCCAACGCGTTGTACCGTTGGAAATTTCTTGCTTTTTCTTTTCTCAATTTGTTTTTGTATTTTTTTTTATATTTTTTTTCGTTGTTATTGTCTTGCAGAAATGTAGGTCAAGTTATATGGTGAGTATTTCTCCCTCTCTCTCTCTCTTTCTCTCTCTCTCTCTCAGTGTGAGTGTGGGACGGTGGAAGTTTGGTATAAACAGTTCCAGAGAGTCAGTTAATCAGTCTGCGGAGTGGAATGAAGTGGAATGGCAGACTTTTCTAGTCGCTTCATTCCCGGCGAAAACTTTCACTTAGAAAGTTCTGCTTGCGGTTATTTATGTTGATTTTTTCTCCTTTTTTTTTTTGGTTTACTTTTTCTTGGTGTCATAAATGACGAACTAATATCTGGTAACTGGGTCAAGACATTGGGAGGCGAAGTTTTCGGCTGATCGCACAAACGACAAGCGAAATTGCATTTAAAATTTCATATGCACAAATTAATTGCAGTTTTGTTCAATGCAAAATGCGTCGAGAGCTTTTTTCCGTTAGGCGGCAACCTTGGCAAAACAGCTGCGACTCTACACAGTCTCTTTCTCTCTCTCACACTTACGCCTGCTCTCTCAGTAGATTTCCCTGAACTTCACGAAACAAAAAAAAAATAAATAAATAAATAAAAGCTAACGTATCTATTTATAGCGCTAGCCGCTCAACACATCCGCGTCGTGCTTCACATGTGTGAACTTCCTGTTGCAGCAGCGCCACAGAGACAAACAGACAGAGAGCGAGAGAGAGAGAGAGAGAGAGTGAGTGAGCTTTTGCACGCGATCTCTCAGAATGCAGTTCTACATGCACATCAAAAGCTGCTTAAGTCTAAGCAAGAGAAGCTGCGCTCAGTTCAAAGAGTTGCTGTTTGATATGTTGTTGTTGTTGTTGCTCGGCTGCTGCTGCTGCTGCTGCTGCTATTGTTATTATTGACCTAATCAATTGTGGAGCACAAACGAACATTGAACTTTTACTTCCGCATGCAATTTAATGCACGCGTTGTTGTTGTTTTTGTTTTTGTTGTTGCTGTTGGTGTTGTTATTGGCAGTATCATTTTGCCGTTTATTTATTATTATTTTTTTTTAGCCGGCAGGCGACCGCCCAGTGACATTAATTAATGCACAGAGATTCATCAAATATGCGCTGCCCGTTTGGAAAATCATATTTTATGGCTGCAGCGGCTGCAATTTGTCTGCAGAGGCCCTATAGGAAAAATTGCCAGTGTGCAAAAATCGTGTAATTAAATGCGACAATTTTATGCGCCTCGACGCCCATCAATAAGAAGACAGCCTTTTATGTTTTTCAATATATATATATATATATATATATGTATATATGATTTTTCATTTAATATTATTATATTTTATGTGAATAGTTTGTTTTGTGTATGTTTTTTCTTGTTGTTGTTGTTCTTGTATATAAATAACAGAATACACTTAAATGCCTACAAAATTTGTGCATAATTAGTTTTTACAACAAAAAAAAAAGAAGAGATAAAAACTAGGAAAAAACGTTTGCAAAAATAATAATTTTAAAGAAATTATAAATAAAAAAAATTATATGTGTTCAACAAGTAAAATGTTGCTGACAAAAGTTGTTGGCGCATAAATATGACACTAAATTTAATACTCTTTTTTGTTTTGCATAGTTTTCTAAAAACAAATTAGATAAATTAGTTGTTATAGTAGAGATATGTATTTTGTTTATGGTTGTGCTTTATGATAGGATATTTGTTGCATGAATGCTGAACAGCTTTTCGTTTGTGAACAATTATTTAATTTAAATAATAATAATAATAATAATAATCATAATGATAATAATAAATAATTTAATGCATAATAGTCAAAGAGTCAAACTAAATGTTTACAATTGCAATCATTGCAATTAAGGCGACTTTCTTCGGCGCCGACAGCTGGATGTCTCCTCGCGTCCTCGGAGGCGCAACCAACGAGCGCCGCCAATCATGTCCAGAATTCCTTCGTGGATAAGGCAAAAATGGATGTGGATTGTGGATTGTGGGTGTGGCTTACGCCCTAATATTGCCCAGTGGGATCCAAGGCGACAACTGCCTGTCGCTGCTTGTGGCGCGTGTCACGCGTGTCACGCGGACGACGATAGGTACCCGTGGGATCCAGCATTTTTTCTTATTTCTTTTTTTATCTCCTTTTTCTTTGATAAGCAAATCAATATCAAATTTTAGACTTTAAGTTGGTCTAGTTGCGTTTTTAGTAGGTGCCAGTGGGATCCAAAGCCAGCGACATTTTGTGGATTTTTCTTTTACAGTGTGGAAAAGCGTTAAAAATAGTTTTCTAGTTTGTTCAATATTGACCCGTGGGATCCAGGTAGAAGGCCATTTTAAAGATGATTACTTTAGAGTAGAGACAGAAAAACTAAAATGACGAGTTCTTCTTCTTTCAGTATTGTCCAGTAGGATCCAAGTAAGCAGCCATAATTATTTATTTATATAAATTTAAATGCCGTGTGTAATTTCAACGAAAATACTTGAATGATATCAACACGAATAAATATTTTTTTTGTTTTTTTTTTGTATCTCTCCTTTGTTTAATTTAAAACTCAGCTTCTGCTTCGGCTTCGCTGGGGTTGTTGTTGTTATTTTTTGTTGTAAGTTCTTTTATTATCACCAGTTGTAGTTGTTGTTATTGTTGTTGTTGTTGTTATTGACTGATTATACAGTGGTGCGCGTGTGTATGTTTATATTTATATATTTTTAGCTTTTTGTTGCTCTTTCGTTTTTTGGGATGTCAATAGTTTTTTGTATATAGAGTCACTGACACTTCAAATCCATTAAATAATTCTTTTTTTCTTGATGTTGTTGTTGTCTTGAATAAACTTGATTGTTTATTAATTTAAGCGGCGTGAGCCTATTGTTTTTTATTTGTGAATTTTGTTTGGCTTTGCGAGCAAAAAGATTTGTGTAAATTCACGTCAAAGAAAACTTCACAAGTGTTTTTTTTTAGTCTTTTTCTTGTGCTTCTTTTTGTGTTGTAATAAGTTGTGAGTTCGCACTGATCTGCACACGTCGAACGTTGTCGATCTTATGATTCAAAACGTTGCCCATACAGTGTTATTTATATGAATCTGAGAGAGTGTGTGCAGAGAGCAGCCAACGGCGCACGATATGCGGTCTCAGTCGGAAGCTTAAGCGACGCGACACTTCGGTAAGAGTGTGCGGGCGCAAAAGAGTACGATAGATGGCAGGTGTGTTGCTCTTAGCTGTTGCTCTTGAAATTCGTTGCGAGACCGAGAGCGAGAGCGAGAGCGAGAGCAGCGGCAAACATTTCATTCATGTGATCAACTGAATCTCACACTCTCTCTCTCGCTCTCACGCGCGCTCTCTTTATGGCTGACTAAAAAGGTATGAGGGCATTACGCATACACATATATACACACACATGCCCGCCTCCACCTGGGTTTCATTCAAGAAACAGCTGTTTTTGTCAAATTGCGACACGATCGAGTGCCCTCGTTATGCCTCTGTCAATGTGTGTGTGTGTGTGTGTGTGTGTGTGTGTGAGTGACGATCTTCCTGCGCATATGTGTGTGTGTGTGTGTGTGCTAGGCAGGTAGAGCGCTTTGCCTATTGGTGGTTCATTTCCATTGCTGAGATCCTGCGGCGAGTGGCTCCACCTACATTTTTTGGGCCGCAGCTAATTGAGCTGATGACTTGGCTAAAATTAATTTAAACACGCCGACCAAGAACAAGTAGCTTGCACAAATACACATGTTAACTGTTTTTCGCTGCTGCCTACTTTGACAAAACACACACATTTTGCACTTGAAGAAAAAATCTAGTAAAACGAGAATTTATTTTTGATTTAAAAATTTTAATGTTGCATAAAGGGAAACAATTCTTGGATCAAGCACAAGCATTTTTGTACATCAATTTAGTGTAAAAGTGTTCATTTCTTAAGAATCCTAATAATCAATAATAAGTATTATTAACTAAGAGAAATCTGTACTTTTTTATATAATCCAACTATTAAAACTATTATGCAATTTGATATTTACAAACTTAATTGCAGGAGTCGAGCTGCTTAAGCTTAAACGTCTTGATCTAACTGACTGATCTAAGAGCTTATTGCTTAAAATAAAAGTTCTAATAATCAAGTATTTCACTTAAGAAACATCTGTCCTTTTTTAAGGAATCCAAAATTTACAAACTTCATTTTTTGAGACAAGCTGCTAAGTGCTACTTGAAGACGATAAAAGGACTAATCCAAGAAATTGGTTGCCTAAAATAAGTGTCATAATAATCAAGTGTTTGGCTTTAGAAAAATATGTTAAATATTCAAATGTGGTTTAAGAGCACAACTATTTTTAAATAAACTCAATCGCACCTAGCTTTATCCAAAACAATTTTACATTCAGGTCTTTTGGGATTTACAGAAATGGATTTTCATCTGTACTTGATTTAAGTTAAGAAAAATCTCTATTTTTTCGTTGAGTGTGGCTTAATGTCTTTATGTGCCATAAGAGCCAAATTAATGATCTTTTAGCCCGACGGCGACAACGATGGCCACTGCCCACTTTACGTGATATTTGACAGTGGCCTAATCCGCCGCTGCCAACAGACAGGTGAGGAAGGCTTAAGCCGCAAAATGCTCGGGCAGCTCATAAAAAGGATAAACGAGCGGTGGCATGAGTCAGCAAATCGTTGCCTGCTTCCGCGAAATGCGACACCACAAAAACGAGTCGGCAAAAATTAAAAAAAAAAAACGCACAAAACACTGAAACTCAAAAACGTTGCAGAATTTGAGTATGTTTCTTTTTGGGTAAAAACTTCTTAAAAATAATATGAATGTAAGTCAGCTGGCGCGTTGGAAGATTACAAGATATTTGACGGCACAATAGGAAATATAAATCCTTTCGTTTTATTACAGCAGCCAGCGTTGTCACATACAAAAGGACTTCCGGTTGGAGCGGCTGTTGCCAGACACGAGCCCAAAAAAGGGAACCCTTTCCTTGGCACGCGCTGGCGCCGCTTAAGAGCAAATGATCTGTGGCAACATCCACTACTGTACAATGTTGAGATAATGCTGGAAGAAAACAAAAAAAAAAAACACATCGAAATCTGACAAAATTTTGCTTGTCTTAAACTAAATTGTCATAAGATTTTTGTAGCTTTGGATTTGGTTGCGTCGAAAGAAGATTTCTCCTAACTCACAAAGTGCATAGATTATTGATCAGCATCACTAGTCGAGTTATTTCTCACATAGCTGCCACAGGAATAATCTGTCGAAGGATGACTTCTTGGTTGAAAAACTTTTTGGTCGGCCAAGGAATGCTTACGAAACTCATTTAAGTAACATTTTGGCTACTAACTAAAATATTATATAGCTGCTATAGGAAGACTCGGTTGGTATTTTAAATTTTGTTTTATTATTTATTTTATTAAAAGTTAGTTGTTGTTTTGATGTCGAGATGATGCTAAGAACTGGTTGATTCTACTCGAATACACATTTTTTAAGTTTCCTATTTAATAATGATTTATTTATGCATTTATATTTAAATATAATTAGCTTACAAATAAAAGGGATCTTATAAATATAGTAACCATACCAAATGACTTAATACTTAACTCTTATCAGTGTTAAATGTATTGCTAACAATATTAAGATTTTTGTTAATATTTCTTGTCTTTGTTGTGCTGAAAAGTAATTTCCATCAATCAGAAATTTGCTTAGTTATAATTTGAAAAAAAAAGAAACAAACTTAAGCTTCTACTCTAAAAAAACGTTATACATTTTTTAAGGATAGTAGAGTGGATAGTAAAACTGTTAAACAGAATTTCCCATATGGCCCCGTTAGTTTGTTTGCCCCGGCTTTTTAGCCGAATCCCCACATAACCGGATATGCGGCTGTTTTGCTACGTTCTTGGCGCTTCCGTTTTTGCTTTTCACTTTTCAAATGGTTTTCCTTTTTTTTTTTTTTTTTTGTGTAGCTATCGAATTCGTTCTACTTCATTTCGGTTTTCCTTTTTCTTTTGCACCTTTTGTTTTTAGCCACGTGCCACGGAAAGGTAAAAAAAAAACCAGAAAACGCATCCAACATTTGTTGGCACAACTGTCAGTCTGCCCCTGCCCGTGCCCCTACTCCATACCCCATCCCTTGAATTTGTATTGTAATTCGATCGAATTGGATTTTTTCTGTTTTTGGCAGATTCACTTTTAACGGCTGCCGCTTGGAAATTAATTCTTATGCAATGTTTGCACAAATTCGACAAACATCAAGAAATAAAAGAAGCATCAGAAAAAGTGATCTTGAGCGATTCGAGCGACATTTAAAAATGTGGGTCAATGTTTTGGCCAGCGTTTGTTTTTTCTTTTTTCCATTATATTTTCTGCATGAATAACAGTATTTTTTTATTTTTTTTACTGCTCTTGGACTTGGCCATGCAAATGCTGCACTTTAGCTGCAATATTGTATTTTTTTTTAACAGTTAGCGGGTTTTTTTTTGCCAAGACTTGAAATGTGGCATTGCCACACAACTTGCTGCTAATTATGTTGTGTTGGCAATTTAGCCACTTGACTCTCATCATTGCTAGAATCAAGTTTCGGCTAATTTGATACGCTAATAAACCCAGTTTCAGCACTTAACTGTAAACCAATGTGGCAAATGGCCCACTTGGGGCATTAAGAATATGGCGATAGTTAAGCTAAGATTCACCTGAAATTAATACATAATATAATATGCTAAACAAATTGCCAAAATCAATTTAATTGGCATGTTAATCTAGAAACCAAACTGGAAAGAAATTTGGAAATTGGTTAGTGGAATGTTCAGAAAGTTATGTTTGAGTGAGTTGACAAATTCATACATAAGGGGAAAGAGTCAAATAAAGATAAATCAATAAATTAGTCATTAAAAAATATTTTAAATAAACTCACAGAACTACAAAGGTGACGCTGAGTGCCATTTTTGAACACATTTTAAGCCCATTTAAAATGAGGAAAAGCGTTTAAGAAAGTTGTAGAAATGTTGTATGTAACAGGCAGACCCGATAAGTATATATTATATTATATATATAATAATATATTCTTGATTAACATCAACTGACATATCCAACTATCCGTGTGAATAAGACGATCTCAGAGAGAGATTATAAGCGAATATTGAATATAAGTTATCGTATACCAGATTATTTTATTTTATCGATAATTTTTTATTATAAATTATATGCCAATATATTATGGATAAACCGTAAATGTAATTACTGTGATCGATCAAAAACAATCACAGATTTAGTTAACATAAACAAAAACATATTTTCAATTTTAAACAAACTAAATATCGGCAAGACTGCTGTGTATTCAAGAGCTGTCTCGACTAGAACATTCTAACTTATCGAAACCAGAGACACATACATACATATGTACATATGCCACATCTGTGGCAACCTGTCACACACATGAGACTTACAAAGCATTCTTGCATTTCGTATACAACCTTATTGCAGGGCGAGTGCATTGCGCTTTTAAACATCTGTTCCTATTGATTATTCATTCAGCGACTTAGTTGTAAATGGGAATGCCTTCTCGACACACGAATACAAACAGTTTCGAAAGTTTTTTTTTGAATTTCGAATGTTTTTTCTTTTGTTTGAGAAACCCAAAGAGTGGGTTGTTGGTTGCTGCTGGTGCGGGTGAGTGACTCTTCCCTCGTCCCCAACCTTACCCTTAGCCCTACGCACTCAGCCCGAATACAGTTGAAGCTGCCACACGCTGGTTGAGCGTATGTGAAATGTTCTCGGTTCTGTTCAACTTTTCGTGGGTGATCCACGTGCTCGTTAATTTCTTGCGCCGGGTATAAATTAGTCGTTGAACTTTTACTCCAGATTTGGCAGCCAGAGAATTAAATCAAATAAAACGTGATTGGACAGCGAGTGGCTGGCTGCATGACGTTGATGGAACTTTTCCGCGATTTCCCAACGCACTAGCAACAAGAACCAGAGCTACCAGAGCTACCAGAGCTACCTGAGATGCCTGAGGCATGCCCGAGTCGGTTCTAGAGCGCTTCGCTTGTAATCAGTGGCAAATATGTTAAAACGATCGAATATGCTAAAGCGCACAACTGAACAACTGAACAACTCAACACCGAAACCGATATCGAAACACCTCATAACAGGGACAAAACAGCAGACAAATGCAAATTCCGCTTAGACCGATGCCGTTTCTTTTCGAGTCGCTGGCTTAGCGGGGCAACTACGTCAAAGGCATTGGCCGAAACACAAATTCAAAACTCAATGAAAGGAAATTAGATAAGCAGGCATTAAAGCATTTAAAGCATTCAATGTGTATGTGACTGGTAAACAATGCCACCTACCCCTAAATCAATTGCCCAGCAGCGCATAAGATGCTTATGTGCAAATGTACACTCAGAGAAATCAACACTTATGTATTCAAGCACAAGTGTGGTTAAAATGCTGCCAAGGTCGTTTATTTATTAAGCCAGTGAACTTAATTCCAAATTCAAGAACCTTTTCTGCAGTCTTACAATTTTTTAATTTAAAACTGTTTCGTAACGAGTTTTTCTTTACTAAACAAACTTTGTTCGTATTATTTGTTGCTTTAAAGAAATTTAAAAAGAAATTCTTTTTAGACCTTAGTGAAGATTCTTAAATATGTATAAATAATCCTTTTTCCCAAGCATTCCTAATGCAGTTAATGTTGTTTAAAAATAAATATATCAAATTGTATTCGAAGTTTTAAAATCAGATATAAAATAAACTTAAGGACGGGAAGTCTGCCGATCTGAAAAGCCTGTTCGTGATATGGATTTGTGTCATATTTAATAATATTTTATTAAGGAAGAATACAAAATCCAGGAGTAACAACTCTTATCCCTTAAATTTATTTTTTCCATTCCAATTTTTAGCCACGACGATCAGCACTTTTCAGCCAGAATCCGGTTCAATTTCTTATGCTGATTAAAATTATTTTATGATAAAAAAAAAACAGGAAAATTCACATTGAAAATGGGTATAATCTGCAGTTTTGGAAAACCAGGCAGGGGAAGTGGCCAACGGAGTGGCTTAATGCCTGAGCTGCACTCTGCGAGCGGATTCCTCTGCTCTAATCGCTAATATGAATACTAACCCAGTTTGTTTGGTATTTCTTCGAGTGTATGGGCGCGAGTTATACAAAGTATTCAAAGTACTCGGAGTCACACTCAATGTGAACAGATCCAACAGATCCAACAGATCATTACACAGCGGTCAAACGGTCATTGGCCTGCTTCTGCTTGCTGCTTGCTGCTTCAGCTTGCGCATCGGTGTCCAGCACAACGCTCATGTAAGTATCTGTATCTGTATCTGTATCTGTATCTGTATCTGTAGCTGTGCCAGCGACTCTGGCTGTAAATGTATCTGTAGCTATAGCTGTTGGCTGTTGCGAATGCTGCTGCTGCTGCTGAGGCTGCTGCTGCTGCTGCTGTTGCTGCTGCTGTTGCTGCTGCTGAGGCACGTAAGCAGCCTCGGGCATCTTTGAGCATGTGTTGTTTGGAGCCCTACTTACCCATAATTATTAATAAATACAGCTGCGTCACCAGCAGCAACAGCAGCAACAGCAGCAACAACATCGACTTGGATTCCTCAAAATGGAAATTGTTTGAGTGCTCTGTGAAAATTCCGCATTCGATTTGCATAGACGACAAACGCCAGCCGACATTTAATTATTGTGTGTGGACTGAAATATGTTATGAAGTATGTTCAATGCTTGCTGCATCTATTGCCAACTCTGAACTCTGATTGCAGTTTGTTTTTTTTTTTTTGAATTGATTTCATCACTTTCCGGCCAGTCTGTCAATGGCCATTAGATCAAATGCAGCGTAGGGGGCCAAACGAAAGAAATTACAAAAAATAAACGGATGCATAACAAACGCGTTTTGTGGCAAATTGCAAACAAATGACAAATCAATCGGTTGGCAATCAAAAAATTGACTTCCCTGTGGCGCTGGGGCATAGCGATTTTCACCCAATAAGGAAGCAGAAAACAAAACAACCAAGCGACCAACCAATCGACCAACAACAACCAGAAGTTGCAACCAAGCACAACATAAAACGAGCCAGCAGCAGCAGCAACAGCAGCAGCTGAGATGCCGACGAAGACAGAGGCAGATAAGGTAGACGCAGAGGCAGGGGCAGTGGTAGAGGTAGAGGCGGCCCTATAAATCTGTAACCAAGAGAAGACTGGGCAAAGACTGGAAGACTGCGAGACTGGGAGACTGGGCGACTGGCAGACGAGAGCCAGACCCAGAGTCAGAGTCAGAGCTCTCTTTTGGACATCCCATGATGGCCCAGACCAGCAGACCGGGCCAGACCAGTTGCTCTGCCTCCAGCGACTAGTTGGCGCTCGCTCTCTCTGTGTGGCACCGACGAGCGGGGCGCGATACGTGGCAAGGGGTTGGGAGTAGACCAGCTGGGAGGGAGGGGAGGGGGGCCAGCAAATTTCTAGCTTGGATGTAAAAATAACCTCAGCTAAGTTCACTGGGGCGAGGTTGAATGAACTCCATGCCACTGTGTTGGGGGCAACGAAATGCTAAAAAAAAAGTAAACTAAAGTCAGAACGTAGTCACAGGCAACCAACGACTGCGTGATACTCTGTAATAGCAGATATTCCATTTTTTTTATAATAAATATATTCTTGTTGTAAATTGTAAATATATCTTTTGTAGTTAAATAAATTTGAACACATCTGACATATAGTTTAAGCTTCTTAAGATATCATTTTTGTAGTCCTTATATTAAACTGAAGCTTATTAGCTTCAAAACATTAATAAGTATATTCTTATTTGTACTTTTTTAAGCAGATCATAAATAGTTAAATATATTTTAAAAGTGTAATACAAAGAATTATATTATTTTCCAATACGACTTAGATTTATTCTTATCTCAAAAGAATTTAAATTTGTTAGTTCCAATTTTGTCTAGTTCGCATATTACAATATAAATTTTAAAAATGTATAGTTCTTATTATCGATTATTATAAAACTAGAAAAATCATTTTGAATACTTTAAATGAATCTTTAAATATTATTCTAGTTAAAGCTAACTTACAGAAATACTAAGCTAACCAACAAATAATTATAATTTTGTTTTAATGTTCTAAGACTCGATTAACCATTTTGAATAAATTGGACCAATTAATTTATATAATTTTGAGGAAACTCCAACGAAGCTATTAATACTTCTAGAATGCTTTTAAATTTTAAAAGAGTTTTCGAATCGAGATATAAAATTATTATATTCAATTCTAAGATGTTTTTCTATATTCATGTTGCGGCATTGAGCTTAAAGTAAATATGTTTAGTTGCATGTTCCCAAAAGAACTTCAATAATACTTTAATACAGTTTTCTGACTAGATTCACTCAAAGGCGTTAGTGGGCGTGGTCAAACCATTTACTCAGTGCTGCAATCCTGATTCACTCGACTTCGCTGTGAG
This sequence comes from Drosophila grimshawi, assembly GCF_018153295.1. Lineage (NCBI taxonomy): Eukaryota > Metazoa > Arthropoda > Insecta > Diptera > Drosophilidae > Drosophila > Drosophila grimshawi. Next base: position 28,328,022 of record NW_025063098.1, read on the forward strand.
AAACAGCGTACATAAAAATTGTTACACTTTTCCGCCGTGTCGCATGTTTCAAATGCTGCTTGCAACTTGCTGCAGTCAAATATTTCAAAACTGCTTGATGCATAGCGAGAGAGAGAGAGAGAGACAGAGATAGAACGGGCGAGAGAAATACCTGGCAAGAGTCAGCTAGCGTGGGCAGCCCGGATATATCAATGAAGAGATGCCCTTTACTAATTCAATCGGCGACTGCAGTTTCCATTTCTGTCAATTAAACATGTTGCAAATTGCTTCTGACTGCAACAGTCGCAGCCACAGATGCAGATACAGATACAGATACAGATACATTTGCACACTGTCAGCTGGCATACAATTAACTTATCGCGAAAAGTTTCCGGAAACTGACGGCCCACACAATTGCCACTAAGAAATCGCAAGCGACAGTAAAAGCCGAGAAAATGGGTGGGGCTAGGGGGCTGGGAGGTTTTTGGAGGCTCTCTTAATATGTTTGTTGATTTGTTGACATCCAATTAGAGCGATTTCCTTCCTCATTAACAAACACTGGCGCTGACAACAATGACGACGGCAGACTTTTTGAAATTCAACTCAAGCGTCAACGAAATTGTAGCAAACACACAAACACACACACACACAAGGAGAGAAAGAGAGGGAGAGAGAGGAAGAGAGGGAGATAGATACACACACGCACATGAAAACAGAGCAAATAATAAATTAGCAGTCGACTTTGTTATACTCTGATCTTAGTGCAATATAGCCCGTCTTGACTGTCTCCAGTGTGTGTGTGTGTGTGGAAAACTAAGGGAAAACCCCTTTTTTAATATGAAAAACAAATGGAACTAAACATTTACAAGTTCAGAATCAAAATCAATTGCTTGCAACAGTTTTGAATCAATTACAATATGTGTGCAACACATTGCAGGTTGTTCAAAAAGATATTTCAATCATTTCTTTTTAACTTTCAAAAATAGTCATCAAATTTGTTTATAGCAAATATTGTCTATGGTTTTTAAACCTAGCTATTTTTTATAAACTTGATCTTCTTTTGTGTACTATTAGCAAATATATTCTACACTACAACTGTTAATTTCTTAATATATTATTTATTTGATTAAATTACATGCTCTTTTTCGCTTGGCGAACAGTGTATATAAAATTTGAGCTGCACGACAGACAATTACGAGAGCTGCTGCCATGGAGACATTGTTAGTGATGGATACGATGCATTTTCATAGACATGCCATCATCATCATCATTATCATCATCATCATAATCATCATCATCATCATAGTTGCTTCGCAGTAAAGCTCTGCCCCTCGCAACGCTACCTATAAGAAACGCACACTGACACACACTGTTGCAATTAGAGCTGGCTGCGAAGAGTACAATAAACCCAGTTGGCAGCCAGCACACACATCACACACACACACACACTCACACACACAACAATAATCGGAGTCGTGGGGTTTTTGAACTTGCCACGAGACTTAGGGTCTCCCATCTCCAGCTCCAGCTCCAGCTCCTTCCACATATGAGGCTGCCTTTTTGCTACGCTTGTCTTTGACTTTGATTGCCTGGTTGTGTGTGTGTGTATGCGTGTGTGTGTGTATAGTGCTTTTATAATGCTGGCGCCGTTGTCGGGTTTATGGCAAAACATTTAGCACAGCGTTTAGCAGCCAAATGACTTTACTATTGATGCCAATGCGAACGCTGTGAAAAGTGAAAGTTGCAAGCCGCTGAGAAGCAGTGCGGCAAAATTGGGACAAACCCAATCCAAACCCAAACGAAGAGAAGAGTATTGCTAGATTAATAATATCCTATTTTATTTTACACGTATCCTTTTTCGCCATTTAATTTGTCTGAGGTGAAGCACACTGCTGAAGTGTCTCTGCTTGCAGATATTGGAGGATCTTAATATATATTTTAATGATGAATAATTATCAGTCTGATGATGATGAATCATTATCAATTTGATGATGATGAATCATTATCAGTGTGATGATGATGAATCATTATCAGTCTTTAAGATTGCTCATGTCAATAAATGCATAATTCTTTTAGCTTTTCACATTTCTGTGGCAGGTTCACGAAATCTATTTATTGATTCCGTTCTCAAGTTTCTTCACAGTTTAGTTTGCTATATATTTTATTTTTCTGCTTAAGTATTACTCTGGATTCATTCACTTTGAGTTCCTTCAAATGTATTTATACTTGCTGAAAGTAGTTTCCTCTGTCGGCCTTTCCCTTTATTGTAAAATAAACATTTTATACTGGGAGCTGCAAATCGAACTTTTCTTTATCTTGAAAAACTCATTTTAATTTCTCATTAAGCAAGTCAAAACTTTGCATTTTAGGTAAGTATAATTATATTTTTTTGTTCTTTTGCTTTATAAATTACACAGCTTAAGCAACAACATTAAACTGCCCACGACAATTGAAGGTGAACCCCTTCAACCCCATTTTGAAAGTCAGGGCAGCCTCTGCCTCGACTGCATCAGCTCATTTGCTTTTGGTGAGGCATATTAAATGGGATACAAAATGAATCGATAAATTAAATGAAATGCACACTTTTCGTTATGGATTCCATTTCATTGTGAGAGAGTATCTCAGTGACAAGTATCCCCCTGTTTCAGGGGAGTTCTGCTCTGTGCTGGGCTGGGCTGGGCTGTGATGTTCACAATAGGTCACAACACTACATAAGTATCTGTCAGCTGTACATGTATATATATATAAATATATATATATATATCTGTGTGCACATCATGTAATCATGATATAATATATACATAAGTGCACTGCGATTAGTGTTTCGACAATCGTCGAGGCCAGAAACTTACATATGTAAACAAAGTATGTGTTACGCTCACACATAATGTCATATTATGGAGTGGATTGGGTTTTTTGTGGAGTGCCTTTTACATGGCTGTTGAATGGGAAATCTAAACATATGTATTACACACACACACACTCACAAATATGAGAGTTTGTGCCCCTGAATGGGGAGTAGTAAAGGCAACAAAAAAAAAAGAAGAAAAAACGAAACGAACCAAGGGAAACATAGATGGGACGAGGGTGAGGGGTGTTGGTGTGGAATAGCTAGACACATGCCGGGGCACACACAAATACAGATACAGATACACAGCTCCAGATATACACAGATACAGATACAGATACAGACACACACAGCGAGAGTGGCAAGTGGCAGGGCGGTTGTCGTTCGCTTTTGGCACGTTGAACGTTGAACAATGTTGTTGCTGGCACACAAAATGGGGGGTTGATACCCCAGCTAATCCCCCTGGTGTTTACCCCTCGTTGTTGCTGCTGTTGTTGCCGATGATGATGTTGATAATACGACACATAAAAGCTGCGACGCTTGCGCTCACATCCTGCGAACCTATTCGCATTTCATATACTTACATCATTGCGCTGGTGTTTGTGTGCTGCCCCTCACATGCTCCACAAAGGGTGTCTCTCTCTCTCTCCCTATCTCTCTCTCTCTCTGTCTCTGTCACTGTGTGACTGTGTGCCCCACTGTGCGTGTATGTGTGTGTGTGAGTCGACAAAAAGAATTACATTTAAATACATTAAATTGTGTAAATAATATGCTACACATGTTGCCAGTTCATTAAATACATGCCACAGAGATACATGCCCCCGACATATGTAAGTGCCCAGCACACATACAGCACATACAACATTTCTTCTTTTTATTTTCTTTTTTTTGTTGTTGTGTGTATGTGTGTGTGTGTGTCTTGTGTCCCTGTATTTTTGTTGCATGTGTGTGTGTTGTTCTGCTGCTGTTTTGCTGTTCATTTGACCAGCAATTTATTTATGGCTGGATTTTTTCTGCTCTCTTCTGCTTTTATTATTTGTTACTCCCATTTTTTGTGCACTCTCTATTTGGTTGGTGTTGTCCTGCTGCTGCTGTGTGCTGCTCGCCTGCTGGCGTATCCTTTAAATGCAACTTGTGCGACATTGGGCCAGCCTGATTGAAGCCACTGCGAGCGCCTTTGATCCTCTTAAGCTAATTAAATGTACCAGTTTGCGACTTCAAGCGTGCTCCAAACTCAACATCAAAGCGCCACTTAAGTGAGTTTATAATCTTCAAAGCTCCAGAAATTCATATGGAACAGGCGTTCAGCATGATCCAGCTGCGTGCTGCATACTTTTAGGCGAGCAGGACCTGGTCAGAGGTTACCTTGCCACACTCTTATTCTGGGCATCATAGTTATGTAATCAAATGTGCAACACATCTTATGCATAGTTGATATATATGCAGTTGACATAGAGTTGATCGAAATTGAAAGTCGAATCGATAAAGCTACTACATCTTTATCAAATGTTTTCACTTCCGTTGATATAATATTGAAACTTGCTTTGTATTCGTCTATAAGCCACATTAGTTGGAGATTACTGTATCATATAGCTGTCATAGAAGCTGATTGAGTACTTTATACTCACTACACACATTTATATTAACCGTTTCAGGACCATTATTGCCCAAGACATCATTGTAATATATCTTGATATATTTCTTGAGTGATTCCATTTACATTGTTTCTAATAATATGCATTGTTTGTAGTCATATCAAGAATAATACGAGCTCAAATACCATTTAAGACATGCAAAATGAATGCGGTCAAAACCCAATTATAAAAATAAAATGAAAATATTTTTAAAGCAATAATATTTTTAATAGCAATAAGAAGACAGTTCAAACAAATTTAAAGAAATATACCAAATCTAAATTATAGAAATATTAATAAATATAAATAATACTCAAAATAGATATGCATTTTTATAGTTTTTAAACCATGTGCTATAATAAGACTCACCTGAAACAAATAATTTTGTACATTTAAAGAAATATAGCAAATCTAATCATAGAAAAAACTTCTCTAGAAATATTAACAAATATAAATAAATATAATAATACAATGCGGATAATAACTTTTATAACTTTTAATAAATTCACTTTTATTTTTAACCCAAGATAAGACTAAAAAATTATTTATTAAAAAATTTGTACGTGAGCAGTTTTCTCCTGTAGTCCTGTTCTCCTGCAAGGGCATTGAATATTCGTTGTGCGCTGATTAGAAATGCTTTCTAGATTTATTTTATGTATTTGCACTTTAGTTTTGTTTTGCCCGCTTGAATGTTGCTTAGCGTTGGGGTCACAGCACCCGTTGGTCGCCACACTCGCACACGTGTGTGCATAAAAGCCACCCTAATAATGTGAGAGTGTATCAGTGTGTGTGTGTGTGAGTGTGTGTGTGGGTGTGTGTGGGTGTCATGCGCACAACATAGTTCAGACTGTGCTAATGCATACCGAAGCTTGCTGTGGATTTCTTATCGCCTGTTTGCTTCTAATATTGAAATTCTCGGCACGCGCAAATGTTTAGAAATTTCTAACACGTGTGTTTTGCCCGTGTCTGTGTGTGTGTATGTGTGTGTGTGTGTCGTTAAGGTATTAGAAATGTTTTTTACCTTTCGCTTTTCATTGGGGCATTTGTGTGTTTGAAGCTCACCTGCGGGAAAGTGCGCCCGAAAAGCGTGCTATGATTTTTCCTGTGTCCCCGTTGCTCACAGGTAAATTATGCAATCCTTGTCCGTGCGGCATGGCAATGCCATCAGCGACAGGTGAGGCCAAATATAATAAATACAAACACTGACACACACACACACACAGACAGTGGGACAGACAAATAGGGCTGCTTAACTTGGCGCTCATAATAATGGATTTTTCATATATTACAACAAGGCGCACAGCATTTTTGTTGTTGCCCCAAAGCACACACAAGCAACGAAACAACAACAACAAAAACGCGCACACATTTAAAGGCGGCATATATTTTATGTGGCAGCTACTACATTTTATGTTGGCGCAAGTTTTACTACACACACACACACACACTGGCAGGCACAGTCAACAGTTGTATTTTACTGTTATAACTAAAACTATGAAACTATAGTGTTTCAAAACTAACAGTATTACCATACCAAGCTAACAGGTGCCCAGCGTTGCAAGCAGCACAACAAACTATCTCTCACTGCCCACCAAAATAGTTGCTCTCTCTCTCTCTCTCTGTGCGTGTGTGTGTGTAATTCAATATATATATATTTATATATAAATATATATGTGTCCTGCGCGCTTGGCACACAAAAACTACACATGTGTGGCATCTAAGAAGCGCCAAGAGGCTGCCCCAACCAGCGTTGCTCCAGAAACCACATCACAGCCCGTGCAGCTAAGCAACCCCTAACCTAACAGCCCAACAACCCCCAACTCTGTGAATATCCCAAAAAGCTGAACCAAGTCTCTCTTTACGGAATGTTTAATAATAGTTAATAAATGTGAATTTAGTCAGAGTCAGCAGCATCAAATTGTTTTCGACAGTCTACAATCTACAGTTAGTTTTATTGTTGCAAGTAATTTCTATAAACTTCGATTAGCTTTCCCCATTTCCAACAACAACTTCTTTAAGACTTACTCCTCTTAGTTTCTTGGCTAAGCAACCCGGCAACGCTTAACCCCTTGCATAGCACATGCCCCACGTTGCAAGTACTCAATGCGAAAGTTATTTGAACAACTTGCCTAAGCAAACCCCAAACTCCGCCATGAAACAGTTTTTCATAGCATACAACTGAGCGCTGAGTAAAAGACACCCCCAGATGTGGCAGCTTTAGGGGTCGCTGGCACCCGTGGCACAGTAAGTGAAAGTAACCCTCGGTGTGGCAAAGAGTTGGGCGCATAGAACTTATCAATAGGACGCAACAACCAGCGACAGCAGCATTCCACATTCCTGCCACATTCCGCACATTTCACCATGTGCCGCGTGTCTAAAGAATTTTTGGAGCCAGCAGAAAAATACCGTCATTAGGCCAGCAGCTGCACACAGGCAGCCGGCAGCAGGCTGCTGACATTCCAATCTGATGACGCTCTTGCTCCCCAAAATAAAAATATGTTGTCACACATACCGAAGGCAACAAAAACAAACAAACAAACAAAACAAAATGTATAAATGTATAAATAAATAAGAAATGAAGGGAATTTGGCGCCCAGTGGCGTTCCTTGGGCAGCTTTCCCCATGGCAACATTGGCCAAGGCGAAAGTTTAGAACGCGCTGGGCCCAGGCGACCAGTGGTGGCAGCAACACGACAACTTACAACATTCCAGCTCAGTCCGGAAGTTGGCAATCGCATTTACTTCCGGTTGGTCGGCTGCTGTTCGAGCTGGCCGCCTGGTAAGTGAAAATGCAGCAGTTCCGCATGTGTGGCAGACTTTGGCGCTTGCCACCAGACAAACCGTTGGAGTTGAAACGGGCGTGGCCATACAGCTATTGATCCACTGCATGTGCCGCATGCGGCGTGCAGCATAAATTGCAGCACATATGCTGCGACAAATTGCCGCATCTTAAACTGAAGCCCGGACCAGAGTTGAAATTACAGTTTCAAAATGGCGCCCGCTTCTTAAAGTGCCAACTTGTGGCTCTAAGCGAACAGGTGCCCAGCGCCAACTGCACGGCTGCAGCCATTTAATAAATGTGTGTAAAAATGGCATTAAACACAAATTGTAAAGCGACCAACGAAAACAAACAATAAACAATTCGAATTTGGCATACCCTTTCCGGGCGGAGTTCGACTGCTGCTGAAACACATGTCTAATCATTAATTCAAAGATGTCGTAAATTCAACAACTAAATAATACTTTAAAGCTGTGCACTTAGTGATTATAAATTGAAATTAAATTAATTAATATTAATGTAGTAAACATTATGTGTGAGTGAAATAGTTATTATACATACAGAAATATAAATATTAAATATAATAAAATATCATAAGAATTAAACAGTATATATTATTATCATAATTATTATTAATTCAGTATTAAATATTATCTATTTTTATTATATAATATTATCTGGATTTTATACGAAAAGTTAAATTCCAAATCTGAGATCCTTGCGCTCATATCAACTCAGCACTTGAGGCTGATCAAGGATATACACCTTTCCCTCCGCTTGTTACATAATGTTACACAAAACCATTATACCCTGTTACACATTTTTAATGCGTTCAAAGTATAATTAATTTATTTTATTTACTTTATTTTAAAGCATAAAGTGAATACTATGATTTCAATTAAAATCGCATTTATTTTATTCCATTTATTTATTATCATTCCAAGCTTACCTTACCCAGCGGAAAGTGTATAATTGTATAAAAAAGGGTTGCACCTATGGCTCTCGACACACACACACACACACACACACACACACACACGCACACACTCTCTCTCTCTCTCGCCAACTTGCCACACACATGCTACATTCTTGGGGCTGATTTAAAAAAATACTTTCGAGCTGCAGCAAGCAGGCAAACAGCTACACTTGCAAGCTATTCTAGAGTAATACAAAAAATACATTTATTTGGCCAAAAAAAAGGCGAAAAAAAATTAGGCAGAGTAAGTCGCAAGTTTGTTTTTGTGTCGAAATCGTCGTCGGCATATTTATCTGTGACTTTTATGGCCACATTTAGCACATCATTAAAACGTCAAGTCATCAATCTTCTTACACATTCGAACAGGCTCGCAGCCAAAGGCGGGCCATGGGCGCCACACACACACACACTCACACACACACATACACGAACACACAAGAAATTCGTCCTGTTGCCCTGCAGCCTAACAATTTCGGCAATCTTTCGCCGTTTCTCCTTTTTTTTTTGGCGCAAAACGTGGCCTAAAATGTATTCCATTGCTGTGTGGCCCTCTGGCTGGCCTAAACAGGCATTAGAAAATTTCCATTTTCGTCACACGGTGTCAGGCCAACAGGCGCCCCAACAAAGCACCCCAATGTGCCCCAACACAGCTGGTACACTGAGAGAAAAAATTTAGCAGGCATTTTACTAATTGCACGAAAAATGCAATTTTACTGTAAAACAGATTTGATTTATTAATTTGGAAAGTGAATTATATATTAAATAACTATTTTTATTATATATATAAATATATAAATATATATATACTATAAAAAAAATGTTTGCCATCTTCAACGATCTTTTATTGAGTCTTGGGAACACAATATTGTATTCAGAATGTGAACCAGGTTGACCAATCGAGTAGAATCAACCAAAACTGCTTCGAAATAAACTCCTTTAAACAAATAACAACGAGCTGCTTTTGACGACTGTCTGCAATTTAGACCCTGTTTGTTTTTCTCAGTGTAGAACAGCTGAGCGCGCTCACAGGCCGCATTCCAATCTCCCGCTGCGGCTTGCTTGGCGCCTGTGCCGCAGATATTTGCCTTGAAATGTTAGAAAAACGAAAATTGCGGCATTCCGAATGTGTGTTGCTTAGGAGCGTGCTTAGAAAACGGCGACGTCGACGTTGGCGCTAACTGTTGGCCATAAATTTCGCATTTTAATGCGAAAACAGTCAACTTGGCGACGTCGATTTGCAGCAGGCGCTCAGCACCAGCAGCAGCAGCAGCAGCAACACCAGCAGCAGGAGCGATTTGCTAACTAAGAGTCCTTTGTGGCAAGGACACATGCGCAGTGAGCGCATACAAGCGTGGGAGCCACTAAAATAATGGCAACGCCCACTTCGGTCGGTGCTTATGGCACACATTTTGGTCCATTTGTCTGCGTGGCGGAGATCCAACTTACTGGCCAACTTTGGGTGCCTATTACCCATACGATAATGATAAGAAATTTTTATGCTCGCTCACGTTGCCGAAACACAGGCGCCACAAATACAAATACAACACACAAATGGATACATATATATACATATATATATATAAATATATACATATATATTACAATATTTCGATAGATATATGTGTGTGTCTCCATATATATATTATCAGTGTACAATTTTTGGCGCCAAAATTCTCTAGTGCATTCGGGCTGCGTGGGCGTTGTGTGTCAACGGAGAAAAAGAAATATTGTAGATTCTGTTAGCAGGCGAACAGAAATTGCGAGTATGCAGCCAGGACACAAACAGACACATATTTAAGGACCAAATGCTGCGCAGCTGCACAGAGAGAGAGAGAGAGAGAGTCAGCGCTTGCCATATAGAGTGAGAGAGAGAGAGAGAGATGAGAGAGATTAGAGCAGTAGAGAACTGAAGTAATATTATATTTAACGGAGCTGCAAAAAACAAAAATTTATACAGTGGGCTGAACTGAACTATTTTAAATCAATAAACGTGCTATGGAAAAGTTGTCTCATAAGAAAATACTCAGACAAGTCATAGTTATAAAGAGAGGAAGCAAATTATAGCAAATTTGTTATATTTCCCAGCCAAAAGTGCCGCTTATTAATGTCATTTCTCAAGTTCATTTAAGTTCCTGTCACAACAAAAATCAAATAGGAGTAAAGGTGTTCAGTCTTCTGAACAGATTGAATTTATTATCTTATATAAAATATAAAATATATTATGTAAATATAAAATGAGCAAGGAAATATATACATTTCAAAAGTCATAATAAAAGTAAAATTTATTCTGAAAAATATGTAGAATTATAGAAAAAGTTATGATTGTTTTCTAAGCACACAAAAGATTTTCATGAGAAATTAGTTAGAGGGTTAAATTGACTCACATCACAATCAACAAATTATAATTTTTGAAATTAAAGTTATTATTGTAGATACATATCTTAAGGAATCTAAAGCCATTAAGCTATTCCCATTTCGTTTATTTATTTGTACTCCATCTTAGCACCCACATTGGCAATTTATGCCATTGTGCAACAACCACACGGTTGGCATTGGTGTGGCTTGTACTTTGTCAAAAAAGCTGAGCTCCAACTTTGTAAAGCGCTGCCTGTAATTGGGGATAGAGCGAATACATTGTTGCCAACTTGGCGTCCCTGCAAGCCTAATACCTTTTACAGGAATTTGTACTACGACTACACCGAAATTTACATGAAACATGTAAATACGCAAGGGCAACCCTTACAGCAGCGGAACCCAACCAACAACCAACCACCATCAACATGTAAAATGTGCGCCGTATTTTGTACAACACGTGGCTGGTTGGCAAGTTTGCATTGTAATTGTTTTCACGTACTGCTCTGACTCTGCTCTGACTCTGACTCTGCTCTGTTTGACTGCTCTCTGGCTGGGCTACCTTCTGCTCCAAGGTTCGCTGGGTCCCTAGTACAAGTTTGCATATTTCTAAATTCTAAGCGCATCTGTTGAGCGAAGGGCTGTTCCCTGCAGGCTTCTAAGCTGAAAGCGAGAGTAAAAAACCACGCTGCAGACGCACCCTCAACATTTACGAGTGTTTAGCATAAAAAACAAAAACAACAAGATCTGAGCCCATACAAAGCAGTATTATGGCAGCTGAGCATGCTCGGCTATGCGTTGCCCTGTGCAGCACGGAAATTGTCGACTTTTAATAAAGGTTTTCTTTTTCATTTTAAATAAAATCACTTAAAGTGTTTTTGGTTTAGTTTGTATGTGAGATTATCAAGGCATATGAATAAGTGAAATAATAAAATAAATGAAGCTTTGGCTTTTTCTCGACTTGTGATATTATTTTTATTGTATCAAAGATCAATTTTTAATAATATGATTTATTTATACTTATTGACTTGCTCCAATTTGCTCAGTGTTTATATTAGAGAACCGCGTTAAATAAATAACTATAAATATTTCAAATTAGTTTCCATGTGGAATATTTTTTGAGATTGTAAAATTTTTTCTAAAACTTTATTTTTTTCTTTTCGTTATTTATTTATTTTTATTATTTTCTTTTTTTTGCTATGCCAATTTATTTTATTGTCTTTTTACTTTTATATTTACATTTGTATTTTACTTTACTAGAATTTAATTATAAGTAAATTGGTATTTTCCGACCTTTTTAATTTAATTTTATACACCATCCTACATCGATAACTATAACTACAATATTATACAAAATGTATTCGCTTAAATATTGATTTATTTTTATTTTTAAATCGAATTATATTATCTTAATTCTTATAATAATTGCTTTCTATTTATTGAATGAATATTTGATTTACATAATTTTCAATTTAAATACACTCGCTCTCCAACCCGTAAAAAGCAAGTTAAAATATCAACACACCCATTCCACACACACACACACACACACACACACACACCCATTACACACACAAACACACACACACACACACACACACACACACACATACATACATAATATGTGGTATTACTGGCTGCGCCTCTTAGCCAAAAGAAAAGAATGAATGAAAGTAGAAACGAAATCATTTCCTCGATAACATCAACACAATCTCATAATAGAGAGAGAGACTGTAGACAATTGGCACCCCGACCGCAGATCCTGAAAGGATCTTTTCACTTTTTTTCAAGCATTCTCGGTTTCTTTTTTTATTTATTTTTTTTCGCGGCTGCCACACTTCCTGGGGCACAAGATGCTGCAATTTGAGGGTGCCTCAATCATCTTTCACTTTCAATGAGGCCACAAAACAAACGAAAAAAAAAAATAACAAAAAACACAATGAAATTATAGAAAAAAAACGCATAGAAATAAAAAACACGAGGACCTCAGTTTTTTTTCTGTTTTTATTGTATGCAAAAGACTGGAGGACATCTGAGGGCGCCATGTGGTGCGTGCCAGGAGTGAGGATGGGTTTCTTCTCTTCTTTTTTTTTTTGTATTTTGGTATTTTACATTATATTTTTTATGCCAAACGGATATGCGATATGCTTGGGCGTCAATCTTTTGCTCTATGCCCAAGTCAATGGCTTTTGTGGTCGCGCTTAGCACGCGTCCTTAATAGGCGCAGGAGCAGGAGCAGCAGCAGCAGCAGCAGCAGATGGAGTCTTAGGCAGTTGGCAGCTGTTGGGTCTTGGGTACTTTTTGCATATGCTGCAGCTGCTTTGAATGAATTGAGCGGCTAACGCCCCCTTCCACCCGCCCCCCGTCAATGCAGCTACTGGCCAGCAAATCAATCAGTTGTCCACTTGAGCGCTGAGTCCTGGTCCTGGTCCTGGCTCTGGTTCTGGTCAATATAAGCTGATCCTGGCTGCTCTTTGCCCTACCTGCACTCACCTTTTTGCGCACACACCTTTCCAATGTTAATTGTTGTCAACGGCATTCGTCACACTTTTGCCCGGCTGCTGGACAATGGCCAGGACGAGGTCCTTTTCGGCGTTAATAATGCGATTTGCATTTCCCTTTCCTCTTGGCCTTGGCCCGTGGTGTCCTTGTTTAGCCTGCTGTTTGATTGAGTTGTCTTCTTAATCCCGCACCTTTCACAAAACTATGTCCTTTTGTGGTGTCCTCTACTGTCCTGCTCCGGATGACATTTGCTGCGGCAGCCTAACTGCAATTTTTGTTTTCTTTTTGATTGACAGTTTAAAATGCCAGTGGACCATGGCTGCAAGAATTTACAACAAAATGGTCAATTAAATAAAGACTTCATTGTTCATATTTAATAATATCTAAAGCTATATATATATATATATATATAACAATGTTTCTAAGTTTAAGATTACCTTTAGAGGCTCTTCAAAAATAAGGTGTTTTAAATATTAAAACAATATCATTAATATCATTATCATTATCATTAAGCTAGTATAATTGAACATATACATATAGTTAATATTATGAAAATACATTTAAAATGCATAAACTTTAAAATAACTAACAGCATTTTATACATTTCAAGCAGAAAATGTTTTAATATTGTAAAAATAACACGTATTTATCTTATGTGTATATATGATTTACCTATTTCGTTTCGTTGTTTCTTTTATTAAAATATGTATACTAATACTAATACTGTCCAATCATAAAAATAAATATATATTTGAGCTAAACATACCAAAAACATTATTAAACAAAATATACTTAGTATTTTGTGTCAAAGTGTCAAATGCTTCAGCTATTTAAAAATCATTAACAGATCATATTTTGCCAAACAAAAAATGTGTTATTATCACAGAAAAAAATAGGAAAAAGAAATCCACTTATTGCCGAAACCCGGGATTGAACCGGGGACATTTAGATCTTCAGTCTAACGCTCTCCCAACTGAGCTATTTCGGCACTCTTATTGCTTGAACGCTAAATGTCGTCTAGAGGCACGCGAGCAACGAATGCTCAACGAAGCCAAACAAAATTTATCTAATCAAGCAAGCAGCAAACCAAAATAGAACAGTCAAGCAAAAAGCAAAAACAAAAAAACAGCGGCAATTGCGAAGCATACAAAATGCGTTTCTAAGCACACGATTATAAGTACATATTGTGTGTGTGTGTGTGTGTGTGTGTGTGTGTGTGTATGTGTGGAACTTTTGCTATTTTATCTGGTGTGTTGTTCAGTGTCAGGGCTCACAGTATGTGTTGTGTGTTTGTTGCCAAATCATGTTTGTTCCGCCATGGATACCGCATGTGGCATCTAATGAACTGTTGTTGGGGGCGGGGTAGGGGGCGGTGTGTGTGTGGGTGGAGGGGGCGACGGTTGCTGTAATGTCACACACACACACACACACACACAAACAAACACATAGCATTTTTAGCTTTGGTAACAAATCAGCCAGCGACCAAACCAGAAATGTTACCCGACTGGGAAGCTGAGAAGCTGAAGCCAGAAACAGAGACGGAGACTGCGACGGTAACAGCGACTGCGACTGAGGCTAAGGCTGAGCTCTCGCAGTCGGGAGGCGCTTTGGCTTTGGCTTTGGCTTCGTGTTGTCGTTGTAAAAATGTTTGCTTGCACGCTTTCCAATGGTTGCTGCTGCTGCTGCGGCTGCTGTTGCTGCTGGTCGTGCTTTGCGGTCGTTGCCCTGCTGTGACGTCACCGGTTCAATGGCAAAATGTGACCCAGATTGTCTGAGCTGCTGCACAACTTAAGCTTCGGCTCATAGCACCTTTCAGCATGCCTGTGTGTGTGTGTGTGTGTGTGTCTGTGTGTGTAACTCTTTAGAACTAAGAGAGCGAAAGCGAAGACAACTAAGAGCGGCTTGCCTGAGAGAGCTTGTAAGTCGAGCTGTGCGCAGACTTTGCCCTTGGCTGTAACCCTTTGATATTTTTTCTTTTTTTGTTTCTTGGACGCATTCCCTCTACCTCTCTCTCTCTCTCTCTCTCTTGTTCTCTTCGGAAAATGGGGCCACAGCGACACTCCTGGTGGACTTGTCAGCCAGCGTCGTCGTCGGCGGCTGCACAATTGTTTTTGTTGTTGTTGTTGTTGCTGGTGTGTGTGTAATTATGGCCATGCATGCGCCCTGCAGTCGAAGCTGGCAACTCCGCTGAGAGTCGTCGGCGGCGGCGGCAGTGTTGCGTGTAATTTGTTATTTTATTTTATTGTTATTATTACCGCATGCGACGTGCACTTTATTTTCATTACCAGTTTGGATTCTTTTCATGCCATACTACAACCAACCTCACGAGTAACTTTGTATGCATATGCAACTCTACTCTCTCTGTCACACATACACACAAATACACAGAGGCACATACACACACAGTTTGAGCGCATCTAATGTATGCATCGGGAATTGCCTGCCAAGAAGATGGGGATATTGCACGTGTGAATGTTCCAACTGGGGTGGGGACAACGCCTGGAATGGGCAAAGGGGAATGGGAAATGGGGAATGGGAAAAAAGTGGAGTCGCTTGCACGGCACGTTTGGGGAGCACCTACAAGTCTAATTGGAAATGCATAAATGGAAATTGATGACGATAAATAAAATTGTTCATATTCCCATTCTCATATACCCAAATACAGTGGGCGCTACAAAATTGGAACTGCCACAAATAAAAAATGACTACAAATTATGTATAATCGTCATTTTAAAAAGCTTTAATAAAACTTATTTCACAGTGAAGATGAAGAAAAAGTTAAATAATTAATAAATTCAATGAATATACGAAAAAATTATTCATTTAAAAATTCAATGAATTAAAAAATGGTATTTAATATTCTACATTATAATCTTAACTTTTGTTCTTATTTATTTTTTAGATAAAAGTCACCTTTCTAAAATCAAAAAAAAAAAAAAAAACTTAAAATGTCTATGACGTTTTACAAATTATGCTTACCTCATCTAATATATATAATTAAAATAAAAACCACTCAATGACTAATCAACCAATTGCTTAATCTATATTAATATTGTGGATGGATAGAAAATAGAAAAATTCAATCGAATTCACGTTTTACACTTCAAGTCCCCCCTTGCCAAGGCCCTATTTCCATAATAATTCCCACAACTGTCGCTGTCTCTGTTTCGCTTATGAGAAAGTCACCCAAGTGTCCAAATGTCAATTGAGGCTAATAATGTTCGCAACTTGAATGCGCGTCAATCTGAGCAATTTTGTGCAATTCATTAAAGCGATTTTGATTCTGATTTCATATTGCTGTTGAGCAGTTAATTGCGCTTTTAACGATTGACTGCGGTAATGCGCTCTTTTATTGGCTTCTCTTAACCACACACACACACACACACACACACAAAGTTGAAAAGCCCCCTCTCCCTTCCCCTTTCCCAATCGCATTTGAGCTTGTAATATTCTCATGGCACAAGGCGACTCGTAAGAGAGAACAAACACAAAAGAGAAACAGCCGCCTCTGCCGCCGGTAGGAGCTTTGAGTGTGTGGATGGGGAGGGGGCAGTTTTCAGCTCACTCACAAAATTAACAATATTTTTTTATAAACAAGTTATAAACAATGTTTGTCTAAACAGTGACAAACACACACACACACACAAGCACACGCACTTCCACTGCTAGATGAAAAACCAGTTCACGACGCTGGCGCTCAGTCGCGCTCTCTCCCACAAAGTCACATGGCGCTGGGCACCCAAATGCATTACATGTGAACGTCGCGACGTCAACGTCGACTTTGGCAGCGACGTCGACATCATACGCCGCATACTTCCGCATTATTGCAGCCGCCTGCATTGCATGCTGTTATTGCTCTCTCGATCGCTCTGTTCCTCTCTCTCTCTCTCTCTTTGGTGAGCTCGCTCTCTGCGTGCGCCTCTCTCTCGCGAAAGTCAGCTGATTTTGTTTTGCTTGAACTTTTGCCGGTTACGCTTCGGCGATCGCCGCGCTCTCTTCACTCCCCTACCCGTTTTGTTTGTTTGGTTTTGCGGGATCGAAAGCTCAAAACTGTTGCTCTTTATATATATTAGCATGTCAGTTTGCAGGCTGCAGCGCCGACAGCGACGGCGACGTCAACGGCAATGGCGACCCTGCCCAATGTCAATCACAGCTCTGGCCCTGGCCCCCGAGCACGAGTTGGCTTACAAAGAAGCAGGCCAAAAGCAGGAGGAACGTGTTTCCAAACCCATTACAACGAGCTCTTCAATCTGCCACTCTACACGTATGTATGTATGTGTCTGCGTCTGCGTGTGTGTGTGCGTGTGTGTGTGCGTCTTTATGAGTGAGCTTTACGTCTGTCGCCGCTAGCACAACTACAACAACACGGCTGTTGCATGGATTACACGGACAATGAAACCCAAAAAAAATAATACATTCAAATGTACAACACATACATATATATAAATATGTTTGTAAGTATATATATGTATATATGTATATGCTTATAGGTGTAATCATGTTCTTTTCTACAGTGATCGCTCAAAGATTACATCGCTTCTGTTGTAAAGGCGAAGGTGTTCTTTGCTTTGCGCTTAAAGGCTTAACAAAAATGATTATTTAATAATTTATTTGTGAAATCTGGAGATTAATTTTATAATGAACCTTAAAAATAAAATAGCTGAAAAATGTTCATGATGATCTGGAAAAAATAGTATCTTCAAAAATGCTTTAAGAAAACAGATCACAAAAATTCGGTTCTCAAATTCAAGGCGTAAATCGACTTTTAAAATTATGATTTTTATTTATATCTCAATAATACAATGTAAAAAGAAGAGTTTTAGTTTCAAATTTGGATAATGAAAATTAAACTTATCGTTTTAAAATTATTATTTTTGTTGTTGACAATTCCCACATTTAAGTGATCACTGTACTTATATTATACAAGTACTTAACACAAGAAAGCCGCCAAAAAAAAAAAAAAAATTGAGAAATATATTTACGCACATAGAATCGAAACGCACTCAACGTGGAGCCATTGTATTTATGCGTGTGTGTGTGTGTGTGTGTGTGTAAGGTGTGTAAGGGTGTGTGTGTGTGTGTGTGTGTGTGTGTGTGTGCTTTTGGGGCTTGCCTCCAACTAGTGAACACAAGCTTGGTTACAGCTTGAATGGTATTCTGCCTGTTACACGCTGCATACATACACACATGCACACACGCACACACACAAGCACACACACAAGCACAACACACATGCACAACACACATGCACAACACACACTTACATATGGCTTTTTTTTTTCTTTTTTTTTTGTTTTTTTTTTGTTTTTTTTTTTGGGAGGTGAATGGCCGCAACTGTCGTTGCCACTTTGGTAACACCGTGGCGCATTAAACGTAGCAGCCGCGACGGCCAAAAAGCCAAAGAAGCCACAGCGTCGTCATCAAGTTGGCCAAGCCGAGCTCAGCTCAGGCCTTTTTGGCAAGAGGGGCGTAGATTGGAGGAGGGGTGGGGGGTGAGGGGTGAGGGGCTGGTGCCCAATGTTTAATTTACTTTGCATTTGTTTGGCCAAACTCCAGCAACGAAGCTGAGTTTTTGGCTTACGATGATGACGCTGACTGACTGACTGACTGACTGACTGAGAGATTGACTAACTGACTAACTGGCTGAGTGACTAACTGACGACTGATGGCAGACGTAACTCACGCGTTTTTATGGCCACACAAAAGTCGAGTTTGCCGTTTTAGGGTTTTTCTTTCGCTTCCCACACTCTGATTCCCACTGATCCTCGACTAAAATTCAATTGATGTGTGTATCTGTGTGTGTGTGTGTGTGTGTATCTGTGTGTGTGTGTATCTGTGTGTGTGTGTGTGAATTGAATAACCAATTGTGTCAGTTCTGTGTATAAAGTTTTAATTGTATTTGTTATTGATACGCAGCTGAAGCGGCTTTATTTTAATTATGGCTACTGCTGCAGATTATGAATAATATTTATTGATTGTTGATTGTTTTAGTGGAATTTACATATCCAGAACTTTGGGCCAAGTTATCAAAGTTATTGTCCACATTTGTTGCGTATTTGAATAATATGATCTTCTTGAAATTCAAAACATTTCTTCGCATAACTTAGAAGAAAAATAATATGTAAGAATGCAATAGTCGCGAGAGCTCGACTATGATATACACAGAACCCAGCTGAATGTAATTTGTTGAATATGCTAAAATATTTTGGATAATAATTTGGGCGAGTCTTAGCCGATCTAGATAAAATGTTATTATTTCATCAATAATACCCGAAGATATATTTTATATAGCTTTAAAATTGTGAGTTTTATTGCTATTGCAATTGATTTGTATTGATCTAAGCCAAATGATTAAAATTTTATCTGTGATAATTGTGTGATAAGTTTCCAGCTTTTCGATACCGACTGACGAGCATGGCTTAATCGATTTTGCTCTTGAAATTGATCATGAATTTATATATATATATATAACTTTAAGTGGTCGCATATGATTCCTTCTATCTGTTACATTCCTTTGCACAATTTAATTGTATTCCTCTTAAGCATTTTCAATGGCTTCAGACAATAATAAATCATTCAATAATTAGCTGGAAACCGTGATGTAGTCATACTATTATTATTTTTTAAATTTATTAAACTTAATTAAAAGAAATCCCAGAAAGAATGGTTATCTTAAACACGCCGAAGTTGATATGCCCTTTAGACCAGAATTTCAGCTTGTATTCCAGAAGAAGTATTCCAAATTTGTGGATATATATTCAGAAATAGCTTCAAACTGAGGCAGGATATATTTCTTTAAAAATTAGTGTAAAGAATGGATACGGAACGGCTACATAGATAGACAGATGGATGCTGATCAAGAATATGTATTTTATAAGGCCAGAGATACCCAATTTATCTATATCTATAAAATGAATTTGCACATTTAATATTCATGTGTACAGCTAACAGTTGAAGATATCATTATATATATTAATGATCTATATATATACATATTCCCTAATATTCAAAATTATGAAAAACTGGGACAATTATGGGTATTCAAATGCCCACAAGCCGTGTGCAACAATGTCCAAAACTGTCTCAGATGTATCTCAGCAATGCACAGATACAGATACAGATACAGACTATTTATATTTATATGTATATATATTAATATATATATATATATATATATGTAAGCGTGTAAGGTAAAACTAATTTCGTTTTAATTTCTCCTTTCAACATGTGTTCTGTGGGCTTGCGTGTAATTTTTAGCTCGCCTAGAGGTATTTGACCCTTTGGCTCACAGCTGATTTATGGGAATTCATACTACGTGTCCATGTCTCTCACATTTCCCATCTCCCATCTCTCAGCTCCCAGCTCCCATCGCCCATCTCTCAGCTCAATGGCCCAACGCTTACTATGACCACTCCCGGTCTTAAGGTTCTCTGCTCGCTCTGGGCTTGCTTCTCTGTGCTTTGGAATTGTTCACTCTGCCTCTGGAGTTGAATGTACGTTTTGCGTGAAAGTTGCTTAGTTTTCATGTGTTTTGTGTTTTGTGTTTGACTTTTTTTTTTTGTCTTTTTTTTTAGCTTTGTTTGCTGGCGGTTTGTCGGTTTGGCTGTTCGTCTGTCTGTTTGGCAGAAGCGCAGCTATTGAAGAAAGCTAATTCATGACATGCTGACCATATTAATTTATCTTCTTTGTGTGCAAAAATTTCGTGCATGATTTGACCATTACGAAACTGTTCTGTTCTGCTCTGTTCTATTCTGTTCTATTCTGTTTGGTTCTCTTCTAGCTGGCTATCTGTATCACTATGTGATCAGTTGGCCATATCTTTTGTTTGTTTGTGTGTGTGTGTGTGTGTTTGGTAGTTGAATGAACCTCCGTGTGTGTGTGTGTGTTGCGTGAAATGTTTAAACTTTTTTGTGTGTTAACGAGATCATTGACACTTTAACGCGAGATGCATTAAGTTTGTTACCATGCCAAGCGGTTCCCGATTCCCATTCCACAATTTCACCATTCACCATTCCCCATTCCCCATTCACCATTTCCCATTCCCTATCCCGAATACCCATTTCAGCTACGCTTTTATTGGCATGATCGTGCACTTTTGTTGATAACAGAATTCGTAGAAACATTGTCGAAAGAGTCATGCCCCAGTGTCGCAAGCTGCTCAACATCAAGATGGGCAACAAATTTCTTCTTTAGTTTTTATTGTAATTGTTCTACTCAAGAACGTTGCGATCATTGACTGTCTCCACAATATATACACAATATAATTTCAATATGTCCGCTGCTTGTAAAAGTTTAACAAAAGGGTCAAACTATTGATTTACTATATAGAAACTTGAAACATTAAATAAGAATGCAATTTGCAAATGTAATTAGAAATCGTAATTATTGTCATCAAATACCAATCATAGATTTCAGTTTAAATTATAATTGAAACCTTTTTTTTTTGCTAATTTGACTAATAATATTCTCGAATATTATAAAAAAATGGCATCCAGCAATTTGCTATGATCAAATTGCAGACCATTTTTAATCCCGATTTTATAAGCATGTAGTTTTATTTTTAGCAGAGTTTGAATAAGTATATAAATAGTATATATAAAACAAAAAAATAAACAAAATATTATAGTCTATGAAATGGACTTGTTCATGCTGATCAAGAATATATAACTTATGGGGTCTGCCCTCTTACATACTTTTGCTCAAATTCAGAACTTCTTTTTCCCATTTTCAAGGTATTTAAATTAAAAAATAATTATTTAAATCATCATTTATTTATGTCTTTTTTTCATAGTTCAAGCAATACAATAAATTAGCATCAGATTATGCAAACAATCAAAAATGATCTATATATATATAAATAAAGCTAAACTAACCTAATCCAAACTATACAAAATCATGTCAAGAACTTAT